>NC_134045.1:17895053-19267720 GCF_965140245.1 Athene noctua
TTACATGTAGTGACTCTTCAAGACATGTTTGTTGTTGTTGAATTGGGGGGTATTGTCCTCTGCCCCCCATCTCTCCCCCTGCTTCACTCCTCTCATTTTTTCTTCTACAAAAAGGCAAAAGTAAAATTCTAGGTTTCATTTGTGAAGATTCTTCACAGAGGAAATTGTATCATCATGATGAACAAACCAATGAGGCATTTTATACACTTAATGTCTCATGTTTGTAATAACCTATACAAATCGCTCATGAAACAGTACAGAGCTTAGGATGCTCTGCTGAAGGGGCGTCCTGCTTGAACAACAGATTTGGGATTTGTTCAACAGATATTTATGTCTCATGACTGTAGCATCTGGTTGATATAGACGCTGCAATTGTGAGCCTTGCTTTAATTTATGAAACAACTTGAAGTGCAACCGTCTCAGCAATTTTTAATAACAAGCTTAAATTACTGTTATATTTTAAACTGAAAATTTTCTCTTAGAATTATCCTAATTCCCAGAATGCAATATAATTCTGTTTTTTCAAATCCAAACTATTTATAAAGATTATTTAAAAAAAAAAAAGATGCATTCCTTTGTGATTACTTAAAATCAGGATTAAACAGACATTAAACAGAACAGAAATAAAAGATGGTAGAAAGGCTGAGTAGTGATATATCCCAAATAATTAGTCTGATCTTGAACTACAGAAAAGCTAGCAATAAAGTATCCCATAATAAAGTGAATCTGAAATAGCATTAGGCATTGCAATAAAAGGTTCTGGTGGTTTTTTTTCACATCACTGAAAATAAGGCAAAAATGAATGCATATGTGACTGTATTTCATAAGAACTTTCTTGAATTTGCTTGTATAAATCTGTCGATGGCTGGCTGAGGCTCCCTGTCAGTGAGATCACAAAAGAGGTCTGATTCCTGAACACAGAAATAAAGTCCTTCCTCTTGTCCTATATGAGCTCTCTCTGTCCTTAGGCATCTACTGCAGAAATGAAGAAGACTTTTCCTCAGTACTGTAGCTAGAATTTATTAAAGTGTTTCCTCAAAAAATGTGGGCTTTCACAATTAATTTTTTTTTTTCTTTTTTTGGTTAGGATTTTTTGGTATTTAATACCTCTGCAGAAAGAGTTCAGCAATTTCTTGGCTCCAATGACTTTTTAAAAATAAAATCCCAGACTCTGTCTCCATCATTTTGGAATGTTTTCTAGTGTTGAGTAAGACTAGGGGGGATGGGGAGTTTGTGCTGTGTGCATGCATGCACGTGCACAGATTACAAGGATATGGAGTGAAAGAGGGAAGGGAAATAGCAATCCGTGTCATTCTTAATTTTATTGAGTTCATTAATGGAGGGGGGAAAATGATACAGATCAATGTTTTGAGATGGGAAAGAGTATTTCAAACTCGGTCAAGTAAATGTGAACCTGTCCAAGACAACAGCTTTTCTCCATTTTTGAGCAGGGGCAGTCATTATTTGCTCACCAGTATTCCTTCTCTCTTTCCCCCTAACCCCTGCTTTCAAGAGGATATTTTAAGCCTAAAATATGAACTGGGAGTTTAAAATTCCTCTAAAACATTTTCTCAGCTTTTGTGTTGGGAAATTGGCTCATAAACTGTTTCACTAAGTTCACTTCTACTATAGGATCTCTGTGTCACTTTTGTGAGCTTGGGCTTCTGAATGAGATTTTTGTCAGGTTTTAGGAGTCCTGTGGGATAGATCAGTTTAATTTATAATCTCTAAACTGTACTAAAGGGAAAATGAAGTAATCTATTACTAATATTTAAAAGCTAGTGATTATGTGGTATTTACAAAAAAATCCCAAACAAACAAAAACGCAAACCAATACAAATCCAACCTAACAGCACCTCTGAAAAGGTGCCTTGTGACTCAGATCTGCATAGTTGACAAAAAATGTTTTTAAGTTTTTACAGTAAAACCACAGCTAAGTGCCATTCAAATATTGTGAATCTGGACAAACGTGTATACAATCAAAGCTCCACGGAGACCTGAATTCTATTTTATAGAGGTTTTTAGGACTTGAATGCTCTTTCCCATTCAAAAATAAATGTGAAGCTTACAGAGCATTTTTTTTACTGTTTAAAATTTGCCAAGACATTTGGTTTCATTTTGTGATTCAACCAGAAAAATAATAAAAAAGTAAAGCTATGATGTAACAGCTTCCTCAGCTATTTTCCTTCTCATTTTCCTTTCCAGTTTCGTTCCAGTGCAATTTTATAACATGTGTTATAGATAGGTTATTAAATCTATGAAAGCTGACGAATCCTCTTCTAATGATTTTACTCTAAATGGCAAATAATATGCTTTAGTTGTATGTACACATTACATTGAATGACCACAAAGCTTGCGGACAATGCTTGAATAGAGTTCCAGCTTTGACTTTTGGTTTTCATTTGTGAATTCAAACATGCTAACGGAAAGATCAACAACATAGAGTGAAAAAACAGTCCTGTATTGACAAAAGACATTGAACATGTTATGGATCTACACACGCCTGTATGTGTATAATATATGAAATTATCAATATATATTTTCTATTTTTAAAAGCTAAATTATGTTCTTATTCAAATCTTGAAATATAGTACACGTATCTATGTTTATATAAGCTCTGTGACAGAATGTAATTTTAGAGCAAGACATTTTGTATTTCCATAGTCATCTTCTTCTGAAGTTTTAAAGATACTTTCAGTGCTCTTCTACACTCAGCTTAAGAGGCTTCATTTCTTTTCAAATAACAGTAAAGTAAATAAAGTCATAAGACCATATGTTTAGACCACAAGAAAGGAGAAAACAAGGGCAGTTAGTAGAGGATGAGGTCAGGATTAATTTTTCTCTTCTTGAGGTGGTGTTTTTATCCGTTAAGTTATGGACATATGGTTGATGTGGCAAGAATCTTCCCAGGTAAATGTATCAGTTTGCTGTGTTCTTGCATTTCGTATGTTCTGCATAGATCTTGAAGATCTTGATAACTTCCTGTTTATGTATTTTGTTAAATACCTTTTGTGAAAATCCCTGTTTTCAGTTAGAACTAAAGAGTTTTCCAGGGCAGTCTGCTGGAATTTGAACTAGGAGCAGAGATACTGTTTCTTACAGTGATGAATAGTTGCTGCTTTTGAGCAATGGATACAGGATGTCAGATCCAAATTCACATTTTTGTTGAATCAGATTAATAGTGCAACTATTATGGTGTTCAGTCTTATATGAAATTCTATCTATTTATGCTTTTTTCAATTTTCATTGTATTACTGAAAATCATATTAAGTGAGCATGACTAATGAGGCCACTAACTGGATAAGGTAATTCATACTCTTCAGAGTTAAGCTCAGCTCTCTGCATGCTTAGAGACAGAGAGTCTTTTGATAATCAGTCCACCTTGAGTGTTTTTCCTACAACTGAGGAATTTTTATCGAAAGGAATTGCGTAGCAAGAGGACTCATGATTGGGAAACAAAACCGTACACTAAGTGAGAGTGTGATTTTCCAGAACTGGATAACTTAAACTTCTGTCTCCAGCTGTGTTTGGTAGATTGAAGATGCTGTGGTAGATGTTACAGCAGCACTGTGTATTCAGACGGCTTATTTCTGCACTGCTCCTGAGCTGGTGCCCCAAGCTAGACCAGGAAATGTTCATGCCAAGTGCTGCTAAGTATGAGCTCTCTCTGTCCTTAGGTGTCTACTGCAGCAATGAAGAAGACGAGGGGTGAGAGTCTGGAAAATATTGCTTCCATTTAAAAGGTAGGGTAGCATCTAGCCTAAGGACATGCTTAAGGGTTTGTGAGAGAAAGACAAGAATTAAATTCAAATCTCCAGGGTCCCCATCGAGTGCTTTAATCGTGAAATCATTCTTCCCTCAGAAGTGAGTTCTTGGTTGACATGGACAGACAATAAGCTTTTTCTCTTCCCCCACCCCCCCGTGATGCCTTACTTGTTTGCTGCTGAATGAACTGGGAAACTTCTGTGGCTGCAGATATCCATATTTTAGAACAAAAATAAACGGACTTTAAGAAAAATTTCCCCTTATTTCTAGGCTCTGTATATGATACTCCTGTGGAATCTACTTGTATTCCCGACAACTGTGGGTTTTTCATTCTTTGGGACTGCAACCTTTTTTTGGAGGTTTCTGTTTTTCTTTTTCCTAATGCACGTGCCAGTGCTGGCACACAGGAGATGGGAAAAACACAAAAAGAATGTAATAATTCAGAAATTTATGAAATCTCCAAGGTACAGTGTGCAAGAAAGCATCTTAAGGTTTTGCCTGGGTCATACAGTTGAAATCTGGCATCTGTTCTACTGCTATAACTCTTTGAAGATGCTACAGTGTGTTCATTCTACCACAGTTTTATTAGAATATATATTTTAGAGAGAACATTTTGTTCAGTAAGCTTGTGGTAAGAATATAGTTTTCTTCTGTATTTATGTCCAGACTGGGAGGAGAGAGGGGGAAAGGGAAGAATTATGATTAAGTGTTGCTTTTTCATAATCTGCATGTAAGCTAAACTTTCAACTGGTTGTCTTGCTGTAGTTTCACTGACTTAAACAGTGTGATGCTGATTAATGCTAGATGTCAGATTGGCCATTTTGTATCATCAGCTTGGTATTTGTCATCACACATGTTTGTTGGTCAACAAAAAAATTTTATTCCTAATTTCAAAATGGTAGGGAATGTATATGGGAGGTACTGATTAAAAACAAAATTGGGCCAATTGAGATGACTGTGTGTGTGCTGGATGGTACAAAACATTTGTGATAGCAGCTTTGCAGAAGCTTAATGGTATAAAAGAGACCACAATGACTGCAGTAAAGGAAAGAAATCTTCCCCAGCAGTAAGCAGTCAGACTGCTGAGCAAACAGTTCTCCCTGGGAGGTAAGGCCCTGATCTAACAAACACTTGAAAATAAAACTCTGTCCTATTGTCTTCAGTGGAATTTTTCACATGTTCAGTGCTGATAAAGTGTTAGACTGAGATTTAGTTGAAACATATTTGTCAGAGCAAAATACTAGTAATTTTTTTCCTCATGTCTTCATTTGCTTTCTTAATCTAATATATTTCCACCTTCTTTTTCTCCACCAAAATTATGTGGTATAAATCTTTTATGCTTGCCCTTCCAGCTGTACCTTTTAATCTCAGGAATAGTTTCTTTATCTTTTCAGATGTTGGAACATCACTTTAAAATGCAGCTACTAACTCCAAACATAAATTCCGAGTAAGTCATACCAGCTGTTTAACCTTATCAGAATTTTCTTAGTGTTAGCCTATAATCTTAAATTACCTGTCATGAGCATTTTAATTTCCTTTTCAAAAGGAAATTCCTTTTCAGAAATGGCTTGCCCTTGCTGCCTGGAGATGATATGTACAGTGAGGACTGTCCATTACCCAAGGGTCCCTGGCCATTTAGTTCCACTTATTTATAAGGACTTGCTCATTTTGATGCTGTGCCAAGGTGTATCATTTACATTTGTCAACAGTGACGCATGAGGTAGCACTTGGTTTGTTAGCACAGTTAAAGAGGTGCAAGCACCATAGTTCATTTGTTCCTTATGCTGAAATGCTGGGGTTTCAACCCAAGCCCCAAATTAAGGTTGACATGTGGGTGATTCCCACAGCCCTTCCCAAAGGGGGGTGAGTTTCCCTTCAGGCTTCCCTCCAGGGTGGGCCGGCCTGGCAGACAGAGCCATTGGGTAAAGGAGCCCCAGGTGTCTGCATTCAGTAACCAAAGGTCAGGTGTCCCACTCGGGGATGAAAGCTGGGACCCCTTGCAGGCAGGGGCAGTGTCTGTGTGTGGGGTGGAGGCCCTGTGCAGAGTTCCCTGTTGGGGAAGGACCTCTCGCCTCCCTGGGACTGGGCTCCAGTCAGGTCTGGCTCTTGTAAACGCGGGCTGTGTGGAGATTCAGTGTGTGGCTTCCTTGGTCTTATGTATTTGGCTGATTGACTCGGTTGTCTCCCGTCCCTTCTATGGGAGACTGCATGTCACCATTTATTCCACCCAGTGTTGGTCGTGTGGTGTCGTTTTTGGGGTCAGTGGGATTGATGTCGATTATGTATAATCTGACTGACTTGTTTGTACCCCAGTGCTCACCTGTGTACTGACCCTTTTGTATCAAATACAATTTGGTGATTGGTTCATCTTTATGCTAGGCCTATTAATTGGCAAAACACATGCCTGTTCTGTTCAGGATGCTATGACTTGTATTAGAGATGATCGGGTGTAGCCTGCAATTCCTATTTTATTTCAATACAGAACATGAGCTCTATGTGCTTCCGTTGCTGAAAAGAAAGGAGAGTACGAGCGCCTCATCATTGTGTGCTGTGACTATTACAGGCTTTAACAGTAGACTCCAAATAATATTTCCAAATGTACTGTGATCCTCAGTGGTGAGATGAAGAGATAGAGTACTTGTATTTCTTATCTCCTGCATCTCCCACCACATCAACTCTCTGCAGACGTACTAGGATTGTTCACTGAGGAAGTTATTAACCTCTGCATGCTGAAGGAAGCAGACACTGTGTTGCAGTCAGCTGAAACCTAAAAATTCATTTAGGTTATGTCAGTCTGAAACTTGTTTTATAGCACTTAGGCTACCTTTGTAAACTTGATGTAGTATGTCATTGATAGAAAATTCATGACTGATATGAAAAGCCTGGCTCATCATGTCTTCTATCGTTTTTGACAGCTGATCTTTTGCTTGTTTTATTCTTACTGTTGAAGGGTTTTAAACACTCCCCTGGTTCCTTGAGGAATATTTGTGCCTCTTATGGGCCTCTTACAAGATGAAGAAGCAGAGGTCAGAAGCATCATGGGAAATGCTATAAGGAGGCAGTGGTAAGCTGTATGTATATGAAAATGTATTTGTTTGTTAAGAAGTGATTTATGTATCTCTGAGATGTTTACTTTGGGGAACTGAAGTTATCTTGGAGAACTATAAACCGTATGGAAAATGTGAGTCTTTACAAGGTTGGGTTAAGTTAGTATCAACACTTCAATGCTACTCGATTGAGAGATGTGGTTTAATGTGCGCAGTATTGGGTCTCTAGACTTTGCACAAAAATATTTAAAGTTGAGCATGTTTAGAAGAGAGGAATTACTGAAAAGATTGTTGCTGAAAATAATAAATTCTTCTTTGTGTCAGGAAGAAGAGGTTTCTATTTTTTTCTGGCATCTAGTTTTTCTATAGACTTGAGTATCCTTCTGGCTTAAATTAAGTTATTAATGCCTTGACTTCCCTTGAAGTGGGCTGAAATTAAAATTTATTCTCAAGAACTTTTTCCTTAGACCAAGAAATAAATGGAGATGCATTTGAATGAAGATATATGGCCTATCATTACCACTGTGAGTGGAAGGTCAACATCTTACTTAACACCTTTTTTTAGAAGTGTGAGGAAATTGTTTGGAAATGGGCTGTTTGGGGGGGTGCTGGTGCTTTATACAGCATATACTAAGAGTTTTCAGCCTGAAGTCTTGTCTACTGTGCAAAGATAAAGGTAGAAAAATCATTATTTTCAGTTTCTTGAGGACTTTTTTTTGAGAGGAGAAAACATTTTCCATCTTCAGTTGTAGTGAAGTTTCATTTAGGCATTGATGTCTGTGTCAAAGCTCAGGATTTACCAAAAAGAGAGAAAAAAAAAGGCGTGGGCGGGGGGAAACCCCAACCATTGACTAAAAGGCACATGTTGGAAAACCACCCTTCAAGGAAAACCAACTTCCCTGCCTAGCTCTGCAGTGATCACAGCCTCTGAAAGAACAGAGGGTAGAAGGAAGATCTTTGGAGAGAGAAAATTGCTTGGATCTGGGAAACATTTTGTCACATTTTGACTCGTGGCATTCTGAATCTACTACCTAGACCTTTTGAAAGTTTCTACTTTTAAATGAAATGAATATATAAACCAGAAATCGGGAAGGAGGCAAACACACCTTTCTCACAGTCTGAGTATGCTTTTATAATTTGTTTGCATTCACAGAAAAAATCTCAGTGAAAATTGTCAAAACTACTCATGTGACTTGATGTTCCTAACCTGGACTTGGATGGTTTAGTCTCAAGGAAGCAAGTATTATTCCATGTATATCAAAAAAGGAAATTAAGTCTTTGAAAATAATAGTTTCAAAGTCTTTGCTAGCAGACATCATGTATCATTCCATCTCTGCCCTGCTCTAATTGATTTAGAAGTGTTAGGCATTTAGTGAGTGCGAGTTTATCATTTATTGAAATCAATCTCTTTCTGCAAGCTTGCTTTCTTCTCCCTGGCAGTCAGCTAAACTCTGTCTCCAAACCCTGAATGGCTCGAGGCTGAACTAGCCCGGCGTTGATTGCATAACACAGTAACAGCCCTGAAACATTGCTGTTATAGATTGACCCCATCTGACCTGGAAATGCCAATCCATTAGAGAAAACAGCATTCACCTCTGACAACAAATAAATGTAACCCCTGCGCTAGGGCAGAGCAGACTAGAAAAACAATGAAGCATTTTCCCATGATAATTGTTTCAAGGTCTGGAGCACAAATATTTTGAATGTCCTCTAATGAACAGTTGTAATTAATATGCATATGGTTATGTTTTAATAATAACCATATCTCATAAAAATGCCTCTCTGATATTCCTGTACAGCTTGTAGAGTAATTAATGTACTTCAGTGTACTTGGTTTGTTATGCGTTAGAAATACAAACTGTGGAACATCATCTTTTCCACTATGTATTTTACAGAAAACCTGTAGATTTAATGAAACCTGTCTGATGTTGGGGAAATTGCCATATTAACTACAATTTATGGTTACACAAGTAACTTTTATGGCTGACAAACAAGGAATCTAAAACTTACAAATAAAGTTAAAAAAACCAAAAGCTCTGCTGTGTTGTATGAATGTGATTGTGACCTCTAAGAAAATGTCTTGAATTTTCAGAGCCCTCTGAAGTCATATATTACAATCAGCTCAGGACCCTGAGAAACTAAATCACTTTTTGCTTGTATTTTGTATACAGTGTGCAAAGGCACACATCTCTGTAAGCAGTGTGCAGCAGGTGACTGTGCCACTCTCGTACAGTGTATGCATTTTCAGTACAGGCATAATAGCTCTATGGTCAGTGTCTTGTCTCTTCATTAATTTTGGTAAGCACTCTTTAAAAATAGTCTAATTAGAGGAGAAGGGGAAATAAGAAAAAGGTCCCTGCATAGCATCGCTCTGAATTGCTGGTATTACGTAGAGCAAGATCTGTATTCCGAGAAAACGGTGATGGTCCTGAAGTGTTATGGGTAAATCACTCTTGTGTCCCTTTTTTTTTCTCTCCCTCTTTTTAATAAAAAGAAACAACATAGAAATACTGTATATACTACAGAAATATCACTGAAGAAGTTTTCCTGGAGCTGTAATTTTAGTTAATATGCTGCCTGTGTACCTTCTCAAATGTAGGGATCCCTTGTTTCATCAGTGTGTTCCCTTGCATGTCTGGCTGCTTTTCAGTTTGGTCTGCAACTATGAAAACACCTCTGCAGTTACCATGGGGTGGGTGGTGGTTGTTCCCCTTGCATCACCCATAATCTAGTTCTGTTTCTAGTTATCCTCAACAACATAAGTGCTCTTATGTTCTTTAGGATAACTGTTTTCCCATGTTATGTTTAGGTTGCATAACCTTCTTGATTCTTTCCTGTTGATTTATCAGGTGGTGATTGGTTTCTATTAGACCACAATACATACACCCATTTTCTATATACTATCTTTAATTAACTTATTTTTATCAAGTTACTGGGTCTTTTCTGTACTACTACTACAGGAGACCTCTATGTTTCCAGGCTGCCCATTTGTTAGCAAAGGGAAATGAAAAGGTAGCTTACCTTTGAAGTAATGGAGTTATTTCCATGTGAGGAAAAGTTATTAAAACTCGCCACTATATCTTGTTGTTCACTTTGAGGAGTGTTATGACAGCAGGAAATACTGGATCTGTTTTGTAAGGAGTATCCTTACTGCTGCTTTGTGCTATATAGCCTGTCTCTTCTATCTAGACATTTGCCTGAAAAGGCAACCCTGCGTGCCTGTGAGTCTCCATCAAACTAAATTCCTCAAGTTTTTTTGTACAGTATGATGGAAACTATTACGAAAGTATTTCATTTTCTAGCTAATATTTTAGGGAGAAAAATGGCCCTGAATTACTTTAGAAATGTTTGTCAAAGGTAGCTTTATATATTAAAAAAGAAAAAAAAATAATCTGTAGATGTCACTAAATGTACCAGCTACACCTAGATTAAGAAGGTTTTGAGCTGAAAATATAGAAACATGCATGAAATGTACTGTGAGGCATCATAACATCACTGCCTAATTTCACATGCTTAAGCCATGCTCATGCTCCTAGTCATTACTTGTGTTCCTTTACCTGAAATAGACTTTGAATTTCTTTATTGCACTTAAAAATCTACTTTGTATTTCCCAGCCTGTAGTTTCATTTTCTCCCTACAATATGAACAGCTCACTACTCAGGTTATCAGGGATCCATCCCCTTATTCCAGGGGTTTTGTCTTTCAATATTAATACTTTAAAATATTTCTTTAGGTATTTTAGTGGCATTTCTAAACTTAAATGTGCAGGTGTAGGATACTAGATTTAAAAAATGCCAACCTTTTCAAATGGATGAAGATTTGTATTCTAATAGATTTGTAACTTTATTAAAAAAAAACTTATATTTGGAGAAAGCGGTGAAGAATTGTTCTCATCTATAGTTTGGCTAATGAGGACAAGCCAAAGCACAAAGGTACTTTTATAGGGGAAATGACTGCTAGAGTCAGCGATGAAGTATTTATGATATGCCGTTGGCAAACACCACTGAGCAGATGCAGATGTAATTGTGAGGATTGAACTGTACCTATAATTCATTAAAAAGATGTATTTTGGTGTTATATTTTTGGAAGTATGAAGTGCTTGTCTGTGTATGGATCCTGTCATCTGAAAGCATTTGATTCAGACCCTGGCCTGAAGGGAAGCCTGTGTTGGAATGCAGTAGGATTTCTCATGCCCAGTGCAAGGATGTGGGGATCTGTTGCTGCTCTCAGCTCAGGAGGGGATGTGAGCTAGATACTTTTATCAGGGATAATACAATTATCTGGGAAATGCAGGAGCAATAGAGGGTAAGTCTGAACAAGAGATTTAGCTTGAGTCAGAATTATAAAAGGGAAAATTGGAGAGTTATCCAATGATTCCTATTGATGGTTCTTATAGATTTATGCAGAGAGATTTATATTAACAATGTCAAAGAGGCCCCTTTGTGGTCACAGTGGGTCTAATGATGACTTATCTAGTACTTGATTTGGGCTGGCTTAATGAATTTAATTCTGTCTGACCTTAAACACCTATATAAGCCTCCCAAATTAGGAGTTCACTTGCTCAGTGAAGATGGTGGAAAGAAGGTTGGTCAGTACCTGCCAGGGGTTGAAGTGCCTCTTAGAGATGATGATTTCTCTAAGTTAGCTCTATGGGGAGCCCAAGGTGATAGGCTTCTAGCTTAGGCTTCAAACACTTCAGAAATTATGAATGTGACTCTAAGTTGTGGCAAGACTGCAGGGCAAAAACAGGTGTGAAGCTTAGTCAGAGAGCAGGATGTGCTGGCCCCAGGAGAAAGTGCTAAGTTCAGACTCTCTGTATTTCTCATACTGCATTTCCTAGCTCAAAAATAAGCATCTTTTACAGCAAATATTTTGAGCAAATGACATCAATCCCCATCTGAGACTGCCCTGGGGCATAAAAATAACATAAGGGAAATGTTTGGCCGGTATCTTTCATACTGAAATAAACAGTATCTAAACAAATATTTCTGTATTGTTCCTAAAGACAGACTCTGCTAGACATGTGCTGTTATTAGAATAGGAGTAAGGCACTCTGCTACCTGGGTCTCCTCATTCTAGGCAGCAGATGAACTAAGTGTAAGAGCTGCATCTCTCTTCTCCCAGGAGTGTTTACAGTGTCCAAACAGGCAGGGCTTGTTCACTCTGTCATAAACCTTTGCAGTGGGGTCATTGAAAATACCTGGATGACCTGCCAGTCTAGTTCTGAGTAGTTCAAGCTTGCGTCCATTGAGTCTGAAACCGTTATTATGTCTTTTAAAACAAGAATAGAAAAAAAAATTTTTTTGTCCTTTACTGGAGGCATTTATAGACGATTTTAGGAAGGTTGGCCATGAAAATATATTCTGTATTTGCACAATGAATAGGATGTTTACCTTTTTTAAAATGTTTTCTGTGAACAGCTTAAAAAATTGAAATCACTTTTGCAATTTAGAGGAAAAGTGAACTATTTATTTAAGTACTTAATCCGTTGTGCATCAAGGCACTTTAATGATTCAGACAAGAAACAGACCTGAAACATGACAAATGTGGTGAGAATAATATGTGAGGAAAAACTTGATCTAATTTACTTTTATTTGTGAGGTGGAAGGAAAAAGTGGTTGAAATCTTCTGGGTTAATGTAATTCTGAATGTTATCTTATGTGACCATGGTATCTTGAAGAACAGATTAGCAGTTGGCTGGATCAGTTTTCTGGCAAAACAGCAGAATTCTTGAACTTTGGATATCTTTGGTCGCAAAACCGGAGGAGACATGTTCCAACTGCAAATTGGAAGTCAACTGCCCTGAGCGGCTGTCCTTTCACCACTCCAACTTCATTAGCAAAAATTGATGATAAAAAAATTGGTTTAAGGAGCAATATTAATCATCAGCTTCAGTAAACATTGTTTGAATCAGGGGAGAGAAATGCTTTTGTCTGTGCTTTTGCAGTTTTATCCACTTCTGCTCCCCAGCACTTATGCTGAAGCCATGCAATTCCTAGCATTTTTTTCTGAAGAGAGTTTGCACTACAGGCCTTGTCTGCTTGGTCGCCCCTCAAGGAGAAAGAATGCCTCTCCATATGTCTTAAGCAGAAGGCAGCCTAGGCTGACAGATAGGAATGAGATGATGTATTCCAAGAAATGCTCAATCCATGGCAATGTAATGAGTCTGGGGGGAGGTGTGTGTGTGGGAACAACAACTAGATAAAACTTGAGACGTATGAAGGACACAACCCCTGCCTGTCTCCAGAGATGAGGATCTACAGGTGAGGCTGGGTACACATCAAGAGGATTTAAAAAAATAAAATAAAATTGAGGAACTGAGCCCTTTGAAGAAGGAAGTTGTAGATAGTTCAGATATGTGAAAACTGACAGTGGTGTTACTGTCTCCTTGTAAAACATCCCAGAAACATTCAGGAAGTGGAAGAAGAAATCAGTAGAGTTTAATGGGGCAGGAGGTGAACAGGATTTGAAATCTAGATCTAATAAAAAAATCTGTTTTGATATGTGTGCAAACTCAAGTGTTTGTGTGAATGTTAATGTCTTGGCCTATTTGTACAGAGTAAAAAGACCTTTGTTAATGAATTATCTCTATGATACCAGACTATTACAGATAGGGTAGTGATTTGCAAATAGCTAATCACCTATAAGCCTATGTGGAAAAAACTTTATCATTACAACTGTTGACTGACCTATAGCTGCTGCACCTCCAATATAATAGCTGCCATGCTGTGATTGGCACCTCTAAGAACACCAGGAGGGAACCCAGGCCTGTTTGGCAATGAGCAAGAGAGATGTCTTCATCATACTTCTCAACCTCCAGCACATTGTAGAATATGTTTTAGCCGTAAGCCTGCAATTTATCCCAGGAACCTGCAGCTGATGCTGTGTTTCTGGCCCTCTGAGTCAGCAGCATAGAAAAACAAATAGAAACTCTGATCTTTATGTAACTAAAAGGGGTTAGACTAAAGGCAGTCTTTTTCAGGCATCCTCATTCTTGAGTCAGTCAGATTTTGTTGTCTTCTCTTCCTGTTCTGTTTCCTTTGATTGTTTTCAGCCTCATCCATGCTTGCATCCCACTTTATGCGTTGTCAAAAGACTAGTCACCTAGTTTTGGGAGAATTGAAATTAGTTAAAAATTATATGAAATTCACTTGCACAAATGAACATCGATGTTTGGGTTCAGTCTGGCTGAGGGATGCTCTGGTAATGTGTTTTCACCACCCTGTGCGATAGACATTTGTCTCATAGTGTCCCTCAGCAAACCAGTTCACTGCAAACGATTCCTCCCCAACACTGGGACAGTTACCCAAGAAATAGTGTTTTGCTGGTTTAATGAATGCAATTAGGTCAGTGAAGAGTGCTGTGAGCAAGAGTGCTGACACGGGGCAAAGGGGTTAATTGAGATGTTGGGAAGGCGTGATGTCGCAAGGGATGGAGGAGACAGGCTTTCCCTTTTGGTGGCCATGGACTATTACAGCCATCTAGCTGAATCAGTGATCTTTGTCTTTATCAGTAGTGTATTAATTTTGCATTTAGTTGAAGTGGAGAAATCCATGACCCAATTACTTTGTAACAGCAAATGGCATTTACCAGGTATTTGTACATATCAGGATTCACTGTGACTTGGTACGTGCCTATAATTCCTTGGGTTTATATCACTTCATTCTAGTCAATATAAGCAGACAGTTCATGCTATACAAATGTAGCATGGGCTACAAAACAAAGGTTTTACTTCCTTTGTCAGGTTAAATAAACAGAACATGAGAAAAAGGTTAAGAACACACAAAACAATAGGACCTGAGGCATTGGACAGGGAAGTAACGTACTGCTTTGGACCAGTCCATATTCTGACAGCCGGGAGGTTATGTGTTCACTGTTTCTACCTGGTTTGATCCATTGTGAGGGAACGTAACTTGCAGAAGAGAAGACAGTCTAGCTTCACAAAGGCATGAACGTTTTTGATTATCCATATGTCTCTATCCGTCTTTTGTTGTGTTTTGGTTTGTTTTTGGGTGGGTTTTTTTTTTTTTTGGCTTTGTTTTTTTTGGGGAGGGTTTTAGAGGTATTTTTACTGAAAGAATAAGGAAAAGGTAGTTTTGCCGTTTCAAACCATTTGCTCATCCTTCAGTCTCCCTGATTAACTGTACTAAATTCTACTGGACTTTGCAAAAAGCAGGTGTTGGGGAATAAAAACTTTCCGTAGGCTAAACCAGATGTCTTCCTCAAATCAGTGGGAATATCACTGTGAAAAATGTATTGAATGTGGCAAGGTCTTGACTTCCTGAGAAGAGCTACTGAGAAAAATCCATCTTTTCCCATGAGTTTCACCATTATTAAGAGTTCCTCATACGTTTTTATATAGCAGTACTAACAAGCTAGTTGTGTTTTTATTCTGTCCCGTCTCTGATTACATTCAGCCCTCGGGCAAATCTTTATACCCAGTAAGTCTTCTGTCATACTATAGAAATCTTTGTAGTAATAGATTGTAATGAAGATTAAGTTGATGGGTTCATGAGTGATTTATTATAAATCACTGTGCAGTAGTTTATTTTTTTCCCCTCAACAATGCTCCCTGTACAGTGGAAGAATTATGTGAATTCTTGTCTCAGAGCAACATTTTTGGGAAACAAGGAGGATAAAGTGAGTCAACAATGTCCTCTGCTCTTTGCTACCTTTTCAGAAGTGTTGCTTGGAGATGGTGGGGTTATCTGCTTCGAATTCTGGAGAAATGCATTACAGTAGCACTCTCACACAGGATGATGCAGACCTATCTAGTTACTGTACATAAGTGGAAGAATACAAATCAGCCTCAAGATGAAAGCTCTTAAATCTGTTCTCTGCTTCTCATGCTGATTATCATGGCCCCAAGGCATAGTTACACAAGAAAGATGCACTCAGGAGGGTTACTTCAGAATTTCCACAAATCATTACTGATTATGTATCTGTATTTTTAAGCATTTATAGATGGGTGATTGATACACTAATGATGTACCTTTCAGAACTGCATAAAGAGGAACAGGACCTCATTGGCACATGTTTTTTCATTATTTTACCTTTTGCAGTCCACTGTTTTATGAACAGTAGCTGCAGTAATGCGTTTAGGAAGGTTTTCATATGCATATATGCATATTTTTGCCAGATAGGCCCCTTAAAATTTTCCAGTCATTATGAAATGCAAGATAGTTTCTAAAGCTCATTCTGAAAGCGTATCTATAATCAATTAACTGATACTCTAGAGCAGCCTTAATATGTTGTTTTAATTAACGCCACGTATGAAAGCAGAGCAAGCTACTGCAGAACTCTTGCAGCAGTTGCTGGGTGTTCTGTGCTGCTATTTTGCAGACAGTGTCTTTCTCTAGTTGTGCAAATGCTTTATGTAATACTGTTTTATCATTCTAATCGTACCTGTAGGATCAAAAGGAAAAATGAAAAGAATATTTCTAGGAGAAATAGAGTACTGCAGTAAGCTTCCAAGTAAATAAGTTGAGAGCTGCTTACGTTATTATAACAAAACCAAGTAGCTCAGTGTTTCAGGGCTACCAGAGACTTCTAAGGTCTGTGCTTGAGCAGAAATAATCTACTGCAAAACTGAAAACAAGAGACATGCACAGTGGGGAAAATAATATTAGCGAGACTAGAAAATAAAACTAGTATTGGCATGTACTTACAGCAGAGGTGTTTATTTCAAGACCAGGCATCAGTGTAATCACTGTTGATAGTATCCCTTTGATAAAAACAATAATTCTTCAGCTGTGATTTGAGAAATCTACGTTTATTGGTTAGCATTTCAGTGGGTCTCATTTGGCAGAATTTTATTACACTGAATCTGTTATACAGCTGTTGAAGCTCTTCACTAGAGTCAGTCATTTACACCAGCACAAACTCTAGTTTTTGTATTTAAAACCTCTTGGTTGGTTTTCATGCTTCTGGTCTTTTTCTTATGAAAGATTTTGCCACACCCACAGTTCTGAGTTGAGTTTGTGTAGTTGTTAGCTACAGAATTTCCTTCTTTTTTTCTTTTGTGATGATAAACAGAAAAGATTTAGTGTAGATAAATACTTTAGGTACAAATTATCCCGTTTGTCACTCAGGATATGATTTATTTACATGTAATGAGGGATTTAGCTTGTTGAAAGTTAATAATCCATTTTTCCTAGTATTTTTTTTTTTAACTGTTTCTGACTATATAGCTAACACTTCATTTATAAACACTGAAACTCTTCAGATTGGAGACATCAGGGTGTTGGGGAAGCTGAAAATGAGACATACTTGGATATGGTTTAACATAGAAGACATCCAGTGCTTTTAAGGGGTAGTGATCTTTTCTCCATAAATCATATATTTCTAAATCCCTTCTGATTGTTGAAGAACCATTTCCAGCAGTTTAATTAGCAAATTTTGGAAACAAGTCTATTCTGAAATTGAGATCAGAACACTAACTATTTAACTGTTTAAAATTCATATTTTCAATAGTAACCTGGCATTTTGATTGCACTTACAAGCAGATGTTTACTGAATAGGTATTTGTCTCTTTTTTTTTTTTTTTTTCTTTTTCCCCCACAGTGTAACTTGATTTGTATGTGGGGAGATTGGTTGGTTGGTTATGTTTTTTTTGATTTGGGGGGTGGTGCTGGATTTTTTGTTGTGGGTTTTGGTTTTTTTTGTTGTTTTGTTTTTTGTTTTGTTTTTTTTTTTTTAATATATTTTTCTGCTGTTTGGTGCAGAGAACAAAAAAGAAGAGCTTTGGAAAATGAAAAAAATGAATGACACTGTTTTTCTTGGACCAAGGGTTCATTCTTATATTTCCTTTGTGTGCTAGTAGAGTAAAATTTGCCACACTAACTGCAGGGGTGCATGTGTCCATACCAAACTTTCATTTTACTGGGCTTTATAAAATGAGCAAAATTCTTCTGTGGTTGAAACTTGGTTGCATCTTCAAAGAATTTTTTGGGGAAAAATTGAATGTTGAAATACTAAACTGCAAAACAATTTAAATGATGTACTTTATAAGCAGATTGAAATCTCGTAAGAGGTGATGGTAAGACTATTGCTGGTTTTAATCAGCTTGGATCAGGCTTTTACATTCTTCCATAGTTTAAAAACAGACTTGCCTGTAAATGTCAAAGTATAGTAGTCAGCGACTGGAAGCGCATTGAAGGATTGAGGGGCTGCAGGCCATGGCGGTGCTAGGCAGTGTGTCTTCCCGCTTGGCACGTGTGCCGTGTTGGTAGGGAGGAGGATCCTTGCTGCAGATGAAGACTTGTGTTGCGCTTTAGCCAGCCCAGGGCAGCCAGCCAGTCTGCACCCTGCCGAGCTGCGGTGACGTGACAGCCGTGCTTCTCCCCGTCAGCGGCCTGAAACAGCTCCCTTCTGTCACCCTGTGCCTCTGGAGAAGTAACTTGCTGCAAGGCTGTTTTAGCAGTACCCCGTTGTCCCTCCTGCTGCCACTCATTCTAATGAGTTTGCCAGGCGTGTTGGTTCTGGGGCTGCTGGTGTCTGTGCATCGGTGGGAGCCGTTGCTGTTTTACACCAGCTGGCCAGCCCATGGAAGGAAGTGACACAACCTCTTGTCGGTGTGTAGCCAATGTGGAAGTCAACCCAACAAGCGGTCTGCGCAGCCTGAGTGCATCATGAGAGTGATTAAATTCCTGCTGTGTATAATAATTGCTATATTGATAGAATAACAGAGTAAGTGAATTTGTGCTTAATCTGCTGTATCAGCCTGAAAAAAAAAAAAAAAGTGTTTTGGGAATGAGAGTATTTTTGTACTTATATTTAATTTGATACCACTCTTAGTAAATGGGTCAGTGATCTGAGGTATTGTATTTTTGGCATTAAGAGAAGTGCTGTATGCTCCAAAATGCATTACCTTTTCTTCCTGTGAAAATGTGAAAATCGCTCCACTTTGTTTTCCCTGGCTTGAAGATGATGAAATCGGTTTGTGGCTTTTGGCTTTTTTTTTTTTGAGATGGGCGAAATTTTGATTTGGCGCAGGGAGGAAAGTGAATTGTCAACCAAACTGCTCTTTGAAAATACACAAATAAATTGGAGAATAATAACATGCTATTCAAATGGTTTGATCTTGGTGGGGCTCTGATATATCCAGCAGAGCCTGGGTTGTGCTAACATGAGTTTTCCAACATCCTCTTCTGCTTCTGTTGGAAACACTGGTCACTTTAAAGTGAATTCTATGGGAGTTAAACTGAAAAATATTGATAGATTTTGGTGGGATGAGAGAAAGTTCGTTTAATGCTTCTTGCACAATTATGTAGTCCTAGGAGTTCAGGCATCTCAAAAATAATTTCCAGATCAGTACCAACGAATACCAGCTTTGCTGAAATATCTAAATGCCTTGGAGATTTATCCTACCCTGAAATGAAACAGAGCTGGATAATTTTGAGCTAGATGCAATGAAAATTCCTTGCAGGCTATTAGAATTAGCATGTTTTGTCAAAACAAAAATGCTGCGATTAAATGACGTGCTTTCATCCTCATTTGGGACTTCAAATTTCTTTGGAATAAAGGATATTTCAAAATAAGAAATAACATTTAAAATTGCATAGGGCAGGCGTGAAGATCCAAAGCTAAAGAATACAAGCCAAAAACTGGTACTGTTTAGGCAGAACCGTTCCATGGACAGCTGGAAGAGAGAAAGTACAGGCAGCTCTCCAGGGCAGGGCTGGGCGGTGGGGCTCGGGAGCCGACAGCAGCAGGCAGAGCAGGGGGGCGACCAGGTAGCTTTGACTGTGAGGCCTTTGGAGCTGCTGCTGCTGCTTGGTTGCCCACCACCTCACGCCTTCTGTTTGTTTCACCAGGAAGGCGCCTGTTTTGTTGCCTAAATGTAAGCCAGCAGAGGAGTGCTGCCTTGGTTTTTAGGGGCCACTTCAACTGCCTGACCCCGGCATTTGCATAGACAGAAGATTCATGTCTTAAGTAGGGGCTGCTAGTGTACTAATTATGTAGTGATGGCAGTCTCTGTATAATAGCAATTTTCACTCAATTACTCAGTGCACAGTGTCACTATTATAACCCATTTAATTTTAAAAACATTCTAATTTAAAAGAAGGCAATATGTTGCACTTCTGCAAGTTATCTATAGTGTTATGGTGGTTAATTTATTTAACTCTCTTAAGAATTGCATTTATATATTGATGCAAACAAAGCAGTGAAAAATAGTGTGATAAAAAATGACTGTGTCTTTCTGTTGCTGAAAGCTCCTGAGGTTGTGCATCGTATGGGTTTCTCAGGGTATGTCTTGATACAATGCAGGACTGTAGAGGACATCTTAAGCCAATATTTAATTGGAGGGTGGTGTTCTGCTATACCTATAGTTTAAGGTGTACATAAAACAAAAATACCAATGAAGGTTAGTAGACCATTAAATGAAAATTCAATGTTCAATTTCCATTGGTAATTTAGGATTACATTTCACTCATAATGAACAGGGTTTTAACTAAAGGTCTTTCCTGAAGAGACAAGAACACAGTCCTGGTGAATATTATCGACAGGCTGCTAATTTACAGCTTCATTTTGTCTATGGGAAGTGTAAGTTTATGGTGTAACATGTAAGTAAACAAAATGCTTAGCTCAAAACAGTGGACTGGATTCTTCTAAATGGTGGGGAAAAAAAACCAACTTTGTATCACTGATATAAACTTACCCATTTTATACATCAAACAGAATTTGATTTTGGCCTGAGTGTGAGGCATTTGTTAAGGTAGCAGTGGCTGAGCAGGCTCCACACTGTTGCCTGGAACTTAATCCAGCTGGTGACGTGCACACCTGGTAAACCCAGATACTCCAGTGAGCATGTGTTTGGAACAGCTGGAGAAAAAGGGAAAATAAGTATTGGTTTGGGAGGAAAGTTGTTTCTTCAGCCTTGGTGAAAGCAGACCATTGCCAGCCCTGGCATCTCTGGTGTATCTGTGACTGACATGTGGCTTTGAGGTGCAGAGTTATTGCCATGAGAGCAAGTGTCTTCCCTTACAAAGAAGCAAAGACCACCTGACAGCCTATGGCTATGAAGAAATTAATTGGGAAGTGAGCAAACTGCTAACTTTATGCCTGGCCTTGATGTAAGCAGCAATGACAACCTCTCTACTCCCAGATTTTGCTGTCACTTGGTGGTGAGGTTTCCATCTGGACTCTATGAGATGTTTTTAGATTTAAACTGACTGACTGGAAGAAATCGTGGAATAACTCCATTTGCTGCACTTCAGATTGCACAGGGCTGTTACCTGGTAAACTATTTAAGAAATGCTTATAAATGTGGGTTATTTGTCATTGTTCGACTAGAAGAAAACACCTCACCTGCTTTCTACCCACAGGATTTTCTTTCCATTATTACTTAAGTTATTTCCATGCTAAGGTTGCATGATTTTTCTCTTAGGATATGTTGTTGCTGTTATCAAATTTCCCTTCAGCTGAGAAGTACAAACCCAAGGAATTTTATAGCTTCTATGTAAAACCCATGTCTTAACTCCCATCTCTCTCTCACAAGGGTTTTCTATAGCACCCATCACTGCAGTATGTAAGCCTTTAACTGGCACTGTGATGATTTAGTCATTTCAAGAAAGAGGTAGAAGCAAACATGTTTAAAGTATACCCAATGGACAGCGAGTCAGATACTCATTAACAATATCTTCAAACCATAATCAGTTAGCCTTGGAGAACATGTTTTATCTTGCTTTCAGCCAACCTTTCTGCCCGCAAGTGATTTGCACTCTTATTGAACAAAGTTGGTAGCAGAATGGATAATAACAAGTCTGAAAATGCTCTGTGGTCTTGAAAGTAAAAAAAAACCCCGGGCTCAGGGACAGAAAACCCGGAGTTTAGAGCAGAAAGTAAAGAACATTAAAAGGTCAGAGCTATTGAAAGTTACAGCATGAAGATTATGTCATTGGATAATAAAACTTCATTGTAAAAGAAAAGGTAGGAAAATATACCTGAGGCCCTTCCATTTGCTTTCTGTAATGCAGAAATCTGTTTACCCTGATTACCATTTCTTAATGGTAAAAGATAGCACACCTCAGTTATTACTGTGGGAAAACAGTGATTAGAGGAAAATACAATACACAGTGTGAATGTCTGCTGCCGTCATAATCACAGCATCACTACTACTTGGCTGTAATATTTTTGGCTTTGATAATGTTGTAAGATATTTGCAGAACGAAGATATGGGAATAAGCGAAGATTAACAGTGTGAGTAGTTACTGACCTCGTGAAATAGGCATATGGTTAGTGGCTGTATATGGATTGTGATACTACTGATACTGCTTCTGCTTTACAAACCCCTTCTTGGCTTGCACTCCTGCACTCTTGTGCTTCTCAGGAGAGAATCAAGTTTTGGTATGTTGCAGGATTATTTCTTTTTATAATTATCTTTTATAGGTCTGGCGTCAAAATGGCTTATTAAAGTGGTGAGTTCTTTCTAAATTGGGTGATGTGAGTGCACTGATACAAGGGAATCTGGTGTGGATATGCAGCTGGTGGGGTGGGTACTGGGGCTGTATCTTTACAGCTCTCTAGATAAAAAGATAAGGTGGCACTTTATGCAGGGCAGATGACCTCTTGTTACATTTTCCAGACAGTATGTATGGGGTGGAATTGTTCTGTCTCATTACAAAGTTGCAGACCTAATCTAAAAGGAGCAACCTTGATCTCCTTTTCTTCCCTGTTGTGTTCAGTGCAAAATTGGTGTTTGTTTAGTTATATTTACTCATGTTTTAATAACATGCTAACCATCTAATTTATATATACTAGATGTAATAGGGTTTACATGGAAAATTTTGTACAGCTACCACTGGATGTTTCTCTTTCCTTAGTTTTATAATTTAACTGCAGTATATTGTTACATTTTCATGAGAATCTAATGATAGCACAACACACTCTTTAATTCCTTGATTTTGCGATTTAAGAGTTCTATTTTCCAACTTTAAATAATGAACAGTAAATGAGGGCATCTATGTCTTTCTACTGTGATGTTTAATTGGCATGTTTATCAAGTCATCTTTAAAGATTGTTTGTGACAGGCATGTATTAGTCAAACTTAGTAAGTAGGAGATGGATTTCTGCTCATAAACTGTTATTGAGGGAGAAAAACTATATGGAGTAGAATTGCACTATCCATGAGTGGAAGCTAAAGGGTTTCCTGAAGGATATGCTTGGATTTCACCACAGGAAGACTGACTTGGGGCAACTTAAAGGCAAGATGTGAACATACTGTGCCTAAAGTCTAAAGCTGGCATTCCTTTCTGCATCACTTCAGGAGGCGGAGGATGGTGTGTTGGTGTGTGGGGTGGGTTTTTGTTTTGTTTTATTTTTAATCTAAATCTGGCAGCTCAGAGCTAACCCCAGTGCCAGAGAAGAGGAGAACCCCTTGTGTGGAAAGGGCTACATATGGCCAAGCTACAACCCCCATATGAGTTCACTGGAAATTGGATGGAGCTGTACTTACTTCTTGACTATATTGTTTAAGTGAAGTTTAACAGTCAGTTAATGTGTAGCAGTACTGCACTTGACCCAAGAGAGTTTCTTTTAAAAATTATTGAACATTGCTCTTTAATTTGGTGTAAGCATTTTTAAAATTACTGAATTGGTACTATCCCCTTTACCTAGTATTGTTGAAATGTCAGCTTTGTTAGACATGTCTAGTTTTGTTCTGTGTCTGAATTTGAACTGAAACATGACAGTTATTGACTTTAATATGACTTAGCTCTCTCTTCAGTCCTAAGCTTTAGGTATTCATGTTAATTAAAATGCATAGTAATGTCAAACTGGTGAATAGTTACAATGTAAAATGTCAATTATCCTATTTTTGAATGCATTTGAAATAATAAATGAATTCATCATGCCATGAGTCTCCAAGTAAACAGATGTCTGCGATGTAAATGGATAGGAAGAATTAGTGCCATAATTCCTACAAACATTTGTCAAGCCTCTAAAGATCTCTATACCTTAGCTCTTAAGTCTGTTAAGCTTAAGATTTGTCCACAGAAAAAGCAGGTTTAGCTGTCTCTCTGCATGCCAGCATTGCTCTGCGAGCTGTCAGCACGCTGTTGGTCTTTGGTGCAGAGTGCTGAAGGAGATGCTGCTTTAGTACTTAAAGCTGCTCTTGGGGTACAGAGAGGCACAGAAACCAGCTGTTAGTTGTAAGTTCAGGCCCCCATGTAGTAACGGGATATTTGAGGTTTGTGGGGTTTTGTTGTTGTTTTTTTTTTGTTTGTTTGTTTGTTTTTTTTTTTGTTTGTTTTTGTTTTTGTTTAAGCTATTGTTCTATCTAAAGTACTAGGTAGTGTTAACGATGGTTTCTTTTTTCACAGTCAAAAGAACTGAAGTGTTTTTAATATGACAAAGATAAAACTGAGTAACTGCAGGAGTGATTTCTGAAGTGAGGAAGTTCTCTCTTTTGGTCAGTCTCTACCAGCGGGCGGATAGGAAAGCTCACCCTTTGAGCAAATTGGGATTCATTTACAGGCATTTGATCTCTGCTGAACTGGTGTAACCGTATGAAACCTCTTCTGTTATTAACTCTGTCTGCTTCAAATAATTCAGGACCAGCGATGTCAAGCCACTTTGTGATACAGCTTGCCTACAATATTAAATTTTCAGCAGCTGCATTTTAATCAGGTGACAGTTCAAAAGCACGGTGTTGGCTTGTGTTTAAGGAATCCAGATTCGACTGCTTTAGAACTACCTTGTGCTTGGAAACACACTAGCACATTCAGGCTGTGATCAGATAGTCTAAATGCATTTTCTCACCCAGCTAATGCATTCTGTAGCTTCAGCAGTTAAGGGCGGGCTGCCTGTCTAATGTACAAGAACTAAGACAAGCGTCTGTATGTATATACATGATTAATATATTAAAGCGCTCTGCTGATAATACCAGAATTTCATCAGATTTAGGGATGGGTGAGATGATGTCAGAAGTAACTTTCAGCTAGAAATAACAGTGATTGGAAGGGGGGATTGATTTCTTTTTAGGAGGATTCAGTTTCCAAATTGATAAATGCTTTCAAGTGTTTGAATAGTTGACTTTCTTTTCTTCTGAGACGTTCAGATACACTTGTATCCATGCGGGGTTTGGAAAATGTTTAGAAATATAAAGTGTAACAAAAACTGACTCTTTATGAAAATAGTCTGACAGAATTTTGCCTAATGTCTTTATATAGAGACCATGTTGTAATCACACGTAGGACTCATTAAAAGCACTGTGCTAGGTTTATAAAGCCTTGTCTGGTATGGTGAAGGGAAAGTACTGCAGCTGAAATAAAGAGCGTCACAGTGCACATCACAATGAAGAGCAATGGCGACAGTACAGAAGGAAGTAGCACTTGTTCTCTTCTGACCCCACATCTGATATGGACAGACCTGGTATCATAAGTTAGAGCAGCTTCAAGGGAAACATGTAGGTGCGCATACACACATAGTAATTTATTAGGCTTAAGTTAAGACTCTGTAACATATGCATGGTTTTGTCCTTAAAAATTGAAGGACACCATGTGAACAATGTATCCCAGGTGTTATTATTCTTAGTTAAATGGTCAGTTAATGATATAGGTGGCTGTTGTTTAGAAACTTGAACTGCCTTTGGAATAACAGTTGTGCATTTACAGGTTTTTTTGTAAAGGGAGTTTTGTATAACACTGAGAAAGTCCCTCGTGTCTAATGTTGTATGTTGAGCAGTAGGTGGAAACACAGTTGATTCATTAATTTTCAAGTGTAGTTAAGCTGCAGTCGTGAGAAAGATGGAGGAGTTGAGAACCAGAGTAAGATGACATCTGGTGACACTGGGAAGAGAAAGTGGAAGTGTTTGTAATCTGAGAAAAGGGTCCTGTCAGGAATATAAAACATATAAAGTCTAAAATATTGGTGGCTCTCAACTAATCTGTAGAAATGTTCTTGATCTTTGAGATTTTCTTCTGCTTCATTTCTGTGCTGTCTCTAGTTGTCTGTTATCTGAGAAAAAGTAACTGCCAGTGGTCAATGATTAAGGCAACAGAAGTTTTTGTTAGGTCTTTGAAATATCTGCTTTGCAGTAAAAGATCCCTGCTGATTAACTCCCCCATATAATATGTGGCTGTGAAGCCTATACCATGTAATTTATCTGTCCTCATCTACTTGCATGAAAAGGTTCACTATCTCTTTCCATGAGAAGTCATAGCAAGCATAAATTTCACCCATTCCTTACAAAAGAAAAAAAAAAAAAAAAGCTGAGGCAGGCATGAAAGAAAAACCAGAAAAAAAATCTGATTTTAACTAACTGACCTTTACCAGGACTTGACAAAGTGCCCCACAGCACTCTCTGGGACATAGAAAGAGTGCCTCATTAAAAATGGATGAACACAACTTCTTTTACATATAAGGTCATAATCTACTGTTCAGTGAATAACTGGGATTTTACACACTTAATGCATGGAATTGGATTTCTATTTTGCATTTACTGATATAACTGTATATATTCTTAAAGAATCCATCACCGTGTTTTCAACTGTGTAATTGAGTTGTTACTGAGCTCACAGACTGCATATGCCACTGCAGTGCTAATCCCCTTGTCATTGTTGGACCATAGCTGATGTCAGGTTCTGTGGCCATTGGACACTACCGAGTTACCTGACTACCAAACATAGTCCAGCTCTGCTCCAAACACTGTAGGGTGTCAGTGAATCTAACCTGTTGTGAAAGAGCTTATTTTAACAAATTTATTTCAACCACCCAAACCCCCAAATACCCAGCAATAAACCACAACAAGCCAGTAAATTCCTGAGACCATAGAAGGATGTACTTATATCTGTCATCTTGCTTCTACTCACTGAGATGTCAAGCAACTGGAAAGTAAGAGTTTTGAACTTTAAGTATTGGGTTTTGTACTTGGCAGGTAAGCAGCATTAACTACTACAGCTCTAGTGTAGCAGGCTTTTACCAATTTCTGCCTCATAGTGAAAGGAGCATCTTCCTGCTGTAGAACTCCTATTCATGTAAGACTGTTATTGCTGGCCAGATGTAATGTAGAGACTTACCAGAAAATAACAAAAACATGGATATTCAAGTTTTAGTTTCTCAATCAGAAGGAGAGAGCACAGTTTTAGATATCTGGGTGGCCAAATGTGTTACCTGGCTAGACATTCAGGAGCAGAGACAAGTCCCTGCAGGCCCATGCTGGATAAAGCCCTGCTGTGATTGTCAGTGGAGGGACTACCTCAATGTCGAGTTCAAAGGTCAAAACCATTCCACTCTCAACAACCATATCAGAGCTCAAGAGGTCTGAACCATCTGCTTTCTGTCCATGAGGGATGGTCTTGGCTCATGGTATCAATCATCACTGGAATATCCTTGGAGCTGGGTTTTCATTACATCTCAAGCTGGTCTCATACTGAAGCTTGTACTTGACTAGAAAGCAACACAGAGCTGGAAGGCGGTTTATCATGGTGAATAAAACACACACTAGAGCTCAACAAAACAAAATGTTCTAACATTACTGTTGGCTGCCTGAATGTGGGTGAGGCCATTTATTTATGGACAAGCCACATGTGTCATATCACTTTTTACAGCAAGAGGATATACTGGCTTTGCTTGCAATTGGTTTTCAGCTCTACTTATGAAAATGTTACAGGAATTCAGTGTTATTTATTTCCTGCATATTAGTAACAAAATTAATTATGCAATAAAAAGTGATGATTATAAGCTTGTCCATGGAGTGTGTGAGAAATTAAAATTCATATGTGACTAAATGAAGGTGTTTTGGTGAATTCTTATTTTATTAAAGACATGTAGAGAACTGCATTAGTAATAAGAAATGAAATAGTTTCTTTAGGTCTGAGCCTCGCCTCTGCAGGTTTCAGGCTAGCTTGCTATGCTTTGTATTTATCACAGGACAGTTAACACAAAACCCTTGCTTAAGGGTGGTTGTTTTGGGGGGTTTGGTTTTGTTTTTTGTTTTTTGTGGTTGGTTTTTTTTTTTGTTTTGTTTTTTTTGTTTTGGTTGGGGTTTTTTTGTTTGCTTGAGCAAAGGCATAAAGTGACCTTCTTTTCTATTCCAGTCTTTTAAATTAAACAATTACAGACATTAGAAAGTGCAGCTGAACAGCTTAACAGTTTATCTTAATGCTTACTATCTCAGAAAAGGATTTAAGCTGCTAGGAAAAAGAAGAATTATTTATCCTTGTGTGCTCTTGTGTACTGGCTGATCCCACCCACATTCCTTAGGAAAAACTGAGCAGTATAACATCGGTTCTCAAGTTTTGCTGTTCACTCACTTGAATGTTGTAGCTAAACACTGACTGAAGACGATTTCAAAACCGAAGACTTTCAGTGGGTGGTCTCATAGTGTAGCTCTGCAAGAGAGACAAACCTCCATGAGCAGATTGAGCACCAACCCCACACACTGTTAGTAAAGGTTCCTAGTGTCTTCCTCCTGCCCTGTCACACTTCATTCCTTTTGCTGGCTCTGATCAGAGGTGATCTGCCATTATCACACAAGTTTTACACATTTCTCCTAATAGTTTTC
The DNA here is from genome assembly GCF_965140245.1 of Athene noctua. NCBI lineage: Eukaryota > Metazoa > Chordata > Aves > Strigiformes > Strigidae > Athene > Athene noctua. Next base: position 17,923,371 of record NC_134045.1, read on the forward strand.
TTTGCTTTGGACATGAAGGGGTTGGGTTACAACAAAAAGTTGAACATATAATTTTAAATATCTGATTTTGCTGAAAACGATGGCATGACCTGTTCCATTCAGGCAGTAGACAGTTTAAATGCAAAGGTAATGGCTTGTTGTACTGATCCTGTTCTTCATACAGATTGTAGCATATCATTCTTGTTGTTCTGTTTTTCCAAGGGAGTGTTCATGTTTATTTAAGTGATTCCTGCCCCCCGCCCTAGCCCCGTTTATTTAGTTCATGGGCTTCAGTGCTTCTCTAAATGTTGGCAGTGCACAGCCTTTCTACAGGTGACATTAACATTGCTTGCTGTGCCCTGAGAGCTGGTGGCACAGCAGGAGTCAGAGCGTAGACAAATACAAACATGCAATGCAGGAAACTTAAGCCTATGGGGATGCCAGGGAGAAAGCAGTTAGTTAGCAATTACTGTTTCTGTTGTTGCCATCTTCAAATAAAGCCTTTTATAAATCTCTTCCCAGTATCCTAGTTCAGTAGCTGCACTGAAATCAAATTTACATGCTTGTTTGTTTCAATCTCTATCGCACTTCCAATTTAAATTATGAAGAAGGGGAAGACTATTCAGAACTCACGGTAACAGCAGCTCAATTGCACTCTGCCCTTTGGACAAACTAGACTAGACTACTTTGAATGTCCAGTTCTTTTGAAGCCTGCATTTAGTAGCAAAAGCTCTTTAAAACCAGCATGTTCTGGTCAGCATGTTTTGATAGCAGTTCATACTTTAGTTACTTATTAGAGTCTAAAGGAAGAAACATGATTTTCCTTGAAATATGGTTAACTACTATGACTATAAATCAATTCATCTCTTGTATGTCCAAATGTTAAGATTGAATGAAATGAAATCCAAAAGTTAAGTTCAAATAGCATTGTTTATTTGTACATACAAGATATAGGTAAGAATATAAGAAAATGTATGTAAGAAACCACTGCTTACCTATTTCATTTCTTGTTATCTCTAAACTATGGCATATACACCAAAAATTTCCTTAGTCATCATGGTGCTTCAGCCTCGGTAATTTCTTGTAATAAAACTTCCTCTTCACTTACCATCTCTGAACCAGAAATTGCTTTGATTTATTAATTATACTTGATTTTTCCTATTTTCTCCATTTTCTCTCTTTGGTCTATTATCTCTGTAGGGCAGCAAATAGTAGTTTAGATAGATGTGTATCTTTACCATTTAAAAAGTTATAAGATTTAGTGTTTAACATAACCATTTCTTTTGTTACGGTATATAATTAGGATTATTTAATGTTGGCCAGAATACTCAGAAGATACTGCGGAAAGAGGGTGCAGGTGGTGTGATCGCGTACATTCTTAAGAAACTTAGGTGAAATAGTGCTCTTCCTTCTTACCTTGGTTTGTAATGGATATCCTCTGCGTAGTCTCAGTGATGTGTTTTAAAACATCGAAAGCCAACGATCAGCTCTTCCATTCACCACAGGTTACTGCTGCTTTCCAGGGTGGTAGTTAGAGACCTTCTCTTCTGCCTCAGCTTCCCCAGTTTCCATGGTATTTTATTATGTTAGACTCTCAATAACAATAGATATACAGGGACACCTACAGTTAGTAATGTCTTCAGCCTCTTCAGCTTGAGAATGCCTGTCAAAGCTGTTGGATATTTTGCTGCTAGCTGAATTTTGCCAGTATGTTTGTGCCACCCAGAATATGTCTTAAACAACTATGTTTTAAGTTTGCCTCCAGAGATGCATTCTTGTGTTTGTTTACTATGCTTTTATAGTGCTTACAGTCAGTAATCTTCACTTCTGTTCTTGTACTCAGTACAGGGTGTTTTCTCCCAACCACTGATCACTTTCTAATTTGAAAGTTGACTTCCAGTGTCAGCACACACAGGGAGGAAAAGCATTGTTATACTTGGTTGTTATAAAGATAATGTATATAGGGAGAAATTCTATTAGGAAGGTGAAAAAAAGCCAGTATCTGGAGGAATCTCTGTTGTGCGCTTCAGTACTGAAGTTCTGTCGTCACTGATGCCTATAATATAATTTACATTGAATTCATTGTAGCTATAGTTTTGCTATGGCTACGGCAGTAAGTCTCTAAGGAAGGTACAAAGCCGTATGGTCAGCTTTGGATATTCACATCACAGTATCTGAGAGATGCGCACAAGCACACAAGGGCTGTGCTTGGTGACGAGGATCTTGAGTTGTGATGGCTACAGCTAATTCCCTTTTGAAATTTTGCTCAAATTGTGAAACAGCTGGAAAATTTCAGCCTTAATGTGTGCTACCTGGAGAATTTCAGTCCGAAAATACAGTGCACGATTATCAAAATGTGGTTCTAGGAATCGTAAAATTCTTTTGCTGTGTCCTGACAAAAGTGATAACATTTCCAGATGTATTAGTGCTTTCTAAATTGAGATCTTAATCTAGCAATATTATGAAGATGATCTTTAAAAAAGAAAAGATTTAGTAACAGATACATTTCCTTGGATTTATCCCTTATTTAATATTGTAGCAGCCAAGACTTTTATGTCAGAGGATCCTAAAACTAAGTTATTGTTGGAATTAATCACAAAAGAAGTTGTCATGCCGACTAAGCACCCAGAACCAATCAGTAGCATTTCAATCTTTCTCAGGTTTAAATCCCATAAATTTCTCAGCCATCCATGCTTAATATCATAGAGCCTGTTGGCACTGCTGCAGTGCCAGCAGTGCGAGATAGCACTGCTATAGCTGCCTGTTACCCGCCTACCAGGGAAACTGTATCCTGGAAACAGGAACTGATCACTTGTTTAATGTTGTACGTGTTCGGAAATACGTGCTGTATGATCATCAGCTCTCCTGTCAAACTCTTTAGAAGCTTGTCTTTAAATTAAGTGGGTTTAGTTTTCCTTTTGCCTTTTGAGAACTTAGTGGGTCAGTTGTCCCTGGGAGAAATTGCAACACAAGCAAGAAACAGCCGAAGAGGCAGGAGTTGAGTTCAGGACTGACCTGGGAGGTCAGGGGCCCTTGGGAGGCAGCAGACAGAAAGCCGTGGGGGCTGAGGCAGTGCTGGGGGCTGGGGAAGTGAGAGGGCAGCAAATGAATTAAGGCCCAAGGCCATCTGCTAGGGGAACCGGGGAGAGGGAGGAAGTCGTGCAGAGCCCTAGGGCTATAACTTTTTGTGTGTGGCTGGCTGCCCAGCGGTGAGATGCACGGCGAAAGGAGAAATTAGCTCAGCAGTTGTCTTGTTTTGTATATTGTTCCATTAATATTTGTAAGTCACTACCGAAAACATCTTGAACAGTTTGATTAGGGTATCAGGTGTGTAAACTCTTCCTATCCACCAGAATTCCTTCATGAAATTTTAAGCTAGACTTTTTATCTGCTGCATTGCTGTGGGCTCACAGGTCCAAAACTCCCAGGAAAGAGATGTTAACACTTATATCTATCGGATTCCTGTTCCTGTGCATTCTCTCATGCATGCAGAGTACTTCCTAAGCATCTGGTGATAATACAGATTAATTCTCTGAAGCTCCTTTCAAATGTAGTTCCAGAAGAACTTCTGGCTGGACAGATATAGCATTCCAGAATCTATTATTCCTTCAGGTTTCTTTGTTAAAACAGGTGGTGTCCTCTGTAAAAATAACAATCTTTGGCAGTTTTTATTATAGACTATAATGTGTGGTATGCTATCTCTTGTGTAAGACTTACCATAATTGAATTGCCAACACCCGCCCCCTTACCCCCCAAAACCACAACCTCCTGAAGTATCCCTCTTGGAAAAATTAAATATTTATTTTATGCTTGTGTTGTTTTGTGTTTGATGTGTGCTCAGTCACAAGATTGTTCAGGCATCAACCCCAGCAAAAATAATTTGGAGCTCCATATAGCTTTTAGATTGTACATAGGGTGCAGACCACCTCCTGTTTTCTACAGTCTTTGTTCCATCAAATTTTTCTCTTTCTTTATTTTTCCCAGTTATGTTACCTTCCCTAGATCCCCATGGATTACAACTTCAGATGCAGATCTAATCAGTGTTTTAGTGAGAAAATTAAAAAAACAGTGTTGCAGAGCTTATAGGAGATCACTAGCCTGACACAGTCACTGGAGTGAAAGTATGAAGAGGGGTTCCTCCTGGTTTCAAATGAGATTTCTTATGAGGAGTAGTGTTTCACCTAATTAAGAGAGTATGTTTAAAAGAGTAAATGTGCTTCAAACATCCCACAGAGGAATCTGCAGAGACACATGTTGGCCATTTTCTAGCTGGATCAAAGTGGCACAGAGACATTAAGCAGGTTTCTCCCTTTTATCTGGTTATCCTCTAGCGGTGCAACAGATCTTACTCTCTTAAAGCATGAGCAGCCTTTACTGCAATGGTTGAACAGAGTCCAAAGCTGATTTGTTAGACAACGCAGAGAGAACAATGAATTATCTGCTATGAAACTGCAACAGCTGGCCTGAAAATTAAGAAATAAATGATAAATTAGATAAAATGAGGTCCTAATTTTGTTACAGGGATAAAAGGATCTTACTGCAGCAAAATTTGCTAAACCCATCAAGTAACAGAGTGAATACCACCAAGAATTCTGATGTGTTAGAGTCACCAGGACTGTTGCTAACCAGAGACATGACTTGTGGAAGTGGTTTTTATCTTTCCATAGCATTCAACAGTTAAAAGGTGCCCTCTTTGTTTATTCCTGCCAGGTTTTGTTTAGTAGACCTAAGTAGTTGCTGTGTTAATGTCACTGTACTTGCAATACCATCCTCATGTAAGCATTGCATTTCTCCTCAGAGCTTTGAGTGACAGGTTGAACAACTGAAAACAACAAATTTCAAGACTCTTTTGCCCTCCTTCAAAGCTGTGTTAAAATACTTTGTTATTTATATTTAATCTGCTTTCTTTGGGTTTTGATTTAATGTAATGGCTTTTTGAAATCTAGAGGGTATAGGATCACATACTTTCACTCAGACAAAAATTGAAAATGTAATAATACTGTGAACTCATGGATCTTATTGATTCTTTGTGTATAGGGGTGACTCACCTTCTGAATGGTTACAGAGAGCAGCCATCATATGCAAGAGCTATATCTGTAAAACTGTAGCTCAATGCAACCTAAAAATTAGGCTTTAAAAATTGGCACCAGCTATATGTCTAAATGGAGCTAAATGTGGTCCATCTAGTCCTCTGCTGTTCCCCCTTAGCAGTGTTTCAATACATCTTCATCACTTTAATACAATACTGATAACAGTACAAACAATGTTACACAGTTTTGTTTAGCCTGGGATATGCCTTTTTCTACTGGATTGCTAATTTTTGTGTTTTCCCCTGTTCTTAACAAATGGTTTTCCAGCTTGATGACACATCAAGTTTTGGGAGGCTTATTTCAAACTTAAAACATCCTATCTGACCTATGGTGATTATGGCTCCTGAAGTACAGCAAGCACTTCACTGAATTTCTGAAAACATTTTTTAGAATTAATTCGGTGTTTTGGTTTGTTTTTTTATAAAACGGGTTTATTTCTAAGCTTTTTCTTAAGGTATACCTAGCATATACATGGTGTATTATAAAGTATACAAAATTCATCAAGAGAGCTTTCCAGGAAACTTCTGATATACAAAAAAAAGCTACTGAAATATTCATCATATGTTACTTGAAATACCTTGTGAATAATGGACAGCTACTGTACCAGCAGGTATTCTTTAAAAGAATAAATGAGCAACAGATAACATTGTGTGATATTATTCTAGGAATATTTGTAAGCAGCAGAAATGTTGATTAGCTGGCCCTTTGCTTTTCTAGTGCTGAATTACTAAAATCATAGTGAAACTGTTGCGTAAGTACACATAATATCTAAGAATAATAATGAGAATTATTATCTTTTGTCTGGAGAAAATGCAAGTCAAATTTTTCCCACATTTTCAGAGATTTCATTTTCATCTGGTTTTGAATCTGTTTTATATAGGTCCTCTGTGTGTGTATATTTTGCTAATTTACATAAGACTGAAAGATATACAATCAAAATAGGGAAACTATCCATGATACATGCGTGCACGTGAATGCACATATGTAAGATATTTATTAAAATTAAAATGTATGCTGCTAGCAGAAATCTAAGAAAAGCCTGGATATGTTGTCTGGGTCTTCTCTCAGTGTTTGACTTAAATCAGAACTATAAGGAACCAAATTTTGCCACTTCCCCCCCCCCCTTAAAAAAGAGTAAATCATCTTAAATTCAAAGGCTAATTCCTGTCCCTTAACTTTTAAAATTGAATTTTTTAATTGATCTTTGGTTTATTTTACTTTATAGATTTTAAGAAACTTGGGAATACCAGAGCTGTTACAGATGTTACAGATCTTGCCCTACAGGATTAGCTGTAAGTGAAATAGTTTGGGTTGGGTATTTTGTTTGGTTGTTGTGGGATTTTTGTTTTGTTTTTGAAACTGTACAACAATATGTAGATCAAAAATAACATGGAAATAGTATTGTCAGAAGCCAGAGAGGCTTCCATTGCTGTCCAGTGGAAAATGGACTGTAGGAGGTCAGAAGTTTGTGTGTCCAATTTCGAGACCGATGCCTTGATGAAATGTTATGTGGGCTGCTCGCCGAACCCTCTGTGGTGGTACCAGTTTAGCCTAAATGTGCCAGTTGGAATCTTGTAGATTTTACAGGCTGAAGATGGCCATGCTAAAAATATGGATCTTAGAGAAATCAGTTGTCTGTACCTAAAATCATATACTTAATTCTGTGTTTATTTTCCAAAATCATATAGTTCCTGCCTGAGAGAATGGAATTACTATTTTTGTATTCTGACAGTTATAGTTAATAGTGTTCTAGAGGTTATATTTCTTACCATGAGGCTGTTTAGGGAAAACTGAAACTTCTGATTCCATAGTCTGCAAAATTGATTGTGTTTAATATACATGTAGCATATCTGGTATCTACTGTACAGTTGTCTAAAATAATTGAATTTTTTTTTTTGGTCTTGCAAGATTTGTCAGAGGACTTGATTTAGTTATACTTCTGTTTATTATCCATAAATATCTTTGATTTAGTTATACTTCTGTTTATTATCCATAAATATCTTTCTTATAATACTCTGGAATATTTTAGTTTGGTAATGAAATTGATATTTCTTTGGATTCAAGCCTTTGGTTTTGCACTTAAAATGTTAAAGGAACTGTAAAATTGCTAATATGAATCCCCAGAAAATATCAAACACCTTTGTTTTGGTAACAGGTCTTTAGTCCTTTATTGAAATTGAGAAAATACTTTCACAGGACGTGTACTATAGGACTGATCACAGCTAAGAAGCCTAGGTCAGGTTTAATTTTAAAACTGAGTTAATCCTGACTTTGAATACAATATGAACAGGATTATGGGAATTTTTTTGACACAGATTTCCCTTTATGAGTATAGTTTTCAAGTTTAAAACTTGGATTTATTCTGTCACTCAGTCACTTGGGAACATAAGCTATGGGGTTTTTTGTGCTTATCACACGGTAGGTACAAATCAAGATGCAGATACTCTGCGTTGTACCTCTGTGGATACAAAATACTGCCACAAAAATACTTGGACCTTTTCCCAAAACTACTCCAGAAGACAAACCAGAATAAGAGTATATATCTTCTGAATATTGAACCTAGAAATAGAAATGAGGAATAACATAAATGATTAATATGGGAGAAGTGATCCAGCCTTTGGGAGTGTTGAATGCTCTTTCCTGACTTTTGTGCTGATGAATGTGGGTTAAAGAAAATGCTGCTAAGAAAACAAAACCATTTGTTCTGCTCTTTTCATAGTACGACCATCTGCTTGAAGCAAGTCAAGAATTGGGAAGAACTGCATTTCCCTACCTTGTGTAATAAAGACAGGGCACAGGCATTGGGACTCTGTATTTATGGCCAGTGCCTTTGCTGTAGCAGACCTGGTTTAACCTAAGCAGAAAAGCAGAATTTTTATTTTTTTTTTTTTAGTGTGCCTGAGGGAGTTAGGTGCTCAGTTTCCTCTGCTTTTCGCTTGCTTGGCTTGGTGACTGAAAAGCTACCTGACAAGCAGAGCAATTTAGCACGGCAAATTAAAATCCCACTGGGGGTGCCAATACAAGTCAACACAAAATAAACAGAATATTTTCTGAAATGCTGAGAAAAGGTGTAACAAACTTTAGCCACTCAAGTTCCAGTAAAGTAGCAAAGTATGGCCATAGTGCAGTTTTGTTTGGGCTGCACATATTGTAAAATAGTCTCTTATTATCACAGTTCCTTCTGTGTCATCACTTCTGTATAAATAATACAATTTTTCATCCACACCTAGGGAAATAAGTGTTTTGCTTGTGCACTGCCAACATTGTGTTCTCCAGTACCTCCTCATTTCATGCTACCATGCGTAGAAAGTAAATTACAGCAAGGAAAGGGGGCAGCTTGGTATCCTGTGCTATAATTTGGCGATGGGCTTTTGTGTATGCGTAGACAGCTGCTGTTTATTCCTATCATGCATATTGCAGTGTTCTCAATTTTCCTCCCACACGAAGTTGTATTCTTGTAATCAGTTGAAAGGGCACTTAAAAAGCAGTATGTCACTTTACCCATGCTTGTAGTGAAAGTAACAAAGACTGTATATTTTTCCTGCAGTACGGTATCAAATAAATTTTTAATTTAGGTTAGTAAGTATTAAGGCCAGAAGGGTGCAGAAAATCTATTATGACCTCTTACATAACTTAGTCCCAAAATTATGGCCGTTTTGAGCCTAGCTGGCCATTTGTGTGTGAGTTTGCATCTCTACCCGACAAAAAAAAAAACAAAACAGAAATTGTGTCTTGAAGTCTTCTAATAATCTGTCTGGTTTCTTGCCCTTTCTCTTAAAATCTGTGCCTTAATTCAGTTTGATTTTGTTTGGATTCAGTATCCCGTTTGCTTCCTCTTATCTCATTAGAAACCTTTTTTGATCGCATGTCATTTTATTCCTGGAAAGGGAGCCTCTCTACTGTTTTACTGCAGCTTATCTCTGCAGAGCGATTTCTGAAAGTCCAAGAAACGGTATTGACATGTCAGTGGGATGCTCCTCCTCATCTAATTAGTCTGTCTTCTGTCCCTCCCTCCTCCTTTTCTGTGTTTAATTAGCTATATGCAGCACTGTGCTTGCATGGCTGTGCAGCTTCTTTAGGGAGTTGAGCTGGAGCGAGACTGGGTTAATGGCACAGTGCTGTGCTGCACAGTGACGACACCGAAGCATGCCTGGTCACTCCTTTTTGATGAGTTAACCAGACTGAACTTGTTCAGTGTAAATGTAAGGCTGTTTTTCCAGCACTTAAATAATACTCTACCATAATGGGTCTGTTCATTCTGGACTTTCAAAAATGTGCTCAAAGGAGGTTTTAAGCATCTGAGGTTTTATAAATCTTAAAAACCTGTGGAACATGGCAGAAAATAAAGCCAAATTACTATGCTCCAGTCTACCACTCCTGGTATTCTGCAGCATTATTCCCAGAAAAATGTTGTATTAGTTAATCTGTATAATTGGTGGCTTGGATGGGATGGGGGAGATTAACACCAAGTAATAGTCTTAATTTACAAGTTTACCACTGAACTGCAAAAGATTGGCCAGTAGATTAATATTATTAGTAGAATATATTTTGCTGGATGGCACAAGTGACTTTTTAATGCTAGAAATGGTTTAGGAAATAATTTAATCTAGTTGAACCTTGACAATTTTGTTGCAGCAACTTCCTTATTTTTTTCATTTACTGTCTTTCCAAAGTTTTCTTAACATATGGTGTTTTCTCAGAGTACAGTTTTTATTTTTCCAAACCTTTTATCATCTTAGATGCTTTTCTCTGAACTCCCTCTGATCTGTCCATCTCTGAAGCGTGCTGCTCCAAAACACACGTGCTCTGACTGAGATCTAATGGGACTTGGATAATCGTGCTTATTTTACATACTTAGTGCTGTGACCTAAATAGCATTCACTTTTTATGTGACAGTGTTTTATTGTTAACTTGTATTCAGTGTATTATCCAGTATGACATACAGCTCTGTCTCTGTGATGCTCCTGTATAGACTCTATTCACAGGGAAAATCCTAACGGCCTTGTTCAATTTAAACTTGTCGCATCTTCAAGCAAAGTCAGTTGATCTCGGTGGGAGTTGCCAGATTAAGACTGAACAAAGACCTCAGGATTTGGTTCCCTGTTGGTACATTTGTTTGTTCTTTTCAACTGAAAATATTTGTCATTTGTTTCTATTGAATCATAGTACAAATTGATTTAATTATTTTACTCCCTCAAGGTCTTTGACATCTTGCATACTGTTTAGGTGAGGTGTAATGGCTTGAAGTTCTCTTTTCCCTCTCTTTCCTCATACTTAATAATAAGGTTGCTGTATTTGTGTTATAAATGCAAATCTGGATACTTTGAAAAGTCTACTTTAGTAGCCAAGCTTAGTTTCTTCATCATTAAAACTTGTTGAAAAACCTAGCTTTTTTTTGGGGGGTAGGACAAAACCTTCCAAAGAAAACAAACAAACAAACAAAATCCTTATATAACACAGATATACTTCTGAGGGGAAGAAAAAACCCAAACCAATCAACAAAACAAACAAAAAACCCCAAACCAATTTGTGTTCTTAAAGACTTTATCTTTGCATATTTAGAAACAGAGGTAGTAAGTGAGAGGTAAAAATTGAAAAAGAATTCCTTTGTTCTTCTATTTTTGAGTAAGATGGCATATAGAATCATCTTATATAGAACCCCTTTCCCCTCCATATTTACATAAAGCCTACAAATATTTGAAGTAATTGTATTTCATAGCGTACATATGTGCATAGGTGAATCATGTTTTGAGCTGATGATACTTAAATCACTTGCAGACTACTGATATCTTGCAAAATCAGTATCTTAAAGATATTGAATATGTATCTTTAAGAAGCAAAATTAATTGAGTCTTATACTTTTTGTAATAAGTTGGTCAGGGGGACAGGGGATGAAGGCATCTCTTGAGAATCTGTAGGTACAATCAATAGTTTTGTCTCTTTCCAGTATAGCTAATCACCTGTTTAAATAGGCTGTGGGAGGAATAACTGTGGGGGGAAAAAAAATTAAATATGTAAGTGTGCCTTCCATATTGAAATACTCTTTGGCCTGGATATACTCATAGAACAGTTACTAACAAGTGGTTTATTACCTCTCTAAAACCAATTTGATTACTTATGCGATGTGCATCCCACATCAGTGAGTTCGTGAGAACCATAGTATGTCTTTGCATGCTTAGATATCCACCCTAAAGCTAGGTGCAGAATTTATGGGTGGAGGAAATGACTAAGATGACTCTGAAATGGGACTGATCCTCAGCTGTCCTATCAGCTGTTGGGGCCAGTAACAGCAAGAGCTATGTAGTGCTATTCTTGAAATGTATCTTTCAATAGTGACATCTTCATTTATCCATTGAGTTTTCACTAGCTTTCTTCTGTGTTCTAAAGTAATTTGAATACATAAAGTGTTGAATATATATGTATTCAGGATACCAAAAATAATTAAAAAAAACAAACTAAACAACCAAAAAACCCCTTTCAGAAGCTATAGGTAGTTTAGCTCAGTTGGTACTGCCGCCTTTAACTCCAAGTGTGTGTGTGTGTATATATATATATATATATATATAACTATGAAGATCTGGGAAAGACAGATAATTGGTCAAAAAAAGATACATTGAACTGTTGGATTAAAGGCATACAGGTGTGGAAGACTGACCTATTTGAAGAAGAGCTATGTGGCTCTAATGCTGTGACTATTGTCCAAATATCTACCATTATAGCAGTTCCTGTGGCGGAATATCACTACATCGAAACATCGAGAATTTTATCAAGTTATCTGCTGTGGATGCAGATGGATATGAAATAAAAATGTTTACAATTTGAAGATTATTCTGAAGGGTTTTTTGTTACTGTCCCTTTTTGTCCCTTCCTACAATTCATAATTAAAAGGGAAAAAAAGAGGAGAGGGAAGAAGGAGGATTTAAAAAAAAAAAAAAAAAGAAGAAATCTTTCAAAGACCTTTGGCTGTAATTAGATTTTCATTAAGGTTTTATAAAATCTATTACACAAAGCCTCATAAGAAATGGGAGCACAATTCATGGAGATGATTAACAAATTGGCTTAATGAACTCATCTTGAACCTCTCCGACCCACTGTGGAGTTCTCACTACTCTGAAGTGTTAGAAAGAAACACATCCAGTATGACAGTTCAGAACAGTATAAGAAGTAAAAATGAGATCAGATGGTCTCAGCCTTGGTCGTACTTTTTTGAGAGTGCACATCAACAAGCCATACTGAACTGTCATTAATTTGACAGCTGTAGCAGTGAAAAGCCCCATAAAGCCAGAATAAGACACTGGGATTTGTGCCAGCTGAAGGCAGTTTTACCTTGAAAAGACTGACTCTGGGTTGTGTGATTGAACAAGGAGCCTAATATGGCTAAGCTCTTATCTTTCATTTGCATAGGAACTGAAGGGAAAGCAGCTGCTTGGTCCCGTTTTGCTATTTGTTTACACTAGTGTAAATACCAGTATTGTAATACTAGACTGATCTGCACAAGGTCTGCCAGCAGACAACCAAATCAAGAATAGAACCGCCAAAACAGAAGGTACTTTCAAAAATTACTAAAATTATGTTGAAGAGGGGAATTAAGAAATCGCTTTAACTTTCACATCTGTAGGATGATCAGAGTACAATTTTTAAAACTTTGAAAGTACTGTATGGTTTATGCAGTGATATATATATACATGACATCTCAAAGCATTTTACAAAAAATTAACAATTCTTGATGTTAAGTAGAGAATAGGTGGGAAAGATTGCATAAACTCTGTTCAAGGGGATGTGTTTAGTTTCTGACTGTTGTGGGATATTTAGGTTTGAATATAACTATGTGATGTCTAAAATTGCAGGTGAAAGCAAACTTCCAATCAGGAATTTTGACCTCGGTCATCATACCAAACACTCATCAAAGTTACATTCTTCAGGAAATATTACTGAAATATAATAATTCCAGAAGGACTACCAGATTTTTATGATCATGTGGTGTAGGAAATTAATCGATTAGAGCACAGCTACACTTTTTTTGGCATTCCTCAGATGGCATGTCATTTAATCTCAAGGTTGTAGTTATGTCTTTCTATTTTATATTTGCCCTTTGTGAAACAGAATCTTGCCCCATTCGTTAAAGAGACCCTGCAAGAGGAGTGGTCTCCTGTCCTTTTTATCTGAATGGTGGAGGTTACTGCAGCATCCTGCTTTCTATCCTCTCCCGGAGGGATGTACTCTCTCGCCTCTAAATGTGCTTTGCCTTGGTGTATGAAAGGTACGTGTGATGCCTTGCAGTGTGACTGGTTAAGACACATGAAGTTCCCCTGGCTCAGAAGCAAGCAGGGCTAAGCAGGGGTACAGCTTAAATCCTGTTGGGACAAATAACTCCTGATGGAATTTCTGGCTTCAGCAGCCATTCCCCTGTTCTCCCTCTGCTTTCTCATGCTATCGCTTCCTTCCATGACTGTTGATAATGGAATTTGTACTGTTGTACAATTTAAGCCAAATCGGGGAGGTGACTAAGTGATAATGTTTTGCTGATGAGTTGTTTTTCTGCAGAATCATTTCCCTAACCTGGACCTCTGCGTGGCTGTGCTCTTTACTCCAGCACAGCCCCAGTGCAGTGAGGGAAACGGGAGTGTGTGGTTGTGGAGAGATTGAGCCCTGGCAGCTATCTGGTAGCACTGCTATTGAATGTTCAATTACACTCAGCTATTTTCAGCCTGAGAATTAAAATTCAGCTATTTTCCCTTACTGGGAGGCAGTAAACATCATAAACCCTCTTCTTGGCTCTGTTTAACTCCTAATTCAGCTTGCTGTATGGGTTGTCCGCTGCGTCCTTTTCCCATCCATCTGTGCAAGAGCGCGAGTAGCAGCTCCCTTGCCGTTCCCCAGACTGTCATCTGTGAGAGGGAATTCAGTGGAGTAAAGCAGCTCCCTGTGTAACCGTATGTCCCCACATGAGCTTGCAGAACAGCCATCACAGTTTGTTCTTATTATTGTTGTCTCTTGCCAAGCTCAGAGCATCTCCTTTTCAGTCACTGAAGAGTGTTTCAAATGGTTCTAAGAAGCAGAAGTTCTGGAAACCAAACTTTTCAGCTTCTGTCTTTGGAATGATAGCCACTAGATGTGCGGTCTGCCCTTTTAATTGCCGGCCTCTGAGCTGGTGTACTGGATCAATGTCTGTCACTTGCCAACATGATATGTTCCAGCTTCTTTTGGGAATTTTGCTTCAGAGGACTCATCTCAAAATGAATCTGATACTTGGAGCTATGCGATCTGTTCACTTTTCCCAGCATTTATCTGCAGAACACAGTAGCATTCAAGTAATGTAGAGTCTTGTCTCTAATCAGTGTTGTAGAAGATAGCTTGAATGTAAGTATTCTGTAAACTCTAAATACTTATTAGGAAAACTCTTTTATCTTTGTAATATCAAGGTCAAAAAAACTGCTTTGCAGCCTTCCAGGTTTTTTAAAAGCTAGGTCTCAAATGTTAAAAATCTTAGGTTGCCCTTATAACCTTTAGTTGCTTCCTTGTGCACATATGGTGTGATAGCTATTTTAGAATTATTTTAATTGCAGAATAACAATCTTAAATTCAAACTTTGCACTTCAGAAAGGTTAAGAAACTGCACCTGAGGGCACACAACTACGTCACATTGGGACTTTCTTAAATGTGACTCTGCTGGAAGCAAATATGCCTTCCTGTTAAAAGGCTAATTTGTTAGTCAAATAAACTGGGACTGTCCTCCTAGTGCCATCTGTGTTTGGTCTTGCAGTAAACTTAAATGTATGTGATGAAATGTCCCTTAAGGTTGTGTTCATTTTACTTTCAATTTCATTTTAAAGTTTTCTGAAGCTCAATATTTATTAAGAGGAAGGATGAGGCTTAATTACAGGAATTAGGAATAATGCAGACCTGCGGTTGTGTATTGTTCTTGGGGTTACTTTTCTACTGCTGGAAGTGCCAGAACACCAGCATGGGCAGACAGATGATTTAGCTCGCAGCAGGGCCACGTAGCTCTTCAAATTATGGTAGAAAAACTAACCTCGTTCCTATAAGGAATTATACATCTTATTTCTGAGGATCAATCCAAAAAGTTGGTAAAATGTATAATATTCTGTTCATTTTCCTGAAAAAGTAAAGATTTTAATCAACTGTAGTGAACACTGGGGAATGTGGCAATTTTGAATATAGGCTGAATCTTGCTCACTGTGTGTATTCAAAGACTATTACTAAAACTGAAATAAATAGACTATGACTCTTGTTTCCACTTCAGTCCACCTCAAAGTCCTTAATGAATTTAGTAGGACAAGTATTTGGCCAGTATTTTCTCATCTGCAGACAAAGTAATATCAGGACTGGATTGACAAAATCCAAGTTATATATTTACTGATGAGATTTTAGCTTTGATACCAGGGCATAAAAAATATCATTTAATACTTGCAGATTTTTGACATTACATCCCTTGACACTGAGTACTTATACTTGTAGATTATAATTCCAAACATCAGGGAGCAGATGTTTCTTCGGGGAAAAAAAAAAAAAAAATTGACAGCAGATGCAGTCACATATATAAATAAACACAAAAAATATTGCAGGCTTGCTTTTTGGGGCGGTTGCTGCTTTTTTTCAGGGAGGAGAAGGACAACCTTTGAGATGTTGTGGATTTGTGTTTTACCTAATCATAATTGAAAAAAAGTCTATGTTTTAATATTGTTGTGTATTTTGATCTTTTGTCATCAAACTATTTAGCGATAAACATATCTTTGAAACTGTTCTCAGAGGAAATATACGTTCAATTCTATTGCCTATTTGGTGGTGTTTACTTGAAAGGACCTACTAATTAAAAACAAAGTAAGTTGGGACAACTCTTGTATTGACTATTATAATTTTTAAGCAGGTAGTTGAATGATCTATCTTACATCTATTTTTACACAACTCCATCTCATTACTCTTATACATGACATTAAATGTCTAACGTATTTTCTCTGTTTTTTTCCCAGCATCTACAACATCTGTGAACTGCCTTATTTTTGGGGATGTTTCCAGCTTAATATATTAAATCTCTCTCAGTATGTTTGTTTCTTACTTCGTTCATAGTAGTAAAATTCAAGTTACTTAATAATAGTAAACTGAGTAAATCACTCCACTACAAGAAAGTAGGTTTTGCTAGTAGAAATACTGTATGTTAATTTAACATGGTTTATTGCACAGGTTACACACTAAATGCTTTTCACTTAATTCTACTCAGAACTTCACTTTCACGTGAACAGCAATTGTGATGTACTGGTATACAAGGGACTGGAAATCATTCAATTTCCAACATGCAGCCTAAGCTCTGAGCAGCATTAGATGACGTGGAGCTTAAAATGCTCTCAGTCCTCTCAAGCCTCACAAAACACAGTGCTCCTTGTGTACCTGCTACTGACCGAAGCCAGTGGTAGCCACAAGGGAAATTTTGGTGGGGGGTGGTGTTTTTTTTAATCTGTTGAATTTTCATCCAAATGTCATAAACTATTAATATATCTTTTATAAGTGAGAGCAAAAGAATGCCTTTTCTTGGTTTTCTTATAAATATTGATTCATCTGTGATATTTTAGCTGTGGTATTATGAGGTTCTTGTCAAGCAGTAAGCAGATACATCTATTTGCCTGTTCTCCTCTTCCTCAATTTTGTATCCTCAGCTTATGAAAACCACTTTGATTAATATAGCTACAGTTTCCAGGACTCTTTGTAGAGCCAGTACTGGTTCATCATACTTCTTTGGCAGCTCTTCTTGGCAAGACTTGTATGACTTGCATGCTAAAAAAAAAACCTCAACCAAAAACCAGCGCCATCTGACTTTGGGTTCATAAATGTAGATGTCAAAACTCCCATCAACTGCAGTGTTGCAACATCAGTCATCAGAGTTTATATCCAAGAAACTTCTGATATTTAGATTCTTCGTTTCAATAGAGAATTGTCACCAGTGTCTTTTATCTGAAATTCCATTCTAGATTGTCCTATTCTCAACAGAAAAACCAAAAGGAGGACAGAGCTTGTGCACCCTCAGGGAGTTAACACGCCCCCGCCCCTGCCACTACTGTGTGACAAGTACAAATTGCAGACAGGGCTGGGACTGCTGCTCTGTCTCTTAGTGACATCTAAACTATGGTTCTTTGTTGTTTTCAAGAAATGGTTTTATGCTGCTGTAAGATTGTACTTCAAAGGATTTTTCTAAATTTACTTCTGAAAGAACTGAGCTGCCCCAATATGCTGCTTTGCTGGCTGTCAGAAGAACTATGTGATTCTCTCCAAAGAGTCCCCAGAACATATCTGGCACCATCATGTCCTACTTGGTCCTTAGGGTGGTCGGATATGGCCTGCTCCTGGCCAGTGTTGCTAATAATGTATTGTGAGAAGGAAGACATAAACAAAACAGAAGAGAAAATCACTTCAGCTCCTTAAGAAACATTATTTTACATGCAGATTTTCAAATTACATTTTCTTTGGCACCCTACTAACAAAAAATGGTGTGTCTTCCTAAAAGCAGTTCAAATTATTTCATTTCAAAGTTGCCAATTAAGAGTATATTTCTTAGTGATTTATATACTGCACCCTCACCGTGAATGTACATAATATTTGACGGTAAAATTAATAATTTGTAGCTCTAAACAGAGGTAGAGTTTAGTGTTTAAAGCTTCTTCATATTTTTTTAAACCATTTTTTCAGGGAAGCTTATTCAATACATGAGGAAAGGATGAGAGGAGTGCTGAAAACAGCTTTTCTAATTAGGTTTCTGACTTTAAATTCTTATTTCAATAAAAAGATGTTAGACAATGACCATGAGTGGACTGAGGAATGCGAGTGTCTAAACTTGCCATGTGTTCAATCACCTACACAAGGGGTTTCCCCCTGCCTGACCCTGGCACCCTGCCACCTCCTACCCTCTGATGATTTTTATTTTTTTTTTAGCCTTTTTGAAGAGCTTCAAATTCAGCATCGTCAGAAAATGTCCACTGAGTAGCTTATGTACTTCAGACAGTAGTGAAGTAGGATCATGTTTTAGAGAGAACAATCTGAATAAAGGTTAAGTCTTATAATCTAATGGAGCTAATGCCCTCAAGTTTCTTTATGTACAAATGGTAATACAATTTCTTTCTGTTGATTTTAAAATGGGGATAAATTAAAATGTGAAACAGGCACTGCTTGCTAATGTTAATCGCCTTGTCAGTTAGACTTGGTAGGGTGTATGTATGCACATTTGGTGGATTTTCCATTGTTGCATCGAGATAAGGGACTGAAGTCCTCGCTATAGAAAGCAGTGTGTCTCCTGTAAGCTTGGAAAAAGTGTTCTGTTTCTGTGAAAGCTGATTTAAGTATATTCAGGTATTCTGTAGAGCACTGAATTACAGAGTGGGGTGGACTGTCCTTACAGAGTGTGTCCCATCTAGGACAGGCTTTGTTTCAAGATCAGACATGCAAGAGAAGCACGTACGCAGCAGGATTCTGTGAGTGCACATGCCTTTTGGCAATTGCACATGATGTAATTTATTATTCCTTTTCATGTCCATCATATTTCAAGTTTATTCCGGGGAATTAAGTGGCAGTTAAAAAGGATCCACTCTTGAGAAATTTGAGGAGCAACCTGTAAAAGCTCTAAAGAGACAAGAAGTTGTTCTGAAGTGAGAGTTGCCCCTGTGACTCTTTCAAGTGAGGTACTGTCGCATTCATCTTAACTCACAGAAGGTTAGGATGCATTCAGCGCTGTTAGAGAAAGTGTTTCATTTAGATCTGTCTCCACTTGAGGTACGGCTGTGCTTGACTGACCTTCTGCTGTGTATGGCAAATGATAGGTGTAGCTCCAGAGAGAAGCATCACTAGCGGCACAGAGTGAAGCATTGCTAGCGGCACTGGGTGAAGGAGTCGTCCTTGCCTGTAGCTGAGGTTATGCTTGTCATGCGGCTGCATGCTCCTGGAGAGGAGGTTAAGACTGTGGCTTAGCAGTGGGTGGGTTTGTGCTCTGGCCCTTCTGCTTGCAGCCACGTGTGTGGGAGCAAGAGCTTGACTTGTTTGTTTGTCTTATAAATCCTGCCTGTACGGAGACGCTGGGCTCCGGGGTCCTGGTGCCTGACAGGACTAGCAGTCCAAGTCCTTTCTCTTTCATTTTAATCTTTTAGGTAGTGCAATGTGGTGTTTGGGGGTGAGTGATATTTTTATGAGGGCTTTTTTTTCCTTTTATTTTATTGAAAGGTAATTTCATAGACTTAGTTCATACATGCACAAAAAAATTTGAGAGGTGTGGAAGTCATTTCAATATAGCAAAGGCAGAAATTTTTTTGCTAGGGAGCTGACTCTTGAGTTGGCGTTGACATTGACATGCTTTTGTGGGAAGTAATGCTCTTAGTTAAACTTCAGTACTCTCTTTCAGAGATCTGGAAATAAAGCTAGCTGTTTTGATTAAAAAATAAAATAAAAATTAATAGTGGTGTCAGGAGTTTTTTGATATCTAGATTCTAGTTTCCTTTAATCTCAAAACTACACCCTCACCTTATGTGTTTCTGTGATAAACTGCAGGTGCCCTTTAGAGAACTTCCTATCACTTGTGAAAATGCAGTGTTATATGTCTGGTTCTTGTCATGGTGTTTGCCTGGGCTGTGCTGGTAGTTGACCAGGAATGTGACTACCTGTAGTAACCTCCATGGACTCTGCTCTAAAAATTCTCAGCAGCCAAAGAAACAGCTGGATCCAATTATTGCTGTTTTCTTGGGTAAAAATCAAATTAAGTTTCTCATAAGGTTCTGGGACTTCTAACAATTCCAACATTTTGATTGTATCTACTGTTTGTTTTGTTGTACCACAGGGTACTACTCTTCCAGTGTTACATCACAGGACTTGCATGCTCAAGAGAAGCCTTTGTGTGGAGTTTTCCTGCTTAATTACAGATTGCTTGAGTTAGATTCACTTATTTCAATTTTGTTCCTGACTGTGTCCTTGCAGAAATGAACTAAAATTTTAGAATATTTCTGAGAAAAATACGTTTGGCTCCATAGATAAGCAGCTATATTTTGATATATGCAGACACCTTTGCTGTGGTGGTGATGACTTTCTGTTTTCTGTGTGTGTTTTGTTCTGGTTTTTTTTGGTAAGGATTTCATTCTCTAGAAGGCTGGGAGGGAATGCTTCTAAGTCTGATACTGCCTTGCAATATCCCTTGACTACCTCTGAACCAGCTCCTGGTGTTCTCTCTGTCTCTCCAGTATCTGTTTAATGTCAGCTTGATTTGACTTCCTAGCCTTGCTGAAGCAGTAACTTTGGAGCCAGAGATCAGCAACTCTAGTTCTAGTAAACTAGTCTTTTCTTGTCATTGTTTGTTTGTATTTGGGAGGCTTCTGAAATGGAGCTTGTTTTTTGTTTTTTTGTTTTAAAAAGCTAATTATTTGTGTAAGAAACTAAAATAATTCAATACAGCTGTTTATGTGGGATTTGCTCACTAAGTAGGTCTCAAATGGCTTTTGTGCAGTTGCTACATACTGATTTCATACTTGTGTTATGCAGACTTTTACCCTGTCAGTAAGGAATGAAAAGATATGATGAAGGTACCTCCTCTCCAGTCCTGCTTGGTTTTTATTTCCATGAAAACAGAGGTAGTGGTTGCCTAATAGTTTCATGTGCTAGACTTCTTTTCATAAGAAATGTCAATGTTTAATAATCTGATACATAACTAGATGTTGCTCATGATAGTTCAAAAAATAAGAATGAACTAATTGAAATTTGTGGACTTAATTTGCTAAAACCCAGTTTTCTAATGGTGAATCAAGCCTCAGCAATATTACTACCATTAGCCAACTGGCCATGGAGTTGAAGATGGTGGTAATGATTGTGTCAGCCTAATAACAAAAAAAAAGTCAATGAAGTTTTTTTAAAACTTCAGTCGTCTCCTTCTCTAAAACACAAAACTAATTATCAAAATATTCTCATGTTTTAATTGTGACTATAGATGACGGATGGAAAACATGTAATTAACTGATGCAAAAATTGACATAAGACAGTTGACACCAATTTTTTATACATCATTATATGAAGACATGTGGTGAAGCAATTAGTCCTTCATTAGTTCTAAGTTATTCCAAAAGCTTTGAAATACTTGTGTGTTTAATTTTTAATCATCAAGGAAATGTATCTTCTAATGGTGATAACTTCAGGGACTTAAATTAAATGCGCTCCCATGAGACTCATTTCAATAAAGATAAATGGCCTCCACAGCTGCTGGGCCACAGCAGCTTTTGTGAGCTTTTGGGGCTCAGCAGCAGTGCAGGCTCTTCAGGATTTTCTGCTTCTTCGTGACTGCAGAGTGCTATCTTAGAAATGCTGTGTTACTGCACATATTGGAGAGGAGCTGTTATCTACATTCATCCCGATTGCCGTTACACAGCCGCCTTCTCTAACACTTTCAGCTTTTTAGTCACTGAAGCCAAAAGCTGCGAGCTAGGCTTACATGTTAATACATGTTTGACGACTTCTGCTTTGCCATTCAGTGTTAAAAATAGTACTGAAATATAACCTGGGTGAGGATAGGCAGCTGTTTAGCTATGGGACCGGGGGTGTTGAGGTGTTGTTCAGATTTCCTTTGGGCTTTTTTTTGTCTCCAATTTGGTTTCATGTTCACTAAGCTGGCTTTCATGATAAACCTATTATAAAGTTTAATGTCTTCCCATCTTTTTGAGGATTTTTATTATTTTTTTTAAAGGAATTGCTGAAAGGATTATCATGTTTGGCTTTCCCTGCCACTTTGTCACCTTCCTTCCCCTTAAGGTCCTTACAAAATCTCAGCCTGGCTAGGCTGGAAGCAATAGAGCAGAATAGATATGCATTCCAGCGTATCTTGTAGAGGGTAACCTATGATCTGTATAATGTATATGTATGTTGTGAAACTATGGATGGCATATATAAAAGAGCAAAACCGCAGGAAACTGAGTTGTCAAATACAAGCTTGCAATAAAAGAAACCTGTTGTATAAAAGCTGGAGAACTCAGGGAAGACCCCTTTCCAAATGCAGATGTCCCGTGTTTTGGGATAGTGAGGTTTTACTACATGTTCATAAATTTTACAAGATTTCCGATTAAGTAATGAAAACAGGTCCCAAACAAAGGCCAGTTCTGTTGATCTGAACATGCATGGAGTCTGCATGTTGACATAGAATGGCTTTTTTTGTGTGTTAGAAAAATCTTTTTCAATGTACTACAGGTATCAAAGCTGTGTTAGATCATCAGCTAGCGTAAGTTTTAGTCTGACCAGCAGGGAAAGATGACAAAACACCTGGACCTTTGAATCAGACATCATATCTTTCTATTTGTTTGAGTAATAATGATTACTTTGTAATAAATGTTGACTTTCCTTTTAAGTTATGCTGAAATTCAACTTTTGTTGTTTGCCTAGTGCTGATACGAGAAGAGTATGTAATTTCTAGCATCATGTTTCAGGGTGCACCTTTTCCTACCAGTTTTCCTAAAATGCATTTTTTGGTAGGCTGAAATGAACAGTGTCACATTTTCTTTTGTGTTGGTGGCAATTAGTCATTGGTGTCACCAAGATCACGATGCATTAAAGATTTTATAGCACAGTGTTCAGGTATTCAGAGGTAGACTCTGAGAAGATGCTTTTGCTAGGGGTGTTTGTTCAACTTCTTTTGTTAGACAGAAATAAACCTTTGTGAAAGTAGTTGTACTCAACACATGTGAACAGCATTAGCTAATTATTTTTCCTGATACATTTGCACCTTTAAGACATCCACCCAGCTACACAGGGTTGGTGGAAGGGGAATGAGGAGAAAAAAGGAATCGTATTGGTCACATTTTAAACTGTATGAGACTTCCTTCCTATACATAATTTTCTACTCTAAAAGATGGCACATTTTGAGATATACAGATACTAGAGGTGGAGGACGTTCATAGGTGATTGTAGATAGTTATTAGGCTTTTTAGTTTCTAAGTGTTTTCCATCCCCTTAAAAAAAGTTTTGAAACAGATTTAGGAGCAGCTTATTTGATGTTGAATGACAAATAGTAGTGCAGACAAGTAGAATTCATGTGAAAATGAGTTAGCAAGAAAACCGGCCTTAAGGAGGACTATATATTTAAAAGAATATAAGACTGGCTTCACTTACTTGCAATTTGAAGTCTTCAGGAGTTCAGTATACTCAGCCCCACTCAGGACCAAATCCTATTTGCATGCAAGAGACCTAATTTTCAGTCTGCAGGCTCATGGCTGTCTTGCAGGATAAGCTGCTGGATGTGAAACACACTGCTATGGCAGCCCTCAGCAAGCTTTTCTTGCTGCATGAAGGTTAAATGATAATTCTTTGGGAGGAAAATTATCTTTTTCTTTTTTTTTTTTTTTTTTTCCTTCTTCTATTGTCCTGGCCATATGCATCCTCCAAGATGCTTACTTCAGGCTGCTTGAGATAAGGTGACGGAAAATGCACCATAAACCACTTACAGTGGATTGATGAGGTATAGGAAAGCAGTCTTTAACAGGGATGGCACTCTTGCTCTTTTTTTCAGGGAAAAGAAGGTGAATTTGTTTCCAAAGGAACCTTGCTTATTACGCTATGAAAAACTGAGTGATGCCAGTCAGTCTTGTGTATTTAATGTGCCATATCTTCACGTATTCAACCGCATAGTTGCAGTATAAACCTGAAAACATAAGTTTTTGCAAACTTATTTGCTCAAGGAGCAAATACTGGACTGATGGCAGGAGGACTGGTCTGTATGGTCTCTGCTCTTGGGACTGGCTGCTGAAGTCCAGACTCTGGAGGGTGAAAACGAGCTTTCAGCTTATCACCTAGTGAAATGTTAGTGAAGACCAGGGTTTGTGTGGGAGGAACATGGCATAAATAAAAGCAGAGTTGATGGTAAAATCATCCAGCAGCACAAGATGTCAGAGTGGATCGAGTTGGTAAGAGGTTTGTTTGCTGTATGGAGATTTCTAAAACTTGTTCCCACTCTTGAGCCAGTTGATAGAGACAAGAGAAATAATTTTGGAAATCTGATGATCAGTATGTACAATTTTTAATGTATCAAAAAGGTGGAAAAAAGGAAGAACATTGGATGTTCTACCCTTGTATGACATACAAGGTTCCTGATGACACAGGCATTATTTTCTTTTTATGCTGATAACTTAGAAATTGAAAATGTTGAGTGGTGTATTTCAAAAGATATTTTAAGCATTACAAACGATATTATGGAAATGGAAAAATGTCAGTCATGCTAGTATTAGACCAGGATACAAGGCTAATAAGTAATATTAAGTGACAAACTCAGTACTTAACACCAAATACTGAATGTTTTCCTATTTTTAGAGTTTCTCTTATCCCGAATATTCAATTAAACTTATTCTTTAAATTCAGAAGTAAAACAGTGGTAGTTGTCTTTACTCTCCAATCACATCACTGTTGTGGATAACATATGGTGGTTGCATAGACTCAAAGATGAATGATTTGGAGTGTGCAATACTATTCAGTAGTAGTAATTTTCTATTTTGATCCTTTATATTAAATTTCTGTCATGTTTTGTGCTGGGAAGAGTCCACTGAATAGCAGTACTTATTGAAGTTTTGATTTGTAGCACTGAGTGACATTTCATAAATACAGAACAGAGTTCAGCTTGGTCATGGTGGTATACATCTGGAATAATGTTAAGTGCAAGAGAGTTGTGCAGGATTATTTGGTGGGCTTTTTAAAGCTCTCAGGGGGCTGGCATCCACAGTCCCATCCCAGACATTATTTAAGCAGAAACCTCAGTAATATTGCGAGCTGCTGAATGGAGTCTTTAGTTTGACTTCTAAAATATTTTTTTTATAATTTGGGGAAAAAAAAATCTTAGTTTCTGATAATTTTGATTACATATATAACTGGATATTTCAAAAGGGTTTTTTTTATTCTCTGTTCTATAACAGTAATTTTATTACTGGCCATAATGGAGTGTATTAATACTTGTAACGATCTATTTAATGAGTAATTTTTAAAATAAAAATGGAAATTCCTCTCTGTTGGAGATCAGGTATTTTCCTTTTCTTCTTCCTTCAAACACTGTATGATATAATTTGTAGCTAGACTTCTGTGCTTTGCTCTTCAAACAGAGCGGTACAGGGGAATTCTTTACTTTCAGTGGCAAGAATACTTGCTTTTGATGGATTGAAGAATTAGTTGGAGATTCTGTTAATGGTCATTTATTGGTAGTGATCAATAGACTCCTACAGAGCTGAATATGAAGCCCATTTTATTGCACTCCTGTCCAAGTGCATCCTGTGCTCATTTTAGCTTGGTATTTATAAAAACACCTGGGAATAAATTAAGTTATTCCCTGTGATGATTGAAACCCAAATTTACCAGAACTTTAAGGTAGAGTTGTAGAATTTTTTTCCTTGATGTTGAGAAATAGAAACTTCTGAAATGTCTCTGGTTCTAAGCAAGAGAGATGGAAGTAGACCACGGAAAGTTTTCAGAGAATTGTTGAAATAGATTAAAGTAAGACTCATATGTAAATCATCCTCCCACCTTTGTGCCCTTTTAGAATGGATCTTTTCTTCCAGTGCAGTTATTTTGGTCCACTAAATCTCTGTAGTTTTCTCTTTTGCCTTTCCTGAGAGGCTTCTATGAGTGGCAGTTTCCACTTCTGCTGCAGGCTCCCCACTTGCTGTGTCTATCCCATGTTATCATTGCCCTGACTTGCTAATAGTCTTCGATTGTCCTCAGAAATAATAATTGGTCGCTCCCTGAGAAAATTCAAGCTGATTGAATACATGAAATTTAGGATATATGTAAAATAAGATGTTTTCCCTTTGACGCACCAATCTCAAGCTTTTAAGATGAGTGAGCATAAATAAGAAGTAGTATACACATCAATAATGCAGGTAGCACCCATTCTATTTGTAGCGCATATATATAATATAAATCTCTCATTGGTTTGTACACCATCAAAATACTGTTCCTTGTTTTTTGAGGATTGAAGGTTGTATCAGACATTTTTAATTCACCTCACGTTCTACTGAAATTGGGTCTGTGTGAAGGGATTGCATCATACCCTTCTGATAGGAGTATCCACAATCTTCTATTTATCTCAGTTGGTTCCTAGCTTTCATGCCACCTTGATGCAGATACGGTGGGATCTGGGAATGCTCTCATAATTCACTTTCAAATATATGTTAACAGTAAAAAAAATAAGGAACTTCTTGAAAGTGAAGCAAGAGCTGTCTAGCAGGCTCAGGCATACAGCCTACACGATGTGTATATTAGGAAAATTGTAGTGCCTCGCAAAAGGCCCAGTGAGACTACTTAAAAATTGATTGCAAATTGGCAGGCAGACACACCAGCTAGCACTGGAGTGAAGTTTATAATTTGTTTACATTTACCTAATCATAATTTAATTTTTCTACTGTTGACACTTAATGCTAAACCAGTTTCCTAGTATCATCAAGTTCCCAGTAGTTTTAAGATTCCGAGGGTAAATGATAGCAACAGACAGAGGAAAACTTAACTGTACTCAACCATGAAGGCCAGACTTGGGAACAGAGTTCTCACATGCAAGACTTTAATAGTTTAAATAAAAAAGCTGCTTTGTCTTTGAACAGAATCTTATGATTTCTGAAAAAAAAAAACCAAACCAAAACAAACAAACAAAAAACCCCAAAACTCAAACAAAAAAAAACAAAACCAAAGAAAAATTGTTACTAAATCAATTTTTCTCATTTTCGTTTACATTTGTTACGATGGTTCAGAGATTTCCTTGAAGCTTACTTGGCCACTAGAATATAGAGGTACAGCTCATGTTTGTGTTTCTGTGCATCTGACTCTTGATTTCCACAAACTGAAAAATGTTACTAATGAGGTTTCTATCCTCTTGTCAGATGTAGTGTGTGCCAAGAAGAATGCCAAAGGGATGAGTCTAAGGAGACAAACCCCATTCCATAAACAGAAAAGTCATGACAGATTGGAGATTCTGTTTTGTCTTTAAAAAAATAAGGAGAAGGAGGAGGCAAGAAGAGATGTGCATCTTATTACTGAATGTTCAGATTTTTCCCTTCTAGTTTTAAAAATCTAAGACGTCAATTTACTAACTTTGTGATAATTTCAGCTCTTTTGAAACAAAGATTTTGAATTCTAATATCAAGAATATGTCTGTATCCAAAGATATTTGATGAAGAATAATGAAGAACCAAGAAAAGAAATCCCCAAATTAACAATTCTTAGTAACACAGTATTACTTTTCTAGGGATCAGAAGTAAGATTACCTCTCGCTTGCCAGTTACCCAGTGTTCAGCTAACTTAGATCCACAAATGCTCCGTGTTCAGAGCTTTTCCACATGTACCTGTGGCCTTTGAAGTGTAGAACTGAAAGCATGTGAGTAGTAATTTAACAAATATTTTGTTACCCATATTCATCATGTGAGAAGGCTTTTTCTTGTAAGTCTGTGAATCATATTACAGCAGTCGAGAAGACATATGCTACTTGCATGATGTTTGGATATGTCACAAGTATTTCTGTTCCGCATTGATTTGTTTCCATGGATTAGTGCCTAACTTTGAAATTCAAGTTCAGTATTTACAAACAGCATTGGAAAGTTTTTCATCATTTATGTTTCCAGTGGCAATAATAACTTGGAAGAAATGGGTGATGGTTTTAATTTGTTTCATTGCTTTATTCAAAGAGGATGTAGCTTGCTTTATTAAAGGCTTGTGCACAGGTATGCTTGCTGAACATATAGATAATATACCTATTCATAAAGTTTATTAATAATTTGTGGTGGAGGAGTAAACAGAATACATTGGTTCAGCATTAGTAGTTTTGACCTATATTCCTCTAATATTTAAATATTTGTTGTGTAATAGAATAAATAATTGTGTATTTCACTTTGGATTGACTGAAACGTTTCAGTTCCAGCTCCAGTTTGGCAGAACTGTTCTCATCCACTTACACGAGCGGGAGTCTATTCAAGTAGGGGAATTGGAGCTCAGCATACAAGATGTCTTTCATGTCAATATTCATACACTTTTTTTTTGATCAGGAAGTGCTGCTCAGAGTTATGACTTGAATTATATACAATTCTAGGTGTCTAAGAAGAAGAAAACACCGTCTCTCCAGTTGGGAATCAAGTAAATGAGAGCTTAATCCTTTCAATTCAACATGTGTTTGAGGGAGGGAGGATCAGAAAGGGATGATGTGGTAAACAGCAGAATGTTAGCTATGTCTGCAGTATGCTGGAGAGGTGGGGTGTAAAGGGTTTTAACTTGTGAAGAGCCAACTATTGATCTCTTTTCCTCTGAGGACAGCAGAAGGCATTGTTCAAGGTCTGTATCAAATGTTTCAGCTTCATATCAGAGACTGAAGGCATGATGTGTCACTTCAGGTACCCTACTCGTGGCACAGGTTGTACAATGCACCTTGGTCTACCTAGATTCATAATGGCTGAAAGTTCCATGTTGTATTTTGATACTAATAGGAAAAAAGAAGAGGGGAAGGAGATGGAATGTAATTCTAAAATAATAAACGTTGTCAAAACTTCCTGCAGTGGAAGGATAAAATTTTCAACCCTCTCTTACTTAGTTTTCATACTGCATAGTGATAAAAAACATCTGCACATCTGCAGTAGAAAATTTGTCTAAATATGAGGGGTTTAGACATCCATTTAAATGTGTCTGTTGTTTTGTTTTGAATGATGCTTCGTACTTTTTGCCATGATTAAGATTCTCTTATTTAATTTGGGTTCTCTTATTTAATGGTGCAGTGTATCATCGGTTTTTACACTGACTGAAAAATACAGCTAGATTAGGCAGTCTTTAATCTTCAGTAATTAAATTATGAATTGATTTCACAACAAAAGATTAAGATGCATAGATGTCTTCTAGAATAGATTGATAATGAATATCTGTGAATATTTAACATTAGTGTTAAGTATTCACATTGCTTTTTCTTCTTTGAAGGAAAAAAGTATACATTACTGTGAAAGGGAATTTAAATTAGTATATTCTTTTCACACTGAAAAAATTTCAAGAATAGTATAATGACTAAAACTATTAAACATACTTAAATTCATATGTAGAAGTATGGCAAACGAATATGATTCCATTTATTCCGTAGAGTAGATTTAGTTGTGCTAAGTGAACAAAAGCCTCAGTGAGCCAAGTTCCATTGAGATTTAAATAGATCTAAGTTGAAAAGGAATATAGCATGAGTTGAAAAACAAGCTGGTTTATGCTTTGTAAAGCTATACAACAATATTTCCTCTCCTGAGTAGGCTTCTACATATATGTTTGGGTTTCATTATTCTCCTTTGCTTTCCCAGTCTCCAGTACCCCTTTATCTCTCATGAAGAGTTTTCCTTTAAGAAAAACAATTTGAGTACATTTTGTGTTACTTAGCTTTAAAAACAGAGTAAAAGTGGAAAACCTGTCCAAGCATACCTGCCTCAAGTCAAGCAAATGATTTATTATGATAGTCTTTCTTTGTTCTGATTAGAAAAAAAACCATAGTGGGACTCCAAAAAGCAAGGCCAGGTTCTTCTAACACTTATAGTAGTATATATCTGAGTAAAATCCACTGGAGCAAAGGACACTCTAATCTGGCCTGTTCTTATGAAGAATGGCTAGTAGGGTGAGGAAGCCAGGGGAGAATTTCTAGACAAAACTTAAGACGTGAGAGCTAGAGGGAGTGACAAGAAAGATTTCCCTCTGTGCAGCAGGACCGTGAGGAAAATAGAAGGTTATTTTTCCAGGCATGTTTCAGACAGTTTGGGTCAAAATACTCATTGGTGTAAGGCCATTAGACTACAGAAGAGTTACCCTGGGTTAAACTTGTCCTCAGTATGTCTCAAACAAGGGAAGAATTCTAGCTTTGAAGAAAACAAGCTAGAGATTTATTCTCTTTTAAGCATCTCCTCCTACACTGTTGTACCTTTTTCTCTGCATTAAAACTTTTTACCAGGAAGACCCTGGTTTTGACAACGATCTGTCAGCCCTCCAAGATAAAAGAACAGCATTGCTGAAGGCTTTACTGAAGAGCGTTGTATAGAGCCTGAAAAGAATTGTCCACTTTTAAACTGACCTACATTTAATTATATGGTTAGAGCTTTTAAGTGAGCGCTGGGATTTGAGATTGAATGAAGCCTGCAATTTCTATAATAGCTTTGAGAATGTGAGCTTTGTGACCTCCTGTTTGTTTAGAATTGATGTTGCATGTCTCACTCTGCAGAACTGTATATAGTCTTGCACAGCAGAATACACAATGATACAAAAAGCAGAAGTTGACAGTTTTAGGTAAGTTAGTTCTTTGCAAATGTAGTAAGTATAATATATGTGCTCATAAGTGTGTCTAGAGGTTTTATTTCATACTCTGGTTGTCGGTGCAGCAGAGCTGAGTAAAGATCGTTAAAATGCTGTGATCTTTGGATATTGGTTAGCTGTTGATAGAAAACCAGCAAAAAATGGTTCAGAAGCTGAGCTGGAGATTGGCATTTCTCAATCCAGAGACATGAAATTAGGAGTCTCCTCTAGATTAATATTAGGACCAGTGAGGCACTGTGGTGACAGTGGAATTTGCTAAAATGACATATTTTCATGTAAAGATGTAGCCTATTGGTTGAATTATTTGCATTAGAACAACTACATTTGCTGAAACTGTTCACCAGTTTTACCGTGACAGTGACCACTACCTTTAGAGGCATTGATTTTTGAATGTAGTGAAGGAATAAGATTCTCAATACTACACAGGCAGTCTAGCTTGATTTTTTGCCACAGAGCTAAAGTGTTAGGGGAGATTGCTTTTGGTCCCAGACTGCATATTCTGTCCTATATAGCAAGGGCTGGCTGTGCAAGTCAGGAGCCTTTTACTTCCAGCTGAAATGGGAGAGGGACCTTCCGTCAGTTAGAGGGGTAGCAGGAGAAAAGTAAGTCTAAGGAATCTCTAGACACTTAAAAATTTCCCTTCCCATGCATGGATCCTAGATTGAAAATTGCCTGGCAGGTACACAAAGCACTGAAAGCAAAATCTTTTGGCTATTAATAGTTCACTTGCACATTTAATTCTCTTTCTCCTCCTATCACCAAAACACACAGGATTGTCAGGCAAAAACAAATACCTGTTTTCAAGAACAGAAATAGTTTTCCAAACGTTTGTGAATACTCTCAATATTGTTTGCTTCACTTAACTGGGGAATGAAAAATGCAATGTGAGTGAAAATATGGCTGAAATTGGGAACTAGATGCGAGACACTTTCTCATTGCCTGATAATAAATTCAGTGCTTCATAACAGCTTCTTATTGGCAAAGGAACTGTGAATTTGTATTTAAGGATACAGTCAGCTTAAAACGTTAAAATTGATTGAAGTTATTTGACAGTGAGCAACCTTTCTCTGAGCAAACCTGTCCACAGGAAGAGTTCTCAGTTCTGTCAGACCCACTAGTTGAACATAGCTAGTTAGAAAGAAGTACTTTTGTAATTAGTCCACACTGTTTTGGGTATAGAAGTATTAATTGCAATAACATCCCTGACTGGGCTACTTGTCAATGAGACTTTCACATGATTATTGATGAGTAAGCAGCAAGCTTAATATTGCAGCTTTTCTTGCTTTGCTGGGAGCAACACTGCTACCACTAGAACATATATGAGTTATCTTGCAATATATTTATAGAGAGAACAAGTTCAAAGTTAGACCTTTTATTTTCACAATCTGATCTGTCATTGTCAGGAATAAATTTGCTTTTGGAGACAAATACCTAACTGAATGAATAGTATTGCTAGTGTGATTTTTATTTTTTGATTTGGAGTTCATTAGCTGTAAGAAAAATATTTAACATTTCTGTCCTTCAAGTAAAAAGGAGAAATTGATATTTCTTAAGTTAGCATCATACCATCTTTTGCCCTTGTTTAAATAAGAGTATTTTTTGTTATGCGTGATCACTGTTGAATGCAGGGGCTGCTTCTTTGTCTCCCCTCCCACCACTTTTTTAAACTTCTAAATATGATCAGAATCAGCTCTGTAAAACAAGATTCTTTCTCAGTTTGTAAGATACCTGTAAAGATGGTAGTAAATCCTCACTTGACCTAAGTAAAAGGGAAATAATTTTCAGCAACAGCAAGGATGCCTTTATTTCATCAGTAGGACCGTGATACTTGTTTGAGGCAGAATTCCTCCACTTCACTTAGAGGGCATACCCTTACCTATGAGGCAGCAGCTTCCATAGCTGCTGTAAGCATGGAGTCAGGACTTCCTTCATTATCTTGAATGATTGTTCAGCAAATCAGCTATGGGAAGGTTATACAGTAGACAAACCTTACTAAGGCTACATTTACAGCCATCAGAGGCGGAAGCCCATCTTTTGTATTTGGGCATAGCTTCCTGTAAGCAGCTGAGGACTGTTTCAGAGTAAGTGCTACAGGATGCACTCCAGAAAACACAGGATGGTGTTTTTGCAGTTGGACAATGTTATGTGCCATTTTGTTGTCTCAAACCAGGAAAGAAAAACATCCTTTCCTACTGTTTGATCTTCTGCTGTGTGTAGATACTGTTTGAAACACAAGTAGCCCAGCTTGTATTTGTCACTCTTGATGGTGGGATGTATGTAGTATTTATCATGACATTCATTCCTTTTAGAAGTGTAAAAATTGAAATTGTATTTGGGTCATATTTGCTCTGTATGGAAGATGCAGTGTTACTGTATGGTTCGGGTTGATGTGAAAACAGAGGGGGCTAGGCTGGGACTGCTAGCCTTTGCGTGCTGGAAGCACACAAGTAGGAGTTTGTAGTCTTATCTGGAGAGAAATACATGAGGCTTTCTGGTGGTGGGACCAGAAGGCATTGTATGATGTTGCAGCAGATCCATTCAGTTCCAGATGTCCATCATCAGACTGGAAATAACGTAAAGAGAGCAGCACTTCTTCCTTCACTGTGTATGTTGCACCATTTTAGAGCAGCCTGAGGAAATGTGAGGGAAAAAATGATGCTGTATACTGAGAGGACAGTTATGGGATGGTATAGAAAAGTTGATCATGAAAGGAGGAGAAAAGCAGCAAGATAAGTAAAGGCAGCATGTTTGCTGCGGGGAGGGGAACACTTGAAATAAACGCAGAGTATTTTGATATGTGCTGGCATTGTGAAGAGTCATTGTGTGGTAGTAATCTCCTACCCATGTGTGCTTAAACCTCTAAAACTCCACAATGTTTTCCTTAAATCAAGCCACTTGCCATACTAATGTGAAACCATGCACACATAAAACGTATCTAACGTATCTAACTGTTAAAGGTTACATACATGCTACTGACATAGCCTGCAGCAAATAAAATCCATTCCTGCTTGTGCTTTGAGCTTTGTCTCTCTGCTCTGCTTAGCACACGCTGCAGCTCCTCTGTTTCTCCTGTTCCATCTTTTGTCTTCTCATAATTGTCTGTGCCCTGTCTGTGCCATACCCACAGGAGTACTCACTCCCTGCTCTTCTCCTGTGCTGCTGTACCTTACATGGTAAGCTAAGCAGCAGTATCCACAGAGATTTTCCTCACTCTTCCTGGCAAAGCATAAGACAACTGCAGTATCTAGGGTAGAGCATAGTGGCACTGTATGAAATCAGAACATAGTCATGACATAAGTCATATATGACTTAATAATTTCAATCTAATATGGATTCTTCAAAAGCTGTAAACATGGATTTATTTTTTTACTTATGTCTGTCCTTAATTTGATGGTTTAGGAGTTCTAATTTTATAAGAACTATTCCTTAACCTCTATCAGTGCTGCCTCCTTTCCCCTGATACACAACCAGAGACAGACATTTGCTCAACAAAACAATTGAGTGATGTTGGACATTGCTGAGGCTTTTTTCTTGAGGGACATCAGGTATGGTTGTTCAGAAATTGGAATAAATCACTTTACACGTTTGTCATTTGTCTGACTTAAGTAAACTCAATGCGTGGGGAAAAAAAACAATCTTTTGCCTGTGGTGGGGCAGGAAGGGAATGTGAGAGGCCCTAAGCAATGGAGTTTCACAGGGACTATCAAGGCTGTGATGAAGTTGCTTATAAGTATTTTTTCCTACCTGCTTATAAGACTGGACTGCTTTGTTTAATACACAGAATGTGGAAATAAAAGGGAGATCACTGATGAGGAAGAAAAGGAGAAATTGCTGTTGTCATACTAAAAGAACTTTATGAGGACTTTCATTAAATCCTCATGGCTTCTAGTTATAGCAGCATCATTCACAAGTTAAATTTTTAATTTCTGAACCATCTCATTTTGTTTTTTGACATTGTAGAACACTCTATCTTAAATAAATATACTGGTTCCGAAATAATAGCAGGGAAAGAACCAAAAAAGCTGTACATTAGTTACTCGGACTTCTGCAAAAAAACCCAAAACCCACCAAAACCCCAAACCACCATTAATCTAATGATTTAAACAAGTAAATGAAGCCTTTATTTGCTATTTATTTACTTTAAATAACTCAACTTGTAATTATTGGATACCTGTGATGATACAAAGCTAGAATATAGCATAAAACAGGGTGTATGTAATACTGATTTCTAACAAATATCCATAGGAAAGTGTCAATTAATTCGAATGAGGCCATTTCTGCTGAAATTTAGATGTGGATAAATAATGCATAGAAACAAAGTCTATTTGATAAAATTCTACAGGAGGTTATTCTTAGAGCTTGCATTTGTATTGTCTTTATCTGTAATATGCAGGCTGAGCCTATGCTCGTCTTGTACTGTCTTAGTGTAGAAGCTCTATCAGTGA
Source organism: Athene noctua (assembly GCF_965140245.1). Lineage (NCBI taxonomy): Eukaryota > Metazoa > Chordata > Aves > Strigiformes > Strigidae > Athene > Athene noctua. The sequence goes on from NC_134045.1 coordinate 17,958,190, forward strand.
TGGCAGTAGTCACTCTGTCATATCATTCTGCTCAGAGAAATGTCTAAATAACATAATGACAGCAAAATTTCAGTGACTGCTGTACTATTTCTGCTGCCGTTGTGGCTGCTCAGTAATGGCACAAAAGCAGTAGTTTCCCTCAAGTTTGCCTTAAATAAGATCTTTGAGTTCAATGTAATCATTCTTCTTGGTGAGAAAGTTGTAGGGATTGAAAATCCATGTCAGAAAAAATTAACAATTTAGTTAAGTTCTATGGATGTCACATCTTAGATATTAATTTAGGTATTTTTTGAGTGCCCTGTTAAACTGATGCCATGATGGTAATACTTGTCTTTTTCAAGGTTTATACCTACATCAGAATAGAGAGGGTATGCAGCTGAGCAACATAAACATAATGTAACAAAAGGCAGAAGATTTTGCTTTTTTAGTTGATTTACTGATACTTGAAATTTATGTTTTTATTTTACCTCTGTAGAGTTCAGCTGTATTTTAAATAATATTATTGTGGTGATTTTTGTATTTAATGTCATAATTAAAACCTCCCCCATGCTCTTTTATTTGTTTTGTTTGTAACATGTAAGCACAGGACTTTTTTAATAAGTACTTCTGACAGAGGAAGAAAGTACTGGGAAGAAAACGGAGGCTGAAGTCTGATAGTGCAACCAGTTTATCTTACTCCTGGTCATATTCTTCGACACATCCTTGATGAGTGCCTTTAGAGCAATGCTGATGTCCTATAATAAAGAGGATGGTGGTGGCTGTGGAATCATGCTGCAGAAATTTTTGTAGAGTGTGTTTTTCCCTCCTTCCCGCTTATTCAACTAGCATTTAGAATGACCATTTTTTTTTTTTTTTCATAGGGACTTTTGCAAAGGGTTTTTTTTCAGCAGAATTAGGTCAGTACTCTGCATTGCCAGATGGATGCTAAAATAATGCTTGTAGAGTTTAGAGGTTATGCTGCATAATTAACCTTCCTGTTTGGGCTAGCCATGAATAAGTGATAGCAATTAAGGAATCTGTAACACTAGCTGTACTGAACATGGGTGCTAGTGTTGCATAAAGAAGATATTTCCTCATTCTATTTCCACATGACATTTCTTCTTGATGATGTTTTTAGTCTTACTTGTTAGTCCCACCTGCAATTTCACATTGCAACTATGGGCTGTTTGATGAGACAGTTGTTCTTATGACTTGCTAAACTACGCTCTGCTTTCTGTAGACATGAGAAGGATATAACTAAGATTTTCTGATATACATGGCCCACTGCAACAGAAATATTTGTGTATTTCAGATATTCTGGTACATATTTCTGTGATTTAAGAGATAAATCAGTACCTTGTATGTTGGTTCATGTCTTCATGGTGTTAATGACATTTAAACTGGGTATTTATTTTTTAATTTTAGATAGTGAGCAGAAACTAAAATTCTTATTGAAATTCTATTAAAATGTTGAGCTCTTTAGTTTGCTTAGTATAAAATTATATGATTAAAGATGTATTTTGTCTAATCTAACATTTAAGATTAACTGGTTACAATTTCGCCTGTAATACAAATATTTTAGCTTCTGTCAGGGCAAAGTTCATGTTTACTTGAATATCAATCAACGTAGGGGCAATTAATTCAATTTATGTAATGGTTGCACTGATCATTACTCAGGATATCTAAAGGCAGAATTTATACAAAATTACATGATTCAGTCTTCAGAAAATGAGGTTACCTTTGAACTCAATCCCAATTCTTAAATATCTGTTTCATGATAATATGTTCTGCAATTCTTAATACCGAGAGCCTTAACCGTTTTGGCTGTATCAGTGTTTAGTTAATGACAGATTTAAAAAAAAGCCCACCAGCAACTTGATTTATGTATACAAAAGGATAATTCTGTCAATGCTTTTGAAATTGTGACATTGCATTATACACTTCTTTCATTAGGAAATGGTACTGGGAAAGGATAGCTAGATGTATCCTGAGTTAATTTTAATTTTTTTGGTTATAGTAGAATGAAAAATTATTTTGGTCACTTGTTTCGAAGGCTGCTATGTTTTTACTAACTTTAAAAAAATGTGTTTCATTTTTCCTATTATGGCAAATACCAGGTTTTAGTTTTGTGCTTTATAAAAGCTTTTTGAGTTTGTTAATAAACCACATACTCACATATCAAAACTCATATTCTACTATTGCATGGGATATTTAACTGATGTCTCTTCTTTTCAGATTTGCTGTGGGAACATCTGGCTTTTTTATTCAACAAGAGAGAAACCAAAGAGGAGAAAAACAGCTAGACAAAATATCTTAGTTATGAATTCTGGTTTAATAAATGTGCTTTCTATGGATGATTCATGGATTTTATGATTGCATTCAATTATTCTTCAACAGCTCATGCTTCATTTCATCAAGAATTTCAATCAATGCCAACTGATTAATTATCATTCTACTAGTAGCCTTTTGTCTAATAAACAGTCATAATGAGCATGTTCAGTCTTGGCATATATAAATGTCAGCAATGTACTAATAAAATATTTCCAGAATTGGATGCTGGAGGTAGTCATGCTTTAGATCTGTTTTTGAGGAGACAAAAAAGCAGTCTCCTACCCTTTGCTTCCCCTTTCCATCCAAAATAAAAGCTGTAGATGAGCAGTAAGATAGGGTCAAATTTCTTCATTGAAGAAGAATTTCCTTGTTTAGTGGTCAAATACTGTTAAGTCCATTGTCTTGACCTTAATTTTTACATGACAGATTGCGCAATGCATTCTGGAAATTTTTTTGAGTAGCTTTTCCCACACTGTTTTAAGCGTTCACGTACATTCTCACTCTTCTAAAAACAAAATCCCCACAAATGAAATGAAAGCTATGACAGAATTGCATCTTTATGTGACGTAAGAGGATGACGCTAATGCCCTTTTTATGTTTAATTACAAAATAACAACACACATAACCTTTCCAAACCAAGGATGGGTACTGCTGAATCACAGATAGATATTGCAGAAATGAGAGAGCTGCCTTATGGCTCAAAACCACTCTGGTCTTATATACCTTTGAACAGATGGTTCATTTAAGTACTGGCAGTGTAGCTTGACTAATTGCTTTAGACCTTCCATTTTTCTGCTTTATTTGGGTAAGAAGTGGGCAGCCCTGCCCGCACAGATATATGAACATATGAATTGTAAATAAAAACAGAATATGGAATGTGAAACCATGTGTAAATTTATGAAGTGGTTTTCTTGAATTATCACAAAATGTTTTAAGGAGAAACAATAATGGTTGTCTGCATTTGAACTTGGGAAAAAGATTAAATTTTTAGCCTTGCAGCTGTGTGTTATACCTAAGGCTTCCTGCCCTCTTACAGTGGATCCTTGTGGAAGAGTAGGATAGAGATGTAGTGATAATTCCCCAGAATGTTTTCCCAGACTCCTGTGTGTTGTGACTTAAAAGCTTGCTGCGCTGCCATTTGCTGTGCATGTGTGTTTAATGGCCTTTGACAGGTTTTTGTTCTGCTAATTTAAAGGATTTTTGAATATGTCTTTTTTAGCATTCCTAGAATACAGGGGCAGAATGTGCCACTTAACTGTACATTGTGTGAATAAGTTAAATATTTTTATTCATGATGAACATACCGCATTTTTTCTGTTGCCACTAGTCTTTCATTTGCAGGGCCTGGATCTGCTGATCATTGCTTCCTTAGACTAGATACAGTTTCACAGATCTTTGTCATATCCTTCTTCAATTATCTGTTTTCCAGTCAGAAGAATCTACTGTACGCATGTGTGCATATATGAACATATACACATGTACACATACATGCACATACATACCTACACATATACATATTCCATATTCACACATTCCTCACATTGAAACTGTTCCACACCCTTAGTTAGTTTTCCTGCCCTTCAGTGTAACTTTTTGTGTGTCTAGGAAATCTATAATCTTAGAGATGGGGAACAAAACAGTAAACAGTATTCAGGGTATGACTGTGCATGAATATATAGTAGCTTTTATTTCTTATTATTTCTAAGGTTTTGTTTTTCCTTTTTGTTATTGTTGTGGAACACTGAATGGCCATGTTTTAACCCCAAGTGCTTGTTTCTTACTATTCATACTTAGCCCACATTTTAAGTGTAAAATTAGGGGTTTTCCTCATTTACTTACACTTTGTATTTCATCTGCCGTTTTATCACACAGTCACTAGGTGTTGGGAGGGCTTTCTGCAATTTCTGTGTGTGCTACCCATGCTAACTTCTTACCAGCATCTCAAGAACTTTGCTACTTAATCAGTGCCTCTTTCTGTTTCCTTGTGAACATTGCTGACTAGCCCAGATTGCTGTAACACTCTTCCTTCCACTTGGAAAAAGTATCACCTTATTCCTGCCCTGTGAGGACTTTCTTATCCCATGCCAATCTGGTTTCTTGACAGTTTTGCTGTGTGATTGTAGGAATGGACTGTTCTTTTGACTCCAAGCTGTGCTGGCCACACTGGTCAAATACATTGGTGCAGCTACTGTGATATTACAATTTATTTAAAATTGGATCACTACGTGGTAACTTCTGAGCACAAAATTAATTTTTCTTTATTATAAGGTAGGTTTACAGCAAAGGTAAATACCACCACCCAGAGAGTTGGTTGTTGTGTTTAGACTGTAGGATTTATTTTGGTTATGGAAAAACACTATTTCTGACCATGTAATGTGATCATATATCAGTCTAAAGAGTGCCAATTTTGTATGGTTGCTACACAGAGGAGTCTGGTTAGCGTTGTACCTGGCCAATTTTGACTTTCCAGTTGAGATACTGCGATCAAGTTGAAATGACCTTTTTCACAGATCTGGAGCGAATTCAGTTTCTCTGGTCTCTTTGTTGTACTATTTTATTGTCATGGTGCTATATAAAGACCTAAGGTACGTCACACAAACAGGATCTTGGTGTATGTACGTTAAGTGGCAAGATGAGGGAGGATTACTCTCTCGTGCATCGCTTGTGTGCCCTGTGCCTTTTAGATTATAGATGTGTACTCCAATATTTACAGTGCATAGGGAACAGTGAGAGAAATCAGGTCCAAGATGGTCAGTAAAATGTGAAAATTACAAATATACTGTGAAAATCTGTGTGGAGAAAATTTTTTTTTTTTTGCATAGTTGGTAAGTGTGGGTTGTTACTAGCTGTGTGTTTAGTGAATAGATTTATTTACACTGTAAATGCAATATTTCAATCCTTCGCAACAATGCAAATATATTTGAAAGGCATTTTTTTTTATGCAGCAGGTTTTTTTAATGTTCGTGCAAAGATTAAAGTGCTATCTATTGCTTAAAAGGAAGCTAATGAGATGATATTATATGAAGCTTCCTTAGATTGTTTGTTGAATATCTCTTTGAATACTGAGCATAAACAAGTTTAAACATAACTGTTACCATAGTCCTGCTTTCCTTTCTTGGTTAAGCAGTGGTATTTTAGCTAGTCTATTGGTACTGCTGTGCTGAATGGAATTCAGCGCTAGAAAAACATCAGGGTGCTTCTTGCGTGGTATAATATACGGAACAGGAATTCTTCACATCAGCAGTCTATCCACACTGAGCCTAGAAAAGGAAGAACAAATATTTCTGCCTAGTATCTAATAGGGGAATGAAAGAAGGAAGGAGAAATAAGAGTGAGATGATATCTGAAAGTATTTTCAAGGAGTGTTTAGAAGGGCTACTGCTGTGAGGTAGACTATCCAAGATAAATATTTCATTTCAGGGCAAATCACCTTTCACAATGGATACAAATATTAGGAACTCTGAAATGGATGGTAATGTTGGTTCTCAGCTGAATTTCTGCTGTACTCTGTATTTCTTATCACTTGTATATATTGATAAAAATACACTCAGGGTTGGTAACTGTGAAGCTTTTAAGTATGATAAATATGCTGCCTAATATCTAATAAGGATGATATCTAGCAGATAATCTCACAACATTAAAATATATCACAGTGTGGTAAAACATAGTTACAGTCTTACATGGCACAATAGTAGTATGTCTTAATAGCAGGAGGTACATTATCAGAAATTCCAAGAAATGCCCTGGTAAACAATATTCTTAAGCTTTTGTATTTAGTTGCTTTGTCTGAAGACCATAATAGCAATGTGCTAGATTGAAAAGGTGTGGTTTATATCTTCTTTAAGAGTTGGGATGCTTGTTTGAACTTGGGTGCATGGTTTCGGCATCCACACTACTTAGCTTGATGGAAGCTGAAGATGTTCCTCACTACACATCTCATTCAAGCAGGATAGTGAGATAAAGTGTTTGTAAAAATAATAAAAGAGCTGGAAAAAGGAATGAAAAAAGTAATGTCATTTTAGTATAAAACCTTGTTACGTGAGTGTTCAAAGCTACTGACATTCAGCAACTCTGATGCAAACAAGCCTAATGCACAGCCTATACTGATAAAAATGCCCTTTACTGAGGCTGTACGTAATTCCCATGATAAATACCTGTCTTCATCTGCTTGGGAATGCACTTCAAGTTGAACCATTCTGGAAGACTTAGGTGAATGGACATATTTATATGCAGACATACTTTTAGGACCAGGCTAGGAAAAGAAGGTTGATTTGTTTAAAATAGGTGCTTGTTGGCCTTTTATTGGAAGCTGTTCGTGTCCCTGTTCTTTTCAGCAGAGATTTGAAACTTTCCAGGGTCTAGATTTTGCAACTCTTAGTACTGTCTGCCTAAACTTGATCTTATTTAAGAATGTAGGAAAAAACTTTTCAAGTCCAGAATAGACATTGCAAAGTGGCTGGATAAGCAGACTGTTGGAAAAGAGGAGGAACTTGTATCACAGGACTCTTCAGATTTGTGTGTGTGTTGGGGGTTTTTTTGTGGTCATATTTGGCTTGAGACATTTTGGGAATCATTATCAATATTTCTGGATCTTCTTTACTGTAACTGTGCTTGATATATATGTAGTTCTACTTGCTGTGAAGTGCACATATGTGAAATGCTGGGGTTTCAACCCAAACCCCAAATTAAGGTTGACATATGGTTCCCACAGCCCTTCCCAAAGGGGGGTGAGTTTCCCTTCAGGCTTCCCTCCAGGGTGGGCCGGCCTGGCAGACAGAGCCATTGGGTAAAGGAGCCCCAGGTGTCTGCATTCAGTAACCAAAGGTCAGGTGTCCCACTCGGGGATGAAAGCTGGGACCCCTTGCAGGCAGGGGCAGTGTCTGTGTGTGGGGTGGAGGCCCTGTGCAGAGTTCCCTGTTGGGGAAGGACCTCCCGCCTCCCTGGGACTGGGCTCCAGTCAGGTCTGGCTCTTGTAAACGCGGGCTGTGTGGAAATTCCGTGTGTGGCTTCCTTGGTCTTATGTATTTGGCTGGTTGACTCGGTTGTCTCCCGTCCCTTCTATGGGAGACTGCATGTCACCATTTATTCCACCCAGTGTTGGTCGTGTGGTGTCATTGTTGGGGTCAGTGGGATTGATGTCGATTATGTATAATCTGACTGACTTGTTTGTACCCCCAGTGCTCACCCATGTACTGACCCTTTTGTATCAAATACAATTTGGTGATTGGTTCGTCTTTATGCTGGCTGTGTCCTTTATGCTAGGCCTGGTAATTGGCAAAACAGTATGTTGTGCTGTGAACTCAGCTGGTAGCCAATCACCACACAGCCAGCTACTTTTTCCCCCTGTTCCCGGTGAAATAGAGGAGGGGCAAAAAAAGAAGAATTCATAGGTTGAATAAAAAACCCCCAACAGTTTAGTAATAGTAACAAAACAACAGTAACAATAGGAAGCCCAAATGGGTAATAAACAATGCAGTTGCCCACCACTGGTGACCAGTATGCACCTGCCTCCAGCAGTGATCCAGTCCACACCAAAGATCCCGCTGCGCTGACTGGAAGTGGAAATACATGCACATCCTTGATCTACTGAGTGTGATGTCACATCGTATGCAATACTCCAGTGACCAGTCCGGGCCTGGGCCTCCAGCTGGGCGCTCTCCCAGCCCAAGGAAATTTAACTCTATCCTGGCTGAAACCAGGGCAACATATCAGTCCTACCTGATGTGGATGAGATAGTCTGGTGTACATTTTTTACTTTAATCGCTGTATTACCACCTTCCTGACTCAGTATTGTTATGAAGATAAACTATTTGGAAAACTCTGAAGTGTTATAGTGATGAGGACTGTTTACAAAGCAAATCTCAGTGTAGTGAAATAAATAAATCCTGAATAGACAATAAAAAGAAATATTATAGAATAATTGCTCCTCAAAAGATAGCTAGCCATACTGGGAACCAAATTAGAAATGCTGAAGTAAAAACAATACATACTGAAGTAGGTATTCATGAGCTTCAGCATGCATGGAAGAGAGCTGGGGTTGTTTTATTGTCAGCCTTAACGCCACAGAGTAATTCTTCTTGAAAATGCTAAATACAAACCTCATGATAAAAGGACTTTGCAATCATAACTGATATTTTGGGAAGAGTCAATTATACGCGTATATATATACAAATACGTTATGCTTTATTTTCTAGTAAGTGTTGTGTAGTGGACTATTTGTCCTTACATTTCATATTTTGTGTCATTAGTTGAAATAAATTTCAAGATGCTATTTTTTCAGTAAGTTTTATGATTTATAGAAATAAACAAGGACCCAATATACCATTTTTTTCTTTCTCCTTTGTATTCTAAATGATAGCATACTTTATGGAGAGAATAGTACTTCAGGAAAACAAAATAGTAAACTTCAATGTATTTGAAGTATGCCTGAAGCTTCAAAACCCGATTGCACTATACGGGTTATACATTATGAAGAAATTTTAAACTTTTCCAACCATCTTAAGATGCTGTTTACAGTTTCGTAATGTAATGCTCTGAAAGTTTTATGGATCTTGAAGAGTCCTATCATGTGGATCTTGCAGTCTGATAGGTCATATTTTTGTTGCTAACAATCTTGGTATTTCTATTAAAGATAACAATTCTGGTGGCTGAGTTTTGCATGTTATGGACCCAGAATTAAAATATATAGTATGGCTACTAAAACTAGGCTTATTCCATTTAAACTGGATATACCTTGTTGCTTTACAGATGCTTAATTTACAGTCCAAAAGACACTTCCTCTTTTGTAAATGTTGTATCTTCTCATGTGCAACGTGGATTTACCGACTCTGGTAGTTATATCATTATCAGTAAAGCAGATCTAAAGATGAGCCTCTGTAGATATCACAAATGACAAAAAAATTTTACCTGGTACATAGTGAAATTTTATTGGTATTGGCAAATGAACCACAAGTGTATTGTACCATAAACTAACATTATCTTACTGGCTTGTAATGAGCTGATTAGAAATGCAAAATAATTGCAGACAGAATTGATATTATACTCCTGTGAAAAACAGCAAAATCAATATGATTCCAACCTCTCAGGCTGTAGTCAGATTTTATTTTTTTTTTAAATATATACTAAAAATGTGAAATTGATTCTCCCTAACTTGTTCTTTCTCAGTAGAAGAGCATTAAATCTGCAAGGTAAAATAGACTTAAGTGAAACAACGATACTTCGTGCTTTTATGATCTAGCTTGTGCACTGTATTATGTAATTTTCAGCTCTTTGTGGGAATTAAATTCTTTAAGTTACTTCAAGTATGGTACACATGTAAAAATGATTATTGAAATGTTGCAACTACATACTTTGTGAGATGTAAACCAGAATGATATCCTCCTAATTAAGCTTTTGCCTTCTGGAGGAGGAAAAAAAAAAAAAAAGTGGGGGGGGGGGGAGACTGAGGTTCTTAAGCAGCATTTGCTAGACAGAATCAATTGAAAATTAACTTCAAGCTCCTGTCTCAGACACATTTTAATGCATGTCTGAGTGCTTGTAAACCCCATTGGCCAGCTTATAAATTATTAAAATACTTTCCCTGTGGCATACAGAAGGTCTTTCTATCATTATATCCTTTTGACAATTCACAATTGCAGTGACAGGGTGAGGGGCTTTAACCAGTTTGCAAATATCAGATAACCTTCCTGTCAGCTGTGCTGCAAGATAATGAAGAGTAGATTTTTGCTAATATTAGTGTTTATACTTGCGGAGCAGTACTGGCCGATGACCTCTGGCCAAGTGGTACTTGTGGTGAGATGTGTAACTGAATCAGATATGCCATAGACATAGTTTCAGAGATCTTAGTTCCAAAAATCATTAATGATGTAAGAAATCATCACCTGTAAGGAATGTATTTACATCTAAATTGATAAAATTCCATATTGGCATAGTGAGAGGAGGGGCCCAGTACATACAGCAGAGAAAAGGAAAGATCTATTTTGTATTTTTTTACTTTTGCAAGTTTTGAAAGTGGCATTCCAATCAGATAAAATAATTAGTAAAGACCGTGATTTTGAGTGCTTTTCAAGAGTTAGAATTCTTTGTCCAGACAAGAGTGCTTAAAAATAATTTTCATAAAGTGTTTTAAGCCACCCAGTCATGCTCACTTTGGTTAGTTAGAAATAATACCTTCCAAGATTGCTTTCACCAACCAAAACAGGAGTTTTTTCAGTTAGCAATTTTGTCTTCTGTTAACCTGAGGCATAATGTGCCTCATAGCTTAAGTGAACCATTTATTTCATTATTTGTTGAACCCTTGTTGCCGTTTTAAAATTATTTGAGTTGCATTTGAAATGGGAATGTAATTTCAAACTGTCAGTCAAAATGCTGTTTTAAGAAATTTCATAGGCGATGTTACAGATCGTGTGTACACCAGGGAAAATATTAAAAAGGCAAGCAACAAGTCAAGAGAGCTTTTCATGTCAATGAATATTAAGAAAGCATAAACTATATGGTCTGAAAGTTTTTGTACCCATATAGATTTGTTTATTTCCCCATTGAATTATCCCAGATGTGGATAATTTACATTAAAGGAATCACTTTGTGAACAAAGATCATTACATTTGCCTCTTCATGTTTCTTCACAAAACTGAATCCTTCCCTTGCTGCCATGATATTGAGAGCAGTGTGTAGTGTGGATCTCTTTTGTGGTTTATGTACTGTCTCCTACCTTGCGGGTACTTTCCAGGCTGGGCAGCTGGGATATGCCCTTGCAGGGAATTCGGCAGGTATTGCCACAAGTTAGATGGGCCCAGATGGCTTCCTTGGGTGCTCGGATAACTCGATGCCCCTTTTGTGGATCTTGGTGTCTGAGATCACACTTAGGATGATTTCCTCTCAGGCTGGGTACACAGTTACCTTTACCTCATTCCATTAGTTCTCATTTGCCTTCCCTTTCCCTTCTGCTGCTGTTTGCAGGCCAAGTACATTTCATGAAAAATACCATTCTCTGTCAGAATGTTTGCAAGTCATAGGAAAAAAATATTTCAATTTACAAAAAAGGGAATTAGAGAACAATTCCATAAACAGCAACTGTAACACTATCACTACCACAGACTGTTAAGAGCTCCATTTATGAGTGCAATTAAGCATATGGATAGCTCAGGTTTCGTCATCAGCTCAGAATGGGACAATGTTACTGAGGCAGATTCAATCTAAATCTATAACAGTAAAATTGGTCTAAGATGTAACCCTTTAATATGCTTGGAAATGAGAAGTTGTCAGAGTACTGCTTTGTTTGGCAACATTTGCTAATGAAAGGATGCAATTTAATGCAGCAGGGAGAATATCACTGACAAACACACCTGCGTGATGCAGGGTGTTAAATGCCTCAAATTTGTCAAAAGTAACGGGGGAAAGCAGGCAGAGGGGACAGTGCCCTGCTTTCAGTTAAGTTACTCTGAGGGGCAAAGCAGCAAAAGAAGAGAGTAATTTTGTTTACAGGATGAGTCCAGACTGTTCAAAAACATGTATACAGCAATTGTGAATGAAGGAATTGCACCAAAAATTATTTTGTATTCTGTACATTATCAGACCTTTGTTATTATAGGTATTAAGCTTTGGGTCCCATCAAGAATGGGTATTTCTGTCCTCATTTACAATCATACAACTGTTTGACAGCTAGGTAATTGCAAACATTTTTACCTTTGCTTAAAACAGACAAAACCCCAACTACTGTTTGAGAAAGATATAAAGCAATATCATCCTATCTTCAAATATAACTAAACGGTCTTTCTACTCATTAACTTAATTTACAGGTTTCTATTTCTCTGTTGAGTTTGTGGGGTTTGAATGATAGTGCCTCATATCGATGTTATTGTTGGGTGGGGGGGCAGAAGAGGAATCACTACGATTAGCATATTTGGTTATAATATTTTTGTTCTCTCCTTGCTTCTCAGGCAATAATCATATTTAGCAACTTCTGTAACTGTAGACCAGATTGTGTCAGGGAACAAACATTTATGGGGGTGGATCTCATAAAATTTTGCTGCTTGCTGAAGTAGAAAATGAGTATAATCAACAATAGGACTGTCAAAGAGTGGCATACCCATAGAGCCATGGGTTCAGTGGGTACGTTATCTCTCTCCTGCACTATAAATCGAAGTCATACTGCTTTTCAGATGCAGTATTTTTTGATCGGCACCACTGAAATACTGCATGCAAAGAGACAATTTTTGTGTTTAACTTGTGCTGTATCCTTAGACTTTTGGATCTCTACAGGCCGAAGTTCTGTATAATAAATTCCCTGATTAGTAGCTGAATTTGTGCAATTATCTCATTTCTGCTCTGGTTAATTTTATTTTTTTCTTGTAATTTATCTGTTTTCAATTTAAATAGAAAGTCATTCTCCACAAATTCACAGTTCTGCCAGATATGCATTTGAAAGCATAATGGACACATTTTACATATCAGTTGGACCCATAGACCAAGTGGGTTTAAACAAAGCATGCTAGAAGCTTAGTAGTGAAGCATTGTTTGTCATAGGAATTTTGTATATAAAACCAGAATAGAATAGTAACATTTTAAAAAGGCAACCTGTTTCAGTGTTTCCCCTGTGCTTTTCAGGATATTATTGTTGAAGTCTGTAGGTAATGAAATGCCCCTCATTCCAGTGTGACTGCTGATGCTTTGAATGCCGTTTGAAGTCAACAGAGCTACAGATGCTCAGGTGTTGGTGAACTAGTTGAAGTAGTTTAGTGCACTAATCGGTGGCTAATTACAGTGCACAGACACACACAGATATTCAGTATGGAGGAATGTTTTGAAGTAGAGATAGATATAGTAGACATAGGTTTTTGCACTTACATATGAGAATTACTTTACTTTCTTATTTTGCACATGTGAAATCCTTCTGGATTTGTGTGGTGAGAGTGGTATGCGCTTGGGCTTTGATACTTAAGCCTATTGTTTAAATTTTGGAACCTTTTTCCCCAAATTCCAAATTTTTGTACTTTTTAGTTCTCAAGTGTTTACAGAATTGAAGTGCAGCGTTGTCAAGGCAATGAATGAAGTTGATTCATGGCAATAATATGTTAATTTTTGTTTGCATCAATGAAATAATCACTTAGAATAGAGAGGCACTAACATGAAAAATAAGTGAAGGATGTAATGCCCATCAGTGAATCTGAAGATCATTACACTTTTTGAAGCATTTCCTTCATGAACATTGTGAGGAGTTCTTTTAGAATACATAATTAAGAGAGGGAGTATTCAAAGTAAGACATGTCAAGTGTGGAACTATTCTAGAGTAGCTTTTAGACCATGACTCCACATCCAGCCTCAATCAGAATGAGTATTAAGCTGTGGAGAAGACAAAACATAAAATTAAGTGGCTTTTATCTTGATTCATGTTGTCTGGAAGTCAGTTTTTACTTAGTAATTTTTATTTTAACTTGATTAAGAAACTTGATTTGCTTTGTGTATTGGCCAAGAGCTGTTGTAACAGTGTTGCAGGGTCTGGTCCCTTCCAACTTCTGACAAAGCTACTTTCTTCATATTTAAGGATCTTGTTAATGGATTTGTGATCACGCAGAGCTACACTGATACCCTTTCTCTCTTTGAATAGCCTTGCTCTGCAAGTGGCTGCATTAGCTTTAATGGAACAACTGGAGGAAAAAAAATGCTACTCAGTTTGGGTAGACTGCAGGATCTGATCTTTAGACAGGACTAAAGTAAATGAGACAAAGAAAACAGTAGCTTTTCCCCTTTCATGTTTCTTATCTAGCTGAGCTGAATAAAAATGGGGATTTTCAGTTGTACATGATGCTGATGAGAAGTGGAATCTCACCATTTTATGTGTGAACATTTTTGCACACCTTCACAGTAGGGATTTTCCCTAATGCATTTTGCATTAACAGCTGTGACAGGAACTCTGCTTCCAGCAGCTTCAAGTGGTTAAATCAATAATAGAAATAGTTTAAAAATACTAATCCACTGCTGCTATGTGAACATTCCATGCCCAGCCTGCCGACTGTGTATGCAAACAGATAATGGTGGGCATCAATAATTTTTAATGTTGAATTCTCCATATCTAAAACTTCAGTAAATAGCTCTTCAGATAATTTTTCAGAGGGCAAAAGTATAGTCAGACACATGGTGTGTAACCATATGCTAACAGAAGTGATTCATTATCATTGATGAAAGGAATTCAACCAGTATGAATTGGCAGTTGATAATCGGACATATGCATCTAGGCACTGAATAGGCACAGCATTTCTTGTGTGTGAATTCTTTTCATTATATCAGGCAAATACGAGAAGCTGAAATTAAGTAGGTGTGGTACTGTTGTCAGGAACTGTAGATGGAGTATAACAATTTCCCCATCTCTAGTAATTAGAAATTTGTGTTCGGGTATGGTAATTGACTTCTGAAATAGGGTTAGTTTGATAGTGAATTGGGGAGCATATAAGGAAGATCTAATAATTACAGCAGTAGCACCAAACCTGTATCTGATAGAAATAGTGTAGCTCTACTATAGGTAGTGGAGACTTATCAGTTTGTGCTTGACTGAGAGTTGATTTGATGTAGAAACATCTTAATGTTCAGCTTGAATGATACATACTCGGGGTAGTGAACAGCATGGGTTTAGTGGCCTCAGATAAATTGAACCTGAGTTATGCTGTGTGGTCTGGTAGAGCATGCTGGAGAGAGCTTTCCAAGCCGCTAAGCAGCTTGAGTAGAAAGTGTCTGTGCTCTTAGTGTAAATGTGTTGGGTCCTACTGATGCTCTGTGGCAATGTGTGTGGTGGGCCACAGGGGAAGAATCCTATATTTATTGTACTGTAGTAACCTGGGTTTTCTTAGCTGCTTCTGGGCATGAAAACTGTGAGAACAGTTTTGTGAGCATTAAAATAGCTTTGCCAGCCAGTATATTTCTTCATTGGAAGGTGAACAGGCAGGCTGTCAGCCTAAATAAAAGTGCATCTAATTTCTAAGCCAAGGTGCTGGGTCTTGTTTTGAAATTTTCTGTGAGTTGGCAAAGATAAAAAGTCTAACTACCCCCCTGCCCATCTCCACGTATCTCCGCTCTCCCCTCTAAAGCTGCCTTGTCATTTGTGGGCTTAATCAGGTGGTCTTTACGCTTCAGTGATGGCTCTGTTAACAAGGAGGATTCTCTATGTAATATACATAGAGAAAGTCTCATGTTCTTCAGTTGAAAGGTGCTTGCTACGCTTGCTACTACCTCCCCTTGCTACACACTTTCTGCCTATTATTTATGATTTTAGCTTTGAAAATAGTTTATCCCATAATTTGACTTGGAATGTATTCAGTCCACACTTTGATCTCAAAGATTGAGATGACTCGGGTTTTAGATGTGATCCCTAGATGAAGATCACAGGAACTTGATGAGGGCATGGGGAATCAAAAATAATTAGGGAGAATGTCAATGTACAATGCAAAAGGTGAGCTTCTCTGCAGTAAACACCTCCCAGTAGGAAAATGAAAATGAATCTCAGTCCATGTATTCCCAGTGAATCTCTGCCATATTAAAACCCTGAACGGGAGTTAGAAATATATAATCAGACTTGCACTACAGGGATTTGAGGCATTAGTTCATCATTCCATCCAAGGCACAGTCCAGGCTTTTTCTCACTGAGAAAAACCTTCACATTTTGAAGCAGACTAGGAGGCTAAGTCATATTTTACCTTTGCTTGTATCACAAAAATATATTTTCATATTTACAGAAAACAGCAATCAGATTACATCAAAAGGAAGTCCGTATAGTGGCTGCCTTTTATATCTGTTCTGTAGCCATGCATGGCTTTCCTCTGATCAAGAAATTAGTCAAGCATATAAGAAATAAATCACTGACAGTTTAAAACTATTGCTGAAATAGTGCATTGTCAATTGACTGGAGGCATCTTATTTCAGGGATTTCTTCCTTCTTTAAATATGTTAAAAAGTGGTCATTGTCCACAACTGTCTGTTATTTTTTGCACCAAAATAAAAGCTAAGTAACTCATGGAAGAATGTGATGTATGCATGGTATGCTCTTCACTGCAATATTTTATATTTTCCTTGAAACAGCATTGCTGGGAAGAAATTGGGGGTTAACTCCGCATTTGAAATTGAACCCAAACTCCAGGTATTTTGCGTGGTGGGTGGTGGTGGTATTTTGCCAGTGTTTCAGCTATGGGATCTTGAACTGCACCCCAGAGGGGCAGGGTAAGGGATGGCAGAAGAGCAGATAGCCAGTCCAGACAAAGCAGTGTTAGGCTGTTGGAGAATTTTTTGGTTCCCCAGCTGCTTCCAGGTGGGCAGAGGCAGCTGAGCAGTGACTCTGTGTGTGTCACTGTTGGTCTGGGCTAATTGTGATGGTACTTATTATACCTGAACTGCTTAGATGGTTGTGCAGAAGGCTTGAACTCCTGCGAGCTACAGAGCTGGCTTGTAGCTAACGCTGTTGGGTAAAATATCTAATCATTGCACTGGTATATACGTGCATCTTTAAGCATGTTTCAGCAGATCTGCTCATCCCTGCCTTTTTGTTTGTTATGTATTTTGACAGTGCCTAGGATTCAGATTGCTCTGATACTTTGAAACTTTATGTTACTTGAAGAATTCAAATCGTTTCCCGGTTACATCATCAGAGCCATGAGACTGTTTGGTAACAGTGAACAAACACAGGCTCCCTCCTGGAGCAGCTGCAAAACCTGAAGGTCTGGGAAGATATTCGTTCTGGATTTTTGTGACTCAGCTTGGATTGGGATTCTGTGTTATTCTACCACAGTGCCTGAGCTAACAATCTTGGCTGAGAATTAGAAATGTACCTTGAATGCCTTCCTACTTAAACATTACTGTACTTTTAGTAATTCCTCATAGGATGATGCTGTGTACTTGTAAGTCATGGCTATGCTAGATGGAAGTTCAGCAACTTGTGCTGTTTTAGGGTATCTTGGTGTAAGAGAAGTTGTGTTTATCTGCTGTATTTAAACAGTTGCTATTGTTAAGTTCTACACTTTAGTTCCTACTACTTTCAGCAACAGTAAAATAAAAATGTGTCTGTGAGGGGTTGATTTTGCCTGTCAGCTTCTGACTAAAAATAATTTTTAGTTGGTGATTTGAAACTCATTATAGAGAACAGAGGTATATGGATTTACTCAAGCTGAGGAAGTTGCCTGCAATTTCTAGGGCAGCACGTATGATAGAAAACAGGTAAAATGAAGAAAGTATTTTGAAGGGGTGCCTTCATAATTTTGCTGTAGTTTCTTACCATTTTACCTATAAAATAGCCTCAAGTAAAAATGGTGACATATCTCTCCTTTAGATTGGTTTTATAGCGTTATAGTATCTGGGTCAAACTGCAGAGTAAATGCCTTACTTTTTATGGCAGAGTCATATTTCACAAACTATAACAACATTCCTGGTATTTATCTTTAATGTTTTTACACTAATAAGGATTCTTAAACAAATATACAATATAGGGAGATTAGCTCTCTGTTAGAGAGAGTGCCATACATACTTACTGCTGTGTCACAGCTGGTATGCATTAGTAGGCTGTTGGTGCATGCTTTGTGTTGTGAGCTAAACAGTAAAATTAATGGTGCTGGTCACTATCTGCAAAAGTCCGCATTGCCTTTTAAGTAACTGGTGCCCAAGGCCATTGAGAATTTGGCTTTTACAGCAAGAATTTGTGTGCTATCATACCTTCTTCATTCACAAGGCTCACTTCTTCCTAGAGAGATATCTCTTCTAGGTTTTGTTTTTTTTTTTTGGTTGCTGACTTCTTTATTGTTTAGTAAAATTCTGTCAAAATATATTCAGTTTCAGTGCAGCTTTATTTAAAACTTGGTGTAAGAAAAAGCTTTTGTCTTGCATTTGGTTTGTATGTTCTTCAGGAACTCCTGCCTGCTTTAGAAACCTACAGAAAGCATAGAAGTGACTCCTAGGTAGTATGCATCTTAAATCTCTAATGGACATCTTAAATATGTGTAAAAATGCAGAGTACTTGCATCTTGGGTGGAAGTGGATAATTCGCCCCAATAAAGCATGCTGCCCTGTTTTATATTCTCTGGCCAGTTTCCATGTATTCAGCCTGAAATAGTCTGCGTTTCCTGACATCCTCTTGAGATGTTTTCTGGTTATATCTGTTTTGGGAGTTCCCGTCTTACCCAGTCAGCGTGTCACCCTTTTCATATATCAGGAACTCTCATTCCCTTTAGCTGGGCAACTAAATCTAAGTGAATCTGAATTACAGTTCTCAAGTGCACACTAAATTATGACATAAATACAAGTGTATAATTAATGACAACCACTTGAACAATATTGCATAGGCAATTTCAGTAAAAAAAAAGTCATAAATCTAATAGAGCCTGAAATATGAATTTCAGGTATTGAATACAGTACTTGGAGGTTTTCAGAAAGCTGTATTTTCATAGGGAGAGATATATATGAGAAAGCTGGATTTAAACACAGCACCTTTTCACCATTATGTGTCTGTATATCAAGATATACATATGCACTGTGTATCTAGAAACAAATACTTGTGTAGAAGAGGCTGCAAATTGTTGAAGATGACGTTATGGAAACATATTGAAAACTGTTGTTATTGGAGCTGTCTACCCCAAAACATGCTATAGTAGATAATGAATAAAGTTATTAGAAACTGTATTATAACTTCATTACTGTTTTAATTCTATAATATCTCCTTAAATGGGGCAGTAACTAGTAATAATATGAGTGTTTTAATTCACATTGTGATTCAAAGTTGGTTCCTGTTTTATATTTTGGGTTTTTTTTGTTGGAACTGCAAACAGGCTAGCTCTTCTTAGCATTCTGATTTTATTTGACCTGAATAATATTCATCCATAAATTTTGTTTTTTAAAGCATTAATATCTTGCAGCAAGGTTTCAAACTGTATTAACTTCCTAATCTTTCACTCCAAGAGACTTAGGTTTGAACCTGTAATAGGTGAGAATGATAGTCAATATGTTATTTCAGGAGCCTAGCTGGTAAAGATGGGTAAATAAGATGGTGCTGAGATCCAAGTGCTTATTTTCAGAAGTTCTGTTACACAGAAAATCTGTAGTTGTTTAAAAAACAAAACAAAACAACTCTTTTTGTTAGCTATCTAAATAAGAGAATAGGTGGATGTCCTAGGATGTTGTGAGAGGGAAGAGGTTCAGACCTCTACATTCTAATCTCAGTTTTGATTTTGTTCATAGTCAGGAGGTATCATATACTATATGTTGGCTTTAAAGTGCACTGATTAAGGTAGATATGGATAAGCTACTAAGTGAAGAAAATACATAGAAGGCAGAATCAAACAGCTTTAATAGCATGTTGTGCTACACTGTCGTTGGCCATCAGGCTGTATTCATTGGTAGCCATTAAGAGAGTTGTTTATGGAAGTAATGAGTGGGTCAGTATAGGTGAAAGATTAAAATAAGTGTGTGTGTATTCAGGCATGTGATACTGTTGTAAAAGTTATTTTGCACCTCAGGTCATTTAGTCTAGAAGAACACAAAAATGTGGAGATGCTTCTCAACAGAATCCTGGAAGGACTGAATTGAGACAGGGAATGCTGTGCATAGGTTGGGACTGGAGAGCAGATGCATCTCAGCAGAACTTGGAGTTGGTTTTGTCTACTGAATTAGGAGCTTGTAACCATATATCTCTTGCAGTCTTAATGGGGTTGGGAGGCACTTGCCAATTCATTTTTATTTTGTCTTTTCTGTATTACTACTTCATACCTCATGCTTTCAGGAAAAACAAGCATGGAGCAGCATACCTGTTCTGCATTGACTAAGCAGATAAATACAATTATTCTCTAAGTTCATTAAATGTATTTCTATCCTACACAGCATTTAGGTATGTGCTTACCATATATAATTAGTCCCTCAAATTAATTTAATGTCATAATAAAGGCTTTCTATCAAATAGAGTTGAGAAAATATGGGGGATTTTAAAGTCAACATACATTTAGACAAGCAATTTTTTTATTTTATTATAGGTTAATGATTTGGTTTAATGGGAAATTGGTTTGTAGATTCCTTATATGGCCTTGCAAGGGTCAGTGCAGTTTTCTTGCCCAAAATTCACTAAAAATTCAATGGACTCTGAGGTTTAGGGCAAAAATTATAAACATACTTTACCAGGATGCTGGAAACCCTTTTGAATAACAAAATTTATTTAAATAATTAATTTTCAGGAAGGATTTTTTTGTTAGTGAAATGTTGATAATGATTAAAACCTCACATGCCAGTTTAACACATTCAGTTAGCGTTGATGGTTGTTAGTGAAACACTGTGCAGTGTGGGGAGAGATCTGAGGCAGGCCCACGTTCTCCAAGCCTGTTTTCAATGCACAGTTGAGAGTGACCAGGATATGATGGAAACATCAAGGTGAACTTTGGGTTTGGGGGGGTTATGACAGTAAGGCTTATCTTCACAGTCAAACCATCCCAAAAGCTAAATGTTTTAAGTCAGATTTCTGATTAGGAAATAAAGGAGAAAGAGGTAAAAGCTGCAAAGGAGGAAAATCAGATGGTAGCATGGATGCGTTTATGTGGCACAAAAAGGATTCGGTTATGGAGGAGGACCTTGTTTGTATACATGCATTTTCTGACTTGATTTAGCCTAAATCTGCACTGGGGAATCTATTTGTAAATCAGTCAGTTGACACACCAGCATGGTCTCAGGAGCAAGCCTGTGTTGCTGACAAGAGATGCAGCCGAAAGGGCCCCCCCACCCCTTCCCTTCATGTGTTTCTTGACCAAAGCATCGTATCTGCCATTACTCTTTGAGAAAGTTCAGTCTTGGATCCCAGCTGCATGCTCAGGGCAAGGAGCCCCACTCGGGAGCAGCGAGGTGGCAGCGAGGCTGAGGGGGCCTGTCCTGACGGCCCTGGGGGAGTTGGGCACAAGAGGGCTGCCGAGTTGGGCCCAAGGTTACTCAGGGAGGCAGGCGAGGCACTGCACCGCTGCGCGGCGGGCAGGGCTGGGGATACGGCCTGGCCTGTGCCCCTGAGAGACTGGGGGCTCCCTGGGGCAGGGGAGGGCTCCAGGCTGCCCTCGGTGCCATGGCAGCCTCCCGCAGGTGCCATTCATGGCATGAAGGAAGGCGCAGCCTTTTCTCTGTGTGTGTGGCCATTCTTCGCATTGTTAGTGGGCCAGTCGGTTGCTGAAATGTCAGAATTATTCATCATGGAGAAACTGTGGTGGTAAGAGAGGCGTTATGAAATGTTTCATCTTTCATTATAATCGAGTGTTTGCAGAGTTCACTTTGCCAGTCATGGAAGCCTATGCAAAGGTTGCTAATTTGTGTTGCTTCCCCAGAGAAGGATGCAGCTCTGCTGTGCTGCTGTTGCTAAACTCAGAGAGCTTATACGTTCTAGAGAAGATGTCAAGTCAGTGACAAAACTAGCAGCCTTTTACACTGGCCAACAACAACAAACCTGAATCGGCTCCTTCAGCTCCTGGTCCTTGCTGTTGCTTTTGTATGGAATGATTTTAAGAACATGACAGTAACTTAGCTAACCCTGTCATAGGGGTATAAATGTAAAACAATTTGAGTGTGCTTGGTAGGGCTTAATTGTTTCATATGCGTGCAGGCTTCTGGGCCTCACTTGACCATCCTGGCATTCAGAGAGAAAAAGGAGAGTGCTTTCCTAAGGTTCTTGCTGGTTTAAAAAAAACCCAAGCCAAAACCAAACACCCCCCCCCAACCCCTCACAAACATTTTCCCAAGACTTTAAGTAACTTAATAACAGCATCAGGAGTGCATATGTTTATTCACCTTTGTTCAGATCAAACTTGTTTCACCATCATGGCAAGAAAATACTGTTGAGAATGGGTAAACAAGAATGATCTGAGCATAGGTGAAGTGGCAAATAAGGTTTAAAAAAAAAAAAAAAAGAAAATCAAGAATCACGGAAATTAGAGCTGTACCTTAAATTACTCCTGGAACTGGTCAGTGAGGTCTTGCTCTGACATTGGTGAACACTTTTTTCATTTTCAAATATCCAGTCTAGGTTGAGAGCCTTAATGAGTCAGTTTTATCTTGAAGATCAGTGCCCAGTCCACTTTCCAAAATGCTGTTTTTCTTCCACCTTTTCATTTGCTTCTTTCATGGAAAAATTGTAGCTTGTCATTGACCAAATAGATATCTTTCTGAGCAGAGTGCATTAATATGCTGTAACAGTCTACTTAAAACTATGAAGTGTACCTTGTATGCCTGTGCTAGTTAATCCAAAACAAAGATTAAGTAAGGTTTTTGTATATAAGGGAAAAGCTGAATGTGAAATTAAAATGTAAATCAAAAAGTAATTGGCTTTTTGTGCATAGTTTAGATAAGATTTACTTTTGAAGAATGACTTTGTGTTTTAACACAGCAGGCCAGACACCATGTGGCACACTTGCACTTAATAATGGCAACCAATCTAGGCCATAAATATTGCAAACGATGCCATTTGAATGAGGAGCCCTATGAACCATAATAAAAACCCCTGTGATTAATTCTAAAACTGCTCTGTTCATATTAGACCTGCAGTGGCCTCCCTGATGAGATCAATACAGCGTAGCAGAGTGATTCTAATAGAAGTGTTATTATCTTTTAATCTTCAGGAGAATGCCAACTTTAAGAATTCTTCAGCATTCTGGCTGCTTATTTTCTCGGAGCAACCTTGAAGGCAGTTGTTTTCTGAAATGAAGATACATTAGAGTCTTTTCAAGGATTTATCAATAATATGACACGGTCACTGTTTGTGGAGCCAACAGCTAAAAGGCACATTTGTATGCTGAGACTTACAATTGGTCACAATGACCTTCCCTGTCAGCTTCTATTTTCTCAGCAGACAAATGCCTACAGTGAATGAGGAGTAAAGGACAGGGACAGGAGTGGGGGTGGATGTGTGTGTGGGGGAGTGGGACAATGCAGAGCAGTGATTTTTCAGGCAACCAACAGCATCATCTTCCTAGAGTCTAGGTTGCGTCTATTATGTTTAGCTTGGACATTTCTCTGCACGCACGCTGTAGGCAATTCTAACTAGAATATGAAGTTTGTAACAAATTTGCATTATCAGTGGAAACAAAATTGTATTCGGAAATTGCTATAATGAGGAATACCAAGCAAGTCTAAGAAGACATACTGTAGTCAGTTGAAACATTCAAAGAGAATCAAAAGGCAGAATGGTTTTGTGATGGTGTTTACTGTATTTTCATATAAGATAGTGAAGAAGCATTCTTTAGCTTGTAATGTAGGTGTGGCAAGATAAAATTAAGTAGCCATTAGGTAGTTTTAAACTTTTTTCAGACAGGTGTGGGGGGGCAGTGTCACCAGCCTGGTTCTGAACCTTCTGAAGAATAGATTGGCTTGACCAAGCCTTATGAGATTTTTGCAGATTGTTTACAGCATTATCATATACACGGCTCATACATAATATGCAACCTACTCTCTTGAGTATAAATATGAAGACAGAGACAATAACAAATACTGTAAAAGGAAATTCTTTGTTGCTTCTTATTTGTTCCTATTCCTAGGAATGGAAATGTCACTTCATTTGAAGTATCTGGGTTATAAATATGGTTTCTACAGGAATCTTCAACAAATGCAAAAAAATACAGTAGAAATTCAGCTATTCAGTATAATAAAAGGAAGGTGAGAGATAACATCGGTTTCATGTTTGGAAGCTGACACTCAGGAAAGCTGTCTGTAGACAATGTGCTGTGTACTGCTAACAAGATATGCGGTTAGATGTTCTTCTGTAGAATCTGTGATAAGCCAGTAAGAGAAAAATGGTGTAAATAAAGATATACTTCTTCCGTTTCAGACTTGTAGCTAGTTTAATTATTAAGGGTAGACATCAAGAAGCTATCTTTTTTTTTTTTTTTTTTTTTTTTTTTTAATCTGGAGTGTTTTTTTAAGTTTCTGATTTACACAGTGTATTGCACAGAAAATATTTTTGTTTGCACAACTGGCCTTAGGTGCTTGGAGGAGCTGTATCTGAGACTGGCACACAAAAGTTTGGTTCCTTGCAGACAGACACCGGTACAGCTCTGTTTCAGTGTTGTGATCTCAGGCTGTCATTTGAGCATGCTTGGTGAGCCTGCTCCTCGCACATACTGCTTTTTCCTAGAAGGGATGATTTAGATGTCTCACCTTGGTGCACAAATTGAAGTCCGTTAGCTCTCTTTGGGTGTGACCACATGGCAGAGCAGCTAGCTTGCTGTGTGTACTTGTGATAGTTTATTGCGCACTCATATTCATATGTTTTAAGAGCATATGTCTGTTGTACCTGTGAAGGGCTGAAATTTCTCTAAATTAATGTCCTCTTGAGGACACACCATTGGAAGAGAGCAAGTTTTTCTTTTGTTTTTAACAATAAAAAAAGGCAATGAGAAATTGTGGCACTGCTAGATGGTTGCACTAAAATTACGGACACTGTTTTGATTTTCTGTTGACGATGCGAGTTAATGTCATTGTCGCAGGTATTAGATCAGATGAGTTCCTCATCAGTGGAATTCATGAACTCTTTATGTTTTAAAATTTTGTTGTGCAGGCTTTCACTATTAAGTACTATCATTTCTGTTTTAAAAACCAGAAAGTTTCAAAGGCCATGCTCTTGTTTTCTCTTTAAGGAAATAAAAGGAAAAAAGCTGTCTGGCAGACACTGTTAACGATGCTAAATGTCTTTGCAAATGTAATCCTCATCTTAGTTTTGTTCTCATTTAATTGAATTAGGAAGGCATAACAAATCAAAAAGGTTACTTTCATGTCCTTAACTTTGCATAATAGCTAAGGTGTGATATGTGTTTCTCCTGTAATATTTTTCTGTGTGTGTTATTCGTACTTAGCAAAGGACAATTATTGTGCATATGAATTGTAATTCATATTCATGGTATTGCTTCACGTCTTAAATTTTAATCAGTGTTAATTAAAATATATTTTCTTTGAGCTCCTTTTCTTAATCTTAACCTTCTAATGCTCATGCAAGCTGTTAAACGATAGAAAGTATTTTTGAAAGTTGCTTTTTGCAGCCATACAGTGTTTCTGAAAATGGAGATTAAACTGTTTGGCTGTCTTCTGATACTTTCCTGGTAAATATGGAAGAGATACACAGTGTACTTAAAGAGTCTTGATCTGCTTCAGGCCTAGGTTCAAGATTAGAGGCAGACAAATACCCTCCTGTCGAAGACTCATAGGAAGAAGGCCAGTTGGAAGGAATATAGCTTAATTAAGGCATAACTTTAAAAATGTAATTCTCAGGGAACTATCTGGCAGAACTTCATATGATGCAGATCGTAATTCCTAAAAAGTTTCATCAAGTAGAAGACCAGTGTTATTTCTCACAGTCTGTTACTGGGACCACTGTACACTTGGCTTATATGAAATTTAAGAGTCCTTTTCTGTTAAGTAGGGTATCCATGTTTTTTCCCACCTTCAGGGAAAAAGGTCAAAATAATTTTCCATTATAATTTAACAGGGAACTGTATACAATGTGTAGCACCTGTGCACATGTTTGAACCTGCATCTTAACTCTTGACCTATAGACCAGATCCCAGCAAATATATGGGGAACTGTTTTTCCAGAACCAGTCAGTGGCAGAAGAAAAATAATTTTTATTTTCAGGTGATTCATAAGCACTCATAGCAGACTAAGAATACTGTATCAGCTGTATGATATCATAGGGAGGAGGGTGTGAGGTGGGACTGGCATCAGAGGAGTGGGTGTTTAGGAGGTCAGGGGCATAACCAACTTCTGCTGGTTTATACTAGCACTGACTTTTTTCCTTATTTTCCAAACTCTATATGGGACTCTTAAGAAATGTCACTTAAGTCTTCTTCCACAAGCCTATAAAATGTTTTTATTAATTCCCTTTCCCCCCTTTCTGAGCTAGCTATTACATTTCTGAGTCTTGACTTTCTTAGAACTCTGCTGAAAGTTGTATCCCAGAGGTATGCTACGGGGTACATTTAAAGCTATACATTCTAAAAAGAAAGTGCTGTTGATCATACACATTGTTTTACCTTACCCTAGTAAAAAAAAAATTAACATCAGTGTTTTAAGATAAAATTCTGATAGCTGTTTGGTTCATCAATACAATTTCAAGAAGTATTTACAAATGTGGATCAAATAGACATACAGGAGACTCATATTGTATCATACAACAGAATTCCAGATAGATTTTGAATAGAAACTGGACTATTGAACACCTTAATAGATATATCTACATTGAAACACATAAATGTATTTAAGAGTTATTAAGATCATGGTGATTGATATGTACTTGCAGGTATTTATGCTGGGTAGATTCAATGTGTATAAAATGGTCATTTTTTGGACCATGACCTGTAATATTGAACTCTGAAAGACAGTTGTGTTGCTAACCAAAAGATACTGTTTGCTTATACTCCATTCCTTATTTATAATCAATCAATATAGATAATTTTAATATTAAAACTGTTTTTCAAGGGTTGTTACTCTTATTTTTAAGCCATATGCATCATAAAAATATATATTCTTGTGGTAATAAAAACCTTCTTAAAGAGTGCTAAAAATATACAAAGCATGGTCATTTGCTTTGCTTTTTTACTGTCCTGTTCCCGCCACCCTTTTTTATTTTTTGCACTCTATCATTTGTCTTCGCTGTGCAACACCTTTTAAGAACATTTTGGGTTTTTTTGAGGTTATGACAATCTGAATTCGAAAATAAAAGTTACAGTCATGATCTGTGTCTTGAGGACTGGGAGTAATAGATTATACTGGATCCTATCACTAAAGTGAGTTGCACTAGTTGAATATGTTCACATAGTTGGAGAATTCTTTCTGAGGCTGAACATAAGAAAGCAAAACTGTTCCAAATTAATGGCCCAGGTCGATGAGAGATTAAACACTTTTATTTAAACCTGAGAAAAACTGACTTTCACAGTAAAGCTGTATAACACAGCTCAGAAAAGCAGCAGATCAGTTTCCATCACTTACTCTATATATCAAAAATAAGCAGAGAAAAAAATTAGAGATGCCGATTTATAGAATATTTATTGTCATGGGTGATTTTTTCCTCCCAATTTCAAATTTCCATCCCCCACACTGCTGCTTTTTTTTTTTTTTCCTTAATTTTGCCAGCACTGCCAGCCATTCTAGAATGAAATGTATTCTGAGATTTGCTTAGAACATTATTCTAAAATCCACATTTCTGAATGTAACTTCCAAATATGATGCATGAACTCTGTATAGAACGGTTCATTTGGGTTTTTTTTGTTTGTTTGTAATGCTGCTGGAACATTTTATTAATTTATGTAAGAAAATAATTTATTGGTAGTAGTTGTGTGTTCATTTAGAAACATGCAGGGAAACAGGAGCAGTTGTGGAAAAGTGCTACTAATATCATGAGGGAAATGAAGAACTAGTTTTACTAGAGGAGATAAAATGATCTTGGCTTATTTAATGAACCAACACAAAGGCTGAGAGGGGAAATGACTGCTATTTTCTGAAAATTTGTGTGCAGTAAATGTTGTAGAATTATTAAAATATTAAAAATATTAATTCTGTGATATTCAATTGATATGAATTAAGCATAAATGCATTTAGACTGGGAATTAGAATGTGCTTCCGTTGCTGGTAGAAGAATGAAGTTCTGGAAAAGCCCTCCACACTGGTTTTGAATTAAAAAAAAAAAATAAAATCAGAGTATGTCAGGTAGTATTTGATAAATTTATAGAAAGATCACTTGACATGCTGAGGATATTGTAATTTTGTTGATCTTACTGTAGCACAGTATGAGTTTTGGGGCTTTGCTCTTTTGCAGAAGACTTGGTTTTGTTCCATTTAGTCTGTTATATAGCCATGGAAAGGCAGACTCTAAGGCTCATGTAAACACTGTGACTTGGAGTGGTGGCACTGAAATCAGGAGCTGCACTGCCTTATAAAGTATGCTTTGTGTTTTCCTTGGTGTGCCACTTGCTTTCACCCTCTTGTCCATTCCTCTGTTCATCCCTTATCACCATCAGAGCTACATTAATTTTGATTTGTTGTACTACGAGTGTGTGAGTATGAGATCCTGGCCGTTCCCTAGTTGTGAAATGTGAAAATGGCCTGAGAAAGATGATCAAGAATTGAAAGGACCTGCAGTGTTTCCAACTTCACGCAAGACCTTAGGCTGCATTATCTCTAAAATGTATAAAAGCCCAGTTGACTTGATTGGCAGAGTGGGTAACAGAAACTTCAATCATTTTGGTTAAAAACAGATTCACAGCTTCATGTCTGAAGATGTGTTTAAATGGTTCCAATGCTTACTTTTGGAATGTGAATAAATTATCAAACTTAATATGCTCAATGTATTTATATTTCACTTCATCAAAAATTAAAATTTTAGATATTAAGCCATTTTGCCCATAGAAGTTTGTGCACTTTTAGTCTGCCAGCTAACATAATTAAAATGGCTCCAAAGAAAGGTCCCTGCGTTTTGGTTCCTCATCACAGGAGCTTTGTGAGAGTATCCAAATATGAATGTAAATTACTGGAAAAATGAAAAAAGGGATTTATGCTCTCTGTTTAACATTAAGTAATGTAATACACTTTACTGATTGGATACTTGGATCAAGACACTGCATTAGCTTTTTAAACTAATCCGGAAGATTTTAAGCTTTGTTTATTTTGATCTTTGTGTTATTTTATAAATCTCTAGCAGTTTTACCAGGTTTTTATGTGTGTGGTCAGCCATTTTGTAAATCAAGACAACAGAAGCTTTTTTCAGGTTTTTTTCTTTCCTTGGAGAAAGCTGAATCTGACCCTAGATTCTAATGTTACCTTCTACTGAGTCTTCATACATAAATTTTGAGTTGCTCTATTAGATTGGCATGATGATGATCTGTCAATACTCTCCTTGTTAGAAAGCTAAGACATTGCCAGCACAGTGCCCATGTCATCATATAAGGAGCTTTAAAATATTTGTCATCCATCTGTTGAGCTTTCATGTAAAGATAATTGAAAATATCTTGGTCTTTTTGGAGGCAAGATGTCTTTCTTGTGAACAGGGAGTTTCAGTGGGATTTGGCTGTGTGACTCCTGTTACCTCTTTCACAAAGACAAAATGTATTAATAAGAATTTTAAGAAATTTTTATTTTTCCAGTTCCCCCCAAGCAATCATGTTTTCATCACTGGGTAAGAATGACAGAATGACCTGATCAACCTAGCATATAGGAATAAAACTCATTGCAGTTTTGTAAATCTGCCTTACTTGTCACTTAAAATAGCCTGAGCTGGGTTGGTAGTAGCTCAGGAAATCAGACTAAAAGTGTCTGTGTAGTGTTGCACTTAGTTTTGTCTCATCAGCATTCAGTTCCACTGCCTAAGCATGAAGGAGGAAAAAGTCACTATAACATGAAGAGATAAGAGGAGTGAGAAGAGAAAAATACTCCTAGTTTGAGCTGAAAAGAAATGGGAAGCTCATGTGGCTTGTAAGTCTCTTGTTTATGCTGTTCAAAAAATTTTGTGAGAAAATGGTGTTTATATTTTGCTTGCTTCTAAAGGCAAGGGTAGCAATTTCCTACAGTATTTATTTTCCTGAATTATTGTTGTCACACTTTTTGTTGCTGCAGCAAAATATGGTAACTTGCGTATCTATGGATGTGACTTAGAGGGTCAAGCTGATGAAGAAGTACTTTGGCTTTTAGTCATAGCATCTTGTATCAGAGCATAGTTACTATCACAGAATCATCAAGGTTATAAAAGACCTTGAAGTTCATCCAGTCCAACCATTAACCTAACACTGACCATTCTCAACTACACCAGATCCCTAAGCACTGTGTCGGCCTGACTCTTAAACACCCCCAGGGATGGGGACTCCACCACCTCCCTGGGCAGCCCATTCCA
Organism: Athene noctua; assembly: GCF_965140245.1. Taxonomy (NCBI): domain Eukaryota; kingdom Metazoa; phylum Chordata; class Aves; order Strigiformes; family Strigidae; genus Athene; species Athene noctua. The sequence continues at coordinate 17,988,353 of NC_134045.1, forward strand.
ACACCTGACAACCCCTTCTGGAAAGAAATACTTCCTAATATCCAGTCTAAACCTTCCCTGGTGCAGCTTGAGCCCTTGTCCTATCGCTTGTTACTTGGTTAAAGAGACTCATCCCCAGCTCTCTGCAACCTCTTTTCAGGTAGCTGTAGAGGGCGATGAGGTCTCCCCTCAGCCTCCTCCAGACTAAACAATCTCTAAACAATGAACTAGCAGCCAAAGTGGGAAGATAAGCAGTGAAAGCTAATAGAAAATAAAAATGAGCTATGCAATTCTCCACTTTGCTACACTGATCGTTCAACTCATTCCTGATGGCAGGACCTTACCTCTGTAACTTACAGGAGGTGGCATAGTGGTAGTATATCCTCCCATTGAGTAGCAGTGTCGCAGGGACAAACAGGACAAGGTAGTAGCACTGCCACCTTTGAAAGTGGATATGGTGGTGCTATTTCCAATAGACATGGAATTGCTGTGTTGGTGAAAGTGAAATAAATTGTAATGTTCACATATGTAGGGAAGGCAACTGTTGTATACATGGGAGACTTCAGCTGCCCCCAGATCTGTTAAAAGCATAATAGGCTTGGGTGCAAGCAGAAGACAATTTCTTGAGGCAGATAAATGATGAGCTGTGCAGGTGAGATGTTCTGCTGAACCTCCTCCTCAAAAACAAGAAAGAACTGGTCAAAGATATGAAGGGCAAGGGCATCTTTCCCTGGAGTAACCATGAGATTGTGGAATTTAAAATCCTGTAAAATAGAGTAAGTAGGAGTAAGATCACAAATTTATATTTTAGGAAAGCAGGTTTTAGCTTATTCAGGGATCTTCTTGACAGGCTTGATGGAAGACTGCCCTGGAGGGTCAAAGGGACACAGGACAACTGGTTTATATTCAAAGACAACCTCCTCAAAGCACAAAAATAGTCTATTGCAATGATTAGAAAGTCAACCAAGAATGGCAGACCACCAGCATGGATAAGTGAGGAACTCCTGACTGAGCTCAAACACAAGGAGGAGGTACAGAGGAAGTGGAGGCAGCAATGGGCTAGCCAGGAGGAGTACAGAGGCATTGTATCATCATGCAAGGATAGAATTAAGAAATTCAAAACTCCGATGGAGCTGAAAAAACAGAGGGATGTGAAAGGCAACATCTTACATTAAATGTAATGTTTTACAGGAGTGCACTGACAGCAAAAGTAAAATGCTAAGAAAAATGTGGGTCAGTTGCTGTCTACCTGGACATTCTTTCAGCAGGAGGCTGGAGTAGGTGACCTGTGGGGGTATTTTCTGGCCTACATGATTTTACGAATCAATCATTTGTGGTGAAGTTCTAGCCTATGCCTCACGCTGCAAGACTCCATACAGAAGGAGACCAACTTTGTGCACCAAAAGAAAAAGGTGCATCACTATATATATGGTTGTCACTTTTTAACAGAACTTTGAAACGAGCTCTTGCAGCAAGTCTAGAAAATGAGTTAACTTAGGTCTGAATATGTACGGTATATATAAAAAAAATTGAGATGACAAGGTTAAAATAGCCTGTTGTAGAGATAGCATTATCAAGGTAATATACCAAAAAAGGAGGAGTTCAGTGCTTTTTGAGCCAGTGACATGAAGTTTGTCCTAAAATGTGACAATGCCATCTCCTCCAGCACGGAGGGACAAGTCCTGGATTTTTCTACAGTGCTCTTCACCTTCAGCAACCCAGAGAAGGTCTCATTTAACAGCCGTCTGCACAGTGTTACTAGATTAACCTTTTAAATAGTTATTTATGCCATAAAAGGGTACATTAGGGTCTCAACTTGATTTTTTCCTACCTTGCATTCTAATTTGCACCTGTGCAAACTGGAATGATTTCTTTTTATAGTTACAAAAATCTCAGCTCCTGTACCAAAGATCACAGAAGTCAATAGAAATCCTTAATGAGCTACAGTGGAGTAGGCCTTAAATGACTCTCACGTACAGAGTAGACAATTTTATTGTGCCTAGTAAATTTATCTAGTTCAGATACTTGTCTTATCAGTTCTTAAGGATTTTTGTTGTTGGTTTTTGGGGCCTATCAATATTTTGTCCTGTTTGCACCTTGTTAAAATATTGGTATACACAACTGGCTTTTCCCCGGAAAGCATTGTCATTTTTCTTTTACTAACAAAAAAGCAATACATCTTTAGAAAATATCAGCATGACTTTCTGTTGCATTTGTCAGTTCTGTTTCATTACTCTTGAGATAATGTATTAGTTAGGAGGAAGTTCTCTCCCTGTTCTGCTGTTCAACATTTATAAAATCAGAACATTAAACTACTATAGTTCTATCCAAAAGCCTCGTTTACTTTGAATCTCTCAATTTCAGAGGATTTTGTGTTTGTTTTGAGTTTATTTGAACAACCCAGCATACAGAATTGATTCTAGATTTATGATGCCCGCTCATGTATTCCATGACTGCAGCATCAGGAATTTCATTTGGCCAGACCTGTAATTGTTGTAGTAAACATTTGCACGTTTAAGTTATATGTTGTTTTATTTTATAAGTTGTTAGTAGTGAAACAACAAAAGGTCACACATATCTGTGAAGATGAGGGGAAAGTAATATGGAGATTCCCTGCTAGAGCAAAGAATTGATCTCAGATAAATTATACGAGCTCTTTGTGTGCTATTGGCAGCTGAGACACAACAAGCATCTTGACCATGGTAAACAATTCTTTTTTGTTGGAGTTTGTACACTGCAACTTCTGTCAGGTGATTCTGTTGAAGGCAGTTTATTTTCCTCAGAATTGAAATGTGGTAATTACAAAAATATTTTTAAATTTTATTTTAAAATGATGTTGTTTGGGAATTTCATAAGGTTTTTATCCATCTAAATTGTGGAGTCCATAATTTCTATTGGCTATGCAACAATGGGAATTCTGCAGAGGTCTCTGTCTTCTGCACTCTGGCTGTTGCACATCAGCTCTGCTGAAAGGAAAATGCTGTGAAGAGACTCTTAGAAACTCTTCCCCAGTGTCTTGCTAAATATTTTCTTAGAAACAGCCCACCAGGAAACAGACAAAACTACGTGTGCCATTTAGCCAAAGAGTTAGAGAATGTACTATTTTTTATGTTATGTTATAGTTCCGTCCCCTTGCTGTGGTTGTAAGATATCTATGCCATCCTTTAGTGATTCCTCTGAAGAGCTTATAAATGTTGAATTCTTTAAATCAGAGACAATCCTACTGTCTGCTGGAACAGTCCTTAGACCTGTCTTGAGTGGTGGTAGAAGTTAATAGTATTTTTATTTATTTTAATTTTGTGAGGGTTTTTTTTGTAGAACAATCAAAGAAACTCTTCTTAGTGATATAAAAGGACATTTGGTGTAAAATTCTAAAGTCTGCTTCTGAAAAGTGTTATAGAACAATTTAATGAGAAATTTCCATCTGTTCTGCTGAAACAGCACAATATTTGTATTAGTTGCCATTAAGAGTAGTATTGCATAAAAGAATTTTTGAAGTTTTATTCCCCTGGAAATTGTTATGACAATTTACCTTCAGAATCTATTTACCAGTTGTCCAATCCTTCAGAATTATTCTCCTGGTTTGCTTCTTACAGACCTTAATACTTTACTGAATGTGCACGAATCCCTACTGAATCAGACCTGTCTGCCTTTCCAATATTTCCAAAAACTAATTGTGAAAGTGGGGTTTAACTTTGTTACAAGAAAATTCAGTCATCGATCCTTGTTCTCAGATGCCTTGCATAATTCTCTGTGCCCCTGCGCGACATGAATTGAAAACCTGTAGGTTAGGGACAAGGTTCTCAAAATGCTTCTATACATCATATTCTGTGTTCATTTCATGACTGGATACAGTCATTTCTGTAGTAAGGTTTTGTGCTGAAGTGATTTATTCTGGGTAAATTCAGAGGACTAAACAGTATTCTGGTACTGGGATAACCAGAACAAGAACTATACTGATGTAACTACTACAGTGAAAAATCACGCTGCTAACAAAATAAATGAAGATTCTAGGAGCTATATAAGCTATGTCACAATTCTCTTGACCAAATTTCTTTCTGTAGGCATAAATGACTAAACATTATGCACAGAATTGCATTCTGAACAAGGTTGAAGATTGTAGGCATTTTCAAAATGGATACCTCAGTAATTCTGCTGAATTATAATGAAATAATAAATTTTCTGTTGATAAAATCAAAGACTATGTAGGCTTCTTAAGTCATCCTAATAATGAGTCAGATGTTTAGCACAGTGATATTTAAACTTGAAAGTAGGTGGGATTTTTTTGCTATAGATTCTTTACTTTCCCAGCAAACTTAAAAATATTTTAAAAGTTGGTTTGTGATAGGGATGAATTTGTCCTGAAAATGTGGAAATGTCTATTTCAGGAGTTATTTTCTACATACAAGTGATAGTTTTTAATGTGCTTCTTTTTTGTTTCCCTTGGAGCACATTGTAACTCATATTTGTCCAGCTTAAAAAGGCAGCTCAGCATTAAAAAAGTGTGTGTATATATATATATTCCCCCTTTTGAAGCTGCGCAAAAAGAAAGCCTGAAGCAGTCAGCAAATGAAAAGATGCATGAATTTTAATCCACTACAGAAGTACACCTTCAAATTTAAAGTGATAATTTATTTTTACTCAGAGGTCCAGCCAAGCATATCAAATGATGTGAGGAAATGTTAAGATAAAGCTTCTAGAAGCTCTTCTCTGTAAATGTGTACTCATTTCTTTCTTATGTAGTTATTTCTGGGCCAGTAATATGGCAAGTAATATGGCTTACAAATAATTATGATGATAGTGGCATAAACAAAGGTCTCTTTATGAGACACAGGAGGAGAAATTTAATTTCATTTATGATGCTACAATGTCTTAGACTGTCTAAACATTAGGGTATGTATATAGGCTGTCAGCATGTCTCCATAGCCTAAATAAACATTAATGCCCTTAATAAAGCAGTAATACCTCATAGTATCTAAGAACGCTTTTTTTAATTTAGTTTTTGAAGTACGGGCTAAAAATCAATGTTCATAAATGTTTGAAAATGAAGGTAATAATGTTGCTTTGGGTTTTTTGGACTGTTTTGGTTGCCTCTTTCACAGAGATGGAACCTTTGAATGGGACTTTGAAACTAATCCAAATACATGTATATAGAATAATGTGAAGAGTTCACCAACTAAACCATAAAAAAGAGTTGCTCTTAGTTATTTCTTGACACCAGACAGAGGCATTTTCCTGCCAGATCATTTATGGCCAACTACCATTACCAACAAATGAGCAGCTTCTTGACAATGAGGTGTTCAACAGCTGTGACTACCAAACAGTAGGTGTTGTGCTTTGTTTAGACAGAGAAGAGTCGACGATAATGTATTATTGCTTCCAGCTAAGGAGATGTTAATATCTGTGCTTGAAATCTATCTGTGTAAATCAAACCAGGTATTAAAGCATTTAAAGCTTATCAGTGGTCTTCAGCCTACGACATAAGGAATCTTATAATGTAATTTCATCATGTGAGCAATGCCTCTTCTGTGACGTTTTGGAGAATCTAGGTGATATACTTGGCTCCCAAGAAGTTTCTCTTTGTGTAGAAATTGCATGGCCTAAATCCTATTCTGAATCACTTTCACAAATGCAAAACACTGTTGGATTTCTATCTTAAGTGCTTCAATAATTATTTTCAAGACCAGTTTTTGTAATTCTTGATGATTTTAGAAATGTGTTGGTTTTTTGGTGGTTGAAATGGGTAGAGCTTGATGATTACTAAAAGTTTGTTTTATTGAGAAACTCTTGTAGACTACAGATACTCACTTGAAATTAGCAAGGCCAGATTTTGACAAGGGCATACCAAACCCAAACCAAATTTATGGACAGTGAACTTACATACTATGTAAGTTTGCCATGAAAAGTTTCTTAAAAGTGCTATAAATAATATTTTGAGTGGTATTTAAAAATTTTAAAGATGGAATTTTAATTTTGTAAAACTCAAAAATGAGGGCAAATGAAAATGCTTTCTTGGACATTTTTGCTGTTTCATCAAATCCAGAAGGATCCAGGACATATCTAAAGTAGAGAAGATGCAAAAAAGAAAAGTTGGATTTGACTTGGTTTTTTAAGATATTTATTTTGTATTTGTTGTATTTAAAAAAACTCCAAATAGTTTAAAAACATCTGTAAATAGTGTTTTATACATTACTGCATTGTTACTACAAGTTGAATTTAGTTTTCCCAATCAAGCATATTTTAAATGTTACAGAGAATAAGATGAAATGAAGACACTAAAGACTGATGAATGTCTGTGTCAAATTGTATGTATTTTTACTTGTTCATTGTAATGTGATCTTATTCAAAGCTTATGGAGTCCAGTGTGTTAAATTATAGTTCTAAAACTCGAGAGAACTGTCTCACAAGTAGAAATCAGAGTCTGTTTAGAATAAATTTGCAGTGGTTTCGTTTCCTTTTGCATCAGCAGGGCTTCAGATTTCAGAAGAGATTTGCCAACTAAAAATAGGGAGAACATCATACTTATTTCTTAACTAAATGTGAAAAATAAAAGCAGCAGGGCTATAGCTGAAACTTATGGCTGCACTGATGCTTGTATGTGAACAAAAATATTTTCCTAGAAATCCATGGATTTCAGCTTCCTTTGATACTAAAAGAAACATAAATGTTGAAAAAGACAAAACAATATATTTTTAAAGTAATCAAATGGGACATAGAAACTATGAAACCAGAAAGTTCTACATGAAAAATTAAATAATATTTCCAATGTGTGGTAGCTATTTTCAGTTTGTTAGGTGTTAAGTCCTTAGTGGATAAAAACTTGGGAGATTTGGTTTACAAATGCCTCTTTCTGTGGAACCTAAAGCAATAGAAAGTGTTTATTTGCTGTGAAGGAAGTTTTAACAATGATGAATAAAATCAAAACCAGAAATCAATGTAAGAAAGCAACAGGTTTGTTAGTAGATCTCTATCTCTTGGTGTTTTTTTTTTCTTCTATGGACTTTCATCTTGAGCATGTGCATTTATTGTCTGTCTTTTCTTATCTGTAATATGGGAATAATGTTTTAGAGGACCCGCTTACAGAATTGCTCACTGACCTTGTAATGATAGGGACAGATTTTGAGGGGTTCTTGGCATCTTACTCTCCATATTTCCTCCTGGGAGTTGGAGGAGAAGGTCCCAAGTTTTAAATTGGATTTTGACCAGGGAAGAGTTTTGAATATCTAGTTTAAGAGTGTGGGAGTGTGAGATCCTCAGATTGAATGCTAAATATTGACTGAGTGTAAAAATGTAAAGGTTTTATGCTGCTATATAGCTTGCTTTTGAAAGCAATCTGGTGAATATGATTCTTAAAACACTTTTAATAACATTTAGTACCATAAGGTAAAAATGAACTGTATTCTTTGCCAAATAATTCCGTTTGGTCTTTTTGTTTTTCACTGGATGAAATAATCTCTCGGTAGCTGAGTACTTGTTAAATTTTGTAGTGTATATTTTGCTATCTATAGGAGTCCATAACTCTTAGCACTGGGACCTTCAATGAAATATAAACTTCACTATTAAAGCTCCATTGCTGATGGTCTTTTTTTTTTTTTTTTTTAGATTTAAGCAAATTTGTAGGTGGGGTCTTGAGTTTTCAGGGCTTTTTGTTTTGAGCAGAAGGGTTAAAAGTGCAGTAAAACAGTCTACTAATGAATTTTAACATTTTGTGCCAGAAACCTCTAACTTTTAGCTGAAAGCAAAAAGTATTTAAGTTGGTTTTGGTCCAGAATGAATCATGCTTTCTACAGGAAATCATAACAGCTGATTTCTATTACAGAATTATCACGAGTGCCACATGAACTATATTGTATTGTCAGGTATGTTTCTGTAATAAATGACACTACTATTACAAAACACGAAAATCTGGACAACTAGGTGCTCCTAAAATCATATTTCAGATAATTTATGATCACTTTCTACTGTCAGATATCAAATTAGCAAATGTATTTGCTCATACTGGTAGGATTGGAAGTGTGTGGAATTAAGGCATGTTTTTTTTGTGTGCAGTTGTATGAATTTCATAAGAATATAAAGCCAATACTTTGGTGTTTGCTTCATAGCTAATATAAGTAGAATAACTACTTTTGAAAATGCTGCTAATTTCATACCAAAGTGTTTTGGTTTTTTTTTTTTTTTGTATGGGCCTATTTCTGATAAGATGCTGATGAATCTTTTGAATAAAGAAATTCCCCAATAAATCCCATATATGTATGAAAAATAATGAAGGATTGGGAAGAGGTTTGGTTACCCACAGAATTTTATTTACTGTTCAGAGATTTCAAGTATTTTAGAAACTCTGTAGAGTTAGATGTTATAGGATTTCTTCAGATGACTAATCCGTTTGAAACACCATAAGTACTTTCTTTGTAGTGTTGGTATTAGGACTTAGACCCTCTTTTTATGACTCTTTCTCCACATACAGAAATTCTTAACGTACTTAATAGCAGATGCTAGCTACCAAGCAGACCTGCTTCCCAACCATTGTTGTGTGCTTAGTGTCACCATGATCATTAACAATCAAGATAAAAGAAAATCTGTGCTCAGTTACAGAGCTACGACCACACACCAAGAGGCATCTTTCTTAAAGTAGCTATTTTAAGGTTACTTGTCCATGGAAGCTCTTCAGCTAAGGGGTTGGGAGGTGGTGGTGGTGAGAACAGGTGAGAGGATGATATCTCATATTCTGAAAGTTGTTCTGTAAATTTTCTTACAGGGGTAAGAGGATGGATGCCATGCCACTGTGAAACTTGTGTTATGAAGCCCTTTAGCCCTCCACCCATTGAGAACAGGAATGAGCAGAATACAGTCTGATGTTAAAAATGTTGATAAAATTAAATTTATGTAGTTGAATCTTGATGACAGTACTTAAAATAGCTTTCTTCTAGTGAAAATAGAATTTCCTTACCTTGCCTCACTGCCACATCTCCTAAACAGATAGCTGAAAGAAAAATATTAAGCAATCATTTGTAGGCTGAACATACTGGAAAAAATAATATATAGAATAGTCAGAGAGACTCTATTCTTGTGCTTAAGGCAGATTGGAAATCACTCCCTGCAGGGCATGGAAGGAGTTTGTGATGGAAAGCTGTTTAAAAACCCAGGCTCGTGTCTGTTCTGCTGTGCTCCGCTCTGGGTGGTAGTGCATCCTGCGAGTGTACAATATCCTTTTGTTTGAGCATGATTTGTATAGGTACACAAGGTATATTTAGGAGAAATTGTATGGATTATGTTTTGCTTGACACTTAAATGTCTTAAATTTTAGTTTCTTCATAAGAATGGACTAAGAGCTTATGCAAAGCTTTTGGGTTTCTTTAAAAGACACGTTCATTTTAATTTGTACATGGCTTTTAATTTCACCATGTGAAGTGTGAACTGCATCATAGAAAGTCTATACTTAAAAATGCAACATCTGGAGAAATATTTGTGTGACTCGTTAGAAAATAACACTATATTCCTAATTTTTCTAAAATATGAAAGTGGTTTCCTGGCTGAATTGCAGCCTTATTACATCATATGTTTAGAGAATTCACCTCCCATGGCCTGAGGTGTGTGGATCAGGACAGTGTTATGATCAGCACTGATGTCTGTTTCTGGCAGAGGGATGACATTTTTCTGTTGACTCACAAATAGAAGTAGGCATTATGTGATACTACAGCTATTAAATTTTTAATAACATTAAGATCCTAAAAAACCCCCCAAAGTCCTCAATATCACTGTTGTCTGGCAAATAGGTAGATGATGCCCTCCGTAACTATAGTCAAGTTCTTAGAATTTCATCCTTTTTCTTATCTAACTCAACTAGGACTTGCCTCATCTTAAGTTTGGCCACTTCAAATTTTTTTGTTTTTCAAACTACATGTCTTCAACCTGTGGGTCTGTCCATGACGTTCATGTGTTTGATGTTGAGGAGAGATGGGTTGTGAAAAATTCTGACATAATTTAGGGCTCGCTAGAATTCTCTTCTGATATCTTAATCAGGTGTGACTGATACTGAGAAGAACAAGCTGTGCCTTAGGGGCAGGTTCAGAAGTGTTTCTGCAAGAAAATGTAATATGGGCCTTTCCACTTAAATGGAAGGTTGTGTCCTCATTTCTGTTTCTTAATGGTGGCTAAAATCCTAAACCATTGGATTTTACTCCTTCCCCAATATTGTTTTTCCCTTCTTGTTAGCTAGCTAGCTAGATATATGTGTAAAAACATAGGACATTGACAAGTAGGACTAAAAGTCACCATTGGCTTTATGGAGACCCTGCAGCTGTGAATAGATGTTTCATTCAAATTAATCCCACTACTTTGAACTATATATCATACCAGGACAAAAATAATTGAAGGAAATACCAGAAGCAATGAAACAGTTATAATAGACTCTATGTCTGTAACCCTCTGGAAAGTTTCAGCACTTTGCAATGAAGCAGGGGTTTGGACTGATTTTGGTTTTCAGTTGAGTTGACTGGTTAAAAGGGTGAAAGAAATCTGGTGCTTACTAACTCTGAACCATGTCAGGAATAGTTAATGATATAGCACAGATTATCACATGCTGATTGTTCCAAAGAAACTGAAAGTTAGGATATCCACACCACACTGAGACCCATCTGCAGAAATAGCAGAAAAAAATAATGAAAACCCACGCTATACCTATATGCCGAACTTCCAAAATACAGAGCCTGTACTTGCATGGTATTTCTTAGGGACTGTGTGAGGTTTTCAACAAAGATAGACCCAGGCTAAAGAGAAGGAGGTGGCAATAAATAGCTAAAATGAAAACCAGAGGGATTTGGGGGAAACTTTGTAGTCTCAGAAGACTAACCACATAGTTAATGCCTGACAGTGGAACTGATGTCAAGAGAAGACCTATAAAACATGACAAAATAACTTAGAAACAGATTTACAGTGTTAGCTAAATTTATTTTATTTAAACCACTGATTTAAGCAACATCTTTTTTTATTGAAACCATTTTAGATAAGAAGCGGTTATAAATAGTTTAAATTCTTTAGTTTATTAATATTGACATATTCATCTAGGAAAAGATGATATGGGGAGCTGTGTCAGTATGTGGCTCTGGTATGATCCATTTGCAGCTGGTTTGTGTTATGCCAAAAGCTTGCTGGTCAGTTAGAAATCTGCTATGAAAAGGAGGATGTTTCCATTAGTAATTTGGTTCATGGTAATTATTGAATACAATAAATACTTAGATAAAATAGCAGAATATTCAGGATCAAAAACTGAGAACTAGATACTCAAGTAACTGCATAGTCTAGTGTACTCTACCTTAGAGTGGGAGATTTTGGGGAGTATGAATATTATGCACTCTGCACTTATCCTGACTTATTTAATGAAAGGGAATTGGTACTTTCATTATTATTACCATTGTTTTGCAAAAATGTTCTGACAGAATTATGACTCTTGTTTTGAAAATAATTACTTTGTTGCATCCCGGAATAAATTATTTAGCTTTTAGAGAGGTATGTGATTTTGAGAGGCATCTCAGCATTTCGTGTTAATGTTCGTTGTTGATTCCCATGGCAGCCCGTTTTCTCTAAAGCAACTAATTCTCCTTCTTATGAGGTTTAATTATGAATTCCTCTTCTTTATAAAACACCCAAAATGTTGTGGTTAGTCCTCAGCACTGGAGAGGCCTATATTCTTTTCTGGTTCTAATTCTCTCTCCTTATGATGTGAGCTGCTAAGCCTGCTTAACCGAATAGCAATGCTCTTCAGACTTGTGAGTGTGACTGCATCAATGTTCCACTCTAGGCACTGAGGTATCATAATTCTGGTGCTCAGATGAATGAAATCAGTATCGCACCTGATATTATGCTCCTGTAACATGTTTGTTGCCATTAAAAAGTTCAGTCCTGAATCTACTTTGAACCTATAGCAGAGTTCATATGATTTCAGTGGAAATGTGATTTCAGTGGCACCTAGACTGTTGGAGGCTGTTTTAAGAAACTTTACCTGTCATGCTGTTTGACTTAATATAATGTTCCTGTAAGAACCACACTTTGAAAACCTTAAGTTTCCCACTCATATTGCTACTTTTTTTGGGTGATCCTTTTCTCAGACAGGAGGAGGTGAAACAACCCTTAATACTGTGTATCTGGGTACTTAAAATAGTTAACATAATGGTGCCTGGGTATATGAGTTAACGTTTTAATTTTTTAGTGTATCTAGTTATATGCTACAAGGCTGATTAAGGACCACTGGAGAAACCCCTGTAAAATTACAGTATTAATTTTTTTCATTCTACAAAAGCAAGAGTTCCTTAGATGTACATATGATTTAGTAAGCTCTGTAACTCTCCCTTACCATTCAGGTACACAAAGTATATTATATTCTGTATGATTATAGAAATATCTCAGCAGAAATAATAAAAAAGCAAAGAAAATACAAAACCAATACGAGTTTAAAATATACACAATAATAAAGTTAAGATATATCTTATTGGCCTAATTCTAGACAAGAGATTTTTTAGCAGAAGGAAGATGGCTTATTCCACTAAGCCTTGTAGGTATGGCTTTTGCTTTTCTGTAGTGCCAGATTTAATACCCTGTGCCATTTACTGGTTGTAACAGTCACATCTGTGTGGCAGTAGGGGTGGTCATATTCCCTGTACTCATGGTTGAAACTTCAGCAGCAACCGTACTCCACAGTTGAAACACTACTGAAGCTTTAAACACAGTATTTATCATTCTTTATCAAGTAATGATGGAACCTATTTTCAATATTTGTTAAATCTGGGAGTTTCATTTGTAGAGAAACCTTACTGCAGCAGCTTGTAAAGAATTTGTTATGAAATGATTTAATGAGGCAGTTTTGGAAATAAGGATGTCGGAGCATAAGAGAACAGGTTTTTGCAAGGCAGAGTCTTCTGTTATTTTAAATAGGATTTCTTAGTATTAATGGATCAGTAAAACATGGAAACTGACAGAAAGCATGCCTCTCTGTATCAAAAGTTGAACAATTCTGCAGATCCTAGTCTTGGAAATACTGTTGGTCTGGAACTGGAAGTCTCTCTCTAGCTCCTTGCTTTTGAACATTTTGGAAAAAGGCTTCCAGAAAGAGCATGAAGTTGATCTTTTTATCTTTCACAGACAAGGGTAAGATACATCTAATGAATTTATTTTTGGAGGTGAAGGTGAATCCTTACTGAACCACAACTATGCTGCTAAATTTAGTGCCTGTGCGCTAATATTTAGGTAGTCACTAGGATTAGGGTCTTGTGCTGGGTTTGCACAATCTAGGTTCTTCCCTGCAAGAAGCCAACTATCTCAACTGGTAAGACAAAAGGAGGAGAGTTATGTGTAGCTCCTCTAATCATCTGAAAATAGCATGCTTTCAATTATAAGAGACTGAAAGACTTTTTTCTTCTGTTTTTAAGGGGAGAAACATGGAAGAAGAATGGAACACCAGTAGGGGGAAAAATGTCAAGCAGAGACAGACAGTAATACAGCGAAGCAGTGCAATGTGAATGGTGAGGAAGGTGAGTAGATAAAATGTTTATTAATTTTGTTTCTGTTTAGAGCTGAATTGTGCTGAATTGGTATGGCCTACATACTCCTTGAAACAAAAGTACTGCTTCATGTGGAAGTAGTATCTAATTTGTTCTAGCATCATCACTCAAACTCTGACAAAAACACATTTTGTTTTAATAATAAATGCATGATTAATGTTCTTGTTTTGGTCATTAACTAATCACAAAAACATGCTGAAGCAGACTATTTTCACTGCTTGTTATGGGGTTTTGTGTACCTTTCTCTGAGGTCACTGTTAAAAAAAGGAGATCAGGGCTTATGTATTCAGCCCGCTATCAGTAGTATCCTAGGCTGTGTTGTTTTGAACAAATCACCTTTTGGCTCAGTATAATATTTTTGCAAAGCAGACCTTTCTCCTTGATTAAATTAACACTACTTTCATCCTTTTGAAGCTTTCTATAGTTCTTGCTCTTGTCAGAGGATTTAAACATTGTATTACAGCCCCACTGCAGTTTAGCAGTTATAAATACCATGTCAACTTGACTACCAGTAACAAGGTAGGCACATCAGCAAGGTAAATGGCTTGCAGCTCCTTCTTGTTACTGGTACCCAATCAACTTGCATATTTCTGCATTTTATTAAAGTCAGTGCTGGACCTGTACTACAGGCCTCTCCTCTAACAAAGGTGGTAGGGCAGTTTTACTAAATCCCACATGTATTTGCAGGTGTTGCTGGTGTGCATTCGAGTGCACTGTTATAGAAAAGAATGAAAACACAGTTTGGAATGATTTTTAGAGGTTAGCATAGTTTTATTATTTTAGAGAACAATTAGATATTGCTTGTGGTGGCTGACATGATAAATAAACTAAATTTAAAGCAGCTTTTTATTACTTAGAGTGCAGTTTATTCAATTAGAAACTTTTTTTTTAATTACAAATTTTTAAAGGCATTATTGATACTTAATTGAATTGTAAAAAATATTAAATTGAAACATAATATAAGTAGTGGGGTTATGGAAATAACTGGTTTGGTATAAACAGATGTAGCATCTTGGAAATTTGAAAGGCCAAAATTAGTTGTGACAATAAAATATTATGAATTTCAGATTAGCTATTGAGAGGCTATAACCTGGCTTCATCTGGCTTTAAAAAGTGCAACATAAGAGATTTATGGAGAAAGGAAAAGAGCAGGAAAATACAATATCAGGAAGTACTATTGTAGGATGGGGTTTAAGCAATTTGTAGATAGTACCCGTTTCAAATTCAGAGCCATGTGATAAAAATAGTTTTCAATTGTCTGAGAAAATATTTCTTCCAGTTACTTCATTTGTACTCTGCTAAACCATTGCTGCTGGAACTCACTGTAATGTTTCTGAATTTTGAGACAATTCAAATGATCCCCCCACCTTGTGGCTGTAGGGTTTTTGGCGTTTTCTCATTCTCCTTAAAATCAAACTAATCCAGGGCACCTGCAGATAATACTTAGCCCTGCTTTGCTGATTAATTTATAGCCTCCTGTGTTACAAGTACTTTTAAACTATAAATAAGATTTTAAATTTTATTTTTTAGCATTGGGAATGGCAGAATGCTTCTTACTGGGAGATAAAACTGCAGTGCTACTGTGACAGGTATCACTTGTCGCTGTATTTCAAGTTAATGAAATAAACTACCTTTGTTTTATGTTAAATAAAACATGTTTCTATATTACATAAAACCTTCAGATATTCTACTTTTATTAATCTAAATAACATATACATTATGTAGCCCATAGAGGCTCCATAGGTACTTGGTTTGTGATCAACCAAACAAAAAACCCAACCACACAAAACCCAAGAAAAACCACACAAAAAAAATCCCGTAAAAAACCCCAAATCCCATAACCAACCCAAAACCCCTCCAACCACTATGAGGAATAGGTTAGTGTTGTCCAGATTTCATGTATAGGTGAAATGATCTATTAAGAAGAAACTTTAATTGATTGCAATGGCCAAAGTCCACTGGTATTGCCTTTGTAGTTTTGGGTAAACTGGCTTGTTTCCAGTGCTTAAGTGATGGTAGTGCAGTAAAGCCAGTTTCAGTAATTATCCACTCTTCTGCTTCTTGGTCATGTTAGGCAAAACACATTACACATTATAATGTATGAGAATAATGTTAATTGCAAGCTATATGTAATTGGTATGGTTCAAATATCTGCTCTTAATTGTTGTCTGCTATCAGTCTTGACTTTTCTGAACAGCCATAGAATTTGATTTTAATTACTAAGTTACTTGCTGCCGTAAATGTCCACAAATGATTTATAAAACACAGAATGCCATACCAGCTTTTGACAGTTTTTTTCATGCAAGTCATTCAGCATACTGGGGAAAATCAACTCCACTAAAACCAAAGCAGCACTATTATCAAAATATGAAAATCAGAGCTACAGTTACACTGGAATTTCTGGAAAAGGGATTTCTTTATTCAGCCAAAAACTTACATTAGGCATGGGGATAGTGATGCCATAACAAATTCATTAGGAAATACAAGTTTCCTGACTTTAACTCGGTTGTCTAACACAAGATAACCAGTAGGACTGAGAAGTAATAAATTTCATGAGTGACATGTAATTCTGATGCTGGAAAGGTGCTAAGTTTGTTTTGAATTAAATTTAACTGAATCTATGTTCGGCAAAGACAAGAGATTGTTGTTAGTAGCAGGCTTAGGGTCACTGATGGCAAAGTGGGCTACGGCTTGCCATTTTAAGGGTACATAAAACACTGGCTTTATTCCACTGTATGCACTGGTAAACTGCAGACAACAGTAAAACCCTCCCTTTTGTAGCATAAATATGGCATGAAAGTTGATTAACCAGTTTTATGTTGTTATCCAAGCCTGCAATCCATCTGGACTAAAATTATAAAAATGTAAACTGAATTTTTCAACAGTGAAATAGTGTAACTAGATTAGAAAAAGCAAAGGTTTAGACATTTAAGTTCCTAGCAAGATGACTACTTGTTTGTTCTATATGGTGCCTTGCTTAATTTTTTTGTCAAATAACTGTAAACTGTAGGCTTAAGATCGTTAGTATTAAAGAGATGTTTGATATATCTGAGTGGGCATGTATGAAATGTGGTAAAATCTTCACATGTTCTGGGCCTCTGTGTGTGTCCTCATCTAGACAACTGCAGACTTCTGAAGTTCACTCTGAAATTTGAATAGACCTGGATCTCTGGTATCTTTGTTTGGCCATCTGTAATATTCTCAAAAATATGTCCTCTTCATGAGTCAAGTTTGGCATAAACTTTTTCACCTGTTGTGCTGATGTGTTTGGATTTAAACCTTGGTATTCCAGTGACTTTATGGATCAATGTGATGGTAATTAAATATTTCAGACATTAGTCATGTTTATAATACGGCTATTCTGGAAAAACAGTGTTTGAGGATAAGTTCAATATTCCGAATTCTGATTTTGAAAAGGTGTGCATGTTGCTGAGGCAGCAGATACGCCACCAGGAATAAAAAAATTTGGTGTGTTTATACATTACATAAACATGAAATTAAAGAAGAGGAGTCTCACTCACATGAGGCCTTATTAGTTGCAAAATGGGCTTAATAGGGGTCTTTCTACCGGATCAGAAGTAGTCCTGCTGATTTGATTTACGTTTTCTGCATTCTGCTAACTGTCCTTGCAAAGTTTTATCACTAATCGATATGGCCATAGCACTGTGTAGAAATGGAGTAGTTCAGGAAATGCGGGAGCTTGCTTTACATGACAGATTCAAAGACGTTTATGATGTGGATAGTAGATAATGGGGAACAGTTCACAAGTCCTGTGCTGTTAAGGCTCCACGTGTTTTGATCCAAATGAAAGACTCCTGTATATTAAGTGTAAGTCTTGCATAACTCCCCGATCCAGGTTAAATCTACAGCACGATATTGCTTTGTTTCTAAAGAAATATGATTTTCAGTTCCCAAATGGATACTGTCTGAACTATTATACTTATCAGCTGCTTCTTTCCTACCACGCCCCTCCTTTTACTTCTCTTAAATGGCATGTCTGCTTTTTTAAATCAGTCAGCTATGATTAAACATAAATTTGGGGAGGGAATCTGCTCAGCATTGCCTTTACTGTAGCAGGGCCACTCCATACTGATACTTAGCACAAAAAAACCCAAGGGAAATTGCCTATTTTAAATTAGTATCCTACTTTTTTTATAAAATTGTCAGAATCCTAAATCTGTTTTAGCAGAAGCTGTGCTTACCTCAATTTATTGCTGAACTATGTGGTAAATAATGTGCTCTTGTTTTCTTTTGGGACTCTCAAATTAAGCCTATTTATGTAAGATTTTAAAGTAATTATAGGTGCATAATTCTGCAACAGATGAAAACAAAATCTCTCCTAACCAGAGCTGATGGGGAAATAGAAGTTTAATTCAGCCCAACATGGGCCATTATAGGAATTTCTGTTGAATAGATGTTGGTCTAAAAATATGTAAATGTCTGTTTTTATCCCTGCCTTGGAAAGCAATATTATGAATATGAATACCTTTATTTAATCAATCCAACTGTATACTGGGAAATTGAAACACTGGGTAATTTTAAAAACAAAATAATTGTCAATGCTGATGATTTAGTTAAATATGAGATTTCACATGCCTGCAGAGATGGTAGTTCTGACAGCGAGGTAATGATAGACATTACAGGTTTTAAGGTCAGGAGTTGTGCATATTGAGACACAATGAAATTTCAAGATTTAGCATTATTTTATTAGGGTTTGTAAAAAAAAATATTTGTATGTAATTCCGTTTTTTTAATGCTAATTCATTGCTTTTATTAAGCATGTTAAAAATAATACTACTTTTAAAGGTAGGTTAAAAATGAAACTTTGTAATTATTGATAAGAAACCAGGGATTTTGTTTTCATCCATTTTTTGAATTAATGCTATTTTCTTTCTGGAAGGAAGGCTGGTGAGATACTCATACAGCGAACAGGAGTGGTGGATGTTTTTAGATTGCCTTACAATTTTCAGGAGGAGTGAGAGGTAAAATTATATACCCTAGAGAGAAAACATTTGCAGCAAGGAAATTCCGATTCAAGTCTTAACAACAAGGCAGCTGATACTAGCTATTGTAGGCAGAATAATGCCATGTGACTGTAGTGATACAAATTTTATTTCAGGAGCACTTAAGAAGCATATGCTAATGTTTTGTAAGGGAGAATGGTTTTAAAATGTCCTTTGAAATGAGAATCTATGCAATTGTTTAAAAAGAACGTATCTTGGCAGCATTTCTTAATTTATATCTCGTCCAGGGCAAATGAGACAATACTTCTACTCTGTAAAGGCAAGATACAGATGGCTAGAAAGAAATTCAAATAAACAAAGTGCTTTAGGTCTGGCTATCATTGCATCCTGCGGCTATCACTTTTCTATATCCTTCCCTCCACTGACTTTGAATGCAGGTACATCTTGTTGCACAGGCCATTTAATCTGCTACAGTGATTGTCAAATACCAAGGATGTAACATTCATTTGCAGAATAAAAACAACTATGCTTCCAATTTGAGATTCAAATGAGCACAGAAGTATTTTGCTGTTTCTTTGTGCGAGAGGAGCTTGTAAGGATTAATCTTTTAAGACCCTAATTGTTCAAGAGCCAGAGTTCAAATAGAAGGACAACATCTATTGGTTCAATCTTGCTTTTCTTACAAGACCTTTGGTTCTACCATTGCTGGTATTTGCAATTAAATTGCTATCTTTTGAGGGTGTTTTCTTCTACAAATGAAGTTGTATCTCAAGATTAGAACATCAAGAATGTACGTAGGAGTGTAGTGGCAGAATTGCAAAAAGTATTCCTGTTGTTTAAGAGTATGATAAAGTACCTTTAGATTATTATGAACTATGATTTAATTCCAGAGAATCAGTTTTGAAAAGTGGAGGACATAAGTTTGAGATGAAACCACATGTGTTATCTATCACATCATTATAATACCAAGAGGAGGGTAAACAGTGTGGTTTTATTGGGTCATATGTTGAAGAAAAATATTTACAGTGATGGCCTGCTATCAGAAAAAGGAATCACAACTATTATCTAGGCTTTCTCGTAGTATCTGTTGGTTAGCTGACATGCATATATACAGGGGAATTGAATGTTACTTAAAATTTATGACTATTTTTTTGCTAGTCATTCAGTTCTAATCTGTATAACTAGTTTAGTACTCTAAAAACAAAACTAAAAACCTACAAAAACCAACCCCAACCAAAATAAAAAACCCAACGAAAAAAATCCATCAACACTTCAGAACAGTATGTTGGAAATAAAAGTTGAAGAGAAATAAAGCCCTTGTTTTTTACTTCTTTAGAATTCCTTGCTTTTCATTGTTTTCTTCTGAAGGTGCATTCTTGGATGGAGACAGGTTCACAATTTCAAATGTATAGTAAAGTATCAGTGAAAATCTAAGACTGATATTAAACTGTTTTACTAATGATGCTCCTGCTGGCACATGACATAGTTTTATATTCTGGAATTATCAGGTGGCCATTTCTTAAGGTTTTTAAATGAATGAAACCTGAATTTATCAGTGAAATTATGTGAATTTTCATTGTGAATATTCCAGAGGGTAGCAGCTTAGTGCCTGGCTTCTATGAAGAAACTCAACAGCAAATGTAAATACAAGATGGTGTGTGAGGAGGGTGAGGGGTGAGGATAAAAGCCACAGTTCTTTTGTATTTTTTCAGTCACCCTTTTTATTCAGCAGCAGTTGATGTGTGCCTGTGTACATGATGTGTGTGTATATACACACATACACACAGAGATTATGATACATAACATCTATTTTAGTGTAACTTTACCAAAAAAAAGCAAGTTAAAATGGCCAAATTGAAACTTCTCAATGAAATCCAGCCAGCCAAAACTGTGTGATACTTTAGACTCGTCCATTTGATGTTTAATGGTGGACATCAAATTTGCTGGATTATTTTGATTTGCAAGTTTATGAAAATGATTGCATAGCTTCCAGTGATCTCTTTATTTATGGAGAATATCTTAATTGCAGTGATGATGCCATATTAGGCATTGTTAAATAAACTTATCTTTTATTCATTATTGTAGGTTTTCATGTAGTGATCATTTTCCTTTCTCCTTCAGCTTCCCACATTTATACAGGTCACAAGAGAGATATCCACATGAAATTATATTTAGTGATTATACTCTTAACACAATTTTCTGTCAAGGCTACTGGCATATTGATGATGACCCCCTTATTTAATAGTAATTATAATTGATTTCTCATAACTCTTAATGCCAGACAATGATTAGAGAATTGAGATATGGCTAGTTCTTTCTCATGGTGAGAGTTTTTTATCAGACAATGTAAGATTTGAATAGAACTGGAGGGGGTTTTATGCTGTGAAAGCCTTTATGAGTACAAAAAAAAAAAAGTAAAATGTGATTATTTTAAGTGACTCTACTGACAAAACATTTAGTAATGAATGCTACTGTTTGTATTATTGTATTATCTCTAAATGCCAGACTAGGCTAACAAAGTAGAAACCTTGCAGTCTGGCTCCTCTTTGGCATTGTTTATTTCCTAATACTTTATAGTTTCGTTACTCTTAATAAGGCCACACTCATCACTGATCAGAGGCTTTTTTTTCCAAAGAGGACACATGAGAGTGAAATGAGGACATCAGAAAGAGTGGACTAAATATGCTGGGAACTTTCACTTTGAGGACTTCAAAGTACTTTGACATACTCTCACTTCTGGAGTGGTGACTATTGTCAGGTTAACATGCTCTTCAGGATTAGGCATTGTTGGAGAAAAAGGAGTATTTTTGGATTAGGAGCCTAAGGAGTAAATATCCCTTAGCCCTATGACAGTTATTCAGCAATGTACAGTACAAAGTAATCATGGCCTTGGTTTGCTCTGTTCTTGTTTCTCAGGTCTTGCAGGCAGGTGTAAGCATAGTTTTTCTCCCACTGCAAAGTAAAAGGAAGGGTTGGTAGACCTGGAAGTTCCTCCAGTCTGGTTATTCCAGATTCAGTGCTGGCAGAGTGAAGCAGTCTGCTGCAAATGAGATAATAAATGGGGAATCAAGCATTTGAGGAAGAGGAAAAACACAGAGTTATGATCTGTTCTCTTGCCCCATCACATTCTGCTACCCTTGAACCACCTTACTAGGTTTTCTTTATTTTTTTTTGTTTGTTTTGTTTATTTTTCTTTATCCCATATCTTGGCTAAATCTAGTTTTCTCTCCTGTTTCAGCTCTGCCTTCTGTAGTCTGTTGCTGATCACTATTCCTTCCTTCTCACAGTTCTTATCGATATTCTGATCCCACCTTCCCACAGCAAGATCTACTTGACATGGTTATTTACAGCAGACTTTCACTTGTAAACATACAAATTTAATTGTTTTTCTTGTTTCCTATGCTGCCTTTGGAGCAGTACTGCTGTCTAGCTTTTAAGCCTAATGCCACGGTGCATCTGACAACATAAATGAGAAGGAATGGTATAAAATCTGAGGATTTTGTTCAAAATATAATATGGATTTGTAAAACTTTGAAGTGAAAGAGGTTTCTTCTATAATTTAAAGTCTTAGGAAATAGTAATATCATTCTGTTTTCCTGTTTTTTAAAACCGTGAGTATGGGGAGAGCTCTGCAGCATAGAGAACAAACTCAAAATTTATTCATTAAAAATTCATCAGCAGTATGTTGAGGAATCAGTAAACTGCTTTTTTCATGTTCACTTTCTCCACTTTCTTTTTTTAACAGAAAGTATGTGAAATGTAGAAAGCAGTGCTGTCTGAACTGTTGACTTCAGTGGGAGTTGAAGCATAACTAGCATAGTTATATTGGAGGACTGTCTAGTTTATGAAGAGCGGGCCTTGAAATTGATACTTATATTTTTATCTGTTCTTCATAGCTGGTTTAATTTTTGGTCTCAAACATGTCTCTTCCTCTCCACCCCTGTCTGTTTGCCCTCCTCAAGTGGAGCCAGTGTTGTGGTCCCGCACTGCCTATTCAGTGCTTCATGCAGCACTGCCACATCACAGTCTTGGAAGAGGGCAGAGCTGTCACCAGCAAGGAGCCCAGAACTGGCCATTTCAGCTTCAGAAGAGAGCAGTCTATAGCCCATCTGTCAAGACTGGGATTTAACACAGCATGTGTAAGATCTTGGTAACCCCTGCTATAATTACCTAAAAAATTACCATGTCAATGAGCAGTTTACTATGTCAGATGACCAGTATCTGCACAGTATTTTGTTTGCTGTAATTCAAGCATACGCAAAGATCTAACAACTTTTATTGTGCAGTGAATACTGATCTTTTTTAACTATCCAATTGTTCATCGGTTTGAAATAATCATTATTCAGTACTGTTACATATATATGACATGTATGTACATGAGTGTTTCATCACAAAATCATCACCTTTTATTGTGTTTTCATTCTTCATACGTGTATTTTTTCTGTATATTTTTTCAGCATTGGAGACTTGATGTTAAGGTAGATGACTGTGCAGCTGAAAGCAAGGTTTGGGCATTGCAGTTATCTGTTGCAGTCCTTGTGATTTCAATTGCTGTGTTCTCTCAGCATGAGTGGATGAAAGATCTAACCAGGTCCTTTGCAGAAACCAGCAACTTTGTACAAGGTCTTATGGAGAGCAATAAAAATTTAATTCTCAGGCAGTTTAAGACCATACAAGAATTTGAGTGTCACACATCTGTGTTTTATTTTCGGGGGTTTTTTTGATTTTTTTTTTTTTTAAATTATTGTGGAAGTGTTGCTACATAAAAGGCTTGGGCAATTCTCATCTCTTATAACTGCAGGTAGCATGAGGTACTAAAAGAGGCAGAAAGCTATATGAAGAATCAAGGCCTCAGTTACCTATAAAGAGGAATAATTGTGATCTCTCATTTTCCAGAAAGACCTGAACTTGCAGCCTGCCAAAAGGAAAATGTGTTTTATTGGGTGTTGTCTTACAGTACAGTGATGATCAGACAGGGGCTGGGGAGAGGAAAACTGTTAAAAGCTTGTCCTCTCCCCTCATCACTTTAATGGAGATGATAGTGTGCAAGATTTATACCTAAAACCCCTTCTAGTCTCTTGCACTTCAGTCAATAGATGACTGGGATTTCAGCGTCTTGAATACAGTGTCCAAGGCTGTAGCAAGAGCATGGCCTGAAGTTCTCTCCCAAAGGTGAGGAAGCTACATCTGAATGGGATCAATACTGCTTCTGCCTAGGAAGAGAAGACTGCAGATCTAAAACATGGGAGTGAAAGGCAAGCAGTATGTGGAAGGGTGTGATGGGAGGACTGACAGCAAGAATATGAACCCATTTTCTTAATCTCCATTTATTTGTATATGTATTTTAAAGGTCTTCCTTTAGCTTTTCTTATTTCTTGAATATAATCCAAATGGTCTATAGACTGAAAATGCTTGTAGCTCTCCCAGTTAAGTTATGAGAGTATTGAAATCACAGTGTTTGAGAAATTACATATTGAAAGAATCTGTTGTTAGAATTAAATTGGAGCCAGTATAAGCAAGTCTTCATGTTACCCTTACTTTGTAAGTTACTTGTACCAAACAGGTATTATTTGAAAAGAATCTTTTATAGGAAAAGTTTAAGTGCAAATGCATATAGTAAGTGTACAAAATCTCAAACAAAAATGTATAAATGAATTTTTTAAAAATATAAACAAAGTGTGTCTATTTCAAAACATTCAGTTACTTATGATTCTACACAGTTCATGGCTAACTGTTGTGTATAAGCACTGCCTTATTTAAAAATAGGGCCTATGTATCAAGATTTAAGTATTACCTTTTTCAAAAGCAGAGAATAATGCATATTTCTTTTCTCCTTGGTTTCTTTGTATTTTTTTTTCCCTTTATCTAGTGATAAAACTTTAGAATACATACAGATGTTCAGCAGTGGGAGGAAAACAGGACGATTTGGTCCACCAGAGTTGCTAAATCAGTGAGATTTGTATTTTTAGTTCTGCTGTTATTGAGAGGTTGAATGTTTTTTGCCAAGTATTTGAAGTGATTTGATACTTAAGACATGGTAAATCTATAGAATGCATTCAGAGAAATACAGTCCACAACTGAACTTCCTTGACCAGTTAAAGGATCTTTAAAATTCCAGAGTTCATTCCAGAGTTAAAATTGTCTTCATCGGTGCAAATAAGAGTAGATGTAAAACATTTCTCTGTCTTGGGTTTGTTTTGTGGGCTTTTTTGCTATTTCTTTGTGGTTTTTTTTTTTTTTTTTTTTTTTTTTTTTTTTTTAAATATGCAATCCTAGTCTCACCAAAATAATAGTTTAATGTGAAAATTCAAGTTTTCAAGGCCCAACTATAAGAAAAAATTCATCATCTAATAGGTTTGGAAATAACTTATCAGCACATGTGTATCAAGGTCAACAACAGGACACTGAGGGAAAAATAGTAAAGACTGTAGTGTGTAGCCTTCTAGAATTTGCAGAAAGGCTGACAAGTTCATTATTAGGATGAATTTATGGAATCCTGAAGCGTTCAAGGCAGTGCACAATATGAAGTGAGTGGAATTTAGTCAGGATCTTCCTTATAGTTCTTACTTTGAGCTATTTTTTTTTTTTCTGTGAAGCTGCATATGGGACTAACAAGCTGCAAGAGGGAAGGACAAACCTTCATCACCATAACTGTGTCCTTAATTTAGACACGTCTATATCTGAGACAATTATGTTGTAAGAGTTGTTTCTCTTTCTTGAGGAAAGTAGTATTTTTTTATATATAAAGGGAGATTAAAACAAAGAGAGCACAGTGTTGCGTTATTGAAAAATAACTTCTAGATAAGGTCTGTTGCCCCTAGCCCTAGTGACTTATTGGGATCACATTTTCACCTTCAGTGTATGGAGGGGATGCCATGGAGAAAATTGTAGTACAGTCAGGCAGAAGGAAATCAGAGGCTGATATGAAATGATGTGATGAATTTAAGCAGGAGGATGTTACTGAAGGTCTATGATGGTTGCAGAATCAGGCTCTTTATTTGATCTTCCTATCAATTATAGTTACGCCTGTTTAAATAAAGGGCATAGTAATATTATTTTGATCGTTTGTTCAGTGCTTAATACAATCTGTTTCTATTCTGTTAGCATTGTATCTGTTAAACAGACTGAAGACTCTGAGTTTTCTTTATAAATTAGCTTTTCCTTTTTGTTCTCCTTAATAGCTATGTCTGTGGAAGTTTGTTTCTATGGTAATGTTTATTATGGTGCTTTTTCTTTTACTTTGGGTAAAATTCTGGAATGTATGGACAAACATTCTCAGAATCCCATATTGGACTCTTCTGCATGGAGATCACAAGATTTGACTCCAGAGGATGAAATAAGAGCAGCAAAGCCATTGTCATACAAAATTATTGTTTGACAAAATTAATGAGAAGGTCAGATAAATTTACTCAAAGTCCTTGGAGAATAAATTGATCAAAGGATGGTTTAAGGGATGACAGTTTTTTCCTTTTTAATATGAAACTCCTTAGAAATGTATATCCATCGGTGATTTTACAAGAGGATTTTTTTCCAGTACCCTAGGAAGTATGAATTGATCACCAGTTTGACACAGGGTGCAGATTAGGCAGAAAGTAGCCAGGGAGCTGTGGAAAATCCTGAAGCTAAAATTGGTTTGGAGGACAATATTGCTTTTGCTATTTACAGCCTCTACAGAACCTCTGAGGACAAGTTTCAGGGAATGTGTGGGGACAACTGCCTCTGCAGCCAGAACTTGGATGTTCCTATAGACAGTGCTCAGAGCTTTGTTTCTGATGTACTTTTAGAATTTCCAGCTACCTGCACGATAAAGAGTCATTGCTTTAAACAGAAGAAAAAAATAGTGAAAACCTAGAAATGGTCAAGGTAAGCAGCCTTTCCCCACTGCCTGCATTTGGGGTCACTTTTAATGCCTATGCTTTACAGCCTGTTTGTTCAGCCCCTGACATTCTCTACATTAATGTTCCAATATTAAAAAGTCTTTTCCTTGGAGACCTTGTGTGCCTGTCAGGACTAAAGTTGTACGTAAGGATTTGTATATACACATAAGGTTTTTCAGGTCATGGTTTGTTTTTTTTTTTTATGTAGATGAGAAATCTTTATGTAGGGATATTTAAATATTTCTTTCCTTTTTTCTTTTTTTCCAAAGCATGTCATGGAAGTTTTTATCCTGATTGTGATGTGGCATGTGACACTTCAGAGAAACAGATTCCTTTTTAGAGGAAGCTGTGGTGGAGGAGGCAACCACTGCAAAAATTGGGTTTACTGTTAGAAATCTAGCTTCAGTGTTAAATTATGGAACAGATAACGCTACCTGATAAATATATCTTAGTAGCTGTGCTTCTGGGGATTTTACAAATGTTGCTGGCTTCATGATAGAACACAAATAAGAGACTTAGGAGATTCTGCTGCTTCATTTTCATGAGCACGCAGTGTTTGTGTTGTATAGCTAATTTATGAGATGGTGCTACAAACTGAAATATGTGACATTCGAAAGATCCACATTTGCATTTGCACTCTATATGCACTCCAAATCTATGCTTAATTTTATTATAAATTGTTGTCTGCTTTTGAGAAGCCCTTTATTGTAGCCAGAAAACTTTATATTAGTTGTCACTAATATTCAGAGGATGACATTGTAAGAAGAAAAGAAGCTTCTTACTACAGACCAGTACATGGATATGATTTTGCAAACGGCCCTCATACACATTTGGTTCTTGTTCATTAACTTTATTGGGACTACTTTTCTAAGTTAGTAAGATCTTCTGTTTTTTTGTTTTCCAGTAAGGATTTGGGGATGGATGCGAGTGTGCAAATTTAGCATACATATGGTTTTTTTTTTTTTATTTTGATTTTTTCTTTTTTTCTTGGACCCATACTCTAAGGAAAAAATGAAATATTTTGGGGCCAATTTTCTTAATTTTTAAAAATAGTCTTCCATCAGTAGAGAATTACATGAATTTACATACTACTCAATATCTGTGTAGAAAGGGGTAACATTAAAAAGTGTATAGATAATAAGTAATATTCACACCATTCTGTCAGCGTCTAATCCAGTGAATACTAGGTGGCTGGAAAACAAGATTTCTGATGAGTTCTAAATTGTTTTTATTCTACATCAAAATAAAATAAGCCTTTAATTTTATTTATCTGTCAGTGAAAAGGCAGATAGTAAAAGCCACAGAAAGTCAATACACCCGCTGATTGAGACATACGCTTCAAATGTTAGACATGCTGATGCTAATTCCTGCCAGGAAGCGTGGTCATATCATAACCTAACTGCTGGGTTGCTGGTTATTTTAGACTTTGATTTTGACTAGAAATTCCCTTTGAGCCTGAAGAATTTTACAGATACTACATTTCTATGACAGCTTTTTTACAAATCTTGTTTTTGCTAATATTTCTCCCCCTCCCTCCACAACCCCAGAACATAGTTTATCAGGAAGTTCCTGAGCAATTCCATTTAATAAGACTTCTTAAAGATCATGGAGTGGGAAGGTATGGGAGAATTAACAGGTGTTCAGGTGGGGGGAAAAAAAAAAGAGCTTTTTTTCCAGTTAGCTATGAACTAACTGATTAATTGTCTTTATTTATGGACATTAGAGAGTAACAAAATCCTGTCTAATATGCCAAATATGCATTTTAGTTGATGAGTAAATAAAACAATTCTGTGTAGGGTTTGAGAATTGCTGTGTTAAAAGACAGAGTTGTGAACATTGGTCGTCCTTCTCCAAATGTAATGCACTTCCACATACTTTACGTTAACCCACACACTTTAAATGCCAGATACAAGACTGGTTTACTGATACTTAGTCATAACTGTATCTGGGTGTTTTTTTGTTGAGCTCCTTTAAAAAACAAACCTAAACCAAAACCCAACAGCAACAAAAAACCTCCATGGAAACGACATCATTAGAAAATGAAACAATACGGCTAGTGTGCTGTTGAAGCTTGTTCAGGTGATTATAAAAGAAGAAAAAATGCCTTTAAGTAATTTTAAGGTTATAAGTATTTTAGTTTTGTTTTAAGTAAATGCATTTTGAATTATGGCAGGGGAAGCAAGCCATCTAAAATCAGGAAAACATACTATGCCAGACAAACCTAAGGACTACTAATTACGTAGTTCCCCAATTTCATGTTATATGCATGAGGAAATATAGGATGATTCAACTCAGGTGGAAATCTTTAAAATAAATTATGACTCTCTGAGTCTTAAGGATTGGTAATGTCATCTAAACTATAGATCAGGTGTGGCACAAGATGTGGCAAGATGAAACTCACAAAGGGCAGTGGGACAAGGAAGGTTGTTTCTGCTTATTCAGTCACGGACCTCTGTGTTTTTAACAGCCTCTGCAAGAGTTCTTGTTAGCACCTGCTGTCTTGGTTGTTCTGTAATAGTCTTTTAAGACCTTGGTCTGAAAATATTTATTGAGTTCACCTGGGCCACAGAACAGCAGTTAGTAAGTCCTGCTTGTCACTCTTGGTCTGGGTTTGATTAGAGGTTGATTTTAAAAGTGGATGACTCCAGCAATGCAGTAGAGCTTTAAGTCTTCATGTGTTCCTTTCTTCATACTGAAATATGTTCAGGTAAGAGCCTTGAAGCCGTGGGTTAAATAAAATGCTTCCTCAGTCGTAAGCAAAGCGTGTTGTTGCTATGATGCTATAACAGTTTATGAAAAACTTGAATGTTTACTCTTGTTTATGCATTATCTGAGTTTACTTAGAGTCTGACATCTAATTAATATTGCGCTTCATAAGAGTTCATGTTGTTCATCAGCATTCAGTAAATTTTTAAAGTCAAGTCTTTCTTAATTGGCAGTAATGAGCCAGTAAAACTTTTATATTGGATTAAGAAAAGACAGAAACCCACAAAAGCTCCCTGTGCAGCTTAATCAGTAAAATTCTAGTCACAAAATTCTACTGTTTCTGTTCAGATAACTGGCACTGCATTGTGGACTGTCTTGGGTGCTAAACCTGATTGATTTTCTTTCCTTCATGTCATGCCCAACAGTTAAACACTCTGTAGCACTTTAATAATGTACCAGAGCAGAAATCAGACACAGTTTTTAAAGCAGCAAGTGATGTAATCTTTTGGGTAACAAAACCAATTGAGTTATCATGAACTCTTTTTACCGAAGTTAATTGTCAAAATTGACTTACGCTTGGAAATTTGTTGGAGAAGTATAGACTTTTAAACTTACGGACCATTGTTAGAGGCCTTGATCTTACAAACTTTTCCAGATGGTTCCTGGGTTTGACAGTGCAGGATTTAAATCTGAGGTGAATTTTATGGCAGATCTTCACTTGATATAAACTGCCAAAATCCCATTAGTTTATATGGACTATGGTCATTTACATCAGCTGAGGATCTGCTGCAGATGACTTAAGATCTCTGGGTGAAGGAAGGTACTGGGGAATGGATTGGAGAGGAAAAAAATCTTAATAGCTAAACAGCTTTTGAAGTGGGTAGTTCTGGGTAAATTCTGCTTTGTGTAGTCACAAACTATCGCAAATGTCATGACTTCACTCACATGGGTGAAGAAAGAGCTATTTGGCCGCCTTCTACTTTGGACAAACTATATCTGCCTTATCTAAAGACCTTGCAAGTAAGAAGGCAAGTCATCTTCTCTATCGTGCCTTATTTCTGTACTTAAGTGATTAAAAACAAAGCAAAACCTCTCACTAAAGAAAGATTGAGACTTCACCCTGTAACTTTGGTTCAACTTCATTTACAAAGCAGATTATTAGCAATGTAACACGCTTCACTCAAAGTTTTTCAGAACAACTTGGCTGGGTTTGGTTTCCTGAAGAGTAACTTGTTCTTTGTCTGCCCAGGCAGCCATGGTGGGGCTCATGAGCACCTTCTGGAGCTCCTCTGCTGGGGTGAAGCTGGTATTCATCTTCTGTGCAAGGTTCATACAACTGGTAACAAGGGGGAATGACCTGAGCATCCTGCTGCCCTGATGTTCCAGCTGAAAACAGTGACTTGAGATTTAGTATTCGCATCTAGTGGAAGCTGTTGAGTAGCATACAATAAAGTTATACATTAGTTCATACTGAGAACTGAAGGTTAACTAAATGATATAAACCCAGTACAAACTCAGTTTTATGGAATCTCTTAATATTTCAAATGTTCACGAGATTTATTCTTAAGGTTCCGGAAGCCTGTTTGTGATTAACTCCAGAGTTAGCTTTATTTTATAAAAATAATACAGTTGTGATAGGAAGCTTGAATCAATATTGACTCAGAGGAAGGTGCCACTTAGAGGGAAGTATTTACGTTTCTAGCTGCAGGTTTTAAATACCTAATTTAGGAGTTCTTTCTGTTGCAATTTATAGAGCTCTAAGTTTTGAACTGTGTGAATATTCCATGTGGAATCACTACTACTTGCAATGTCAGTACTTTCAAGTAGGTATTTTCTCTATTATTCCAGATCTTCTTGATATGTGGCACACAGCACCATCATATTAGTAGTATATTTTGGGTTTTTCTGTGGTGGTTGGGTACTGTAGAGGTAGAATATATTTCAGTTGATCTGTATATGTAATATGTAAGCAAAGAAATTTCAGTTTTGTCCTTGCCTCATGGGTCAAGCAATATTGGCAAGGTATTTTTTTTTGCAGTCTATAACTGCTCCCTAATCTATATGTCCTGTTTGCGTCACTGTGCTTGTGTCACCTTTACTTTCCAACGTGAGTTCATGCATGCTATATATAGTATTTGCAGTGCAGGGAGTAAAAATGCTAGATGTGGTAAGTACAAAGTTATTTTTAAATGCTGGGAACATAGATAGCATTGACTCCTGAAGATTACAGAAACAAGGGTTTTTCAGCAGAGGAAAAAAAAAACCCAACACAGCAGATTTTTGCGAATTCTAAGTCAACTTTTAGTTCTTTAAATGCAGGCTACTACTGCTGCTGATGTATGTTTGTAGAAATGATCATAATGGTGGTATCAAACTGGTAAAAGACATTATATTTCTGGCACAAATACTTTAACAGTGGTGCAAGATATCTTGGGTAGCATATCTGTGAATGCTTTTGGTTATGTTCAGTTTATTCATGGCTCTCACCTGTACAACATAATAAAGCTGAAATAGATCTCATATAAGAGAATGTCCAAAACCTCCATAACAGTACGGCTCCAGTGCCATAAAAGTAAATGAATAAAATGCAGACTTTCCCTGAAAGTTTGCAAAGTAAGCCATAGTGATGTAACGTCTCTTTGTTCATCATGAGAATTTTTAGGTGCAGTTATTCTGTGACAATTTCTACAAGGTTTTCAGGAATTCAGGTTATAATTCTTGTAGTTTTAAGTGCGATCGGGATTTTTTACTATAGGAGTTTGTTTCTTCCAGTATAATTAAATAAAGGATATTATTAAGTTAAACACAGTGATATCTAGCACTTTGCCAGGTAGTAGGGATGTCTCTTGTAGGGATGTAGAGTCTGCACATCCTAGATGTTCATGTCACATAACCAACATATGTATTGTCCGCTCATGCTGGTTTACTTTTCCACTCATGCTGGTCACCAGAACCGTAACTTCTGTCAAGAAATGATATGCAAAATTCACTCTTGTCAGATGGATCATTGTGTTTGTGTATGTGGTGACAATTGGTGGTTGTGTTTAATTGCCAGATGTGTGCTCCTGGTCATGTGAATAAGTATCCCAGCTGCTCTTGGGGGATACTAGAAACAATCTCTGATCTGAATTTGTGTTTTTCAAGTTCTGCCAGTGTAACCTGTGGTAGTTATAAAGATAACGATTCACTTTTTAAAAAATATATCCGTTCAGAATTAATAAGAAAAGAGAGTAACTGTTTTCATAAGTCCTTAAACTCAGTCAAATTTAAAAATTCTTTAGATTACTGGAAAAGTAAAAGTAATATTGTGCAATAACTGTCTTCAAATTCTGTCTGTTACTGTAAAAATGCCATAGCTTTACATGGCTGCTGTCTTGGGACATGGAGTTTGGATATGGCTCAACATGGTTCAAACCTGAAGCTCCTACTCTGCAGAAACTTCAGTGTTTCACTTGCTTTTTTTTCTTATTGTTTTGAATTGGAACAAAAATTCCTCAAATATTCTTCACACAAGAATATTTCTAAACTACATTCTGAAAAAAATGGAACATCTATTCATGCCAACCTTACTGGAGTATTTGTTTAATAAGGTTGAAATATTGTGGTTTTTTCTTATAAATGTTGACTAATTTAATAATAAATATAATTATAATACATAATCTGCCTGACCTCTTGGAGGAGGGGGACTAGCAAACTGGGCAGAGGACATGCTGGGCAGCCAGCCTGCCTGCTTTCCTGCCAGCCTGGCTGGCTAGTAGGCAGGCTTCCAAGCTGATATGCCAGCCCTGCCTGGTTTCCTTCAGAAGTTTTAGTGGAATAAACATTCCCATAGAACGTTTTGATCCAGAAAATCAGCAGTTTCTGATGGAAAATTGTTAATCAGAAGAGTTTTAGTCTGCTCTATTAAGAACATAAGTCTCTGAAATTGTTAGTCTTGAATAGAAGTGTTGCCAAACAATTGAATGTAATAGCCTTCACTGCCTGGAAGGCTCATTCACTTTGTCTCTGTAATAGCTCTTGGTTTTCTTTTAACACCCCCTGGAAAGGAGTAAAAGTTAATTAAAGTGGGTATTTTTCTGTGTTTGCAGTCTGTTGCCATTGAAACAAGTGTGGAAAGGGTTCAATGAAACGGAGTTCAGAGTTAGCTGAACTTAAAGGTGTCAAGAAAACAGCTGTATTTTGCAGTCTGAACTATCAGCCTAATTAGTTTGGAAGATGAATAAATATTATTCCTTTCTCAAAAATCGGGAATATTGTTTCACTGATAGCCTTAACATTTTTGGTTGTAGTTATATAAAGCCATCAGACTAATTAAAATTTTGTTCAGAACTGGATACAGCTCTCTCTGTTAGCAACCTTCTCGGTTTGTATGGTTGCAAAGAAAGTGTCAGTGTGAATCAGGAAATACTTTTTAGGATACATCCAAACCGATGTGCCAGGTGATATAAAACCTGGTTCCTGAATACTTAGCTTTAAGGAGATGGTATTTTTGCAAGTGTTAGCCTTTGTGACCTGCCCAAGGTCTATTGCAGCCTGAAGTTATTGCTGTGTGTGAGCACTGGCCCTGTGATCCCTTGCAGTCCTACTGGAAGCCTTGAAGCACAGTCAAATGAGGTGTGTGATAAAGGATGTATTGGCTGTAGCTGAAGATGTGTAAAATGTATGTACGAGCATCTGTAAGCAGCTCTTTTGTAGTCTCGGTTCTGGGATTGTGATGCAGCATAAATTCAGTGCTTTACCATGGCTTAGCATCAAACAGCAAGCTTGGGCATCTCTCTGCTTACCGATAGCTTCTGCCTGTCATTGAATCACCAATTCTCTGCCAAATTCTGTTTTGTTTTCTTGTCATTTTTCTTTCTTTTCCATTACAACTTGTGCCATTGTGGTGCCATCTGACTTCTAGGTGGGGAAGATCCATTTCTGACCACTTGCACCGATAACAATGCCAAATTTACATTAATTGAAAATTCTTTCATGCAGATGAAATTTGTATAAGAATACTTTAAACCAAATTTTTGTCTGATTAATAAAAGTGGTTTAACAGAACTGAAAACTGGACTCACAATAGTATGCTGGGTTATGATAAATTTTTCTGTTGTGACCTCTCCTGTTTTGATTCACATTTGGAGAATAGGCCTACAGAGTACAGTAGTAATACTGGTGAGATAGCAAAAATATATACCTGTGTGATCTTCATATTGCGCTGTTGCAGACATTCTTTTTTAAATGTTATTCTGAAATTTTGAGTAGGACATCAGCCACATAAGATCTTATTTTTAAAACTGTCTGACAGCACTTCACAGACTTTCATATCATGCCAGAACACTGCTAAACAATGAGCCCTCTTTTTCATCCTATGTATTTCTCTCCTTCACAAACTTTGATGTGGGACTTTGATTAGGTATCGCAAAAATACAGAGTACTTCATTTTGGCATATTTGTAAAAATCTCATCAGTTTTCAGTGAAAAAATGCCCTTATCTGCTCAGTCTCATATCTGAGACTGAAGACGACTTCAGTCAGACCTGGTTTTCATAGTAAAAAATCCCACTGGCTTTCCTTCCATTTATCCTCTGACTAATCTGGAACCTGAGAGGTTTGGCTTGAGAAGAAGGGGGTAAATAATAGGAACACGTAGACTTGTCAGTAATAAACTGTAGTACACAGTACCTTGTGTCAGTTGGGCAAAGTCGAAGAGCTGAGGAGGATGAAGGTCAATATATTTTTACCATAAAAATCTCCACTATTCATCTGGGTGCAGAAGGATACTGAAGTCTACTGAAGAGTGGGTACTGGGATAGCAATGAAAGCCTGTTTTGTGGGATTAAAATTTTTCTTTGCTAGTGACTCAGATTTGCTGTGGAAAATTTCAGCCCAAGGTTCTTCTTTGTCTATAACCTGAACTAAAGAACAGTAAGATTCTATGCAATGTCAAGGTGGCTCTGAAGGAGTATCTGCTAGTATTAAAATGATAAGACGTATCAGTAAAATAGCTAGAGACACCAGTATCTGAAAGCTCTTATTTTCCCCCAGAATACCATCTTCCAAATTGTTCAGGAAAAATCTGGTTATATAAATGAAAACTCTTCATAAGTAAGATTTCAGCATAATAAAGAACTCCTCACAACAATAGAGGTGATGGACTAGATACTTCATGATTTCTTATTATGCTGTTGGAGTGGCTGTTTTACCAGACTTTGACAGTTATCTGAATTATACTTTCCCTTGTTTGTTTCTCTCCTTTTTTAGATTGCTGTTGATTCAAAATGAAAAAGTGAAGAAAAATAAGCCAGAAGGCAGTAGGTTTGTGTGTGGTTTTTTTTTTTTTTTTAAGAGACTGTATTTACACGAGTAAGTGTGTAATAATATATATTTTTTTTCCAATATGGTTTTATTTAATGTTGGAGGGACAATTGAATAGGAATGGCAAACGCTATTTTGCTCCACAGTTCAAATGTTGAGGCAGAAGGAGGAGGTGGGAATGGCGCATTCTTGCTACAGTAAGCCAGATGCCGCCTTTTAGAAGTAGAAAATTTTACAGGGAAGATGTATTGACATTTCAATTATTACATAGTTGTGCTCTCTTAATGTACCAAACAGCAGATATTATTTATAAACCTTCTAATGGAAATAACTGTAGCCACTTTATTATTTCAATGAGCTCTTAAAATGTTGTTGATGAGTAGTGTGATGTTTCTACATAATAATGCCATTGAAAATTACTGCTTTTGTGTATATTTTTGTGAAGATGCATTTATTTGACATTGTTACAATCATTTAACATTTTTTGGAAGTTTAGTGTAGGAATACTAGCTAATGGGAAAGTTTTAAGCCTACTGGCATAAGAATTAGACCTTTTACAACTAACACATATAACTAAAATTCAGACCCACTTCGTTCAGCTGCCATTCAATTGAAATAAAATTCACAATTAGAATAATTAAAATTCCTGTCATATGAAGAATTCTTCTGAAAGATTTCTCACTGAAAGGGATACTGAATGAATCAGCCCTGAGGCATCTAGAAGAGTATCTCTGGTTGGAGTATTATATCAATAATTAACATTTTGTAACTAGGTGGAAAAATGGCTTAGTATTTCAATCACATGGGTTAGAGAAAGATGTTGTTTAAGCTCTGTTCGTATGCAGATTCCAGACCATTTGATAAAGACCAGTCAAATGATTTTTTTCATATGGTCATTCTGGAGAACTTGCACCATTAGGTCAAGTAAGCAAGTTTATTCTTGACAACAGGAGTTAGTTATATCAGTAGTGTCTTCTATTGGAGATATCTACTCTTGAAAGGAAGGGACAGTAAAGCATGAGTGAAAGAAGAAGAATTACAAAGTTAAAGATCTAAATTTATAGCTAAAGGAGACATTAAAATATTGCTGGAGCTTTTGAATTGAGGATCGGTGTTTACTTGTTTGTATATTTCTTTGTGTGTATCTGTTTATCTACATGTATATTAACTGATACAAGCTTTTGTAGGGTCTAACTTCTTTTGAGATGTTTATCAGATTTAAGACTCTGCTGAACTAGTCACTATCGGTTTAGTGAAAAAATCTCACTTCATACTTATTGTGAGCATTTGTAGTCTAGGTTAGGATGACTCTGAAATGAAGAAATGATGCTGCTTCGTATAAGTTTTCAGGAGAGAATAATGTTCTTAGAAGCTATTGCTTTAATATATTACATTTATAATTAATTAGCAGTAATAATAGTTTAAATGATCCGTTATAGTTTTGAGTTATCATCCTGTGCTGGTATGGCCATGTATGTAGAGATCTCACTCTTTTTGATTCAGATCGTTCCAGATTTCTTTTTACTTGTTTTTTTTTTTTTTTTTCTAGTACTTATTTGTTGATACAACAAGTAGTTATATTTTTAATAAGTGTTGGCATATTATTGTTTTATTAAATGGCTTGTCCGCATTTGTGGAAATGCAGTAAAATGAATTAATTCATTATAGAATTTCACCCATGCATCATAAAATGATACCATACTGTGTTGCGTAGTAACATTTTAGTGCACTGAAACAAGGAGGAGGAGAAAGAAATATTCTTCTACCCCCCATGCTAGAATATTGTTTTCCACAAAACGTGGTGGAGAAATCCTGCTATTTACTTCATCACTAAAAAATCTGCTGGAAGTCCAGGATATACTGTGGCACACACTACTTGAAAAAGCTCAACAAAGATACAGTGGCATCAAATAAGGCATTTTTGGTCTTTTGGGCCGTAACAGGATTAGCAAAGTTAAAGATCACATGTATAGGTTACTATTCCTACTTTGTAGACCATTTAATGTGAGACTGTTAGGAGCATGGAGAAATTCAAGGTGAGAGATGTTAAAAATAAGGCTGGGTTATATTTGATTTCCAGGCTGTTGTGCTAAGAAGTTTCTCTACAAAAGTGAATTTCAATCAAATCTCTTGAGATAATCCCCAAGGCTACAGTTTTGCACCAACTTGAGTTACTTGATATTGTAAATTTGGAATGGATCCCAAACAAAGGATTATCCAGTAATATCCTTTTCTGTTAAGATGCATACAGAGTGATCAGACTACATGTAGAGCACGGCATGTTTCCAGAAGACTCCCCCTTCACCAAAGCTTTCAAACTGACTTTTCCTCATGATTTTAAGTTCCATATTGCTGAGTGTCTGAATTTACCTAAACACTGTTTAATACTTTCCAGGCATGGCCCCAAACACCCAACTGCCCTTTCTTCTGCATGTTACAGAAAAGAAACTAACATCAAGAAAGCAAGAAGTTGCATCCATGATGCTGTTATACTTCAAGACTAGGTGATAAAAATGGAATTTGCCTTTCATCCTAATAATGTTTAGAAAAATTTCAGGAGCTGCTAAGATTAAATACTACTTACTATTATTTTGTGAAATGATCCAGGTCTTAGATAAAGTTAGTCTTCAATGGAAGTTATTCAAGTTAGAAATTAATAAAAACTACAAGAAAAAAAATAGCAGAGTGCTGGCCTGGCAGCTTGTCATTGAGTAGAGTATAATTAATTCAGGTGTTATGCAGATTTACCTGGTTAGTATTAAAATAGCAACTAGAATTAAGAACAGTATTAAGAAGAGTATTTAGCAATGTTCAAGTAGGCATAAAGCTACCGTCTGTTTCAAGAGCTTGCTGAATAATCTTAACGGTACTAAGTTGCCCCCATGTAAGTGGTTGTTAAAAGTAAAGGCAGCTGAATGCTCGTGTGGCTACATCATTCAAAGTGAAAGAAAAAAGCCAAAGAAATAAATGCTACTTTGTTGTAACGTTTTCTTTCAAAAGTAAACTTTGATTTAGATATATTTGTGCAGAGCTGTACACAATTGGATGTATTGTGGAACCCAGTCAACTAAGAGTTATTGAAATACACTTTAGGCCTTTAGTATCTTCAGTCAGGGCTTCTGTATAGCGTACAGGGCTTGTGTTCTAGCCTAAATTTTGTGCACTCACACAGAGTAGTGAACAGGCTATTATTCTTTAAATGATTATTATCATGCTTTAATCACATGATTCTCAGATCTGTATTAGGGTTTCCAGTATGAAAGTATAACACCAGAATACATAAACTGCTGCTGTCTAGTCATTATAGAGATGAACACAAATATACTTCTCTGTCTAAATCCCTATTTGAATGTGTCTTAGATAAAATGTATAGCAAATCCCAGTTGTACAAAGTATTAGTCTGAAAGAAAAATCTCAAAGTATCTACTCACTAGCTAAGTATTATTGCTATTTTCTGTGCTTGTTTCTTACTATGTGTATGTAGATTAATATCACATACCAGAGTGATGCTGAGCTTCACACAGCCTTGCAGAAAGAAGTAAGATGTTCATTTCTGGTTTATAGTTGAGGTTAAAAACTTGCAGATAAAAGCAGCCCATTGCTTCTCTTCTGACCTGATCGTTGGTGTATTCACATGCAGAAAGCAATTCTTAAAAACTGTGACTTTGAATAACAAATCCAGAGGACAACACATCTACATGCTAGGTACTATAAATTATGCAGAGAAAAAGTGAAACAAATGAAGATTTTTTTTTTTTAAAGTCTGAGTTGAAATTGTTTGTGCTACAAGTTCCACACTGCCCTCAATCTACTTATAAAGCAAAATGTCTTGCTAAACTTGAGTTTGCAGCTTATCTAAGCAACAGCATCCTTTACACAGCAAAGCACACCATGATCAAATTTTCTCTCATCAGTGATCCCCTTGCATCAGTTCTTCCCCTGTGGATTTTTTCTATTTACACCTCATGGCAACTTTTCCTTCTTCTCAGTTGCATTTTGTACTTGATGACTGGTACACTGAATTGGCACCACCAGGCTTTATCAAATCAACAAATAACAAAACAATCTTTATTGTTACCATCCCCCACCTAAAGCTCCTCCCCCATCACCAGCAAACTTGCTTCAAACAAAACCTTTGTTTGACTTGTCAAAGAAAGGAAAATCTGATATTGCCTGCTTGGTGGAATTTAGTTAATTAACCTAATCGAAATTACATGTGTTGCTAATGAGACAAAAGTAGGCCAACAAATAAATTATTTGGATTAAATGTAATTTGAAAATAATTAGCAAAAGATAAACATTTAGTTGAGTGACCGTATTTGGCCTCTAGTTAGCTGTGATGCTCTTTAGCATGTGGGACTTTTTGATGTGTAAGTGAAATTAGAAAATGCAGCTTTGTAGCAATGTCATATGGTCTTTTATAAATCGATTGTAAGCTCTGACAGCAAAAGAGTGAAAAATCCTAAATTCTGTATACTGAGCTGTTAAATAAAAGGGAGGGTTCTGCGGTACAGTCACAGGAGAGTAAGAATTTATTGAACACTATATAAAAAAAGTATGTTTATCAAAAAATGAGGGACAAATGTACATTATTTTGCAAAGATTCCTTTGATCTCAATAACAAAAATACTTATATAGCTGCATGTGTGTGGATATGCCTCTTCCAGAGAAATGAAATCTAAATATATTGAAATTAATGGAATTCAAAAACATCAGTTGAAAACATCTATGGCAGAGCAGGTGCTGTGTATTTAGAGTTTGCAGTCAGATTTCTGTACTGTTAATTACAGGTGTTTAGAGAGGGAAGTTTCAGATTGGCACACTGGAGTTTGAGTCATTAGGCAAGCTCACAGAGAAGATTAGTAAAAGAAAGGACTATAGGGTTCATCTTAAGTTTGTTTGATTAAGCTTGTAGCAGAGGTTAAATACAAGCATTATATGGTAGAAGGCCTTGCCAGGAACAGAACTTAAAAAAATTGTATTTTTACTTTTTCATTGAAATGGTCCTTCTGTATAGGACGTGGGTTCTTCAGGTAAATGAACTTTTCATGTACATGAAAAGTCTTTTTTAAAGATTTTAAAAGCACCAAGTTACTAAATTTTGTTACATTACAATGTGCTTTTATTATTTGTCATCAAAAGCTCAAATTCTCTACTAGATAGGAAAGAGCATTCCTCTCAATTTATCCTTAATGAGCTCATTACTTCTGTTAGTCTCCATTTCTGGCTATAAAATTTAAGCTACTTATATTTCTTTTCAAGCTATCAGCTTTAAGTCTTATAGTGGAAGAGGAAAAATAAAAATACCAACCCACCTTTCATCACAACTTCTGTGTCCTACATTGTGAAATGGTTTCTAGACTTGATGGTGTCACCACAATTTTCTTGCTGGCAGCTACTGACTTTTTCATCTTATTCTGAAGATCTTTTGTCTTCCTGAAGCATTTAGGTTATCCCAGGTCTGTGGGCAGTCTAACGTAACAGTCTTTCCACTTTGGAGGAGGAGTGACTGTGAAGACATCTGACTGTTAGAGTAACTTTGAATCTTCTTTGCCTCGTGCATGTCCTCCACACACAGATACCAGCGTACACCCTTCCTAAGGCCCCTGCAACACCCAGCAGTGCCAACAGCCTGCAGTCATGGGTTTGTATCACTGCTCATTGGTGGTCAAAATGTTAGCAGTTGTCTCATGTCACAAGGCAAATTATATTTGGCCTTAGTTTCAACAGGTTTTGATTCTGGTCTAACCGTTAAGACTTACAAAACCCAAAGACCTGTCTTTAGCGGTGTTCTCTGAGCACAAAAAGGCAAATGGAAGTGGAGGGTTATGGAGGTGGCACTTTATTTCCCATTCTTTTTCTTGCATAAATCATGAAGGTTAAAGTTTGTTGTTGTGTGGCTGGTTGTTCTGGTTTTTTTTGGTTTTTTTTTTTTTTTTTTAATAGTCAGTTACTACAGCACTCTGATGAATTAGCATCCTCTGAAAGCTTAGGTCTCTGATGAGAGCTGCCTGTATCTAGCTACCTGTAGCTAAAGTCATTGTATTATTTAATTCGTTACCACTGTGCTATAAAGCAGGCTTTAGTGCATCCAGCTGAGGGCATCATTTGCTCAATCTATATTAGAAATCTACATATTTTTTTCTGATAGGGCTATTTTTCTTTATTAGGAAATAGACTGTAATCCTTTAACACAGGCAGAGTTTATTGTTCACACAGCGTGTCTCAAAGAAATTAATAGGACTGTTCCTGAAAGAGTTATTGAGATATACTTGTGTTGTAGGATATCTCTGTAGGTACTTGTGGGCAAAGCACTTGTTCTTTGCTTGTGTGGTGAAACTCCCTTCAAATTCAGTAGAGACAGGCTCTGTCCGTTGAAATCCTCTCTGATGTTAAGAATCTCTGGCAAATCTTCTGCCACCTAGAAAAGACCCCAGAGCCTTGGTATTGCTTAAAAGGAAAGCCTGGGTCTGTCAGGAATGCTTTTGATCTTGTTTTCTGTGAGGAAAGGCAGTCAGGTAGTCATCTTCTCTTGCAAGGAAAATCACCATCACGATAGAAAACTGAAGTTCTTCCTGACTACAACCTAATGTTTCTGCATTAGACAAAACCCAACACGCTTCTTGGACCACTTTGCCAACCAGTTCGTGGCTTACTGGAACATAAAACAACAGTTTATACAAAAGAGTTGATTTTTCATTTTGTGTAAAACTTTTCTGTTGTTTAGTATAAGTAAATGTGATTTCTTAAAATGGTTTTCAAATATGTCTGTCATCGAGATCATGTTTCTGTAGCTCTGATAACATCACATTTGTCCAAGTAGACTCTTTAATATATTTAACTGATATCACATATGATAGACTGGTCAAGCAGTTGAGAAGTCAATGTGTGCATCTTGATTTTCTACCTCATCCAAGCCACCTTTTTCAGGGAAGATGAGTTACTGGAATCATAGAATGGTTTGAGTTGGGAGGGATCTTAAAGATCATCTAGCTCCAACCCCCTGCCCTGGGCAGGGACACCTTCCACCAGCCCAGGTTGCTTAAAGCCCCGTCCAGCCTGGCCTTGAACACTGCCAGGGAGGGGGCAGCCACAGCTGCTCTGGGAAACCTCTGCCAGTGTCTCACCACCTGCACAGTAAAGGATTTCTTCCTTCTATCTGTCCTAAATCTATCCTCTTTCAGTTTAGAACTGTTACCCCTCGTCTTATCCGTGCATTCCCTGATAAAGAGACCCTCCCCATTTTGCCTGTAGCCCCCTTTAAGCACTGGAAGGCTGATATAAGGTCTCCCTGGAGCCTTCTCTTCTCCAGGCTGAACACCCCCAACTCTCTCAGCCTGTCCTCACAGGGGAGCTGCTCCAGCCCCCTGAGCATCTTCCTTCCCTTCAGCCTGCTGGCTTCACCACATGGCTTGGTGACATCAGTGAACTTGCTAAGGGTGCAATCCCATCCCACTGGACCTGCTTGAGCAGGTCCATGTCCTTCTTATGTTGGTGCCCCCAGAGCTGGACACAGCACTGCAAGTGGGGTCTCACCAGAGCTGAGTAGAGGCAGAGAATCCCCCCCCTCCCTCGCCCTGCTGCCCACACTGCTCTTGATGCAGCCCAGGACACGGTTGGCTTTCTGGGCTGTGAGCACACACTGCTGGCTCACAGTCATTTTTCCATCCGCTCATACCCCCAGGACCTTCTCCGCAGGGCTGCTCTCAATCCACTCCTCGCCCAGCCTGGGTTTGTGCTGGGGATTGCCCCGACCCATGTGCAGGACCTTGCACTTGGCCTTGTTGAACCCCATGAGGTTTGCACAGGCCCACCTCTCAGGCATCTGTATTGCACGTCCCTTCGCTCCAGCGTGCTGACTGCACCACACAGCTTGGTGTTGTTTGCAAACTGGCTGAGGGTGCCTCGATCCCACTGTCCATGTCGCCAACAAAGATGTGAACCAGCACTGGTCCCTGTACCAACACCTGAGGAACAGCACTTGTCACTGCTCTCTGCTTGGA
Source organism: Athene noctua (assembly GCF_965140245.1). Classification (NCBI taxonomy): domain Eukaryota; kingdom Metazoa; phylum Chordata; class Aves; order Strigiformes; family Strigidae; genus Athene; species Athene noctua. Next base: position 18,031,737 of record NC_134045.1, read on the forward strand.
CGCTGAGATGTTGACTGCAGCTCTTTGAGTGTGGCCATCCAGCCAATTCCTTACCCACTGAGACATCTAACCATCAGAAGTGATCCATCATCAGCTGGGTTTTATTCTTGTCCCAAACTGTACTTGCAAACTGGTTCATTGACACATTGCTCTGAACAATTTACTGTTTGCAGGATCCAGACCTATTAGATAAATGGGCCTTTCAAAAATAATAGGTCAACAGTCAGCACTAAATTTCTCCCTTACTACAAGGTTGAGTGCATGTCTTAGTAGGCCTCTGATGAAAGCAGAGTCTTTTCAAACAAACAAACAAAACCCCACAATGTAGAAGGGCACATAATTGTACTGTCATGCCACAGGGAAATTCAGGCTTTGTGTTTGGAATTGAACTGAGGTGCTGGGTTGGAAGGGAACAATGGGAGTGAGACCACTGTCATGATGTTGTGAAGGCTGCATTTTTTTGTTTCAGTTTAGGTGAGGTGTGCCTAAGGCAGCCAGTGGTGGGACAAGGGGGGAAGCAGACCCAGGGATGGAGAGAGGATGTACTTAGCACCAAAACAACAGTTAAACACTTTTCTCCCGCCTCAAAGAACACATAAGCAAAGAGAGCAGACTGAGTGACTGAATGTTAACAAAACAAAGCCCTTAAAAATAATTGCATTTTTCATATTGTGATTCATTTCAGTTTCATGAGTCTCAAAACACCACGTCTCAAGTGATTAATATTTTTTCCATTGATTGCGACTGTGCTTGAGTGAAGGTCTTTCTTTGTAATTTTAACCAAAGAAATGTTTTAAGGGTCATAAGATTAATGGTCTGACATTAAGGAGCCTTTCTGTAGCTGTACAGGAAAGCAGGTAGACTGTAGAAGCAAGCTATACCTTTAAGTGATGTAAAATCCAAAATTATAATCCCCCTTTGGACATAAAACCTATCTCACGTGATACTGTTTTTAAGTATTTTTTTCTACCATTACTGCCTTGGAATCTTATTAATGTTTCTTATGTCCTAGATTTTTCTTCCCTCTTTCATACTCTTCACTTGTGATTTTTTTGCCTCATCACTGTATTTGTGTAAACAGAGTGTAAGAGGATAATAAGGATGTCAGCTTCAAAAAAAGTGAGAATGTCTTCCCTCGTTAACGCTGGGGAGTTAGCAGTAGAATTTGACTTTCATTGTCTAAACAGAAGGAAATTATGTACTTAACAACCAGAAAAAAACCCAAACCCCCCACCCAAAAACCTGGCCTAGCTGAGGGGGGCCTATGTTAATTAACAGCCCAGTACACACTCCGTTTATTGCTTTTTTTTCTTCTGTTGTAACTTCTATATGTCCCCTGGCATCTGAACTGTGGTCGACAAGATTAATCTGTGAGGATGACTTAGTTCACAGCAAGATGGACAGGACTGTTTGTGGACTGGAACGATGAATTGCAACTTGAAAGAACCACATGTATGTCTTTGCTCAGGCAGAGGTTTCCATTTTGATCAGCCACAAATCACTTAAGGTATTCTGCACCTCAGTTTCTCTGTTTTTATCTACTTGCATAATATCTTTGTGAGATAAGTAATAGTTGCTCTCATGCTCTGGTATAAATTTACAAGTTTTAAATATATTAAAATATGATGTGTTTTGTACAGTAACAGTCCAACTGTTACTGAAGGCTGTTAGGTGTTCATCTATAATTTTACTTAAAACTGGTCAAATAGTCAATTTAATGAACTGTACTCCAACAGTACTCTGCATACATCATTTTACTCTGAAGATGAGGGTGTCTTCATCACTGAGCATCATTCTGAGCAGGGGAGCTGAAAGCTCCAGGAGGCTGGGTGGGGATCTTGGGGCTAGGCAGCAGTGTGCTCACCTGGGTGGTGGTAGGTGTTGCTATAGTATTCTTAGGCCTGAACCTGTCACTTTTTCTTTTTTTTCCCCCTGACTGTCTGATAAAAGACAAAATTTCAAGCTGCCTCGCTTGTAACTGTAGTCCATGAAATAATTTAGTTATGCTACTGTATAAACTACCATGAAAATGCTATTTACTCTTTTTGTAATATGTTAGAAACTTTTATTTCTTCTGGGCTTCAACCTTGAGCAGAAGGCTTAATTCAGAATTTGTGCTTTCTCAAACTTAATCTTTCTTCATAGAATCTGCATCTATTTTAAAGCTGCTTTCATGCAAGTGTTATTGAATGCAAGATCTTGTTTGTCATTTATAAAACAGTGTGTTTAGACTAGCTTAGCAAAAACAGAGAGGGACAGGCAACATAGTGAAGTTCTCCTGGTCAGGAGCTGTATCTGCCCTAGGCGAAATGTAGGGTGAGAAGGAGGGAGAATCTAGATATTTGTATAGGTACTTGGGGTTTTTTTTAATAACAACACAAGACAAGCAGTTTGGGATGCTTGTTGGCTAAACACCATGAAAGGTGTGATAGGTACCTCTTTTGTCAGCGCTGTTGTGAGGCACTGAGGAGCCAGACTGCTAAGAGAGAGTGTGCACATAACTCAGTCTAACAGTTTCTGATTAGTCATTTTCAGACCTGTGCCCGCCAAAGTACCAAGAAATGGCTTTTAACAAAGAAAAGTGTATTCTGAAATATTCTTCATCGATAGGATGCTAGTTAGTTCTGGTTTTACAATAGATTATATTTTTAAGCCTATTATTTGTAGACAAAGTTCATTCAGGTACTCAACTTCAAAATATTTCTACATACATTCTGTTTATTCTTCATGCATTTTATTGAAGAGTATTTCAGATGTCAGCTTTTGCTTTTATGAAAAAGAAAAATGTGTCTGAAAAATGTGAAATAAACATAATCAAGAATAACATGCCTTTTTTCTTTTACAAGAATTTAAAAAAGTCTGAAAACTCAGACTGATGTTTGGATTTTGGTTTTATGCAATAATTCTAGTTTGGGCTTCAGTACTCTTGAGCCTACTGCATCTCTGACTGTCTTGAATTCAACGTGTGAATTCAAACAGCGAAAGCTATTGTTTTACTGCAATTAGCAACTGCACTCAGCAGAGATGGCATCACGGTGAAAAATTAATCGAGAATTTAACCTTCAAATGAAAAATGCATAGGCCTTATACTTTATTATAATCAGCTTACACAGTCATACATGACTTTAGAGATAAATTGAGTTTTTTGCTGTTTTACTTCTGCCCAATTAAAAAAAAAAAGACATTTTTGCATAGGCCACTAATACATAGTATTCATTCAGTGTCTATTATCTTGTTTGAATAGCAGGGTTTTTAAGGATCCTTGTTTCTGTTTGCTAAGTGGATGTGAAACAAGATTAACAGCAAAGTCTCTTTGCAGTTTTTAGAACAAAAGCTAATCAGCACTCCCATAAAAGTTTAAATTTTTATATTCTTTAATTTTGCATATTGTTAGCTGCAAGCTGATCCCTAATGTTTGTTTTAATTTCATCTGTCAGAAGCAATGCCAAAATATATTTTGTCTGACTTAAGTTGGCTCAATTAATCCTTAGCTGGAACAATCTCTGACGGTTTTTTGTTTGGTTAAACGATCTGATCCGGTAGTGCATATACCACAGCTATTTCCCACCAAAAAGACATTAACAGTTATATACATATTTTAATAAATCTGCTAAAGTGAAACCCATTGACATAATTTCTTAAATGTGTACTGTGTGTGGAGGGGGGTAATGAATAATAGAATATTTAAACATGAAAATGCAAGTCTAGTGTATTGGCGTTTGCCTCAACTCAGTTTTGTTTTTTTTTTTTTTTTTTGTTTGGGTATGTATATTGACTTAAACAAAAAAAATAATCAAAATAAACACCACCACACACACCCCCAGCACCTACCAAAAAACTAAATTACATTTTTTTTAAGAGGATTTTATGACATTTGATATTAATAGGTCAATAATGTCTAAATTTATGGGATTAAACTGCAAAATAATGTACATTGGTCTTTCTTGAACACTGAATCAGGCTATTATAAAAATACTTAGCATAGCTCTAAAAAGCATCATGGAAACTGTGATAATTTTTTTAGTGTATGTCCTCTTGTGGGTAGATGTAGGGCCATTTTTAGGGGAGAAAACCACAGCCTCTAGAGAACTTCCCTAAAATTTAAAAGCTGTTCACACTTGGTATTTTTCTCACAGCTGTGAGCTGTGAAATTTGCATTCTTCATTAGGGTCTACTTTTGATCTGAAATCTTTAGGTGCTTATAAACTGTAAGAAAAATTACACTAAACAAATGTTAGTTTTCTCATACCGTCTTTTTCAATAACAGGAGGCGTTTTGCAAAGCCTGCATTTTGTAAGTTTTCTATCAAGACTGGCTCAAAATCAGAATTTCCATCCATGTTGATTCCAGTTCTAATATTTTTGAAATGTACATTGAAGCTGCAAGATAGGCTCTATGTGGAGTGCTAGAGAGGACTGTGGACAGATAAGCACAAGTTTTGTCCATGGTGAGATGGAAGAATTCATCTAAAGAATAAAATCACTAAGCAGATGGATAAATTTGGTCTGTTAGGACAAGATCTTGAGGGTAATCATATGTCTGCTGGAGCTGCATGAAGATAACAATAAAGTATGAGCATATAAAGGATTCAGTGGGCATATAACATATTTGCATTTTTAAAAAGTTCTTTAGAAGATTACACACCAAAGGAAAAAAAAAAATTAAAAATCAGTTATCCTTAACTTAGAAGAATCAGTGATCGTAATGGTCATTTCTTGGTTCAAGAAGTGTCAGTCGCTGCTGCTAGAGACTTATGCTGATTTTATGCAAGCTGATGATCTGCAGACTGAAGTGAACACTGAAATCTCCAATTTTGCAGATGGCATGAAACTCCTTTGAGTCATGAAATACTATGTTAATGGCCAGAAACTCCAGAGGACCTCACAGAACTGAGCAGGCAGAAAGGTAGCTGATGAACTTCAGTGTATATGAGTTTGGGTAATGCATCTAGAGGAAAATTGTCTAAATTATGCTTGATACTGAACAATTGCTGTTTAGAAAGGGATACATTGTAGTCACTGACAGTTTTCTGAAATCATTGTGTCAGTATTCAGTGGCAGCCAGAAATACCGACTAAATGTCAGTCATCCTCAAGAAGAGAAGTAAGATAGAGGGCACCATATTGCCATTGCATAAAACTCAGCGTGCTCGCATCTTGTGTAGTCTGTGTAGTTCCCATTTTCCAAAATCTGCATTGTCATTGAAATAGTGACATTTAGGAATGCAATGGTCCCTTCTGTATGTACTCTTTGCATAATTTGACACTATTCTGTTCTTGTGAGAGTGAGGCCCCTTCCATGGGGCACTATCATGCCTGTGTTTCTTCTTTCAGATCCCAATGAATCTATGTTCATGTTGTGCCTGTGAATTTTGTTTGTTGTGCAAGCAGTAGTGGCAGCATTTATCCCATTTGCAGGCTTTAGTGATCTTTGGAATGTGTGTGCAATTTCTTTTATTTTTTTTGAGAAACAATGAAAAATATTAGGAATTATACACATAACAAGCCAATTGCAGATAGGTTAATAAACTGTGTTTCAAGGTATTTTGAACAATCTGTTTCAGAGTTATGAACAAGTAAGTAAAATGTTCTTATAGTGAATAAACCCATATATTTTTCTGAATCCCCTAAAAGGACTTTTTCAATTAGTTTCAAATTACACTGTTCTCCACCCAGGTAACTATGGGCCTTGGGCTAAACATTCAAAATGTCAGGGTACTGGGAGAACCCCAGTCCTAATTTGAAATAATACTGTTAGGTGCAGTGAAGTTGCACATAAAAATTAGTTCAGAGTTTATCCCATTCCATGGATATTATTTGGTTTTTTCCTTTATACTTAATGTATACTGGAAAGACTAGCGATGTTAGTTTGCAGATTTCATTAGCCTTTTTTCAATGAGAGCAAGCTGTCTTTTTCATCTTTTGCAAGAGTGATTGTTAACTATAGGGAAATTGTCTCAAACAGTAGGTCAATTAATTACTGCATTTTTAAGCTTCCCCTTGTAAAATAGCAATTAATTTAACTGCATTTTGGTGGATTTCTTCCTCTAGACATCCATTTGAAATCACTGTAACTCTGGACAGATAACACTGCTTTATTATATGTGACAGCTTTTCAGAAGATCATATTTTCTTCCTTAATGAATGCTGGGACTGAGTTTGTTTTTAATTATCTGTGGCACCTTTTTATTATCAACAGAATGAGAAAGGAATAAATGTGGAGAATGTGAACTGAATGGGGACTATCGACCTCCTAGAAGTGGATGTTAAATAGAATGGATCTCAAAGTCCAAGTTTTATATGATGATATAAAGATTACAGGTATTTGCAGTTCAGAAACAGTGTGGCTCCAAGGACTGTCACAGTTTTCTTATTTCTTCGTCCATTAAGCTTCCACTTTTAAAATTTTCATTCAAATGAGTAAGAGCTGTGGATTAATTGGTGCAGTCCCTGTGTACAATGAATACTTGTTGAACAAGGAAGAATTTACAGCACTCTGGGAATTTATTGGGCAGGAAGATAAAAAAATAATTGTTGATCTTTCATAGTTCAGTGGTTTTAGTCCTTAGATGATATTATGTCAAATGAGATGTAATAAAGGTCAGTACATGTAGAACTAGGCATTTTTAACTAGTTGTAATTTACAGTAAAGTTACTGCATGGTTGGTAGGAAGATAAAGGTCTTCAAGATGATACTGGTGAATTCTGACTATTAAGCAGACAGGGAGTTTCCAGCAATTCTGTCTCAGATGGATTGGTTAAAATAACTTGCTTGAGACAATTTCCATCCTGAGAGCTTAAGCAGCACATCACATCCAAAGTGTTTACTGAAATGGTTGGAAGATTTGGACAAAGTATGAAGAACAGGGAATTAATTTGAGTAGTGTGTTACATTTGGAGTATTTACTCTTGTAAATGTCTGTTTGACTCATTAGCATCTTGAATGATATATCAAAGTATGGTTCAGACTGAAAATGGAATGAATATGACTTTATCCTTTTGTATTGCCAAATGTAGGGCACCAAATGTTTGCTTATGTGGTTTAGTATGATCAGTGGTGTAGCACTTGACTATAGTGGAATTATACTTGGGATGAACCTGGCCCCATGACCCTAATCAAACTGAATAAGATGAAAGGTTTTTGGGGAAAAAAGAGCTCAATCTCTACATAATAAGTTCTTTATAAAGTATTATGGGATTAGGCCTTTAAGGAAAAAAAAAAATACAGTGGCATTTTAATCAGACACATCATGGTAGAGGAGACATACAGCATTAATTTAATGGAAAGACTCTCATAGGCTCATGATATAGCTGAGGAATGAAATATGTCACATAAATGTAAAATATAATGTGATTTATAGTACAAGAGAATTCGATACATTGACTTTGTATAGCAGTTATATTTTTCTGCATTCCCAGTGATTTACAAAATTTTAATTGCAATGAAATCTGTGCAATAGACCACTCTTAGACAACTTTGTATTTTAAAGGTCACACGAAACAGATTAAGTACAGTTTGGCTTTACGGTTATTAGAAAGCCATGTCTGCTAAATAAACAATTTCTGCACTCCCTCAGTTGCTTAATACAGTGGCTGCTTTGTTTCCCCCACAGATTAGTGATGTCATGTTGCATGTTCATCTCAGTGGGATTAGCAGTGAATACCCTGTTTTACACTTGAAGAATTCCTACTGATTTAATCCACATGTCGGAGGGTAGAGGTATTCTGAATATGGAGCAGTTAGGGGAATAACATAAGGGCTGCAAATTGTTTATGCTCTGAATTTATACACCTTAATTTTTCCTTTTGGTATTAGGTATTCATTGTTAGAAGTCCCCACAGGAGTGTCTGTTTTCTGTTTCTTGGACATACACAGCTGGCACACCCAGACACTTTTTTCTTTGGTTTTGTGCGTGGCTATTTTAAGAAATAGCAATATTGGGAACAAGTAACAATTCATTTTCACAAGTCTCACATATTTGAATCAGGGATTCAGTTTTGATGCTGGTCAGTCCTTTCATGATGTCATGTCTTCTTTTGTGATGTTGGCCTTTTATTCTTTTCATTTGGAAATGAATGACCTTCTCATAAATGATCATCATGGAAGAATGCAGAACAAGTGCCTCTTACACTGCTTTTCCTTTATAAAGCTGGTGGTGATTTGGCAGGTTGAGTTGTTACATTAAATACTTCACATCAGTTGTTTCTGTTAGAAAATTTGTGAAGAGACAAGACCTATCCATCCCCACCTTTCCCCTCAACCTGCTGCCCCTTCCCCCACAGAGGTGCTGCTCCTTGTGTTGGGATCAGGTCCCCTTGTATCTGCCTGTTTTGCCAGACTTGAACATGCGTGAGAATTACAGGTGCTCTAACAGAAGAGGCATTTGCAGGTCACTTGAACTTAGTGCCCTATATACCAGTAACTTCGTGTTTTCTGGCATCTGTTGACAAACCAGGCACCAACACAGTTTAGCCTTACAGCAGTTTAAATATTTCTGTATGAGAAGTTTTTTTGTGTCCTTAAGCTACTCGGAAATGCTGCAAGTCAAGTATTGAAGGACTAAAAAGAAGAAAAAGGTGACCTTGGCCTTGGATAAGACAAAGGGCATAGTATGGTGGCCAAACCGATGTTTGTGCTTCTGATTATTATGCAAAAATGTTGCCTGGGTAACTTTTAGTAATAGAGATGCTCCAAAGTAGAGTTAACTATGTATTTCTACTCCCCATTTCTTGGTGGTTTTCATTGTATTGTGCAAGAATAGCAGAAGGAAAAAAGTCTCTTTACTATTCATGTTTAACTGTCATTCTGTTCTGTGTGTACAGTGTGGCATGATGGAGGGGTTTTCTGTCCTTCAGCCTCTGTGCAGTAACTCCCTTGTATTGTTATCTGCTTGCTGAGAGTGTTTGGGAATTGAAATAAATTATGCTCATACCAAGCTTTGGGGAGCTTAGGATATGGAAAAGAAGAAGGTGGCAGTGCATATTGATATGCTGGAAAGTGGGGAGGAAGGAAAGGAAAAGAAAGGAATAAGCACAGGTAAAAGAAAGCTAATGCAGTAAGATAGTTTTTAGTCCCAGGCAATGGGAATTGCTTTTGCTTAGAACATGGGAAGGACCACTATTTCCACTAGCAGTAATACTGATGGCTTTCCGCTATACTATATGCATCATTTCATGTCATTTATTATCATAATCAGCACCTGCTACAAGGTTTATTATTAGCCTTGCTAGGGATCAGCAAAGTGTTGAAAAGGAATCTCCTATTTTTCTGGCACATAAGGAAGGGCTCTAGGGGGAGTAAAGCAGCTGCTAAAGGTATTTTATCATCATTTCATTCATTTACAGGCAGACACATACATAAGCACTCATGGAGGTCTTATATCCTGTACCTTAATATCCCTTTTCCTAAAGGAAACTGAAGATTTTCATCTTTCTTGTAAGCATTTAGCTGACAAGACTCAATGGACAGTGCAAATGATATACACCCTGAAAAGACTGCCTTTGAAGTCATTGTGATGTGCAGAGCTACAGACCACTTTAGGTGGTCTTTAAGAAGTCAAGATTTGATTATGAGTCTCCAAATGATAGCAACACTTTGATTAGGGCAAAAACATGAATGAAAAAGATAAGAGAGGGAAATATAAATCAAGCATGTTGGGTTCATCCTAATTAGGCCACAGCTGGAAATGACTAGCAGAAGATGTGGGGAGTAGTACTGGATCGAGGCCAGAATGAGGAAAGGTATGGCAAGTTATCCATTAAGCTGAACACATGGATGTCATCAAGTGCTGTTTTAATAAATACTAAGTGGATAAATTTTCTGTTGTATCAGCTGCCCATGTACTTTGAGTCCAGAACATGGCTAGTTATTTCTCAGCATATGTAAGCTTCTGAGTTTACTCTGTCCCCAGATTTACCTGTTTTATTGACTATCCTATCACTAGAAACAACCTTGTGTTCCTGTGCCTGAAAGAAAGCCTCTTGAAATGGCAATGCATCCACTTGACTAAAGCTTATGATGTTGAGGAGTAAAACAGCAGCTAAGTCCCATTAACTTACCTTAGCTAAGTCTTCACCTCTGAAATGTGTCTGACTAACGAGTAGTGTTGTAAGATTGGGGTCGCAAGAGCTGTGTTTATTTGGATGGCCCTACATGAGGGTACATCAGAGTTTGAGTTTTCAGGTACATAAAATTCAAGGCCCTGGGCTCCTCTGTCAGGAGGCCAGTAAATGTTTTGGGGGTGTGTGGGTGAAGGTGTTGGGAAGAATTAAGTTGCAGCATATGCTAGTGCAGTGGTCCCTGGATATCAACAGGTAGGGCAAGGTATAGGCTGTGTGGCTGTGGGTATGATGGAGTGGTGGGATGAATACATGGACTAGGTGACTTGGAGGTGTGCTTACCTCTTGGTGGGTATGGCAGGAGTCCTGTGGTGGTTTCAGATGAGTGTGCATCCTACTGTGATGATGCTGATACTGGGATAGTATCAGCAGATCCATACACTATCTAGCAGAAGTTGGGGGCTCTTCCTTGGGTGGCCTGAGGTCAGCACAGTTAACTTGGGGAGCTTATTTCAGTGCTGATGCAGGTGTGTGGACGGAGACCAGGTGGACTTCAGGATTCTTCAGAAGCTGTGGTATGGAGAAGGATGCACCCACCTCAGGCTTCAGGAACTTGCCAAGACTAGAAAATAGGCAAGGAGCCTGTGGCATGAGGACCCCTCGCAGCTTAAGTGCAGGCAGGGAAGTGTGTACAGAGAGTTGTGTGGCCATGAAGAGCTGGAACTAGCTGTGATTTTAACAACCTATTGTACTGAACTGCCTCCAGCACAGACCTGACCCCTATCAATATTTATGATCTTTAGATGCTCTTGCCAGAACAGTGGTGGGTTTCTTTAAGACACTGATTGTTATTTACAGCGATGGTTGCCACGTGCTGGATATTTTCTGACCACTTGAAGAAGATGCTTTCTACTCATATGACCATCAAAGATCAGCAGACCAGGCAGGGAAAGATAGCAATCAGTTATATGAATTGCAAATAGGCTTGCTTTATAAATCTTATTTTAAGGGGGTTTGAGTGTCAATATGGTGTATGGGACATGAGATGGAATGGGAAAGGTTGCACCATACTTGGTGACTGGGCACAGGGCAGTGACTGGAAAAATTTAAGGATGAGGGCGATAAGAGGATAAGGCTTGGATTACTGAAAACACCTGCCCAAGTGCTTTATCCTTGGGCAGATTACCATTCTTATTGTGTTTTATGATTCTGAGAAATTGAAAAAGGATTTTGTTTAACATTGAACAAAGGAGATTAAATGGAAATCTTTCTTGGCATTTTTCTGCTGTGTATATTGAAATAATTTTATAGAAATATATACCTGAATTTAATTTTGAATTAAATACTAGTTTCAAGGAGTTGCAAAAGTTTGAGAATATTGAGTGGAGGCATTTTCTTAAGTTTTTTTCCCAAGTAGTTTTTGTGAAAAAAATTGTATCTACTCTGCTAACTATGTTAATACTTTGAGACGATTCATATTAGTAAGTTCTTATCTTTACAAAATGTTAAAATACCACTTGATAATTTTAAAGTAATATAGATGTTGGTTTTATTTTAGTCACTTAAGAAATAACAGCTCAGTAAATAGTGTGGCAAGATTGCATTTGAGGAGAGGGAAAAAAGAGATATAATGTGGGATCTTTGTAAAGAGAAAAGCTCCTAGAGGATGGTGGCTTTTGAATCCTATTCCTGGTTTAAACATAAGTGTTGAAAGGCAGCCATGTGTTCAGATATCTGTTATATGAATTGTTCTTAAGGCTAGTAATGTTTTCCATGGGTAAGGCTTCCCAGATTTCTTTTAAGCCATCTGTTGAGGAGAGCATTAGATCGTCAGACATTGTTTTCAAAGCTCAGTAAAATATTAGCTGTTTAACCCTTACATTACTTAATTTGAGAGAGGACTTTAAATGAAGGCTTTTTATTTTCCTATTTTGTTTTATTTTTCTACAAATGGAGAAATAGAGGAGAAATGTTGGTTAACTCACTTTGTCTATAGTAAAGTTAAGATTGGAACATGGTAGTTCTGGGCTTTTGGTCTTGTAACAGTGAACATTTCTTTTACATGTATGTGTAGCATGGTACTGTGATAATCTTGGTTAAAATAAATTCTTAGAGGATCATTCACAACACTGATCTTCTCTTCCTTGATCCAAGGAAAACAATGAATAGAAAGAATTGTTGCTTCATTTGGTGAGGTTGAGTGAGCTCCTGGGGTAGCTGTTACTTCACCTGCTACTAGGCCTGTCACCATCCCCGCAGGATGAGGACTTGTCTCTGTTTCCTAGCAGAGTGTTTCTCTTGCATTCTTTTGTTTGCTGAAAACTCAACCGTATTGAGATCATATAGTGAATTCAGTTCTCAAGGCACAGGCTTGCCGTTGGCTTTATAAATTACCCCCAGTTATTTGTAATGATTTTTGTGGTATGTCTAAAGTTAACCTTTTTAAAGGATTTAAGGAATTTAAAAGTAGAATATCCTCTACAAGATTGGAAACAAGAGGAAAGAGTGGGATCCTGAAGACATTGAGGAAGGTCCAACCAATAGCATAATATGTGGTAAGTAGGTGGTGTATCTAGTGAACAGATATTGAAAGATGAATCACCTAAAGTAGAACTGATTTGTCCTCCAGATGTTACCCTGCAAAGCAGCCCTGCTCCAGTGGCTGTCTTCTCTTGCCATTATGGGCAGCCAAATTCTCAAAACCATCAAAAAAGATGATACTGCTTTGTTACTCTTTTTCAGCTACACTGTATGGGAAGAAGAGAACACTCAGAACTCATATTGGTCAGATTAGTCTCTGTCTTGTTCCTGGTAGCTGGGAGAAATGCCTAGAAAGTAGTAGCTATAGTTTGCAGAGCTCTGGAGGGACCATCATGGAAAGATGAAAAGAGAGTTTATTCCCCTGATCATATAAATAATGTGACTGTGCACTATTATGGTAGTTTAGATCTAATAAAACCTAAGTAATTGCTGTTCATTGGCCTATGTGCCCTCATACAAATTATTTCTACAGGAAAACAGTAGGCAGTTCATTCTAATGTCAAGAAAGAAATACAGCTTTGAGAAGGCAGTAGATGTAATAATTTTTAAATCCCTTGTGACATGTATGGGAGCATATTGGATTGTTCCTTCTCCTAATAGGGTCCCTTTTCTTGGACCTAGCAGTGAATTTGAATTTGCCACTAACAGTGTGACAACAGTAGTTTCTGAATCGTTTCTTGGGGAATCTCAGGAAAACCCTTAAACTGCAGCTGTAGTTGTATCTTCAGCCAAATCATGTTAGTATTTAGAAACAGAGAGAGAACAGGAGGTAAATACTTGACTTGTGAAAAGTCTGCCAGTTCTCTTGAGCTGAGAGGTGCAGGAAAATTAATAGCTACTGAGATTAAAACCCATCCCGTCCTCCAAGGGACGGCTCCCACAACTACAGGGATGCTAGGGTGGCTTGATTCCCTTTCTGGGAGGACCTGCAAGGCGGGCTAGTAAATGATGACTTGCAGCATATTTTATGGCCTATTGTACAAGAACAGTGTGCTGTAGATGTCCTTGGTTGTCATCAGCCATTGCAGAATGCTGTAAATCATCCTTATTTTACTTTATGAATTGTAAAAACTATCATACATTTCATAGGTATCTCAGGACTAGATAGTAAATTTCAAGGTTGGTTTTTTTTTTCCATGAATTTATAGCAAAGTGTAGAGAATAGCTTCTTATGCAGTTGGAAAAAATAACTGTAGATGTGAAGAGCAATACATTGTCTTCAGTTTGTGCACACAACTCCCTCTGACACCAAGGGCAATAGGTGGCTCGTAGAGTAATTATTTAGTGGAAAATGAAGGAAAATATGAAGAAAGGTGTACTAAGAGACTGACTGTTGGAAAGGCTGGACATGAATAAAATTATTTTTCAGTAGCATTTTGTTCTTGGTTCATTGTTTGTAGGAATAGCACAGAAAATTACAGCTGCCATCTTCTCTCCTAGTTGATATCATCTTTTATTTTGTTGATGGTTTCTCTTATACATTTCATAATAATGGTGCATCACTGTCCATTTGCAAGTAGAATTACTTGTTTAGCATATGCAAAGAAGAAATCTCCAAAGCAAATTTTATATGTTAAAGGGTTTTTTAACCTGATAAGAACAAGTGCATAAATCATCGTCTTGCTCAGAATAGCTGCCGAATTCTTCTAGGGACATTCTTGGTATATATCAAAGGAGCAAATAATTTCTATGCAGAGGAGCTAAATGTTACTCTTAAGGTTGTGTGCATCTTCATTTAAAATTAATTTGGATATTTCTCACATGTTTGAGGATGTAATCTGGCCACAATAGTGGAAGAAAGTAGCAAGTAAGATTTTATACCATGAGCATGTTAGAGCATTGAAAATCTGTTTGTTGCCTTCCATTCAAATTCTCATCCTACATAATTGATAAAATTCCTGGCTAGAATTCTGTGTAACTGGTATTTCTGTATAGGACCAGATGCACTGTTAAATGCTCATTGACATTAACATGTTCTCATCCCTGAAATGAAAATGAACCCTGCTTTTAGCCCTCTTTACATGATCTCTTTCAATCTCTTGTTCTTAGGTTTATCACATTAAAATGCCTTTCTAGGAATCATCTGTTATTTCTGAGAGAGGTTGGACAAATAGAAATATCTGCAAAGGCTAAATATAATTTTGCATTCTATCTTCTTGTAGAGAGGGGAACAAAAAGATGAAAGAATGCAAATGTTAGCCTTATTTTCTGTGGCAACTCAAATAATTTTTGTATGTATTTTTTTCCCACCTTTTGTCTCTTATAGGAACCATGAGCTTTATATTTCATGCACAGTCATGGAGTATAATAGCATAATTTTCATGCAAGGACATAGTGTTGCCAGCTGAAAGTAGTTAGCAGTTTGTATTACAAATATATCTTCTAATTTTCTTTCCTATAATTATAAAGCATTCTGTAATGACATTGAACTAAAATATCTGCATTCTACAAATAGTTACTTACAAAAAAGAGTTTTGTTATGTATTTCTCAAGCACAATCCAGATAGTCTGTAGATATTAATGAAAAAGATCCCCAAACTGCAGTGCTTCTGAGGCTTTTAAAAACTTCATAATACTGAATTTTGACGGGTACTTCCTTATGAAAGTACCAATTAAGAAAAATATACATGTCCAAAAAGTTAATATGTTTTAAAGAGTCTAATGTATCTCCAGTACCTTCCTCATATTAGATAATTGCATTTAGTGAGTCAAGGCTGTAAGTCAACAATTCAGTCAAACATAAGACTGAAATAGAATAAGAAAATTTTCAGACCTTTTTTAGATGGCTTTTCTTCAAGTTGTATTTTATCTATCTGGCCAGTGGTTTTATTCATCAGTGGAAACTATAATATTTTTTTTTGTCTTACAATTTATTTACAGTTAAAACCCATCTTCTCTTGCACCTACAGGCACAAAAGACACCACAGCAAAAGGTGCACAGTTTTTTCTTTCTGAATGGAAGCTCTGTTAAAATGTACAACTCAATTAGGGAAGATTAATCTATGAAAACAATGAGATCAGCAGATGTTAGCAGAGGAGAACCCTGAACCACATCCTCTGCTGAGGCTTCTAAAAACATGCTGTTGAATTTTCAAAGGTTTTCAGTTAAAAAGTAGTGGGGGGAGGTGGGGGGTGGGCGTGGGGGGAGGAGGGTAGGAAGCATTCAGTAAAAAATACTTTTTTTTTTTTTTCTTTAAAGTGCCCAAGTGCTAACATAATTACGAAAGGGAACAATAACATTCTTAATATTCAGTGGCAACATGGAAGGAAAAATGCAGAAGAGAACAGCAGCTGAGACAGTCTTTAATCAGGGTCCCTTACAAAGTCCTAGAAAAAGACACAAGAGGTCTGATGAGACACAGCTGCACTAATCCTTGTATTAAAAAAAAATTCAGAAAGAAGGGGATATGTTAATGAAAGATTGATAATGCAAGACACAGTTGGCTGGAGAAGATTAATGTATTAAAACAACAACCACAACAAAGGATCCAGCAAGTATACTCTGATTGTGCAACCACATCCTGCCATGGATTTTAAAATGCAGCATTGCACAATCCCTCACAGCTCCCAGTAGGAATTTTTGTGAAGGTATGAGGATGCGACATTCTTAGAGCTGGCCTGTCTGTGGTTACAGTAATCAGGCTGTGAGACGTGTCCTACTCCTGGGATTCAACTTAATGCCTGTAGTGCTGGCATGTGTTTTCCCTGAAAAATCCAGTGTGGAGCAAGAAAATATTTTTGATAGAAAAGTAATCAAAACCAGTATGTTCTTCTGAAACGTTTTGACTGAAGCAACTAAGCTTTTTTTTAACAACAGAATTCCTTTTCTGGAGAATGCTCAATTAGCTTTAGCCTAGATACTCTTCTTTGGGTCATGTAATACCCACTAAGCAACTGAAATATTAAAGACGAAAATTCACGTTCCTTCTCATAAATAGTTTGGGGTTTGGTTTTTGTTGGGTTTTTTTTTTTTTTTTTTCCTCATCATACTGAGCAATGCAGGAAGATATATAGCATATCACACACAAGCTGAACTGTCCCATTCTTCTGTCAGGTTTTAAAATAACTTGGATTAAGTCCCAGATTGAAGTGTGAGAGACGCCATCGTGCCTCAAAGTATGCCCAACGCTTATATCTCTCCCCTTTGTTCCTTCACACGTTGCTGTTGGCACCATGCCACACACCCCTGGCAGAGGTTGTTACTGTGCAATAGTCGGGGTCCTGCCCTGTGGTGAGTAAGAATTCCTCATATGTTGATTCAGCAGTCTGAGCATGATGGATAGCACTGCAGTGTTTTCTTATGGGGATTATTAGAACTGTACACTTCTCTTCCACCTATTCATCTAATTCCTTCATCTCATGAGATCTGAGGGCAGTCTATGACCTATCTGCAAAACCTGGGTGAGCCTGGAACCTGACCAAAACAATACAAACTTTTACTTTTTTAAATTGTACGTGATATATCTTGCATGTACTGAACACCTGCTTACTTCTGCATTGCTGACTTTGCCCTATTTTGACTCTAATTTACAGTTTAATTTGCCTTTGACACCTTCCTTTTCCAACAACATATTTTCATTCACTGAATAGCCACTACCTTCTGGCAACATTTCATTGGATTCATGGATTAGTGTACTTTCCTCTAACGCTTCCTTCATCTGCAGGACACAAATCACTGGCAATTGCAAACAGTTGGATCCTTTTTTAAAGAAGACTTGGTAACCGAGTTCCTAGTCATCTAGTTTTCTAAATAAAACAGACTTTTCAAATTCCCATATGTTTCATGAGACATTTTCCATGTTCACCAAGAAATAGTTTAATGGAATACCGAGGCAGTTTTAGGCACTGGATTGATACACCATAACTGACCTAAGATTTTCTGGCATATGTCAGGTGGTGACGTTTGTTTAAAGCATTCATTGAGGAAGCATGTGGTATTGGCACTTGATGCGTTTCTAACACTCTTCATATTTCCACAGCAGTTAGAAGCTGTCTAGAGAATTTCTGGCAAACTTTACTTGAAAACTACCCATCTGGAGCAGCACTTTCCTAATTGACCATAATAAGAAACTCCCGCTTAAATTCTCAGGGACACACAATAGGAGTTTACTATAGAATGTCTGGAAGCTAGGCTGTGAGGATATTGCCTGGAGTGCATTAACCCTTTCTCCCAACTCTTTAATATAGAGTGCTTGATCAGGAAATATTTAGAATTCTTTGTACCTCTTCCAGTTATATTACTGTAAATATAAAGTTATTTGTGTTGCTATTATAAATAATGAATTTATTTTATGAAACAGGCTTGTAAATTCACTTTGACCTGTACATCAGGATGTTTAATTATGTTGTCTGAGTGTTTTAATTTCTCTTAAAAAAACCTTTTAAATATTGTCAGGTACTCTGCTTTGAAATGATATTTAAACTCTTTGGTTGTAAATTCCGTTCATGCTGCAGTCTATTACCAGTTTCCAACATTAAGTATTAATTATAACTCTAGCTTGTTTCTAACCTAGTAAAAGTAATTTCCAAACTTCTGTGATGGATAGCATTGTTTTTGCCAAAAATGTCTTATGCTATCTCTACTGTATTTATGTCTGTAGACATGTATTGAAATTACAGACTTCTCTGTAAAGTTGACCACCCCAAGAAATGGTTTTATAAGATTTTTTTTTTGAACACATTCAGGGCATACTTTTGGGTCTTTCCCTATTATGTGTTGCACTGGTTCTGCAGTTTGCCTTTCTGTACTGTTTCACATGTGTCTCTTGAAAAATAAAAATCTAAAAGAATGAAGACGTTCCTAGAGCATCCTCTGAAGCTGGCTTACATTATTGCACACGGCAATTTTCATTAAAGAAGGTGGCACAGGATCACTGCTATGTCTTTAGTATAGAGTCATAGCAGAGACTGCTGGAGTTCTCTGTTCCAACCTCTTGCTTGAAAGCAAACTGTCACAACCACTAAATCAAGCCAAGCACAGCTTTATGTAACCTTTGGCTCTTAAACTTTCGTAGATGAATATATGGCTTCTGAATAACCTGTTCCAGTGCTGATGTTTATCAGCATCCTTTGGGACAGAGGATCTTGTCTCTGTTATGCAACTGATTTCTGGAATGAGAAGGTTGCTCACACCAACACCCGGGATTTTTACATCAAGAAAAACTTAGGGACCAATTGCAGAAAGAAGTGTACTTTCCTAGCTCTGAATTTCTTTCCTTTGAAGCTGAAGGTATCACTCTTGAAGTCCTGACTATGAGCATAGTACTAGAATTTTAGAAGTCTGAACATAAATGTTTGATCACAAAATGTTATGCATGAACATTTATTTTTGGGGACACACTTTTACTGCATATATTATTGTGGTAAGACTTTTGCAACATGCAGTGTTTATTTCCGGTTAATCAAAAACCTATTAATAGGCTTGTATTTATGGCGAGCTTTAATAAACAGAAGCTGATGGAAACTTTATGGACATTCTTTCAGGGAGATATAAAAATTTGAATCCAGAATGAGCTTCTCTGTGTGCACCGATTAATCTAGTTCTGCGAATCTTCCAGAATTACAAGAACTTTGAAGGTCAGTCTGCTGATGTAAGTTGCATATGCATCTCTGTGTAAACACAAATCTGTTTATCCCCAATGGTAACCTTAGAATAAGGATGCCACAAGGAAAAAGAAGAGCTGGATTTATGGTGTGATAGCCGTTCTACCAACGAACTCATCCAGACCTAAATGAAACCCCCTCCATTCACTTTATTAATGAAAGCAGCTACATTTAATGGAGCTATGGTGGACAACAGTGGTGTTTAAAAAGCAATAAAGTCAACTAATGCTTTCATTAAAATAATGATAACTACATCAAAGGGACATACGTACTCAGCAAAATGTCTCCTGTAGTGCATAAACATCACCACCACAGGAGATGTTTATTGCTTTAGACATGTTCCCTTTGATGTATTTATCAGTTAAATGTATTAGTTCTGCTTCACAGTTGTGTGCAGAAATAGCACTGAGGAAGACCATATTTTACATAGCATCATAACCTTTGAATACTAGGAACAATAAATAAAATTAAGTCACAATAGTTGACTATGTTTAGTCAACAGTGTGGCTGTTGACAACTCATGGCAGCACTGAAACTTCAGCTGCCTTCATGGGTTGTTTTTGTGTCAGCTAGAAGGAACACAAATTCTAACAACATCTGATTATGCAAAGATGTTTCTCCTTACAGGAAATGTTTTCTGTCATTAAGATGGAATTCATTAGGTCATGTCCTTAGATGAAAGAATGATGAGCCCCACTTTGTGCGTGTTTTGTGTGTATGTATATTTTGTCTAAAAGTTACTGTTCCTTCTTTATTGATTTTGATACTGTTATTTTGATAATTATGTGGCATACTGATTATTGTGCATTAGATTCAGCTGAAATCACTTCAGGTATGTTGTAGGGTATTAGTACATAGTGTCCATTTATGTGCCTGTATAATTGCAGATGTTGATGTCCTGCATTTACTTGAACTACTGAAGGGAAAGATCTCTTATCTTCCTGAAAATAACCAAGGTTGTTTATACTGAAATAATATCAGTAGTATTCAACTCACGTTCACATAGACCATCTAACTTGAAACTCTCATTTTTTGTGGCTGATGCTCCTACCATTTTGATGCCAATCTCCTTTGCATTGTGATTTGATTTTTTGTTGTTGTTGTTGCAGAAGTATGGAAGGGTAGTGAGTAATAACTGTGTATGTGTGTGTGTGAAATTTTATATTAATTAATATCTTACAAGCAGATCCAAATAACCTTGTTTAGTTTAAGTTTCCTTAATGTAGGATATCTAATAGAAGCTAAAGGGGTTTTTTTGTTGTATCTTGCCAGTAGATTGAACAAGTATGTTACAAAAGTACTTAATTCATTGTTTCATTAATTTCCTTGCAGAACAAAATGCACATTTTAGTATGTTGGGCTTTTTCCACCCAATACCTTGCAGATGTCTGTACTGTTTGAGTTAATAGATGCTGGAACTCTCTTTTCCAGGACAACTGAATACAAGTTGCTATGTGATACAACACATTAACTGTTGTGTGTGCACTCAGCAGTGGGGATTCGCCATGTGCTCTGCCTCATTGAAATAAACTCTGCACACTGACCCTTGCTAGTCTGAATGCCTGGAAACACAGAATAAGCAGTGACTTACAGACGTTTTATAAGAAATGCATTTGTGACCAAGAGTGAGAGAGTTTTTAAAATATCTCTAGCCTGTCTGTTGAACAAAGTTTACACAGGAAAATATGTCAGTGCTGTTGGTGTCATTGTGACAGGAATAATTAATAAGAAATGAACCACTTGCATTATTGAAAAATATGTTTGAGTACTGAAATGTTGACTACTCTAAGGTGCATTCTTTGAGCAAGGATTTTACACATGCGAATAACTTGACACATCATGTCATTCTTAACATGCAGTGTGTAATCATTTTAGCCAACCGAATTAATTCTTATATAGAAATTAAATATATGCGATACAAGACACAGATTGCACAAGACATAAGAAATTCCTTAATTATACCCTTTCCAAATAGATTTCTTTTCTGTTTGCACTTTTAGTTTAATTTTTTAACATGCTAAGCATTCAATAATTACTAGTTAATACTGATAATTGATTGAGCATGGCTCTTAAAATATTACATTGTTGATCTTTTATTTATAATTAATCAGAGTCTTAATTATTTATTGGTTACATTTCATGTCACATTTAATAGGGTGATGTCTGGGCATAGGAGACTTCCGTTAATTATACAGGAAAATCTTGTTTAAAGGCAAATAGCTTGATCAGTCTATTTCTTGCAAGCTATTATTCTAGTTATACATTAAATAAAAAGAATTCAAGAGAGAAATTTTCTTCTGAGATGTCTGTGATTTTTATAAGGGCAGGAAAAGAGAGCTCTCAGTTATTTACCTGTCATTTTTATAAGACAACACATGTGATTGTTTGTATACAAATGATTGTTACTTCCACGTTGATGTGGGCTTCCTTAATGCCAAAATACATGTTATATGCATATCAACTGCTAATTTCCATCATGTCTGTCAAAAAAATCTGGTTTTATATAAAGATAGACTTCCTATTTCCCTGTTGCTACTTAGTAGTGTTGATTTTAATATTTGAAAAAGAAAAACCCCTTATCTCCAAAGTAAATTAGAAGTTGTGCTTCTGGAAAGATGCACTTTGGAAAGGTGGCAAATGTGAAAATGTGAGAAGATACTCAAGATGTGTTGTTTTGAAAAATACAAATTTCTAGTTTTTTCTTTGACATCAGACAAAAACAACTTTCAAAATTTTGGATACCTCAAGAAATTGAGTTTTTGTTTGAACCGATTTGAACTGAGGAAAAGAAAAGAATTTTTTTTTCCCCATGCTGCCTTCATTCCACAGGACAACAAACTGTATTTTTCCATTGCTTTGAAACTACTGTAACATGTTGTTTTGATGACTACTTGCATGATATCAGTTCTATATGATACTGTTAGTGTGACTGGATTTTGTTTTCCAGAAGATAAGCATGGTTTGTTTTTTATGTTCAGCTCATCTGTTTTTTCAAGGCTCGTGTCTCTTAATACATGGCTGTTCAGTGGAACTACTGCCCTGGTCAAATAATAGGCTCCCTCTCCAGAGACAGTTGGGGTTAACATTTCATGAGTTTCCAGAGGCAAAATCAAGGTGTAAAAGCTGAGGTTTTCACATGAGAAAGTGTCCTATTTCTCTGGAACATGGCAATATAGCGTGTTCCTGCTCAGAGGAACACAGGGCTGGACTCCTGGCCATGGTGTGTGAGCAGCCAGAGGGTCACCAGTTGCTTCATGAAGTCACTGAACTCCTGAAAGGGGAGATTTCTGGGGAAGCACTGAAACAGGAACAGTAACGTGTCTTCCACAATGTCTGAGAGTGGTTAACCAGTAGATGTTACTAGTCAGCATCCCAAACCTGAGACAGGTGCCTGGCAAAGGACTTGTGGCAGTGCTGATAACAGAGTTTACAGTGAGGCCTCAGGAAAGAAGCCACATCTCTATGAGAGTGTGAAATGCTGGGGTTTCAACCCCAAGCCCCAAATTAAGGTTGACATATGGTTCCCACAGCCCTTTCCAAAGGGGGGGTGAGTTTCCCTTCAGGCTTCCCTCCAGGGTGGGCCGGCCTGGCAGACAGAGCCATTGGGTAAAGGAGCCCCAGGTGTCTGCATTCAGTAACCAAAGGTCAGGTGTCCCACTCGGGGATGAAAGCTGGGACCCCTTGCAGGCAGGGGCAGTGTCTGTGTGTGGGGTGGAGGCCCTGTGCAGAGTTCCCTGTTGGGGAAGGACCTCCCGCCTCCCTGGGACTGGGCTCCAGTCAGGTCTGGCTCTTGTAAACGCGGGCTGTGTGGAGATTCAGTGTGTGGCTTCCTTGGTCTTATGTATCTGGCTGGTTGACTCGGTTGTCTCCCGTCTCCTTCTATGAGAGACTGCATGTCACCATTTATTCCACCCAGTGTTGGTCGTGTGGTGTCGTTGTTGGGGTCAGTGGGATTGATGTCGATTATGTATAATCTGACTGACTTGTTTGTACTCCCAGCGCTCACCCATGTGCTGACCCTTTTGTATCAAATACAATTTGGTGATTGGTTCATCTTTATGCTTGCTGCATCTTTTATGCTAGGCCTTATAATTGGCAAAACAGAGTGATAGGGAAGGGGATGTCTGCTGGGAGAGCAGCATTTCTGAGGGACTTGGGGATTATAGGGGTGAGGGGAAGAACTGGGAACTTGGAGTAAATGTATTGAGAAAACAGATCTAAATGGAAGTTTCTAGTTTAAAAAAGCTTGATGTGGAGGGTCAGAACCTGTGCACATCTTCCAGTTACCTGGAAAAAGCAGCCTGTTACCTTGTTTTAATTGGAAAATAGCCCAAGCTTTGAATTCACATCGCTCTTGGAAGTGAGATCTGATCCAGATTTGTATCAGAGTGTGCTAAAGCTGCCTAAGAGCTCAAATCTCATTTAGAGATTGCCTTCATGTTCTCCCAAAAATGTCATATCGCTCAATTGTTATGTTTTTTTCCCAGGTGCTGGAGACTATAAAACATACTAGATGTCTTTTCAGTAATGTGAAAAGTGATTTTTTTTTTTTCCCCAAGATTATACTGCAAAGGGAAAACATTGGAGTTGAAAAGAATTTTTAGTAGGAGTACATGAGTCTGCCACAAATAGGATGAAGGAAAATAAAACAAAATGGATTTATAAACCATAAAAGCACTGTCAGGTTTTTAAGATGCTAGTACTCTCTGCTGGCTTTAAAGCTGTACATGGCTTTTTCTTAGTTCTTTCTGTTTCTGCTACCCAGTGGTCCTGGCAGCGTCTTAAGAAACAGGTTATGTTGGTAACCAGCCTCATACACCTGCAAGGGCTTTGTACCCCTCTGGGTATATATTGGAGTGACTTGAACAGGTTTGTCTGGAAGAACTCAGCTTGTCTTTGTTGTCAAAGAGACTAGCAATACTTAGAACCAGTTAAGGATATAGGTGGTGTTGTTACTGCATGGACAATATGGAACAATCTGGCTAAATCCATTTCTTGTCAACAGGTTTTCTTAGCTTCTAAGCTCTGGAAGACGTGAAGCATGAACAAACCCAGGATCTGAACTTTTGTCAATAATAATAAAGCAGGTGGTGGGAAGTTGGTGAGATAACTCCCAAAGAACATAAAACCTGTCTGCATAGTTCATTTGCCATTTTGCTACGCTGTTTCTGAGGTGGAGCAGGATGAACAGAGCCACAATCAACAGGAATTGTTGTGCGCTATCAGCAGAAGGGTCCACGATGGTGGCCTGCCCCCTGAGATTCCTTGTGCTCTCCACCTGCAGAGGAAGCACAGCTGCCTGTAGTCTGCAGCGTTGGCAGCTCCAGGTTACCCCCTGCACCCTGGGGCTGGGAATTAGAGTAGGTTGGATCATTTAGTGCCATTGCACTACAGGCTGACTTGGTTTATTACTATTTTTTAGGACTGAAACTCTAAGGGAGATCCAGGTAGTTGAGGTGTGTCAGCATCTCTCACAAGGGTGGTACATCCACCACTGACACTGGATGTTATAGTCATGGTTGTATGTTGTGACACTCAGACATAATCCTGGGACCAAAACTTTCCCAAGATGCTGTAGCTCTACTGTTTTACCTAGCTAATCCTGCCACATGAACAGCACATTAAGCTGTTTTCAAGGCTTCTAAAATAGATGTATTTGTATATTTTCTAAAGTAGAGCTCCCCCTCTTTTCCTCCCAGGCCAGCCAGGCTGGCAGCCCTGCAGCTTCTCAGCTGGTGGGAGAGAAAGCAATGACGTGAGGGGACATGAACTCCAGCCCTGTGAGGCTTTCCCTGCAGATTTCCCTTCCCTCGCACAGCCCAGCAGCAGAAGCCTCGGCCTCTGTGTTTATACAGCCCTTGCCTGTATCTATAGCACTTAAAGTTGTTAGGGGCTCATCTGCTATCAGATTTGATGCAGTCAGATCTCTCTGGAGGAGCTGGTTCAGAGGTGGATCTTCTCTTTTGTTTCCCTTCACTTTAGTAAGCAACTTTCTTCTCTTTATTTTGTAGTGTGACCTCTGCTTTCCCTGCATATTTTTATTTGGGAGCTCTCAATTCACCGTGCTGGCGACACTTGAAGTGCTTAGCAACATATGGAAATTAAGAACAATCCTGAATTGCGACATTTTCTACTTTTCAGTCCCCTAAGGCTGCTGGAAGTCACATAGCTCATTGCTTCCGATGAATAAAGGTATCCTGTGCAAGTGTTAGAATTCCAATTGCTAATCGCAAACAATCATTATGGACAATGATGGATTAAAACTGGTTAATAAATAACGTGATGTTGTACTCTTTAGCAGAGCAACCAAGTCATCACATTAATCTTTGGAGGCTTGGACAGGGGATAGCACCATTCATTAGAAGTGCAGTTTTTGTGGGGTTTTTGTTTTGGATTTTTTTAAAGCCTAAACAGAAAACTGAATGCTTCTAAACCAAGTTGATACTAACACAGATTCCACACAGCAGATGCACTGGTTTGCAGTGGTGATATATTTCTGAGCCTGTAAAATGCACTGTCTCCTGAAAAATTCTCTTGCTGCTTTCCAGATTGTCAGCAAGGTCTCTATCATTTCTGTTTCTGTGAAATTTGTGCCTGGAGAGGATGCTTTTCCATTTTATTGTGCATTTAAATTTCAGAAGCTATCTGGAATTTACCTATTCTTGATTTGTATTTTATTAGTGCATAATATGGTACCATATTAAGTATGTCTTTGTTTTTTGGGTCGCATACATTTATGCTGTGCTTCATCCAGGGTAAGTTCTCCTGAGCATGCCACTTCATAACAAAGCGGGAGGCTAATCACACCCTCATTAGCTTCAAAGAAAACTACAGACATTCTTTTTCTTTCTGCTCTGGCTGGAGATTTAGTTTAGCTTAAAGGAAATGAAGCCGATGTTAATGAGAATACATTGCCTTAATTTGCATATTAGATGAGATAAATATTGAGTTAATTTACACCTAAGATGGTTTTTATTGCAATCTACATGTTCCACAGTTATATTCAATATATTTTACACACCAGCTGAGTATAGTTTGGAGAAACAATGTGAAAATATATTATTTTGATGATGAAAACAAAAGGGCGACTGTTTCTGTTATCTGGATTGGTTCGCATTTGTTTTTGAAAATCTTAATAATAACTTAAAATAATTTATACTCATACCCTCCTAGTCTGTCTGCTGGTAGCTACATATGAAAACCTGAACATCTGTGTAAGTAAGTGCCTACACCCAGTCTACAAGTCAGGAGTGCAGGTCATTCATCTTCATTTCATCCTTGAATGCTGTGGAGATACCTACTTACCTTAGCTACTAAAAAGTGTAAGAAAGTTCAGAGATTATGTGGTGAACTGTGTTTTTTCTTTTGTATAGAAGGGATTGCAGGAGTAAAATGTGGGCATGAAAATAAAACCACAAAAATGTAAATTGTTTGTATCATGTATCCTGGAAAGATAATTCAGAGGAATGTTCAACATCAGCAAAACTCTGCATTGTTGATGACATGTCATGACTCATGATGATAGGACATGTTGTACTAAAAACTTCAGGTTTAGAAGACAAAATACTCATGTAGATATATACTTAAATTATTTCCATTACTGTAGACATAGGTGGTTTGAAAGAACCCAAAGAGTTTACAAAAAGGAAAAAAAAAGATGTTCTGGATGTTTTAGAATTTCTGCTTTCTCTGTCTTCTCTCTCCAGCTGTATTTCCTCTTTATAGATGTGAGAAGCATCTTTGCAAATCTTACTTAACATTTTCATTCTCTGATTGTCTTCTGATTATAATCCTTTTTGGAGAAGGGGCATGTGTTTTTGTGTTGCACAGAGGATTTCAATCAAAATTTGTATCGCAATGCCACTACCTGCACGTCCGCATACATTAATCACATTGTGAAACAACTTTTTATGAAATGACTGAAATTTTCAGGTGTTTTGGAAAATGCTGGGCATATTGTTACGCTACTGGACTTTTCCACTTGTCCACTACATGAAATGTTTGAAATGCCAAGCATGTTGTCAAAAGCCTATCATTAAAAAAAAAAAGTTCTATTCTGAAGCGTAACAGTACTGGGATTTCTTTTTTTACATTTCATAGCAACAGTTAAGTCTACTGTGGGAAACAGTCTTAACTCCAATTTCTGATTAGAATAGTAAAAAATACACATATCTCTTCTTTCAAATTTTATAGATTATCCTCTGTTTGGTTAGTGATGCCTAAATCTGATCAGGGTATTCCAGGTGAGATCTTGCAAGTGCTGGGCAAGAGCAGTGCTGGGGTTACATCTGCTCCTGCTATTTATGCTTCAAGGGTAATATCCCATTTTTGTTCATGTGCATTTAGTGATCCACTATAGCCCTGTATTCTCTGTTGAAGCACTGCTATGCAACTACTTGTTCCTCATTCTGTACCTTTGCAGTTAATTGTTGGTGCCAGAGTGTAGCATTTTGAACTTCTTGCTCCCGATTTGTGCTACACCTTTCAGACTGTTTCTCCATTTTTTTTTTGTTTAGGATATTAATGTGTAAGCTTGTGTCACTGAGTCAGCCTGCCTATGCAGGGTCCTTCAAATCTGTTCTCATGATCATGATGCAAATATAAACCTAATTGTTGCTGATCTCAGCTACCCTGAGGGCTACTTGTTCACTTGGGAACAATATCTTTGCAAAAACTCAAGCCTGAAGAGACCTATATATTCTGAGGGTTTTGTTCTGTAAAAAGGAAACAGTTTTAATGGACAGTTAAACGTTGCATTTCATCAGTAACTTCACGATGGTGGCACCTATGTATCACTGAGGGGTATTTCTTGGATATTTTGGATTTGATAGCAGATACAGCAGAAAAGTAATGGAGTATTTTATATATAATTCTCTGGTTACTATAAGTAGAGCAAGCTATGCTTTAACTATGTATTATAATGTTCCTACTATAAAATGGAGAAATTGTAAAAACAGGTGTTTCTTGAACAAGTAGCTCTAAAGAAGACAACCTGTCTCCTTTGAAACATGAAACTAATGGAAGAAGTGTTTCCTAATCTTAAAGCTGATGTGGCAGTGCTGGGGAGAGAATATTTTGAATATTTGTTATTAATTTTTTTTACAGTCTCTCTACATAAACAACCTCAGAGAAATATAATAAAACCCTCATTAAAGATGAAAGTTCAATTTTGAAATTAATGAAACATTATACTTGGTTGTTGTTTTGTTGTGGGTTTCTTCCCCTCTCCCACTGAAAAATACCTCTCATTCTTCTAAAATTGCCCCTGAAAAAAAGAACTGTTATCCATAAACATCTACTTAACTAAGCTTTAGGAGAGATGATTGGGAAATTATAGTACTAACAGATCTTGCAAAAATATTTAACCTTCTTCCAATTCAGATGTAAGAATATGACTGCTATCACATCATCTATAGAAACCCCTCTGTCCTTGGTCTTCAGGTATCATTTTCTGTCCTTGCTCCACTGGAGTGCTGAAGCAGTTCTATGTCCCTACAGTCTTCCTATGTAAGAGAAAGAGGAGGAGATGCTTTGTGCTTTCTCCCTTTACTACCATGTGGGCAGATAAAAATTAACCTCTCTGAAGTCTGTAATAGCAGAAGTTGTCATTGTATACCTGTGCGAAGAATTTAAGAAGATAGTTATGTAGCCTTTACAGAAAGAGAAAAATGTTTCCAAGTCTCAGCAAAATCTTTATAAAACAAATACATCTGCATTTGGGATGATTCAGACGATAGTATGTGAAATAAATCAGGTGTAAAGACTATAACAAGCATCATAAAAGATTCAGAAAGGTATTGAATTGGTCTGGATGAAAAGAAAACAAACATAAATCACTAGGCTTCAATTAATGTTGTGTCAGGTTTGTTTCTGGATTTTTTTTCCTACTTGATAATGTTCACTGAAAAAAGCATCAAGTTAAGAAGGGACATGGGGAATTTTTCCAGGCTACACCACAGATGTCTCAGATGTCACAGACTATCGGGGACAACTGAGAGTATGATAGAAAGCATGGTAATAACTTTATGTTGCTTTTACGTAGCTCCCTGCTCCCTAACGCACTTACTTTCTGTTCTAGAGCAAAACTGGCCAACGCTTTAAAGTCATACTTGTATCCCTCCAGTTATGATGTATCTCACTTCAGCACCCAGCAATCGAAAGTCTTAAAAATGTGTATATAGCTATATGTACATATTGTTATTAGATATTTGGGTACATTTCAGATGTATTTTTAATTTTTAAATGAAATAAAGTTCAAGTCTTATTGACCAGACTGTGTGCTGCTGTTGATTCGTTTTGCTCCATTGCAGCAAACAAAAACAGTGATTTGAGTTTTATGGTTGTGAACTTTGTGATTATCGATGCAATCCACTGTAATTTGTCAAATAGTCTCCTAAAATCTACTTGAATTGAAACAATGGGGGGAAAAAAAATTATTTTTAGACTGGATTTCAATAGAGAAGGCTGCACCTTTATAGCTTTGAGTGATGTATGTTTTAAGAGAATGAGGTATGTCAACGTACTCTTTATAAATAAAAATGGAACGGCCTTTGAATTTGATAAAATCTGATTGTAAAAATAAAAGCTATTGAATATGAAAGGGATGCCAAGAGAATCAAAGTGGTAGCAGGTTATAAAGTGAAATGGTCATTGAGTAAGGCTCATTTTAAACACTTGTATTAAAATTTAAAGGATTTAAATGGTCGGATATTAATTATCCACATAAATTGAAACTATGAGCTAAGAACATGGAAAATGGCAGTAGACTCATGATTGCTTTTGCTCTCTGTCTCTGACAAAGCAAAGCTTTGTAAAACTTCTGCAGTTTTTCATTTAAAAATTAATTCTGGAAAGATTAAAGAAAATCTCAGTAATGCAGACCAAAATGTTTTCACATAATTTTCTGTAAGCAGCCCTACTTGTCCTTGTGAAGAAAAATGGATCTAGCCATTTAGCATGCAGATATATAGCAGCTTAGTTTGTTTATTGCCTATTTCTTGTGAAGGTTAATAATTGCAGTGTTTACACTGAACTTTTAATTAAGGTGTCTTTGATTCTCTACATTTCAGTTTCACTGAGAGTCAATGTCTTTATGCCTCATGAACCATGCCTGTTATAGAAATAGTTCTTACACTTTGTCACTGCTCTCTTGAAACTTAATATTTTCAGTTTTGTTTCTTACTTTATAAATATCTCAGTGCATGAAGCAGCAGATGGGGAAAAAATGGCACAGTAATCTGTCTCAAAGTTCTTGCATTGCTGTCTCTTTCACATTTTAAAAATTCAGAGATAAAAAGACCCCCCTCATACACAAGAAACAGAAGAAACCCCCATCTTCCTTTATTAACCTCTCAACATTAAATAAAAGATAACATTCTAGGAAACATAAGGAAACAAATATGTACATCTCTTTAAGACCAATATTTTAAGAGAGAATATAATAGCAGGTGTAGCTCTTTGGTTTTAGACAGGTGTTCATAATATATCTCTTTATCAGTGTAAGAAATGGAATCCTGAAATGTATTTTCTCCTAGCTTTAATCAGGCATGGATTTGCTTTGGCAAAACACAGGCAGAAGAAAACAAACTGAGTGTTTTCCTGGGTTTTAAGGAAGAAACATAATACATAGTATAAAACTTGGACAGGAAAGTGAAAGGTTTAGTAGTAATGTGTCTAAAGATATGGTTATTGCCATACATGATGTAAAAGCAGATGGTGGAGGATTTGAGATATCAGAGGGATTGGCTGGCTCTGTGTTGTTAAAGAACAAACACTGAAGAAACTGGAGATAAAGGGGATTGGTATAAAAAACAATGAAAACAGTTTAGGCCAGATAGCTCTGATCTCTTAGATAAGGTAGTGGCTTTCTAGATGTACTCTTCTGGTCTGCTTATGTCTGAGGAGCTGATTTGGTATGCACTGTGGAAAAAATTTTTAAGCTGACAAATTCTGAAATAGTGAACTGGTAAGGAGATAGCTGAGAGCATAAGCCAGGGAGGACTCTGTGGATAAAAGGAGGGTAGTCACAGAGTTCTTGGAAATAAAGGGATGACACAAATGTCGTCTTTAGTGGTGTTGATACCAAGGTGGGAACACAGAAAAAAATTCTGCTGATGATAAAGTTGAAATTGTCAACAGAGACGAGACTTGGAGCATTGCGTAGGAGGAACCGGTTGTCTGCAGAGTAACAGAATTACTGGGATCAAATTAATGATATAAAGTTCAGGGTTGTTCTTTTGTGGTATAACAAAAGAATTTCTGCTTTGTGTGGGAGTGCTTCTGGGGAAGTGACGGAGATGAAACAGTTGGGTGTGTTTGTCAGTTAGAGGATGACTATGACCACAGAGCTGTGGCTGGGAAGACAGGAATGTGAAGCCTCTGTTGTACTGGGGTAGGTGTTTCCAGGAGAGAGATTTGATACTATCGTAAAAGACATTGATGAGATGTTATTTGGAATGATATATGAAATATTATGTTTCATATTCAGAAAGTATTTTGATCTAAGAAAAGGAATGTCTATTTTAAAGAGGAAACAATCTAATCTTTTTTTACCTTAGCCAAAGAATTGCTTTTTGGGCTTTGTATCACACATCAGAGCCAGCTACGATTTCACTTGAATGGATCTTTGAGGAAAGTGAGAATCTAGGAGGTTCCTAGGTGAGGATGGATTCTTGCTAGCATTCTGCAAAGGGTTTTGGCTGATTGAGCTGGGTGCTCTGCATAAGCACAGCTGGCTGGTCTGCCCTTTGTGGAATCTGCCTATGACACTAGAGCCTGGGGTGCACGTCCTTCACGTGCTGAAATCATGTGAAAGTGGAGTAAATGAAACAACTACAGTATTAAATATTAGAGTTACACCATGCATTCAGAAATGAAGGGAAGGATATTTCCATCTTCTAGGCAAATATATTGTGTCTGGTTACTGCAATCTCTGCAAATTTCACGGGGAAGTTAGTTCACAAACTCCACTACGTGCATATATGGCTCAGGCAGGGAACAAAGCTGAAAGGTTCCCCGTGCTGTTGCCATTCTCCAGAACTTTTATCCCCCATAAAGGATCAAAGTTAATTGAGCTACCTGACAACGAACTGCAGCTGTGAATTTAAATATGTTCTCTGCTGGTTTTTTTCCTTTTCTTATAAGGGAGGAATTGGTATTTTTTTAAAGATTCTGACTGCCTTAATTGGCACTGAATTTGTCACACAGGCAGTTACAACCTCAGAAAAAAATGTTTGTATGAAGGAAATATAGTGAAAAGAGTCACTGTGCATATTGAAAGCAATTAAAGAAAAGTTTTATCCAAAAAGAAAAAATTCCTTTTGTCTGCCAAGCATACTAAGCTTTATGAGCTTTTACCTAGATCTGCAATTTTTTAAATTGTTATTATTAATATTAACAATTCCATGGTTCTGTATTGAAACTCAAAGTTTCTTGCTATAGGACATTTCTGGTTATAAAACATACTTATTTTTATGTGTTCCCAAATGCCTTGCACCATGCTTTTTTAATGCAGTGTAGTGGGAGAGTAGCCTAGGGATTTACTTATCATGTTTAATGTCAAGAGAACTATTTCCTTTAGGTCTCCTGTCACTGTCATCAACAAAGCAGCAAGTAAGAAGCTCTGCCTCTCCTCTCTGCGACATCTGCAGCAGACAAAATTCTAAACCCCTCAATTCCCAGTCGTGAATGAACTATAAAAACAATGTGTTAGAAATGAAAATTGTTCCATCATAATTTTTCACAGTTCTTTTTGACAAAAGCCAAACAAGTCTCATGAATACACATTTTCTATAACCTTATACATTATGTATCAGGCTATAGTAGGAGTGTTGGGAATTACTTGTCCCTAGTAAGGGCCTCTGAAAATGCATAGTTGGTAAACAAACCAAACCCTAGGAGTAGTATGCACTTTTTACATATTATATTATTAGCTGCTTTCTGAGTAAGGGCAGACACATCACTTCAGCACTATACCTTCTGATAAATCTTCCAATATAACAATATGCGATAGAGCACTTTAGATCTTCCTATTATAAACTATAATTTCATGCTACCCAAAACTATTCTGAGAAGTCTGAACAAATTCCCACCAGAGACTGTACCACCAAATGTTGCTAGAAATGTGATAAGAACTAGTGTTAAGCTGTGTTAAATATGGTTAGTTGTTCGTCATATCACATGGTGTTTTTCAAATGGGAGGCAGCTGAAGCTGGATTAATAGTGTTTTACTATCTTACTGTAACATGTTGAGACATAGCTCTTCAGTCACTGAGTATAAGCTTTTTAGACCTGTGTATTGATCAGCACTATAAAGGTGTTAGACATTTCTTGGAAAGAATTACTGTTAATCTTTTGTGCATAGACTGGGTTCGCTCTGTATGTAAACACAGAGATACCAACAGGAGGATTGGTTTCCAAGGAGCAGGAAATAGGCAAGGGCAGAATGTGGCTCCTAGACATGGCAGTGCTGTGCTTCCTGTCAGGAGGGTATGAAATTAGAGGGTAAGGATCAGTTAGAGGAAGCTGCAGGAAATTCCTCATCATTGTTAGTCAATGAAGATTTATGGTGTTTGCCTCCGTAATAATTTACTGATTGGTACTGCTTGACTAATGCAGACATAAACCAGCTGAGTTCTCAGTTTAATTGAAATGATAAGGCAGTTTACAACTGCTTTTAGGTGTCACTGATAATTTACTCATGTGATTATGATTTAACTTTTCCCCGGCTGCTCCTGCCCCATTGGGAACTAAGAACATTACAGAAGTGAAAGTATAAATTAGCTGCAGACAAACAACATATGTTTATATCTGTTCTGTAGTGAGACAAATATTTTCAGTGAAACCCCATCCAACTTGTTGATCTCTGTTTGGCTAAGGAAAATACTTAAGCTGTTTGAATCAGGAGCTACTTTTGCCTGTGCAGCTGTTTGATATGAACTGTAATGTAGCTGTAAAGTGTCTTGGAGTCCCAAGACACTTCCATATCTACTAATAGTGGTTCATGAAATACAAGTACAATACTTCAAATACAAAGAAGCGTTACTCAAATTAGTATGGATAGAGCTTCTCAGTCTAAGGACTACTGGCCAAAGTAGGGCAGTGATAAATAGTTTGGCCCCAAGTAACTGCAGCAGTTATCCCTAATAGTGAACTCAGCTCTCACAGAAAATGCTGACAGTTTTAAATATGATGAAAAAGCTGTATATTTTCCTTCAAATTCATAGGGCTTTAAAGCAGAAATGTAACCTGTGCACCAAAGAAAAGCAGAGCTAAGATGAATGTGTGTCTTTGTTACTTCTGAGACAGTACTGCAGCTTTCCAAAGACTTGCTCTTCTGACTGTTCAATGCCAAAGCTATCAAAAGCATCAGGAAAAACTCAATGACTATTTAACTTATTGTAGCAGCAGATATTTCAGAGATGAGGAAGGGCGGTAGGGGAGGCTACAGAGATTTAAGTAAAGGGTGTGAAAAGGGTAGAAGTGATGTCTGTTCCAGCAACTCTCAGATGTGGCAGGAGTATAACCAACTCTTTTATTTATCCTTGGCAAAGGTATTTGGCCTGCCACTGCAGATTTTTTATTCTGGCAGAGCATGCATGTGTCAGATATAGAAAGTTCATTCTTTTATACACTAAGGACAAGGAAACAAGAAGTGCAGCAAGTTCATGTTCTCTAGGCAAACTACAATAAGCAATAAATGGAGCATCTGAGTACAGTCATATTCATTCACTTGCCCACAGGTACAGGTATTACTAATAAAAATGATTGTAGAAGACAAGATGATCTGAGCTTCTGTCGAGCAAATCTGTTGGTTGATTTATATGGAGTGAGTAGCAGTGTCACAGCAGGGCATAATTTTGTTCTGAAACTGCAGAAATTGGACAGTTTTCAAGGCCTTGCAGTGACCGAAGTCACGAAAGCAGGTAGGGAAGCTTACAAGTGTAAGAAAGATCACAGATCTGTGCGTGTGCCAACCTGAGATTACAAGTGTGTGATTTTTAATTTTTTTAACAGGGTCTGCTAGTGCCCAGTGCTATCACTTATGATTTCTAAAACTGGAGAACGGCTTTTGTTTTGTTTTTAAATGGCAGGCTTTAATTTATATATAATTTGAATCCCAACGCTTTTAGGGGGTTTTGATTAAGATGACTAGTTTATGAAAACATGCCTCTTGCAGAATGATAAATCACTGAGTGCTAAAATGTATCAAAGAATCTTACTGCTACATGCTATGGTGCAATTTCTTTCCTTCATTCTTTAAAACTGTGATTTAAGCTCCAGAAAACTGGTAACTTTAGTTATCAGTAACAGTAATGATAAATTCAGTGAATCCTATTAACTCACTGAGTACATATATTGGGATATAGTAGCTTAGATCAGTACCAGAAGGCAATATTTATGTGAATTTACCATATTACACTACTTCAGGTAGAATGATTACTTTCTGTGTAAAGCAGAAAGAAAGGCTGCAGCATCTCAAATTCATTTATATGATTCTGTGTAGCTTTCCTTTTATTACAAATAATGAATTAAAAACAAAGTTTTGAAAATTTCTTAAAATTATTTTGAAATGTATTTTGCTTCTCAAAACTCATCATGCTGTTTACAAGGACACTGAATGGAATTTCTGTCCTTAACTTTAACTATTTCTGAGAAAGAAGCATTGTATTTTATGTAAACTTAGCTTCTGTATTTAGCAAGTGGTGTCATATTAGAGTTCTCAAAAAATTACTTCTTGCTGCTTTCAAAATGCAAAGAAAGTTGTCACATTTATAGCTTCATTCTGTGGGAAATTGCTAGTTTCATTAACAGGCTACTGAAGTCAACCATTTTATTTAAAGCTCTAAGGCTGACTTTATGATGGCAACAAGGATTTAATCACTTCAGTTAAGCCTGAATGGAAAAGATGTTGAATGTATGTACGCAATGTCCAGCCCATAAGCTTCTCTGTTGTTTATTTTCAGGCGTTTTAAAATACTTTCAGCTTGATTGCAGCAAAGCAAAGTATGAATGATAACCTGTAATGTGTATTTGCATTTGTGTTGAAGAAATTCCTAATCATGTGATAGAAACAGATACACAAACCTACAAGTGACTCTTACTGCAGTCAATTTTGTTTTGTTTTGTTTTGAGGCCCTGAAATCTTCCTGTCTGAATTCATAGCAATTACGGTAGTCAGTGTTATTACTGGTTTCCTAATTACTCTGGGCCTGTACCTCCTTTGCTGGTTCTGTGGAGATTGTTATTTTCTCAACAAAGTTCAGACTCTTGAGATGAACCTAAACTTTGTGGGAGAACTGGCATTCGGAGTCAGGGTTATTTATAAAGTCCTGAAGGTCAGGAGCAGGAATGAGGGAGAGGGTCTGGGGAAGTGAGTACAAGTGAGACCACTGACTTGGGCACTCTTGGGAGGCAAAGTCTCATGTTGAGAGAAGTGCTGGTTGTCTGCTCCAAAAGTCTCTGAGATGGGAGTGAGGTGGGATAGATGCCAAGAGGAGTGGAGCTTTTGTGAGAGAAATGGGAGTCTGGTAAAGAATGTGCTCCTTCCTCTATTTGTGACCAAAAATACCATCTGCTAAGAATAGATCTGCCTTTGCATGGTGGTCCCAGGAAGTACACATAAAAGAGATCTAGGTACAGCCTATTCAGCTGTTACAAGCTTAGGGAAAATTCACCGCCAAAAAAGGGAAAAAAATTGGTTGGGGACTTGCTTCTTGATATAATCTAAACAGCTGCTCCATCACTATTTATGTCTGAAACTTTTATTTTAACATAAGTGTAATATTCTCCCTATAGAAATAACCAGACAATTGCACAGTGTGACTAATTATTTTTAGTCTCTACTTTTTGCAGTAAACTAAGTTTGGTAATTTGGTAACGTAATGGATAGAGATGTTCTTTCAGTCTTTTTCCTGCTACATGTTTTTGGGAAACTAAGTCAGTAGCAGAATGGCACTGAATGAATGGGTATGGTTTATTTAAAAAATTCTTCCCGTAAAGGGAATAAAGCACACAAGGCTCCCTGGGGAAGCTGCATTCCCAAAGTCTCTACACCCTACTAAGTAGAGGCATTATCTTCAATGCTCTTTTTCATCTGCTCTCAATTCGGGTTAAAATGTTGGTGTGTTTGAAGAGATTGGCATGCTGATGTGACAGCTGTCACATGTGCAAGACATTCTACCTGTACTGAAATACAGATTTCATATTCCTCATTATGCACTAGGTGAGGCTCCCATATTTCTGCCTAGGATTACCAGATAACCTGTGTGTATCATATAAGACTGACATACTTTGGAGTTACACCTCATCTGTATAATCTAGTAGTTTTTAAGTATGCCATTCTTTCTCCTCTAGAGAGTTTCTGGGGGGGGGGTGTGATTTTTCATTGGGAAATCCTGGGCAAATGGCTAAAGTCCTGATGTTCTGGTATGACAACAATTCTAGCTGGGTAAGAAGATCTGCCTTAGATGTGTGTTAGCCTACTAGTGAAGCTACCAGTAGACAGCACTTTATTATTCACTAGCTACATCACTAGGTGTAACCAGTGGAAAAAAAAAAAAAAAAAGCAATTGTCTGATTATTTGTCTGATTGTCTGACAGATTTATCAGTAGTGCATATGATGAAACAATAAAATATGAGAGAAGATTGCTCACCAAATGCTGCATACGCAGAAGTTACACAGTTATAATTTATCTGTGTTACTATTAGCTGATCTAGATGATAGATCATAGCATAGGTACCAGTGAAGTGTTGCAATACAAATCTGCCACATTAATTGCAGCTCTTATCTAGACGCCTTAGCATTCGGAACACACATTTAGTAACTGCTGAAGCAACTATGTCTGAGAAGCAAATCTCTGTCTACAGATCATGTAGAATAGCTAATGATCAGGTTAATTAACCCCCCAAAACTTTGTGCATGACTAATAATGAGGCAAGCTTTTGAAACTAGGTAGAAACCTGTTAAAAGCACTTTGGATATAGAGAAACTTTAATCAGTTTATTCATCAGAAGATAATCACGAGGATGTTAAGGTGATATGTTTGCCAATGGCAAGACTAATTTTTCTGAGGTTGTGGGGAACACGAATGTCATAAAAGAATAAAAATTGCCAAAATAAGCTCAGTGTGATTTAACTTGAATTTGATACCAAAACAAAGTACCACAATTGACATCACCTTTCTTTACTACTATGAGAGTAAGTAAATTTTTCAGGAGGGCACAGGTTTTTTTCTTAGCAAAGGTAAAATTCGTTATATAGTGGCATGCACATTCCTGCTGTTCACTTTCTTTAAAATTTTACTTAGGAGTTCAGCACACTTGATTACTTGATTTTCTTGCAAGAGACAATTGTCTGTGCATCCGTGTCTCTGTTTAAGGTCTTTTCTAACAATGGGTCCATTTTTTGTTCATTTTACCACTTGGAACAAATAATTATTTGGTGTATACTTGCATATATCTAAAACAATTCAGCTCAGTACTGCAAAAAGAATAATTTTTGAGCACTCCTGAGGGGATTACAGAAAATTTCTGATTTCTTAACTTATATTTCAAACATATATGAGTATGCTAGAATTACTGTGAGCTCTTGTTCCAACTTTTGTAAACACTGCTGCTTCAATGTTCTGTTCAGATATCTCTATCTTATCCAGACTGTCTGCTCTCAAAGTCAAGGTAGATATTTCTCAGTGGACTGAAGTGATGTTCTGTAATTTCAGAATGATTAAATTGATAGTGATTTCTTGGAGAACAAGAGTACTTGTGTGTTCTTGTCATGATAATGTGGAACATGAGTTGTGAAACATACCTACCACACTATCACAATTTATATTACTAATTAAAATTGTGATTACTTTCATGCAAAAGATCATAAAAAGAACAGAAAGTGTGACTGATTAATAAACAGTTTAATGAGGATAGAAAATAGTACAAAATTAATCCGTTCTCGCTCTATTCTTAATAGGATAATCTTTGCAAGAACTTTTAAACTGCTCTTCTTGATGTGTCAAACCTATGCTGTAATAGTCCAGCACACTTGGCAGTGCAGTCACAGCACTGCAGTAGCCTTATTTCTGGTTTTCTCATAGGAAGAAGTTAAAACTGAGACATTTACTGAAAACAAACTGGATAAACAATATGTAGTTGCTTATTAATTTACATATTTTTAAAGATCTATGGATTGATGATTTGTATACCATACTGTAAAAACTTTTTTGAACTGTGTGTGTATAATACATATATATAGGCAATTCAAGTATATCATTATATATCAGTATAACCGTTCATTTGTCCCATGCCTTAGTGCCTATCAAATTGGTACTAAAGTCTTGGCTCCAATTAAATTCTTGATGAAATGAGGAATTTATCTTAAGTTTCTCTCCCTTACCTTCATTATGGGAGGAAATGGAATCATCTCAGTCCCAGAAGGGTCCGCAGGAAAAACAGTGGTGCAGAAAGGGAACAATAAGCTACTACTGGTACCTCAAGTTGCATCAGCCTGACAGTGTTTGGGGTGAAAGCTCCAGCCGCTGCCCACCCTTTTAACTTTGTCTCTTGGTAAGGAGAAGGCCTGCTGAACTTTTTCTGCTGGCCTCTTAGGTGACCCGGGGTCATGCAGGATGCACAGTCACTGACTCCTTTATGGTATATGTTTTTAGAGTAGTTACATAGTACCAAAACTAGAGAAGACTCTATTGCTTTAGATACAAATCCAGAATAGGAAAAGAGTGTACATAATACTTTGAAAATTCAAAAATTATTTGCTTTTAAAGGGCAATGTTAAGGACATACAGTCTTTTTCTGAACTCGGGGCTGTTTTATTTGCTTTTACCAGATTTTTTTTTTCTTTTTTTTCCTCTCTCCCTTTCATCAGACAATAATCTTTTGTGTCATCAAGCGCTGATTTTTTAATTTTACCTGTGTAATTTAGTGACAAGTTGTCACTTACTGTTATTTGGTTATAATCAATAAAATCACATATAAGATGTCCTTGGTATGTTC
The DNA here is from genome assembly GCF_965140245.1 of Athene noctua. NCBI lineage: Eukaryota > Metazoa > Chordata > Aves > Strigiformes > Strigidae > Athene > Athene noctua. Next base: position 18,071,939 of record NC_134045.1, read on the forward strand.
ATCTAATTTAACTAAGGAAAACATCTGTCATTAGGATCCTCTTAAACAGTTACTATGTTGTCAGATTGTTCACAAGTGGTTCTAACTCTACATTTTCCATCATCTGTTTAGGAACATTATTTAAGGCTGAAAAATGTAGTAGATTCTTTACTACAAATGCCTTCTGATGCCTGGTTGCTGCTCACATTTTCACCTATGTGAAAACTTGAGTGAAAAGGTATGCTGGTAGAGACAATTAGTTCAATTTTAGCTAGATGTTTAATTTTTGTCTGTTTAATGAAAGCAGAATTGTGCCCACTGGCAGAAGACAACTTTTATTTCAATATGACATTTGCTTCCAGATGAATTTTACTATTAAAAAAAATTTCCCCATTTTCTGTTTCTCTAACTGCATTGACATATTTTAATCTGCTTGATCATATAGGAAATATTTCATTAAATAAACTGTATCTTGGAAAATGTCAGATACAATCATCTGGAATATATCTGAACACACCTTGGCAGAGTTACCTCCAAGCCTTCCCTTGGCTCAAGCCACGTGATGTCAGCAATGCTGTTGGCAGACAGGACTTATTAAATTAGCCGTGTTACAACATTAATATTCTTTGATTGCATTGTGTTGGCTCAAGAAACATAACCTGTGAAACATGAGTAACTAGGTACAAAGATTTTAAATTTAATGGAACATGGTAGTTGATACCTCTTGTGAAAGCCAAAATTAGATGTTTGTTTTACAGTACGTGGCTGTGCTTGAGGTGGACTCTCATCAGTTTATTGAAAATGCTCCTATGTGATCCCAAGAAAGACCTTTTGATGCTGGTGAAATGCTAAGATTAAAAAGCCAGTTCTGTGGTAAAGATGGACGGAAACACCTTTAAAGCTCTTTTAAGATTTGTGTTTCTGAAAGACTGCTACTGTCATAATTATTATAGCCAGTACATATTCATTGTTTATTCATTTCAAATTTACCAATCTTGCAGAAGAAAACTCATAGTAATCTTTCGTAATAATGATGTTTGCTTCCTTCATGAATGCCACTGGATTTTCTGCTAACTCTTAGTAGGGTGTTCTGAAAACTGATATGGAGTTAACAGTAGGAAGTGCTGGCTGCTTCTCTGTAAAGTCTGTTATTTTTTTTAACTTTTGTGAAGCTACCCTAATCTGAAGGTGGTGGTAGGGTGGGGTTTTGTTCGTTTGTTTTGTCATAAGGTGCTTAAAAGAGCTATAGACCTGTACTAGTAGTCCTGACAAGGATAAGAACTGAAAATGGGTGGTCACTGGAAAAATAAGGGGTGGAAAAACCTGACTCAAACAAAAAAAAAGTAACAGTGCATTAGTCTACTGTGAAAAATTACATTTTTTCCCTAACAAATATAAGAATAATAGGGGGAAATATTTCTTCTTACAACGGGCTTTTAAACTGGCTCTATCTTCCTGGTGAACATCCTTAAACTATCTTTATTAATCACTCTATCATTCCAATTTTAAATTAACTGTAACAACTACCACTTTAACTTTTGTTAAAACCCTCTTAAGTCTTTACTAAAATCCTAGTAGGTCTTTCCTGCCAATAAGGGCTGGTTTCAGAGTTGCAGAAATACCTTGTAAGTTCTTCAGTGACTTGCCTTTGAGATAACCCACAAAATTAAATGCAGATAAATACAATGCCATTAACAAGAGTAAAACCTTCATATATATGGAGGGTTGAGTGAAAAACATTGCCTAATACCACTCAGTACTTCTAGGAAAATTCAGGCCAGAAAATTCAAATTCTAGAAAAGTATTAGCCCAATTTACAGTAATAGATTAAAAAGAGATCAGATATTAGATATTAAGGAAGGGAGAGCAAAACAGAGCATCCTCATGATACAACTGTGTAAATCTGTGATGCATCTGCATCGTTAATACTGTGTGTGGTTCTGCCTCATCAAAAGAGATATCACAGAATAGGAAAAGGGTCAGGAAAAGGCAACAAGAATGATCAAAATCATGAGATGGCTTACGGACTGCGAACAATTAAGTTGACTAGGGCACTCCAGCCTAGAGAAAAGATGAGTGGTTGCTGGGGAGGCAAATAACAATGTGTTCCATAGATTGTACAGTACAGAGATTGATTGTTCAGTACTTTTATGAGCAGGAAATAGGAATAAAGTGAGTAAGAAAAACATCAGAGCAAACAAGCAACTTGTTCACACCATGTGCAATTAAGCTGTGCAGAGCTTCTAACCACAGGATGTTCTGGATGCTGAAAACTTGCCTTGGTTCAAGGGAAGCTCATGGTAGATAAATCCATTGCAACTTATTAATTACAGAGAAAATACCTTTTTTCAAGGAGTCCCTGAAATACAAGTTGTTGGATACTGGAAATGTATCATGGGGTGCTCATCTTGCTACTATATATGTCTCTAGGTATTTGGTCTTGCTGCAGACAGGTGAATGGACCAGATGAACCTGTGGTTTGAGCCTGTATGTGTGGTCTTATGTCCTGCACACTTCAAAATTCATCTGTTATGCTAGTGAGTAACTTAGGAATTTGAGGTATTAAAACCCTTTCTACTGAAAATTTATATAGCAAAAGCATTTACACACTTGTTTTTTTCCTATATATCTATCTGTCACTTGTTTCTATAGATGTAATCAGCATATTTCTGCTGCTTTTCTTTGCGGGATACAAGTGAAGAGACTCTATTTTCCCTCCTTTTTAATACTGCTGAAGGAGCAAGATGTCATCAGAAAGGTGCTTCTGTCCATCCAGAATATGTTTTAAAAACTGGAGTCAGGACACTTTATAGCATCATAAAAAATAATCAATAGAAGTGTGATTTGAATTTCCTTTTTTACTGTAATATGCATTGTTTGTTTTGACTCCAATACTCAGATCTAGCATTCAAACAACTGGTATACCTGGGGATCTCAAAATAGTCACAACTTGGTTATATATCCAAAACCTGGAAGGAAATAATATCAAACATTTTTAATTAAATGTACTTTCAAAACATAATGGAATGTTTTGGGGTTTAGGCAACACAGTGGAAAGTATTTCTAAATGAAATGTATGTCTCCATATCCACTTTCAGAAGAATAACAAACTAGTATTTATAATAATGTTGGAAGACTCAGTGCTGGGAGAGTGTTTTGCTTCCTGGCATCTCTAACTGACATTAGCGCGTGTTAGTGCCGACAGTGCTACAGACAGAAGCAGGCTGATGTGTTTCCTTGGGATGCAGATCCCTGCTCAGAGCCAGGAGTTGAACCATCTATCATTGCTTCCCCTGAGTTGCTCACCAAAATTTTTTTTAACTACTGAGAGTTGGAGTAACTGCCTTAGTTTGGCATTACGTTACAAATTGGGAAATTCTCTTAAAAAATTTTTATTGCAACCTGTATGTTTCTGTGGAAAGCTTTTGTTTTGACAAATTAATGTTTTCCTACTATTTCCACAATCAGCCCTATGTAGGAAGTACTTAATAGTTCAGAACTAGTTTTTCTGCTTTCTATTGGAGAAGGCATGTAGAAGTCTGCACGACACTTACCAAGTCATTCTGGTTTCTCATGGCTCTAATATTCTATCAGCCTTCTCTACTGAATCATAACCATGAAAATAAGAAATGACAGTGGCAAGAGATTGTCTAACACTACCAGAACTAAACTAATGGTTATTAAACATAACCATTTTACAGGTCTGTTCTCTGAGTCCAACGTGATTTCTAATCCACTTCAGAAATCCTTAGGAGATAAAGGTTTGTAGAGTTAAGTGTGTTATGTGTCTTGAGGAGGTCAATTGACTGATTTTTGTTTAAATAATGCTTCTGAATATGAAACACTGTTTCTTCTTTTATATATCAGACCAAAGGCAGATTTATCACCCAGTGACTGCAATTATTTTGATAGTTCTGGCTGATTCTGGAGCAGGCTGCCTATTTTCTTGGATTGTGCCTTATCCTAATGCTGAAAGTATCTGGGATCAAACAAACAAACAAAAAAGGGACCAAAAGAAGCATTGTAGACTTACTATCCTAATGCTGTTCTAAGACAAAAAATAATAAGTGTTTAGAAGAAAAGTAAACCAAACATTAATATCACCGACAAACTTTGCTGTTCCATTTGGAAACCTTCAAGGCCTGGGCTTTGTAAGCTATTTTGAAACCAACACAAACATCTCTGAAATATTCGGTTCTGGGAAATGAAAACTGCAAAACAAACAGATTTTTTTAATATGTGTATCCGTAGAAGAAAATATCTGCACTGTGCACCTCCACTGCCAGAGCTCAGTTTTATGTTATCTTACCCATCAGCAACTATCACTTTATATAGTAAAAAATAACTGAGTATGTTTTGCCTTTCTGTTCTAGGAAAAATGTGTAAATATTCTTTATAGCATTATTGACTAAATCAAGATCATGAGGCATATGTGCCCTATACCATATAGGTCATGATCTCACATGGATTCATCTTCATTCCAGGGAAAATATTTACTTGTCATTTGAAATTGCTAAACTGTCCAGTTCCAAACCTTTCTAAACATAGAACTATGGGGTTTTTTTGTTATTGGTTTTTGTTGTTTTTTAAATTTTGGCTATGTATTTAACTTCTTATCCACTCTACCCCCTCCTTCCTTTGTATACTATAGGTTTGAGCACTAGTTTTTAGACCTGAATTTGCCTTAGTGACTACTGAACGCAAAGGGCTTATGCCATCAGCTCTTTGGCCTCAAACACACACACAATTACAAAACTATGTTAAGATCTATTTTCATAAAACCTTCATATACACACTATGGTCCTTGGCAAAAATTTGACAGCTGATGAGCAGATATTGTAGAAATTCTTGAGAAAATGTATGATTAGTATGAGGCATTTTCATCATTTTTCATTCCTTTCCTTTTCCCACTTCTCTGAAACTTTAAAATATCCACACGGGAAATCCAAAAAGTCCATTGACCTTTGCAACAAAATACACGTTTATGTAGTAACTATTCCATTTTAAAAATTTTGCGGAAATAAGTTTTTATGATTTATTTAGAGAGCAATATGAAGAATAAAAACTATTTTGATATTTGCAAATAGTTGAGGGAAAAGGTCAAAATTCACTAAATAAATTGTTTGCCCACTCCTAGTTCCAGAATGAATTTTATTTGTAGAATATATCTCATACTTTTTCAGTTTTACTAGTGGCAAAATAATAATAAAAGTTAGCAGCTTCCATAAGGTATTTTTATGTTTTGCAGATTCTCAAAAGTCATCTATCTGATAGTTTGGATGCTCTTGATTTTCAGAAAAATGAAAAACTTTCAGAAGCCTGATTTTCAGTGCATGGATGATGATTATTTTGTAAAAATCAGACTTCTTAATGAGTCACAAACTCAGTTCTCCAAATCACAACAAATTTTTAAGAGATTTTGGCCTTTTCTATGGATCATAATTTTTCCTTTTGATATCCCAGCGTATGTATTGCAGAATATTGTTAGAAATGTTTGAGACCTTTAAAGGAAAAAAATATCTTTTAAATTTTCTCTTTGCACTTTTTTTTTTATAGTACATCTTACATCAGCTTTAAAATGCCAGACTCAGATATCCTTTGTTAGTACATAACTCATGTTTTAAAGGGGTCTCAGTACAATTTTACACAATACAATTGTCCTTGTGCAGAACAATTAGGAAATCACTTGGGCATGTAAAATGTCTTTAACAGTCATCTTTATCTTTGTTTCTCAAAGTCTTCTCTTCACCCGTTCAGGCCCATATTAAGGATGCAGGTAGTCTTACTCCTTGCTTAAGAATTTTAAAGGAAGCATCCTTAATAACACAATAACAGTACAATTCTTGTCATCTCTATAAATTCTTGGCTAATATAAATTTGCATCCCTGCACAGAAGCTATTGGAGATTTGCATAAACGAACATTTTCATGGAACTTAGAATAGCTGAGGCTTTGGCTATTGTCCAAATTGTCATTTTAATACAAATGCATGGCTCTCTGAAGAACAGTATTTTGAAAATTGACTTCTGAAACTTGATCCCTAAAACAGCCAGTTTGATTTTCAGTCACTCACTGAAGTCAATGGGCTTACTAATCAAGTTTGAAGTTAAGTACACTTTCAAGTTCTTAAATACCTAAATGAAGACTTCAAATTCTATCTTCTTTGATTATTGCCAGTGTGAAAATAATGGCCATATGTTTTAGGTAGTGACTGACTACTGAAGGGAAAATTAACACAAGTGATATTATATTGATGCTGTAGTGCTAATAAAATGAGATTAAGATTCTCAGAACATGGCAGTACATTGTAATAATGGGAGCTCAGCACATTGCAAGAGATGGGTAAAACCATGTTCAGGCAGAAAAAGAATTAAAGTAATGGGCCAAACTGTGTCAAATCCTGTATGCTCTTATGTCTGAATCATTTACATTACTTTTACTTCTTCAAGGTTTTTCCTTGGGACTTTCATAAGGAAAGCCGCAATCTCGCGTTAGTGATTCAATTTAGTCCTAGTTATTTAGAAAGTCCTAAAAAAATAAAACAAACGACCTATAAATCGTGTGGGTTTCTTGCTGTCATCACCTAGCCAAATGGGCAGAACAGCACTAGGGTAAAGTCAACAAAGGAGTGTAAAATCCTGGGAAGGTCTTCATAGTGCAACAGAAAACCAGTATGTGAACAACTACAAATATACAGCTGTAACTCTAGAATTACTTACTGAGGTTCAGTAGAGTTTGCTGTATGTGAGCAAAGTATGATTTATTACCACAGAATATTTTGTTATAATAATTCTTCAAAGTCTATAACACTGTAATTAGATGTCTTCAATTTTTCAAAATGTTCTATCTGTCCATGACAGACTTCTCTGTTTATTGTTGTCAGACAAAACCCACACACATCCATAATGTTATTGCATGCCCTCTGGCATTGTTCATATTTAAAATCCAAAAGGAATTGTGTTACATCGCAAGATGGCTGACAGTAGCATTTCCAGCTAGGTGACTTTCCTCCCAGTAATTTTAATATACTAACAAATTATACAAAGGAGGTCAGTATGAATCACAGAATGCCCTAAAATGTAGAAAAGAGATGTGGTGTAAAACTGGACAAGAACCAAAACATCTTTTGTATATCTGACCTAATAGCTCTTTCTGGGCTGGGAATGGGGCTTTCCTTGCATAGGTTCATGTAAACATTTTGCAGTGATTCTGTGATATTACCATGAATAAAAAGAAAATGTAAATTAATTACATTTACCAATCTTAAATATTTGTTTAAAATACTTTTAAACCTTTTAAAACTTCATCTGAAAATCATAGATGAATTTAGAAGAGTTTAGTCCCACTAAATTCACTTGGGTTTCAGATTCTACGTGTATAAGGAACTTCTTATGTACAGCCCTGTAGTGTCAGGGCTGGGGCAGTAATGGCTCCCAGCTGCTCCCTGGTAGGCTCGTTGGCCCTCCCTGACCTTGGGAATTCAGCTGAAATGAATTTTTTCTATACGTATGAGTGAGTCATGTTAAATTGTGACATGTCACCAGAAAGTGAGGAAAAAACCCAATCCCAAAAAACAAACCTCTTCCATGTTGAAGCAGAATCACACTCCTAACTCTATTAAACTCCTAAGTTTTCAGGAACAGAGGAGGCTTTTTGTTTCTGTTTATATGCATATGTCTGCCGCCCTTTTAAAGTGTTGTTTTTACAATGTGTGGAGTGAATGCCCTAGTGTCCTTGTCTGTCTTTAAAATAACAAAAACCAGGTGTCATGAGTTAAGGAGGAAACTTGAAGGATCCTATTGCAAATGATATTCAGCAATAAATTAGAAACAACTGAGTCCAGACAAAAGACGAATAAAAAAAAATAGAATACTGAGCGGATTTGATACCAAATTGTAGTGGAGTCAACTGATAAAGTATTTTCTTAGGGTGAATTTCACAACAAAGCAATTAATAAAAGGAATTAAAATATGCAGTCTGCATATGACTCCAGATTGAATGCTCTAGACTTTGTATCCTTTCTCATGCATATGTGAGAAAAGACATTACTGATTAATTGTTTCAGCAGGCAGTGAGATTTGTGTAAGCAGACTTAAAAACTAATTTCCTTAGTTTTTATCAGTTTACGTTCTACAGAAATGTAACCATGTATCAGTATCTTAAGCCTATAAAAGAGATTTATCTGTTCATGGATGTCACATTTCATAAAAAATAATTATTTTCAAAGTAGAGAAATCCTCCCTAAATGCTAATGGAGGGCCATTTAAAATTCGCTTAAAATAGTAAAAATATGTGCCTCTATGACCTACTTGTAATGTAAGCACAAGAGATTTTCATGCTGAATTGCTGCTACCCTTGTCAACGGGATATCTTGCCAAACTGCAGGGATTCTTTTTGTGCCCACTCCTGGGGGAAATGAAGCCCTGATCCAAAATGGCGATGAGGTCTCTGATGATGCCTGTTGTTCTATTTTTTTTAATGTTTTGTGGGTTTATTTCTATAAAAAGCTGTGTAGTGAAGCTGTGCCTGTTTGTATATATGTTTGAGCCATTGGTTTTGATTTTGTTTTTAAAAGTATTCCCTCCACACACTGAAGTGTTAAAAGAAGAGCGAGTGCATTGTTTAAAGGTGGGGTTCTCAACGTAGCTCTATCAGCTACTCTATCAGCTTTTTACCTTTTGGAACAGTTTGCAAGAACATAGCTGATGTATATATTTTCCAAGTTTAAAGTATCTTCATTCTCATTCAGACGTTCAGAAGGCTATTTTGGGTAGATGGTCAAAATATTGTAAAAGCTCTGACTTGGGAACTCTGACCCCTCAAATTTTACTGGTTGATGTGTTTTTGTGAGGGGCTCAGATACTGCAGTAGGCTTGTAAAGTTCTCAGGGTAGCAGCAACATAGAGCTCCTCAACCAAATCTGCAACTGTCATTGAAAAAAGCAGGCCTAGTTTACAGATGTTAATATATTCTGTGAGATATTTTGGGAATATCTTATAGCCCCATCCTTTCAGTACCGGTCTGTACTCAACTACCACCATGGCAGGGCTACTAATGGCCTCTGCTGACTGGTTACATTTGCACGGGAGATGTGGGTTTTTCTGGCTACCACACAGACAGTGGAGTATGTCGGAAATCCAGCACTTTCTGTGCCATACTTAATAATGGAAAATAATATAAATTGGAACAAGCTTATTTAAATCCTTCAGACATGTATCATGTTTCCCAGGAACTGGCTAGAAATAGCAAAATAAATTACACTAGAGTCTTCAAAGGAGAAGTGTTTTCCTACAGTTTGAATTCAGTCAGTATCTTACATAGCTAAACAAATAACAGGTGTGAGTTTCAATGAGAAACACACAGTTCAAAAGTTTGATTCTGATTCACACACCAGCGGTCGGGCTGAAATACGAGGCTTGAACTTATTATACCCATGTAAGGAGTTTCCTGGTCTCGGCTTCACAGACGGGAGCGCCGGGGAGGAGGCAGCTCTGCAGGCGAGGAATGCACGAGGATTAGAAGGCGCACTTTAATGTAAACCAGATTTCTCATAATCTGGGGGATGGGCCTTTACCAGAACTGCGATATTACCAGTCACCAACCACTTTAGTATCTAGCAGCGCTGTAGTAAGTTGAGAAATCCTGAGTCTAAGCAGCTCTTGCAGTGTTGCTCCCCAGGAAAGGGCCTGGAGGGACCCAAGGGAGTCATTGAGCAGAGCCCCTTCAGTTCAGAGGCAAGCAAGGAGTATGTAAAACAATAAAGCATCGATTCTTCATCATCCCACATTTCCCATCTCCCTCTTGTGTCCTGAAAGCCAAAAAACATTCCTGGCACCTTATTTCCCAGTTCTAAAACAAAAAAAATGCCAATAGCAGAACAAAGAAAAAGCCCTGATTTTGCATGGGGATTTCTGCCTGCACTTTCCCCATCAGGGGCTGCTGTCACCAAGCCCAGCTCCCCAGCACGGCGCTGGCAGCAGGAATACATGCATGGGGTCATCTGCCTGAAAAAAAATGCACGTTTTAGTGTTGTTTACATTAACTTTCTGGCAAACATAGTTTGTGTTATGTTAACATCAGTGTGTTTTTCAGAGACAGAATTTTTCACCTATCTTAAGACTGTTTATTACTCTCTATCTGTAGTTTCTGAATACGCTCCCTACGTGATGGATTGGCAGGAGATTTTTGTGGAGTTTTTGACTCTATTATCCAGCAGTGAACTCTCACAGAAAGTAAATTTGGAATTCATGATGATGACTATCATATCAGGATTTGACTCTGTGAGCTATGTTTCTTCAGATCACATTTCTTATGTTATAAATAAAAAACCTTACCAGGAGAAATAAAAGGTTTAGGGGAATAAATATGCTTAGAATACATTAAATTAATAAGTAAAAATGAACAATACTGTTAAACTGTAAGCTGGTCACAAACAAGTTGCCACAAAGTAAATAGATTATTTATTGTTAATTTAATGAAAATGTATCTAATTAGGCTGTTAATATATGAGTACCTGAATTATGTAGTTCATTCAAATGAGATCCAATAAAATCTTAATTATGCACTGTCTTTGCATACATTTCATATGCTATATATCTTTACCAGAAAGCTATCTAAATATCTGAAAGAGTTAAAAAGAAAGCAAAAAACATTTTCATTTGAAACAGGCAGCCGTAAACCCTCATCTTGCAAATATTTGCTCATGTTCTCTCATAAGAAATTTCATTGATTTTAAATCATCATGGTAAGTGCTGAAAACTGAGCAGATTTGTGCAGTCCATTAGCAAACTTAAGCCCTAAAGAGCAAGTACAGAAGCAAAGAATTCAGTCTTTACTAATAAATTTTAGTTTCCTGTAAACCTTCAGATCACTTTTGTTCATGTAAATACACAATTTCAATCATTATATTTTATTGTAAAAGGACCATTATAAAAGGCACAGGTAGGTTTAGATTTAAGAAACTACAAAATGGTACAGAAAAATATATCAGAAATATCTGAAGCATGATGAAGTGTAGAACACCTTTGAAATATCTAAGACATAATGGATGCTCCAGCTTCCTTCCAGGCTCTCTTCGTCTCACTGCTGAAAAGAGCTCAGTGAATAATCTGGTTAGGTATTCTATTAAATTTCACTTCCTTGCTTTGTTGGCTCAAAAGGATGGGCAACAAGGGAATAGTCATGCCAAGCCAGGCTGGGGGCAGAGGAATGCCACTGGATGTAGGTATGGAATCTTGCTTAGACGATTAAAATTGTTAGAACAAATCTGTAAGGTATTGACTAATAAAATGTCAGTGTAAGACTGTGGGATGGCATGTGAGGTGCTCTTAGGTGTGGAAAGCAGCTGATGAACAGAAAATGTGAAGAACTGCCTAGTTTAACAGCTAAAGAGCCTGAAATTATCTGCTCTGCAATAGCAGATATGACTAGAGCTTCTGCATTTATGAGATTTTCTGAAAGCACTTCTCTGAATAGGGTATGGTGTATGTTCTTTGTGTATATCTCTGTCATAGTTAATGAGATTTAATATATGCACACCAAGGGTGTATTGTATCTGTAGGTATGGAAAGAATTGCACAGCACTGCAAACATTCCCTAATGTTACCCATCTTTCTTTTGAATCTGCAAGATCAGGCTATGCAGCATGGATAGCAGACGAAAGAGAGAAACATGCCTTTGTTATTGCTCTCAGTTTGTCTGTTCATACTCAGTTTGTATGTTCATTGTAATATATCACCCTAACACTTGCAAAGTAAAAAAAGAAGGGGTTTTTTTGCATTTTAAAAAAGTTGTCTTTATGAACATGGAGTGATAGAACTATTTTAATACATGGATATAGAGCAAGAAGATGTGATTCAAGGGGCCAGTTTACTACCCTGGATTTACCTCAGTATGGCACAAGTTCTACCCCAGTGTTACAACTCTATAGTTTCTCAATTACAGTAGGCTGGAGAATCTGTCCTTTTAAATATGCTGAAATTTCAGCATTTATTTTTAACTGTTTATTCTGAATCCGACTGTTCTGAAGTTACAGACAAACTGGAGTTCAGTCTTCTGAAAATGAGCAGAATCCATCCCATTGATTTCAGTTGCTTTGTTTATGGCAATTGGACCTCTAAAAGTACTAAGCTGAATAATTGGTGTTGCCACCTACAGTTTTGGCTGAACTCTTGGCCTTGCTGGTAGAAATCTCTCAGTTAGGAGACTTTTTTTGCTTCTCAAATACATGGCTATGGGTAGGTAGGTACTCCAAACATTTAATCAAAACAGGCTTTTCAGAACTAGTCAGGAGTCACTGAATTCTTGCCATGCTCAGATTGTGGAGATCTGAACTCTGCAACATCTAACATGAATCTAAAGGAACTTCAGGCAGCAGAGGGTATGATAAAAATAGATATCTATAGTTCTTTAGAAGAGCTGTATATTTTTTTAAAAAAAAACCCAACAAACCAATAACTGATGCCATCATAGAAAATTGTGCTGCTACCACATTTTGTGAAAATTCCTACTGGTTATAATCTTCATTCTAGGGAACAGGACATTTCCATTAAATTCTCTTTCCTACTGCAGCAGTGAAGGGTATCTCCATACAAAGGCCTCCTGCAGAAAGTAATGCAAATAGCATAAGGAGAAGGACAGTGATGACTGCAGCTGAAGGGCGTTTTGGTGGGAGGCAATTTCCAGGGTTCCACCACACCTATAAAGTCCTAGATGTGCTTTGTGGTAGTTGTCACTGGGTAAAAAGGCAGATATTTATCATATAGTTGGAAACTCAGGCTTCACATTTCACAGAATATAGTAACCACCATGCTAATAAGCCATATTTCTTTTAGTCTCTGTCATGGTGTGATCCCAGAGGGCAACTGAGCACCACACAACCACTCACTCCTCACTTCCCCCCAGTACTGAGAAGGAGAAAATGAATCAAATTACTCAGAGATAAGGATAGGGAGGGGTGTCTCATCTATTATGGTCACAGGCAAAAGACAAAGTCATTAGGGGAAGAAAAAGGACATTAATTCAAACACTAACACCACCACCACTTAACAGACAGAGTGGGACTGTGAGAAGCATTACCACATCTTAAAAACACTTTCCCCCCACCCCTCCCTTCTTTCCAGGTTCAGTTTTGTTCCCAATCTCTCTCTACCAAAAAACCCACCACACAAACCCAGCACAGTCTCATAAATATATGTAGGGTTTTTTCCATTAAAAGTGGATTAGTTTTGAAAGGAGGTGGGGTGGCTGCCCCTTTCTCCCAATACATACAGAGACAGAACATTGTGATGATAGTGGAAGATGCAGTTAACTTTCCATGTAAAGAGAACATATGTGGTTCTCTGCTGGTTTATGAAATCTTGAGTATTACACAAGAACTAAGAAATTACTTGCACAATCTGGGCAGATAACAGCATTACAGAGAACTTTCAGTTTGAATTTTCTAAATATTGGAAAGCTTCTAGGTAGAAATGTTTGCCATGACAAGTTTAATTTAGATTTTGAGTTTAATCCAGGTGAAATAAGCAGAGATTGATACCCTTCTTCCCTTTCCCCACCACCTTACACATGAAGGCAAGGTAAGATCAGCTGCTGCTGTTAGGAGGCTCACCTGGGTGGGAAAGGGCTCAGGTTTTTCCTTTACAAGCTGAGGAAGCAAGTGGTGTGTGTTCTTGTAGAAGTCTGCTCATGAAGCAGGGTGCTATTCTAGGTATGTTAGCTGAGGATTTGTTATCTTTTGAGAAATAAAAATGTCTATTCTCTAATGTAGTCATGTGCATATGTTTTGTGTGTACATAATGTGTATTTAAGAGGCTGTCATAAGGCTAGGAAGTGGTTGTGGTGCAATGGAGAGCAATTCAAGGTGAGTTTTCTTGCCTGTAGAGCTTGAGATACTTGTGCTTACTGTGTTGAGCTACTTCAGAGGGCTAAACAGTAGAATCTGAGCGCTTTTTTTCTCCCTGGTAAGTGTAGACCCATTGCAGAAAAATAAAGTAGAATGGTATTTTCCTGAAGTAAGATTGTTATTTGTGCTGTTGATAGCAATTATGGTGGAAACATGCCTGCCCTGTTACAGAAAAATGTTCAGGTTATTTGTATCATAAGAGTCATATGACTGCTAGTACAATGTGTGCTTTCTTCCTCAAAACCTTAGCCTTAAAAATTGTGGTTGAAATAGGACCATTGGGGATGATGTAAATGAGGCTTTTTATTTTTAAAGCAGAAGGGAAAAATTACTTAATGTAGTTGCAGTAAACAAAGCTTGCAGTGCTCTATAATGAGCAAGTTTAATTGTACCTGAGTCCCACTACTCATATATGCCATTGTTCATAAAATACTATTATTTGAGATTGCTAAATGGTAGCTAGTTGTTGAGCTTTTTGTCTTAAAATAATCAAACAAGTTCCTGTGGGAAAGACATAGTAGTTAAAAAATGCGAATGGCATGATTTGGTAGCTAATTCATTAAAGGTATGTCTGTTGCTGGGTCATGTCAAAGGATTTAAGTCAGAATTCATTCAATAGAGTAACTTGGAATATCTGAGCTGAGCTCTTTTTCTGTTTCCTTTGCATCACATAGAGTGGTTATCTGGAATGAGGTGTCCAAAAGCGATGGGTTTCATTAGGAAGCACAGGGTGACTGCTGGGTTGCAGGACCCCAGGTTGTGGTGCCCTTGCAGGGCAGCGTGTGGGCTCCGAACATGCCTGCAGTTGTGATGGGAGCTGTAAAGAAGAAAATCTGCCTGTGCTTTGGTGGAGCAGGCCTATGTGACCTGAAGAAAATGGACTTTTTATGCTCTGTATAAGTAGAGAAGCTTAATGCTCCATGAAACCAGATAAATCTCAAACTCCTGAATGTAACTGAGCCAGTGACTGCGGTTTAATACACAGTGCTGTCAGTTAAGACCTGTCCTTCTGCACTAGAAGAGTAGTACTCAGTGCTACGAGGAAACTGCTGTTTCTAGCTAACCTTTTGATGAATTCTCTATTTCCCAGTGTTCAAGAGATGATTATTCTTTTCTCGTGCTCAGTTCCTGGGAACATACCCAAATCTGGCCAGACGCTGGAAAGTGTCTGGGAGTATCAGTTCAAGAGTGGGGTCCTGACTGCAGCCAGCTCAGCATGCTTGATAACCAGCTGAACCCAGTTAGCTACGAACTGAAGCCAGCTGGGGTTTTCCACTGCTGTCAGGAAGGGGAGGAACTGACTCTCAACCTCCCTGAGTTACCCATCTGGAAAACAGGGTTAAAAAGGGTGGCTGAAGAATGAATATTGAAATTGTTTTAAAGATAAAGCTGGGAAGATGATGATTTATTATCAGAATGGCAATGATCACCATTCTGTTGTTAGCACAGCAGCTTTTTATGGCAATACCTTTTACAGCTGGAGCTTGCTATGGTAGTCTCTTTTCCTTTGCTTTTAAGTTGCTTAAGTGTTCCTGTGATATTGAGCTGTATTGCACCTCTGGCACTGCCAGATGTGTCAGGATCGTTATGACTTCTTGCTGACTTCTGTGTGATAGAAATAGAAATGTAACAGAGCAGACGTTGAAATGGAACCAGTAAGAGGCTATAGCACACTGTTACTGCTATGGTTTGAGGTTAGCTTGTCCCTGGTAGGTGAAGAAGTTCCTGGAAAGAACATAAAATACAAATTATGTAGCACAGATATTTGTGTAGGGGAAAACCTGGTATTTTCAGAAAGTTTATCTGACTTTTTAGAGTTCAAGTGGAGTTTATATGTCCAGCTCATAGTCTATAAATTTTAAAGCAGGAAAAACACACTTCTTTTTTCAGTGTAACGAAGATATTCTCCTCTCTTTCAGTATAATTGTATTGTCAAATGGAGGACTGCTCAAGTAATCAGCAACGTAATTAGGAAAGATTTTTTGCTCACTCTGTCTTCAGTTGAAATACAATCCTTATTTCTAATGCCCTTTGCAGCAGGGCAGTTTTCTTAAAGGAAAGGGAGGAAAAAAACCCCAGTCTTTAATGAACAAGAGAGCCAAGGGGAAGTGATACATTATATTTTTATAACTGTCTCAAAGGCAGCTTCAGCTTTCCATTTTTAGCAAATAAAAAACAGGTTGAGACTTACAAGATGTACTGTATGAAACGGATTTTTTTTTTTTTTTCCCCCCCTTCCCATTTTCATTCCTGCCTTGGGAACTGCAGATTCCCATGCTCTAGGACGTCTTATTTATTAAGAGAAGTTAAACTGAGTATCTGGAGAAAACTCTGCTTTGGAATTTTACTGGCATGACTTGCAGAGGTTGGAAATGAGCAGACATGCTCCAAAGACTGTTTGATTCCCTCCACTAGGGATTTCTGTTGCGTTTTAGGGAAAATTTCTCAGCTTTAGCATACTATGATTTATTTATTTCCAGACACTGTTAGCTATGTTTTTCTGCATATAAATATTTGAGACATACTTGGAGCTGTTGATTAACAAGTGGGACTAGGAGTTTAGAAGAAAACAGTCAATTTTTGAGAGAAGAATATCGCTAATGAAAGAATGAGTTTCCATTTTTGCATCCCTTGAAAAATAGTATGGTAATAGAAACCAGTAGTGTGCTTGGAAACATGTGTGACTGGAGCTGTAAAACTTTTCCAGGGTTGTGTTCAAGGAGGTGAGCAGTTTATAAGCTGGAAAAAAGCACAGACTCTGAGACAGGCCTATAGGCTGTGTGTGACTGTTATTAGCTGAGAGTAAGGAATCCAGTATGTGCTGTGCTGGTTGTGTGATCTGTGCAGGACTGCATCTGTGTGAAGTAGAATAGCCATTCTCCAAAGGCTTAGTTATATCAGACAAGTAATTTTACCCAACAGCAAGGCGCCTGCCTTTAAGCATCTTGATTTCCAGTGACGTCATTCATAAGCACATGCCTGGTTTTTCTGAAAAGTGCAGCTAAATTGCTGTTTCGACTTATTTCATTACAACTTTGACATACAACTTATTTTCAACTGAGGTTAATAAACTGTTGACTTACTTCCTCCCATCACTTCATCTAATCTGCTTAAAATAGTATCTTAAATATATTCATGTACAGAAAATGACTGTTTTTACAAGAATGAAAAGGAGCTACCCTTATTACACTTTTTATATTGTCCTGCATAACGTTTTATTTAATAGCTTACCATAAATTTTCACCGTCGTCTTTTGTTATCAGGTAAAACCAGATTCTCCTTCATCCTGGGTGCTTATTTTATTTCAGCTCTCCATAATTTTTGTTCTAGGAATGCAGAGTAGCTGGAAATTAGTACTGGTGGTGCTAACATTGCAATCTGACTCCTAGTTAGGTATTATATCAAGTTTTATTTGGACGAACTATTTGATCAAAACATGCATGTTTTTAATGAAGTTCATCATGAAACCTTTTGATTATACCTGATAAACATAATGAAAATCCTTCTTTTGAAGGATGTGAGCTAAGCTTTTACTTTGGCTAGAACAAATGGCAAAAAAGGTATCTTTCAGAACTTACACAAATTTTTAAATGAAACTTTATTCTTATTTTTAAATTTTATTTTTGTGCCTATATTGAAATAATTTCAGTTTTAGTATAATTTTGATACAATTTAATTTCAAGTTGAAATATGTACTTGTTTAAAATCTAGAAATTTTGCCCTGTGTTTAGCCAGAAGAAACTTAAAATAAATATGGTTTGGATCAGAAGTTTAAATTAAATCTGGATTAAAAAATGTTCTATATTTTTGCTCGTCTGCCATTATACCTGCTGTATTCAATGTTATGCGCAGGAGCGTATAAGCAATAGATGTTTTTTCTGATGGTTTTTGGGGTGTGGGTTTTTTGTTAGCTGACTCTTGAGCCACTATTATCAATATTCCATTTACTTCTCAACCAGAGCAAAGACATATTTTTGTTGAAATCAAGATAAAGTTTTTTTGACTATTTCTGGAAGAATGAGCACAAATATACTTTTTAAAATCTACTATAATATTTGGCTTATGTTTTCACCAAACATTTTGATGAAATGGCATGTAAATATGTAAAATGAAGATTTATAAATGGTGAATATTTTCTATTATAAGAAATTTTTCTGCTGTGTAGATAATAAAATGGTTTTCTGTTTAACTGGATTTTTCCACCGTAGCGATAAACCAGGGAGTTTGAAGTCTCTTGACTAAAGAGAAGCAAGTCTCTTCTGTAATCTTTATGGAGATCAGATATAGTCTGAAGAAGATTAGATTTTACATACGCAGCCAAACCTTCAGCACAACTCAGTATGTCAGATATTGGAGTCTTCCCCAAAAATAAATTGAAATACCTAATGAGATCTGAGCTTTTCTGAAAATCCTAAGTATGATGATTCTAAAAGCATTGGTTTCTCTGTTTGCACATCTGTAAAGTTAATTTACAATGTTTTGTCTGAAAAATATTTCATCCTCTCTAACAAGGTCCAGAACACCCAACTTTTTCCTTGTATCCTGTCATTAGAGTGTACACCACCAGTACTTGTCAGTACCACCTTACTCTAGCTGTCTCTGGGTAGCACTCATGATCCACAGTGGAGGAATGGAGAAAGCTTAAGCTGTGTATTGCTGCCTCTCTCTGACTGGGCCACTTTGCTCTGAAACAGTGCCTCTTTAACAAATAAAGGAACTGTGAAACATGAAATTCTCTAGTTAACTGTCACATGTAATGTTTTTGGAAGCTGCAGATGCGGTACCAGGCAGGAGAGAGTGAAATGGCAGCATACACGCTGTAGTTCTATCTTGGGAACAGTTGGGATCAAGGTAGCAAACATATTAGGTAGGTGGTCGGACTAGTGTGGACTAAGCTACGTGTTTATGTTTAGGTTATAAGGTTCTGAGCCCTTTGTATGACAAGAATCTTAACACGTGTAAATACTCTTGTCAGGTCTCCAAATGTGGCAGTGTGAATGCTGACTCTGAAGATTCGGCATCTTTAATAAGAATGCGTTACACATCACAGTCTAGTAAATGAAAAGTGTTGCACAAGGATCTGCAGGAAAAGAATCGTGACGGACTTGAAGTCTTACCTGTTGCACACTTACACAGAGCACACACTGCAGTACGGTTTTAGGCCTGAACTAATTTTCCAGTTACACAGTACACTATAAATTCAGCAGGGCACTTTCTGCTCTTCTGCACATGTATGTTTCTCTTACTCAAGTCAGAGGCATTATTTGGCTCAAGATGTTTTGGCAGGATTGTTTTAACCTCAGAGAAGTTCTGGATTTAGCTTGCAAGGATGAAAGCAACAAAAAAAAAATGGAAAGGTTTCAGAAAATGGTTAGGGTTTCTTATGTTCTTAATCAGTTGAATTCTGCATATGGAGATTAATGCTTTTGATTTTTGGCTTTACTGTGTTCTCCCTCTTCTGTTCTTATAATATGACAGGCAAGCAGAGGGGAAAAGAATATTTCTAAAAATCACTGTTGTTCTTTATCATTTTAGATGCTGCTTGAAAACTATTCTTGCCAAAAAATTCTAGATTCTTTTTACAAAACTTTATTTCCTAAACGGTGCTTTTAACAATCAAGACATTTTGAAGCAAAGAATACCTTGAAATGAAATCACTTTGGAGTAGGTAGAAGACAAAAACATCGAAAGTATTTTCAGACTAAATTCTCTACTGATGGCTGCAAATATTTTCTTAATGGAAGAAGTGTGATTAAAACAGTATTTTAAATATTATTCAGCTGAGATTAAGTGTTGCTTTTGCATATGGCATCTAATAGTGATTTTTTTTAAAAAAAGAATTTTTTTTCTTCCCTAGTTGCTTTGGAAGTAAAGGTCATTTTGATACCATTTAGATACTGTCATATCTAAATGCAACCTGATGAACATGTCTCAAGAGTATGTGTAGCTCATTAGTAGTAATGGTTAGAAATCTGTTTCAACCTACTGAACATAACCTATCCTGTTCCCCACCTTAATGTTTGACATACTGCCTCCTACTATGAGATAGAAATTTTCTGTTAATGAAGATACATCCTTTCAGCTCTGATTTTTTTTTTATTCCTCATATTTCCTAATTGCTTTGATTTACAACAATTTACAAACTTCAGTTTTCTGTGTTTCCTTTAATTGCTATGTCCCTCTAAGACTTTGGCAGAACTTGATGTAGAACTGGGTATGATATGAGCATGTAGCATATGTGGACAGCAAAAAAGGAAAAGGAAAACACAAATATAGCTGTAGATCATTGAGGCTTAGGCATCTCATAAAGAAGAGTCGCAGCAAGGTTGAGAGAGTGTTAATATCTCAAATTCTTTTATCCTGATCTTGTCCTGTTTCTTGTAGTCCATTGTGTTTCTCCAACTAGTGTCTCAACCTGGCTGAAACGTACTTCCTTGTAAAACAAAAATACAGCCACCACAAGAGTTAGTTTCTTTGTCACTGTTGCCTGCCTGAGGGTAGTAGCACCAAACATGGTCTATGAAATAGGTCAGGCTTTTAGCCACATGGTAGGTCCAGGAAATCATTCTGGGGAGAAGCCAGTGAATATCTGTGAAGTGTCAAGGATGCACTAAAAAGTGAAAGAATATCAAGTTGTGACAAAATTGCAATATGTGAACCTTAATTCCTCTTCTTTGGCTCACTGATGACTCCAAGCTGACAGAAGTTTCATGACAAAAGCTTCCAAGGAGAAACCAGTACTAGAAGAAACAGCTCAGATGCTAAAGAAGCAAAAGGGCGGAGAGATGCAAAGGAAAAAGAATGGTCCCAACATAAGGATGTAGTAAATCTTCAAAATATTTTCATAATATCTCTACTAACTGTCAGTTATGGTAAACGAGGGCTGTTGACTGCTGAGCATTTTCAAAATCTGGCCAATTCAGTTTAGGTGCTCTAATAAAGTCCTTTGAAAATCCGCTCCTATCTGTATGATCTAAAGAGCTACCCATAGCTTACAAATGGGAAAAGATGTCCCACTCAGAGGAGCACATACTGTTATGATTCTTGTTATTTGTGTGTCGGGGGGGTTGTATGTGAGAAAGTCTAGGCAGAATTTGATTCTTTGTTTAAAAAAATAAGTTAAAGATTCTGAAAAATATATAGTCAAGTGCATCTGTGAGCTTTCTGAAAAACAAACACTATCTTCTTTCTCACATCTCAGAGGAGCAATGTAAATGTGCTCAAATGTTTACATTTTAAATTACCACCTTTCACAATGAACAGTGCGAGACAAAAATGGCTCTGTTTCAAGTAATTAAAAAAAAATCTTTGCCCTTTTTTAAAGTAAAGAAACTGCATGAATTCATGTTTTTCAAACTGAGCTCAGAAGCACTTGTTCTGCACAGTACTTCATATGCACTCTAGGTGACACACACCTGCTGTGTGGAGATTTGGGTTACATTTGCATTTTCAGAAGCTAAGGCCTCACATGCAGCTGATTTCTCAAAAATGACATGAGTTGTTAGTGTTGCTGTTCTAGCTATACCAAATGGTCCACTGCGATTTCAATGAAGAAACAATTTATTCTACTTTACACCAGTATAGTAATAGCATTTTTTCCTGAATGGTAGTTTCTTAAACCTGACTTGGAGGCCTTCCAGTGGGATTTCAATTTTTCTTGTTTTCTCTTTCCCTTTGTACTTTGAAGTAGAAATATTTTAAGTACTTCGTTTACTTGATTGTTCAAATTCTGAGATACTGGGCTGTGTAAATGAAATTTTAAAAGCTCAAAAAGTATTGGTTTTCTTTTCCCTTTTCAAACCACACGTGCACAAACCCCAAAGAAAGTCTGAAATCTGAGAGTTAAGTTTCTCTGAGCTAGCAGTAATCTGCAAGACGGTTTCTTCAGTAGCTTCATTATCTCTGCAGTGTAAACTGTATTTTCAAACTACCCGCCTGTTGAATGAACGAGAATTAACTTGCTACCATGCTGGTGTAATGCTGAGCAGAGCATAGAAGAACCATAACATTGCTGATTTAACAGTAAAGAATCTACAAAGAGCAAGTATCTCAAAGTATGTGAGTACGTATAGCTTGAAGCATTGAGTTACTGCTATGATGGAAGGTCTGAATTGTTGCTGGAGTTGATGAGCGCAATCAGTGAGGTGGCAGTCTTGTCCACAGCTTGGAGTATAGTGCCAAAATGCTGTACTACTTGTAAGTCTGTGTGCTTCCTGGAGGCTACCGGTTGTCTATCACTTCTTCTAGAACTTTGAAATAATATTGTCACTTGCTCTGTAAACAAGTGGCAGAATCATTTTATCTGGCTCAGTGCGTGTCAAAACACACTTGAGGTTTCCCTGGAACATGTGCGAATATTCCAATGTCTAAAGAGTCTACTGCTAAAATAGAGCAGTCTTATACTACAGTATTTTAAGGATACTTAAATGTTAAGCAGTTAATAAGAAAAAGAGACATTAGATCAAAATGTTAGGGAGAGAAATTAGACATTTTTTTGCCATGCTCTCCTCATTACTGTTGTTGGGGGTTTTTTGTTTGTTTTGGGTTTTAGGTTTTGTTTTGTTTTGTTTTCTTTTTTAAATACCTCTTCTAAGACTGCATCCCTTAGGGAATCATTTGTCAAATAAATTAATCCTTTAACATGTTTGTTAGGTGTTTAAATTGCTTGTTTTCTCTATGGAAGTAATAGATGCTGATGTTCAGCCTACTCAGGATTGTATTGTCTATTCACTATCTTAAAATACTCCAGATTATTATTTTCTTTCATTTCCAAGAAGAGAGTAAAAAAACTAGAGGATGACACAGAAGAATTTGGGATTTTTTGTTTGGTTGGGGTTTTGTTGGTTTTGTTTTGGTTTTTTTTTTTTTTTTATCTGTCGGTGTGAAACTAGTATGTTTGAAGATGGGTCCATTTAGACTCTGTTTGGGACTAAAGATGAGGTCATTGTCTGACCATGATTTCCAGTGTGGGAAATCACTGAGTTTCACCACCATGTGTAGTGTGCACAGCTACAGTGCAGTGCTTAGGCATTGCGTATTATTTTCTGTTGTTAGATATGTTCTGTATTGTCACTCAGCCCACAAATGAGACTCTGGCCTGCCTTCCCTTGACGAGGTCAGCACTTTGCTGTTGTCTCCCAGAAGTCAAATGTTCTTGTGCACTTTTATCTTAGCATGTTTCTCCACCGGGCTTATACTATGTGTGTCAGTTATAAGACACAGTTGCTGGTATTCCTTGCACTACAGCTTTCACTATGCCACCCTGCAAAGGACAAAATTATAGATGATTGCAAATGAGGCAGTTAAGTTTGTACCCCATAAGAAAAGAAAGGTGCAGAGCTGGAAGAACACAGCTTGCTTGCATGGTACAAAGTGGTTTTTCTATGGACATTACTCAGAAATGAGAAAATTCCAACTTGCTCTTATCGATAGTCTGTATAATGACTTCTGAGTGGCAGTAAAGGGTATGTGCCTTCCAGACTCATTTCTGGTTACACTTCAATTAATTTTTGGCTAGTAATCTATAGTTTGTTGTTTACTGTGTTATTATTAGAGAAGGTTTTCTCCCAGCAAACGTTTAATTTGTGCCATCCACCACACTTTGCAGCTGGGAAAGCCATTATAAATAATGATAGTGGCTTTTCAGTATACCACTTAGATTTTTCAGCAGCATGCTAGAATTTTAACCTTTAGATGTAACACTGTAATGATATGTCATCCCTAAATAATGAAATGCCAACTGCCTACTGAAAGTAGTATACACCTATTTTCAGCCTGAAAATCGCAATTAGTCCTTACAGTAGCTTAACTTTCTCAGCAGAAGTGCTGTCTAGGCTAGTGTTATGGTGGTGAGCAGGATAGAGCGATGGGAGGAACAGGGTCCTTATAATAAAATTTTTTAAAAACCCAAACAAACCTGCCTCGTTAAGAACTTCTTAATTTAAAACAAAATAAAAATTGGTTACAGACATTTTAAAAGTTCCTTGTTGCTACTTGTTAGCTTCCAAACATGCTATGGTTCCCAAGTGGCTTTAATTTTCAGACAGAAAATGCATAGTAAAGATGTTTTAATTGACCAATAATAAAATAATTTAAATATATATTGTAGCAGTGTAAACAACTTCTGAATGTTTGATGCCCCTGCAGGTAATCAATCTAGCTTCTAAAAACTGTATTGTTTTGTTGGTGTTGTTCCTGCAAGCAGAGTTTTAAGGTGTTTGCATGTTCTTGTACAGGATTATCTTTAGAAAAAAAAGGCTTTTAAATGCAAGTTACTTCCTACTATGGTCTAAATCTTGAAGAACATTAAACAAAAATTACAGGAATAATGAGATCCCCACTTAATTTCACTGTCAAATCTTTCCTTCCTTTTTCTAGGAACCTCTCTTCTGTGCCTTCACGTTGTGTAATCTACTATGGGCAACATATTAGCATGTCCTTAACAAATTGAAACATATGCTTCAAAGTTTTCCCATTCTTAAGGCAAGATATTTTCTCTTTTTACTGTCTAGAAATGGCACCCTTGGGCAGAATAAATATTGTGAATTTCTTTGTTTGGGTGAGGCAAGTGGTTTTGTGATTACTTAATATGGGGGGCAACCACCTTGTGAATATCTTCACTGAACGAAATAACTTCCATTCTTAGACCAAGAAGCACTGCGTGCTGCAATCTCAAACATGCAGTTACATAATAAAGCTATAAAGTGTTAAATTTAATCTTTTGAGTTCAGAAAAGCTTTTCTAAAAGCTTTAATTCACTCTGGATTTATAGGAAAAAATAACGAATGTTGCTTACTATATATTTATGCTAATTTTTTAGACTTGAACAACTGCTGCTATTCTCTGAAATTTTTCATGTTCAAATCTCTTTACTCCTTTTTTTTCTTCGTAGATCAAATAATCAGGTGCAGGATTAACATGATGAGTGTTTAGATTCCATTTGGGGCTGTGCAGTGGATATGTACTTCAATGACAGGACTATTAATGTATCCAGGCATCATGGTTTCAGTCATTGCTTCACATGTAAATAATGTCTGACTGCAGTGTGCCCTGTGACTGGGTCCTGTAAAAAATGAAAAGTTATTGATCTTGTTTACTACAGTGTGTCTTTAAGAAGAGGCCTGCATTTCCCTGCAAAATTACACTAGCTGCCAATCCTGTTGGATAAAGTAGGATTAAGTATATAAATATCTAGAAGTCACTGCTATAGCCAGAAGTTATTAGGGAGATAGTAGTTGAATGGTGTTAACTTGAAAAGGGTAAAGTCTTTATCCTCTAACTGTCTGGGCTCTATTTGCTTCAAGGAAAATCATTATATTGACTTTTTTTTTTTTTTTAAAAAAAGGAAGTAGATACAAAATTTGGATTTATGTAGTAGTCTTTCAGCATTTTAGTTTTTCAGAGCAGTTTTTTACATCTCTACACCCACTTATGGGGAAGAGAATGAGCAAATGGAGATGCTTTCTGCAACCTCTTGTGTTCAGGAGCTGATCAGCTGAAGAGCGACACTACAGAAGAATTTAGAAACTGCAGAAAAATAAGTGGAATGAAGCCTACCAGTGTGTAATAACCTAAACTGAACTTGATTAGAGACCAGTACAAACAGGTTTTGGAAGAATTATTTTTTAACATATTTGAATAGCAATTTTATTGTTAATCTGAAATAAAAGCAAATCCACTATCACGGCTCCTCCTGTTAAAGAGGAAAGCATTGATTTATTATTCCTTTACAACAGACAGTGCTATCTCTTGAAGCAAACAGCCTACATGAAGAATGATAATGGGGCTGGCTGATTTTTTTTTTTTTTCCCATTAAATTTACCCTAATTCCTTCAATAATAATTTGAAAGTATTTTGATCCTGAAATATTTATACAGTGCATCATGTTCCCCTTCATACTGACCACTTGGTGTTACCTAGTGCACCAACGTGTTTCTACAGGCATGATTCCCACCTCACCAAGAGGAATATGGTTATTAAAAGATCCTCAAAAAGGTTTCAGAATGAAGATAGGTCGGCTTTCATATGTATTTGCTTGCATTTAATATTGATATTTTGACTACAGTTTTAAAATGAGATCTTTAAAAATGGACCACAGGTACAAATATCTATATTTAGTCTTGTTCATATCTCTAAATTATCAATTATACGATCCTGTTGTGTCAGTAGTAGTTAATCGATTAAATGTTTCTCATAAAGCGCTTGGGATCTATTCCAAGACTTGTCCTTCTTGGTGTACAGTGGGAAGATAAACCTTCTGGTGAGTAGGAAGTCAGCCTGCTGTTGACTTTAGCTCTTTTCAGTCTTGGTTAAAATAACTTTTTCCACTTTATTTACATTGAATATCATATTACTTTTATGCATGTCCCCAAAGATTATCTGGGCTATCTCTATGCTGTACAGGTGCTTGCACCATGATGCATCCAAACTTCATTGAAAGTTAACAGCATCCCTTCTGGTTTTGCAATTTCAGTGGAGGTTTGTAGAAAAGTTTCTGGGTTTGAGCACTTTCTAAAAGCTCAAGAATGCTATGATAATAGCTTTAAAATGTTAAATTAGTTTTAAAGGGGCCAGAAATATACTTTATAAATCTAATTTATGCAGTTCATACAATTAGATAAGTAGTATATTATACAATAAAATAATATCAAATATAATTTACAAATGTAAGCCATGATACCTAAAACAGTAAGACAAACATACTGATCAGATATCTATAACACAGTTGAGATTCTGTCTCACTGTAGGTAACGTGATCAAGAGTGATTATTATAGTTAATGACAATGTAGTCACAGAAATAAGGATAGTCTCATATGGCTTAACCCCAGCCGGTAACTGAGCAGCACACAGCTGCTCACTCACTCCCCACCAGTGGGATGAGTCAGAAGAGTAAAAGTGTGAAAACTTGTGGGTTGAGATAAAGACAGTTTAATAGGTAAAGCAAAATCCATGCATGCAAGCAAAGCAACACAAGGAATTCATTCAGCACTTCCCATGGCAGGCAGTGCTCAGCCATCCCCAGGACAGCAGGGCTCCGACACGTGTTAGGGTGACTTGGGCAGACAAACGCCGTCACTCTGAACGTGCCCCCCTTCCCCTCCTTCCCCCAGCTGTCTGTGCTGAGCAGGACGCCCTGGGGGCTGGGACACCCCTGGGGGCAGCTGGGGTCGGCTGTCCTGCCTGTGCCCCCTCCCGACTTCTTGTGCACCCCCGGCCTCCTCGCTGCTGGGGTGGGGTGAGGAGCAGAAAAGGCCCCGACTCTGTGTGAGCGCTGCTCAGCAGTGACGGAAACATCCCTGAATTATCAACAGTGTTTTCAGCACAAATCAGAAACACAGCCCCATACCAGTTACTGTGAAGAAAACTATCTCAGCCAAAACCAGCATGGATGTCAACAGGAAACACCATCAAATGGAGGGATACTTAGCAGTGCAGTCCTGTGTTTCTTGTTTTGCCGTTAAGTAAGTGGAATGAAAGTTATGAGTTATTAGCTTCCCCTCAGAAAATAGGTAACTAACTCAAGCTTGAGTATAAAAATATTCATAAGTACTTGACTCCAATTAGAAACTATAGGGGTTGAATAAGTAACGGATCAGCATCTGGCTGAGCATTCTCATGGCATTAAACAGTAATTTGTCAGGCAAAGGTGAGATTGCAGCAGGTTGTCATTTGTGACTTTTGGAAATGAAATTGTCAGTGTTAGATCCTGAAAGAGTTTATGAAGATTAAAGGACCTATTGTCATGTTCTTAAAAAATTCAGCCTTTTGAGAAAATTGGTTACTAATTATTTCAGTAATATGCAGTATTCTGTTGTTAGCTGAACTCGATAATAACTTCATAAGTTAAAAATGACAGGTGTTTTAAATGTTTTCATAGTAAAAAGGTCCAAATTAACTGAAGCTGTAAAAGCCATATGCTTCAAAATTTAAACTGCTCTGTTGACTCTTGAGACTATGAAATCTATGTAGATCAGTCACGACCACATGAAACTTTGATTTTTATTTGGTAGGCTGATTAAATCCTCCATTTCACCCACTGAAACAAGACTGGAGTACGACACTAGGTTTTTACCTTTCTTTAGGTATCACTTTCTATTAAGACTATCTTTGTATAAAATATTTTACATGACATCTTCAGACAGCATAAATCGTAGAGCCACACCAGCATGAGAATATAATATGGATTGTTATTTGAAGCTCCTGGTCATTTATGGGCATGTATCTACAAAAAGAATTAAGAAAGTGCGCAAGGTCTGAATGCCATCACACAGCCAAAACAGACCCATTCCCACTGTGCACTGTGGTATCTGAAGTGGAGTTTTCTGTGGTGCAGAACTGCTGTTTCTGTGGTGGTTGATGACGAGACACGGAGGCCATTAATAAGACAGTGCATTGCTGCTGCTTGGAGTCAGCTGCGCCCGAATGGTGTCTGTTGTATCAAATCTGTCTTCTGCCTGATGGATAATATGGCTCTCCTCAGATTTTGATGTTTTCAGGGTTGTTTCTAGTTTTTTTCCCTCACTGCCATGCGGTGTTTTGCCATTCTGACGTGTCCTTCCCCAGCGGTGCTGAGGAGCTCAGCTGTGCTCTGTGGTGGGGCTGGTGCGGAACCCCCAGCCATGTCTGGCATGGGGCAGCCCCGCTCTCCCCTCAGAGGCCTGTGGCCACCACCTGGGCATGGACACCCAGCACAGCCCGGTGGGACGTGGGGCTTCCGCGTCAAACTACCTCAGTGGCAGTGTGCCTCGTCTGGCAGTGACGTCCGGAAGTGCCATAATATGTTTTTGTCTTCTAGGGATGATGCTCGTAGCTGTAGACAAGTGTACTCGTGACTTCTCTTGCCTTATGCCGAATGCACCACGTATCCTGCGGAAATGTTTAGGTGTTGGAACTGATCGGGTAAACTAGGTGAGTTATATGCAAATTCACTATTCTGTTCTGGTTTAAGTGAATTGTTCAGTAACACAAATTTAAAGCCTCTTGCTTACATTTGTAAATCTTTCTTGTGCAATCTCCTCTGAACTTGTGCCCTTTTCTCCCTCTCATGCTGGTGCGGGCTCCTTGGAGGCAGACTGGCCATGTTACAGCAGGACATCGAGGTATATTGGAGTTGCAGTGCCTGTCTGTCTCTATTCTGGGATCACTCTGTCTGCAGTTCAGGTTTTCTGGTTGTTGGTTTTTTCTATCTTATCTCCTTACATTTTGCATGCAATATGTTATACTTTTGCCAGACAGCTGAGGGTACTTCACCACTGTATAACTATGCTTGACATTTAATTTAAAATCAAAGATACCATTCTGTAATAGTTTAAGCTGTGCCTCAGTCCCAAGCAACGTAAATAACCTTCTTTTCAGTGAAAGAGGCAATTCATTGCTTTGGCTATACTTTCAGAATGATTCTGTCTCAGAATAGGCGAGCTGAAAGGTTAGGTGCCATTCTCCATCACCTAAACAAACTCAAATTGAAGTCACATAATTTGTGTGAGTTGTCAGCACAAAACTAATTTCACTTCATATATTTTCATTTCTTACTGGTATATAAGCCCTGGAAAAAGCAAATATGTGAGTAAACCTGGAATTATCCTGTTTATGTAATTGTGTAGAGAAGAGACGGATATGGAAATACTTAATTACTTCCATGGCCTTATATTTTCTAAAGAGTAAGGACAAGGAAGCAAGGTGAAAACAATTAAACATATATTTATACCAAAGGGATGTGATTTTTTTTTAGGACTCAAACTAAGGGCCAGGTCTTGCAATGTTGATTTCAGCTTGCTGACTAAAACATCTGTTAGAACTAAAGCCTTTCATGCAGTTTGTTTGGTTTCTTTAGTCAAATAAAAGAGACAAAAAATATTTCAATTCCATGAAAAATATGTTTGTGTGGAACATGCCTACAAACTTGTCAACATTTTATAGCCAAATGTCTACATTTATGATATAGGATGTTGCATACAACAGTTTGGTTTTTTCCAGGATGGAGAGAAACCTGAGAAACCTTAGGTTTCCTTGTTCCCAGCGGTGGAGCAGTTTGCCCATAGTGATTCTCTGTCGCTTATCCCTGTATGAGTTTCACTGTGACCCTAAGAAGCGTTCCTGAAAAATATTTCACTCAAAACTAAGAAAAATGCACATGACATTTTGATTCTGTCAAAACAATGCTGAATATCAGAGGAAAGCTATGAAAGCTATGACAAAATTTCCAGACATATCTAGGATAACAAATCATAAAACTGTTTTCAGGGTTTCATTCATTTGAAACATTCTCTTTGACAGTACCTAAACCAAAACACAGAGCTGATGCATCCACAACATGTCTTGTCATACAAGTGTATACAAAGATTTTTGAAAGTATCAAGGGCATCATGAAGTTGTACTTTAAAAAAAATAAAAATAAAAAAAAAATCTGCAGTATTCATGACCCAATGGGATCTGATAAGAAGTGGGAAGGGTTGTTGTACTGCTGTAATATAACTAAAGCCAGTTATTTAATTTCTTTTTGCGCAGAGGATGATACTGTTATTAGGGATAGTCTGTGCAGTCTGTTTGTAGCAGGGATGCCTGGTGATACAGATGCAGTGAGGACTTTTTTTTGGGGAAGCTGAAATACATCCCAGTATTTGCACATTTATTAGAAATTATGAAGCAACTTGTACTGGTACTAAGGGCAGTCTCATCCACTGGGTGCTTTAAACCGTAATTTATGCTTTAAGAGCACAGTCTGTTTCAGAATTAGGGAGCTGTTACATCCTAAAGAAGCCCCATGTATACCATTACAAACTTTGCCGGAGTGAGTGAAGCTTTGTTTCACTTATTACAGGCTCTCTGGCACCTGATGTGAGTGATGCATTCTTCCTTGAGGGTGACTAATAGCAATCAGCCATAAGATCTCATTGTAATCTTCTGTGAGGGGGCAGTCACTTTTTAATATATTCCAATTTAAACACCGAACTAATGTTTAAAGCATAAACTAGTAAATTTTTAAGGCTCAAGTAATTAATACTAGAAATGGCGGTAGTGCTTTATCTCTAGGGAGACGAGATACACTTGCTATCCTCAGAGGTCAGTATGTTATACGCAATGCAACTGATTGGAGTTTATTGAAGAGCAAGCTATTTCTGGAAGGATTGGTTTGGTCTGAAGTGAGAGACAGAACTGCTGTGAACAATGATTTATATAAGATGTTGCTGTACTAGGGATATTCGCCTAGATTTGAGGTGTGAGGGGAAGGGGTGTTTAGGTTACATTAGGGGAGCAATCACGAGAGCGCTTTTCTTCTTCCTCTGAAATAGGTGGAGTATAAAATGGTTGAATGAGACCAGGGAATAGTGATCAGGTTACATTACCCAGGGTCATAAGAAGCCTTTCTTGCCAGCTCCACCTCTTTGTTTTGTGTGTGTGTTGGGTTTTTGTTTGTTTGGTTTGGTTTCCCCACCCCCTCTCTGCCCAGGAATAATTAGGACTTGCTGATGGCAGATTCTCTTGTGTTTTGAGAAGCTCTGCTATGTGGGCAATTTGGCTGCAACAGAACCTCAGCTTGCCTAGAAAAGGTGTGTGCCCCCACTGGGAAAAATTGACTGAAGTTTGATTTAAAACATGAAGAAAAAGCTGTGTTCTTTTTGCCATCTCAGCTGGCTACCAGGGCCAAAGGTACCTATAGCATATTTTTAAAAGTTCATCATCTTTACAAGTGGTTGTTCTTGTTTGGTGTTGGGTTTTTTGGGGGGATGGGCGTGTCGGTTAGAAAACAGAAATCTGTTTTCAAATGACTGATGGGATCAGAGTAAGAGAAACTGGGCTTCTGTGAAACCTTTCCAGAAGTTCTTGTTGTGCTTTACCTCATTTTTAGGCTTTATTACAAACCTTTTTTTTTTTTGGTCAGAAATTATGTACCGATCGTTGCTTTGGTGGGTAACCAGTTGGAACTAATGTTATATGGTGTCTCATTTGAAATATTCAGAAATACCTTGATGAAAAATGGTGGGAGCTGGAAAGGTGCTGGGGAAAAAGAAACTGGAATTTCACATAGGTACATTTCTGTTTAAAGAGAGAATTTCAAGGTTCTGATGGGGTAGTTAAATAATGGTAGTCAAATAGTGGTAGTTAAATTGACATGTACTTGGGGAGATAGTATTAAAAAGTTCAGGTTTTAGGCTTAAAGGTCAGATATACTGTGTAAAACCAAACAAAATTGTTTATATGAGAATAGATGAAGTATCTACTTAAATAGGCCACTAAATATTTTTTAATTGTGGCTGGTCAATAGTTACTTAATATGATTAATCACTGCAAACCTTTAACAGCTTCCTCCTAATGAATGGAGATTGTTAATGCTCATTTCTCTAACTTCTCTTGCCCTCCCTTGCTCTGTAAGAATGACTTCTTTTGTATTGCAGTAGGAAGCCTTCAGAGGCCTTCAGGAAATTATTCCTGACTGCATAGCTCGTGCTTAGAGTAACAAAGAGGTCTCATAGCCATGCATATGAAAATAATGTTATTTTTCATAGCAATTAATTTACTCACACTTGATGGTGATTTATGAAAAATCACTATGAAAAAACCTGCCCAGGATATTTGCTGCAGTTGACATCATAATCCTCATACTCTACCGAATCAACAGAAAAAAACTTTTCCAATCCCTCCTTTTCTTAATGAAGTTTTTGCCCCTCCAGCCTTGCCTTCCCTCTGCACTCCTACACTAGTGGGCTTTTGCCCTTTTTTCCCACTCAAAAAAACAATGGCAAAATTTTGAGTAACATTTGGATAAATCTTGGAGTTAGACTTGCTCATTTTCACATTAATTTTTGTAATTTTATATCTTGATACTTTTTTTGGCCTGACAGACATTATAGAAGTGTAACAATCTCTAGCAAGAATTTCTGGTATTAGCCTGGTAGATTTCATGGGAGTATTTCCTGTATTACATTGAAGTGCTCTTTGCTACTTCTTGAGATGTGGAAGCACAAATAAACTCCTTGTAGGCTCTCATTATTGAGCGCATCTATTGACTGCAATTTCTGTTAATGAAAATGTCCAAATTTTTTTAGATGGTTTAGAAAATATGGCCCTCTGACATAAACTGTGCTTTTTCTGACATCAAGATACATGAGGATTCTTCAGAGGATTTTCCTGTTGCTGTCTTAGACTTATTTCAGGCATTACTAGCTTCAGACTGGTGTAATGCATTGACATGTACATTGTAGGGAGGAATGCTCCAGTTAATAGGCCATGTAACACCAACAGGTAGTTGGCCTTGTCTTTCTCATGTGAGACATTTCCTCTCATTTTGCTGTGCACTCTTACATAAATGAGACAGCTTACTTGTTTTGTATGTAAGAATTTGTAACTTTTTCTATTTGGTAATTCTTGTTACAACTTCTGGAGACAAAGAACTACATTTTTTTTGTAATATATTTTCTAAGAGCTTTACAAAGTGAGAGACTTAGGTGTGTGAAGAAAGGACAGTATCTCATGAAATTAAGACAGCAATGAACCTTTTTTTTGAGAAGGGTAATACCCTGCACACTATTCTGAAGGTAGATCTTCCATGATGTGAACGTTTTTCAAAGGGTTGCTCCCATCCCAACGTGAAAAACTTCAAAGGTGCCTCTTCATTAATATGCAAATCTTCAAAAGGGGAATTACAAAATAACAAGAAAACTCTCAAAGGGAAAGCAGTTACCCAAAGATGTAAAAATCTTTGTCAGGGACAGCTCCTCTGTGATTTAAAAGTTCTTCAAAGTGGAAATCACCTCAAGCAATGCAAATTCAGTGCATGGGAAATCACTGAGTGAGAACACTTCCATGTGTAATCTTTAAAGTGGCAGTAAGTGTTCACTTGAAAATATTTTTTAAATGGCATTTTTAAGAATTGGTGCTGTATGTACAATCCCATTACTGTACGATACCTTGAGGGTGGCATAGCTGTTAAGTTTACTGGAGGACTTTTAGTTATATCTATATCAGAAGGAGTTTGTGCTGCCAAGCAGTAATTTAGGATGAGTGGGTTTATTAAGCTCTTAATAATGGGTTATGAACTGTTGCATACAGTTCATTAGCAATTATTTGTCGGTTCTTTTATATTTGCAGCAGCAACAGATACATTATTTGGGTTTATTTTGGAAGTAACAACTCCAACTTTACAGGGACCAAAAGCCTTGGTGTTATGACTACAAAAGGCTCATCAGTGAGAGAATCTGTGTTGTCTTTTTTGTCCCAAATGCTTGGTGGTAGGGTGCCTGTCCAGAGGCCATGCTCAGCCCTGAGGGCCAGGGAGGCATCGATGGCTGGAAGACATCTTATTATGTGTATTTTTGCATATGGCAGCTTTTTAGTTTCCTGAATATAAAGATTTATTCTAATAGCAGTAGTCAAAACATTAGATTTTATTCTGTAATTTGTGTTTACTAAACTGCACTAACAAATTTTTCTGGAAAAACAGCAGAACACACTGATCCTTAACGGCTGCTACTTGTTCAGTACTCAGCCTGTTTTGAAGATTTTTAGTTCTAAGGATTGGGACCTCCTAAAGGGACAGTCCTTTGTTGTAGGACAGACTGTGCTCTTTCGCAAGAGCCTTTGTACAGGTGGCTCCTGGGTGCAATCCTGACGCCACTAAGTGAAGTGTAGTTCTGTCACTGACATCAATAAAACATGGTTCCTACTGATTCATGCTGGTGTATGCTTTGTAAAGTGCCTAATGTGGTGTTCTCTGTAAAGGGGGCATTTTTAATATCTGTCAAGTCCTGAATTATTCTGGAACCCTATTTGTTGTGCCCATGCTGCAAGTCTCATGCCGTTGCGGTCACGTCAATCCTTGCAGGTGTAAAAATAACAATTGCTATATACCATATACATGGTATAAATAGTCTAATTGAGCAAGTATTACTTGGATGGAAAGTTGTATTTATTTAACTGGCTTTTTGCTCACTTGTTGAAATTGGTTAATCATATTTTTCAAGAACAGCATAAGCCTTTCAACTATGCAATGACTGCAACATATACCCCTTTATTTCAGTTTGATTTTTAAATATCACCCAGATGATTTGTGTTTGCTGTTAAGGCTATGCTGAAAGAATATAAAGGAAGTCATTATTCTAGTTCTATTTAAGCTTGAGATTTATTCCATTTCCATAAACCTAAGACGACAGCCTCTTTTCAAGATAATTCACATACTGTGCCTTTTTGCAAGCTTCCTGCATATGATATCTGAAAGGGAAACATTTATGAAAAGAAAAAGCAATCTTTTCCGTTCTGTAAGATGATTTTACACAAAATAACTGGAAGGAAATGCCCCTCTCAAATGATCTCTTAGGTTTTGGGTTTTGTTGCCCTAAAGTGAAATACTAAACATTTCCAATTAAGTAATTAATAATGGGGTGAAATAAAGAGGTTATTTTTAACTAGCAGTGTTTTATATCATAGCACTGGTATGTTGAGTACACATCCTGTTCAAACATGATTTTATTATTTTAGAAAGCAGTTTATGGATTCTGTGTATGTAAGATGACCTAGAGGTTAACAACTATTACAATTTCCTATTAAAAACTAGAGCTGGGTTGTATTGAAGGAAGCTATCATTCTGTGCAGGAAATGTGGACTTTCATTATTGCTATGCCCTGTGTAAAAGAAATAGACACTCCTCTGTATCAAACTTCTGACATGATTATTTTACCTCTCCATGGCAAAAAACTTCTTTTTGCACAAGCACAGTTATTGTGGTTATTATATAAAAATATCATCCACGCAAACATACAGTATTTCTAAAGTAGGTTCAAAAGTATTACTGTGTAGATGTTCGGGGGAGAAAAATTGACAGATGGAATCTGAGGGATATTCTATAGCAGGTTATTTGGAAGGTACAAGGCTAATGCTATTTTACTTTGTAAACCTAAAAAGGAAAACAAAAAATTTGCTCACAAAATGGCAAAAATGTGGCACCGCATTTGTGGTTTAAAGTGCAATATGTAGGTGGACATCCAAGTCATCTTAGTGTCTGGCAGATAATTAAGGCAGTCCCTTGATGTCCTTAGTCTTAAAAGCAGGCATGTGAAACGGTAATAAAAATCGGGGGGGGGGGGGGGGGGGGGGGGAAGAGACTTCATTATTATATTGCAAAATACACAAAATCTTCAGAAAAATAAGTTTTACTAAAATGATTCTTTGACCTTGAGAAACAGTTCTACAACCTCATACCTCAAGGTCACTGTTGGCCAGGTGGCTTGGGTCTGATTTCCCCAGCCACAAAAGAGAAGGCGGTAGCAGTGCATTCACCAGGAGAGCCTTGGGACCATGGACAATCATGTCCTTCCTTCCAAAATACTGTGAATTCAGTAACTTTCAGTCTTGCTGCAGAGAAGGCATTTATCTTGTCGGGTTTAGAAGAGGTCTGGAAGATAAGGGGTAGAAAAGGGTTGAAACAGCTGCTCTGGTGAGGTAAAAGGGGTACTTCTATTGCTTGAATTTGAGATGGCTGCATTAAGTAATCTCTGGGATTTCCTTTTCTTTCTCAATACAGATGTGTACAGTGACTTTAAAACAATGCAAAATATTTAGACTCCGAAGTTTAGAGAAATGCATTTTATAACATCTAAGCATCTTTACTTAGATTACTTATTTAATTTAAACAAAAAATAGAAATCTCTCCACTCCTATCTTGTGGGGGCATAGATTTACCTTCCCACTGGATCTTTCACTCAGTTACCTTTATGAAGCAGACTGGTTGGAACATACAGGTGGTACAGCTTGTGATGCACAATTTTTTTTTTCATAGCTACTGAGTTTTTTTATGTGCTCTTCTACTCATAGGAAGCGAAAAGATGTTTAGAGATGTTATTTTTGTATGAAGAATTAAACATGAATGCTTGGTTTCTTATTTTCAAAAATTTTTTCAAACTTCTTTGCATGTACTTAAAATGAAAGTCAACATGTGTTCTGCACTGTGCAGGTAATGTTGGT
This sequence comes from Athene noctua, assembly GCF_965140245.1. NCBI lineage: Eukaryota > Metazoa > Chordata > Aves > Strigiformes > Strigidae > Athene > Athene noctua. The sequence goes on from NC_134045.1 coordinate 18,108,777, forward strand.
GAAAGTACTCCCCTTCCAATGTGACAACAGACCTTTGTCATCTACATGGCAGACCTGTTATGGGTATCAGAATTGTCTACCTAATTGAGATATAACATAGTTTTAAATTATCTTCCTTGCATTTTGGAAAACATGCTAATTTTCTTCGAACAAACCTACAGTCAATACCTGACATATCATATTATTTTATTTTCCCAAGTATAAGTGAAACAAAGCTGATAGCTGCAGATACACGCATATGAGTGAGCACAGACATCAGAAACATAAGTGATTCTAAATTACTTTAAAAAAAACCCCAAACAACCCTAGCTTAGACCAGGACTTTCAGGGATATATGTATTAAGGGCATTTTCCATGCAACAAGGAACACTTCATTGATTCTTCCTTGTCCAGAGGTGATCAGAAAACATGAAAAAAGATGTCCACGAAGAGAATTCTGTGTGCAATTTACTGTGAACCTGCTGGTCCAAATCTTGGATGGAGAGCATTTCTTAGACCAGCAGATGATCCAGGTCTATTTGCAGTTTATGAAGCTGGCTTTATAAAGCAGGTGTACTGCTGGAGAGCAGGAGTTAGGCAGGGCCCACTGCACTTTGCTTGTAATTCCCTGGATCGTAAGAAGAGAGCAAGCACTACATGCATGCATGCTTGGTTTCTTGGTGAGAACCCTATGTGCATAAGCCATACAGAACTTCCAGTGTTAAGCAATTTTTGGGTTTTTCTCTGGCTTTTTTTTTTTTTTGGTGTCTCACTTCTGTGTGTTCTGTACTCTCATGTGTGTGCTTCAAATATCAGATTAAGCTGTTATTTTTGTTTGGAAATGGGAGTTACCTGTAATGCTCCACCTGCACACGAGTATAGTTGGGCCAGTTGGTGCTTCTCTGTTTCTTTTCTTTTTGCTGCTCTGCTTCTTGGCTCTTAGCTCAGTATGGGCAAAGATTTTACTACAGTGCTTAGCAAAATGAATAAGGCTGAACAGTTTTTGACCTGTAAGAATACTTTGCTTGCTATCCAAGGGCTCAACTAAGTCTCAGTTTTGAATTTAAACCTTGCAGTGAGCCAGTGCCATTCTTCTGTGTTTCCATTGTGTTGTGTTATCTTTAGCACCCCTAAGAAAGACTTTTGTTAGGACTACTGTAAGGCCCCTACAAGGATGATCAAAAGTTTTTGATAATTACTTTTGAATAAACAATAACATGCAGGTTTTATTCACAGTGGGTTATAAAACATTACTGATACAAATTCAAGTGTTCAGAAGATGGTGAAAGCAAATGAATAAAATTCTCTGTGTTTAATAAGCACTGCTTTTATATATTTCTTCTGTGTGAGAAAGTATTTGTTCTGTATTAGTGTAGAAATTTCTTTGAGGAGATCAATTTAACAAAGAATAGTCTCTGGAGTATTTCATTAATGTGTGTCTGCAGAAATGTCATAGATATTTTGAATGTTCTAATAACATTTTTAGAATGTAAATGTGATGCATTTTTAAAGCCTGTTAAAGAAATCCTCAAATATAAGCTACTGTTTTTCATCCTTTAGGAAAGTATCTTCTGTAACATGTGTGTATGTGCAATCATGCACACTCTTTCTAAATAGATAAATTTTGGCTTTTAGACAGGAGTTTTAAACCACTAATTCTGAGTTGAGTGTTTTGGTGGGGTGTTTTGTCATTACACCAATTAACATTAGTGTTTCATGCAAGTCTGAATGAAAAATTCACAGAAAGTCTGTGAAGAAACAACAGCCAAACCATGTAAAAAATATATGTACGTGTATGTGATGTTCTTTTCCTTCAAAGATCTACATTTAACCAGCATCTGCACAGTAAAAGTAATCTTTAGATTTTAAAACTGAATTTGTTTACTCTTGGTATTTGCAGTGTTAAGACATAAGGGCATTTAATATAAGGAGGTATTTTTAGAAGCTTCATGTCTCAATAAAGGAACCCATGTATCAGAAATTATTGTAACTATCTTTTTTTGTTTGTTTGTTCTGACCTTTCCTGTTGCAGAAAAACCTGGTCCACTAGTAAATACAGTAGTACGTATGCATGTATTTGCATGCCTTTTCTTGTTGTCCACATTGACAGTGTACTTCATACCATGGATGGATTTGGGTTTTTATTCTGTGCCTAAATCCTTTACAACAAAGCATAATGACATATTCTGAATTTACTCTAATATGTAAATTCAACTATTAGGTACATGTTCTGGAGGACTGCTTTGCTTAAAGCAGTGACCTAAATTGGTTCATGGCAGGGTTACTAATTTAACATGATAGATGAGAATTTTCCTTTTAAAATAATGCATTATTCCATTGCAGCAGTGAATCTGGCAAATTTCATAACAATATAAAATACCCCCCTAACAAAGTAATGACATCTTTATGAAAAACAGATCTGTCTCTCAGTTGACTGTCTGATACAAGTTCAGTTCTTGAAAGAAGAGCAAGAGAGAGTACTGTAGTAAGGAAATCTCAGTATTTATTAAACCCTTTTTAGTTTTTGTAAATTCTCTGAATCTTTCTCCCTTTCTTGCTGGGACAGTGAAATGATGAGAAGCTTTGAGTGTTCATTTCTGTTCATTTAAAAGCATTGAATGAGCTGAGCTAGAACACTGATGCCACCTTAGCTTTCAGAAGCGCTCAACATTGGCTAACTCTGTTGTTCCCGATGATTTTGTTGCACATATTTAGGGGTTTGGTGCAAGGAGCAGGAAAGCTGGTAATAAGGTTCTCACTATTTTTGTTGCTTCTGGAAGCATTTGTTTACAAGGTTGGAAAGGTGAATTGGTTTGCTTTGTGAAGGTTATCTCTACAGTGAAGAGAGCTGGTTTTGGTTTTGAACGAAGGTTTGTTTTGACAGAAAACATATATGAAGAAAATGCTAATTTAAAAAGATCTTGGCAAGCGTTTGATTCTTATTCTCTTCCATTATACTATGAAATGAAATAACTTCCAAAGTATGGCCATCCTGTTTCTCTTTGCAATGGATGTAAAAGAAAGAAAATTTAACATGTCCCATGATCAAATAATATTTGCTGAAAGATAAAGTGCATATAAGTATTACTGCCTGTGCAAAAGCTTCATTAATCATATCTCTTGCTGAATTTGGAAAACATTGTGAGCATAGTGTTGAAAATGTAGTGACAGCAATTATTGACTTATTGAGTTAATGATATGACAGCTTGTTATAAATTACCAGAGGTTAATGGGATAAATAGTTGGGATAAAAACACTTAAAAACTGATGAAGTATTATTTCCTTAACTGTCTTTCACAAATATGTATTTGAGACTGTGGGTATAACTTTGGAATACGTTGTTTCCAGTTGCAGTGTAGGGGACAACATGTGTACTCTGTTATTAATGACTGGTGCTACTAGCTTCCTACTGGTCATGCTCAGTGGTAATCATTAGTTTTGGGGATCATGGGGGTGTAAATGAAGCTGATCTCTCCCTCTCTTTGTCTTGCTGTACTTTCTGAAAACTTGTGTATTAGCTGTACTACTGTGCTCTGTCTGCAGGCACAAAAGGGTCAAATGTTGTTGTAGAAGCAGTACAATTTGCTTCTGCTAAACCTTGTTTCTGATAAAGGATTATTGTTTTGGTGGAGCATGAATATGGCTATGCTGCTTTCAGATCATGCCATCAGATGTCTCTAGGATTACTGCAGGGTAGACTCTAGGACTTGAAGTTTGTATTGTTCCCTGATTTCTGCTAATGCAGCGTTACCTAAAAATCTACCAATTCTAGTTCTTGGAGATTTGGGAACTGGTTACTATAACTGGATGTTTACTGCTCTATATGCAGTGGTTGGCCATTACGATGATATAAACCACTGTTTTTATGTACTGGTCTGGTAAGAAATGCTTACTTCTGATATAGTCGAAGGCTTCTTGTTTCAGGAAATGGAAAGGAGATACCTTGATAAATGCCATGTGTTAAAAAGGCATTAAAAAAACTATATAAACATGACCTGTATGTGTAAAACACCAATTATTGAATGTAATGTGGTACTGACCTACTACTGGATGCATAAATCTAGATGTCTTTTTTTGGTAAGTCATCTCTGTATTGTTATAAGAAACATGATATAGGTTTATGCTCTAGAAATCTCACTAAAAACGGAATTTTTGAATTTTTTTTTTCCTTTGACTGAGAGATGATCTGGTGGTGGTTACAGATTCAGGTTCAGGTAGACACATGTAATTCTGAAGTACACTCCTTGCTGGTAAAACAGGAGTAGTCTTAGGGCTTAGTTTTGGATTTTGGAAACATGGCCATAGGATATAAAACACTATAATCCCTGGCAATCTGGAGCAAATGTAACTTTGATAATCATAATTCTAGAATGTGTTAAATTAGATTTAAACCCATACATCTTCTGGTCTGAGATTTTTTTAGTTCTGCTCAGCCATCTTTAATCTATGGTCTTGGTTACTCCTTATATCCTTCTGGATTTTAGACCCTCTAACAACAACTTTGGTTAGAACGGTTGTCCAAACCAATGCTAGTAACCAAAGCCTCCCCTCAGGAAATGTCAGCTCACAAGTTACTGGCATTGTTGATGGCTCCAGCAGAAAAATACTATTTGCAGCAATAACTTGAGTTTGAGTTTGCAATTGTATATGGTGTACAAGGTACATAAAAATTATGAACAGTTTCTTTATGATGGTGGAAGAGAGCTTTCCTACAGGAGTTTCTTTATATCTATCTATCTATCTATCTATCTATCTATCTATCTATCTCAGTATTTTTTTAGATTTTGAGCCTTTTTTTTTTTTTTTTTTTTTTTTTTCCTAATTCTGGCAAAAGTGATCCTTCAACATTAGGAGACAGACTGCCATTTTACATCTGTCCACAATCAGATATGCTTTTAGAATGGTTTCTTTTAAGGCCTTCATTGTTTCAAAGGGTCACGTCTGCCAAAATACCTTTTGCTACATATGTTAGTCAGGAAGTTGCATGCTATCTTGACAGGACCACAATAACCTGCATGTTTATGACAATGAGAAAAACTATCTGAAATCAAAAGGCTACCTATAATATATTTGAAGCCGGGAATCTTTAAAACATGCAGTTACAACAGATACTAATTTGAAAAAAAGCATATCCTATAAACTTTTAGTAGTCCTATTGTTGATATCTGTTTTTTAGATGGCTGCATAACATCTAATGATGATTGCTGTCACCCTGTATGAAAAACGAATCTTTTCTGTTCATTAGTCTCAAAAATGCATCCATTAGAAAAAACACTTTGTAATTAACTAATGCAGAATGGAGCAAAAATTCAGTGTTATAGTGCGTGACAAAGTTGATAGCTGAGTCATATTCCTTGTGATACAGTTTCACATCTTTATTTAAATGCATTAAATATGGCTGGGTAGGAAGTAATACGTCAGGTACTAAAGAACAATCAGAGCACATCTTGTAAATCATTTACAGAAACAAGACAGGCTTACATAAATGCTAATTAGCTGAGTACTTCCAGAGTTTTCAGGAGAAAAAGTTTATGTGTAAGCAAAATCTAGACTGTTATTTCTAGAAGAACTGATAGAGAAGATTAAAATATGTATGCGCAAGATAGATTGCTATTGACTATATATTAAGCTGAAAGACTGCCGTCAGAAACCTGTCAGACCAAGTCTATAAACAGTAGATTTATTATAAATAAAAAAAAAACAAACTGTAATCTCCCCATATGTTCCTCACGAAGTGTAGTGCCATGAAAGGTGTCAAATACTTGCACAAAAATACTTTTCTTCCAACTTGAATCAGTTTCTAACATAAAGCTTCTCTTTCTTACCTGTCTCTTTACATCTTTATTTGAAGCTTTGTAATTTCACTTTATTCTTTAATTAGATATTTGGAGTTTGGAGATTTTTATTTTCTTGAACAGAAACAGTTGTCTCAGCTATTCATTCTGTCACTTTATCTTTACAAGGATAACTGTGTAAATTTGTGGGGTGATAAAAAAAAATAAATCGTAAAATACCAGGGAGAAACATCTTTAATGGTTGTGTTCATAATGGGTTTTCAGTGTTATTGGCAAGGAAGAGTTTATCATATGAACACCTTAGCAGTTAGGAAGGGAGCCCGAGCAAAATCAGTTTTTAATAGTCTGGATAGTATATATGTCCTCTGGGATTTCCTTGTATGAGATTACCTTGATTATATGCTTAGCAGATTCATCCCTGGATGAGTCCTTATTAGAGATCATGATATCACAGAGATGAAAAAAGTAGTTTTAATATGTTGCCTAGAAGTGCTGGTGTCTTCAGGTGTAACAGGGAAAACATTCCTGAAAAGATGCAGAAGCCAGGCCAAAACATACTTGTATAGACTTAAAATGTTTTGTTTGTTTTTTTTTTTTTTCAAAAGGTTGAAGCATTAATTTACTCTATCAAAATCAGATGAGTAAAGAATTATTTTAAAGGGAAGGCAGGTGCCAGATAAAGCCACGGGTTTCAGGAGACAGTGTGCTGCTGGGGTAGGCTGTAATGGTCCTTACAGCCACCTCTTTGGGCCCAGTATGATAATGTAATGTTCTTTTTCAGCAGGAATGAGCGATTTGCAGTGTGGGGGGTATGGTCTCTTGCAGCAGTTGTAAAGAGTCATTCATAAATTCAGTTTTTGTGATTCCTTCAGTGGTCAAAATACAACACAGTATATGAATTTTAGATATATAGCACTGCTGAGCCTGGATGTTCCCTATGTCACTTTTGGTTTTTTTAAACGTGTTTCATTTAGGGCACTTTACCCCCTTTAGTTAGTGTTTTCTCAGTTTGGAGTAAGAAAAGCAGGCAGGATTAGCACTGGCTGGTAGGAGTATAGGAGGTGACAGGGACATACGTTATTTCCTCGGTATTTCTGAGGCACTGAAGTCAGAATACTGCTCTCAGTCAGGATGAGCACTTGTACATTTTGTGTGTGGGCTGTTTAGTCACAGGGATATATCCTGAAGGCAGTTTTGCAAACATTCAGTTCACTAAACCATCAAAGACTGTACAAATGCTGAGTGTTTCATTATGGTGGTGAATTATGAAAGGAAGGGTATGTTCCTAGTTCTTGATGCTGGAGAACTCTGAAGAAGCAGTAGGTGGCTATCGAGTCACTGAGGGAGATCTCTCTTCTGGGAGATGAGCTTCTTCATAAAATGTACTAAGAATACCTACTCTGAAAGCTGAACGCACCTCCTTCTATTCATGTAGTTTAGAAAATGTTGCAGTCAAACTGGAAGTGAAGTTGAATTTTTTTTTTCTTCTTTCTTTCAATTTCCCATCTCATGACACATTGGGATACAACTGATGCCACTCTATTTAAATATATTTCTGTATCCAAGAGAAAATCTTGAGATGCCACAAACAGATCTGTATCATTCCCTTTCTTGATTCCTTTAAAGAGAATTATATTTTTATATACCGCTTTAGAATTCACCATCACATGCAACAAATCAGAATTCTGTAACCCAATCTAAGCAGTACTTCATTCTGTTCAACAAATAATGGTGATATTTGGTGTAGGGTTTTTTTTTGCAAGCTTTCTGCAATATTTTCTTCCTTTTCTAATCTTGACCTTATTATTAATATCCTTCATCCCTCTTCATAACTTGGAAAATTCTTCTTGTGTTTGGATTGCCTTAGGCCAGCAGAGAGGAACAAAGGGACAGCACACACAGTCAGCCCTGAAAATATTAATTGATATTTTACCACTTCTGAATAGTTGAATCCCAGAAGAATACATCACAATTCGTTAGGTTATTTTCACATTTTTCAAGCTTGCACAAATCTGTGTCTAATGAGGAAAACGGGCACTTTTTATGTGGAGACACATTTCTCACATCAGCCTGTCTGTCCTAATTTTTGATGATTCAGTGAAGCTAGAAGCATTAGTAGACATTCCTCCATTGAAGTTGTTTCCCCAGTGTATATTTTTGCTTTAGATTGGTAACTATTGTGTAAACATAATTGACTGAACTGCAACTCTGATATTGTAGTTACTAATTTAGGCCTCTAATCCTGAAAGTAGCACTGGATGAGAAACAAACCATATTTTTGCAGAACTTTTTTATGACACTGTCTGATATAGAATGGAAGCTTAAGCAAATATTTTAAGAAATAGGCTAAGTTTATGTCAGAGAATTTATAAAACAGATTTTTTTTTTTCTTTTGGTGGGAATGTTGTCTTGAAACCTGTTTTTTAGTAATTTAGTAATTGGAATCAAAAAGGCCCAGAGTATAACTAAACTCAATTTCTCGCAAGCTTAGCAAGAAATTTCAGGTTCACTAAAAAAAAAAACCAAACCACCCCACCAAAAAACCAAACTAAAACAACAGAGGGGCAGAGACGTGAAAAAAGTAAAGCTTTGCTGAACGGCTTAATGTTGCTCTAATAACTGCTTGTGGTCTACAGTCATGACCAGCATTTTGATCATTATAATATTATTAAAAGAGCTTTTTTAGTTTTGTAACTTTACTACGTTCGTAGTATTAACTGACACTTTCTTTAGCGCCCTGCTGCACAGCGTTACAGAAATAAAAAGTGTGGTCTAATCATGTTCAGGGACCTTAGTTTGGAATTAGCATAATGGAAAGAGATCCTGAAAGCAAAATCATATTTCTGTAAGTGACCTATTACCAATCCGATTACATTTTACATAGTAATTCAAATGAATTCTGTTAGAAGTCTGGGTTGGTAAAGGGAAAAAATGACTTATTGTTCAGTCTGTGTAATTGGAAAGGCAGCACACCCAGCAGCAGGCTGGAGTTTGTGCAAACTAGGCATGGGCCTGCTTGAAAGCTGCTGTGGTTATGCAAATGTTAGGAATATGGAGTATGTGTGGGCAGAAACAATGAGCAGCAAAGAAAGCCTTTCTAAGACATTATGACTTTTTGATAACAAGGATGGTTTAAATTCATCTGATGATAAATGTCACTGTTTTATGTGGGAGGGAGTACACATATGAACTGAAACAGGACTGAGGCTGTTATCGTGTATGGCACTTTCATCTTAAGAAAGGTGACTGCTAGGCATCCGTATGGTTGCTTACTAAGTACAATTGCTTTTTCTGTTCAAAATATTTCCCTTGTTATAAAAACTTTTATCTGTGAAAGAATTCAAGCAATATATTTCTCAGATTATCTGTGAGTCGAGGTGGATATATAGGGATGAAAGCAGGCTAAAAGTTTGGTAATCTTGTCAAAAACTCAGATAAATCTCACTAAAATTCTTGTACAGAAGTAATACACAAAGTGAAACTTTTAGGATTTTTTACTCTATTGATCTTTCCCTCTGTAACAGAATATGCAATTCTTTTACACACAGAAGTATTAGACAAAGGAGTCAAGTGATGAAACTGGCTATGAAAATACATGCTTTAATAATGTGTATTGCAAACGAAAGAACATTTTTCCTTTTAAAAGTATTATGAGATCATGATTATCCTGCTGTATTAAGTGTTGGTGTGTCCTCACCTTGAGTGCTGTTCTGGGCCTCATGATTTAAGAAGGATGTTCAGGTACTCGAAGGTGTCCAGAGGAGGGCAACAAAGCTGGTGAAAGGGCTGGGAAGCGTCTCCTGTGAGGAGCGGCTAGGGACTCCGGATTTGTCTAGTTTGGAGAAGAGGAGGCTGAATAGCAACCTCATTGCCCTCTACAGCTTCTGGAGGAGGCGAAGTGGAGAAGGTGCTGATCTCTTCTCCCTGGTATCCAGTGACACAACTTGTGGGAATGGTTCAAAGCTGTACCAGGGGAGGTTCAGACTGGATGTTAAGAAATCTTTCTTTACCAAGAGGGTAGTCAAGCACTGGAACAGGCTTCCTAGAGAGGTGATTGTTTCATTTTTTTTGTAAATACATTTTTTGACCTCGCATAGTGGTATGATCAATCAAACCTCAGTCATTAAGTCCCAGCTGTTTATCATACTTACCTGTAAGTGTGATTAGATTTAGTATAATCATCTTAATTCACAGTTGCATTTGAATAGTAACCGTTCCCTGTTCTCTTTTAGTCCTGAATCAGCCTTCCTCTCTCTGGCGCTGGGATGTTTGCATCCTTCTCTGTTCTTGCTAATTGTCACTCTTCCCACACAGATTTCTAATAAAGGCTTTCTAAGAAAGTAGACTATGTAGCTTTCAACTAGAGGCGTGGTACAGATGCTCTGCTGCAGTGTATAGACCCAGTACTTGTGGAACAGCAGAACAGTCATTGGCTTGAAAACACTGGTTAAAGGATGACACAGACGTTGCAGTTGGAACACAGTCCCATCTTTGCCTATACCTATAGAAATATCAAATGACAAAGCAAAATCCTTGTATTTAGTAAATACAACAAGAGGGCTCCAGCAGAAAAGTGGGTAGCAAGGCAGTTATTGATCACCTGTAACACACATGCCTACCTGTGCTGTGGAGGAACAGAACTGAATGTGAAGAGATGACTTAAGTTCTTAAAGTACTGATCAAAATATCAGGTCCCTAAAACTGAACATTCTGGGTTCAAATTATATCTGTAGGAAAACACGTATACTTCTAGTGGGTCAGGGCTTTGTGTCCAGCATAAAACTGTAGCGTAGTGAATGGATTTCCTGTAGCTGTACATATACAGGACAATGACAGATGTCTCAGTGGGATGCCAAATGCCCAGTTTGGAACAGAAAACATACTGGTAATCCACTGCTCCTCTCTGACGTATCTCAAATCTTCTCCCTTCATCTCTATGCATTAGACTCCATTAGAACACACTCAAAACAGTTAATAGTTAAGCTCTGTGGGATCCTTTGCACTGTTGTTTTTGTTGCCATCAGTAGCTCTGATAGCTCCCCCCTGCCTCTGAAATTTAGTGCAAAATGTGCTTTCAAAGTTTTGAGAGTAATACACCTAACCCCTTGTATGGAAAGAAGGGAAGATTGTGATTATGCCTTATGATGTTACCATAAGTTTTTACCAATATCTAAGGCCCAATGTAATTACTACTTAATAAATTATTTCCAAATTATGTACTCTGTCATCCTGGTTTCAAATGCTATGTGCTTTAAACTTTGCAAAAATCTTTTGTGTGTCTTAAAAATGTTTCAGACTCTCCAAGCTCTTTGTGTGTGTAGAAAATGATGCAACCTACTTTTTTCCAACCCACATCACCCTGTGATTAAAGAGAAACAAGAGAGATGAGTGAGTGAGTAGTAAGGCAGTTGATCAGCAAACACTTCAAGCTATTTTTCTTCTTGCAGTTATGTTACTATAAATGTAATTTAACTCTATGGTGATGTTGGTAGAGCTGCCTTCACTAGTGCAACAGTGGATTAAAAAAAAAAAAAAAAAAGGACTCTCAAAATGTAATTCCAAACAAATAAGTGATTTAGGTTACTCAAATAGAAAAAAACTATCTTAAGGTTTTTCTTGTCTAGTTAATAGCTCTGATCCTCTGCTCCTGTATGCTGACTTCATAGTGAAATTCCTTTACTATGAAGGAATAGGCTTAGGCACTCTTCTCAATTTTCATTTCAAACTGGTTGTAAACTTCATCTCTGGGACTGTAAAGAATAGTTCTCTAGATGATAGCATGTGACTCATGCTGTCTGTGGAGGTTGTCATCAGATTCTTCTGAATGCAGCAACTTTTTTCTAATAAGTATAGCTATTCTATAAAGGTTGGAGAAGCTGGGTTGAACTGATTTGTGTATGTGAAATAAACCAGAGCATACTTATTTGGCATATTTACACTGCAAAAAGTTGGAGTCTAATTTCATTAACCATAGTGCAAAATGTTTTCTAAGAATGAATGCTATGTTTGAAACGAAACATTAATTATTATAACATCAAGGTAAGGGGAACATTTTGTGACATCCATCTTGTTCCTCTATGTGAATGTTGCAGTGATTTATCTAGCTCATTGTTGGTTTTTTTTCTATGTAAATGTTAAAAAATTATGTTGTTTTGTGAAGAGCAGCATTTATAAACTAAAAATATGTCCTGCCTCGTAAACAGCATTCATTATGCAACAGCAATGGAATTGAAGGATCAGCTGTAAAACTCAGTGAAGTCAGCAGATACTTTTCCATTGACTTCACAGGACATTCAGACCTGCAGTTAATTGATTGTCTGTGTTCTTGGTGTATGAAACCCTGTGAAAATAAATTGGTAGTTGAGTCTGCCATCTGGGCAGCCTAACAACAATCTAACTACCCTATGTAAAACCAAAGGAAAATTTCTGTCTTGCAACCTTAGTATTATCTTCTGGAAAGAAATTTCTGGGAACAATTCAATTGCTTGTATTCTGGGTGTATGATGTGTTTCACCTCTTTGTCATGCTGAAGGCCAAGTCTTCAAATCTTTCTCATTGTACTCAGAAAAAGCTCATCTCTCTCTAGTTAAATCATTATTTTACAGAAAAATCTGCTATTCCTTTTACCCATAACACTGAAAGCCCATGTCCTGGCATAGTCTTAGCTTACCTGTGGTGTTCTCTAGATTCAGTTGTGTGTTAGTTGGTATTAATTCTTGGATCAGAAATCACTTTCTTCAATTTTTGCACTATTTGAAGACAACCCTTAATTCCTTTATATAGAAGAATTTCAGTTGATACCAAATCAAGAAAATGGCAGAACAAAAATCAACCCCTTGAATTGGTGCAACCCAATAACAAGGCAAGCGAAGAAAGGAAGGCCTGTCTGAGAGGTTATAACTCATAACTCTGCCCTAGATAGTTTTTCTTTTGTCATAGCTGTGTTGCTGTCTGAAGAGGTTGCTACTTTCTTTAACAAGAGATGCTGTTTCTGCCATGTTTTTTCTGATGAGGTATAAACTCAGAAATCCTTTGTAAACACAAAACATGCCTGTATGTATTAATACACACTGCTCTGTGTAGACCAGTGTTCTGCATTAATGATAACCCACACTGGACACCTGAGGGCAGGTTTTGGGTATTGTTTCAGCTCCCAGTAGAAATGTGAATTTCAGTTCTTACCTAGAGGTGCACTCAAATATGCACGTTTGTTGGGGTGTGGTGGGGATTTCTTTTTTTTTTTTTTTTTTTTCCTTCCCACTAGAGATTTTCCATTGTTTAACTGGGTAAATAGTAAAAAAAGTTTTAAAATTTGGGGGTTGAGCTTAAAACGTGCTCGACTACAACTGAAGACACTGGAAAGCAAAAGAGCTCAACACTCTTTTGCATTAGACTTTCAGAGGCGTACGTATCCCACTTAGGATTATTTTGGCAACATAAAATATAACATACTTGTTGAGCAGATGGCTGGGATGACACGGTTCACGTCAGCTCAGCAGTCTACTATATGGAATCTAACATCCTCTGCGTTCTCACCGCTGTGGTGTGATGGGTATATTCAGCCAGTCTGATGGCAGCTTAGCCAGTTCTAAAAATCTTATAACCCAATAATTTTATTCTTGGCAAATCCCAGGCTGTAAATGAAAACTTTCAAACAATAAAGAGAGGACTTCTAGGTGTTCAGAGCAATTTGCTGACCCATTAAATAATTCTCAGGAAGAATAAGCAATGCAAAATGACCCAAGATAGTTTTGAACCAAAAACCAATGTCAGTATTGACTAGTAAACCTACCTAACTGTATTACAATGCTCTTCTAGAATAGAGAAAAAGAAGAAATTATAACTAAATGACTTGATCTCATTGAATCAAAAAGATCTGTGCTACTTTGCCTGACAGCTAGCTTTAGTGGAGAGGATTGGAAAGAGTACTGAAGAATCTTAAAAATCAGTTGAATACTATAATTAAAAGAATTAAAAAACTCCAACTTGCTAGACTTAATCAGTTTTTCCTTATTTGTGATATCAAGAGCCTGCAAGTTTAACAAATGTAACTTGCTGTTTGTTTTCAGATACGATCTCAAAATAATTTGTAAATTATTACAGTAACATGAGTGTGCCTAAATTCTTAGGCATATTGTGGCACACAAGGTCTCCTTGATAAAAATACATCATTTGAAAAGTAACTTATGAATATGGAAAGAGATGGCACAGGAACAACTAAATCATGCTAAACCTCTTGTTCCTTCCCATCTGTATATCGTTGTAGAAGTTATGCTGGAAGCAGAGTCATCAAGTATCATGTGTCTTCTTGAAAGTTGCCAGAAGCTGCTAGAGGGTGAATCTTGGGCATGCTGAATATTTCAGAGCAACCTGCACTTATTTGAAATACTATAAGGAATGCTGGGTCTTCTAACCTTGAATTAGGGTCACTTAAAAATCTGGTGTTTTAACTGCGCTCAGTCCTGCTGAAAACCAGACAACTTGTTAGTGGCAGTTAAGTGGTATTGAAATGTTCGTACTTGTAGTTAAACTATAGCTTCCTTGCAGATACAGCAGCACGCACATAAGCATTTCCTCTTTCCCAGTTCCCTTTGTTGTGTCCCATTAGTAGCAGCACATTTTAATTACAGTAAGTCTTCGCTGCCTCCTGTGCATTCTTACAATTCAGCCAAATGGCATGGAGTAGTTTGACTAGTGATATTATTCTCTGTTGAGATTTGTAAGAAACATCAGGAGAGAAGTACTGCTGGCAAAAAATCTTTTCCATTTTTTTCTGAAAGAATCCTAAACAACTATTGTTATTTGTCTGCAAGGAATACTTTGAAATTAAAAGGAATGAAAACCTGAAAAGGCAGCCTTTTATTTTACAGGGGAAGGGAAAATGACCCAAAACCCAGTGATTTATTTCTTTTTCTCTTCTTCTAGTTTCTGTGTTTTGGTATCAAAATGCTCTACACTGTAGTTTTTAGGGTTGTGTAAAAGGTTTTGGTTAGGCTTCTGCTGACTTAGCTCTGGAAACTTTAACCTTTCATTAGTTTAAAGTGCTGAGTGAGACAAACAGAATACAAGAGGTTTTATTCACAAAGTTTGGTTAGAGCACTGTGCCATGTCAAATATGAAACCTATTTTGTCTGTTGATTCAATCGCCTAGTGCTGTCCTAACAGACGACGAAGGGTTAATCTCCCAAAAAATCCTTTCCCATACATACAAGACTAAACAAGAAGCAGACTTTAAAGGCTTTAAGTATGGCTGTAGTTAACTATAAACAGCTGTTGCAAGATAACAGTATTTCCATTGGAAAAGTGAGCCCCTTTCCCCCATTTACAATGAAACCATTCTGAAAGCAGTATTTGGAAGGAGTTGGTTCTCTGTCTGGCAATAATCAGAATTAAGTGGTGGGGGTTGGGGAGTGAGTTGTCCGATCTTTCCGCTCAAACTGACATTTATATAGCAATTCTATTTCTGCTACTGAAAGCCAAAACATACAAATCCATCTTATCCAGACTATTAAGAAATAGGGAGCAAGTGATTATTTTTTTCCCTTCCTCTCTCTTTTCTTTCCTGCCTCTGTTCTGCATCAACGTTTATTTTGAATAATGAGGAATGAATGATATTAGCAAACCTCCATCTATCTTTTAGAGTCTAGTAACATGACATTTGAATTAAAACAATAGCTGGTGTAAGAACTTATCTTTAGAAATTCCTGATTGTTAAAGCCATACCATAAAACATTGTAAGTTTTCTTGTTTTACTGCTTTTAATACGTTGACTTGTTAGCAGAAGTGTCTTTTTAAGGAGACATCCAAAACCCAATTGGTTCTGTTCCAAATCAAAAGCAAGAAGACCATGAAAATAAAAGATTTAATTTGAACACTTCTTGGCAGTTAGTGATTTGTTAAATAGTTTGTTTTTAATTGCTTTCAGAAGTGAAGGGGAAGGAGAAATCTTTTGTAATTCATGCTTCTAGGAAAAAAAACCCCAAATGTGGGAAATCAGGCTGTTAATATTAGAAGTTACAATGTGACTCACACAGCGCATAATCTCTGCAATAATACAAGCAGCAAAAATGGAGACAAAGAAACAGATGTGCAAACTTCCTACTAGTTAAATTCCAGCTATTTAATCAACAGCAGGACTCGTCCTTTGTTTCATATTTCCTAGCTCAGAAACATCTCTGTAGGAGGACATGAAAAGGTACTGCAAGAAAAGTGCTTTTAACGTTTGCAATCCAGTGAATACTTTAATAAAGCAACTTTCACAAAGTTGGCCACAAGGATATAAAGAAAGGGGGTAAACCAGCTATAATTCAAAACCAGCAGCGTGGTTAGGAACTTTTATACAGCTGAGCCAGACAGAAACCTGGTTGTCTGACTTCATAATCACTTACTCCAGATCCAAAGAGCTTTCTGAACTACAGGCAATAAAAAAGAGTTATGTTCCTCAGAGCAAAGCCAACTTGTAGGTTATTAATGTAATCAGAGACTGAGATAATTGTTCTGTGACTTCTTTCGTACTGGGAGAAGTCCCTCATGTTCTGTGGCAGTAGATGTGAAGATATCTGGCCTCTGCCAGCAACTGGGGCTAGAGAAGAAAAACTGTGTTTCAGTCATAAAGTCAGGAACCCCATAGCCGAGTCAAAACACATACTGTCCCTACATACTGCCCTGTTTTCTGGTGTTGCACAGAAATGTGGCAGATGGATTTCCAGACCCGCCACCTCATCTACAAACCAGATAAATCTCCTACAGCAGAACATGAGGCTGCTGATAGAGTAGTGCTATTTACATGATTCTGTTACCTTGGTCTCTTTTTGGCATTTCCCTTTCAAGACTCGTGTGTGGAAGGATGCTGAGTAAAACCAAGAGCTCTGCCTCTTCCTTGCTTTTGTGTCAATCCAAGAGCCTGCACTGATAGCATTTCATTGCTGTGCCTGCCTCTCCTGCTGCACATGCCCCACTGAAGGCTGGAGAGCACAGGTAGTCAAGACTTACCAAATCTCATTTGTCATTCAGCCTACAGATGGGTTGCCAGGTGAAATCACTGTAGAGTCTTGCCTGGCATTAATAATTTGAAAAACTCAGAGCTGGTATTGTAGAACTGAGAGCCTGGTGGGGTGACTGACTGAGGATGCATCTCTTTACCTCATCAGAAATATTGTTAGTAAGTTTAAAGACTTGCTGAAAAATTGCTCTTGTGTCATTGTTTGTCAGTGTTTTTCTCCATTGCAATTTCTGCACTGCAATTATAAATAGACATTATTTTTAAGCAGAGGAGAAGAAATTATCAGGTAATATCTGACTGGAGATTAATAATAATTTGAATCTTGTAATTCATAAACAGCATATGTCATCAAAGCAATAGTTAAGAGAAACACTAATATTTAAAGCGCCATCCATTTGTTGTGCAAATCTTATCACTTCTTTGTGGAATTATTATAGGGTTAAAGAACATTGTGGACTATTTCTGCTGAAACATGTAGTTATTTGTGTTACATTATAGTATGCAAATTGCCAATAGACTGTAACAGTAGCTGTATTGGTTTAAATTGTACAGTTCTGCTCTTAAGAACCTAGCCAGTCCCAGGGGTCACTCTGATGCACTCTAGCTTAAAAAAGAGCTTTTGAAAAACAGCCCTGATTTACACTATGGTGCTAAAAGTGTGAACAACTTTCTTACTGATTTAAAACATGTCCCAAATCATTGTTAGTGATCTGTATCACAGTTCTGTGACAATCAAATGATTGTCACAAAACAAAGAGCCTATTTCATGGAGAACTGTTTCACATGCACATATGCTATGTCACTCATTTTTACAGCTAAGGGGCTGCATATTGTTCACTCTCATTAAGAAATGAACAAGTCATCCACATCCTTTGAAGCCTGTAAGTTTTAAGCTAATTTGCTGAGGAAACAAAAATGGATCGTAGTGATATGTTCAAGTAGAGATTCATGAAGTTACACAAATTTACACAAGCAGAACATTTGCTCTTGATTTGGGCTTTTTTTCAAGCATATACATATATAGTAAACAGCCTGTTACATAATTTGTAACTACACAGCATAGCATCAAATGGGACAATTGCTACAGAGCACTTGTCAAACAGTATACTTCTGTTTAATCATGATTATAGCCCTCGCATCATATCCAATTTCTGCATATCCTGAATCTCACAGTAGAACTCGCTTGAAGTTGCTGAGTTTTTCTCTGCAGTAGCTCAACAGAATTTTCGCTATAGGCTTTCTTAAAATAGTGTCACCTGGCAGGCTTGGACAGATTTTCCGTTTGGCCTTGTCATAAATGGTTTCATTTTCAGTGAGGAAAGTGTATGTTGATGGACTTGTAAGATACAGGTCAACATTTTCTAGTCCAGACTGTGCTTATTAATTGTGTATGGAGTTCTGTTTAGTCGTTGCAAGTCGATGAATTTGTATATATACACACTCTCATACACCAACACAGAGGAAAAAACACAAAAAAGTTAGAGAATGAGGAATGTAAAAAAAAATAAAAAGTGTAGGAAGTTTTCACTGATAAATTCAAAATTTGTAATTCATAGATGTGTAGTGCAATTTTGGACTGTTCACTCAATCTTGTATTATTTTCAGCAGATAATGTTCTCTACATCACACTAAAAGAAATCTAGTAGCCTAAAAATAAAATTGCTAAAAGAATAGAAATGTGTCTGAATTAATTAACATTTGCTGTGTCTTTCTAGTAACTGTTCACTTACCTAAATAATTGATATGTTTCATTTTCTGTATTCTTATTTTTAGCAACATAACACTTTTCTATCAACTTTTGTTAATACAGTTCCTTTAAGATCACCATTCTTCCTTCTGCCATTGCTTAAGCACAATGGCACATATTGGTATTTGAATCCTTATCAAATCTGATTCTTCAGTCCCTCAATAACTTTTGTCCTGTTCATGAACATAGGCTGCTGCCAAGAAAAAAAAGACCATATCCTTTTGAAGAGTCACACAGTGATTTTTCTCTGTGTTGGGATGTGTGTGATCTTTCTAGGGTTTCTCAGGGTTCCTACGCACAGAAAATGCCTGGACTGAAAGACGCATTTTGATGTACTGTATTTTTCTCTCTCTTCTTTTTACTTAGGAGCAAAGATCCCTTTTGTGTTTAAGTCTAAGTGTTCTTGAAAACACTCTATGCAGTTCAGAGTTTCTTGTAATATAAACTTACAGGCATTTTGGAAGAAATGGCAGAAACTTAGGGAGTTCAAGTTATATTCAATTATTACTCTCATCAGGTAAAGGGTGTTAAGAGTTATTTCCTGCTAGAACTTCTGGGTCATATTAAAAGACTACAGAGAAACAGACAAAGAAGTTAGAAGAGCTTTGCTTCATAACTCTTTAAAGAATTTATTTGCAGGATTTATTAGCTAAATGACAACAAAGATATTGTAAACAAACAGAAGCTGAAACCTTTCAGATTTAGTTGTTCTTCACATTTGAAGAACAAGCTTATTTTTGCCACCTCTGAATACTGATCCCTTGTTTGATGTCTGGACAGCCATCTTGCAAGTGAACTATTGATTACGTGTTTTGAAATATGATTTCCTCTTCAAAGTCTTTCTTGTATATATATATATTGTTATATAGCTAACTGATCTGTTTGTATAATTAGTAAGTGTTAGTATAAATCTACATGCTATAAAAACTCCTTTTGCATGCAAATTTTATGTCAGGGATAGTCCACTGCATTAGGAGCAAGAGAATAAAATTAATAGATGAAGAATAGAAATCCCCCTTCAAATGAAATAATTTTCAGTGCCTACAGTCATAAGAAGGCCAACCACACTGTGTCTGGCACCAGGTTATCTGGAAAGCTATCTCAGGTTTAATGACTGCATAATTCTACAAAGTTTTGCTTCATGTGTTTGTTATTACTGACGTTACTTTGTCTGAAAGACATTATCTTGTACTTGGCAATTTTTGGAAGGTATTGCATCATTTGGTTGCATTTGAAGACCTATCTGGTTCAAACACTGAGAAGATCACGATTTTGGCAGTCAAAATAAATCTAAGAAGCTTCTAGTTGTTTTCTGGGGGGTTGTGGTTTTTTTCTTAGGTTGGGTTGGTTTTTCATTGTTTTTTTTTTTTTCTATCATGACCATAGGAGCCATCTGGGTTGTCACAGCTCAAACACAGCTGTTCCAAAGCCTGCCTGCAGATCCTGTGGCAGAGCTTCCTCCCAGAAGTGTTGAACTTGATGGTACTCCCCCGGCAGCCTTCCCTCCACACTAAGAACTGCTGCAGTCACTTGTGTAGTCTGTGGGAGACCAACATGCGCTCCTTAGCTTTGGTCTTTACATATCATTCTTCCTTTCAGTCTTCTCATATGTCATTGTTTAATAATAGTGTTGGATATTTTTGTAATGCACTATTTTATTAATACGTAGTTGAAACTGAAAAGATTTTACCTGTTGTAATCTCTACATCTGTTTCCTGGTTATGTTGTGTGCAAATTTTCTGTGCTTCTTTTCAGTACCTAGAATTACTACTATCAAAAGTACGAAGCTGAAGCTTTATGAAACTTTGCAGGCTATATTTTAGCAGAAACAACTCTTTGCCTTTCAGATTTCTTGCATGCATGATTTTTTGGCTCCCATCATGGGTGTGTGTTTACACTTATTTCACAATTTGAGGGAGACAAAATCTTGAATCTCTGATGCTTTTTTTTAAAAAACATCCCTAGATTTGGCCTCATAATAAAATCAGACTATTTACTCAGAGTTTAAAATCAATAGTAATACTTAGTTTAAATCTTAGAATATAGCTAAATGACTGCATTCACAATTGTAAGGAGGTTTTTCCCCCAATGTATGACTTCCTACCACTACTTGTCCAAAAACTGATTTTATCCATATGTGAGATCATAATAGATTTCCAAACCACAGGCTTTTGCAACCAGTAGGGCTTTTTAAATTTTTTTTTTTTTCTTTCTTGCCAGAGAATTCATTTGGACTTTTCTAGGGTGACTAGTTAATGATAAATGAAAATACAAAACCAGAGACTAGAATATTTGGGGGTTATGAGGTCTGGTGCCCTTCTATGTTGCTATCACATCACAGAAAGTCTTACTGTATTTATCAAGTCCCATTTTATAAACCTGCAGATAACACTATCATAAGAATTATGTCAACACTTCCTTTCAAATCCCAAATTACCTGACAGAGAATGTATTGCATTTTTTCCTGTCTCTGCAGGTTATTTGGCTACAATACTTTTCTGGAAAATGATGTTATATTTTTCTCTCCTTGATATTTGTAGCTTGTAGATAAGACAACATTATAACTGACCTGAGCTGTGTGTGGTCCAAAGAAAAATAGGGTGATAGTCTTGAGACTGGGGACTAGAAGAGAACTGTTAATATATTTAATGGCTATAACTGAAAATTTTGAGTGACTTGGTTAAGTGGGGAAAATAGATCTGAACAGCCGAAGAGAGTGCAAAAAATACCTAAGAAATATTTTAAGTCATGGATCTTAATTTAGAAGCATGTAAGTACAGAAGTATGTAAAATAATCCTTTCTGTTTTCTGAATGCTGAGGGGACTAGCAATGTAATTGAGGTTGTTTCGGATCTGGCATTGGATGACAGTGAATTAGAATTTCTGTGGCCTTTATCTCTTTTTGTATCTGATCTGCTCCACAGTTTTTGGCTTGCTACATGGGCCTCTACACCTTGCTATCTGCAACCATGACCCTTCCCCTGAATGAAATGGACCTGTTTTGAGCCAGCTGTTCTGTTTCCATAGTCAAAGAGCCTAGAGATTTTTTTCTGTTGGATTGCACCCATATTTGCCGTATTTTGTAGGTAATATGATACTTAGTGCCTATAGGCTAGGGATTAAACATAATAAAAACTACAGTGGATTCTTATTCACTCAAATTTATTTTGGTCATTAACTATTGTGCCACTCTACGGTAACATTGCTGCTATTTATTATTAGAAACAATAGAAACTTTGATAAATACAAAAGGTGGTTGATGACTGGCATGCCAAAGGAAAGAAGATTTTCTCCAATTTTTCACAGAATTTACAGCAAGACTGTTAAATTATTACCAGCTGAAATAGCAGAAGTTATTTTTTTGTTGTGCTGGATGCAAAGTACAGGAAATGGAGGAGACTCAAGAGAACCTTTCAGGAGATTTTGACCAAACCACCAAGTGTCCAAAAATATTTTACTCACTTCAAGCCTAATGCTTTTGTGGGAGGGAAGGAGAAGGGGAATGTTTATCAGCTGTTTTGTGAAAAGGCTTCTAAGGCTTATTAAATGTTGATTCATGTTTTTCATTTTACATTACGTATATTATGTATATATATAATTCACCAAGATTACTCTCTGGTTTTTTATTTATATCATAAATAAGTTTGTGTATGTTTGTTCTATGCAGAAAAATATTTTTTTTTTCTGTCCATTGGCTGCTTTATATTACTTTCATCTAACTTCCATAACTGACTAAACAGGATTATCTCTGCCATAGTGGTGTTTCAGTCTTTCCAGCTTTTCCAAAAATTTGCTTGTTTATTAAACCTTTTTTGTGTAACATTATAATTTGTTAAAAAAAATAGATCTTGTAATTCAAACCAATGGCAAAGCTAGTTTTGCATGTTAGCAATTATATTTCAAATCAGAATTGTGGTCCTGCCTATGAATGTACATTCATGTAGTTCAGATTTCAGGGGAACCATCCCAATTTACATAAGGTTGTCCCAGATTCAAGGAAGATCTTTTCTTTCATGGAATGTCAGAAGGTGTTATAAGCTGTAATTTCTCGGAACTGTACTTTCCTGTGAAATTTTCTAGCAGCTACATGTGTGCTTTTCATTGCATGGAAGAGGAGGTGAAACAGCCTGCTTTGATGAATAGAAAGGAATCTTTAGCCTAGTTTGGAAAACTGATGATAAAGGTAGGATGTTGAAAAACATGTCGTGGGATAGTAAGTGTTGAATTACTTAATTTTATTAAGATGCTTTCCTTTTGATAAACTGAAATTGTTGGTTTCTTGAAAGAAGTACAAATCTAAGAAAGTCTTGCCGTGAAATCCTAACTGCTGGATGAAGTCTCTGATGTGCTTGTGACACTGATGAAGGCCATTTTACAAGCTTCTCAAATACAGTTGGGGAAGTGGTGTGCTGCTTTAGTCTTTGCACATGTTGGGATAAAAATGTACCGGAAGTTCCCACACAAGACAGTGAAATATTACCATGCTGCTAGAACGTATCTTGAGTCTGTTCTGGGCCAATTTATGAGACAAACTCAGAAGAGGGGCTTCTGACAAGGCTTTTAATAGTTCACCAAGCCTTGCTTTGCAGCAGCTTGACAAATGCTGCGAGTTCTGAGGCTGCTCTACCTTTGGCTGAAGTTAAGAGAGCAACATGTTGTTTATTTTAATTTTTCTGATCTACAGAATTCAGTGAAAAATGCAGTCTAGCTGTACTTGAGGAATTTAGTCACTATGTACATGCCCCATTAATATTAATAAAGTAAGTAGGTTGTCAACGTTCTCTCTTCACACCTGTTTCCTTAGCGAGTAAAACCATTCCCTAAGCATGGGGTCTGAACATACAAATAGATTTTTAAAATTAAATCGTTACAGAACCAGAAATCTAATCCTTCAGTTAATCAGTAGCAATATTTGAAAAGAGAGAAACTATTGTATATCTGCCTTGCCTCACCTCAGATGAGCGCCAGGAATAATGCACATCAGGAAATGAAATATGTGTAAATCACTGAAAATGAGAAGTTGTCTAAAGCTGCATTTCAAGGCATTCAAAGTACAGGAAAGGTCTCAATGAGAGGCAGAAAAAAAAAGCTGTTCAACTGCTGAAAAATGGAAAATGTTTACTTTATATTCAAAAGCTGAATTGTGTGCTAAGACAAAGGGGTTTGTTTTCTGTGTGTTGTGGGGGGGTTTTTTGGGTTTTTTTTTTGTGTTTTTTTTTTTTTTTTTTTAAGGCAGGCAGCCTTGTGTATTTGTGATTTCAAGAATTTTAGCAGAAACAGAATAATTCTTCTTGTTAAATTCTGACTTCTTAAAAATTTGCCCTCAAGATTGACAGATACATTTTTCTTTTCCAATCCTAAAGTGTAGGTAAATACAACTTGTATTTCAACGGTTTCAGCTGTGGATCAACAGATTTTTGGGCATAGTTTAAATGTGTTGTATTACTAGTACTTATAATGTGGTTGGTGATCTGAATCTCAGTGCAGAGACTAGTTATTTTTTTCCCAAATCTGAGGAGTGCTTGGATCTATTTGCATGTTGCCTGTTTGTGGATGACATGTTTTCAGGTGTCTCATAGGAAAACAAACGCTATTCACGCTCTTCAATAATGAAGAACCTGTCCCTGACAAGTTCACTGTTCACATTCTTGAGAATTGGAATGAGAAGACACTGCAAGAGATAAATATACAATTGATCATAGAGAGATGAATTAAAAGGCTGCGGTCAATAGGACAGAAAATGAACACTACCTCTCTCCTGCCTTTTAGGTGTGATGTTTTAAAGCATATATCTAGCCTTTAATACTTGTTGGTAGATCTACTTTAATATACCACAATTTCTGGTAGACTTGTCCCTAAAAGTATGTTTTTCATGATTGTGAAAAGTGCAGATTTTGTGAGGTCTGAGCTTTGGTTCTTTATCATTTCTCATGAGACTACCAAGTAACTTGAGGCATTAATAACTGAGTATCCTATTGCCTTCAGCCTTCTCATGTGGATCTGTTAGAGATCTCCAGCTAAGTCTGATTGTGCTGTTGTAGGATGTGTTAGACGCTTTATAGACGGATACACTCTAGTGGAACTCTCTGAAATGTACCCATTATGTGATCCCTGGTGGGGCAAGTTCCTCTAACCATAGACAACCTATCTTGTTCCCATTCTTTAAGTAACCCTCCTGAAATCCTTTAAACACCCATACCTACTGTACACAGAGAAGAAAGGTACCATTCAGTGAGTGGAAAAGTCACCTTGTGTTTATGTCTGAAAATACAAAAGTGCAAATAAAATTATGCATGCGCAATGAATGGAAATTTCTCTAATTCTGTAGTGGCAATAAACCATATTATCTTGGGTTAGGTTTTAAAGGGTTAGGGTCAGATTCTGTCCCTTGCTGTGGTCATGTATACCTTCATGCAATAAATTGATTTAAATCTGATGGGAGGAAAAACTCCTTTGGTGAAGAATTGTTTAGTTATGCAACTTATGCATGTGCTAGGCAGAGAGCAAAACAATGTACTGGTTCTTTGTGAATAAACAGGTTTTCCTTGCATTTTCCCAAGGAAAGATACTTCTTTGCTTCTATCTGGTTTGCTGTGAGCTAAATATATAAACTTTGCAGATTTGTGCCAGGTAGTTTTTATTTTAAGTCAAACATTTAAGAGGCTGTGGGCTATCTGTAAAAAGCCTTCATGCAAGCGTTAGCTCCAGGAGTGCCTGGGGCAGGGACTGGGGTTGGGGTGAGGTATGGCAGGGCTTCTAGGAGGTTTTTTCCTCTCATCATGGAGCTGGTAATTTGTGTGTGCAAATCAAGTAATGCATTTCTTCAGCCTTTGGTGTTTCTGTGTGGACTGTTGCTATAATGGCAAAAGACAGTATTTTTGTAAGTTTCTGGTATTCAGACTAAGAGCATTTTCTTCTCAGGGGTTTGGTGGTGAGAAATCTGTTGAATATTCTTAAGGTGCCACATTTTAATGATGATATCTGTAGAGAAAACTCAGGGTGTTTTGTCTGCTGAAGGAGCATCATCCCCCTTGCAGATCAGGGGAAAGGCCAGTGGTTCTGTTATAGGAACTGAGATGTAAGAATAATATAATTTTTTATTCTGCAAAACTGAAAGATAGGCAAATGAGAAGTTGGACTCTAAAACAGCAGGCACAACTGCTGTTAATGTGTTGCATGGGAATTGTATACTTTTGTTGCTGTTACTGGAACTCTTTTCCTAATCTTACAAGAAGATATATAAAAGAAGGTTTAAATTATATCGTTTAGGAAATTAATATTAAGCTTTTTCATTGTTTGCACACAGGTATTATAACCTGTGTGATTTTGCCTAAGTATTTTATAACTAGAATTTTGTGCATTAGAAATTGACTTAGGAAGTTTATGTCTAAAGCTTTCACTTGCACATAAAGCAGAACTGTATACCTGAAGTGTGGCAGTATGCTTGACCTGGGTTTGTCTAACAGCCATTTCATGGCAATCTGCCTGCCTACTGAACACACAATTTGCTTCCATCTCTTTAAACTTATTTAGTCCAGTACTCTTTTAAAACAGATTTTTAAAATGCAGGTGTCTGGCTGGTCAAGAGCATCTCTTGCTCCTCTGAGCAGCTGACCCTGCTAGAGGTAAGAGAAAGGAAGAACAAAAAAAAAGGGACTCTGGTGGGATGGGGACAAGGAACAGAGAATCCTTCAAGGCTATGTTCAGGTGATGATGGTTCCACTATCTCACCTTGTTTTTAATTTCAGTAGCCTTACTCTGTTGATATGAAAAATGATATCAATGTAGTATTAGATAGTAAAAGTTGGGGATAGTGAAGTGTAGCAAAAGCAGCATTGTTATGCCATGAGTTGAATGATGCTGAGAGTAAAATATTTCACTCCTTGAGGCTTTCAGATACACAAGTAAATCTCAAGAGACATGTTAATATGAAACAGTAATTTGTAATATAACTCAGCTAAGCATTGACAAATCCATTTGATACAGGCCTGATAAGATTAAAAAAAAAAAAAAAAAAAAAAAAAAAAAAGAATTTGAGTGCTTAAAGTGTTGTACGCACCAAAACTGATGTGTCAAGATAAATGCATATAAGTTATTTCCCTTTCCTCCCTCCATTTATCATCAATGACTAGAAAAATAAAATACTCTTATATTTTCCTGGATCCTACAGTTTTACTTTGTTTTATTGTGACATCTGTCACACAAAAAGTTTTATCCTCTTAAGCATCTTATCTGCTTTTTTCATGATGAGGGCTTAATCTTTGATCATGACATATATTAACCAAGATGTGTCAGTTAGACACTGTCTTTTCTTCAAAACTGAAGAACCATTGGAGGTGTTTACTACCAAACACAACATTGGGGAAGAGGAATATAATTTTTTGTGTCATGAAGAATATTATGATGCAAGTGGGAGCAATTTTAAAACAAGTAGAAAAGAGGAGAGGTATAAAACCTCAATAACTAGAGAATGTGCAACTCTCCATTTGTTCCATACTGTATCGATTTTTTTTCCTCACAAAATGGCAACTGCCTCATGTATACAAGCTTCATAAAAAAATAGGCTTAGTTGCACTGCTCTGAAAAAAATCTGTGACCAAATTCCAAGTTCAAGTAACATACTCATGTCAATGAAATTTCACTAATACATACACGAAGACAACTTTTATATTTTAGGTTATATGGATCCGAATAGTTTGGATTACCATCAGGAATCATCATTATTGGATGAATCTTTATCTTTCTTCCGAATTACATGAAGATTAAAAGCAAACAAACCCCACCTGGATGAACAATATTTACAAAAGAAAATATTAGTGGTAAATTTCAGTGCTTCCACTAACAGATTCAGCCAGAAATGCTTGAATGTGGTCCTTTATTTTCAGTGTTATGTAGGTATACATTATTATGTATTTTCAGTGTATGTATGTATGATAACATGAAAAATAAGAATTAAATGGAAACCAAAATCTCTCTCCAGCATCACCTCAGAGCTGCTGGTGGAGGCACAGTTTGGATTTAGTTCTGAAATGGTTGAAGGGATTGCACAAGTCAGTGTAGTGATTCCTTACAATTGTTCAGAGGAATTCAGTTTACTTTTATCTATGTTTTGGAAAGTAAGTCCCCTAGAAGCACATATAAAATTTCTCAAGATATTTTAAAAATAATATTAGAATAATGAAGCCTGGACTTCTTGGATCTTGCCCTTAACAGACATAAATGGAAGGCTGCTTTTTTTTTTTAACAGAGAAAAGTGGTGATAATAGGGAGATTATGCATGATTTCTCCCATAATGGAAGACTTACAGCCACGGAGCACTCTTTTTGTATGTTCCCCTCTATCCATCAAATTATATTTTGTGTCATTTAGGTCGCTTCTTGAGCTGTACATGTAGTATATTATCAGAAAGCACAGGAGAACTCGTAACCTTTAGTGAGTTCCCAGTCCAGTTATACGTCTCCTCTTAAAATGCTCACTACTTTTTCTTAATGATGGATACAACTCCTACTTAGACTGTCTTACTGCTCCTTGTTAACTTTCCTTCAAAGCAGAACTAGCTTGTAAAGAAGGGAATGTCCAAGACTTGTGTCAGTTGGTACTGCTAAACAGATAAAGGATGTTGATTAATCCAGAAACATAAAAATGTATCCATATAAAGCAAATAGATTTACCATAGGGGTTTGGTGTGGGGTTTTTTGTTGTTGTTGGTTTTTTTTGGTTTTTTTTGCGGGGGGGGAGGGGGGGAGTGTGTTTTATTTTCCTGCATATCAGACACTAAGAGGAGGAAGCAGAGGGGAAATTATATTAGGAGCAGCAATTCTGCCCCAAAGCATGTGCCCCTGCAGTGTCTTGTGACAACACCCCAAATTCCACCCTGACCTGAAACCATTTTCCCATTTTTTTTCTTTTTTTTTTTTTTCTTTTTTTTTACTGCTTGCATTTTCCAACCTTGACCAGCAGCTACAATGCTCCCATCCTGAGCACCAGCCCCTCCTTCTCCAGCTTCTTTTCTGGGCATAGTCTCATTCACAAATCAGACTGAAGTGAAATACAGTCATGAAAGCATCTTCCCTTGCAGAAGCTACTGTTTCTGTTCAGGATTTAAAACACTTGGATGCAGACTTAAAGTAACCCAAATCCTCATGAACAGAACTCTGACAGAAAAAGATGGTTTTGGGGAAGGTGTGGAGTCACATAGTTATTCTATGGTCCACAGAGCAGCAGATGAATGTATTGGATGAAAAGAGGATGTAATAAATGAAAACAAATTTACAGATTTAAAATATTCTAAAATTATTTATTGTACAGAATTATGAGAAGGAGAAATATAGTGGATTTCAGGGTACTGTAACTTGCTGTGTTTTCTGCCTCTTTTTTCCCCATAGATTTGTGTTTGGAGAGCTGTAGATATAGAGGTTTTGTCTCAGTTCCTAAGGTTAATATAGATTCTGTCTTAGTGTCTGGTTATTGATCTATGTCTCTCTCTGCTTTATCAGATATTTTGTTTGTCATCTTGCTCATTCACTGTTAAGGTCGCAAAATAAGATTGTTGTATTCTGTTCTGTGGTGTAGAAGAGTCAAGAATATTTCTTTGTTTCTCTATTTTCATATTAAAGTAATTTCCATGCTGTGATTTTTATCTTTTTTTTTTCCCCCCCCAATCTCTTTAGCCTTTTATTGTTGTGAGTGGGGATTTTGGGGGAGGGGTGTGTGTCTGTGTGTTAAAAAGCTCCTCAACATGAATTTACTATCAGCACAGCTGACTACAGCTCTTCAGAATTGCAAGTAGAATGAAATACTAATTAAAATAACTAATTAAGCAATTTTGAAGATGTCCATTGTAGCCAATGGTGGTGATAGTCTGTCATGTAACTGCCTCCTCTATCTGAAGTGCACTGAGAGAAGAGCACGTTGTAATCTGCAGTTTTTATTACTGGGAAAAGTAATATTCATTAGAATCAGTTTGACTGGCCTGTGCGTTGTATTACTTTGCATAAGGTGTTTCATTGTTGATGAAATTTCAGTGATTTATGGTAATATGATTTGTGGAGGGACCAGAAAGTAAAAAAATCTGTGGCTATGTCTGAATGACTGAGCTCAATTTCATGATCAAGCACTGTGAATTTCTTTCTGAACTTTACATCTTACTCTGTCAAGCCTATCCAGGTGGCAGGTAATTTACTAATATTAACAATACATTTCCTCATCTTTCTAATGTAAATTCTTGACAGAACTTACCTGAATTTACCTGAAGGTCTTTTTTTAAAGAGATAAGTATCAAATATATATATATGAAGTATTTTATACTATTGAAGCCCTCAGGAAAAAAACAAACAAACAAACAAACAAACTGCGATTGTTGTAGTGTAGAGGTTCAGCTGCTGTGAAATAGTGCTGCCTGCGAGCCCTTTTGCGTGCTCTTGGATGTTGCCTGAATACAGTGGACAGGGAGAAGAGAGGGGGAAAAGGACAGGGAAGGTGAATTTTGTGAGCAGTGTGATATGTTGGTTTTGCTGATCTTTTCCTTGACAGGAAGAGAAGGAAGGTGCTTCCTTGAAGGCTTTTTTGTTCACTCTTTGTGGAATGAAATACCAAGAGCCATATGTGTGTCTTTCATGGTAACAGCAGGTAACAGCATTTCCTGTGGATTTAAGAAGTGTGCAGGGCCCATCATGCAGGGGACGTGTTAGTCTGCCACATAACACGGACCTTCTTGAAATAATTCATGTTGTCAACTGATTATTTTTATTTGTCTGCTCAAATACAGTATTTAGCATTTGTTTCTATTCCAAACAGCAAATGAGACCGCTGGTCTGTATCAGACCGGTATATCTGTCTATAGTGATCAGCAGAGTAGTATGAGTAATGCATCAGCACTTCCTCAGCTTTTTTCATAAGCCTGCTAGGATCCATGGATTTTCTGAGTCAGAGGTGATATATTTGTGCTCAACGGGCTTTGATACTTACTATAAGACATTTGTTCCCCTAGTTTCCTTGTGCCCCTGAGAGCCCTTGTAAATTCTGATATACAGAGAAGAATGTACACATTACACATACGGGTTAAAAGTTATTGATCATTTAGAGGGCCTCGAATACCACCACTTATTTCCATATGAATAAGTTGTTAAGTGCCTATCCATATGTATTAATCATTGATGGAACAAAACAAAATAATTCAAAAATGTATTTTTAGACTCGGCTGAATTAGTGGTGTTCATAACATATGTATGCATTCTTGAGATGCTTGTCCTATTGGATTTAAATTATTAATATTTGCAACAATATTATTAGTGTTTACTCTTGCATTGTATTAGATTTATATGCTAATAATGCTGCTACTTCACGCATGTGAAGAGTTTGAATTGCTGTCAACCCTTGTTTTGAGGCTAGTTTCTTCCTGACCTTTCTGTAGGAGCATAGCAGTACAGTGGGAAGTAAAAACACTGCCTAAAGCTGCCATCCAGGAGCTTACAGGCAAAAACTGCTCTTTAAACTGTTTTTCTGTGGATGCAGAATGATTTTGTCAGCTCTGTACACTTTGCAATGTACATGAATGACAGAATGCAGCTTAGATTTAGACAATATCAAGTCCAACTGTTCAGTGACTTCTTCCAGGTAATGAAACAAAACATCCTTAACACAAGGCCATGCCGATATGACATAATCTTGTCCCTGCATTAGTTTCCCACTCAGTGAACAAAAAAAGCCCATCAGAGTGCATCCATGTCGTGCACTTATTAAAGCAGCATATAAAGGCATGTTGTTACTTTTTATCTATCCTGCTTCCAGCCTCACCCTACACTTTTGTGTTGCTCTCTCTGGATCTTGATTCTGTCCCACTTAAAACTGACCAAAGTTTTCATGTCAACTTGACCTGAAACAGTGTAAAGCCTTGAGCTGTATTTGAAGTGAAGGTCATAGAGGAAAAAAAATGTTTTGTTAGATCGAATGAAGTAACATGTAAGCAATTAGGGGGATTTTTCCACTGATCTGATCAATTAGTTTAATTAAAAAAAATACTGCACCTCTGAACTAAATTTCCTTCCCCATATCCTTAAGCCATGATGGCTACTGCAACACTACTCCTGCACATAAGTCACATTCAGTGTTAATGCAGTATTTTTCAAGCACCCTTGAGTGGATGTTTGCTCTTTTAAATGTCTCCATGCATCTGTCTTTATGTGTATGGGAATTTGTAAGGTGATGTTTCCACTGAAAAGAGAAAATTAACTGTTGTTTTTCTGAACTATAGGCTAAAACAGAGTTGGTAGTAAGCAGTTTTGAAGACAGCTGACACATATTGAAGATGGATTAGTTCATTATTAGCTCTGGCTTCCTTCTGAACAGAATTAAAACAAAACAAACCAACCCCTATGTTTTCCAGTGCTTATCTATCATGTGTTTAGTTTATCTTGTATTGGATGTCATAAAAAGTTGAGGCCTTTTCCCCTGTAACAAATATGGCTTTCAGACTGTTCCAAAATGTGTGTTTAACCTTACCTTCACTGACTTCCCATTCTATCATAACAGTTGAACAAGGATTTCTTCTCTAGCAATATTGAAATCAGTTTTTTAATGAGCTATTTAATTAAAGGCTAATTGAGGTGGATTCATTAAAGATTTCCAAATTATGCTTATCAGGGTAGCTATGTTTTAAGATAGGTTTTTAATATTTGTTTTATACTGCATTGTTTGATCATAAAAGCACATCTAAAATTTTTTTTAAATGCCTAATTAGATGTTCTACGCACTTTCTTACTTAATACACCATGTTGAATTTACCATGTGTGAATGTAATATATTGCTAGTGTTGAGCTAACATAAGAAGCAATAAAGCTGTTAAAGGGTGTTTTTAAAGTCTTAGTTACTATAGTTTTAAAGAGTATATTGGGAATCAGTGATATCACTGTTGTTTTTTTTTCTTAATCTCATTCTTGGGTGGATGTTAACTGGTTTTTGTATTATCATAATCTTGGTGAGTTTCCTCGACAGAAGGCTAACTGCGGGTGATATTACTACGTGACGATAGTATAAATCTTTTCTTTGTTGGAACAATCAGTCAGTTAATGAATAAGAACATTAATTAATCAGTCTGGTAGATTTCTCTTTCTGGGAGTACTTACTCTCCTCTTGAATCAAAGTGAATTTGGAAAACAGGCACTTTAGTTTACTTTAATCTTTTTGTCATTGACAGAAACACCAAAGTAGTTGACTAGAAATGTGGGAGAAAGGAAGAGAAAATAGAACAAGAAATCTGAGGCAGACAATTCCCAGAATTAATCTACATTTCCAGAGCTCCCAAGATTTGCTATCAATAAATGGGTCATAATAAAAACCTCTAAAGAAAAGTGCTACAGAGACCCAATGACCTTGTTGAAGCAAACACATTTGTTTCTTTTTTCTATCGCATTTCTTCTCCTTTTTCTGTTCATTCAAATGGCAGAAGTTGACAGACCAGTCAGCCTTTACTTGTATTTGATATACTTGTGACTCAATAGTGTGTCGTTAGTTGCACAATATTCCTGCAGCTGATATTTTGGGAGGAGATTATCAGTGCAGTGGTGGCAGCAGGAGCTAAACCTGTATGAAATATTATTGGTTATAGATCCATCAATTTCATCCTGTCCTGGATTTGTCTTGAGATTGATAGCTCTGCTCTCTAGGCTTCCGGTCTATAACTGTAGCAGATTATGTTCTTGTACTATTAGTAGGGTTTTCTCATATTAATGCATAGTTGGTCTATTTCTGTACTCTTGAGCAGAACAGGAACAGTCCCACTGCAAGCTGAGAGAATGTTTTTGGGAGGCTTATGTCTATGAAGTTTAATGTGGTAACATTGAGCGATGAACTGTATTTTTCTTTAATGGAGGATGGACTCATAGTGATCTCAGTAATCAAAGTGTTTGAGCATTTTATTGCCCAAGTATTAACTAATTTCTACAAATGAAGATGTTTTTCAGTTTTGCTAGACAAACTGAAAAATCAGTGAAAACATATGTTTTTATGTACAGTGACATGAAATGACAGCATAGAGATTTTTCATACCTTTGCAACCCCCTTTTTATTTTTTACAAAGTGTTTCATTCAGGTTGCCACAACCATCCCATTATACTTTAATTTAAATTTAAAATATGTTTTAGGTTGCATCTCAAACTGCTTGTGAACTTGAAGTCATATTAAAACTGTTGAAGAAACTTCTGTATCCCAGCAGGCTGGTGGCATTGTATTTTTTTTTTTTTTGGAAGGTGGTGTAACCCTGAGCAAAACTTGTATTTCCTGTGTATGTAGGACAATCTAAGTTTAAGAATCTTAGAAATCAATCATATCACTAAAAGGGTCACTTACTTTCCCTATCCTACATTTTATAAGATAAGAGACTTGAGGGCCTGCTGTGTGATTATAGGATTACTTGAGGAGAACAGAAGATCTGCATCAATGGGTTAACCCTGGTGTAGCACAGCATCCTGCCTGCAGTGTGGACAACAGCAGATGACAGGACGCGATACGTCTGTAGATGTATCTGCAGATCGGGCCTTTTCCATTATATTCTTTCAGCTCCAGTAATGTATGGAGTAGTTGCTTCTAGTGCTTTGAGGGTGGACATTTCCTCCAGGAATTTATCTAATTCCTTTTGAAAAAATTTATACTCTTGGCAGAAGCATCATGCTGGGGTAATGAGCTGTATGATTTAATTATGAGTTGTGAAGAAAAAGTCCTTCTTCTTGGTTGTTTTGAACTGCTTGTTCATAATTTCATTTTATACCACTTATGTCTTGAATAATGGCAAATAATGAAAAATCATTGCCTATTCACTATCTCTATACTACTCATCGTTTTATAGACCTCTATCACATTTCTTCTCAGCCACTTATTTTCCAAAATTACTGCATGTAGTTTTCTTTCTACGAAATCCATTCCATTCCTCTGATCAAATTCATTGTTCTGCATTCTTCTGTACTCTGCTCTTCTACACTGTAATCTTTCTGAGTGGTGATGACCTAAACTAGATGCAGTATTTGATATGTGAGTACACCATGGTTAGAAGCCTAATGATGCTTTGTGGTTTACCGCCTATTCCTTTCCTAATAATTCCTAATATAATGTGTGACACCTTGATAACGACTAAAATTGTGAGGTGATAACTCTTGATTCTTTTTTCCAAAATGTGTTAAGGGTCCATTACTTTTTATATAAAATTAGAAGTTGGTACTTCATGAAGCATTTAGACTTTAATTTTCACGGGCCATTGTATTGTAAAGTCGTCTTTCTTCTTATAGATCTTCAGTGAGGTGGCAGTCATAATTATAATTTTTAAAAAACCTAGTGCACAAAAATTTAAATAACATTGTAATTCTGAAATACAGAGCAGAGACATTTATTTGTTTGCAAGATCTGTCATATTATTATACTCTTTTCCTGATCACCTATGAATATGTTGAACAGCAAATATCCAAGTACAGGTTATTCAATAATCTCACTGATATCTTCCCTCAATGACAAAATGTAAACAGGTTTATTCCCTTTTTCTTTTCACAAAACAATGTTGATTTTTCAGTATATTTTTTTATATATATTTTTCTTTGTAGTCTACACTTTACCATCTTGTGTACTCTCCAAAAAATAATTTTTTGCTAGCCTTTGATGGTTCTTGGAGGACTTGTTTAAGTTTGGTATTTTCTGACATCATTTCTTTAATAATGTTGATAATTTAAACAATTTAATAAATTTCCCATTGCAGTGAGTATTTCCACTGTCTTGTACTAGGATTCATAGGTAAATACTAGCTAGACTCAGTAATTTATTTATTATTATTCCATTTACCTCTAATACTGCATTTTAATAGTGTTCTTCAAAACCTTTTTTGCTAATCTGACCTAATTTCAGGTGCTATGTACTTACTGTTACTGTAACATGTACATATATATGTGTGTATATATTTTTATTATAAGTCATATGTCAGATAAATATGGGTGTGTTCATTTCCAGTCACAATATGCGGACAGGTTCACTTGAAATGGAAAGTAGTCTGGAAAAAAGTTGAAAAGAACTGAAGTAATTTGCAATTGCTGATCAGACACCTGGTATTATCAGAATGCTACATCAGTAGTATTGCTGTCCTATTTAGATGACTCTGGTGTTCACTGATTTTTCTGTGTAAACCAGTCACATTCAGTACAAATGTTTGGAAAAAATATTACCAAGGTATTATTGAAATAGCAGGGCTTTTCATACTCTTTCTGGCCTTTCAGTGAAGTCACGAAAGAAACATATAGAAGCAGATTTAAGCACATTTCAAATTGAAATATTATCTGGGTAGAAGAGAGATGTTTGTGATCCAATGTGAGAAGAGAATCAATACCATAATCTGTGTGTTTCTAAATATGTTTCACTACTTATTATCAGCAACGTTTTATAAAGGGCTGGGGATGGAATGAGCTACGAGTCAGTGATTATCTATTACACTGTTTCATATAACATCTTAAAACTTCAAGAATACAGGTGATGGACAGGGGATTAAAAACAGCTTGGGAATTACTTTATTTTGGATAGCGGTGAGCTAGTCAAAACCAATTCCCTGTGCCTTACTGCATGAGTGCGTGAGCTCTTCTACTTTCTGTTTTAATGCTAAATTCATCTAGCATAACACCATGAAAATATTACATGTAAATTAAACTCATCTAGAATCTGTTTTGTTTTCACTCTCTTATGTTCCTTTAGTATTCTGTGAAATATAAGTAAAAAAAAAAATCTGGTAAATAGCCTTGTGTTACAATTAAAAATACCTTAAAATGCACTTTACTCAGAAATGGATATAATGATGATGAAAATAGATGGATTGATATTGTTGTTCAATTTGCAATATTCAGCAGCAATTGACTGGGCTCTGAGGCCTTTTTAACACAGATATTGTAAGGTTAACATATATCATCAATGTTTTATTCATAGAAGTGGAAACATAATGAATTTCTTTTATCTGTTATATCAGAATATTTCTCACTGGAAGGTGCTTTTGAATGTTGTCTTAGGCCCACCTGCTGATCGGAGCAAGACTAGCCTCAAAGTTAGACTAGGTTGGTCAGTATTTTGTCCAGAGAAGATCAAATATATCTAACTTTTTAATAGAATAGATATCATAGATATGGATATACTGTGCAAACCAGCTCAGATACATGATAAAACTAGGTTGCCAAGGAGAGTAAGTCACTTTTTGGAACAGTAGTTCTGTTAATGAAATTCTGGTCTTTTTTTCCTTTTGCCTTTTTTTTTTTTTTTTTTTTTTCCCTACTATATGTTGTCTTATTCAGAGTCTGTGTTTTAGTTATTATCTTCTGATAAGCTACTGTAGTCTCTAGTTCTGTTATATTTTATCTGAGTACATGTTAACTGTGTGGTAACTGGCTAGTATGCTTTGTGGCAAAGATCAAGCAGTGAGTCTTTCCAAAAGCATATTTCCATGTGAAATCTTTTGTGAACTCCCCTTTTTTTTCTGGACAAATTACAAAGATATGTAACAGAAGGGGTAGGATCTATTCAATTAGTAAAGTCTGAGAAATTAAAATAATTGTGTAATATGAAAGGATTAGACCAAATATTTAGGGAGAACACTGAAGTCTCTGTGCTCCTAGGAAATACTGGAAGCATCAGTAGGCTGAAGACAGTAATGTGGCACCATGGATAACTAAGAGGGGAGCAAGAAGTACCTGTAGCTCATATTTTGGGCTAGTCAGCATAAATTCATGAAGACTGTTCATGCTGTGTTGGCTTAGACAGTTCTTTTATTAGAGAAGAATCTTTAACACACAATGATATTAGACAAGATTATATGGTGGTATAATGAATTTTACAGTGTCAAAAGATAGGATGATTAAATACCCTGTGCTAGGAACACTGCCTTCCTACAGCTCCATCTTACGTTTTCGCATTTTCACATTTCAGTTTGTGAAAGCTTAAAATAAAATAAATTCTAAATAAAATAAAATAAACCCCCATGAAAAATAAAAACGTGAAAAGGAAGGTGTGCTTAGCCATAATTCTCATACTGGTATTGGAGGAGAACTGATAAATATATGTGTGTTCTATCCTGCATTTTCTACTCTTCCTCCTTCTAAGAATCACTCTGTTTAAATCAGCACCTTTCATGTTGCTGACTTCTGTGGTCTTGTACCAGTTTATTCCGTCCTTCCTCTCTGATTTGCTCACATAGTCTTTCTTTTATTCCCTTAGTGTCTTTCTCAATGGATTGAGCCTACTCTACTTATTAGGACTTTTCCCCCATATCTCTTATTCTCATTCCTTTATGTGTAGGTTAATTGGATGCTCATGTGATAGTATCTTTTCTGTCTCTTGCCTCCCATATTTCAGGTTTTTCTCCTCTGAGCATTACTTTATTTACTTAGGCACTCTCTGTAAATCAATTCTCCTATCCTTTGTGTCAAACGGATTTAACAAGACCTGTGTGTCTTTTCGGCTGTCCCTAGCTCTATCCCTCTCTTGACTTATTCAACTCTCCTAGATTACAAACTCTTTTCAAAACTTAGTCCTCAGCTTCTACCTAAGACTTGTTTCCTCTGCCCAAATTCCAGTTCTTGTGCCACCAGGTGCCTTGGAAAAACATGTTTACCTCTAGCAAAATATGTTTGCTCATTTACTTTTCATACTACTTTTTTGGTGGCAATTCTCAGAAATTAGAGGATAGCATGTAATTAGGAACACAGTTAGAGAAACTGTCATCCCTCTTGCTTTTGTGGACATCCAAGAAAAGTAAGCGGGGTTTGTTCACAGTAATCACTCCAGGTTAGGAGATAGAGTAGCATTTATGGGGCAGTTATAAACACACAAGTGTACGTGTGCAGAGCTTTGAGGGGAACCTGGATAATTCAGCTGAAACAATTGTGTGGCATTTTAAAGACCTTAGCAGAAGAATGAAACATGCTAACACAACTTCACTATGACAGAAGAAGATAGAGAGACAAATCAAGTTTTGCTTTGTTTTTGTTTTTTTCCACCTGGGACACTGAAGCTATACAAGGTATTGTACAACACTGTATTCGTGCCTGATACTGAGAAGTTCTCAAATTCAGCTGCTCTGAAATGATGTGTCATTCATAAAGCTATATAAAGGGATCATACTGAAAATGTGAAGTTTGTGGTTTTGTAGGGTCTTAGTATGGTCATTACCAATAATGAATTGCACACAAGCAGGCAACCCACCAGAGATGCCAGTATGAAACAATTTAATGTCTGTGCTTTGTCAGATTTGTGGCTTGGTAGATAATATTGCATAGTGGAAGTTACAGTCACTGTCATGCAGCCACCACAGTCCTGCCAGGACATTTTCTTTCTGTTGTGGAGGAAACCACGTCCTCGCTTTCTGCAGCTGTGCTGACTTCATTGACAAAGTGGGTGGCAGAGTAGGAAGAGGTCAATCCTATCTTGAGTAAAACATTCTTTAAAGTTGATTTGCCCAGTGTCTTGACCGTGATGATGCAAGGATTTCTAATTTGGTTTGTTTGATACAGATTCACAGATTACAGAGGCAGAATAAACCCATACAAATTGTGTATGAGAAATTATTGTCCACTATTACAGAAAAGGTGAGGAGGAGTTAGATGCAATTATGTACAAGACATGTTTTGTGGTGTCAAAGACATCAACACAAATAAATGTCTTCATTATATTGTGAAATATGGTGCAAATTGCTTTTTCAAAAGCTATTGTTCCCTAGAATGCTTTCTATGTCCAGCTACAACACCTTAAATATATTGTGCCACACTTTGGCTGAATCACAAGATGAAAGGTCTCTGTGTTTTTCACCTTTGTGGCCTTGACTGTTAGAAACACTCTGTTTGGCTTTGGGGTTTTTTTTACCTCTCTCTGGGAAAAAAAAAAAATAATAATAAGGAGGGATGCTTCAATGAATTAATTTATATTTAAAAAATAAAAATAACTTTAGGCTTGAAGGCTATTAGTTGTGGTAAAAATTATCTAGGATAGCAGTGAAACTCTGGGACTAGAATTATCTGCTTAATGGAAGAATCCGTCCAAAACAGCTGATGCAGAAGTTTGTTTTCATGTGTACTTTGGTAGCAAAGGTTTTCAGTGCAACTATTAAATTGAGTATAGTAGAACATAACTAGAAAACAGCAAGTGTAGCATGTAATTCAAACCTGTGACCCAAAACCGCTGGTCTGACTGCAGCAGTTTGCAAAAGTTTAGAACAAATCTTGAAGAAAAGAGTAATATAGTAAAATGTGTATGGGTTTACTCATAGAAGAATGCATTAGATTAATCATAATTGAGATAATGGGGAGCTGAGACCCTGGCTTATAGGAAAATCCAGAGGATGTAAACCAGATAGCTCAGGAAAGCCTGCCTGCAAGGCCACTACATCATTCCTGCAGGCCCTGTTACTTAGACTTGAGTCACATCAGGCCAGCAGATACTGCTGCCTCCTCCTTGCTGGAGGGAGAAAAGACCTAGGTTAAACGAGAGAAAGTGTTAGCACAAGAACAAATGGGAATTCTTATAAATACATTTAGTGCTGATGAATATGGATTCACTATGAATACTTTTAGTACAGATACTAGGCAAAGACTTCAAACTGCTGGAGCACTATATGTATTACACAGCAATTGCTAGATCAGCTTCTGTGCAAAAGGTCTAAATGTCTCTGAATTCTCTCTAGTTCATGACTGAACTACAAATATCTACTGGACTGATTTGATTTTTTTTTTTTTAAGGACTGTTAGAAATGTCACGTGTTCTCATTTTCTACCTACCATGGAAACTTTGCTTTAAACAAGTGGGAATTTAAACAAGATGGGGAAGTGGTGGGACTGTGGTAGAAGAAGTGTCCCCATTTTGTGTCTTGTACCACAGAGTTGTACTCCACTGCTCATACAGGCAGTGCCGGACACAGGGAATGAAGTGAAGTAGCTATCTGAGATTCACAGAGATGGCTAGAAAAATGACTATGCGTTTATACTTATACCTGTGTGCCTTCAGTTTTCTGTATTACAAGACAATGTGAAATTCTGTTTTGAATGTGAGAATTATGTTGGTGGTTGGAACTTCTGTCCCTGATTCCCCACCCCTGCCTAGTATTTATTGCCTTGAGTCATTACTGGATGTAATGATTGGTTTAAATAGCCAAAATATAACATACTGGTTTTGGCAACGTGTCACTGTTAATAGTTACTCAAACTCTTCAGTATTGTCAGCAGGATTTTCAAACCTAAAGACTTGATGGAAGAAGGAAACAAAGGTTTCCAGCCTCCTGTTTTGTTGCCTAATTATCATTCATTTATTCTGCCATAAAAGTAATTCTTTACCTGCTTTCTGATTGTTTTATGGCTGCTTTTACAGCCTTTGGGAATAAATTGAAATATATGTCTTCCATGTGCTATAGTCTTAAAATAACTGATCCAGTCAACAACTTGTATTTTACTACCCAAATGATCTAATAACCCCCATATCATAAATGGAAAAATGGTTAAGTTAGAAAGTTCAACTGAGTTTGCTAAAGTCAGCAAAACGTCACTTCTGCCTTCATTTTGACAGATTCCCCTGCAGTTTGAGACATCCATCCTTTTGAAGACATCTCAGAATTAAGGATTTATTCATAGCTGGTTTAAACACAAATGCACAAATATGCAAATACAAAAAAAAAAAAAGCAAAATATTAACAACTAATGAATTTGTTATGCTATTGGTCTTTTTTTGTGTTTGTTTTTTTGTTTGGTTGGTTTGGTTTGGGGTATTTTACTGCACTTACTAGCACTTACTAGCAATGTAGCTTTTTTGTTTTCCTATCAGGCATGTTTTATAGCTGTGACTGATGCTGTGGGTTGCCCTTTGCTATATACCCCTGGTCTGCATCAAGATCATGACACATCTTTGGTGCATCTGGCAGTCAGTCGAAGACATGCTCCAATTTATAAAACTCCAGTAATGCAATAAAATCTTGCAAGCTGAGGGACTTGTTGCATGTGCAGCTTAACATAAACCAGTTTTTTCTGAGATTTGTTCTACAATAGATGCAGTGAATTTTAAAGACAGCTCAAGCCTTAACATTAGTATTTCTGAGAAAGTGTGGGATAAGCTCATGATTGTGCAAAGTTACAAAGAATAAACAGAAAACAAATGTGCTTAGAGTATATCTGACTAGTTCTTCTGTGTTGTGTAGGATTTCTTGGAGACACATCCTGGTTCTAGAATTAAGATTCTTCACCTTTATTCTCAAGGCCTCCCAGAATCAGCCTTTAAAGTTACCCTGGCATCTGGTTATACAACCTTGACTTACCAGGCAGGTTGGTTTAAGGAGCTCTCCCTCTGTGGCTTCTGCATCTCTTCTCTCTTGTTTGTCTCGATTTCTTCAAAGTCTGCCCTCCCACAAAATGTAGACTAAAAACCCAGAGCTTCTTTAGCATATATAGCTGCTTACTATTGCA
The DNA here is from genome assembly GCF_965140245.1 of Athene noctua. Taxonomy (NCBI): domain Eukaryota; kingdom Metazoa; phylum Chordata; class Aves; order Strigiformes; family Strigidae; genus Athene; species Athene noctua. The sequence goes on from NC_134045.1 coordinate 18,150,750, forward strand.
TTTTCCCTTCCTTGTTTGTCATACCTTGTTTCTTCCTTATCCCCAATGTAAGTAGATTCCACTGTATGTGGCACTAAGAGCTATTTCTTGCAAAATAAACATTCAGGGCTTACTTAGGAATGTAAGGTAGGCATTTTCATCTTTTGAGACTTATAGTGCTGTATAAATTGACTTTTGTATAGCATTCGGAATCTTTATGTGCTATTAGACCCACATTGTAGTTTGTTTTCAACTCATTAGAGGTCACACAGGATTTATTAACAACATTGATGATGGCCTTCACATTTAAAGCATGTTTTCCCAAATCAGTCCCTGCTACCTCTTCCTATCAATTCCTAATCAGTCACAATAAAATTAATAAGCAACCCTAATTATTTATTGAACCGTGTGTAGGTTATAACGAACTATGACAATACTGCTTCTTTATAACATGTTGAAAACACTCCCCTGGTTTTCTGAATCTGGGTTGATCCTGAACCCAGATTCGGTTTTTAAAGGTGACTGGTGGGCTAGGCAAGAGTTTGCAGTGTCTTTGCTTATTTTGCTTGCATAGATGAAATTATTTTAAGATCGTAGAGCACGGCCTTACAAACACAAGGTAGTCTGAAGCATCTTTTAGCTCTTTATATAGCTGCTGACACTATTATTTCTTGACATCTTCCTGTTCTAGTGGCATTTTGCCATCTGTTTCTAAGATGACATTATAATGCAAAGTAAAAATTTTAAGTGTATTCTTCTAAAGACTTTGCTTCTCTTGCTGCGCCATTCTAATTCTGTACAGTCCCTGTTGATGTATTCCTATTTATCTTGTCTGATAGCTGTTTTATTTTCCTATTATGTTCTCCTATTCAGCTTGCATAGAAAACATCAAGATGCCTTCTCAATTGAAATACTTGTCTTTTCTTCATTAGTAGCAATGCCTCATCTGCTACCCAGTCTTACAGTTTTTCTTTTACATTTTTGTTTCATAATTTGGTGAAGCCTGCAAAATCAGAAGATCTATTTGCAACCTACTATGTATAATTTTTACTAGGATTGATTGCATATACAGGAAAGAATGTGTGCAGACTGTCTTCTGCAAAAATAATTGATTTAGTGAGTTGAATGTGTTTGGTAATGAACCCACCAAAATAACCATGCTGATCTGTGTTACAGGCTCTGACTGACTTGAATCTAGGTTTGCATTCTGGCATATAAAGCTGAAATTTCAGCTTTTCATTTTCAAGTTTGAGCAGTTCTGTGTCCTTTTACAGTACATCCTGGCATTTACAAGAAGGCTTTGTAATTTTAACAAATAGTATACAAAGGAGTATTCCTATTACAAATGTATGCAATTCACAGCTGGTCCTCATGCTGATTACTGTTTTGCATGAAAGAATCCACAGTTTGTTAATTTTATCAATGGTCCTAGCATGTTAAAAAATAAAAAATCAATCGAATGTAACAATTTTTAAAATACTCAGGCTTTTTTTTTTTTTTTTTTTTCCCACTAAGGCATATTTTTATCGGTGTAATGTATATGTGTGTTTTATTTTCCACACCAATTCCATAACTGATTTTTTTTAAATGTAAAGAATTTTAGTCTTGTTTTTTCTTTTTTTTTTCTGTAAAAGACCTAAAGAGATGTGTTAGCTTCAATCTTGATTAGATTTTCCATGTATGGTCATATTATTTTTAATCTGATGATACATTTATCAAAATTTGCCAGAGCAGACAAGCATTTCCATACTATAACAATAACTGTAATAGGATTGTGTCTTGGTATAGTACACAGACTGTGATGGCACAAAACGAATAGACGTGGAATATCAGAGCTATCTACTGAGTTAAATGCCATCTTCTCAGACCTGAAGGCGGCAAAAAGCAAGAGGAAACAGAGCCATCTGGGAAAATTGTTATCACCGTCAGTGACATCTGGCTTGGCATTTTGCGGTCTCCATATTATTAAACGCTTTGCTGTATTATGCATAGGGTTCATTAGTACAAATTAGGTTCTGTTCACATTACAGTAGGTAATCAATTATATTGGATACGAAATGTCTTCTCATAAATCTGAATTACGCTTTTCTTGGAGCGCAGTCCAGTTTCAGCTGGAACAGACTGTCAAGACTTCAAGAGAGCTGACAGAAGTCTGTAGCTTTTGCACCAGATGAGATTTTATCCCTTTCTTCCCTCTGTGCCTAGGGTTGTGCCAGGTGTTATATCAGGTGCAAAATTAACTGTAACAGTGCAGCCTTGAACTTCTGAGAGGTGGAAAATTTGACAACGGTTACCCCAACAACAGCAGGAGTTTTGAGGTGGTTCAGTCAGGGATCTGACTGGAATCTCCCTTCCAGGTTCTGATTGTCCTATTGGTTGGTTGACACTTCACCCTTAACCAGAACAGGTGACACAAGGACAGGGCTGTAAATTGTGCAGAAGACTGTATGGCTGTGCAGTGGGTGCCATTCCAGGTCAGCTGTGGGCAGTCATGAACTTCATTAACTCATCATTGCATGTATCTACCTGAGTGTAATCTGATATGCAGCTGGTGATCAAACATTCTATCAGATAAATTTGAGTGAATGAACTTAAAATTTTTGTGTATTTTCTGTGTACAGTTCCTTCTGTAATGTGTAGTATTTTCTGAATTGACTTGAGTCACTTTGAATTACTTGTGCCATGAGAAGACAAGCGCTGCAATTGAAATAGATAGTCCTAAGATTTGGTAAGAATTTGTATTGTGGTAAACTTTCTAAATTAGCAACCTTGTTGATACTCTGAGCAAGGAAGCTAAGAAATGAATGCATATTAAGAGCTGAGGTGTCCTTTTATCACCTAAATAAGGAGTGTGAGAAAAGTTTACCTGAAGCATTTGTGTCCTGACACCCACTAAATTTCTGCTTCTGAACAAAGGAGTTTGAGACTTTAGTCACTGGTAGTTGCTTGTGGGTTTCAACATTCTATTTAATTTTTATTTACCTGCTCATAATTATTTTTCATTTCCAGCAGCTAATAAATGCTTCTCCAGAAAACACCATTTCTAATTAAAAGTCCAGCATTGACTATCATGATATATATAAATGGTACTGCTGCTGTAAATATTTTAAAGCTTCTGTGAATTTTCTACTAAAGTCTTTGTGCTTGTATTGCATCTAGATTAAAGTGTAATTCATTGCAGTACAGTCCTGGGGAAACAATGCTCATGATAATTTGGTCTCAGTACTACACATTTTTTTTAAAGCCACTCCACAAACGCTGGTTCCGATGGCCAGCAATTTATGGCAGTGCAGCTAATGGCAAGCTTCAGGTTATTTTTGACTCAGCCTTCAAGCTTCATGTACCTGAAGTCTCTAAGGTCTCTCATTACCATCTGCGAAACATAGCTTCTAAGTTGCGGTGTTAGTTCTGTCTCCTGCTGCTCATGAAGTTCTGATTCAAGTCTTTTTCTGGGATTAATGATTGCAATTCTCTCCTTCCTTGCTTAACCATTTCTATTAGAAATAGACTCAAACTGGTGCGGAGATATGCTACAAAAGTGACTTCCAAACTTGAGTTTGTCAGCATATTGCTCCCGTGTTTGCAGTGCTACAATGGCTTTCAGCTAAATGCTGTATAGACCTTAAGGTTTTGTTGCATAAGAAATTTTCTTACACTTGCCTATCTGGATAAATTGGTAAGATTTAGGAAATGAAGGTCATATGGATTAGTTTATGCTAATGAATGTGCACCCATTTATTGTCATTAATTACATGTTATTACAAATCTGGCATCTTTATAGCACATCTTATTATTATGTATCACTGTTTACTTGATATCCACAATATATTTTGCGGGACAAAAAGTGGTAATATTTTGCTATAATTAAGAAATCTTCAGAAGGTACTTTTTTTCTGTTGGGTAGAATTTACCTCATCCCTTTCTTGGAAATTTTCTATCAGTCCTTTATGTTTCCCAAATCTTCAGTGAAACTTTGACATTAGAAGGCAGGTACCAAACTCTCTTTAGTATAAAGCTTTAGCAGAAAGCACGGTTGACTTCCATGTCAGATAGTGTTATTAAAAAAGGAATTCATAAAAACAATCTCACATAATCGACATATATTTCCTAAAAGTGCTAGCTCCTTTTCATAGACCCATGTGTACAAATACAATTTCTTTTTTTGGTCCATCATTGAAGGTACAATTAATATGCCATTTAAGTTTTGCTGATGTTTTAAAACAACTTTTGATACGTATTGTCAGTAAATCAAGGGCTCAGGTTATCTGTTTCTGTTTTGCAGATAAAGAAGTTCAGAATAACACTCCTATTTTCTCCCTTTGTTTTCCTATAAATAAATTCTGTATGATAGTTACATAGACTTTTTTTTTCTTCATCTTTAGTCAGGTTTTCATTGTCAGATGCTATCAAGCCAAACCAAGTATGAATGCAAAAGGACAAAAGTATTTGTGGAAATTATTAACACTGGAAAACACTAGTAATGAGATATTGAACATTTCTGCTGCAATATGCTGGTTTGAATCCAGATCAGGATGGCCACAGTCAAAAGTCCTTAAAAGTAAATAAGAAGTATCGCTAAGTATGCTAGTGCAGGTTAAAATCTGTCTCATAATAACTGTTGCTTTAATAAATAAAACAAAACACATAGCCCTACAATACTGAAGTTACAAGTTTAAAAGAAATTTTACCTCGAGGACTTCATCCATTTCATTTAAAATAAATATTTCAAGGCTTCTAAGTCTGTTCTATGAATCTTATTTACATTTTTATTAAATGAACTATATTTACATAGCTGTTTCCATAATATTTCTTCTTACGCCTTCTTAAAAGAAGACTATATAAGTCACTAGAAACTTGAGTTTTTGAAATTACTTTTTAATGTGATGGTCATAGGCATGAAAAACCTCAGTAAGCTATTTTTAAAATCGCATGGCATGTGATATTTTGATAGACAGCCTGATGTTGCAGGCCTTTATTTAGAAGCAGTCCAGTGAAGATTAGAAGGGTGTTTTCCCCTAGAAGGGAAATGTGCACCATTCTGGGGCATGAGAACCTAATCCTGCCTCAGAAGTGGAACTGCTAGGGCACCATGCAGAATGTATCCATCAGTTCACTTAGGTTCTGAAGTCCTCAAAACAGTGAAAGCAGTCATCGTGCATGTTCACAGGACTGATGTCCAGACTCTCATAATGCTGTTTGGAGCTCTGACCAGTAGATTATCTTCTTTTTGTAATGTGTCTTCTTACTGTTACCTCAAATCTTTAGGCCACAGTAGTGTCTGGTGTGGTTCTCAAGCGGACTAGCTGCAGTAGGGATTGAAGTGTTAGTTTCAGAACTTCTGTGTTTCTATCTGTAATCTTGGGGGTGCACCCTTCAATAGTGGTACAATGTTCTGTATGTATGTGTGGAATGCTGGGGTTTCAACCCCAAGCCCCAAATTAAGGTTGACATGTGGGTGATTCCCACAGCCCTTCCCAAAGGGGGGTGAGTTTCCCTTCAGGCTTCCCTCCAGGGTGGGCCGGCCTGGCAGACAGAGCCATTGGGTAAAGGAGCCCCAGGTGTCTGCATTCAGTAACCAAAGGTCAGGTGTCCCACTCGGGGATGAAAGCTGGGACCCCTTGCAGGCAGGGGCAGTGTCTGTGTGTGGGGTGGAGGCCCTGTGCAGAGTTCCCTGTTGGGGAAGGACCTCCCGCCCCCCTGGGACTGGGCTCCAGTCAGGTCTGGCTCTTGTAAACGCGGGCTGTGTGGAGATTCAGTGTGTGGCTTCCTTGGTCTTATGTATTTGGCTGGTTGACTCGGTTGTCTCCCGTCCCTTCTATGGGAGACTGCATGTCACCATTTATTCCACCCAGTGTTGGTCGTGTGGTGTCGTTGTTGGGGTCAGTGGGATTGATGTCAATTATGTATAATCTGACTGACTTGTTTGTACCCCCAGCGCTCACCCATGTGCTGACCCTTTTGTATCAAATACAATTTGGTGATTGGTTCGTCTTTATGCTGGCTGTGTCCTTTATGCTAGGCCTGATAATTGGCAAAACAATATGTGTCTGAGGAATTTCTGCTGAGATGTTCTCAGTTATCTTCTTTATCTTTAAGTACATTGTTTTGAGGGACGATGTGTGAAATCCAAACTGTAAATGTCATTGTTACCTACATTGCCAAAAGTTGTCCTGCTTCTCTTTGGCAGTGTAATATTTCATAAAGCTCTGTACCTACAGATCTCTTATCCTATGAAAGATTTAGAATGAGAATTATTGTTCGGTAAAAAGCCATTAAGAAAATCAGAAAAAAAAAATTAGGAAGTTCAACCTTTTTGTGCTGTACACTGCATAAAGAGTCTCAAATTTTCTACAAATGCAGCTATTCACTGGTGTAGTTTATGTGCAAAACATGCAGGATTTGGTTGTGTGCCCTTCAAAGTTCTGAGGTTTGGAAACAAGGTATTTATCTCTCATCAGCTACTGTTCCTTCTGTGTTACAGTTACGATGAAGAAATAAGTCACCTGGGGTTGTAACTTTGACACTGCAGTTAGATGGGATGTGTATAATCTGGATATCAGCAGTCTGGAGAGGAAATTCTAGAGTTCCAAATGTAGTGATTATGGCTTGTACTTCTGTGAAACTCTGAACTCCTGCAACAACACCTGGTGACCTGTTGCTGAACTGTGTCGGATCTCTCTGTTTTCAGGTGGGAAGTCTCTGAATCTATTTTCAAGATCTCTTAGAAAGGAATTGGCTGGAACCTGTCCTTGTTCATCTATATACAGTAAAACAGTGTTTTGGTTATCACTTTACTTAAGGAATGCATGGGGGGAAGAAAAGTGTTTATGCTGCATTAAATATTTTCATTATGCATCAGATGTTGAGAAATTTCTGGTAGGCCTGAAACGTCTCTGGCATAACCGGTTGGAAAACAAACAAACAGCAAACCATGTAGCACGTGGTAAGAAGTGTGGTTTGTTTTCAGACTTGTAACTGTATTTTGAATTGTATATGAGATGCAACATAAATTTATCAGAGCTTTGGCACTGACTGATGCTCACAGGCACAACTATGATTCGGGTAGTAATTGACTTCTAAAGGAAGCATATTAATTATATTACCATTTATGCCTTTAAAATCTTCTCTTACCTAACTGAATGTTGTGAGCAGGTCATGTCACATTTGGACAATATGGGTGTTGACTCACTAATTTTTCTTATTGTTAACCTATTGTATTTGTACCAAGTAATCTTTGTGGAGTTTGGGGTGTGTTTTCTTAGTTTGGTTTTGCTTTTTTTTTTTTTTTTTCTTTTCCTCATGGTCATTTCAATTATATAGTTAGCTATCCAATTTAGGGAACAGATGTAGATTTCCTGTGTCCAAGTGTTATGTGCAAAGGAGCTATGGATGTTAAAAGGAGAGGCTTTTTTTGAGACCCAACCTAAAATTTGTCTGTGCAGTGCTAAATCATCTTCTTACCATTTATTTGGCTAGTAGTCTGGAAAGTGCCAGTAATTTAAGTGGCTTAAATTTTGTTTTCATTACTAATTTAATTGATGACTGCCAAACCCAAGAAGCTCTAAGTGCTTGGTCTGTATTTCATAGAACTGTTTGGGTTGGAAGGGACCTTAAAGACCATCTAGCTCCAACCCCCTGCCCTGGGTAGGGACACCTTCCACTAGCCCAGGTTGCCCAAAGCCCCATCCAGCCTGGCCTTGAACACTGCCAGGGAGGGGGCAGCCACAGCTGCTCTGGGAAACCTCTGCCAGTGTCTCATCACCCGCACAGGGAGGAATTTCTTCCTTAGATCTCATCTGAATCTACCCTCTTTCAGTTGAAAACCGTTACCCCTCATCGTATCCCTACACAGCCTGACCAAGAGTCCCTCCCCACCTTTCCTGCAGCCCCTTTCAGTACTGGGAGGCCGCTCTAAGGTCTCCCCGGAGCCTTCTCTTCTCCAGGCTGAACACCCCCAACTCTCTCAGCCTGTCCTCACAGGGGAGCTGCTCCAGCCCCTGAGCATCTTTGTGGCTTCCTCTGGATCTGCTCAAGCAGGTCCATGTGCTTCTCATGTTGGTGCCCCCAGAGCTGGGCACAGCACTGCAGGGGGGGTCTGACAAGAGCAGAGTAGAGGGGGACAATCCCCTCCCTCGCCCTGCTGGCCACACTTCTCTTGATGCAGCCCAGGACACGGTTGGCTTTCTGGGCTGTGAGCACACACTGCTGGCTCACAGTCATTTTTCCATCCGCTCATACCCCCAGGTCCTTCTCAGCAGGGCTGCTCTCAATCCACTCCTCGCCCAGCCTGGGTTTGTGCTGGGGATTGCCCCGACCCATGTGCAGGACCTTGCACTTGGCCTTGTTGAACCCCATGAGGTTTGCACAGGCCCACCTCTCCAGCCTGTCCAGGTCCCTGTGGGTGGCACATCCCTTCCCTCCAGCATGTCAACCACACAGTTTGCTGTTGCTGGTGAACTTGCTGAGGGTGCCTCGATCCCACCATCCATGTTGCCAGCAAAGATGTTAAACAACACTGGTCCCAACACTGACCCTCGAGGAACACCACCTGTTACTGCTCTCCTCTCACTGCATTTATCAGACTGTCATAGACTCACATGAATGCTGTGAAGCTGCAAGGTAAATACTGACAAGTCTATAAACTTTAATTGCTACCTTAATTTTGTAGTATTCAGTTCTTACTCAAGGCTTTCTTCATCAAAACTTCTTTCAGCTGCAGTGTTCTAATATTACAGGATCAACCCAAACAGCATATTCATGTATTTGATGTTGTGGAATTGAGACTTCAGCAAAGCAATTTGATTTCAGTGTACGTTTAGAGTTGAGTCATTCCTCTTCTATACAGATGTTCAAGGGGAAGAGAAATCATAGGAGGCATGGTTACACGTGTGAGCTTGCCTTAAGCCAAATTATGACTGTGAGGCACTTGGGGAAGGTTGGATGATAGGTGCTGCAGAATGGACTTTGTAAGTGTGGAATTAGGGTTAGTTTATCATCAGAATTGTTCCCATGTCATAGATAAAACTAGTTAAATCTTTATGATCACTGGTTATTATTTCTGAGATATATGCTAAATTTAGTGTCCTTTTTGGTTTCTGTTTTTACAGGAGATAGCTTTTGAAAGGATATAGCACCTGCTGCCAGACTGTAGCATTCACAGTGGGTATTAGACCCAATGGTGGCTTCTCACAAAGTTCTGAAGCCTTGGAAAGCTATCCTATCTCGGCACTTCTTTACCTAGTAAATTAGGGTAGGAGGAAGACAAATGTTATTGATGCTAAAATACATTGAAGCACTCGATACATGAAAATTATATAAAGAACAATACTGAATTCTTGCTACTGTCATGAATCTCCAAGCTTCTATAATAAATGTTGTTGTCACATTATATGGGTTAAATGACCAATGATGGAAGTGTGTTCTTATTCACGCAAGCAGCTGCTGAAAAGTATGTTGTCCTAAAATATACCTTCTTGTCTGTAGAGCTGACAACCATGAAATGATGGAATCAAGTTCCTGTCCTTCAGTGTTGCTTACAGTGAAAACTGTCACACAGCTTTTGTAAAAGCCTGTCAAAGAGAGCCATATTTCTGATACAGTGTGGACAATGCACACGTTGAAAAGTCTTGTACTGCAGACAGTGTTAAATGCTGCGCCCTGGTACACTTTAATTTTAATTTCCCACCCTTGACTTTTTTAACCTCTTGGCCATTAGAGAGCAGTTTAAAAATAAATAATAAAAAAAGGAATGGGTAAGCCCAGATGTTACCGTAATCTATTTACTGTCTTGCCTCTGCAACCAAGCCCAAGGGTTAGAAATGTGTTCCTTTTAAATAAAATTAAAAGTATGGACACTTTGGGGCACCTTTGTCAAGCTTGCCATCATGTGCACTTTGACCCTACAATTTTACCTGTATTGTTTACATGAGCAGGCTGTGATGACAGAAATTTCTATCCTTGAGTACTGAATCTCAGGAGAAGTATGAGAATGGTGAATGTGGCTAGACTGTAAAACTGAAATCCAGAAATAAAATTACACCTCTTACTGTGCTACTATCTTTATCCATGCAGCTCTCTATTTCTCTTACACGATATATTTAAGAATTGATCCAGCAAAATATCTCCCGACTCCTTGTGCTGATGCACTGCTTTGTCAAATCCATTAAAACTGAGTTGTGCAATGCTATTTAGAAACCATAGTTTTCTGAAAATATTGACATTATGCTGAGAACTGCAAACATAGCTAATGAGATAGCCTCTGTCCTGGTGAGTTTTCAGTCTAGAGCTGACGTAGCTATAATGAGCAAATACCTAATTGGGGTAGTAGATAAAGAGGTTATTTTAGCTATATTCAGTGTGTTACAAACACAGAATACAGTGATGAGAGGAAAAAAAAGCAGTAAGAAAGTTCAATAATTTAATCATGGTTCATTGGAAGTAGGTTAAAATAGCACTCAGTAACAGCTACCAATGCTTACTAGTAAGCACGAGTTGGTATCTCATTTAGAACAAAGCTTTTTTACATTCATAAATTACTATCTCAGAATGTATCTTTATAACAAGTGAAGAAATGACAGAGAAATGTTTTTTCTTCCATAGTGAAGATTCAACAGCACAGAGTAGAAAAGCAGTAATTTCAAAAGTAGGTTTTTGCAATCTTTTGCCATGCTAGGAAGTCTCCTTTGTGTAACTTGGAGCTCTCTGGTGGCAAGGAGGAACAGGAGTGAGACCTGAAAAGAGAAGTCTTGTTAAAATACAGAGCTCCTGGATGCCAAGGAATCCCCTGATATTAGCAGCCCTGGAAATGTGGCTTCTGTGTCTATTAATTTTAAGAAATATCAGTTCTGTGCTTCAGCAGAGTTAACATGGTTTGAGAGGTAACATAGAAGATGCTCCGAGCTTGCAGCTGCACATCCAACATACCAAACTGAAAAAAGAACGAACCTTTTCCCTCAGCATACTCACTAGGATGTTAGAACAATTAGCTAAGATTTGTATTTTCAACAGCATGTTGAAAAATTATAAAACTATAAAACCTTAATCTGGTTGCTTTCAAGTTGGCCCTATGTCTATAACTAATAAATAGCATGCAATCATTTAATATGTAATTGATTTTTAATTTATATTAAATTAATATCTGGATATTTGTATAGTTTGTAACTCAGATTTATGAATCTATATTTATTTAGCTTCAGAGATGCTAGAAATTACTCAATTGGATTACTTAAGAAATATCGATTAACATTTTTTAGCAATTAACATTATAGACATGTAATATAGCACTATCTTTTAAAATTTTAATTAACTGTTTAAACATTGCTTGGAAGTTTAAAGTTGTTCAGACTATAATTACATTATTGCCTATGCAGTTTTGAGTTAATTATGCTGCATTTCTATAGACTTGATAAACTGCAAAATGTATCCCCTTAACAATCAATTGGTATTAAATTACTTTCAATTAGTTTTTATTAAAACCAAATTAGATTCTCATTTCAGACACAGTAAAAGCAGTACAAAATCTCAGAATTCAACCATGATTTCTGCTGTACTTACTGACTTCCAGATGTCTAGCTGCTCAGTTGGTGGACACGGTTTTAAAATTAAAATAAACCTGAAAAACTCAAAGCTATGTAGAGTACTGGTCTTCAAAGATGCAACACTTCATGCTGCTTCCACATAAATTTGTGCAAGTCTAACTGATTTGTGTGATTGGGATAAGGCCCGAGTCTGGGATCCTTTAGTGTGAAGTGTTACAGTCCCATTAATTGCAACAGCTTTCTACCCTTGGACATTCCTCTAAACCCAAAGGGAATTTTTGTATTTTGTAGTTGTACGGTATTGTAGTTGATGAGAATATACTCTTGCTTACTCAACAGAAGTCAAAATTAATCACGTAGGATCAGGGCTTTAGAGAAGCTTTCTTTCAGCTAGTGATTCACAGATTAGTTAGGGTTTATATACTTAAAATCTCTGATATTTGATAATAAAATACGTTTAATCTGGCATCTGAAAATAAAATACTCAGCTTCCTATAGCACCTTTTGGCAGTTTGACACTATCACGTAGTCTTTACGTTTTTTTGTTTTGCTTTCTAGCTCAACTTTATTTTGTGCATACCCTATTTTCTTCTCAGTGTTAGAGTAGATATACTTCATATATTGTCAAGTTTTATAAAACTGTGTATTGAGTTTAATTAGTCTTGTAGTGGTAGCACAATAATAATCTTCACAAAAGAAGTCGGGAAAATGTAAACAAACCCTGCAAATAAACAGGGTGATGATTAACACACTAGGATGCTTATTGGAGACTGTGAGAACATGAAGCAAGGGAGTGCTGTCTCCTAGCATTCAAGCCACGGGTTCCTAACTTTTTTTCACAAAACTTAAATTTGACAGACTTTATGCATCAGGATTAATGAAAGTAGCAACTGGAGTCGGTAAATGAGTGAAGATAGTTGGAGACTACTAAAGCCATCATTCAAGATGGCTTTTGGAGGTCATGTTTTACATATAGGTTATGTTTTACAAACATATATGTTATGTTTTACAAACGGCCACAATGCCTGATCAAGGACTAAAGTATAGGAGGACACTTAACAGAGAGGAAACTGATAAAAAGTGGCTCTTGAAATTTGGATGCTGTTTGTCATTTATTTGTTTCTACCTAAATGTATAATGCTAGTAAGGAGCTAATGACCCCACCAGTAGCCTATCATGTAAATAACCAGGTTTTGCTCTTGCAAATATCTGAGTGGCTCAGAACAAAGGACAGAATAATAACCAAACAGGGGGCAGACTCCTAAGCCTCTGTTTAAGTTTCTGAATGTATGCTTTTAACCGATGTTTACCAAAGTCCTGAGCAACTATTGATTTCATGAAAATTTATAGTGAAGGGATTTTTAGTGCTAGTCACATACCCAAGATGGAAATAGGTGCAAGGTGGGATTTATTTTGGATGCAGAGGTATTGGGCAGGTACCTGTCTAGATTGGAAATCAATCAGGCTTAATGCCAACCTCCTTTAAACACTCCCTAATGCCCCCAGGCATATCTCTGCATCCTTTGGCTCTAAAGCGCCTTTGAAAAAGTAAGCGTAGCCAGTTAATTCGCAAATAAACCCATTAGGATATATGTGACATATCTGCCTCTCAGTGACCTGTCTCAGAGAGAGAACAAGCCCTACAAAGAAGGGTGAGAGTTTTGGCTTGACAGTTGGTGGAAATAGGGCAACTCCTTTTGTGACTGCTAGACTGCTCTAATTGCATTGTAATACCAGATCTTGGGTTAATACCTATCACCTCAAGGTATTTTTCTTGCATTGCTTTGAAAGTGTAGAAAAATAACAGTATTTGTCCTTGTCTATTTGTTTATACTGAAGTATGCATATACAGAGGCATCCTAGTTGTTTCAGGATTTCATTGCCTTCAGCACTGACCAAAATGGAAGTTCCTGTCTTTATGAGTTTGAGAAACTTTTGTTACAGTCCTCCTTTTACATATGACATGCTGGTTAGCATAACAATGGACAAATCACATAATCTGTCTTTTACTTGAGTTTTGTGACAATTACCGGCTTTACAAGTATGTGAAATTTAATTTGCTACTTTTTCTTATGGTATTTTGTTACAGGCATCATAATCATAAAACATTTAAAGGAACTAAGTGTGTATTACATGAGTGGCTGGTGTTCTTTGTATTTGAAGGAATCTAACGTTCTGCATGTGACTGAGACTATGCATGTTTAAAAATTAAAATCTGGTGACTCTGCAAAGATAACTTTAGTCTACAAGTCGTCTTCACGAAATATTAATAATGACAATATTACATTGTAAGAGAGTGTAAACTAAAATGTCCCCATGGACACGTTTCTTTCCAGTCATTAAGAAGAAAATGACTGTACTCTTTATTTAGAATAATGAGAGCTGATACTGGTTGTCATTAGAGTATGCTACGATAAAATGTTAATAAGAAGCAGTTTGAGAATACCACACTAATGCAATGCTTTTTTAATCAAATTTTTGGAATTGATTGCCTGTGGCAAAAGAAGCAAAATCTTTAATATGATATAATTGTTTTTATACCATCTCTGGGGAGAGATGTTAGTTCTGTCAACTTCATAACCTCTTTTGTGGATGCAAAGCACAACATATATTTTTGTCACAATCATTAGAAGTTTGTATTCTGAACAGATAAAGCTGTATGACTATATCGTCTATGATATTTTTCAAGCTAGAATATTTGAGTAACTGTATGCTGTTCTCTAAAATGTGACTGTAGTGATTAGTACTAATCTTAATTCTAAGATACAGTGAAAGAAATACTACTTTCAGGTGGCACTAAAATATCTATATTCTGCAATTTCAGGTGGTGATATCTGACACATACCATGTCATTTTCTCCTAATTAGAATACGAAACATAAATATCATGTAGGAAAAAATAGATATGGAAAATTAATTTTGGGAGGTGCACACAAGTTTCTTCTTTTACCTTCAATTCTGGCTCTGAAGACTGTTGATCAGTTTATTATTGCACAGAAGTAATATGCTTTGTAGCTCCTGATTTTGATCTTACCTAAGTGTGTGTATGGGTACAAAGATATAGATTCCTCTCGTTTAACATTTGTGCTTGCGAGGAAATATGAGTGTGAAATGAATTTTGTCTTTTTCACCAGCAGGAACACAAAACAGAATGGAAAGGAAGATAAAACTCATTTCAATATGTACAGAGCACACATTTCTTATTTCTGCTGATGGCTGCCACATCTTTTCAGTGGGAACAGCTGGTATCTAAATGGCTTCCTCAGCTAAAACAATGTCTATCTCGCTTTAAGATTTCAGCAGGAAGCTGCTGTTTCATCATTTAGTTGTGTCACATATTTATAGTGTTGTCTTTGTGTGTAGTGTTTGAGAAACAAAAATGAAAGAAAATTGATGCAGTGTATATCTTGGCGCCAGTGAATATGAAGTTATGGTTACTCATAAAACCTATAATCTATTGCAAAGGGGAGGAACCAAATTCTCAGTGCTGTGGTAAAACTTTTAGAAATAGAGCAATTAAAAAGTCTAAAGGAAATATGGTCCCTGTTCAGCAATACGTTTCTGTTCATGTCTAAGTGTAAACATATCAGCAATCCTGTTGCAATCCTGAAACTTCTTTCCTAGTTAAGCACCCATTCAAGTACGTGTAGCCTAGGTGAGAACATGCATTTCTTGTAAATTCTCATTTAGCTGGCAAACGACTTTTTCCTGCAGATTTCAATATGAAAGTCAAATGTGGAAAATGAAAATAAAATGGGTTCCAAGAAAAGGATTTAAAAATGTATACAGGATGAAGAATAAATCAAACGGTGTCAATAATTACAGATCACGTGAATTCAACTGAGTTTCTTTAGTGTTCACTTTTCCTTGCCATAGTGTTTATACCAGGGAAGACAATATTGTTGTTTAATAAGAGCCAGTTCTGTGCTTTTGGAATGGAAAACAGTGAAATAAATCTATTAATTCAAGATGAGTAAAAGCTAAATTTTATAAAAATGGTGTGTAGTTTTCTCCATCAAAGCTTGATGTTCTTGTCATGATGTTAGTTGTACACATCTCGTGTTGTTTGGCCACACTAAGTTCAACAAGTTCTTCAAGTAATCTAGTGTTCAGAGATGAGGCAGGAGAAATACTGTTCTCCTTAATTCATGGAGTTGCTGTCTTTTCCATGCAACTGTATTCTTTACAGATCAGTTAGGGAGTTGGGATTATTGCACCCAGAAGTCACTCTGTTTAAAAATAGTAATTGTGCATACAAAATAAGAAAACAGCAAGATGCTTGGAAGAGACAGCCTGTGGACAGATCACCCAGTCTGGTGACATTCATTTCTCCCACCTTAACGTAAGCAGTAATCATTGTGGGAATGACCTGTGTAACCACATAATATAAAAAACCCCAAAAACCTCTCAAAGTTTGTGAGGATGACAGGCATTAAGATGAAAGCCTGTTCCCAAAATCCCATTTTAGATGACCATTCTAACATTATGAATAATAGGCTTCCTCACAAGACAAGCAGGTGGTATTTGCTGGCAGATGTAAAATTTCATGACACACAAACCAGGCAGAAGTAATGTCCTTCCTAGTTTAGGCGTATTGTTTTGTTCAACACCCTGATATTGTAACTTGGGTACGTTGTATCAGAAGTGGAAGAAAGAAGCACCTCTTCTGCAGCATGTGGATGTAATCATCAGTTTATAAAAGGTTACACCAGTTTGCTGCACTCATGGTTGAAATTACCACTGCCTACAGACTGACTGACATTGCAAGCTCCATTTTCCCTTTCTCAGCTGATCCTGCCCTTTCTACAGTGATTTTTTTTCTGTCTAGAATTGCTTAAAATAGTAGTTGTATTTCATGGTCCCAGAGACCGAAATGTCCTGGGAAAGACTCCTTATTAGAAATCTTAAATGTTGGTTCATGTTTTGTTTTGGTTGGTTGGTTTGTTTGGGTTTTTTTTGTTGTTGTTGTTTGGTTGTGGGTTTTTTAAAATCAAATATGGAATCTTGCTATATAAAGTCCTTGTTGGGGATAAAGCATAAATGTCTAGAGTTGATGAGTGAGGGTCAGGACTATTCCCTGCTTTTCCTCCTTTCCTAAATGGGAGCTACTTTTACAAGATAAGCTATAGTGCCTTCCTGGGTGAGCAGTGGGAAAACAAAATCTTTCTTGTACTTGAACTTCAGTAGTGGGGGAACAGTGAAAATTGAAGGGCTGCATTTGTAAATGGAAAGGAACACTGGCTGAGCATCTGACAAGCATAAGGCCGCTCTTTAAAGCTGTTTTAGGTTACTGTTATTTTTTAATACCCATCAATGCCCCTGGTGAGTTCAGGATGTGGCTTCAGCCACAACTCAGGAATTCTGTGTCTGTGAGGAGTTAACTTACTGTAATTACTGCATAGTTTGTGGTTTAATTGTAGGGAGGCATGGCTAAGGCTGGGAAGTTGAAGAGGAGGACAGTAGATTATTTTTGTTTTAGAGTTCTTTTATGAGCTTGTCAGCCAGGGGTCATTTCAGCAGCTGATGGAAGAGGGAGAAGTAATCTCAGAACTGCTACACCAAGAGGGATGAAAACTTTCCTGTAGCAGATAGCTGCAATTTCAAAGATTTTGCTGGAATCTAATTGTGAAAAGGTTCCTCTTTTGTTCCAGAGCCCTGTAGAGTGCTTCATGCCCAAAGGTCAGCATAGAGAAATAGCACTTTCTGGTACAAGGCAAAAGGAATATAGGTAGCATAGGCACGTAACCAGTGGGCCAAGGTGTCATCTCACAGCTCCTCTTTGGAGCACACTATGAACAGGAACCAGAATGAGTTTCTTTTCAGGTGGAATATTTTCCAAAAAAAATTCTTTTAAAATATTTTTAGTGCAATAAATGGATGGTCATTATTAGTTTTAGACATCCGATCATGACTGTAAAATAATAGCGATACGAACTAACTGTACTCAGCTACCAGTTGTACAGCCCTGATAGAAATGTTTCAAAGGTGACCTGGAAAGATCATGGGGGATGACGTGGAGGAGGTCATTGTGTAGGAAGACAAATTCAGAAGTACAGCACTGGGCTCAATGCATGTACATATTATGGCGATTATTTCTGTATATAAAGTCCAACTTAATAAATGTTTTCCCTCATGCCTTTTCACTTCTTTGCTCAGTGAACTGTATAGAAATATTCTGCTTGGCCATTTTCACGAACCATTTGATTAAATGTATTTCAGTCTGATACCTACTCAGCGGCTAATGTGCAAGAAAAAAAATAACGCAACTTGCTAATTGAATAAACAGTGTATCAAATTTCTGACATAAAGTAAAATACATGTGTGCATTTGTGGAACTGAGGGGTGAGGAACCTAAAAACAACAGTAAGATTCTTACTTAACTGCTAGTTTGTAGATTATCTAAATCTGAGAGACCCTAAAATGGAAAGGCTATATTAAGTCTCAGGCTGTATTTTTAAAAAAAAAAATTATTTTGATTCTGCCTATGTCTGCCAGGAGGTTTTTAAACATGTCATAATTCTGGCAATATCTGCAACTAAGAATAACTACAATGGTCTAGCTTTGAGAGAGCCTACAAAATGTAACTGCTAGATCTTCTAGGTATAATTGGATACAATTAACACCCCAGTGTCTCAGAGGAGTTGAGAAGCCATTGTATCCTCATTCTCCTTTGTTATCTCTTAGGAACCACTGGCACATGGGATATATAAAGCGAGCTGCTAGTATTTCTGAGGAGACAGAGAATTATCTACATTTACTGACATTTGCATTTATTTGGGAACAAATCTATTACAACAAATACAGGGATATTCATCTCATTGTATGAAAAAAAGACTCTTGGCCTCAAAATGCTGTTTGTCCACCTATCTACAGACATCTCAGAATTGCTAAGTTAAGCACTATGTTCACTTTTATCATAACCTGTTCTTATCAAGATTAATCTTATCTTTTCTCTCCCAGTTTGCCTGTTTGTCAGACTACTTGCCTCATCTTCTTTTACAAAAATTAGGTTTTGGTGGTAAACATTTTAGGGAGAGATATAATTTGTTAGGGTATGACTTGGTGTCCAGTAAATAGCGATTTTAATAATGATAAGGTGATAATAACTTTTGACTATCGCAACACATGATACCAAGGATGTGTCAGGAATTACTGGTATGCTTCAGGCCTTGTGAGCAATTTCAGTTCCAGGCTGGGAGGTCCCAAGTGGTAACTGCCTGTGAAAAGGTGGGTGTAGTTGGCAGGTTCCAGTTAACCAAAATAAAGCTGAGATTTCTGTATTTAATCTATGTTTTGCTTTCTGTGTGTGGGAGCAGTAGAGAGTTAATCGCATTGTCAAATATAAGTACAGAGCCAGAAGTATAAAGTCTATGGGGGGGGATACATCCTTTTACTTTGCTGTGTTTTTCAGGGTAGTTGGTGGCCAGTTATATATATATATAAATCAATTTCTTATTCTGTCTGAAATCATACCAAGAATATGAACTTAGAATGTTGTGATAGCAACTATATTTTTTCTTACTACAAACTAACAATAGAATGAATATTTAAACGATGAAATAATTAAAATAGAGTTACTAACTACCATTAAGTAGCACCATGTAAGGCTGTTATTCATATTAAACTGAGCTCATAGTTATTACTATAGTTAACAGAGTAGAAATATTTTTAACGTATTTTTTAATTAATAATTTATATACTTGGGATAATCTGTGGATTAAAGCATTTTGAACCATCATGTTCATCTAGACATTTTGCTCAAGGAAAGAGCACTGGTATACACTGCCTGTTTTGCTTGACTATTGTAATCAGGTTTTGAGCTATTTAATGCTGTAAATGTTTGAAGTACATTCATCATTAGCTAGAAATCTGGTATTTCCCAGTGTGTTTCAGTCAAACAGAAATGGTTTTGTTTCTTGATTAACTTTTTTTGGGTGAACTTAAGCAAGGGGAAACTATTTTGATGAGATGGAGATTACCTTTTGGGAATGTATGTCTTTAATTTCAGAGTTCTAGAATAATTTATGGGGGTTTTTTTGTGTTCGGTTTTGGGTTTGTTTTTTTTTTTTTTCCTTGTTACTCCACTTTGCCAGAGCAGTTGACAGCTCTTCACAGTCTTTTCTACATAGAAGAAATGCTGATAATGGCCCTTTCTATGATGAAACCTCATTTTCTTATATAAGCAGTCCTGTTGTCTAAAGCTGCATGAGCTGCTGTAGTCACTTCCTTAGGACTTCTCATGGATGTACTGCCACAAATACACACATATAGTAATTTCTGGGCTATGACTTTTACGAATCACTCCATGAAGTCAACGATGTTGAAGAACATGATCTGATTGTATAAGTAGCAGTAATATGCTATTACCATCCATGTTATAAAACCAATCTGTCTTGCTTTTCTGGTAACACAGGACTGTCATTTCCAAATGTCATTGATTCCTATAAAGCAGCAGAATCCCATAACAAGGACAAATTCAAGACTGTGTGCAAAAATTGCACTCTGCACAGTGCTGGACGTGAGGTCAGCTCCTGCCACCATTGTAATAACCAACAAAATCAATTTCAGACCCTTCCCAGTGTTCAAGGTGAGCTCTGTTACTTTTGGTACTGTAGCACTTGAGTAACACAGCAAAACTTGATCAACAAATAGAATGTGCAAAGTAGAACTGTTATTAGAGTAAATTGCTGCCCAAGGAATGATGTCCTGGTGGATACTATTTTCTGAGAGCAATTTAGAACAGGTGATATCCACAAAAAATAAACAAAATCCTCAAACTGTGATGAAAGCTCTAAGGTTCAGAGAAGTTTGAGTTCAGGAAATTTCAAGATGTCTTTATTTTAGATCTAAGGTATTGAATAGCATGGAGTCTTATACACCTGCAATTAACTCTGTAGTAGGCTAGGGTAACAGGCATTAGATCTCCATTTCAAATCAGCGCATCTCTCTACATTGTCTTCCTAACTTCTTCAGTGTTTCAGCGGAGGAGGTAATGGCCATGTTAGAAATCCAGGGTGATATATAAATGGACTTCATGCCTTTATTTAAAAAAACAAAACAAAACAAAACAAAAAACCCACGCCAACAACCCAAGAATTGTGTTACTTTTGTGTTAACCATCTCCTCAAGGAGTTGAATTTAAACCAAATGGGTACACCAGCCCTGAAATCAAACAACCTTTTCTAATATTTTGATTCTTTAAAAGACATAAAGAGTGGGGGGAGGAGGGGCAGAGATACAAATTCTTGCTGACCCTCAGGCCTGTAGTCCTCTATACATTAGAGTTTCCTGAATATTCAATTTCATTTGTTATACTTCAACCCAGAATGGACTCTGATACCAGTGTTCTGTTAAGTGTAGTGCAGACATGATAATCTAGGGAAAGCTCCTATGTCTGCTCTAATCAAAAGTGGAAGGAATATCACTACAGTTCTGCTTCCTTTGTTTTTCACTTGTTGCTTAAAAGTGAGATTTAAAATGTCTAATACTTCATTAGTCAAGCTTAAGGAGAAGGTATATCTAGTTCCTGCCACTGCTTTGGAGAAATAGCCACATTCTTGTCTGATGTTTTCTTCTTTCTCTGAAGTTATGAACTGGGGAGTGTGGACCCATTTGCATGCAGATCGTGGTCCAGTTGTTACCTATATTATTTTTCTTCTATGGACATGATAGTTCAGAAGGGCCTTTAGCATGCATAGTTTTTGTTGTTCCTGAAAGAAAAAAATTGCCTTTATTATTGAAGGGATAGCAAGTATAGAAGCTTAATTGTAAATGATAGTTGTTTTACTGTAGTCCATAGACACTAAAAAATTCTTACTGAGGAGTGAGGCAGACTGTTTCTGAGATCAGGTAACTAGTAACAAGTGTGAGGAACTAAGAGTTAATTAAAATAATCTTTATTTTGTAATAGATAATGAAAACGTTCATAAACTGCATTTCAGCTTAACTCAGAAATTACACTAGTAATAAAACAATAACTGCAGTAGGTCCATCATGATGCATGTGCAAATTTTTTCATTTTATGAGTTTTATTAAGTTTATTGTAGCTAAGATGAAAATCAATAAGAAAATTTTGGAAGACAGTTGAAGATGACTGATTATAGTAAGAGATTGAACTAGCTTTTGTTATAGCGATACTTTTTCCCTTCATCACTGAATGAAAACTGTTCCTCATGCAATTTCAGTAATTATGATATTACACCTGCAAAGACAAAGCAACTTGCAACCTAAATTTTATTGTGGAAAATTAAGCTACAGCATAGTACTTATTTTTCCTACATATCTCTGTTCTTTGTGGGAGTAATGCAACTGTGTTTGAAGCCTGTGGTCTAGCAGAATGGGTATGGGAATTTTTGGCACTGGGATGTAGTTGAAACTCCTTTTCAGACTGACATTTATGAAAGGTTAACAGATATAAGACCTGATGAAAGAGCTAGAAGCATCAGGGGCCCAGCTTAATAGCTTATCTTCTCTACTGTTTATTTTCCAGTGAGATTTCCTTGAACAAGAAGCAAGAAATGTTGCAATACTTGTCACATTTAGGCCAAAGGTTTGAAAACTCTCAGACTTCCTTGACTTCTGAAAACAGGCTAGGTGTTATAGTTCATATGGTAACTATCTCAGTGAATATTATTGCATAAAGTACTTTCTAACATGCCATTTTGTTTAAAAATTATTTGTCAAATAAGTTCATGAATGGTTTTCTCCACCTTTGCATGTCAGTCTTTGAAAGTAAACTGAAGTAAGCCCATCTTTGCAAGTAAACTAAAAGAGAAATTTAGCTAAACACAACATATTCCTTGAGTTAAATTAATTCAGGTTCAATAATTAGTATTCCCTGATGTTTCTAAATGTAACTGATACAGTCTAAACAATGGATTCTCAAGGCATTACTTACACTGCTCAGATTTGAGATACCTATTTTGGAAGGTCTATAGATGTTTTAAAGGACCAACTTGAAAGGCAGAATTTAAATTGTAAGTATATAACATCGGATCTGGCTATGCTATTGCTCCTAGTTTGCCTAGAAATTTTATTGATACTGTATTTGGTGTTTGAATCTACAAAAGCAAGGGGCCTCCGGGGGCTGTTTACAGTGCAGTTACAGCAGAACAGAGATTTCTGAGTCAGCTTGAAATTGGCTAACTTGGATATTGGTCATAGTCTAGTTGACCCAGCATGGAGATTAGCTTAGTTTAATTTGCTCAGTTCTTTTTGCAGCTTTCTTGATTGCACAGCAGTGTTTCTTTTTTAGGTATCTAAGGCCAAATTACAAATCCCAAGCAACCTTTTTCCCTTGTGTATCCTTTCAGTTGCCTTCTGAAGGAGTCTGTGTTTTTTGCCAAGAAAGTTGTCTAGGTGTAAAAGCTTTGCTACTCTTCATACCCAGCACTTCCTGAGTGTTGACAGAATGAGACATAAGTGCCTAAGTCCCATTCAGAACCAGAAAATGAGCATCCCCTTGATTATCTGGTCTAGGAAACTTTCTCAGATTCTGCTTACTGGATTGGCCCCACAGAAGATAGGGAGGAGATATTGTCCATTCCTGTGTGATGCCTTCAATATCCTAAAAATTATCCCTGAAATAGACTTGAAGTCATTGGAGAGCACAGCTTAGGATGCATTTATTTCCTTAAGATTTACTGTTACTATATTTACTGTGTCTGCACAGATATAATGAATGGCTTCTGTAGATTTCATTCGTAGATGGTGTGTCTCTGTTGTTTGTAAAGCAGCCTGGCCATCTACCCAGATGCTGTGGATTCACTGAAGAATTAGGTGATGTAGTGCTTAGCGCCGTGATGTTCCCTCTGAGGATGTAGCTCTTAATGCGTTATGGCAGGTACATCGATTTCAGATACATAACACACAAAATTATGACAAGTTGCAAGTATAATTAAAAGAAGCTTATCTGGTGTATCCAGAACCATTCTTAAAGCCCTTTTTAGCTGACAGTGATTTGCGATTTTGGTAGCCTTTCTTTTTTAAATAATGTGAAGTTTGTTCATTTTTTATGTGCGTGTCTGCATGACTCATGTCATCATTGTTCCTTCTGCATGCAATGTGTAATTCACAGGGGCGTTGCCTTCTGAGAGTGCAGTTGGTGGCACTGAACAAATCTAACAGTTCTAAAACATGGTAGATGGAAAATATGCTTCTGTCTATTAGGCAATGCATTTAATTATCCCAATACCCATATAAATTTACTTCTCATTTTCTTTTCCTCCAGCAAGAGCACGTATACAAGACAATTGTGGCAGTTCCTGAAACTTTAAGCTATTTGTTGTCTGATGCATGTTTCTACACTTTTCCATTCAGTGATTTATTGTGTCATTTGCTATTGTCATGGCCCCATAACTGCTGGGACCTCCTGCTGTGGAGTGGGTCACATTGCCCACATGCCTCTTTCTCTGCACCAGCGCTGAACTGGTAGAGCAGTTCAGATACCCATCGTTTAACCACAGTGACAACAGGCCTCTCCCTCAGCCAAAATATCACTGCCTAAAAGAAGGGAACTCCTGTGCTGCCTTTAAACATTTTGATTTATTTAGCTGAAGCAATGGAATTGTCAATGAACAGTCTGACTAGTTAAATTTATGTCAAGTCGTATGATTTAACTGTTGGTAATTGAATGGGATGAGAGGAAATACTGTAAAATAACATAACCTAGCTCTTGCAAGGACTTTATTATTCAGTACAATGAAAGGAGCTGAATAAACATACAGGCAGGGAAAAGTTAATAAAGATTATGAAACATCTTAACATGGTGAAATCAAATAGCTACATGCCATGAGCTATAAGCTCACAGGGTTGTAAGCAGCTGTCCCCAAATTTAAGGAAATTACAAAATCACCGTTGTTCCAGCTGCTTTTAAAGTGTTTGGGAAACACTGTGATCCTATGAAATCAGGTTCCATATGCTGTCTGCAGTCGAGAGTTACTATCACCTGGCATGTCATGTAGATTAACCCTTAAGCATTCCTGACACACAGTCCCATTTGTAGATTGCTATCCTAATGTCCTTCAAGTGCCTCAGACCTTCTCAGGAATATACAACATACATCAAACTGCTGATAACTATATCTATTGCTGTAAGATTCAATGTGACATTTTTAATATATTCTGAGCTTCCATTCCTGAAAGAAGCTTTTCATTTTTGAAATAAAGGATGAACATTTTGGGAAATATTTTTTTAAAGAACTACTGCACACTTCTGGCAGAATAGAAAGAATTTGGCACAAGAAAAAGTCTTGACATATGAAATACAAAGATACCGTGAGTTTATTCAGACTAATACTAGCATTAATCAGCATGTGTTTTTAAACACACCTAAGTTTTCTGTGACTATACTTGAATATGTGAATGTTAAAAACATACACTTATTTTCTGACAAATGTTGAATAAGTACATATGGAGCTCAGAGAAGTGGTGTTTCAAAACCAGCAATGCACAGAATTACCTTGAGATTTGTTATCACCTGTAAGAAAACATGTTTTCTTCACCTTTCAGAGGTACTTTATATTGGAAACTCTTTCATTTTACTATGCAAAATAGAATATTTTAAAATAATGTTAAATGAGAACTAGTTTGTAACGAGAAACATCTCTAAATAATTTCTGCTATTTTATCAGTGTAGGAAGTTTTCATTAGATGTAACATTCACCTCTGTGTATAAGGACAGTGAAAAAGTCATGGACTAGTTAAGAACTAAGTGGGATCCTAACTGTGCATAGCTCCCCTAGTGATCTCTGCAAAAGGCTGAACTGCTATTGGAAACATGTCTGTGTGTCTCTGCAGACAGTGGAGCTGCATCACGGAGGCAGGATCTCAGCTGTAATGTATGAAGGTTGGTGGTGCAGCCTAGGGCGGCAGTGGAGATCTGGCTCGGTCTGCCTGGCCCGGGTCCTGTTGCCACTTGCTCAGCTGTAACCCATATGATGAGGCCCTACATGTTCTTGGGATGAGCACTCAGTGTATTGAGTCGGGACTACTCTGTCTTTTTTCTTCAGTGCCCTATACCCCTGCTGGTAATGGCAGATTTTGGGAACTTATTTTCTTCAGATTTTCTGTAAGCAGATCTGGTTTACTTAGAATTTGTGAAGGGTGTAAAGGTGTGAGGCAACTTCATGACCTAATTGAAATTTTGCTGTTGATTTCCATTGGGCCATCAGTTCACTGCTGGCTCCTAATGAGTATACAACTGCTCTAATTCATCATCAGACATATTTTTTCTAATTAACAGATGAAAGAAATTTGTGTAACTACCTCTTCCTTGTATAGTACAGCTTAATTCACGATACTTCTCCTCTGAGCATGGCTTGAGTGTCTCCTGAGTTTTGGTAGAGGCTTGTCCAATAGCAGAATCTTCATTTTAATAGTCAGAATGAAAGTGAAAGCTGCAATGTTAGGCTCTGTTCAATTTACAGAAAAAGATGAGGCAGAGTAGTAGAGCATAAATTACAGAACAAAAGGTTAAAATGAATGGTTATAAGCAGAGTGATTTTTTTGTGAGGTTTGAGAGCCCAATGAAAACATCACAGGGGTTAAAGATGAATAGTCTGGGATGCTGAGTAGTATATATTGGTAAATGAGATATTATATTAGAAATATTTTCTATTGAAAATTGTTAGAAAGAGAACAGATTCTTTTGTTATGACTGTAATTCACTAAATGCTTAAAGCTCAAATCTCTTTTTAAAGCATATTTTATGTTAGCACAGAGTTTAATTGCTAGAATGGAGAAAACACTTGCAAAAAGTAGCTTAGAGGTTTTAGAGGGTGCTTTGTTTGGGTTTTTTCTTAATTTAAAAAAACAAACCAAAAGGTAAGTGAAGATAAAGAGAAACACTCAGAACATCTAATCCATATGCATCTCTCATGTGCTTGCCATCTGTATTGATTTGTTATGAAGAACACCACTGATTGACACTTCAGGGCTATAGTCTGAATCAGATTTAAGAATCTGATTCGAGGCTTACTGGGTTCGCTGTGCAATCTCTTGCTTCATTCAGCAATATCCATAACTTGATTGTCCTCCAAACAGGAAAAAAAGGTTTACTTGCCACGTAAGCAGAATTAGCCCTTCAGCTATGCCTGAGTTGATGTATGTGTATCAAACTTGTAGTGATTTGCATATATTCCTAATTATCTCCTCATCACTGAACTTTATTATGTATAATGAAAGCAGTGTATTTTTTATGTTTGAATGCTTCAGGAGCTAAAATCAAATTACTTCATCCATTTTCTTATTTAGAAATCTATATATTCTGATGCTTAGGAATATCTTACGCAGAAAATAATGCATCTGAAATAAAATGCAATTTTTTACTGTATTTCAAGTATATATGCTCTCGATTTTGAGAACCTAAGATGAAATATGCATAGGTTTTCTTATATTGTAGAATATGAAACTAAAAGAAGATGTTCTGAAATCTAAATGTAGGATGAAATTGGAAATATATCTGTGAACGAGTTATTGTCCATAATGGTGATCAGGTGAGATCTCATGCTTCAGGTAATGTTATGACTTCTGGGAAAATGAGGTCTACAGTATTCCAAAATCCAAATTATTCCTTTAGAAGGTTGTAAAGTAAATGTGGCTTTTTTTTTTTT
This sequence comes from Athene noctua, assembly GCF_965140245.1. NCBI lineage: Eukaryota > Metazoa > Chordata > Aves > Strigiformes > Strigidae > Athene > Athene noctua. Next base: position 18,177,875 of record NC_134045.1, read on the forward strand.
TTAAAAAAAAGATATAAATAATAAATATAAATAATAAATAATAATTTATATAAATAAAAAATAATAATAAATATAAATAATAAATATAAATAATAATAAAAAAGATAAAATTAATTCCTGCTTCTTTTTTATTATTATAGTTTAGGAATATTAAAAATGGATAAAGGGCTGAAGTCCTTAAATATAAGGTATTTTTCATCTAAACTGTGCTATTAGAGAGTCCAAGAGACTGGGATATTGTCTCTTGAAAGAAGAAAACAAAAAAAAAGAGAAGTCCTAATTTTTATTACAATGAGAATCAATATGTTTGGCTTTTGAAATGTTTTCCAGGATAAAGCAAAATGTCTCAAAAGCAGACCTTGTTTCATAGAGTTCATGGTGTGCAATTGTATATCTGCTCCACAACAAGAGCATCCTAAACACAGCATCCAAAGCGACCCGATTACTTTCATTAAATCAATCTTAATCTCTCTAACTGGCTATTCCCCATTTAGCTAAATTCCCTGAATTTTTTAGTGCCATGTCGCCAAATGACTGCTCTGCTTGTGTCTATGTGGCAGATCCACTAGCTCCTAGAGCTGTGAGGCAGCTCAGGTGAGAGACCCTTTGAAGGAGATGAATGTGTCCAGAAATGGATTTGGTTTGTCTACTGGGCTCACAGTGATGCTTGGCTGCAGCTGTGTAGTCCCTGGAATAAATGAGAACTGTAGTTTTAAGACAGAAAGCAGATTTCATTCCTTTTTCTCTGTTCTGAACTGCTGTTAACAGTTTAATTTAATTATTTCCATGATGAAAAATACTTTGGTAAAGCTAATCTGTTCTGAACTGCTGTATTTTCCACTATCTTGCCATTTCCTGACTCTTGGTGCTGTTTTTTTTTACAAATACATGAGTAAAAGCTGTTTTGGGACAAAACATGCTGTGTAAATAGTTTGAGAATATCCAGTTAGAATAAAGGTTTCTTTAAAAGTTCATTTAATTTCTTAGAGTTCAATGTGATGAATAAATGTGGGATATCTTGTAAATATCTTGTGTGTATATGCATGGATATGTGTGTATGTGTATTTCCATTTATATGTAAATGTAGATTTGCATCTCATGAACTCCACAGGTTTTTCAAAGAATCAGAGAACATTTTAAAACCTTTTCATGTTATTGAGCACAAATGTCCTAGGGTCATCATGATCGTTAATTTCTCTCATAATTTAAGCAGTCATTTGCAAAATGGAGTAAAAAAACAAAATCTGCACAACAGCTTTAACTGTCAGGACAACACAATGTGCAGCTAGCAAGGGAGCATATACGTGCAACTTATGTTGGGTTATAAACATATTAGTTTGGGGACCACTGCTTTCAAAGCAAGTATTAAGTTGTCAGAAGTTTGGGTATATATTAAAAGGCTTCATTATTAGAATTTGGTTACTATTTTAGATCTATAAGTCCATCTGTTATGATAATTTTAAAAAACAGAAGCACATCATTAATAAAAATTTTCAGTTCAGCAGAGCAGTATGCAAAGCAAACATTATCATCTTAGGCCCAATTTGAAACAGGGAATAGGTTTGAGTTGTAATGAAATTATTTTTTTAATGGAACATTTTATTTTCATATTTTTGTAATGCTCCTTTCTCATAGCCTGAGGCTGATATGCCTGCTTTATCCTCTAAAAGTCTGAATAAATGGAGCTTGCTTGGCCACGTGGGAAAGTTAGGTCTAGACGAAGATTCAAGCTTCACAATTTATGTCTCAGGAAAAAGTAAAAAGGTCGTGAAGATCATGTGTGTCGGCTTATGGGTCATGGAATTCCTAATGACCTGTTCAAAGAGCAGTACCAAAGCAGCGATGAAAGCGGAGCTGTTTGTTGGCTATGCTGGCAGGGGAACAAGTACTGAACTGGCATCTCGCACTTCTGGGAAATGTGTGACATTCTTTGTCTGATGAGGTCAACAGTGGAGACTATCATCCCCTTCTCAGAAATCCAGTAGAATTTGCAAAATGAGAAAAAGGAGAGGGAAAAGGAGAAAAAAAATAAAAGGGGGGGGGGAGGGGGGGAGAAGGAAAAAAAAATAAAAAGGAAAAAAGCAGTAACAATTTGCAAATGAAGCACTGTGTCTTCCTGGATATTTTCAGGGAGTTGAAAGAACAAGCTAAACAAATTCTTTCACCTAATTATGATTTCCTGGTTGGTTCCAACTGGTACACCAAGGTCAGTGAGAGGGGACTGGGTCTACTTCATGCGAAGGCAATAAAACTTGCCCATTCTTATTAGTACTGCCACAGTCTCAGTTTACATATATTTTATTAAGTCCTGTGGTTTTCATCCAAAAGTCACATGCTTTTACCTCAGTAGAAACAATTACAAATAAAATATTTTTGGCTAAAGAGGTGCTTTGAATTGAATGTGTGGTCTTCAGCGTGTCAGAGACCTCTGCGTTTGTGCCAGTGCACCAGGGCTGAATGTCTGACGACCAGGTAGAGTCAGCCTGAGAGGGCATTGAGTAGACACAAAGCACAGGTGTCCTGGAAGTAGCAGGTGTTCAGCTGTTCATCTAGCTGAAAATTTGGAATAATGGTCCTGACTCCCATCGTGGGTCCATGGGTCTCACTCGCCTGGTGGGTGCTATAAGTCATAGGGGGGGATGGAATTCGTGGCTCTGTCTGTGTACCTGACCTCCCCTGGAACAGCTGCCTTAGGGATTCCTGCAGGGGCTGGATTTATATTTGAGCATGGCTGCTGATGCCAGGGGTGAGTGATGGTGCTGTTTAGTTTCAGGGTCCTTGAATCAACAATCTGGTTGTAGCACAGGCTGAAAAAAGCTGTAGGTAGGGTGGACTGATTTCAGACTATGCAGATTTTTTATTTTTTTTTCCCAGATCCACAAAACTAGTACTTTGTATTTAAGACCCCAGGATATAAAGTCATTCTGAAAAACAAATAGACCTCAGGCTCATCTGTGAGTCTGAAAATACATTACTAAAACCAAAAGAAAACAGATATTACTAGCAGGTTTAACTTCCTTTTGAAAACCAGCAATATCCCTTAAAAAACCCTGTGACCATATTGGTAATTGTCCTAAGAAATAATTTAATTTCAAGTTCTGTATCTTTTATCACCATTTCATTTCTCAGGTCACTAGAACAGCTCAGGTCATTAAGGCCTGTAGTTGTGAATAATCAATAGAGAACACTAATCTGTTACAGAATGCTTGTGATATAAAATCCAGTAAAGTGATCTATACGAGTCTTTACTCATCTAGTGCTGGGAATCTGATTTATGCTATAAAGAAAACATTTATAAGGAGTGCAGTAGAAAAGGAAATTAATACTATAAACCTGTCATGAGGTATTTTAGTCAGAAATGGAACCAAGGCAAAGCTGAACTCTCTTTGTGATGGCAAAATGAAGTTTTGAGGAAGTTGTAGTTATGAAACCTTGTACCTAACCTTCAACCTCCCAAGGATATAAAAAAATTCCAAAACTTTTTGCTGTAAAAACATAATTGATTTTGAGGCTGCAAACTTGTATGGAGAATTAGCAGTGTTTTTTTTCTTTTGTGACTGTACGAGTGTGTCCTTGCAGTTAGTGCTACAGAATATATTGACTTTGATGTCTTTGCATTATTGGATAGTTTAATTTGTCCTCATATGCCCTTTGTCCCCATCTGTCTACAGGATGAGCAATCACTTTTCACTGCTTAAACAGTCTTAATACATTTAGTTGTATACTGGTTTTTAGGGTTATGCTCTTTTCTAATAAATCTATATTAATCTGTATCCTTTGTTGGAGAGATTGCTCAGCCAGCTAATCCAGTGTTCTCTGTCTGGTTGTACTTTCAGATGCATTAGGAAAGGTGTCGGTAATCCCATGTGTGTTTCAAGTACAGAATGATGTACCTGGAGACATCATGAGTGTCAGCTGTGGGCTACATTCTATGTGATAATGCTGATTATAAAGAATATACTCAAAATACTACCTGTCTATACATTATAATAATTATAATTTTTTATGCTCAGAGATCATACAGTTTTCCAATATAGTATTGGTGTATATTTCAGAAAGAAAACCTAACCAAGCTCCTTGATCATTCAATGGTCTGATTCTTTGCAAAGAAATATGACTGAGTTTATGCATATCTGAAATCTATTGAAGGCTTGGAAAGTCACATTTATGCAAGTATTATGAGCTGCTGCCAAAGGAAAAGAACCAGGCATAATTTTTATTGAATGAGCAACTTGTCCTTAAAAATATTCTAAGACACCGTCAGAATTAAATCCTCGGTCTAGCAGATCTATTGCAGTTTTTTTCTCATAGCAAATAAAAATTGGAGTAGTTGTGTGACTTCTGTTTTGCCATCCTAGAATGAAGTACTAAGATACAGAAAAAGAATAGAAGACTGCCCCACCCCCCGTAGCATTAGAAACTACCATCTGGAGTCTGTGCTATTTCTTAATACTAAATAAATTAAAAGTTAATTAATTCCTTTATGTCAGGTTTTTCTCATTAGGGTAATAATAACCTTTCAAAGTTTGTCATTCACTAGTCAGAAATGTACCATATGCTTGATGTCACATGATAAAAAGTATTTTCAATTTGCCATGCTATAGAGTGCCTTATTGCTACTTAGCATAATAATTTTTTTCTTCAGTGATGTCTCTGACATATGCCACCAGATACATTAATTGTTTGCTAATACATCCTCAATCACATTATTGCATATTTTTGCCAGCTATATTATTCTTGTAAAAATATTTCTTCTTGCTTTTATTCTCCACAAGCTCTATTTCCCACTTCATATTTATGCTTGAATCCCATTGGTGCCTTTTGGGAGAAGGTGTGTTAGGCCAGGTGATGCTTAGAGGATGTAAATGTGCCTGTGATTCCTTTGTCCAGCCCCTCAGATTCTTAAGAATCATATTTTTCTGAATCATATTTCCTCTGTGTCAAAATGTGTTAATAAGGATTTACATGTGCAAAATTAAATTGTAATTTCTCAAACTCTTTATGTCAGCATTTCTTTTTAAAAAATTTTGTGGTCATTCATGTAACAGGTTAAAACCTCAGTGTCTGCAATGTGAACTATAGTAAATACAAGGGCAGCTTCATCTTAAACTAAAAAAGGCTTGGGAATTCTCCTTCCTTCATATTGCATTGAAAAACAAATGCATAAAAATTTGAAAACTGCAAATCAAAGGCTGAGTTGGTTCAGTTGATATGGAGCTAGTTCAGCTGGTGAGACGAAGTCAACCCCGAGCCTTCTCTTCATGGAATTTACTAAGAAATTTCCCATTAAACACTTATGTTATTTTCTGGTATCATAATGTGAAATTAGTCATATCCTAAAGAGTTTTATATTTAATTGCTCTGTCTTTATTCTAACCAGTTCAGCTCTTTATTTTCTGTTCCATTCTATACAAGATAGTTCTGTCTTAGGCATTTACTACTATAACGTAACCATTTTGTATTTTGATTCCCAGTAGTGGAGTTGTTTTCTTGTGGGATAAGGTCTCATGATCTTGGGTCATGATTTGGATTGATGTAGAATAAGTTGTGAGGACAAACTGTTGCCTTCACGCTGCTTTTTTTGGTCCGATGTTGCTGAATGACCTAAGATCAATGCCCTGTAACCTCCTGAGAGAAACTCACAATAGTACACTCATAACCCTGTCCTGCAGAATTAAAACTGGCAGTGGCAGGCTGTTGTTGAAAGTCTTAAAAGGCATAGCTTGCTTGTTGTAAAAGCAATGCAATAATGGACTGTGAGACTGGAGGGAGGATATCCATATCTAAGCACCACCTTGTTAGCAGGGTTGCTTTTTATTACTACTGTACTTTCAGAAATAACAAACCAAAGTTCTGGCTGGCTATTTCTTACACCCTGCAACCATCTCCACAATGTTATTTAAGTTTCAGTGTACTGAAATGTAGCATTCCCAAATTAAGAAGTGAGACTGCGCTATGGTTATTGAGAGCAGATTAAGCCTTTATGTTCCTCCCATTTTTGTTTAATTTTGGTTGCGTAAAGAATAAAACAAATGAAAAGGACTTTCATGAAGGTATTTTTTTTCAGGTGGCTCAGAACAATCAATGGTAGCTCTTAAATACTATACAATCAGTCAATCGTTTTTAAAATTTTTGATCAGAAATCCCCACAATATATCAAGTATGTCAGAAATTAGGTCAAACTAGAGGTTATTTCATAAAAGTCAAAATGATTAACAACCAAATGTTTGTTTGATGCAAGAATTGTCATTAAAAAATCTCTGGTTTCCATTCCTAGCTTTGGGAATAAAGAGTGATCTTGCCAGCTCTCAGCCTTTTAGTCTCTGCCATGCTGAGTGCTGAAGAGAGTAGTCTGTTTTAAGTCTGCACTCATTGAAGTTACTCTGCAGTGCAGCAAAACTACACCAGCACAGCATATTGCTGTTGCACTTCTTTTTTCTCTCATCCCCTCCCACCCTCTTTTCCCAGTTTTTTGCAGGCTTTGGCTCTGCAAAAGGAGATAAAATCCCTTTGGGTTGCAGCACTTCATGCATAGCTGCTAAGAAACAAATGCTGCAGCACAAGCGAGCTGCTGGAGTGAAAGTTCCCTCTGAAGCCTTATCTGTACCATAAGCATTTTGTAAAATATTTCCCAATTTTCATCTTCTGTATTCCTGACAGATGTCCCTACTATATGCAGTGTATGCTGGATGCACCAGAAGTAGCTGCATTGGCATAATGATACATTTAAAAAAGGAAAAATCATGATTTGTCAGTAAGAAGGTGAGAAGACTTGTTTAGTGTTTAGGGTTGGAGACTGGGAGGCAGATAGTAATATTTTGTAATAGAAGTGAATGGACTTCATCGCTCTGTTCGTATCTTTCTTCTGACTGCATGACTAACTGTACCCTACATGAGCTATCTCGACCTTAAAGGCAGTTTTGACACAGTGACATTGTACTCTGTCTGGGGTAAGTTCCTGAGGATTTCAGAGGGAATACTTGGCTATCAATGCATACCATATCTTCTCAGAGAAGTGCTTGGTGCCTGCTGGTGGGGCTAATGGAGCCAAGTAAGAAACACAGCATAGGCATGTATGGTCCTGATGGAGTTTCCTTACAGTTTCCTTACTGACACAGGGACACTTTGATTAGGTGTGCAGTGGCCAATTTTGAGTCAACTGGTCATGCATCTCTTGGCGAGAGGCAGTGGTAGAGGATTTAGGGCAAGAATAAACTCTGTCTAGTTGTAAACAAAAAGTTGTGTACTCTGTTTCCAGTTCGGGAGGTATCATGAATGAAAATCTTTTCTCAAGGGTACAATGCTGAGAGCAAATTTTAATGAACATCTTCATCAATGATGAGAAGGGATGTTTAGCATCTGTGAGAAATCTTCACCTACAAAGTATTAAACTCTTTCAGGTAGTTAAATGTTATGCTGATGGTAAGGAAGTCCGGGAAGATCTTGTAAAACTGTCACTGGACAAAAAGATGGCAAAGAAACTTTAGTGTAGATGACTGTATTCTGGGAAAGAATAACCCAAACTAGGATAACATGATGCTGAATTATTTGAGGAATGTGATCCTGGAGTCATTCGCTGCTTCCTTAAGTCCTCAATTCAATGTGCAGCAGTAGCCAAAAAAAAAGACCAACAAAATGTCAAGCGACCTTAGAAAGGGTACTGTAAGAGCAAGACAGAGGACATTATTTTTCTAGCATATATGCTAGACTTTGGAGCACTTTCAGTCTGAGTGCTGTGTGCAGTTCTGATCGCCACATCTCAAGAAGGATATAGTGGAGTTGCAGAAGGAGCAGAGAAGGGCAAAGAAAATGGTCAAGGATTGAAAGCTTTTGCTGGAATGCTGGAAGGCTTATGCTGGATGCTGGAAAGACTGGCACTTCTCAGTTTTGAGGGAAGAAGCCTGAGGGGGAGAGTATGACTGAACATTGCGAAGTCCCAGAAGCAGAAGCTATGGTGAATAAAGAGCAGATTCCATAGTAAAAGATCTGGGAGTACTTGATGAAGCCATAGGAGGGAAATTAAACAGTAACATCGGTTTTGGAAAGAGATTAGGCAAATTTATGGACAAGATTCAAAGTAGATACTATCAGGAATGAGCAGGAATGTTCTCCCCGACACCCTTATCCAGAGCTTGTGGATGCTGGGGGAGTGGAATGGCCACAGGTAATGGCCCAAGTTTCTGTTCTCTCCCTAAATATCATCTCCTGTGTCACTGGTGAAGACAGATTATTGTGCTGTATCGACTCGTTGGCATTGCACAGTGGGATATTTCTTGTTAGGTATGCAAAGCTGTATAATTACTGAAATGCATACAAATAGGTTAATTAGAAAATAAATTAAAAATGCTGCATCTAGCTTAGTTCACTATAGGTTACAGCTAGCAATTTGTATAGGTAAAAGGTCACAGAGCCAGCTCCTAAAAGCAGAGGAGACAGGATTATTGCTGTGTCTGTGAGGAAAGTTGACATGACGACATCTGGAAAGGCATTCCCTCCTCTCTTTCTCTCTTTTGGAGAAGAGAGGTTATGGGAGGGCTGAAAAGCTAAGCTAAATCCTTTGGTTATTGTCAGTGCAATATGGTGTGAGCAATATATTAGATCTGTTTGAAAAACAGTGTGGTACATGAACTTGGTATACTTGAGAGCTTTAATTTCTGTATCTATTCTGAAGTTCAATACTGATGGCATTCAGTTATCTAAACTAGGGATCTTAATGTAGGATTAAGGGTTTAAATGCCCAATTTTATATCATTTTAACCATGTTCACAGCTGAATATAGGACAATCATCTGGAAAACGTTTTGGAATTTTGCAGAAAAATGGATGTAGTGACAAATTCTAGTCACTTTTGCATTTAAAAGTGTAGTGCTATTTGGCAGGATTTTATAGAAGTAGATCCATCCTTACTTTTTTTTTTTTACATAGAAAGTGCTTTTCAATTGTAACCTTATTTACACAAAGGTGAATAAAGGAACTTCAGATAAGCAAATAATATGAACCATAATTGCTAGGAATATCACAGCAGTCTCTCTGACTTTTCTCTGTGTACAGATAACAAAGCCCAAAATAGAATTCCATGGGATGAGTGAAGTTTTAAATGCTAAAAGGGAAGCTGACAAAATATTTTTGTTCGTTCCTGAGCCAATTTATTTTTATTTTTTTTCCTGCTTTTACTGTTCTTGTTTTGCAGGTTAAAATTTGTTGATGCCATTTTGAAGTGTAAATGAATCTAGTTTTTCCAGTGGACTTATTTAAATTTCCTTGAGTATAAAAGATCTTTAGGTTAAAGTCCACTGGCTTCCAGGTGGAATAGTTTTGCTGTACTATGAATAAAGGTTACAACAGGGGATGCTGGGAGGACCCAGCAGTTAAAGGGAGTATTCTTAATGCTACTTCCAATTTTCCAGTACTGTTCACATCAAAAATTCATTATGTTATCTTTTACATGGTTGGGTACTGTGAGAGCCTCCAGTAATACAGACCTGACAGCAGTCCTGATTAGAGGCCCATTCTGGCCTTGTCTACTCCAGCAGGTTTTTTACTTGTTATTAGCAATGACTGGAGATGCATCGATGTTAACAATTGCTACGGTCTATGCCAGCCAGAGGGATTTCACTGCTGTGTCATCAAACTTCTCTTTGAGTGGGGCTTTTAACATGGTGCAGAAAAGTCGTGACTCTGGTTTGTACTGTCGTTCTCATTGTTGCTAACAGCAGTAGAACTGCACTCATAGATAATAAGTAGTACGAGAATCTGCAAAAAACTTACTGGGCTGTGCAGTGCTGGCTCTGGGTTTTTTTTTTTTCCTCCCCCTGTTGAGAATGAAGGCTCAGCACAAAGAACTAGATTTTCAATTGGTTTAGATCACTGTAGTTCTACTGAAGTCAACCAAGCTAAGCTGATTTACGCTAGCGGAGAGTCTGTCCAGAGGCTCTCTCAACTGATGGCATTTTAAAGCAGTGACATTTAAAATGAATCAGTGCCACTGTGATGGCATTGCTCTCCATCAAGTCAGTAGTACAGCAGTTTCTCCTAGAAAGCCAGATTCTGATAAACCTCTTCCCATTGAATGTTCTATTACCTGGTGAATAGGTTTTTCTCTAATACAAAGTCAGTTTCTCATCAAGTACTTACACCCGTAGACATAGATAATAAGTAAAAAAAAGTCTGACCTTTTATGAGAACCACTATAAACTTTTGCAACAAAATATTGATTTCAGTGTATTTGAAGAAAAAGAGTTTTTGAATCTGCCCTTAGTGAAAGAAGGCCAGAAGCTCAGATGCAAATATTTGTAGTCAAAAGCTGTGTACTTCAAGTGTTTTGAATTACTGTAGTTTGAAGAAATATTTCTAAATATAGTTTTGAAACAAAAGATCAGCTGAGCACAACTTAATTAATTTGGTTGTTAAAACATTCCAGAATGTGGAGGATGTGGATTATAAAATATGAGCAGTTACTGAATCTCCTGGCAGTGGGGAGAACAAAGAAAACTAACCTTGGGCCTGCCATTGCTGGTGGAAGCACGTGTGTCTCTCATTCCCCAGTATGCTGTTTTTATAAAAGCTCTGGGAAGAGCTGAAGGAAAAGATGAAGCATATCAGGTTAGTCCTGAAATCTTTTACACAACTGCAAGTGAAGTTCACTGATCCCACAAACATACCGGCTTACTCTGCCCTGAGTGTTATTAATAAAAACCAGTTTTTATAGTAATAGAAATGTATTTCTTTGCAGCACAAGACCAAAACTTCACAAGATGTCAGTTAGGTTTGCTGAGCATCCAAGTAATTTCCTGTAAAGTAAAGTTTGAGCTGTGGCTGAAGAATGGTACTGTTTTGCCACCCACCCACCCCCTTTTTTTGTTTTTTTTTTTTTTTTTTTAATTCAAGCTAACGAGTCTGCCCAGTACCTGCAGTTCTGCCTTTTAACTTGCAAGTTATCTTCATCTGTGATGGTTTTGCATGGGTGCTTCTGTGTATGTAATCGAATAATTATCTCTTATATCTTCGGTAGATAAGGCAAGGAAAAATTAAATTATAATGAAACAGTAACAGTTCTTCTAAAGTTCAAAGTATAATGATAACCACAAATTTTAACACGCAAAATTATGCAGTGTTGCATAAACAGTATGGATTTCATGTAGCTTTCCTGTGGTCCAATTGAGTATTTTGGATGTCTTCAGTTTGATTTATTTCCAGTGTAAAATACCTAAAACTTTGACTAAAGCAAGTGGAGAAATACTGAAATATAAGGTCTAATCCAGAGTGGCAATTATGCAAATACTTTAGGATTTTGATTCATCAAGAAAACAGTAAACACATGATCTAAAAGATTTCAATACGCTGATCTTTTTATTGCCTAAAACTCAGTAATGCAGTACTGTGACTGATACTAGGAGAGAGACAAGGCTTATGGAATAATCATTGTGGGAGAAAATGTGTGCTCAATAGAAAAAATAAATATCTTGGGATGCAATTGGTTCTATCGGCACATGAATGAAAGAAATCACTGCTGTATCGGTTTGAAATTCAGAGTATGAATCCAACATTGTTTATCACAGGATAAATAGCCAGTTTGGATACTGTGCCTGTGTGTGTAGTGTTCCTCCATGCAAGATCTTCGATATTAAAACAAAGATATCCCCAATATATTGAAGTTTCAAGAATTTTTGTCATCTTTACAGATTTTTGAACTTGTTATGACAAGCATAGCATTTGGCCTCGGTTCTTCCAGGGAAAGCCATTCAAATTCAGATCGTGTGCAGGAGATACAGCAGCTTTGTTATACCAGTCTGAAGTGTCTACAAACATTATTAAAACTGATAAAGTCTTTGGCTTGCCTTCTAAGGGAAATTGAGCCAAACTCAGGTGTGATTAATCATCAGCCCAGCACTGGCATCACATGTGGCCAAGTATCATGTGGTATCTCGAAGGTTGATCCCAGTGTTTCTCCTACGTCCAACAGATAACGTAATAGTTCTGGAAAGATACATATCTGAAAGATATAAGGAGATTCCTGCTGATTTTTTTTGGTGTATGGGAGAAAAGGACTTGGGTTTTTTTGGACTGCAATATAGTTTTAAGTCTTCTCAAATGCATTCTTACAGGAACGTAAATGTGTAGGACTTTGTAGATCTGTCAAAGAGAGACATGATTGCTATATGAAAGAAGAGGTCTGAGGCACTACATGTCTGCAGCCCTTTAGACGGTCCTTTCCAAGTGTTTGTTTAAAACAGACTCCCTTGAAATTCTGCAAGATAGGTATTGTTCTCTGTGTCGCCTAGTGATGCTTTTCTGATGCATATGTGAAATTCAAAATAAAGCATGTTTTTGATATTAGAAAATGAGGATCTTGATCAAGATCCTTTTACTTCCAATCTATGTATTGCAACCATGACATTGTTACATGCAGTGTGTTTGCATTTAGTCTGTGATATAAACCTATGAGTAAAGGAGCTGGACGGTTTACCAGATCACGACAAGTTTTGTTGTTGACTAATGCATAGCATCATATAGATACTGAATAAATACCAGGGATTTTCTTGCAGAAGTTTAGCCCAGGTATATAGTAAGACATCTTCCTCACTGTTCAGGAACTACTGGAAATACACTAATTTGATTCCTTAACCTTTTGTTTTGTAACTCTTGAAGGTGACAGTGTTTGTACAGTATACTTGTATACAGTGGGATACTATTCAATAAAATATTCTCTCAGAAGCACATACTCTGAGGCAGTTATTGTACAAACTGATTTTATCTTAATGCCAGGGCATTTCATCTGGCCCCTTTCTCTTTCTGTGTGAAGGTACTCTCTTTTGTAAAACTAAAGATGAAATTAAGATCCTGGTGACCTTTTGGAGGAATGATAACAAGGTCTCCTTTCTGAAAGATGGTGTCACAGAAAAATCTTTAAGGGAGCACTTCTCATTTGATTGAAAGAGTAGATTTACAGCTGTCACTGTCCAAGTCATCTGTTGTAAAGTTTTGCCCTTTCTAAAAAAATAAAAAATAATCTATTATGCCTCATGAATTACCATAATCAGCTAGAATGGTATATTTTGTAACTCTGTGTATCTTTGTGCTATAGTAAATAAGAATGCGCATAGAGGCAAACATATGAATAGACTTAGCTGCATAAAATGGGTGACTTTGCCTCCTCAGTGGTCCTAAGCTCATAAATGCAACTATTGCAAGGAAGGAATCGCCTGAGAGTCATTACTGAGGTTCACATAGTGGTGTGGTGTAAGCGTCAAAGTTGGATACTTAACACCAACTGAATTATTTGTGTGAGATGTCTGCTTCTTTTGAGTCGTATTACATCCTACTGTAGTCATCGACTTCAGGAGGCTTTCGAGTTGCCTTCAACTGCTCATACCTTAAAACTGTAGGAAACTGTAAGAGTTGTCTTGCTATGCAGTCTCCTATAGCTGTAAACTCATCCAAAGAAAAGTAGTTAGTAGTGTTCAGAGGTGCACAGGTCAGTTCAGAGACAAGCTTTAAGTTTTTTTCATAGTTATTCAGAGCTTGGAAAATCTTTGACATTGCTGTCTATTGCTTGAAGCATCGTGTTCTTTGATCTTTATGTTGTCTCATCTTTATCCTCTCTGTTACAATTTTTCTTGCTTTTATAGCTTCTGTATTTTTCCTTATGTTAAGTTTTGTAGCATTATAAAATGTCTTCAAGAATTACTTTATTGTTTCAAGCCCTCAAGACATTTGTCTTTATTCTACAATCTGTTATTACCTTTGGTATTATCCTACCTCCTTTGCTGTCTCTGTTGCAATCTCTATTGTTCTTTGTATTTCTACAGTGTGGCTGCTCTCTCACCCACATTGAAAAATTAATTTTCAGTCCTTTCTTGTTTATTTTTTCTTATTCATTACTTTTTTTGCCTCCTTCATCCTAATGTTCTCACGCTAAAACATGGAAAAACAGAGTCAGCTTCCCTGCAAAGAAATCAAATTGTTCTTCCTACCTCAGATGGACTGTTATTGGTACCTGATACTGCTTTTTTAGAATTTTCTTAAGTTTTTCGCCACTGCCCTGCAGAATGCAATATGATCATCTGTTAAGTGAGACTAAAGTTTTGGCTCTTTCGAAAGGTTGGACTAACCATGAGTGGCTAACATACAAAGCAACTCAACATTGAATTAATGAGCACAAATTGAAACCAACAGTGCTTTTGTCAGAGAAATGCCAAGTATGGCTTGTGCGTGCTTTTCACACAGCATAGTACCATGAGTTGTTAAATAATTCAGTTTTCAGTCAAGGTATATTGTGTGTCAAGGTATATTTGGTGATGAAGGAAATAAAGCCAGTCTCTGTCTGTATCAGAGGGGTGATATAAGTGGTGCTGTGTGTCTGTGTCTGTATTTGTATGGAGAGGAGGAGGTTCAGCTTCACAAGACAATTGCAAACAGGCTCTGAAGGAATATTGCTCCACTCAGCTAATAAAGGAATGCAGTACTGTTTGTGCTGGTACAAACAGTAATCAGTTTTACTTGTTTGTGGATAGCAGATTTGTTTCAAGACCTGTCAGTAATACTCAAAATATTGGTTAACATATGGGTATGGTGAACTGGAGCCTGGATTTATTATAGAGATGAATTAATAGACTCCAAGATTTTAAGAGTTCAATATATTATTTTTTTCCTGCCTATCCCCTTTCAAATGTGTATGACATCAGTATGCTGTGAATACACGAAGTGGATTTAAATCTTTATTTAGCTGGATCTTCTGGTTTGTTCAGGGAATTCTACAATGAAATATGTCGAATTTTTTCCATTAGTGTTGTGCAGATTGAAACACAGATGCTAGCTGTATACTGTGATCTAAATCTCTATCAGATGGTCTAAGCTGGCTCTATACTTCACACAGGCTTTCAGAGAACCCTTTAGCACATTTGTTCTGATAGGGCAGCTTTAAGATTTGTTTAATAGGTTACAAAGCTCATGTACGCAGTTCTCACTTTTTTCAGATTAAAACGGTAGCAGCACTAGTAAGCAATGGGGAAAAAAACCACAGTTGTGTGCTGAAGAGGAAGCAAAGGAGTTTGAGATGGTTGTAGCCAATGTGGTGGAAAAATCATAGCTATATCCTTAACTTGGTCATAGAACTAGCTCAGCAAATAGCACTGCAGTTTTTCTGCATGACTGATATTGCAACTGTTTCTTGACAAATCCCTTTATACTCTGTATTGAAAACAGATTCATAAATATGGCTCTTTTATGAGGAATTCAATACATTTCTTATAAGTCACACTAAGTCATTAAAATATATTTGGGAGGTGTATACCAAGAATGTTATTACTGTGGTATAAATCTACTATAAATTTTGATAGAAATTCTGGTATCTTCTTCAGAAAGGAAAATAAAAACAAATGTTAGTAGAGCAAACAAACTGTGGAATAGCATTAAGTTTATCATTTATGCTATTGCTGTTTCTGTACATCTGACAGTGTGATTATTTTGGATGAGTACTTTGTTAAGACTGATAGTCTAAATATACTGTTCATTTCTATTTAGGAACTGATTTGATATATTTTAAAAATAGACATGGTTAATATTCTGAAATAGCAATATGTAGAGTTCAAATTATTCTGAACTGCAATTCAAAGAGAATGCCTTTCTGAAAAGTAGGATCAATGTGTACATGTACTTTGTTACATTAATGAATGCTTACTGCAGTACCACAAATTATTGCATGTCTAGCAGGCTGTTGGGATTACTTTTAAGTATTTTTGATATTCTTCTTCAATCCGTTTAGTTCTTCCTCTCAGTTTCTGAGGGCAGCTTTCAATACTACAAATTAGATATCCTATTTAAAAGGAATCATGTGTTTAAAAAGATAAAAACAAACCCAAAAGCTCCTGACCCAGACTTAAGATTAGTTTTCCCTTTATTTTCATTCCATCCTTGTCATTATTCTAACCTGTATCTGGGAATGCTGCTACAGATTTTTCAGCTTGGAGTATTGCTTATTCTCATTCAGATGATGTGTATCTTTGGAGTGTACAGTGCTTTTATCTTTGAGTCACGCATGCTATAGACTCACATTTGCACTGAAAAGATTAATTCATCCAGCGCAGCAATTGTGGTATTTAAAGGCACTGTGCACCTTGATAGTAAGATATGATAAAGTAGTTTTAATTGTTAGCCAGAATTTTGTTCTGCGACATTGTTTAAAAGCTTTTCATATCTGTTGGCATGTTAGTTTAGACAAAGAAGAGTGAGAACAACATAAGATGTTCAATGAGATGTGGCAGTGGTCTTAACCGACTTTGATTTTGGGCCAAAGATTGGGACGGCACATATTGCTCTCTTGACAGACTGTATTATTAGGTCAGCTTGCAGAAGAGTAATTTGACTTGCTAATTAGTTGTGAGATGTTTCAATTATCTTGGTGTATAGAAGCCTGGAGTCTGCCTGTTAACGTGTCTCCACATTAGCTATTGCAACTTGAATTACCCCCAAACAAGACAGACTTTTTGATGGTTTAATACATTGTTATAAAGGATTTATTTGTTTTGTAGTTGGTCCCTTACTAATGAAGAGCAGAACAAGGAGGAGCACAATGATACAAGCAGTGAGCCAACAAGTACTCCAGCACTTACAGTAATGATTTCCATGGAGCTACTCTTTTAAGATACGGCAACATAAAGGTTATAAGGCAAGGCTCCAGTACATTGCTTAAGCCTGCAGAGGCATGGAACAGTTGTTTTAAGGCCTCCCTTTATCAAGGGTTATTGTGAAATGCAAGGCAATAGACTGTAGTGACAACAGATCTTTAACTAGTGTTCTACAAGAATATGTTATTTTTCATGAAAGCACCATTGCAGAAACATAAACTTCCAGTACACTGCAATGCAATACAAGTAACTGGATAAAGAAGTCTGTGACCGATCTATTTGTAGCTATAAATTAATTGATTTCACATGAATGCAGAGCTAACTACTTCAGCCTTTTTACACAGCCGGAGTTGCCCGGAGAGAGCTGAACTGATCCTCTATCATGAGTAGCCTTTCAACAGCTAAAGGATTATTTAAGCCAGATATGCACTGAGTGAGTATGCTCCATCCTGGTAAAAACTGTTTAACTGCAGTGCTCCAAGATCACTCAGGTCTACTCATATTTATTCCAAATGCTCAGCAGTTATGCTCATTAAGGGGACAGGCTGCTTTCCAAAATGTCTATATGCGTGTCTATATATAGCCTGTATATTATACATAGACTCAAAAGAATACATTCCGGTGTGCTCGTCTTTGCTGAATAGCAAGGAATGTAGAAAAGTGAGATCAGTATGAAGAAACGAAGCAATAAGCATAAAATCAGGATAGGCTTAGAACTAAATTAGGGCTTCAGAGAAGTTAAATGGGAATGGAATGAAGCAGTGGCAGAACCAGTCTGGGTTTTCAAAAATGGTTAGGAGTGTAGTACAGTAACATGTGCCTTTACCTCTCAAGAAAATGAGATTAAAAAGCCCTCTCAGAACTCTGTATGATAATACTGTACAACAGTGTAACTTCGGGCAAGAGGGCAAAAACCCTTGTGAATTTATAGTAATGTAGCAGAATTGTACCACTGCCAGTTTTTGTGAGTTTCTGAAGACATCAGAAGACGTTATTTACATCTGTGTGCCCTTGATATGCTCTTAAAGGGCACAGTATGTTAGGGGAATGAGGCTGAAATGGGTAAGAAGGCACCCAGTGTCTCATATAAGAAAGTAGTTCAACTCCTTGAAATAAAGTACTGTTTTAGTAGTACTAGTGCTACTTTTTCCCCCCTCCCTTTCTTAAATTTGGATGATAGATTATCCTTTTTGGATTTAATTCTTCAGCTTTATTATCTATTTTGCAGAGTATCATTCTGTTTTGACAAATGATCTTCAGTAAAAGGAAACTCCTGCTTGTGATAAAGTCAGTTCCTGGGAAAGCTGTGGGGAAAAGCTGAAGTTGAGTGGAGTGTTTATTTCTAAAAAGTGAAGCTTGAATGAATGCTTTCAATTACTCAGGCTATGGTAAGGTCCTTTTGAACATGAATTGATATGTCAAAGGGATTTCTAGAACAGTTTTGAGAAAGATATTTAACAGAATCTCTGGACAGTCACTGAACTTTAAAAAGATGCTATATGCATAATCTTTTAAAAGTAATATTTGAGAGAGGAAGAAATATAAAAGAGCAAATCTAGCATATGGTTGGATGGTTAGCACTTCCTTACTGCAAGGCTTTTTTTACTGTAATGTTCCTTACCGCAAGACTCCAAAATCTTAGAGTACTGAGGACTTTCTTACAGCCTTTGAGGGCTATACTCCGCCTTTTTCGTACTCAAGAAGTGGAAAGACAGCAAACTTTCTTATTTTCACATAGCAATTGGAACTAAGCAGTCTCTGGCAGGAATTCGTGCTGAATTTATTGTGCCATTAGCTGTGCCATTCTTTCTTTCTTTGCCCTACCTGGACCTGATCCAAACTATACTGAGGTCAAGGAGATAGATACTTTTTCCCAGGCCACTACTTTCCATCTGAATTTGCCAGAACCTTAGTCTCATCCTCTCAGTTGTAGAGAGCTCACACTTGTTGCTCTGCCTGTGTGGAAACCCTCCCGTGTAGCTGCTGAGCATGGGAAACTTGAGATTTCCATGATGTTAAATCAGACAGGGACAAATTTGTCCTGCTCTTGACGTTACTTTGGTTCACCTGTGATGCAGAGGGTGATGAAGGTGTGTAATTTCTTGGTTCAGTACTGTGACCATATTTCTTTAATTCTGATTGAATTAATGCAATTCAGAATCTCTTAGGGGTTGGTTTCTTGTTCCCCGCTTGGCTCGGTTTGCATTAACATACTTGAGAATGTGGTTTGTCCTATAGTATAGCAGTTTTTCTTCACTTCCAAAAAAAGCTAAGTAGACATCATTAGGTACCATGGTTGAGGACAATTATGAAACTAAAAAATGACAGTTTCATGTAGCTGCTTCATTAAAGATAAGGAGTCTTGTTGGGTAAGAAATCTGAGCAGTAGATACACAGAACATATATGACCTTAGCAGCAGCACACATTAAAGTGATGTCTCATTAAAACAGTATTTATTAAATCATCTAATCTACCTGTTAACATTTTCTAAGAGTAAGAAATGGGACATAATCCTTCTGTTCTCCTTAGTGAAAATATTTCCAAAGGAGATATCCTGATCTTGCCATCTCTTGAATTAATTTGTATCCAACTCAAAGTATGATCCAAAACAAGACCATGTTCTTGCCTTTAAATTTTAGATTAAACTAAGCATGCTTTGTTTTACTTTAGTATTTCAATTGTGGCTGCTTATCCATTTTGCAGGTCTCACAGATGTAGTAAATTCTACTGCAAAAACTATTAACAGTTCCTTTTTTTTTTTTTTTTTTTTTTCCTGAGATGTGCAGGCAATCTCACACATCTCTCTGACTTGCTTTTCTGGCATTCGTCAGTCAGTTTAAGAGTAAAATTAAAAGACTTTACTATTCTGAAAAAATTTTTTATTTGAGAAACAAGTGACTCTGAAGATTAACTGATTTTCAAAAAAGTGAAATGACCAAGTGCATCTAATCTGTTAGTCTTTTAAGTAGGAAGGATATTTTTCTGTTAAGACAATATTTCTTTCCACTTTTAGATGTAATTGGTATTTTTAAATCATTCCTGTTCTAAGTAGCTCATCTATATATTTTTGATGACCTAAACTTAAGCATTCAGTTTTATTGTCAGATAGCTTGGATAAATACTTCATCTGAATACTTTGACTGCACCTATTTACAGTCTGATTCCACTGGGTTACTTAGTGTGCAAAATCTGGTGCTATACTGTTAGCAATTTCAGTATGGTTTTGGTGTATACAAGCTGTGAAAGAGAAGTGCTTGGCCAGCACATCACAGTTAAAATTAGGAAATATGTATGATTCTAAGATCAGTTCTAAGATTCTTAAAGGCATGAGTGTCTGTTCCTGTTGTTATGCTTGAACAATCACTTAGGGAATTACCACTCTAATTATAGGAGTGCTGTCTTTGAAAATTATTTGCCTTAAATTGGACATCTAGTTCCAGCTCTTTGTCAGTTTTTGAAAAAAACTATTGCAAAGCTTAGGGAAGTGCAGAGATCAAATAGTTCTCCAGGCCTTTCAAAGATTGAGAGCAAAGAAAAACTCTAAAAGTGTGGTTTATTCCAGGAGAATATATCTCTTGTTTCACTATTAAAACATATTTCTGTTTCATACAGTGAAATGTGCTGTGACATGCCAAAAAAAAAAAAAAAAGAAAGAAAAATTATAGTCTTTTGGAAGGAGGGGAAGATTGTAGAGCACATTTTTGAGATATTTTTGCAACCAAAACAGCTCTGCTTGGGGATAACAAAACCAGAAAGATACATTGCACTGTGTGAAATAAATACTGTCCTGTATTCCTAAATGTCCTATAACTAGCCTGATATCATTTGTACTAATCACATTATCATGTCTGTTTGGAAGAGACGACCGTCTGAATGCAATGAATTAAACTAGTGATAAATTAATTTTGCACTGTTTTTCTTTTTTTTTTTTTGTTCTTGTTCGTAACTGTGAGAGCAGTTTTCCTGTCACTTTTTGTGAGTGATAGTTTTAGGAGAACAGCTTCAAAGTATGCACTTCTCTTTTCCCTGTTTATACAGTTCATAGAATGGTTTGGGTTAGAAGGGACCTTCCACTAGCCCAGGTTGCCCAAAGCCCCGTCCAGCCTGGCCTGGAACACTGCCAGGGAGGGGGCAGCCACAGCTGCTCTGGGAAACCTCTGCCAGTGTCTCACCACCCTCACAGGGAAGAATTTCTTCCTTAGATCTAATGTGAATCTACCCTCTTTCAGTTTAAAACCATAACCCCTCATCCTGTCCCTACACCCCCTGACCAAGAGTCCCTCCCCACCTTTCCTGCAGCCCCTTTCAGTACTGGGAGGCTGCTCTAAGGTCTCGCTGGAGCCTTCTCTTCTCCAGGCTGAACACCCCCAACTCTCTCAGCCTGTCCTCACAGGGGAGCTGCTCCAGCCCCTGAGCATCTTCAAGGTCTCCTCTGGTCCTGCTCGAGCAGGTCCTTCTGTTGGTGCCCCCAGATCTGGACACAGCACTGCAGGTGGGGACTGATGAGAGCAGAGTAGAGGGGGAGAATCCCCTCCTTCGCCCTGCTGCCCACACTGCTCTTGATGCAGCCCAGGACACGGTTGGCTTTCTGGGCTGTGAGCACACATTGTTGGCTCACAGTCATTTTTCCATCCGCTCATACCCCCAGGTCCTTCTCCGCAGGGCTGCTCTCAATCCACTCCTCGCCCAGCCTGGGTTTGTGCTGGGGATTGCCCCGACCCATGTGCAGGACCTTGCACTTGGCCTTGTTGAACCCCATGAGGTTTGCACAGGCCCACCTCTCCAGCCTGTCCGGGTCCCTCTGGATGGCACATCCCTTCCCTCCAGCATGTCAACAACACAGTTTGCTGTTGCTGGTGAACTTGCTGAGGGTGCCTCGATCCCACTGTCCATGTTGCCAACAAAGATGTTAAACAGCGCCGGTCTCAATACCAACCCTTGAGGAACAGCACTTGTCACTGCTTTCCACTTGGACATTGAGACATTGACCGCAGGTCTTTGACTGTGACCGTCCTGTCCATTTCTTATCCATGGAGTGGTCCATCTGTCAAATCCATGTCTCTCCAATTTCTTTGCACAATCCAGGTAGATGACATCAGTTGCTCTTCCCTTATTCATGAATGTTGTATTGCTGTTGAAGGCCTCCAAATTTGTCAGGCATGATTTGCTCTTAGTGAAGCCACGTTGGCTGTCACCAATCACCTCCTTATTTCCCATGTGCCCTAGAACAGTTTCCAGGAGGATCTTGGATTCTCAAATATGATGGATAGTGGCTTAGCCACTTCATCTGCCAGTTCTGTCAGGACCTGTTGTCAGTTCTTCAGTCAGTTTGGGCTGCAGCACAACAGAAGAGGGTGCAGGATTGAGATGAATGCGTGGGAGAGCTGCTCACATGGATTCCTCTCTGAAGGTAAGTTGTGGGTTCCTCAGTCTTCCTATGGGCTTACACAGGGACTTATATTGGATTTTGTGTTGGAAAATATTCCTTTCCTTTTCATTCATTATTTGGTAAGATTCAGAGTGTGAAGGAATCCTGTATATTCTTTTATATTTAACACTTGTGACTGTGGTTTAAATTTTTTTTTAGTATTTGCAAGATTAATTGCTGTGTCTTTGCTGTAGCAAGTAAAAGACTGTTAGGAGATCTTCAATGCAAGAAGTATTCTTTCTCACTCATGGTGTCTAATAGATAGGAAATACTCAGGTAAATGATTATACTTTTAAAAGATAATTATCATTAATCATTATGAAAATCAGCCTTATTAGGAATTCATAAACTCAGAATGTTTGTTCTGGTGACAAACCAAATTTTTCATTCTAACCAGTTCTCTGAGCAATAGTTGAATTATTTTCCAAATAATTAAATTTTTTTTAATCTAAAATTTTGTGTCTCTTTTTGTAACTAATTTACCGGTAAGTTTGCTTACTGAGGGACTAATCACACAGCATGATTTCATCAATTGGTTATGTTCTGTTATAACGAAGATAAAAATAAATCAAGTTCATCTAGTATTTTTTTTATTAGGTTTTAAAAATGAATGCATAAATAAAAATTTCTTTGCAAAAATGAATAATAAAGCATTCTTGCAACGCAGACTGGTATTGTATCTTCAGTGGAGATGGTCTCTGAAACAAAGGAGCTGCTGGTAACTAGTGTCCAACTGGCATTCTCTGTGAGATGTGTAGCAGCGCTCTGATAGTTTGCATGCAGGCTGGAATGAACATATCCATGCTGCCAGCCCTTGGCCGTTTTATGCAGTACCCCTTATCTTCAAGGGAGATGGATTATATTTGATGGCAGGTGTGCATGTGTGAGAGAGAATATGAAGCACACATTAGAGCTGAGCAAAACTCCAGCTTGCAAGACTGTTTTAAAATATGTATACCTAATATAGTGTTCTCATCAAGAAACAAGATACTAATTTTAAAGAAGCTGCGAAGATAACTGGCAATATTCAAGGCCGTTGGCTGGGATGTGGTATAGGTGGACAGTGGCTCTGCTGCTGCCTGTTCAAGGACTGTGTTAGGCAGTTGTTCATCTCTGAAGGCTCTTTCTCAGCAGGTCTCTGCACTCTGTTGCTCTGTCGGTTTAGGCATCTGTAGGGTGTACACTGTTGTGTGTTTTAATTGACTTTTCCGTTGGGAGGCTGCTAGAGGTGATAGTTGGAGTTTCTGACTTATATGGTCATCAATATCCTGATACTAAGCTTTAGACCTAAGGAAAAAGATCTAACACCGTTTTTTTTCATTTAAGTTCCGTCTCTGAAACACATTAGATTAAAACATTAATGTGCTGTAGTTACTTTTGCTGTCAGAGACTGGATATCATCAGGAATTAAAAGAAAACAGAAACATTTTTGTTGTTTCAACAAGGGAGCTATTTATACTGACAATGCAGAAATGATCCAGATTAGATATTTCCAATTATGATCAAAACCTCATCATGAACTTTGTATCTGCCTTCAAGAGTTTTTGTTTTTATATTTAGAGTGCTGTAAATATTTGTGGCACAGACATACCGAATGATTAGCTGCACTTAACCAAAAATTAACATATGAGAACTACAAATCCCAAAGGGTTAAGAATAAAGGAAAGCATTTGCAGGAACTACTGCAATGTCTGAACAAGTAGTGGAGAGAGCATCTAGGACACCAAACAACCAAACCAGCAAGCCTTTGGCCATACATATGTTACACATATGACAGACAGCATTTCTTTTCTCTTCCTCTTGGTTCCCTAAATCACCCACCTAAGTATGTTTGAACCTTCATGCTGTTGGTATCTTAGCCGTGTATTGTTCAGATCTCTAGTCCCACAGTAGAGTTATTTGGACTGTAAAACTTCTCTTAAGACGTTTTGAGTTTTCTAATTATCATACATTTTATAGTGTGAATTTCACAATCTCATCATATGCTACTAGCTAAATCTGCGCAGACATTGAAAATTTGGTGTCGTTTTTGCCCTTTTTCCCAGTCATAATTTTAGCACCGTTTTTTCTTTCCTAAAGTGTATATATGAAATGAGTATCTACTACTTCCTTGTATCCTTCAGCTTACTGCACTACTCTGACATTTTTTCAAGTATCTGTGAAACCACATTATATTCAAATCCAGGCTTGTATTTTTAAAATAAAAAACAAAACCATAACTGAAAACCTCTCTGAATTCTCACCCAATTTTCAGTGCATAATTACTAGTGTAAAGTCTGCATCCAGCTGTGTGTCTAATTTGCACACACAATTATTCCAACTGCCCAACAAGAAGTGGGTAACTGCACAAGCAGGTGAATGTAATTAGTCATTTGCATTCATAATGACCTCATTTGCACATGCAGTCATAGCAGCTCTGCATTCTAATTAGTTTTAAAATGTCTGGTGCAATGCTATTCCCTCACTTTGTGTATTCAGACAACACTTTTGTGTATTGTAGTGATAAAACAGTTTTGGAGAGCTGGTTGGTGTTTGGTGGTTAGGGGATACAGCTCTGCTGGCTTAGGACAACCCAGAATGGCATGATGCTGGGGGCAGGAAGGAGGATCTCTGATGAGGAAGATGTTTTCTCCTTGTTGAGCCTCCAGCCTGTTGCGGGAGGGCTGCACTTATGCTCGTATGACAGAGATATATTTGTGCGAGGCTGTCCACTAACAGTGGCATGATAATCCATGTACTCGTTCTTATCACACCTAGAACGTGTTCCCCTCTCTAGGTAAGCCAATACACATTCAGAGAACGGGTTTCTTTTCAGCCTGCTGTGGAGCTAAGCAATGGTTCGTATTTGCCAAATATTGAATGTAGAATTACAGCTTCTGCTCATTTTCATGTGCTGTCAGAGTCTGAAATTTTATCAGT
Source organism: Athene noctua (assembly GCF_965140245.1). Taxonomy (NCBI): domain Eukaryota; kingdom Metazoa; phylum Chordata; class Aves; order Strigiformes; family Strigidae; genus Athene; species Athene noctua. The sequence goes on from NC_134045.1 coordinate 18,202,847, forward strand.
CTCTGTTACAGTGAAATAATCCAAAATTTAGGTCAAGTTCATTTTCTGTAAGTCTCTTGAGTATTGTTTTTCTACAGGTTGAAATTATATTCAGGCTTTTCTACATTAGTAAAATAGCATGAGTAATGGGAATTTAAAATGCAAAGTAGCATCTTTACTAAACTTTCCAGGTCTTTCTCTGTGTGTCATTGTCTGGAATCCCAAATCTTGCAGATAAAGTACAATACAGTTTCAGAGATAGTAAATCAGCCAAGGGAAGGTGATCATTAAATACATTAAAATGCATGAAAATTACCTAAATGGAAACCATTAGATTAAATGAAGCAGCTACAGTATAATATCCTGATGGCTCTAGAAACTTTATTTAGATCATAACTGTACTGATGTTGTGCAAATCCCATGATTAAAGAGAACGTAACATATCTTTCCCTCTTCTCCCTCTGCCTCCCTTTCTTTAAGAATTTGCAATTTCAATTCCTCTACGGCTTAATAAACAGTTACCTCAATAAAGGCACTTTCCGACGTTCTGTGCCAATCTGCATTTTGATATGGTACAGCACGAAACCTTATCTCAGGGTGGCATGTTTGCAGAAATAACAACGTTTAAATAATGACTGAAACGAAGCATAAAAATCTTTTGTAACTAAAATGGACATACTGAGAAATCTTAAGCCTCAGCTTCCATTGCTACTTTGGTATTTCTTTTCTGAGGCTGACACTCGTACATCATATCCATCACAAAGCTGTGTTCCCAAACCCCATGCATATTTTGAATTAGTTCTCTGTTTTATATTTCTTTATTGTTCCACTGAATGACAGTTTTTGGTCTTAATGCCAAACTGTTTCATGAAGTTTCATTAAAAATATACATAATTCTATTTCTGTTGAAACCTCCTGGTGAATTATCATTTTCCTTTTCATCTCAGTGGCATCATATTTGCTGTATAATTTCTGAATTGTGAATGTCATTGTGCTTCTTATGTAGTCCACATATTGTATGCACAATTTTCTCAGAGAATTAAAAGGTTAAGTTTTCTGCACAATTTACTTGATTTTTCTTTTAACAGTGTGTTTCATTTGGAACTTTTCAGTCATGTACAGCCTGATACTACTGAAAGAAGATTTTCCATTTTTTATTTTTCACATTCCAAGCTACTGTCCATAAACATAGGTGCCCATCATTGTATGTTAATTTACTATTCCTTCTGACTACTGTGCTGCTCTTTCACATACCCTTGCTCTATCTGTATGAATACAGACACTGTATTAGAGCTTTTAGGGAATTAGGATGCAACAATGGTATGCAGTAATAGCTTCCTAATGGAGTAACTAATGGCTATTATTCCATAACTCATCAGAATTTGGAAGTCTAATTCAGGTTAATAATAAAATAATTAAATAACAATGATTTGTCTTTTACCAATCCTTTTACCAATATTTGTAATTTATCATTATAATGTCACCATTTGTAATGGACAAGTGTTTAAAAACAAATTTTTCCAGTTGGCATGTGTAATATGAACCACATTACCATGTGGAGTTAGTGTGCCCTAAATGCAGAATGCACTGTGCAATTTGAGAAGGAAAATGATAAGGGAGGAAGAAGATTAGAGATCAGTGGCCCAAGGGTGCTTTTAGTTGCAGTGGACTAAATTGACTGCAAACTTGCAATTCTGGCTGACGTCAGTGAAAGCTGCCAGTGTCTAAGAAATTCTCATCAGCTTAGCACTATTCATCTGAAGACAAAATTAGAAAAAATGATCTGTGCTTTACTGTGAGAGGAAGTGGATGTGAGAAATTGAGGTAGAGTTCAGAGGAAGAAGATGTAAACTTTTTGCAGAAACTTAGAGAATAGCCAAGAGGACTTGAACCTACTGAGGCACAAGAACAAAGAGACCAGAGGTTTCTCTGTAAATAAAAGGGTTAGCCAAACTCCCTTCATATGGCACCACAGAATTAGCATTGTCTACTCTGATATTGAATTAATAGGTTTTTTTATGGAGAAAGCAAGCTGAGAATCTTGGCCATTTGCTGAGCTATGAGAGAACTCAGAGGATGCCAGTAGCAAAAGAGAAAAACTTTAAAATTGGTTTGGTTTTCCCTGACAGTCTGTAGGCAAAAATTTTGAATCTGTTCAAGTCTGTAGCAGTCTGTTAAAGTACCAGGTATGCTTTATCCTGCTCTGTGATTTGGGTGAATGCATTAGGGACAGTGGTGAGTATGGGCAGTAGGGCAGAGCTCTGTATGGGGCTTGTTTTGCACAGCGCACTGCTGGGCTGTTACTGCAGTGATCCCAGTACAGAGCTTCTGGGAGGTCTATGATTCTATTGATCCTATTATATTAGTTATTGATAGCATCCTGAGAAGTTTTCATTAAAAGAATAATAACTATAATAATTACACTGTGCATTTCTAATCCTATCTGAGTTGCGGTAGCGTGTTCACAGTGTGAACTGATGCAGTCTGTCCAGGAGGCAGCCTTTGCTAAAGAGGATATACCGAATAACCTCAACTCTTCCAGCAGGAGCATGTGAAGGATTATGGAGGGGTTCAATACACAACAGGTTACTAGAAAATCTGGTTTAATATCCACACACTGATTGGAGCCATGATTTAATAATTTTTCAGTGTTCTCTCTAATGCTGTCTGTTGATGCTAGGGTTTTTTTGTGATCAATTATGCACAGATTCTTCATTCACAAAAGTAGCTGTTGATGGAGTTCAGTATTTTTATCACTGCTGAACTTCCAACCATGTTTCCACCAGCATATAAAGACTGTGCAGAAGCGCTGTGTATTTGCTTATCCCCTTCCAGTCCTGCTTAGACAAAAATAATTTCTCGTCTGTACAGTAAGTATAGCTAATGATTTTTATATTTTTTAATAGTTTAGAATCCATTAAACAATGCCAATAGAACAATTAGAATCAGAATTAAATTCCGTTCCTCTTAGGAGATGCTTAGTTTTTGCATTTTCTTCCTTTGCCGACGTGGAGAAAACAGGCCCCTGTAGCTGGCAAGGCACTGCGAGTCCTTCCCTGCCCCATGCACCCACTGACCCAGGGCATCCCTGGCCAGCACCTGGAGCTCCCTGACTGACCTTGCATCACTTGTCACCTCACTTGTACTTGACCCACCCAGGCTGCCAGTGGGCCTGTTATCACGGGGCTGTTGGTACAGGTCTGGCCGTGCTCTGTGCTGGGTGCTGCTGGATAAGCGTGCCGAGGAAGGTGGAAGGATAAGGCTTTGATGTTTGAGGACTGTGGGAGGGCAGAGGCAGGAAGACCAGCTTGTTTCACAGAATATTCCACAGGTGTTATAAGCACGCAGAAGCAAGTAGAACTTTCCTCAGTAGAAATAAATGTTTTAACCAAAGCTCAAGGCAGAAATTGATGCTGCATTTGTTGAAAGAAACACAGAAATAACGTGAAGGCAGGTAGATTTTAATGGCATAGTCACAAGTTCTGGACAGTGTTTTACGCATGGTGTAGGAGAAGGTATATAAGTTTCAGAAGAGCAACTTTTAGGGAAGTTTTCAAGGAAGACAAAACTTTGCATGGGCAGCTTCAATTCTGTCTCATCAGATCATTCCAATTAAAATCTGATGTAAAGTTTTAGAATATTAGTATTTTCTTTCCTGTGGTGGGGAGAAACAAGTTGGATGTTGGCTGCTGAGGCTGTTATTTTTACAGCTAAAGAGCAGGCTCTGCTATGCCAGCTTCATTTCAGTCTTTGGGAAGACAGAGACTGGGAGACAAGGGGTGATTTTCTTTTTGCCTTTTTCTTTTTTCTTGACAGCTGTAGTTGGAAAACTTGCAGTAGCATGCCAGCACTCACAGTAAAATTAATTTCTTATTGGTCTGTATTTTAGACTTATACTAAAAGTATGTAAAGCATTGTCACTCTGATTTGATTACTGCTGCAAATGAGCAAAAATGTCAGTAAAAGGTGAGGGGCCAGGCTTGGCCTGGGAGTGCTGCTGGCATAGAGCCGGCCGTTGTTGGCCCTTTACAGGGGATTAGAATAGATACTCAGCATCCTGCCTTCCCAGGTTGAACAAAGATCCCAAATGACTCTCTTGTTCAGCCTTATCTTGCAATGCATAATGCACATTAAAGAGGACGCGTGCATAGTCTGAAAGGTTTATAATATAGTTGGTGTTTGGATCCTTACTGAAAGGCACTGGCTCCCTTCTTACTTCCAAGTGCAAGAAACAGCAGCTACCAGTGTGTGTGGTAGTTTACAGACTCTGTATTCCCAGTGTATTGTTCGGGAATTTTTATTTCATACATCATTTCTTAGTCACAGCTGTATAATCATATATTGCGTCTATAGAGCATAGCATGGTACTGAGGATGTATTCTGAATACACACTAAATATTGAAGAATCAACACAGAGAAACCTGTATTTTTTACTGCAGTTTGCCAGAGCTAATTTCTCAATTCTTTAAAAATCAACATGCTTTTCTAACAATTGCAGACCATTTGTCAAGCAAAAAATCTACCCTTATAGATTCAGTGTAGATTTGCTTTTCTTAGGCACTGATGCAGTATTGGGAGCTAATAAATAAATAAATAACCAGAAAAAAAAATATTCTGTAAGCTATACAGAGAAATGTTACTGACACTGTAATGGTCCTTAGTTGGGGCAGTCGTATCTAGAACATCTCCTGTCATAGTGAATAGTTTCATACCTACATAAAACCCCACGTCATAAATTATTAGCAGGAGAAGAACCTAAGACGTGTAGGAACAAAACCATACATCTCAGCTACAACCACCTGAACAAGCAGCACTATTTTTAATATTGATAGCAGTAATCGTTTTTATCCTTTCTTTGAATAGCTTCTAGAGAGAGATGGCATTTAACCAGCCTGTTACAAATGCCCTGGTTTAGTGACTTATGAAGTCTGCAATAATGCTTCTGATCTAATTATCATTTATTTATTCAATAAGTGCCAAAGGAAGCTTCAGACAGCCTTATGTATTGTTCATTAGAATCAGTTATTTTCTTAGGTCAGCAGCCGAAGCTGACATGCAGTGCTGTTTTTCTGATAGTTCTGCACTGGGGAGGAGCTCCCACAATGTTGGACCGGATCATAGCAGCTGTTCCTTGGGCAGCTGCAAGTGGGTTCGCTTGTAACAACACAGAAACCTAGAAAACCCACAGACCTGTCACAGGGAAGCCCAGAGGAGAAGCTATAGACACAACTACTAATTTTCTCTGTAGGATTGCTTGTTGTCTTTATGCCTGAACACGAGATTTTTTTTTTATTCCAGGCCATTAGCCACAAAGACGGAGATAAGAGATTTGAAGTAATCTATAGGCAAGTGACACAGGTCATAAAGTGTTTGGAGTGGGCAGCCTGGACCATCTGTATTACTTATCTTCTTTTTTTATTTTTATTTTTTTTTTTATCAGCTGTGTCTTTTTCAGCATTTGTCTGTATTTCTGAGTTGCAGAACGTTCCTCAGAAAGAAGGGCCAGTCCCTATCCTGAAGAACTAAATGGGAATAAAAAGGATTCTATGTTATTGTTCCCATGGGTGGCAGAAGATTACACTTGGTTACTCAGGATATCCCCTCCAGTCCTGTATTTCTTTGCGTTTTGAAAAAGATAAATAAGGGAAAGATCATACAGTATAGCTAAAGTAATGAGAAACATTAAAGCAATAGGAATCAGCCCAATCCTACTGGTCCCAAGAAGCTTGCTCTACATTTTGCGGTATGATGAATTAATTCAAAGACTTGTTGACTTCTCTGGAGTTCTTCAAGTCATTTTACAAACTTTTGGATCTGATTCTCTGAGGACAAGTGCAACTGTTAGTGAAAGATTAACCAGAGCTTAGGTAGTTAGTGCTTTTTTTCCCCCAGTTGCTTTCTGTGCTTTTGGTAAGATACAACATGCCATAATGATATATATGCATTGTCAACACTCGGGTATCAAGACTGTGGATTAATGGGCTGCATGGTGCAAAGGCAGCCAGCTGGTACTGCAGGGTGTCCAGAAACAGGATAACCACATTCCTGTGGTGGCGTGGTGCTCGAGTCTCCTGGCTGAGGCTGGTGCTAACTGGAGGATCTCTGCTCTATGCACAGTCAACAGGACTTGTTACTCTCAAATGTTCTCATGCTGTGTTCCCCTGAGATAATAAACCCCCTAATTTACATATATTTTCTATTACCCATTTTTTTTTAATCTGGTTATCCCATTCACCTAGCTACTTTGAAATTTCACTGAATAGTATGCAGTTCCAATGTCATGTGTTAAAACGTATTACATTCATAATATCGCCAGCTCTTCAGTGTTTCTGAGTTCAGTTTTAGAAAAACAGTGTCTCTGTACCACAATGCATCCTCCTCTCCTCCTGCATTGTACCTAAGAATGCACAGCCCTGCCCTGGAGACAATGCGGTGCACTTGTACAGTAGCTCCCATCAAAACAAAATCACAACAGTTTTAATCTTATCAGTCTCAAATAGTGGCAGAAGTCTGTGCAAACTCAAGTCCTTGCTGTCTGACAATGTCAGTGAGGAAACACAGTTCATCTTCATCCAAGGTATCAGCTGTCATAGCGAACTGACAGTACACAAAGAGCTGCAGTATATACTGCCAGCGCTACAGCTGTAGATGATCCTTAACATAGTTTCTCCCTGCACCTCCCGCCCTGGGAAAAAAACAACCTTTACTTCAGGATGATGAGGAAAAAAACAGTCCAAAACCTTATTCTCTACAGTGTATCAAAAACCTTCAATGCCCTTTTAAAAATACTCTGAAATTACGTTTTCCTGCTTATTTCTGTTGAGTACCTTTTAAATTATGGTATATACAATATATATTATGGCAGGCACAAGCTATCTAAAAAACTTGGGGCAGACTTGGTATTTTGCCTCCATGTTTGTGGATATTAATTTCTTTAAGCATAACTTCTGTTATCTCTCCTCTTGCACTACTTCAACCACCTCAAGGTCCATTATTTGGGATACTCAAAGATTAATAGAAATAAAGTTTTTCTTAGATCACAGTGATTTAGTGTGGTGATGGAGGCTAATAACTGTGTAATGCTAATCAGTGACAATGGACACAGTTGTTCACTTATCCCTGGAATCAACCTCTTAAAAAACCCCCAACCCTTTAAACACCATCAAAAAAGAATCGTTAAAGCCTTATACTCATATGTGCTTTAAAATATGGGGGTTTAGGTGCAGTATAAACCAATCCATGTTTTTCAAGCATGTTAGCTATCCAGTTATCATGACTACATGCACGAATTGGGCATTTTTATGTGGAAGTGGTCATTTCCCTTAATTGACATGTGCCATTTCTAAACCAGGCATGCAAATGTGCTCATATTTCTTAGACAACTGAGTGCTAAATCCATTTAAAATCATTTATGATGGGATACCTGGTCCTCTTTTCTTACCAAGAGAGCCAAAGAGGTGATTCTGATATCATTCATCAAGAACTAGAATGGGAGACTAAGTCAAACCAAGAGCATAAATGAACTAGAACCATGTTTAAAAGAATTTTAAATTTGCCTAAGATCTCTCTTGAACTGTGATCTGGGAAAATCAGTCTGTTCAGTTTTGACCCAGAGTCAAAATTAGCTCTGTAGTTCTATAACATAAAAAAAAAAAAAAAAAGAAAAAAAAAGGGATGTGACTAATGGGCATAGCTTAACTGGAAAAGTTATGAATCACTGATAGAGTTGTGTTATTTTGAATTAGCCAGTCTTCTTCCATCAACAGAACTACAAATGTCCATATTCTTTAAAAAAAAGTAATAGTGCTTTGTAACTTGGACAAGTTTTAGATTAAAAAATTTTCACATTAGAAGAAAAAGGAGAGCTGCTTGGATTTATCCTAAAAAAATCTTAAAATAAAAGTAGCACAATGTCCAGTTAGTTATTTTAGAGAAAAGCAGCTTTACCAAGAGCTTTTGATTTTTTTTTTTTTTAGTACCTTCTTGTCTGGTATTTTTGAAAATAAGATCAGAACACAAAAACTGGAATGAGACGAGGTGAAGCTGAAAGACAAGAAAGAGGAACAACAGGGAACTGTAGAGACTAAGGAAGGGAGGATAAATGAAACAGCATGGAGATGAGAAAAACAAGAGCCAGGGAGGGGGTGGAGGTATTGGAGTGAGCTGAAGGGAACAGAAGAACAAGAAGAAACTTTAGCCTTTCTGATCTATAAGACTGTATTTTGCATTTGCTGTTAAATATAGATGGCAATGCACATTCTACAAGACAGAAAAATAAAGGAGGCCAGAAAAAACAAATGCTGTGAATAAGTCTTTGGGTTATTCTGAAAAGCATAAAAGACTTTCAAGTTACTGGTCTTTTGATTTATTATGATGTTACTAGGACTGAATGCTGTCTGTGCAGCTCTACATTTGAGATTTATGAATCTATGCAGTAAACATGATTTCAATTATCTTTGACGAATGTTTTGATTTTATTCATAGGGAAGGCTGCTTTCACAAGGAGGGCAAAGTTTGCCCCGCTGTCCTAGTTAGTCTTAGTGTGACCTACTTACCTGATCCTTGCCCCTCTGGTTGAATTTTTGTCCTCTCCCCTTTATCCTTGTTCATCTCAAAAAGCTGCCCAGTGCCACATCAGAACTGGCTGCATTTGGTTGTCAGACGAAATGTTTCCTGGGTGGAAATTGCTTGCGGGGTGTAGGATCTTTAGTTTAGATGCTAATTAAATCTAGTGTACTAGTGCTACTTTTATTGCTATTAATGTGGGGATTTTTGCCCAGCTCCAATTAATGTTAATGTGAGGAAGAAGGGAGAAAAAGGCATTTCTGACAAGTTAAAGAAAATTCTGTTCAAATGTCTTTGTGTTTCCTCTACTCATTATGTGTTGATATAAATGTAAATGCCTATGAGAAATGTGGAAAGGAAAATGTAAGGCAATACATACTTATTTTTGGCTGGGAATAGCAGTACTTATGAGTCAATTTAGGCTTTCTAGCCAAAAAGACTTGGCAACTATGGTACTGACAGTATTTGCACATGCTTTTATACATTTGCTGTTAGGGGTTGATCCTGCAGAATCCTGTAGTCTCAATTTATGGTAAAGTAAATTTAATGTAAGATTGAATGGAAGGCAATAATCTCACAAAAAGCATACAGTATGACCTGTTGCTTAATAGCTTTCTCGCAGATGCAGATACTTGATTCTAATATGTTGCTGCTCCTCTACTAGCCATTCTGTTTGCAATCAGTTACACAGGTTGCAGTCAAGAATTAATGAAGAAAAAATATTTTAATTTCTAGTGGAATTTCTTATTTTCCAATTTTACTTTTTTAAATTGGCTTTCAGAATGATGATTTCAGCTTATAAGAGGAAGTAGGATCTGTTACTTCAGAGTATGCACCCTCAGTGAATAATGTGAGTAGACTTCGTGCTCTCATAATTTTCCAGATTGGTTTAGTACTGAAAGCTGATATTCCTAAAACAGTAGAGAATGACTGAAACTGAAATATATGGCCTCTTTTTAAGAATACAGCCCTAAAGGAAAGCAGCCTAATTAAACTCAACCTTTTTGTCTTTGCCAGTGTAACACAGGTGGGGTTATGTCAAATTCACATGTAAGACATTATGGTATTTTTGGAATAAAGTAGAGTTTTCAAATAGAATGTGAACATTTTGATGGCTGACATAGATGTCCGTGTTGCTGCACATCAGCAGACCAGAGTAAAATGCATTGTGGTGATGCTGGCGGAGAGGGAAGATAAGATTTACTTGAAAACAACTAAATAAAAAATAACCGAGTGCTCTTGAGTTTGCACAAGGTTGGGTCATTTACAGCAAAATCAGTATCTAGTCTTTTTCCTTTTCTCAGGGCTGGTCCCTCTATTCTCAGAGCAATCAGTGTGCTCTCAGAACACACTGTAGGTTGTATTTTAGCTTGAGGCAGTTCAGAGTTTGTGATGGTCCAGTAATCCTTCCTTCTATGTCTGGACCTTCCTTTAATTTTCACACTTCTCAAACCAGTACCCTCCAGTTCTGTTGAGAGTGTGGTTCTAGCTATGGAAAGCAATCAGGCTTCAGACCTAGCCCTTACCTTTTTCACTCCTGATTGTTATTAGGAGGGAATAAAAATGACCCAATATTGACATTGTAATCCTTGTAGCCACAGGTAGGGTTTTTGAGTAAGCATGCTTATTTTGCAAACAGTTCAAAGTCTGGTTCTCCAGCCAGGGCTCCACTGTGTGAGTGACAGCAGGCTTTGCTCTTGGGCAGATTTTTTGGTAATTCAGATCCCAGGCAGTGGGAAGAAAAAAATGAGTGCTGAGGCTTAAGTCTGTCCTCAGCATTTCTCCTTGGCACTTGGAGGCATCTCATTTGATTTTGGGCATGAAGATTCTGGTGAAAAGTTTGGTCAAGAACTGTGTACACCCTTGTAAATAAGTGGTAGTTCCACACTGTGTTCAGTAATACCTTTTAAACATCAGTTTGTATAGTACACTGTGTACAGAACTACAACGCTTCTCACTGACTCCGAGTACTTAGTTCTGTGAGAGTGTTTCTTCTGTTAGCTCTTGATAAAGGTCAGATTAATTGAAAAAATGAAATGCTTTCTCTTGAGTATTACAAAGTGAATGTAATTCACAGTGGGTATATATTTTTGATTGCAGAATTGTCTTTTGATTTTATTTTTCCTTAGAAGAAAACTCACCCAACTGTCATATAACCTCTAGGGGTGAATATTCATCAACTGTAAAATATAAATTGCTATTTTCCTGTATCACTGGCAGAATATTCCTTCCTCCTACCTCTGTTCCCAGTAAACATTCTGGCTGGCAGTATAAATAAAATACAAATGATTCTTGCTTTGGAAATGGTGCGCTACACTAGCAGAGTGGAATTTAGTCAGCTTTTCCCTTTGTGTTGTTGGACTTTGAACCCCATTCATTCATCCATAACCACAGTGCTATAGAGTGGGGAAGCTCCAAATGAGTGGTCAGCCCATAATCCAGAGATTAAGTACCTAAATGGTACAGATGATACTGGATAGCTGGTTAAAGTTTTCCTGAGAGCTGAAAGGGCAGTAGAGAATATTCAAAAGCTAAAGCAAGAATGGAAAGGTTATAAAATTATTTCTTTTTTTTTTTTTTTTTTTAATAAATGTGGAGCTGGGGCACACTGCATGGTGCAGTAGCAGCCAAGACCCTGAAATAAAGAAAACAGAAGGTGAATGGTAAATGCTAGATCCACCCGCATTGTCCAATTACTTTTATTTCTTTAACCTTTTCTCTTTTCTCTTTTTCTATATCTTTGTCATAGTGACTAAATTTATAATAACTCAATGCTTCTGGGTACAGTGTGATGATTGCCAGTGTTCCAAGATGAGTGATTCCTACATTACATTGTATTTTTTCACTGTGACCAAGGCAAATGCATTACTTTGTAATGATCATATTACCTAGAGCAGGTGATTCTTTAAGATGGGCATTTGACTTGAATATTTATAGAGGAACAAGGGGGGAGAAGAGAAGAAAATTAAGAAATAAATATGGAGGGCAGAGATCTTTAAAGGGTTTTAAAAATATTTTCAAGCTCTTTTTTTTTAACTGCTTTAATCGGTTCTTTCAGTCCCCCAGAACTGCAGGTCTGCATTAGAAATGTGTTAGATGACATAGACTGCACAAAATTAACTCCCGTAGTAGCAGTGTTACTACTAAATGGTGATGCTTCCAGCAGCAATTCTGACTCTTGGTTTCCGAGGGTGTAAGCGTAACCCTCACTGTAAATTGTGCTGTGTTACGCCTCATACAGAAGCTGTCAGCCCAAAGGCAATATTAACAAATTTTTTCATCTGTTAGAGTTACATTTTCTATATTACTTGGTAATATATATATTTTTTCACACATATTCTTACCTTTATTAAAGAGAAAAATCGGTTCTCTAAAGATTGATAAAAGCACATCTGCATTTGTCTGGTTTTGCCTTCCAAACAGTTAAAGGAAGGGCTATAAAACTGCCTCAGTAAACTGCCTGAGTTCTAGCTACTCAACAGAGGTGGAAGAGATAGTGGTTAATAGTACTGAGATACAACAGAAAGGAAAAACACTGGAAAAGGCTATAGTAATTTTGGCAACATTTAGGTTAATGTTGAAGTAGTACTGGGAATGGACACAAGGAACTTAGAATTCTGAGATAATACCAGTATTTATGGATGAAGTACTACATTTATGGGCATTATGTTTGCAAAGTGGATGTTTTTGCTCAGTAACTGGGAAGGTTGCAAATGAGGGCTGATGTTCTGGAAAACCTGAGGGTAGCACACTTAAAGAGGACACTTATCTCCCAAGAATTCTCTTGTAGCAAATAACGGCCCATCACAGAAATTCAGATCATTCAGAGCATATTATGATGATTTGAATTAATTTCTCTCATAGTCCCTCCCTTTGCCTTTAGTATTGCTGAAAGTGGGAGTAGAGAAGGAAGACTACAAAAATACTGTGGCCAGTGACTTTACCAGTGAAAGGTGGAATTGAACCAGTTGATACTGAAAGCCTGGCAGAAAATTGATGGGAGATGTTTAGACTGGTCTTTAAATTGTAGTTAGTATGTTATATCCAGGCTAACTACTTTATTGGTTTCAAAAGGTGTCATAGCTTAAATATAGCAGCAATTACTTTAAAAAAAATAGACACATCTGACCAGGCTTTATTCACATCACTTTCAGGATTATGAAAAGCCCAGGAAGATTAGAAAGAGACTGTTCTCTGCTGGCAAATTAAAGCTATAGGAGGTGGAAAGGCAGTTGGACCTTAGTATCATGCTGAGACATCACAGATACAGTATTTCAGTATTATTCGATTCATATGCAAAGTGTATACAGATTAGCCCAGGTTTTATCCATGCACCAGTCAATCCAGCACGCCCCAGCATTCTTCAAGATAGTGTATTGAGCTACCAGAGACCAGCAACATTTTGAGCATGTTATTTTGTTTCCCTATTGCTGGAATCATGAGATTAGTAATATTTTAATTATTGCAGGTAGAATCAAATATTGAAAAAAAAATCCAGTTCCCTATGCCATTTAAAGAATGAAAGGGGGAAGGCTAGCTCCTGTTTGCTTTGAAGTACATTAGCACAAGAGCTGCATAGAGAGTTACTGCAGAGTAGATGATGATCTGCAATCTGGTACTGTTACTTCATATTAATATACCTCTTAGTCTCATTCCTTACAGGCTGTGAGATGTCTTTCAAAGTGAGCATAGCGAACTCAGTCAGCAGTTTCAGCATTACCATTTTGTGAATGTTACTACTGAAAATGATAATATTCAAGCAGGAGGTTAGTTTTGTGATCATTTCTCTGACGAATACCAAATTCTCTGTGACTGACTTTTGACAGCTAATGCTGTCAAAATTAAACATATAACTAATAACTAAGGGGAAAACAACCAACTTTATTCAGATGGATTTGGATATTTTTAAATGTCTGAACTAGTAAGTGGAAAATACTGTTCTGTGTTTAATGTAGACAAATGTGAAATAATCGATGTGTAGGCAATGAACCAAAGTAAAGAGTGTGTATACAACGGAACAGCTATGCAGCATAATGACAAGGAAAGGATTTAAAGGTTATTATAAACAAATCCATGAAGGTATTAGCATGGCTATGGGCATGGAAAAAAAGCCAACATGAAATGGGGCTGCACAAATGAGCAGAATACAAATGAAAACAAGAAATATTGGTAGAGTACAAGGCTGGTTTATTGCTTTATTTTAAATAGTAACGTAAGTTCCATTTTTAAAGTTGAGTATTGCAGTTATAAACCTGCTTTGTATCTGAGTAGTCATACTGGCATTTGGATTTCTAAAATGAAATTCTCATTTTTAAACCCCCGTGCACAATATTTGCTCCTATAATTTCTATTAACTATCCGTATTTTAGAGACCCTCTTCAGTGTACACATCACAGTAATTGTATGTACAAAAGACCAATTACATATTTAGCTGGCTTCTTGAAGGTGCATTTACATTAAGTGGACCCACACAGCTGGAATAATTGTTTATACAAGTAATGGTTGAACACACTTATGGAAATCTGGGACTTTTTTTCTAAAGCCTGCTGCAGTACTTTGGCATGGACTTAATATACAACCTGTAAATGGTTTTCATATCTTTGCTTTTTTAGTTCAGAATTTGGTACCTCAAACGGCTAATTGTGGTTTAATGTTTACATCATGCAAGCGGTACTGACCCACCGGAGACAGCTTCATAAGTAAATGAAAATGTTCATTAATCCTTTAGGCCAAACTTTTACCACTATAAAATAAAACCTAGTATTTTCATAGGAGGTTTTTGGCTTATTAGAATGTAATAGGCAGTGGACATTTGTGATGTGTGTTAGTGCACACACAGAATGAGTTTCTTACGATGTGACAAATCAATGTTGCTTTTCTGGTTACCATAATGCCCCCAGAAGCCCTTGATTTGCGTGCAAGGTACCTTCACTTAGCTCTTCCAATACAGCGTCTTACAAAGAGAGAAAGCAACTTCATTTAAACCTGGCATAACTGTACAGTACATTAGGTCAGTTATCCACATTAAAGCTGAGTATGCCCTATGGGACAGTTGAAGACCTGCATCATTTTAATAGCTGTTGGTTTTTTTTCTCAGCAGATAAAATGTAAGGTTTTGTTAGAAGGCAGCCTGTTCCTTTATTTTCTGCATGTGGGCATGTTGTCTTTGATACAAAGGTCTTAAAAACACCATTTTTGTTTTCTTAAACTATTTCTTATAATGGCTAAAGCCACAAAAATATCTCTGCCTGTGCAACATATGCTTAATTTTTCATGTGCCCCATATGCAGTCTGGTCGACGCATTTAAGTGAAGTCTTTTTTTTTTTTCCCGCTTTTTTTACTTCACCCTCTGCTACAGATGGTACCATGATTTGCATAATTTTATAGTACAGCCTTCATATGGATTTTACAGTGCCCTAGGATCAATATATCTGAACTGTAGCTGATTAAGTCAAAATTAATGATGTGTGTTGGATCCAGCAATCTGATTGATATTGTGGCCTTATTTTTATCAAATTCCTGAAGTAACACTGAGATTGCATCGACATGCTGGAGGGAAGGGATGTACCACCCAGAGGGACCCAGACAGGCTGGAGAGGTGGGCCTGTGCAAACCTCATGGGGTTCAACAAGGCCAAGTGCAAGGTCCTGCACATGGGTCGGGGCAATCCCCAGCACAAACCCAGGCTGGGTGAGGAGTGGGTTGAGAGCAGCCCTGTGGAGAAGGACCTGGGGGTATGAGCGGATGGAAAACTGACTGTGAGGCAGCAATGTGTGCTCACAGCCCAGAAAGCCAACCGTGTCCTGGGCTGCATCAAGAGCAGTGTGGGCAGCAGGGCGAGGGAGGGGATTCTTCCCCTCTACTCCGCTCCCATCAGCCCCCACCTGCAGTGCTGTGTCCAGCTCTGGGGGGCAGCAGCATGACAAGGATGCAGACCTGCTTGAGAAGAGAAGGCCACAAAGGTGATCAGGGTCTGGAGCACCTCTCCTGTGAGGACAGACTCAGAGACAGGTGGTTCAGCCTGGAGAAGAGAAGGCTCTGGGGTGACCTTACAGCAGCCTTCCAGTACTGAAATGGGGCTGCAGGAAAGGTGGGGAGGGACTTTTTGCTGGAGAGGGTAATGAGGGGTAACGTTTTTAAACTGAAAGAGGGTAGATTCAGCTTAAATATAAGGAAGAAATCCTTCCCTGTGTGGGTGGCGAGACACTGGCTGAGGTTTCCCAGAGCAGCTGTGGCTGCCCCCTCCCTGGCAGTGTTCAAGGCCAGGCTGGACGGGGCTTTGGTCTAGTGGAAGGTGACCCTGCTGTGGCAGGGGGGGTTGGAACTAGAAGATCTTTAAGGTCCCTTCCAACCCAAACCATTCTATGATTCTATGATCATATTCTTTGTAGTAAAAATATTGGTAGTTAATCTGAACTTAACAACTTGGTATAAAATGAGAAAGTCTAAATAAACAGTTCTCTCCTTCATCCCAGTTTGTCTGTGTAATATGCTGTGGGTTGAAGAAACTGTAAGATCAGAGAAGATGGCTGGGCTGTCAATTACAGCTTTGTATATGGCAGAAGTCCTGAATTTGTGCTAGAGGTCACAAATTGAGACATGCATTGCTCTTGGTGAATTGTTCCACTGGTTAACTAAACATCTGTGTTATGTGTATTCCTTAACTTTTAATTTGAAAATCTCTTGCTATGTATACTTGATAGAATAACTGTCCTTTAGCAGTTTTGTTTTTCACATGTATGAGCTTGTAGCGTCTGAATAAATCAGGCTTTAGCCTTCACTTTAGAGTTTGGGCTCCTAGGTCTTTTACAATAGCTTGTCTTGTAGCCATTATTGTGCCTCTCCTCTGAAGCCTCTATGCTTGATTATCCTTCTTAATGAGTTGTGGTTAGCAGAACTGGGCAGCGTGTATAAGTACCAAGGCACCCATACCAAATGTGATGAGCCAACCACTGAGCAATTTACCCTGCCTTTGGCCTTTAGCAGACTTCTAGATACAGCTGTTGTATTTCTGCAACTAATTTAATCACAACTTTGAACCTTTTATGTATACCTGCAAATTCTTACTGGCATTGCTCAGACACTGTAATAGCCTGGAAGAACAGCCTTTACCTCTCATTTCCTCAAAAAGAAGGAAGATAATCTGATTCCAGGGGGTAGATATGTGATTGTTTCACAAGAAAATGTGAATAACCCAATAGCACTTGAAGATCTAGATTTTGTTTAATTTTTCTATTGAAAAGTGAGTTTAATTTATAACATTAAAAAATATATTTAAGTTTAAATATATCTAATCTGAAACATATCTGTAACATAAAATATATTTTTAGGTTTTCCCATTGTGAAAACTGTAGCTAGCTCTGATATTCAGAATCTCAAAGGATTTTTAGTCTTCTTTATCTGCCAAGCTCTGCATTAATACATCTAATCTAGAAATCTGCAGAAACCTTAATGAAGTTTTCAGATATTATCCTCTTATAAACTAAAATTTAAGAAAGAGTTCTTGCTAGAATTCATTGTATGTTATTTCTAAATTTCTGCACTTATGTGATTCTAATTTTGAAACTTTAATGGTTTTTTTTTTAGCTCTGGAAACATTAAGTCATTATTACTTCTATTAACCTGGAGTGAACGTAGCAGTTTAGAGATGATCATATCTTGCAAATCTTTCCCACAAAGATTAAAAGTAGAAAATCAGTTCTGTAACCTCAGTCATGCCATGCAGAAATTAATATGGCTATATAGAAAGTGAAGTATTATTCAGTGTCAGCAAGCATGGCAAAGTCAAGATCTGTATTCAGGCAGATCTGCGAGTGATGAGAATAAACAGCAGTTTCTATGGATAGATGGGTGAAGCTATAGTTTGGGCTCATCCTGGGTTGATGTCTAGCCAACCTATTTTTTAATTTATTCTTTTTGGGGGTGGTTAGGTTTGTTTGGGGTTTTTGTTTGGTTGAGTTGGTTTTCTAGCATATGCAGCTTTAGAGCCCAGGCATAGTGTCTGTTGGAAATACATGCTTTTTTTGAGCCTGGCTTCAAAACAGGAAGAGATGGAATTTAGAAATGGTAATAAGAAGCTGTGGTAAGAAAGGTTGTGGTGTGGTGAAGTATAGGAAAATAAATGTCAGTGTTTGAGCACAGTTGTGAAATAGCAGGTGAAAATCAGTGTAGGAAACTATGGAAAAATACATGTGTATCTCCCAAATAATGGTGCATATGTTATAGTTAATGAGGAAGTTGATTAAGAGCTATTGAAATGAAACTGGACAGACTGAGACCAATAGATAAAACAGATAAAGTTCTGCTAGAATGGAAGCCTGTGCAGAGATCAGCAAAAAATGGAGAGTGTGCTACTCTCTTAAGCAAAAGAAACCCCCCCGATCTCATTTTCATAACTGTTAAAATGGACAAAGAGCTAAACAAGCCAATTTATTTCTCTGCAATTAAACTGATGATTGGGTTGTAGGGAGGCTTGGTTAGATTTTAACAGGGAAGGGTCCATGTAACAAACTGTTGTAATTCTCATTTACACATGGGAATATCAATCCAAAATGCTTATGACACTGATGGTTTCTGCATGTCACGTTTATGGTGGTTAAGTCTGTACACCTTGAGTACTGTGTTCAGTTTTGGGCCCCTCACTACAAGAAAGACACTGAGGTGCTGGAGCAGTGCCAAAGAAGAGCCACAAAGCTGGTGAAGAGTGTAGAGCACAAGTGTGATGAGGAACAGCTGAGGGAACTGGGGTTGTTTAGCCTGGGGAAAAGGAGGGTCAGGGGAGACCTAATCGCTCTCTATAACCACCTGGAAGGAGGTTGTAGCAAGGTAGGTGTCAGTTTTTTCTCCAGGTAACAAGCAATAGGACAAGAGGAAATGGCCAGGGGAGGTTTAGACTGGATATTAGGAAAAACTTCTTCATCAAAAGGATTATCAAGCACTGGAACAGGCTGCCCAGGGAAGTGGTTGAGTCAGCATCCCTGGAGATATTTAAAAGACATGTAGATGTGGTCCTTAGGGACACAGTTTAGTGGGACTTGGCAGTGTTAGGTTTATGGTTGGACTTGATGATTTTAAAGGTCTTTTCCAACCTAAATGATTCTATGATTCTATAAAGTACTTATGTGGGTAGTATATCATAAAGGAGGGCACCTTCTATACCAGGAAGTGTCCACCCTTTTGTTGATAAGTGAAGGAAGGAGATCATTTTCTGGGCCTGGAAGCAAAAATTCATTTGCTATAGTTTTAGTTAGAAAATATGTATTTTTATGTTTTCAACATCAAAAACTATGTTATCTATGTATGTTAAGTATAGTGTATACTTGTTTTGTTAATTTTCACATAAGAAAGGTCAAGAACAATAAATCACCCCGATGTCTTTTAGCTGTATGTTGAAAGAACCTATACACCGAGAAGTTCAGTGCAATCTGAGCTTTTGCTCTCTTACATGCTGAGATAATTTACATGTGTCTTTAAGATCACAGTGATTTGGGAGATTAACATTTTTAAGTCCAATTAACACCAAATGTTATCAAAAACCTTTTGCAAATTGCAGTTTGCTACTGCAAAGAGCAAGGAAGAAACTCAGCATTTGGCTTCCTATTTGCAGCTATAACTCAGTGACAAGAAAACATGGGTATTGTGCTTTGCAGAAACTTTATCTCTAAAACCATATGGGAATGGGTAAGCACATGGGATTCGGGTGAACCCACACTGATTTATAGTAATCGCAGGCTTTCTTTCATTTTAACTTTTAATTGATAATATGTCTTTCATTCTTCATCAGAGAACGTGTAGATTCAGGATGATCATGATTCTGCCATCAATTCATTTTTAGTGTTCTTTGAGGGTGATTTTCAACCAGACAGGGTGAATAGCATGTCTGACAGGTTACTGTTTAGTTGGCCTCATTCCTACCTGAAAGATACCCTTTTTGTTATTTTATTATAATGGAGTGATTTAAAAGGTGTTTATTTTAGGTCAGTGGGGATTTGGAGGAATTTTGAACTTAAGAATACTTTTTTGTGTTGTCACCTGTTTTGTTGTGTTTTTTTAAATTACAAATGTACCTAGACATTCCTGAAAACTCCATGCAGAGGACAGTTTCCAAAATCCAAAACTGGTTTAGGAATGGCCTTGAAACCATAACTTGGCCAGTCATATGCCTTTTTTTTGGCCAAGCTTAATAAAGATTTTGGGGCAGGACTTGATGGCATCAAGTATTGTACAACATGCTGGTAGTCCCTACACCAAAAGGTTCATAACTGCTTTGAAAAAACAAATGGTACCCGTAAGATGGAGATTCAAGGGCAGGTGACTAATGCCAGTAGATGGAGAAACCAAATAGCATAAGCAGTGATCTCTCAGGGTAATCATCTCCTACCAAAACTGATTACTGCAAAGGAGGGAGTTGCATAATGAGGTTATATTTAAAAGGGCAAAATAGGAGAAATTAAAAAAAAAAAGTGTAACTCGAGAAATTCAGCAAAGGTAGGAGGGGGCTGGGCACAAGATGACAATCAGGGATGTATATTTTAATACCAGCTCAAAAATATTTAGGAAATCTGTTGTGCTGAATGATCTGTTGTGAAAGGGGCATATATCAAATCCAAAAATAAGTATAGTGCTGTAATGTGATATGGAGAAGAGATGGTAGGGAAGAGAGTGAATAACCCTATTTTCCATTAGTTCTCTGACTGTAGCAAAAAAAAAAAAAGTGTTACTTTCAGCCAGGGCTGGAATAAATATCATAGATTCCATATATTAGAATTTCAAGGAGGAAAGATAAAAGGCGGGGAGGGGGAAGGAAATAAGAGGCAGACCAGGACAGTTTACAGGAGTTCAGGTCTACCCTATCAGGAATTTTCAGATAATGATATGTACAGTCTCCTGTGACTGTCCAGTTTAAATTGTAATTTGTGATGGTGACAACCATTATGTACTCACATAAGTAGAAATAAAAAAAGTATAAAAATTCCTTAAGATGAAACTTGCAAACCAGACATTTAAATAACCCACTTTTTTGGGCTGTTCTGAATCCATAGGACCTAACTTAGCTTATTTTTCAATCATCTTCTCACCTTGCACTTTAAGGTACCTTTATGTTAGTAAAAACTAATACCTAAATAGCTGTAATCTCTTGAATGACACAGTTTCAAACACTGATTTTTCCACATCACTGGAAATTCAAAATAATTTCCCCATGTGTCAATCTCAAGAGGTTATTTTCAGAGGCTCCTTAGAGAATGAGGGGAGATTTAAACATGCTATGCGATGCTTACCAGAAATCAGTCTGCTCATTTTAGTGGGATGAGGTGCTTTGCTCCCACAGGGGCAGAGTCCAGTGAAGGGAGTGCAGAGGAGCCTGCGTCTGAAATGGGGGAGAGAATTTCTCTGCAACTTAGTATCCCACCATGCCAAGATCTGTACTCAGCAAGTACTTCTTGAAAGCAGCAGGATTATTCCTGAGATGAAAATTTGCTCCTGTGGATAAGGGGTTGTGAGAGAAAATGAAGTGTTGATAACTTTGAATAGCCAAGTCATGGATGGTTGAGATGTTAGCCAAGGTGATTGGTTAGAAATTCCTTTCTTGCAAATGTCCCCTGACTATCCTGTCTACAGGGAAACCAGCGAAACAGCTCTTCATTCTTGGATTGTCATTTCATTCTGTCCTATCATGTCTGTATCCCTTTGAGGTTGTTAGCCTCTTTACGCTGTAGTAGTGCCCTAGTATTCACTGCGTGAATGCAGTCCTGTTGTGTATCTCTCTAAATATTTGTGGGAAACATCTTAAACTTACAGAGAAAAGCATTAGTACCTTGATAATGAAGATCTTAATTTGCTGTTTCTCTTCCTTGCCATGGTTCTCAACTATCTTTTTTGAGTGTATTCTAAAAGAAGCGTCACATAGGATGTGATATGAATTGTATAGACTCATGTAGTGTATAGTAGTGAACTGGAAGTGTGCGGATTGAGGAGCTGTAGGAAGTGATAAAGATTTCTATGTTGTGGATTTTTTTTCTCATTTTCTTGCTGTTGCCTCCTCTTTTCATTTCCCTGTGGTCTATTTCTTGCCTAGTCTACATAAATCTGGAAGTAACACTGTTCTGAAATGCCAGCTAGTGTTTCTCACCTCCTTTTAAAACATATGCAAAAATAAGGGTGCCACTTAATGAAGCTTTCATGCTATATTTACTGATAACCATGTTCATTAAATAATTAATTGCTGTGTTATGTTTTCTATTCAGAGCTATTTAATAAGGCTTGAAAATGGGGAGTACATGTCATCCAAAAGAGTAGTTGCTAAGCACCTTACAGATTCTTACCCCAGGAAATGATAGGAAAAAGAGAAAAGGTGTTCTTTGAATATTCAGCAGTTATTTCTGCTCTTGTCGCATTATAGGAGTTCTCATGACTCCAATATCTGTGCACCTTTCAAGTAAAAATAAGCAGCAACGCAGACGCTATTGATTTTTCTTAGTGGCGTCTCTTAGTTTTGAGTGAAAATTCTCTAATTAGATAGATTTTCTGATTTTATTTCTTATTATTCCCGTTGTCCGTCCCTTAATATTTAAACTACACGCACAAAATAAACAACATGAATCTCGGTGTATTTCAAAGCTCAGTGCTGTTTGAAACAGCTGTGTTACAATTCTCCTAAAAGAAGTGGCAGTAGATGCTTAATTGTACTCTTGCAATAATTATAGCAATGATCCATTTAAACTTATGCCATTAAGTATTTTAAATTTGTTTTGTTGGAACTGCATCAAGGTCATGCTGTTAGGAGCCAAAAGCAAAGCCCTTGAGAAAAAAAATGTCAAAGATCATTTTGGTGTGTGCCAGATAACTGGGTGTGTTATAAATGACAACTAGCTTATATCCAAATCACACAGACCAAAGGCAAGGCAAACATGTGCTAGGAGCTCAGGGGAATTCAATGTCACCATCTAGGACATGATAAAGTAACTTCCTGCACTTGAACATGTTAAGTAAACAACTGCATTATGTCTTTTCTCACTTTGCCTTTCAGTTCAACTTAGACTTCAAATATACATGAGGGAAATCTGGTTCACTTGTCCTAAATAGTCCCTGGGGTGCTTAGAAATCAGACCCAGCTGAATCAGAATTTTGAGTGTGCACTTGTGCGCTGGATTGTTCCCAGGCAGGAGCATAGAGCTCCTTTCCCTGCGATCCAAGGTCTACGTGAAGTTGTAAGGATGATAAGGCAGTGTTATGCCCTTGTCACTGCATAATTAGGCAATAGAAAAAGAAGATATTTAAAGTGCAGTTTGGGGCAGAGGTTTGCTAGGTCCCCAAGGTGCTTAGAACAATGAAGATCCTCACTACCATGTTACAATAAATAACAAGAAGGCCCCATTAACTCTTAGGTCTACCTATCCTAAAATCCACTCTACAATGAGCATAAAAGGTGGGGAGGTAGTGAATGCAGGGACATTGTCAACCCTTGTGTTATCTGGTATTAACCAGTATTCCATCCAGTGGCACTAAATGGAAGTCATGGGGAGTTTGAAAGCCTTGGCTAAATTACTGTCATCTGGCTTCCATGTGGTTAACCCCTGATTCCTGTTGAATTCTCCCTAGCTGAAGTTCCTGTGCCTAAAATAACATTCTTTATCTCCCCCATCGTATCCAAAAGTCATTTTGCTGTAAGCCACCCCCTCAGCCTGGCCCCAGAGTGATTGATGGAGTGATCTGCCAAAATTTTTCACCCCCATCCTGGCTTCTTTACATAGCATGTTCTACTAAAGAGATGTAGAAATGTTGAATAAAAGTCAGGCTCCAGTAGGTAATTCAGCCCTGTGCCATCAGTGTGTGGGAACTGAAAACAACCTAACTGAGGAATGTAAAATCACCTGAGGTAATGTCTCCTGATATTAGAATAAAAATGCTGTGATAAAATTGCTCTTCATAAAGAAGAATAATATTAATAATTTTAAAGACTGCTACATTCAGTTTAAACTTAAATGAGCCCTTTATTGCTCTCCTGCAAAGCACAAGGCAAGGAGCTTGCTCACTTTCAGTAAACTCAGTGGTTTTAAAAAAGAGAGAATTTAGTCATGGATCTTTCATTATCATTCCTGCAGTGAAAATATGGAGGTAAACAAAAATGATTTTTAAATTTATTTACTTTTATTTAGAACAACATATTTAGATTAAAAATAGCTTTAGAACCATCACCACCTCCTACTGAAAATCTCATATTCTCAATTATAAAAATACAGTGGAAAAGAGCCCGCTTTGTGTTACAGAATTAGTGTGCATAGTAAAAGACAACTGTTTCCTGAGAAACATTCTTTCAACCTCAACTGAGCCTGAGCAGTCTGAGGCAAGGTATTTCCTAGTTCTGTCTCCCTTTAAGCATTTGCTTATAGAAGCAGCTCTGGTCTACATCAAAGGGCAGGAACTTTGGTATGTGATAATAAATAAATAAATCAGCCCTAATGAACACTGATGGTGACTGGCTGGCATCCCCTTCTCTTACCCCAAACTAGTTTATGCAAAGCCATGGCTGTGGAGTTGATCAATAGCTGTTCTGGTGACAATAGTCAGGAGCAGAAAAACTGGATCGACCTCACTTGTCTTTTCCCACTAGGTTTAGAAATGCAAGGTTTAGGTTTCTTCTCCTCTCCCTGTTCTTTTCCTGAGCTGCTCATTTTTTTTCAGATCGTATCAGTGTTTTCTTTTCATGGAGAACAATTTTTCCTCTTTCTTGTAAAACTCATGTTTGATGGTGATTATTCTTATATGAAAAGGCAATCGGGGAGGGGGGGGTGTTTGGTTTTGTGTTGGTTTGTTGGTTGTTTTTTTTTTTTTCCCCTTAAAGAGTATTTTATTTTTTGTTTTTAAAGTATTTTTCTTGGGGTTGTCCAAAGCTGTGTCCATCTGGTGCTTTGTGAGTTGGATGGATGATTCCTGAGGAAAGAGCCTATCACACTGCCAAATTGTTTTGGAGATTTTCTTGGTTGACAATATGTACCCAACCACCAAACAGCATAAGCTGCTGCTGTGTCTATGGCGTTCTAGGAATTGGATCAACATAGGATTGTGGCTCTATACTAAGTCAAAAATAAAGTCCTCACACCATGGATGTCAATTAAAGAAGATTTATATCAACTTAAAATGAGTCATGATTTCACTTTCTATTGTTACACTGGTGCACTGATCTTTTTCCCACCAAATCTGGGAAGGAGGAAAAAAATCTTTTCAAACATAGATACCTATATGATAGATCTTGGTGAATATTTTTTATGTGCAGTAATTGAATTTGTCACTAGCAGTAATAAAAAATGCTCAGTTTTTCTAAAACTGTTCAGTTTCAAAAGCGCTGATAAGTTTAGCACTATGAACCTCAATTTAAAGGTAGGAAAGCTGAAAAGCAGGTTTTGGTAAGTAACTTACCAAGGAGGCATGGAAAATTAGTGGCAAGAAAGGGATTGCAACTTCTCATGTCCAAGTCATGAATGTAGCATTTGTTCCAGTAGAATACAGCCCCTGTAGCTCTTCCCTGTCCAGGAAAGACATTAAGCTGGCCTCTAGCATCTTCCACAGCACTCTGGGAGGAAAAAAAAAATTAAAAAATAACGCTTTGAATAGATGCCTCTAGCTCCTTATTGCTTATATCAGCGTTGTAACAAAGAGACTGATAGTTCTAACTTTAAAAAGAAATCATAATAAACAAAATCTAACATAACATCAGTTCGCTGTGTTCCATAAAACATGTCATGCAGGCAGGATGATTGGTTGCTCTGATATTTAGATGTTTGTAAGGTCTTTAATCAAGACATTTTTCCAACTCATAATTCAACACCACAGAGTGAAATACAGTAGGTAATTGAAACTGATTGATAAAATATGGATTTCCGGCCCTTAGAAGAAAGTTAAGCATACTTAGGGGGAAAGAACCCAGAGCATTAGTAGTTCAAATGAAAAATATGCTGACATATTTCTTTCAGGAAAAAATAAATAAAGATAAAAGCTACAGGAAAGAGTAGGTGACAATAATTAGTTTGTTGTTTTAAATTAGGAGGTCTCTTGGGCCAGATGTTAGTTGTCAGGGAGTGATGCCCCCTCCTGAGACATGTAATGAAACTGAGATAGCCAGGGGCCTTGGGGAAAAAAAAAAAAAAAAAGCTCTCTGTTTGGAGATGTCATTTTATTACAGTTCTCTTGCCTTTTGCCTGAAGCATCTGGTGACTGAGGTTAGAAGGAAAAAGGGAGAGAAAGAGAGCATGCAGGGATTGATAGAAGGGATGTAGGCAGAATTTGTATTCAATCACAGTCTGGTCAGCAGAGCATGCATGCTTCTAATTAGCATAAGGAGGAAGGCAAGAAACCTGTCTCCGCCACCAGAGACAGAGCAGACAGGCATAATCTCAGGGCTGTCCGGAAGAGCTGCCACGACTGTCTGCAGCTCATTGCAATGCAGGTGACAGAATTTAGAGAGAGATATCAGCAGAATTATCCTTATTTTCTCTGCCACTCACTGTCTGCTCTTATTAAGCAAACAAAGAGTCCGAGGCTCTTTCTGCGGTTTGGAGCACGAGGTGTACAAAGCGGGAGCCCCGCAAACCGCTCTCCTTGGGCCGGCCCCTGCCAGCTTTGCCCCCCCCCCCCCCCCCCCCCCCCCCAGACGGAGCGGTGCGGGGCCGGCACAGCGCTGCGGTGCGGCGGCGGGTGGGCCGGGGGGGCACAGCCGCGCCCCGCTACCCCCTCCCGCAGTACTTTATTCCCGGGCCATTCATTATAGCCCGCGTGGTTTGGACCAGTGTTCGCCACCAATCCAGGTCTGTGCGTACAAGCAGCACTACAACATTTCCTTCAGAGGCGCCAGATTAGTTCACGCTTTGCTATTTAGCTCCTACAGAACACACAGGCATGACTAAAATAGCCCAGATAAAAACCATTTCAACTGCAGTAGATCAAAGCTTTAATTTTTGTTACCAGTCACATTTATACCATTTACGTTTCACTTTTATTCATGTCTCTGCATTTCTGCAATAGAATAAGGGCAAGTATTAACCTGATCTCGTATGAGGAATAATACATTTCCCAGCATTTGCATGTAGTAGTGCTAACCTATTAAAAATATTTTTACGCCTCATGAGCTACAAATGTAAAGGAATATGAAGTATATAGAAAAAATATGGAAGTTTTGCAAAAGTTCTGTCATTCAGAATTATTTTCCCCGACAAGTATTTTCAGAGCCAATTAACTTTGAAACAGCATTTGCATTTACTTTATCTCTGTGGGGTGAAAGACTGAATTGTTTTTGATTCATTCTTGTTTATAGAAAAGATTGAAAAATAAATCTTTTTAGAAATGATGCATTTAAGGTGCCCACATGATGCATATTTTAGTATCTGCTCTAAAAGGTGTGCCAGCAGCATTCTGCATTTTAACAGCTTCTAACTGGTTTAATAAAGTGCAGTTTACATTTGTGACTTCCCAGCATGAGCACTGTATTGTATCAGATGATGCAGCTGCTTACTTTTAATCAAATGACAATTTAAAAGACATAAAGACATACCTCCATCTCATCCCCTGGTTAGAATTTCAGCACACAGGAGTTAAAGAAGGAATGTTACAGCAGATTATGGCACTTGTAATCTCTCAACTGGCTTCTGGTGGTGTTATGAGATCTTTTTCATAAAACCACCTGCTGTCCAAAAGTCACGGGATTTTTCCATTAATTATGTAAGATTACTTCAAATTTACCTAATGGTCTTCTGGGACTCTATCCTGACTACACTCAGAGTAGAAGATGCCTAGCGCTTTGCAAGTTTAATCTCTGGGTTTGCAGATTTCAAAGAATCAGAAAAATTAATTAACTATTGCTATTCCTGTTTAGTTGAAGTAATACTTCATATTGTTATTGTTACTTCATATTATATGAAGTAATACTTCAAATAACCAGGAGTCGGAGTGAACCTCCCAGCTTGCAGTTCATGGTGAGGGTTTTACAATGTTGATAAGCGCTTTAATCTCCCAAACACACAGCTAACTGAATAAGCTAAACCTGGTTTTGTCATTTTGGGGAGGTGAGCCTATGGGCATTTTTGGGTTTTATTTAAAATTAAGTTTATTTAGAGAATTTTCATGGAGATAATGCTAAAGTCAGAGTAATGTTTTAAGAGGTGCTCATGTGATTGAAAAGCCTATATTCCATTCTGAAAACTCACTTTGACACTCCTAGGACTCCTTGAAAATCCAGACATTTTTGAAAGCATTTATATATATATATCAGTTGTATGTGGAAAATAAAAAGCTGTGGAATCCCTTTCAGCTGAAAGTTGTCAAGCAAGATGCACTCCATTAGAACACATTGAAAAGCACAGTGACAAGCAGGAGCAGGTATTTTAAGCATTACCACATATTTTTTAGCACAGTATGTCACACAGGTTTCAGCAGGAGATATGGACTCAGATGTGACTATGTAGTCCATTATCTTCTTCTAATGGTAAGAGTATCACCCTAATTCAGTGGACCAGATACATTGCCACTGTGTCAACACTGCAGCAAAACATTGCTAAAGGCAATGATGCCATGAATTTATTTTTACCATTTAATTTACAATATGGGAATGAAGAGTTTCTTCAGACATTCTGCACTTTTTGGTGGTAGTACTGGTAGTATGTGGAGGCTTTGATCTTTTCAAGATGCTGTGATTAGAGGGGTACACTTCAGATAAATGAACTGTCTTGGTTTTGTCTTTCTCAATAGGAAATGTGTTAATTCCTCTGAAGACTGTAGTGTGGGAAAACATACAGCTAATAGGAGCGAGCTGTTTGAATGTTCCCTTATGAAATACTGGGACTTTCCTGGTTAGCTTTTTTCTTGATTATATAAAAAGCAATTATGTTTTTTTACATTTCTTGTACAGGATTGTCTCATCTCAGGCATTGTCTAACTGTTCTGTAAAATTTCTGGTTTTTCTTTATTTTTTTCCCACTTCTTCCTTCAGTGTTTATATCCAGACAAAAATCCTGTCTCATTATTCTGCTGCAATTTGACTTCATGCCCACACCACATCCGTCCCTTGTAGTACTCAGTTTGCAGGCTGAAGTCAGCCTTCTTTCTCATTTTGACTTCCGTTTTCTCCTTTTATTTGCTCGTTCTCGAAATGTGTCAGAGCAGAACACAGATCAGAAGTTCTGTTTTACAGTTAAAAGCAAAAGGACACTATAAAATGCATGTTTATTCTTGCTTGTTTTGTTTTACTGTTTTATATTTTGTGAAAGTGCACCCTGTCTGATGAAACTTTTACATTCTTTCCAAGAGTTTTGATTTTTAGCTGAATCTTCATTGCCTGTGCCTGTTCACCGAACTGCAGTTGTTCTCAGCTCTTCCCCCCCCCCCCTTTTTTTTTTTTTTTGGTGTAGTCCAAGACAGGCTTTCTTTGGCTTAAAAATCCCACCCCACCCACACAGACAGCAGTAACCTCTGCAAATTCTTGAATGGATTTCATGTATATTCTGCCTATTCAGTCCTGATCCTAGTTTTGTATACACATTGTATTAAAAGGAGGAAGAATGTTTATATTTGAGGGAGCAGGATCAGCCTTTTCCAAAATCCTCAGTTGTCAAAAGACCCAGAGTTATGGTGAGTTTAGATTCAGTGCCGTAAATAAGCTACTACTACAAGATGTTTTCCTTTATGCAGCTGAAAATGAGGGTCAGAGGTCTTTCAAAAGTGCCTGGAATCCTTATTCTAATTTTCCTGTAGTGGTAGTTAGGTCCTTAGACCCTTTCAAAACCTGTCCCTTTGAGTGCTGTTTCCTTCTTTGCTTTTTCACATCCTTATTTTTGGTAAGAGTTTGCTGATAACTGATCTAAGCCTTGTTATGCCATTTCATATGATGAATTCTTTGTGCTTCTGCTTGTACTGGAATTGATAGAAGATTTGTTGGGTAAAGGAGAGGGACGGTCTATGTGAAAGCAGGAATAAAGTAAGGCAAAGAGAGAGAACAGCCTGCTGAGGCCACCCCAGTGGGCTGGTTGGTACTGGACCTCTTTAGAGGTGGCCAGTATGGCCAGAGACCTTACTAGCTCAGCAGATCTCAAATAGCCTCCACTTAAAAATCTGCTGTTTCTGAGTCACTGTGTGTCTCAGTCCTTTCCCCTTGCTTTTCTCACCATTCCTCTCAAGTACTTGGTGCGGTGGAACCTCTCTCTGGATGCCTCTTCAATCCTCATCAGTTTAGTGTCTATGTGAAAGTTTGTGACTAGTTATGCCTATATGCAGGCCAGGTAGAACTAATGTTGGTATCTCAGGGAATGTCAAAACTCCTAGCATCCTTTAAAAATACAGAGTGGGCCCACAGATGATATTGCATTGACCGTTTTGTAGCTTTTTGGAATTCTGTTGCTAAATCTGCAGTTGACAGCTTATGAAAATGGCTAGGAGCCATCATGTCCTTCACAGATGTGGTCACAGTAAAATACAGCCTAATGGAGCTGCAGGTTGTCCCACGTGAAGCGAGTTCACCTATGTGTTAGCTGTAAAGATCTAAAGAGGCTCAAAACTGGTTTGGTGGTGTTGTTCCAAGCAGCTCAGTTTGGTGGGCACATCACCCTGGTGCTTTACTCAAAAAAGGCTCTTGGTGCAATACGGCAGCCTCACTCTTAGTACAGATTCTGCAGGCTATTTCAGGGGCTGCTTTCAGGCATTAGGCTATACATTGCCTTTCTGCTTTCTGATTGAAATGGGCCTTGGAGTGAAGCGGTAATAAAGGAGAAAGGCTTGGGGCCACTTTGTCCCCTGCATGCATGCTAGCACAGACCAAAGTGCAGGCTCACACCACAGTGTTTGTGTTTGACAATTTTTTGAAAACTGTTTGAAAAGAATTTGTACAGGCTTCCTATTTTGGTGTCTTTGTAGCACAGTTCTTATGTTCCTTTGCCAGGAATATAAAAATGTTAACTATTTTTTTTTTTTTTTTTTAACTTTCCAAAAGAACTTTTTGTTCTAGACCTGGTGAGAGAACCATTATTCCACACAGATCTTATCTCCAAATACAGTCCCCAATTCAGGAAACATACATCCCAGTGCATCCCAGTATATTTTTTGAAGAGAAGTACCTTATTAAGTCATTTCCTGAGGAGGCATGGAGTTAGGAGTGTTTATAATTGCTTTTCTGAACTGGTGCCATAGAGCTTGGCTGGTGTAGCACATTCCATAGTAAACCCTCTGATTTTCCAGCTTCTTACTGCTTCACCCCCATCCTGTCTCATCAGCTTCTGCTGTTTGGTTTTTCTGACACAGGACTTGAATAGAGGGGGAGGAAAGGAAACTATTTTTTCATCTGCTCATTTCTGGGGACTGAGGGTCCTTGGCTCCCTGCAGCTCTTATTTCAGTGTTGACTCAAGAGCACCATAGGTGGAAAATTGTAGCAAAGTATAAAAATATGTATCTGATACCTAAATTCTGCCCCATTTCCTTTCTTTGCTGTATGTTTGCAATGACCATCTTGATTTTTTCGAGGCTACAGAAGTCTAAAGCCTGATTTTTCCCAGGAATCAAGCTATGTTCAGTGAGATGGAGGGGTGATGTGACTACAGTCTGGTTCGCAGAGAAGTGGAACAGAGTTGAAAAAGCACTCAGATATGCTTGGCCTTGACAAATTAGACACCAAGATGAGAACAGGGACATTGTAATTGTTGTCTGCTAGCATTTAAAAGTTAGCAGTAAGGTGATCTTTTAAGCAGTAGGAAAGTATTTCATGCAGTGCAATAGTAAAAAAAAAAAAAAGCAGCAACAAACCACCCCAAAAACGCGAACCTTTCTTCTAAGTAGCTTGCCAAGAATTCAGAGGATAAAAGCAGCAGGTCAGACTGTAAATTTCTGTTCACTGAGCAGTGCCATTGAAAATTTCCCCACAGATGGACTATGATGCTATGAAGTATTTTTCTTGTTGTTGGAATAACATGAACTAGATAGAACCAAAGCAGTGCAGTCTCTAGATCAGCATGTGCATGTTCTGGAGTGAAAGGAAGAAGGTTGAAATGAAGAGTTGTTTTTTTCCCTGTTTTCTCTCTAATCCTGTGATTCAGATTGTCATTCCCTCTTGTGGCAGAATGGGAAACTAGGAAATGCTTCAATAACCTGAAACGTTACTAATTATCATGTGAGATCCTGAGAAGTGAAGTGCAGAAAAACACTTTAAATTTAAGGGGAGAGTTTCCTCTTTAATATATACTTGCTTTAATGTTA
The DNA here is from genome assembly GCF_965140245.1 of Athene noctua. Classification (NCBI taxonomy): domain Eukaryota; kingdom Metazoa; phylum Chordata; class Aves; order Strigiformes; family Strigidae; genus Athene; species Athene noctua. The sequence goes on from NC_134045.1 coordinate 18,234,619, forward strand.
AAATTATGTTCACTTTCAGATTATGATGCCCAGTGTCTATTTAGCACAGATGTTACCATTTTAGGAATGCCAGCACCCCCATATTCTCCTAATGAGAAGATGATACAGTCGTTCATTCTGAAATTTTAATGCTATTTTCATGTGTTCAGGGATCAAATGCATTTCCCAAATAGGAGGTATCAGGAAGGACATGGAGAAGTGGAAATCCAGAAGTGAGACATTCATGTCTGCAACTGGACAAACTCCAGGATATTGCATTGATGCTGTCTCATTGTATCATAAGATATGAAGAAAAATATATTCTTACTTTTTCAGTGCCTTAAGCGGTACAGTAGAGCGAATAAAATGCTTACATCTTAGGGATAGCCATTGAAACCCAAAGCATAAAGGGCAGATGATGTGTTGCTGTGCTCCTCTATAGGCTACAGGTAGCTCATGTAGCTCACGGGGCTGCGAACTTTGCCATGCAGCCCAGATCTCTCTCTTGCTGTGTTTGGGAGTGGACAAGGCAACTGGTGTTTGACAGTGCAAATTATGTGCGAGTAGTGCGTTTGTTCAAATGGAGAACCTTCTAGAAGGTTTTCCTAATGGAGTCAAGTATACAGAGATTAGGCTTGTTTTACAGTACTCTCTAGTATTTTGTAATTGTACCACCTGGAGCAAATGAACATGAAGCATATAGGAAAAGAGAAGCAATGCGCATTTCAGAGTGGGCTCTTCCTACAACTTGTGATGAACATTAGTGGAAATTTGATTTAAGATAGGATGAAGTGTACAAGGAAGCATCAGGCCTGTAGAGTCGAGTGCAAAATGTTCTGCATCTGTTCATTGGTTCACTCACCATAAATCTTGCTCTCTCAAATCCTCACCAGACCCTAATGAGTATCACTTTATGGGCTTATTGCAAACATCTTTTAAAAAAGGGGTGAAATGAGTATGTGACAACAGGGAAGAATTGGTAAAGAGGTATTGCACATCAAAGTTTGACTGCACTAGAAATCATCTCCTATATTTATTTCCTAAGTATAAAGATTATCTCAGTGAAAATCATTTTCTAGTTTGACAATTTCATTTTAGTGTTACTTGATCTACTTTTTAGACACTTGGGAAATCAGTGTAACATTTTACCTCTCCCCATGCCAAAATGTGAGCTTTTAGATGACTAATTTGCTCTCCATGCTTTCAAAGATGGGTTACACTTAGTACTTATTTAGAGTAGAAATTCTGCATCCCTGTGGCCAAATCCTCTTTAATGCAGGTACTGGTATAATGCAAAGGAGATATCTAGTGGAGGTTCTCAGTAATCACCTGCAATCTCTTTTCTGTTTTCATATCAGTGAGACCTTATTGTACCAAATGAATATCTGTGATTCCATCTTAAATGAAATAGAAAAGTGAACTTATAAAACTTGTTTTACAAAAATCAATATTCAGAGAGGCTACCACACTGCTTATGACATGACAGATTTTCACCTAAGTAGAATCAAATGTGTTCTACTCTAGGGCAAAGCCGTGTCAGTGAAGACTTGCACTGAAAGCAGAAAGAGCAGCTAAAAACCCTGCACCTGGAAAATTCTTTTTGTAATGTTCTCCAGGCTCATGACCTGATAAGTGATTAATTAAAGTCTCTAGAGAACATTAAAGGAAATAAAGTTTGCAGGTGTGCCTTGAAGGACTGTATGAAAGTACTTTTTACAGGATTTCTGGTTTTGAGGTTTTCTTTAGGGGGAAAGGGGCGTTCCTAGAGCCCCTATAGTTTACATAGCAGCCTAACTTGTAGCACATAAGGAAGCAGGAAAAACCTGAAAGCAGAATATTATAATCAAATTACCAAAGAGTGCATTTCTGGAGTTGTGATGTTTAGTAGTATTCTGGTGCAAAACGCTGCTTAAGGTTCTGCTGCAGTGATGTGAATGAAGGGTCAAATAGATGTGGTCTGAGGCTGATGCTTTCAAGCTCAATAAATATGTCGGTTGGAGACCTGATTGTTGTTAAGCCCCAAAGTGCAGCTTTTTAAAGGGTTTACATCTAAACTGACATCTTAACATTGATCAGAGCTGATCGACTAACACTGATGGACTTAGAGAAAATGTAAATAAATAAAGAAAATACATTGCTGTTTAACCCACCAATGAGAGTGCTTGTGTACTTATCGCTAGGCAGTCATTTAAGTAACTTGCTGGATTTAGAGCATAAATCAGGGTGTAAAAGTAATATAAGACTGGTTGAAGATCACATCTCTAGTGATACACTGAAGCAAATTGGAAGGCAATACAGCAGTAGTGAACAGCCTTGAGCCCAAAGTTATTTTTTTGCCTGTGAAGGAGGCCACAAGCCTTCTCTGTGGGGAAATTTAAAGAGTGTTTTTAAACAGGGAGCTGAGTTACAGTGAAATAAATAAAAGTTGTGTTTGTTCTGCTTTCATCTTTTGAAGTAGCACAACTATACTTGATTAAGTGTATTAGATAAACAAGTGATTTTGCAGATATTTGTCCTGATGGCCACTTCTGAAGAAAAGATGGGAAAGCTAACAACTGCAGCTTAGGGCAGTTAGGGGCTAAAGGCATAGATAATAGTGAGCAAATGTGTGAATCTTTATCTCTGTCAAGAAACTATACTGCTTTACTACCATTGACTGCAGGCTGGAATGACTTAATTTGAACTTTAGAAAGTTAAATACTTGGTATGTGTGCTATTTGGCCTTATTAAGTATTGAGATCTACTATTTCAAACAATGTAGAGTTGTCTGATTTCTGTTTGTATGTTGTTAATTAAAAAAAAAAGAAGAAATATGCAAGTATCTGTTTGAAACCAGATAATTAACATTAGAAACTAGGTCATAAATTGCTTCTATTAGACCTTAATAAGGAAAGTAAAAAGCGCAGGTTACTGGTTTCAAGAATCTTGTAATAATGTGTACAGAGTGGAATCTGATTTAAAACCCAGTTTTGAAACATGTAGATATGTATGAGGCAGTATCTCTTTCCCCTAAAGTAACTGTGGATGAGATGAAGATCCAGCTTGTGTTCTGCTCACTTACTTCTGAGTAGGAGAAACCACATTAGTAATCTTTATGTTTACAAAAGAACTTCCTCTCGTTGCTATTGGACATTTTTTCATAGTATTTTCAAGCTCTGTCTTGAGTCCTACCAGTGCCTGTATCGTTCCAGTCTTGACCTTCCCCTGTGCATGCTATAGGCTCTTTGCCCTTTTCTGCCAAAACCTTTCTTTCCCTGGAACCAATTTCATTGAAACACCTTTTCTTAATAATCTCTGAACACTCACTTTTACCTCAGTCTTGTTTAACTTTCCTTTGGCAGATAATGTATATTTCTTTGTGAGTTCTTAAAGAATTCATAAAATGATAGCAGTGTAACACTGTTCAATAGCCAGTACCAATTGCACTGTTACTGCCCCACTTGGTTATTCCCTATGTCTCGCTCTGAAGTTAGCAAGATTAGGTTTGGTTTTTAGTTAAAATCATAAAAAAGCTTTCATATGCGTAAGTGTTTCACAATCAAATCATTAGTGTTTCTGCTTTAACAAATTGGGGGGAGGGAGGGGATTACATTATGAGATTTAGGTGCTTACATAAGGATTGTGCCTGACGATCTAGCCATGTGAAGTGCTAAGCTCGTTTAGAGGTTTTGTACTTATGCTTGTTTTTAAAGTTTAGATTGTCATGAGCTTGTTGGTTGTTAAAAGAAGGTTAGTCAGAAAATTGCAGAGAGAAAAATCAAAACACCATGGAAACTGTGTTCAGAGGTCTCTGGAAACTAATTGAGCATCCTAGATTTAGAGTAGGCTATATTTTGCTGCTGTGCCCATAACCTTTGTACAGGGCTATTGGAAAGCTGTACAAAAAGCTACCATCTTAAGGAAAGCGGTATCACAGCTAGTTAGGGACCACAGTTCACTTTTCACCATTTATTCAGTTGGCAGGAGAGCAGTGCTGATGAGAACAGGGAGGGTTCTTACCGCAGATCAAAGGCGTTTTACCATTCTCTGATCTGAACTCTAAGACCTTCCATAAAAGCATTCGGTTTCTTTTTTATTAAATGTTTTTTTACTACTTCTATTAGGACCTGAAGAACATAGGAAGAATAATTTAGTAGTAAGTTATGTGGCCTATTTGGAATGCAAATATTACAGAAATCTACACTTCTGCAAAGCAGTTCCCCTTCCACATGGCATTGCCACAGAGAGCTGCTCTGTTCTCTTCTATGCCAGTTTGAACTTGATCACAAATAGCAGCAGATCACTTCTGTATGCAAAAAATTCCTTAGGTTATCTCACAGACCCACTTTCCAAAAACCTCGTTGTGTTTTATACCATTGTTCTTGGAGGCGTAAATGCAGAGATGGTGTGCACAGTGCTGTACACAGTTGAAGTTGCATCAATTTTCGTTATGTTGCTGGAATTCAGAGTTCTTGCATTATAGTTTCTGACAAGAAAAATACCATGATACTGGTTCATACTTCAGCAGGTTCAACTTCTCTTAATCCCTCCAGTAACTGCAGTTCAGCAGAGTTTTTACTACTGGATTTTAACTTTTTTCCTCTGGTAGTAGTCCACTGTCTTTTCCCCCCAGCTACAATGGGTGCACTAAAATGTTTCTTCTTTTCTGACAGGTTTTGGCAGTTTGTGGAAAATTCGCTCTATGTGCAATGAGGATTACACTTGGACCTAGTTCTGACTGTCAAACCAGAAGGCAGGTTATGCCATCCCATTGCAAAGGGAAGGTGTTTCTTGTTTGTGGGATGAGAATTACTTTGCTTTCAGCTCTCAAAAACTGAGGAAACATTATGCTTCTGTTTTCCTTATAGGGACGACTCCTTAGGGACGTGCTGGACCTCAGTTTGGAATATGGCAGGACTTTTTCAGTCTCGGATGTGTAGCCTTCATCACTGACAGCTGAGAGTCTGGGAAATTTTTATTGTGCGTTTCTTTCCTACAGTATACCTGAGAAATCTAAAAGGACTTTTGCTCTCATTTTGTAGCTGCATTTTTAATATGCAGAGGTGGTAAGTACCATAGCCAAATTCAGTGAGGATGCCTGTGGACAAAGGATAGAATGGAGGTCTGGTCTCCCAAGTTTTATGCGACTGCCTGACAACAACCATATCACAAATAAGGAATGACAGCAGGACACTGTGCCTGACCCTTTTTAAAACACATCAGGTTTACCTTGAAAGTTGTTGTCAGTCTTGAGTTGACTGGAATTATCTAAGGAAACTCAGATTTTATAGGCTATATGCCAGGGAGAATACATTTCTGTGATGAAAAAATTGAAATATGCCAGTAAAAACAATTTCTTGAGAGGTAAGAAGATTCTAATTGACTTGTGGCTAAATCTGTCAGAGAAAGTTAGTTTACTCAACTCTGCTTGTATGGTATCTAAACACTTTATTAACCAGAGCTCACTTTCATTATTCCTTGTGGGACCACTGAAGAAAAAAGTCCTTGTTTTGTGCTGAATGCATGGAATATTCAATTAAATCTGGGAAACTTCACTGGCTCTTGTTGTCCTGACTTGTCGGAATATAAGGTGTGCCAAGGATAGAGTACTTGGTATTTTACCACTATGTTCTTTCTGTCTTATTTTTGTCTTGGAAAACAATTGGAAAAAAGGTGAGGTTGAAGGATGGTAGAAGGATCAATAAGTTTATCTGTAATTTTTATGGAATCAGTAGTCAGGTTTCGCTCATGGACTCAGGCTGTGCCCTGATGAAAGTAGTGAAAAGCTTTGCTCAGAGATCTGACACTGAAACCCTACACTAGTCCTTTTAAATACATGGAAGTCTGTATCTGTTGCATATGAAGACTATATTACATGGCAGATGCTTGATTAAAGCAAAATTAGGAACAGAAAGTGAAAAAAAGCCACTTTATAATTGCTTCCCATTGTTACCCTCCTGTCCTTCCTTTCCTAGCTGAGCATGCCCAACTGCTTTTTTTCAGTGCTGTTACAACAGAACACATTTCACAATTCAAGGTGAATTTTCAGGTTTTGATGTTTTTGGATACTTACCTGCACAATGGTTAATCCCTATGGTCAAAATATTCCATCTGTCTCTTTCATTTCAAGCAGAAAAACTAAGTAGTTCTCTGAACATACGGCTCCATCAGGCCCTTCTGCCCAGTTGGCATGTCTGTATCCATCACATATGTTATATTCCTGCTGCACCAACCATTTCCTAACTCTTTGTTCCAGTCCACCCATAAATGACTCTTTTTTTTTCTTTTTTTTTTTTTTTTTTTTTCTTTGCAGTCTATGAGCAGAAATCTCTGATAAAACCACATTTGTGTCCTTTATAAATTACACCGGAATAGATCTGAGATGCTGGGACCCCTTTGGATAATTTATTTTTAGGGCCCAACTTGACAAAAATCAGACCTGCTTGATACTTCCAACTGTAACTGAGGCTTTGACTTCGAGTCAGCTATGTTTAGTTGAACATTATCTGACAGATTTAGAGAATTTTAAGCATGTGTTCAGATGTAAACATGATGGATTCATGTAGAGAAAATAGAAGGTAGATACTCTATTTCTGTTGTGACAACTCTAAAGAGGTAATTCTGTGCCACAAAGGGAAATAGTACCTGATTTTGGTTATGGACTATGCCATTGTGTATAACCAAACAGTTCAGGTCTCTGAACTTCTCTATTCAGGTCTCATACTAGAAAATGTTGTGATCGTTTGAAAAGAAACATTGATCTGATTCAGTTAATTTTCTACTTTGTACCTGTAGCTACTACAGCTGTTTAATTTTTTGTTATGCAGTTAAAAAAGAAGAAACATCCTCCCTTTCCTTGTCATATCTTTTTTCCTTCTTTTGTTGGTTTGTATAAAGCCTTTTTGATTTAACAACACTTGTCTGTGCACTTTCGTGTTATTTCTTTAGAATCGCTCCCTGTAGTGTGAATAAATGTTATCTATTTGTGTCAGCAGCTAATCTTACTCTAAAACCCATATTATTATTGATATGTTTATTCAAGCCCAAACTTATATATTTTCAAGTTCTTTATTTATGTATACCCAGTGTCCATCAATTCTAACCCTCAGTTGGGATTAGAAGGATGAAGGATTAACCATGAAAAACATCTGTCACTGTGGCTGCTGGAAGAGTTGCATGACTGAGGATGGAGCGGGCGAGAGCTTGGATTAGCAGCTGAACCAAAGATCAGTGGTTCTTCTCACTGTTTGATTACATATTTAGGACTGTTGTACACATTTTCACCACTTCTTTTTCATGCTGGAACATATCACAAGTGTCTGTGTTCAGTACTGCTGTAGTCAATGATAACCCTTCATAAAGTGCCTCCAGTCATTGTTTAAATGGGTAAAAATGCACCAGAAGTTATATTAATTTGAGTGTAAATGCTAATGGTTTAATGAAAAAGTAACTTGGAATAATTATGTTAATTTATTCCTAATATCATCTAGGTTTAGAAAAGCATTTAATCCCCAGAGAATCTTTGCTTCATGCCCCAGGGTGCAATTTCATAAAATTTGAATACAGCTGCAAAGAAAACAAGTGGATTTCAAAGAGCTCAGCCTTTGAGTTCTGGACAGCACAACTTCAGAGCTGTAGGTTTGGGTGTAGCTAGTACCATTTTTTTTTTTTTGCGTCGTGGTGCGGCCTCATAGTTTGTGAGAGAACAAATGAAAATTTTCCTTATTACAGACCTTCATTCAAAGTTCAAGTTAAGAAGCCTAAACCTGAACTCTTGACGTTAGTTCCACATTACAGCTAAAACGGGATAAGGCGTTTTTTTCTTGATCTTTGTCAGGCAGGTTTAAGAAGGTGGTAGAAACAACTCATCTTCTAGGGATTTCTACGATTTGCCTAAAAGCTTCTTTAGGAAAGCCTGTGAGAAGCGGTAATGTTGCTTCTAAATCTTATGTGTGAATCAATGCAAATCTAATTTGGAACTAGACATAGAGATTTTCCTGATCATACTACTGGTATTTTAGAAATTTTTTCTTTTGGTTTTTGCATTGTCTAGCTGTCACTGAAGTCAAAGCAATTCACTTATGTAGCACATATCATAATTTAGCTAGTTACATATTACATAGCATGTGTCAGAATTTGGCTAGTTAAATATTACTTAGCTGCTTTATTTCTAACGTCACTCGCTTTTAATGCTTGAGCTCCAGGTGTCTCAAAATGGACACTTGAAGGGTTTTTCAGAAGTCTGTTTTGAATATCTGTTTGTTTTATGAGTATCATGAAGCCTACTTGAAGAAGTAATAGCGTGTATGTCCTCTAAATAAGAATATAAATTTGACAAATAAATGGATTCTTAGATAGAACTTTTTTTTTTCTCAGGAGCTTTTAGTCCCCTTTCTGTTGTGCTGGTTTTGGCTGGGATACAGATAGTTTTCTTCACAGTAGCTGGTATGGGGCTGTGTTTCTGATTTGTGCTGAAAACACTGTTGATAATTCAGGGATGTTTCCGTCACTGCTGAGCAGCGCTTACACAGAGTCGGGGCCTTTTCTGCTCCTCACCCCACCCCAGCAGCGAGGAGGCTGGGGGTGCACAAGAAGTCGGGAGGGGGCACAGCCAGGACAGCCGACCCCAGCTGCCCCCAGGGGTGTCCCAGCCCCCAGGGCGTCCTGCTCAGCACAGACAGCTGGGGGAAGGAGGGGAAGGGGGGCACGTTCAGAGTGACGGCGTTTGTCTGCCCAAGTCACCCTAACACGTGTCGGAGCCCTGCTGTCCTGGGGATGGCTGAGCACTGCCTGCCATGGGAAGTGCTGAATGAATTCCTTGGTTTGCTTTGCTTGTGTGCGCAGCTTTTGCTTTACTTATGAAACTGTCTTTATCTCAAGCCACGAGTTTTCTCACTTTTACTCTTCTGATTCTCTTCCCCATCCCACTCGAGGGGAGTGAGCGAGTGACTGTGTGGTGCTTAGTTGCTGGCTGGGGTTAAACCATGATACCTGTGCTAAGCCATCCTCATGCTTACATAAATTCCTGTGTTACTGGGAAAAAACCAATAATTCATAAATTCGGTTTCTTTCCTTTCACTTGCCTCTTAGTTGCCACTGGCAGGGCTGTTCTTTTAACTTTTTGATTGGTGCATAATTAAGGAGGTATATGGGACAATAGCTTCCTATTTTAAAAAGCCATAAAGGTTTAGTGAGAACATGGCTTCAGGGCCTTCCTCAATGAGAAGGGGAAAAAAAAAAAGAAAAGAAAAAAGAAGGCACATGTATTCCTAGTTCCTAGACTACCCTGCTGTAGTACAATGAAATATGTCCAGACTGCTGTGTAAATGAAATGTTAGCATCATGTGAAGAGGCAGCTAACAACAGAAAGAGAAAAGGACTTAAAACGATCAGTAAAATGACTGTGCTTTGCAAGGAAAATGATTCAGGCTAAGTAAGGCCAATACTAGCCAAGTTCTTTCTGCTGATGGGTGAACCTTGGCGCGTTAGATCTGCTGCCTTCTTTGTGCATCACATGTGGTCGGTCTGGTTTATATTGTCACAACTTTATTGTAGAAACAGACCTTTGCTTTCTTGGTCTTTTTGTCTGCCTAATTAGTTCTAATTTGTCCATTACAATGGCATTTTCCTTTAATTTTCACTCTGTAAGTGTTTTTCTGTCTTTGCTTCTTTGTTCCATAAGCAGTGTTCTCACATCCCACCTCTGTAGCCCTTTTAATCTATCTGAGGGGAAAACATAATGCTGCGTCATCTGAGACTTCTCTCGATGCTACTCATCAGACTGACTGTAAGATGAATGCAGAGGAACAGAGGGATGTATACCTTCCAAAACCACAATATAAAAACTTCACAGTGCTAAAGACAAAATGTTCCAAGTTTGAACAATTCTGTCTTTTTTTGGTCAAGGGAATGCAATTCTTAAGATCTGTTCTTTAGCTGGTCCTTTGCAGCATAAAGTGCCCTTTGTTTTATGTGTAGAAAATTCGTTTCTTACCAAGTTCCCTACAGTTGTATTCATCATCATATGGAAATACTGATGTTTTGTTAGGATGATGTGGAAAGAGGAAGCGGTATTTATAGAGCAGATGCTAAATTAACTGAGTGTATTAACATGAAAGAGAGGACATATTTCCGACAGCATCATTTGCTGTTGTTATATTTATTTATATTTAACCACTATAAAGTACATCTTGAATGGTGCTATGAATTGTCAGTCCGTACTGGTGGTGGACTGACTGACTTTTCAAGGGAAAGCAAGACTTTTCCTGTCCCTGTGTAAGTGACAGCACAGAGAAAAAATATCAGACAACTACCATGTGAATCATGATCAGAAGGGAGCCAAAACCTCAGAATAAATGTGGAACCTAAACAGAAACAGATGGTGTCACCTTTTGCCCCAGGGCATACAGCAAGAAAAAATAAATACAATAGCCTTGCACCTTCCAAGCAGGTTATATACAGAAAGAGCAGAGTGGGACTGAACATTGTGCTCTCTTTCATGCCGTTCTGCGTGTTTTCACATACCCAGATAAAACTACCACTGGTCTCTAGCTATCCAAATATAGATGCTGGAATCTAGATTTATCTGATGCAACCTTTTTCTGGCCCTTTGAAAGTTCTGAATTTTTGCAAAGCTAATCCAGAGCTGCTGTAATCACTGCAACCTTTCCATCCATTGTCATTGCTGGTTATGGAACTAGGTTTTAAGATCTCCACTTTGCAGCATAGGAAACAACTAACCTGTACTCTTTCTTCCCAATATTTATTGTAAAAACATCTTCTTTGTATGCTATCCCTGTTATAATCTGAATTAGTTTACCATATGCATTTCCACACCTTCTACAAATATTGTTTCCAAGATGGGCTAATATTGTTTCCAAAAAGTAGATTAAATTATTCCTATTGGGCTATGTATAGCCATAGAATGCTCCAAAGTTTTTTAGATACTTTTTTTAGAGTTTTTCATGTTTTATGCTGAAGTGTGTAGAAGTCTGTTACGTTTGATAAATATACATATGGTCTGTATTTTCAGAAGCCTTTCTTGTGCTTTGAAAATTGTAGTTTCTTTTGTGTGCTTCTATTCAGCAAATTTCCTGTTGGGGGTCATTGTAGCTAAAATAGTTTGCAGTATGATTTTTACTATTCTTAAAAGATTCTGACCCTTGTAATAATGACGGGTAAACAGCTACATTTTATTTGGTACCTTAACCGTGTAAATGAACAGATGGATTCACTCACGTATGTGCTTATACAGAGCAGACATGCCATGATTTATCCTCGGTTTCCAGCAGCAGATTCTGCACTGTAAAGTCATTGTAAAAGCTTTAGTAGTCTTGTAGTGCATGGTCTCAGCATCATCCTTAGGATGTAGGATCATCCTTAGCCTCTAGAAACACAAACACAATGAGTATTTTGACATGTCAAGCTCTAAATCTCTCTAGGAGCCTGGAAATATTCTGTGACTGAATAAAAGATCTGTGAAGGGCTGGTATATAACTTAGAATAAAGCAGAAGAGCTCCAACCTGTCTTGTAAAAAAAAAAAAAAAAAAAAAAAGAACCAAAATCCAAACAGTTTTCTAGCCAAGAAAACTTTGTGCTGAGAGTTGAATTTGATTTCTCTATTTTATTTTTTTAAGTGTAGATAGAAGAGCCTGCCTGTGTGAAATGTTAATACTAGTGCTGCAGTTTGGGTATTGAGACATTACATGAGATAGCACTGCTGTGGTTTGTGTTTTGACTGGGAGATTGGGTGGCTGCAGTTTGCCATCACTGTGTTTAGTTACACTAGTACTCTGGGGTTTGCTTTCTTTCAGTTGCCTTGTTAAGTTTGCACAGGACATTTTAGTTGACTGCCTGCAAAAATAAGTAAGACCAAAGGACATTCCTGGGATGCTGAGCCCTCCCAGCACAGGCATGCAGAGCTGCTCTGCAGTAAAAGCTGTGTGCTTTATAGCATGTTCAGGCACTCTGTGTGCTCTCTCCCCCTCCTCCTCCGATCCCACCTTTTATTCTTCTTTGTTGCGTTCCTCTATGTGCACAGATACTTGTATGACAATTTCTGGTTTTCTTTAAAACATAATAGCATGGTCATGGGTTCTTGTACAATAGATCAGTATTTAATTTGTCCTAATCTGTGTAGTGTTGAATCAGTGCAAAACCATAGTAAAAGTTGGTTGTCCTTAAAGTGTATATATTCCTTGAGGTATTGAGGTACCTGAGAGTAAAAAGGTACATATGTGTGATTCAAGAGTTCACATTTTAGAGGTTGCCCCAGTAGCACTGTCTTCTGTTAAAGTCAAGGGATGCTTTCCATTAATAACTGGGGTTTTTTTTCCCTTAAGATTTTTCCCAAAATTTTAACTGCACAGACTGAAAGTTTCCACAGTGAGGGCTAAATACTGCACTGACAGGCACAGCTGAAGGCTCAAGAATAATTGTCTGCAGAGCAAGGTTTAAACAGGGAGCACTAAATAAGATTTAGGTCATGCATTGAGCAGTGATAAGGAAACAAAATATCGAATAGCTGTTCATTAAGTAAGTGCTGCCTGTTGCACTGTGACAGTATGACAGGGGTCTTGCAGGGAAAATATTGTGGAATCACATAATTGTAAATTATATCTTCGTATGTTATGCATATGTATAGACACAATGGACAGGTGTTCAAGTTACATGGTAATCTTGATGGCGTTTCCTAACTTTTAAGCATTTGGTGTTACAACCTTAATAGTGAGCTCTGTGTGTGTTGTATTTATGCATGTGCTATTCTATTCTCTAACCAATTGTAATGAAATTAACTGTGTCATCAAGTTCTGAAAATATATTTCACTTAATGCCAGTGTTTCTGAATACCTTTGGAATTAGAGAGAAATGGCCAACTTGTTTGGTTGCCAGTGTAAGCCTTTTATGTGACAGTTCTAACAAGAAATGTATGCAAAGGCATTAGAATGAATGGCATGATTGCAAACTGATTATTGCATGAGAGAGGACAGAATTGGTATTTAGCATAATATTGCTTTCATTTATGTTTTGAAAACCTTAGTTCTAGGGAGTACAGTAGAACTTCAATTTAAGCCTAATTGTTGGAATTTAGTGTTGTGCTGAAATGTCAATTTTTATTTCATGGCAAAACTGAAACTTTACAAACACCATGGGATTCTTTGCCAACTTCAGTGGAGAAACTGCTGAAACCTGCACAAACTTGCTAAAATGTGAAAATCTCTATTTAGCTTAACATAGAGATCACACTCAGAGGCAAAGCATGCATTATGCTCGGACTGATCCAGTGCAGGAAAAAAGATCAATGTTTGGGATGTCTGTTGGTAAAATAGTTAAGGCCAGTTACTTCACTGGGAGGCAACTGAAATGACCCAAGCTTCCCTGATGTAATCATTCTTCAAATGGATCTGGGAAGCAGAGGACGTTCAGGGCAAGCTACAGTGTTTTCAGATATGTTGAAAATTATTGTGATCAAAGTTGTTGAGGGCTGCTGCAATCAACCAGCAAAAAATAGTAAGTAGCTAACAAAACAGTTCCACAGGAAAGACAGGGTTCATGTCAAGAACTCGTTCTGCTAGTCAGTTATATCACTTCTGTGTCATAAAACTGGTATTTAATACACTTAACAAAAGTGGCCTTTAAATCCAAAGGAAACTACTTAGCGGCAGTTGTAACAAAGAATGCATGGTGACAGATTCCCACAGCAGTTCTCTGCACTGCTGCTGAAGTGCTGTCAACATATGGTACTGGCCTACAGCCAGTTCTCATGATTTTATTATTCTTTTAGGTGACTTTTATTGCTTGCAATGTAAGGTGTGTTCTCTAAAACCCCAGGTCCCGGAGATGACGTTTGAAAATAAAAGCCCACGTCTTAGTGGTGCGGATACAGAGCAAAGTGTAAAGAACACGTGCATCCTAAAAGCTGAAAACCCAGGACCACAGAACTGTGAATACAATTCATGACAAAAACAAGGGATGAGGCTTTTCTTCTCCCCAGACGTTTCCTGTGTCTGTGGCACAAGTCCATTAACTCTCCTTAGCACCTACAGCAGCTCATTTTGTGCTATCCGGCCTTCTTGCTCCCCTCCGGCTCCAGGGGCTAACTGAGCCAGCTGAATTTTCTCTGTTCCTCTCTCCAGCATAGTACTGGGCTCTTCCTTTGGGAATCACCTACCACCTTCTGGTAGCAGGAGCTTGCATTCATGCCTTTCTGTCTCTGCTTGCTTGTATATGCTTTTTTCTTTCCTCTTTTAACTTCTGCATCTCCAGGTCCTGCTTCCTGAGTGTGCAGCATCCTCTGCTTAGTAAAACCCTTCTGTCTGAGAACTGTTGGCACAGGCAGACTTTCATGTACCGGCACAGGCAAATCACTGCATGCACAGTCCAGTCCTCCTTTCTGCCTCTGCCCTGATTTATAGTGTGGAAGAGAAAAGGTAGTACCCTGGGCTAGAATGGGTCCTGCGTTTCACGACAGCACAAGAGCTACAGAGTAGGGCTGTTCTTTTCTCTTCTATGCTCCACCTGTGCCATTTTATATGAGGGCTGACTAAGCTACAGCAGAGGATGGTTAAAATGTGATTGAAGATCTATATGAAATGTGGAGGAGGCAGAAGGGCAGGGTGGCATTTTGGCAGGCAGAGGATCTCCTGTGGTCAGGAGCAGTGAGGCTGTGAAATATCTGTGTGTGCATGAGGTGGCAAGAACTGCAGAAACTTTGTCATTCAAAAAACAAACAAACAAAACAAAGAGCTTTGGGAAGAAAAATGAACTGTTTGTAGCCTGTTGATCAGAAGGGAGTATGACTATAATACTTTTTGGCAGGCAGGAGAAAAGAGACTAGGATTTGAAGGTGGTAGTGAAAATGGCCAAAAAATTACGGGGAGGTGTGATAGTATGCATCTATTGTTGGAATAAACAGGGCTAAAGAGACATAGAGAAAGTAGGAAACAGTCTAAAAGTTCATAACTGACACTGCCAAATTTTTTCAATAAGTAACTGGAAGCTTTTTCAGAGGGATAGGAGAGAAATGGAATGGGAAAACACTGAGAATCATCTACCTCTTATTCTGATTTTAATTATCCAGTAAAGGAGCAAGTCATCTCTGCACAGCTGGGCCTCTTTCCTCACTCCATAAAGTGGCTTAACCCTAACCTATCTGGTGTACTTGGTAATTATAACCTTTGCAGGTTGAAATGTGGCTGGAAATTATGAGCACATTTAGAGGCAGAAGGATGTAGATATTTTAAGAAACCAATTTTTTTATTCCATTGTCTTTATTCTGAGCTTGAAGACTCCGTGTGGCTTATAGTGGGAATGAAAATCCTGGTTAAAATTTTGCTGAAGATCTGTATATCCAATTTAAAACAAGGTGAGTATGAAAATGAGGCTATCATCTTCTCAATTGCAACAATTGGGAATCAACCTTATAATGTAAGATCTATATTGTGTTATAATGTGTTATAATGTTTTCCTTCTTTCATTTATGGAAACAAGTTAAAAATGCAGCTTAGTTTTATTTTTCTGTCTTATACCAACAGGAGTGTTACAATGAACACAATGATTTAAAAAATATATAAGACTTTGCAAATGTGCTATTCAAGTACATTCTTTCATACAGAAAAACTTCTCCTTGGCCCTGCAGGGTTTCACCAATGTTCAAAGATTAGGCTTATTTACTAAAATATTGATTGAATTATAATATTATGATGTTAGAATGAATATCATGCACTTGAATGTCTGTTCCACAATAAGGAATGAATGTGCTGAGGGAGTTAACATACTGATGTTCAGCCAACTGCTTGTAGTTGCACAATACTGAATTTGAAGGCCTGTTATTTTAGTCATGATGAAAATTCTTTTTCCCTGTGCTCTTAAGGTTTTGTTTTTAAAGAATTATACCCTCTGCTCCTCTGGGTGTTTCTATATGAAGGTCTCCCCTAACAGTTGCTTTTAGCTTGATTTCAGATGAACAAAGCAGCCAGCTCTCACTAATTCTAAACCCAAGAGACTCCTCTTTCTGTACATTTCTTAATTACCTGGGTTATTAAATAGGGGGCAGAAATGCAGCAAATTGTATAAAAGGGCTGTACACAATGAAATGAAAATCCTGCTAAAGACTGACCCACATCCACATCATATACCAGGCTTCTGAAAGTAAGAAGGAACAAACACAGACTACTGAAGGGCTTGGTACCTACTTATTAAAATCATTGTCAGATTTCTCAGCAGACTCCCTGGCATAAGAATTACAAGACAGAGATATGCCTAGAGACTGCAGACTTGATAGAGAGACTTGTGGTTCACACAGGATATACAGATCCTGAAGAAAATGTCCTTAATATCTACATATACACAAACCCCCCACCTTCTCCCCAAAGCACAATCCTACCCCTTTGTATTTCAACAGTCACTTTGCTATTTTCTCAGCCCAGGAAAAATCCACAAAAGGAACAACCAGTACCCCATTTATATATTCTGTCTTAATACTTGGTTAAGTTTTTTCTGTTAGGTTTTATTCTTAGTGTTTGGGAGGTCTGGGAATTGATGAGTGCTTAGTCTGTTCTGCTGTGGAATTTCCTGCCATCTCCCCATGCTTGGAAAAATACAAAATTCAATAGCAGCATAGTTTTTGCTGAAAAAGGTTTCTTTCTGCCTGTCTCCAAACCCATATATTCTCTCAACACATGAGCAGGTGGCATAAGTACTGTTGCACAGTATCTCCTCCTGGATTGTGCAGTGGATATTTACAGTGTTCACATTTATAAAAGGTGCTTGCAGTGAGGAAGGGAGGAAGCTACTCTGTTCTTGATTAGGAAAAGAAGCAATAGACATTTATGAATTGCAGCACAGAAAAACTAGACTAGATGTTAGGAGAGACACCCAAACGGCAAAGAGCTATTTGGGTGTCTTTTCCTAACACCTAGTCTAGCGGGTAAACTACTGGAATATATTACCGTGGGCTTGGGGAGCCTCCGTCACTAACGATTTTCAGAGAGAATTAGGCAAATGTCTGTCAGGAATTATGTAGGTATTTTTGATTCTGCCTTGGACAGAAGAATGGACTAGCTGACCTATTGAGTTCCCTTCCAGCACTATTTGTTAGGATTTTCTGCTGCAGAGAAGAAGCTGTGCTCAGAGTTTCACCGAGTACAGGACGTCTGTCATTTGGGCTTGCAGGACTGAAAGGGCAGCAAAGCTTTAGTCTTAAAAATTGTCGTGAGAGTAAGCAGGAAATTTCTGTTCTATAAAGTTTTGTTTCTTTGTTTTATTACCATATTTTGGTTTAAATGTGTATGTAAATCTAGTATGGATTAACAAGTAAGGCTATAAAACAAAACTATCCAATAGGCCTATTGTTTAGCTGCTGTGTTTGAATTAAAATGAATGCTTATTCATAAACTCTAGTACTTGCTTCTTGACTTGATCACTGATTCTCTCCGCTCTTTCCTCAGATCCATGAAATTAATGACTCTGTCTTACAGGACTCTTTTTAGTAAGCAGTTCACACTTAACCTAAACTGTTTCCCTGTACTCCTTTCCCTTTAACTTTTTGATTCTCCTGAATCTGTGTGATTTTTGTGTCATTCAAGAGGCCATATGCAGCCTCTGGAAGGTCAGGTCAGTGTTTTTCTTGCCTGCAGTTCTGTGTTGTATAGCTTGATAGATGTGATAACAATCTGCAAAAATCTTAAGACTGTAAACACTGAAGAGAAGCAAGAATGGGTCCAAGGATGTGTGGGAAGAAGTTGACCAAAGAAGCATGTATATTGAATACTATGATAAGTATCTTCACAGCTGGATCTATGAGAATGGAATATGCTTTCAAAAGATTTTCGGACCAGTTTAAATAAATGATGAAAACTGCTTGCTGTGTCAGCTGTTGATGGTGCTGCAGCTCTCTGACCACACTAATCAGAGCACATTTGCTCATTCTTTCCTCCAGAAAACTAGTTAAAGTGTATGAAAAACCTCTACTTCAGCTGCTACATAGTATAAGAAAAAATTCCTTGGAGTTTTCCTTCTGGTTTGAAAATTCAAAGGCTACTTGTGATCTTTAATATAGCTGCATGTCTCTGTAAAAAATTCAGCCCTCCTGCTCCCCCTGTTTGAGACTCTTGTGGGTCTCAGGTAGCAAATTTTGCTCCCTTCCTTGCAGGATCTATTATTATTTCCACTTCCTGGTATTCCAAACCTAGAAGGTTTTAATGAATTCCATGTACTTTTCTGCTCCTTGCAAGCACTGTTTGCTAATGCAATGTGAAAATGCTAATGGCAGTAATAAATTTGGTACATTTACTATCTTCTGAAACAAAACCTCACTGGGCTAGGTGATAAGAATGTAACTATGCATCTTTATAGGTTTGTCTTGCCTGTTGAGCTCTGAGAAGCTGGGTAGATATGGAGCATGACGAGGCATGCAGGGGACAGCCTCCACTGTAATTATAGGACTAAAGACTTTGAAGCTACATGGATTTGTGATTCAGTGAAAGATCTCTTCACCCTGTCTTCATTCCAGGTGAAATTTCCGTAGCCACACCTCTCCTGAGATAGGCTTCCTTCTGCTGCTTTCAGGTGTGGTCTTGGAGTGCAGAGCAGTGGTCAACCCTCTGTATTATTTTCTATGAGACTGAGCAGAAAAACTAGTCTTCATTTTAGGTGATGCTGTGAATAGTGTTTTCCCCCTACCCTTCTGCTTGTATTTACTGCAGGTGGAACCCATGTGTGCATTCCCAGTGCCTTTTCTGCCAGACACTCTGCTCCTGTCCAGAATCTGGGGGAAAGTGTATCACTAATGGTACAGCAGAGAATCTGATAAGGCTTTCAGTTTTTCCCACCTCACTTTAAAACACCACTATTGGTTTTCTGTCACTTGGCTTCAGACCTGATTAATACTATGTAAAACTGAAGATTTCATAGCTATTCTTCAAAAGGATTTAAAGTCCCCTGATTTCCCATAGTGAAGTAAGCAATTGCATTATTTCAATGTGAAGGAGAGAAAATTGAGATCAATATCCCATCGTAAATACAATGCTGCAATTCGTAATAACAACGGTGATTTAATTTTTGTGAAAGCCAGGGGACCAAATATGTGACAGTTACTGTATTCTTTCATAGCCACATATTTATGTGCTAAACTGCTCCAGTTAGTTGACTTGATATCACAGGGCTCAAGGAATATGTCGTCTGGATCTGTTCTGAAGAAAATAACAACTTTCATTTACAGACTTTGGGGAAAACATTGTCTGTCCCACACATTTTTGCCTTTTCCAGACTCTGTGGTGATTCAGGCTTCAGACTGGAAATCATTCATGTAAGGCCTGCTTAGCCTATAGGTGAAGATTTAAATGGCTGCCACCAGGTTCAGAAAAAGTAAAGGCAAATGATGAGCGGTTTGAAGGACAAAGTTTTCTTGTGGAGAACTGGGAGGTTTCTCATGTTGTGATGTTCTGCCATGATGCTACACCTCAGAGGCAGCAGCAGCCTGCAGGTAGCAAATGGTTATTCTTTTAGAAGTGATAAAGTTAGGGTGTTTTTGTTTAAATCATGTGAGAAAAACAGAAAAACAGTAGATATGCAGCTGAAGAGCAAGGCTTTTACATGGGAAGACATTACTCCAAAGATAGAATCTTAAGTCTGAACACTAAATCCCTAGCAGGTAGGGATGACTATTAATATTAATATGAAGCAGCAAACTCTCCAGGGACTTGTGGAAAGTGGAAGATGCAGAGTAACTGTGCATTCAAAGGTAAGAATAGAAACAGGTTAATTGTCTCTTCAAATTGGATATATAGATTACCATGTATTAAAACATGGTAACTATCTGTTTTGCTGTTATTCCTACTGACCTCAGCAGGGATTATATAAACATATGGATGCAGGTTCTGTGCAGCTAGGCAGTATAGATGCAGGTCTCCCTCTGGGTAACAAATTCATACTCCTGTGATCCACATCCAGAAGGACTTTGGTTTCCAGGATTCCTTATGTTGCTGAGAAATTGCTGAAAACTTGTTTTTGGAGATGGATTGGTTCATTTTCTGTTTCCAGAGCCAGATGGGGAGGGTAATAAACTCTTTTGGGGGTGGAGGGATTGAGCTGGTGAAGTGTTGGGTAGGAGTTGGAATTAATTTCAGATCCAGAGATGTTTGCATGTTATAGTTTGTGATAACTCTGAAAGTCTGACTGTTGGATTAGATTTGCTTGAAGAGAATCTGTGTTAAGGGAGTGAAAAAAAGGTTAGATGCCTCTCACAGCAAGAGACTTGGGAACTGCAGAATTTATGGATCCGCCCTGTGGCTGAGATTAGATAGCCAGCAACAGTAGCCTGGGGGGAAATGTATTATAATTTGCACACAGCTAGGTAATTACAAGTTTCTCCATTAAATCTTCACCTCTACATATGGATCTATCGTTTAGTTGGGACAAGTCCAATTACCTTCCTGCACTCTACATGGAAATCTACTTGAAGTTCACTTGATGCAAAATAAGGCTGCCAATATGTTTGGTACTATTAGTTTGATGTGAATATACTATACCAGCTGGAGAACTGTGATGTGTTTCCATTTGCTTCCATGTATAATTCAGGATGTTCATAAAGAGCGTGAATATCCTGGATATCTGAAGGATACTTTGTGGCCATCATGGGAGTTCAATTGATTAGTTATCAAGGGAACAGTTGCAGAAGGTTTCACTCCAGCTACTGAAATAATTTCACGTTTCCAGTAAGTATAACATTCAATCTGTTTCTGTAGCAGAGAGGGAGGAATAGATGCAGGTAATGGGACCCTGGATTTTTTATTGGAATCTTAGTCCTTTAATACAGCTTTGAATACGAATAGCTAGGTGTTATCAGTTCTGTACATGGGTTGTACTCTTCCTCCAGCAAGTATGCTTGAACCATGCAGAGCGTTCTGTTGCTTCCTCTCTGACCTGCTTAACCTTCCAGATGAGGAAGCTTTTAAACTAAACTGTTTCTGCATGTTCGTTCACAAGATCTTTGTTAAGACAAGGTAAAAACAAGATTAATTTTCTGTCTAACAAGGCTTTTAGTGTTCAGTTTTGCCAACACTGGGTTTTTTTTTCAGTGGGTCTGGGCTATGTCCTTACAATCTGTGCTCCACAAATTCATTTTTTATGTTTTTCTGGTTAAGTGATCCTTGGATGAAAAAGCAGCCTGATGTCATCCTGCTGTCCAGTGAGGGCTATAATGAAATGACAGACCACATTTCAGTCACTCATTTCAGCTTATTTTTGATTCTGATATCTGAAAGATTAAAACTTTGCATTAAACTGCAAGATCTTGCTTTCTCTCCATCTCTTCTTCAGTCTCTCTTTGCTGATAAATAATAGATACAGAAGAATGAATAAAGCACTAAACTTGTGCCCCTGGGACTGAAGTTTCCATCTAATCGGTGGTCCAGTCCAGTGTGAAATCTATTTGGTGGTTTAGGCTTAGTCCTTCTGGAACAGTGTTCTTCCTGTGAAGATATTAAATGTAGAAAAATGCAGCACAGTGAAGCAATCACAGTGTCTGTTTGAGAAAGGCCAAAGATTAAGTTAACATAGAAGCAGATTTACCTCCCACTCATACAGAAGAGTGTCTACAGGTCAGCCTTTACTGGAATTATACAAGGGAGTCGGTATTGTGCCCGCTCACACTGTCTGTCTAGCTTCTGTTCAATAGACAGATTCTGCTTTTCAGTGCTTGGGCTTTCAAGTTACATGATTTTTATAGATCGCATTTATTTTATGTATATATTCATAATTATATATGCATGTATATATGCATAAATATGTATATACATCTAAAAAAATTAAAATGTTCCCTCCACTATTGGGTTACATAGGAGAAAACGCCTCTTGGCTACAACTGGGCATACAAATATCTAATGTCACTCTAACATCACTGTAAGAACTTCCTTTTAATAAAATAATCCACAGCTGATTCCAATGCACTGTTTGCAAATCTTTATCGTTCCTGTGCATAGAATGCACTGGTTTTGATTTTAGTTTAATATATCCTTTGCATCTTGAAAATTGAATAGAATGAGACATAAGTAACTCAGAGTTGGACATTTTAGCTGACATTCTGTGCCTTTTGGATTCATATGAAAACCACAGTTCTGTACAGTCATTTGTCTTCATTCAAATGAGTAATGATAATTTTGTGTGAATTATCTTCACATGCCAGAATGACCTCAGAGTCCTAGCTAAGGTTTGTTGGCAGAAAAATGCTGAAAGAGGAGACACTAAGCACCTCTATATGAATGCAAAGACAGTTCAGGTGGCTTCTAATGTATTCAAAAGTGACTGTCAGAACATTCTGAATGTAATAATTGGTCCTGTGGTTTGGAATCACATGTGTATTTTGTAGTTTGGACTTGGTCATTGGGGTACTAGGTATCAAAATGTTCATGACAGTGCTGGTTCCTGAAGGTATCTCCTTGTGTTTAAAAATTCTTTTAGTTTTGCTTCTCGTCTCTATCTTCCCAAGACCAATTGGTGGTATATGGTGGCAAGAAAATTATTTTTGCACTGGGAGTATTAGGAATGTTATGAGTAGGCTACTCCCTTCCCCTAGACTTCCACTGTCCAAGGCTTGGAGTAGATAGTGTAATTCCTGAGGTTCATCCAGTCTGCATAACACTTCTTCAGACACCTGAAGATGTTTACAAGAAGTCTATTACAGTTCCTGGCAGGTGAGATATAAAAGCATGATTGCAGGCTTTGTTTGTGGATAACAGACTGTGTAAGACATTATAAATTATGCCAGACTTATGAATTACTGGTGACACCTAAGTCTTTTCTGTGTCTCTAAAAAGACTAATAACAAAAAGAGGGTCTTCTAACATGTTCAGCTTTGTTACATTGCAGAATAAAAAAATTGAAGTGTGCCGAGGTCAATGGGGACTTTTTGTTGGCTTCAGTGAATATTGAAGCAGCTGCTGAATGAAATCTCACTGTGAACCTGCAATGTTTATACTTTCTTCCTGTGGGGAGAAGGCAGTAGATGGGAAAGACAAGCTATGTACATAAGTTATGCATTGTTGTTCACTGTGAAGTAAGGCCTAGTGAAGAGCTTTTAGAAGAAATAAACAGCAGTAGTGTCTGATGGAAGAACTTCAAAACAAGCGATAGCAACACTGAGGCTTTCCATCTTCCAGTAATGTCAGTATGTCTCTCTTGACAGTAAAGTCTTGCAACAGGCAGTGCTGGCAGATAGTGAGAGGTCAGGTCTATATCTTTAATTGAGAGTCTGATGGAGGAGGAGATGTCAAACCAGTGGATCTGTCTAAGCAGAACTTCTGAGGAGTTTCAAAGTCAGTCTGCTTAAAAAGCTGGTGGTATGATTTAGAAACCTTTTTTATCTTCATCCTTGAGAAATCCCTTCAGTAACAAACTGGAGTATTAACAAATATCAACAAAAATTTCTGACCAAAATATTGGATGTGCTAAATAAAAAGTTGTATTATTGGATAGCTTGTGTGATATGTCCAGGACACAAATTTCAGCAAGTTCACGCTCATCACCATCTCCTCTCTTGAAGGAAATAAATAATATTGACCTTTGGAAATATGCGGCTCAATAGTTTAACTTGGCTTTATATCTTGCCAAACCTCATGATTATGTCTGAGGGAATTGTTTCAGATATATCCATGTCAATAAGATCTTATATGAGCTAAAATAACCAATTTAAGAGTGCAGGACTCAGTCATCTCATTGACAAGCTACCTTCACGCTAGATATATTTTCTATTATTGATGGCATTTTCAGCAGATCCCAGAACAATCCTAGGTGCATTCTAAAATTAATATCCTTTTCGTGGTTCATTAGTTTGACTAGTTCTGGATAATAAATAGAGTTACAAAAAACAAACAAGCAAACAAACCCCTGTATTTCATCTTGGATCCAATTCAAAAATTGCAGGTGGGTTTTTTTTTTCAGAAAATTTGAACTTTGATTAAGGAATCTTTATGGAAATTCTAAAAATGGCATGCTCATTTTTCTTTTCACTTTCATATGCCTACAAGTCCCAATCAGAGGGATATTAAAATGCTAAAATGCAATGAAATAATCTGTCTGTGAAGTGTTTCTAACCAGAAACTGAGATCTCTTGCAAGATTTACAGCTCAGTTTTGCAGACTCAGAGGATCTAGCTATTTCTGATAAGCCCAGATAAGTCCCTGGACTTTGAATGCTTATCAGACCTGAACTCAAACTCTGAGTTTGCTGAAGTTCACTTGTCTCTAGCTTTAATATTGTTTTATCAGCTGTTGTTGTATAGCTTTCCTTCCTCCTTTCCCCTTCAAACCCCCTCAAAATCCTACCTGGCATTTTAAACTCAAATCCCACTTAAATATTATTGACTTCAATACAATAGTTTTGAGATCAATATTTTTTTTTAATTGCAATCTACAGACCCTGGTAGAGATTGACAACTGTATGAAGCAGCAAGGGTGTTTAAAACCCTCACAGATTTAAAAATCTTAGAATTTTGGACCACATAACTCTTAAATATTTAGTTGCTAAATAAGTATTTCAATGGGAATTAATGTAAGTTTATACATATACTTGCCTTAAACATTAATTTCTATTACTGTATTGAAAAGAATTTTATGTTCTTTTAGTTTCCCCAAGACCTCAAAATACTGGGAACATTATTGAGTATTTTATAACCTCAATTTCATAGCAAGAACTATTCCTGAATAGTTCTAATTATTTCCCAAACATAATATCTATAATGTTCTTATTGTAATTAGGGACAATTCATTATAATAGTAGAATTGAGGGGTTTTTTAAGAGTCATTTATGCTTGCTAGTCTGTATTCAACAATGCTCATCACTTTAAATTTAGAAATGTTTAAAGGTAATTATACATATCTTGAGCTAAAAAATGTACAATTACAAGCTTGCTTAAGGGCTGTTAAAACATTTGTGTTTTTAAACTGTTCATGCTTCGTGATTTGTAATTGTCCAGGACACTCATATGATTTGCCTAACTGACTTTGTTACTGATACTTAGAGATACATAAGCATAGCTTGGTAAAACACATCAGAGGTTTGTAACCAAAGCCTAATCCGGATTTCTGGAGTTCAAGGGAGTGCCCCTTATGTTAGTGATCTTTAGAACATCTTATTCTATACTAGAACTGGCATTTCATTATTAATATTTGATTCCATAATTACTTGATATTTAACCTTCTTATCCCACTTGGGGAAGAGTTGAAAAATTATAATTTTCTATGGGACAAAACTTCCAAATTCCAATCAGTTTGATGTTAAGTTGATGCATTCTCAGATATGAAATAATTTGAATTAATTATTCTGTCACTTAAAGTGCCCTTTCACTTCAGTCCAATGTCATTCCCATTCCCTGTTGTATTCCTGGGTGCTTTTGATGTTCTGCTCAACACTGGGAAGGAAACTCATATTAGGAAATGAGAACCCACATATATCTAACCAGCAAGGTGCATGGGTAATCTCTTGCATTCTTAATTTAACTTAAATAGGAACATGAAGTTTATGTAAGCAAACTGAAAAAGCTGGCCTTTTAAGATGCAACATCAGATGCTGAAGAAAATATAAAAGGAATAGGGTTATATAACACTGCAAATTCAAGATCTAGTGTGAAGAAATGTGCCTTGTCTACCCAGTATTAGAAAGAGAAGGTCATGCCTATTACTCAGTACTTCTGTGACTTACAACGGTGCCAGTAATGTAGCACAATTATATGTTCATGATATTCTGTCTTTCAGAATGTAAGTTAGTAATCGTGTTCTTTTGTTTGTGGAGAAATTTTACAGAAATTGATAACTAAGAGCAGTTCTGGTAAATACAATAAGACAAAGATTTGTGTTCTGAAAAGTGACAAATTTCTGGTCTGATTTTCATCTTTTGCTTGAAAGTATAGGTTAATCTACTATGTACACAAACAGCTTGGAGAGCCGTACATTTCCCCCTCAAGCTGTGCATTTAAAGGTCCTTAGGAGATTTTATAAAAGACGTTGACAATTTGTGAAACACCGGAATGCTCCAGATTCCTCAGCCATGTAGATGAATTTTTATTTCTAACAATTATAAAATAATTACAGTCAGGCAAGCTTAAAAAGCTGTAGAATTCTCACTTATTGTGCTTATTCAGCTGAAATTATTAATTGAAGACTTAAGTTTCTAGAACTCCCATCTCAGAAGACTGGAAGCAGCCGTTCAGACTCCTTGGTGAATGGTATTGCTTTAAATACAGAATGAAAATATGGTATAACTCTAATGTTATTGATTCTTTATTGCAGATATTAATCTTTTATTTTAGCAGTAAATAATAAACATAGGGGCAGGGGGAATAGGATGTGCTCCCCAATGGAATATTAAGTAATTAAATTTTGAACTGCAACTGTTGGACATGAATATTTCATGTGGGGAACCTGCTTTTATCACAGCTTTTTCTGAAAAATCATATCTGTGTTTTAGGTAGGAAAGGGTGAACTCCATTTGTGTAGATACAAAGTCTTACTCAACTTCATGGCTTTGGGAGGCTGACTCATACTCAGTTTCCACTATGAAGAGAATTGGCAAAGAGCAGGATGGAGACCAGAAAGAGAAGACACTTTCTCCAGTATATGGGTGTGAAAACAGGAAAGTAAAAAACAAATATAGGGCAGTAGGATTTTTGGAGAACTGCAGCCTTGGGTTAAATTTTTATTCATATTTAGGCTGAAAAAAATGTTTGCCCTCATTTTCAAAATTGTTCAGCAGTTTCTAAACTCACTACGAGGGATTTGAACTCTGCACTTCTTATTACCTAGGCACTTATTTTACCTTAAATATGGACAGGAGACCAATTACTGCCCTTTTATTTTAAGCTGGGCCTAAGTGTACTATATACCATCATAGCATATTCAGTGAATCTCTAGCTCATGGAAGATATTTTTCTGTCCCTTAAGACATTTATAAAACCAATATAAAAACCTCAGCCTGGTAAAATGGTTTGAATTACCCAGAGGCAGAGCTTGCTAAGGCAGTTAAGTTTTGTGAGCCTAAAATAGCCTTTGAAAGGTATGCACATTATCCAGTTGCATGTTGCTTAGCTGCTCCTTGGGTAAGCAGTCATTTGGATGACAAATGTCCTGGTTAGGCAAGGAGTTGAACATTCTGAACTCTTGAATTTTTAGTGGGTTTGAGGGTGTCTAATTTTCTGGACTGGATACAAACTGCAAAGGTCTGCTGTAATTGAGGACAGGACTCTTACTTTTAATAGAGTTGGCGTGTTCGGTAGATATCTAATGTGATCTAAATATGTGAGGTGTAAGACAAAGAACGGCAAGTTTTTAAGAACCACAGCTGGAGAGATTTTCTTTATTATAATTGACAGATTAAGGATGTCTTTACCTTTTTGTTAGCGCTGTAACAAATGCTTTCAGTTGGTGACATGATCACTGATAGTAATGACAGACAATTGGAGCTGTCTGGCCATTTTAGACCTTCTCCACAGCAATCATTGTGTCACTAATCCTCCTAGTCACTATGAAATTAAAGTGGGATCTTTCTGGAACTGTTCAAATGATTTTTTTAAAATTTTTTTTTCTGTTTTCTAGTCAGAAAATTGGATTTTCAGAATTGATTTCTGCTGAAAACTTGGATTTGGGTCTTCAGGAACCAGTTTTAGTGCATGCTTCGTGCTGTCTCATTTCCATGGCCTGAGATTTTCCTCCTAGCAGCTGAGCAAGATGGAAGCCTATGACACATCTGGCGAAAGAAGTCTGAAATTGTTCATCACTTGAGGAGAACAAACAATTAGGTATTCTAATTAACTCTCAGTAACTACTCTAGAAGTATTCTGGAATGGAATCTTTTCTTCGTCATCCTATATCCCAAGAAATCTACGTCATCCAGTGGAAAAAACAGTGGTCTTCGACTGCTTATTTTTAAATACAGATCTGTGGTTCCAGTGTGAATAATTGTATTTATTTGATGAATACAGTATGGCATGGAAGTTCACTTTTGATAAATTCTGAGAACAGAACAGACATATGTGAGAGAAAGGGATGCAATCTGCAAATCATGATTAAGACAAAACCCAGGCTACCAGACGGCCATAGGGAAAGTAAAAATGTGGGTTTATGGCAAGGCCTTGAACAATACCAACAATAGTCGTCTGCATCTTAAAAACCCTGATTTTATGAAGTTTGGTCAATTTATACTTTCAGAAATGCACCAATATTTTACACCAATTTCCGTGGCTTCTTTTCTGAAGAAAATAAAAGCACGTTAATTTATTTAGAAAAACAGAATGCTTTGCAGAATAAATTTCTGCATTCCTGTCCAGATGACTTCTAATCCCTAAATCAAGAACTGTTTAACACAATGCCATGCCTTCACACAATAAAAATTAGGGAAGACTCTTTTAAGCTTTTTGTACATAATAATGCTGACTGTTGTAGTAGAACACATAATTTATTTTGCATGTTATACAGCATATTAATGTTCACTGTAGCTGGTATTGACTAATGCACTCTGAGTAAATGTACAGTTTTCTGGATCAGATTCAGTGATTGTGCAGCCCATTCCCTAGACAAATAGTTCACGCTAGTTTTGCTGGTAAAATACAAGGGATCCTCATGGACTGTGTTCTTTCTGCCCCATGCCTACCCCAAACACACCGCCATGAACGATTTCTGGCTCCCATGTGATATTTTCAATAATCACGTATGTTTGTAGGCAGTATTTTGAAGCTTGGCATGCGGTAATGTATAGTACCAGTTAAATTACCAACAGATACTTTGCCAATTTTTATATTGTTTAAATTCTAGGTTTTTTTTTTCTCTCCATGCTTTCCCTTTTTAGGCTGAAATTCTGTAACATGCGTCAGTATGTAGGAGTTCCTCTAAAAACTCCTCTTAATGAAAGTCTTGATTATTAATGCAGAGATTGGGAGTTAAATGCAGGTAACTTGTGCCAAGAATGAGGGCAGAATATGACCGTACCACGCTGCAGCCATTCAATATGGCAGTTCACCTGTTTTTCCATCATGTCAGGTAAATGTTCTCAAAAGTGACTTGATGAGTGATGAATAGGCAGAGTAGGGACTCAACCCTTAGCTGTACCAGCCTGTAGTGCTATAAATTTAACTGTAAGTCTAAAAAAGGCCCAAGATTTTTAGATTTACTATATTGTTTCCAAAATATAATGTGATTATTTGTGAGTAAATATGTAGTAGTGGATGGCTTTCATAGTTGCCCAAGGAACATATAAAATATTCTTAAAATATATTAGCCAGAGATGAAATTAGCTAATACCTACATCAGCGTAGTTTATCATCTAAACAAATGGACTTGAAGTCAAATTAGTCACTTATTTTGCTGTCATCTCTGCTCATTAGTAGAAAAAAAGAGAAATGAACAAACAAAATTGTTGCAAAAAAATATTTATTTAAGTAAATGCATGCTAGTGTATGCTTAAGTCTATGCAAATAAGAGATTTGCTGTGTTTATGCAGAAACATAATCAAAATATTTCCTTCAAATTAATTTATCTTCCTTTAACAGCATATAATGTGTGAGGTATTAGAGGCCTCATGTTTCCTCCTTCTGGTAGCACCTAGACTTTGTTTACCTCTTGAGGTTTTTCATGGGTTTGGTTGACCTGAATTTTTGACCCTTTTAGGAAACACTGAGTTCTTATTTTTCTGATATGGGATGAACCTGTTGTAATTCTACTAAACTTTATCCTCAATTTCAAAATGTGTTGTGATTGTTGTGGTGCAGGAAAAAAAAAAAAAAAAAAAAAAAAAAAAAGGAGTAGGAACAGGAAATTACTCTAGTTTTAAAAGAGGCTTTTTACGAGTGCCTTCCAGGAGTGCATTAAGCAACATGACTTACATCTGTATCATGTGTTTTGTTCTCTGATTCTCTCCCTAAGGGAGAATGGTGTGTGCAGTAGAGCATTTTGTTTTTGGTAGGGTTTGTCATTTGATTTTCTTTATTATACAAACTGTTTCTGTTTATGTTGGACAGGAGTGTGCCTTGAATTTGGTGCACAGGTGGTGAAATTTGTGATGCCTCTGCAGGCCTGCAGGAGTCATTGAAGTAAACACCATGATGCGGACTCAGTGACATCACTTTAAAGAGTGTCTTAACAAAACAATTATTGTTAAACTTTTTGGAAAACTCACTTATTCAAAGCATTTTGTGGGGACTACTCTTGGTTTTGGTTTGGGCATTTGTTTTTTCTTAGTTGCATTAGCAATTCCTACATCTAAGTGGAAAACCTCTGTATCCAGAGGGGACACTGAGTTGTATCATCACCTGAGTCCCACAAAATAAAGGAATTTCATTTTAGGAAACGTCAAACAGAGCTCTCTTCCTAAAGACTTGCCAAATACAAACACAAGTACAAACCAAACTTTTCATTTATTAACAATATTTTATGATCTTCTCAGTGTAGGGCACGAGAAATAAATGATGAGAGCAAATATGGTTTGCTATTATTACCATTCTTTATTAGTTTTAGGTAGTGTCCAAAAAGACCAATTAGAATTAGACTCCTCTTATGTTAGATCTATATAAATTAGAATAAATTTTACAGCTTTTTCTCAGCCTTTATAAGTACATTGCATGGTGTAGGCAGACAGGCTGGATACCAAGCAACATCGACAATGCAGGAAAATGTGTGGCCTCCTTTACAATATATGTAAGGATATAATGCAGTATTTGTTTCTGCCATTGTGTTCACCTCTGTATAGCAGAGAAGTATGTATACATCTGGGCTGGGATTTTTCTGTGTTGTACATTATTTGCTAGACAGCAACAGTAATTAGACTAAATTTAGAATGTACAGAATGGTGAATTTAAGTTTTCAAAACAAACTTATGCTGGAGTTATGCACACAAGAATGCTTTAAATTGAGTATTGAAAGAAAAAAGAAATGGGCTAAATCACTTTTAATTTTCTGGGAGAAAAAGACTAAAATATGCTAAAGGATACAAATAGGCAGAAAAATACCATTGTAAGATGGGATTCCGATCTGATTTCATTTCTTGACCAGCTGTAAGACATGGAAGAGTAGAATTTTTATCACATTGTTAGTCTTGACTTTGTCACTGTGATGCTACCACTGTTAGAACAAGATTATTTTCTTTAGTCATCCAGCAGATGCAGAAAGGATGCATATCCTTCTAAAAAGAGTTTAACGTATTATCTGTAATCTGTGGTGGGAATACAGCATTACCCATGTAAGTGGTATGAATATTTGAAAGTAGAGAGAAGCACAGTCTTATCAGAAGATGTATCCTAGAAGGGATGCTGCTTTTTTTTTTTTTTTTTTTTTTTTTTAATGTTAATTTACCATTAGGGCTCACAATAGGTAAAAATATAGATCAGGAAATTTCATATTGATGTAATTTTTGTTCTGTTTACAATTTTGCCACTTTATTACATGGCAAATTCAGTCAGACATTTGAAAGGAACACAAAGTCTGGTTTGCTTCAGTGCTATTTAATATTGGAAAAGGTAAGACTAAATAAGGAAAACTCCCACTTTTAAGATACTTCAACTTATAACTGAATCTGCATGAAAGGCCCATCTTCTTACAGAACATGTGACTAAAAAGCTGCTCAGGGCCAGTGGATCAGTACATAGAGGTCTGTATACATTTTTCTGACATTTGAAAATAACCTCTGTAAATCATGTCATTAAGAAACTGTCTAAAACTAATAAAAATACCTTCTATTCTTAAATCACTGTTAATTTTGAAATCAGAAGTAGTAATGGTCTCATATTTCCTGCAGTAGGTGAAGCTGAAATGTAAACACTGAACAAATTTTGATCGGCAAAGTGATGCCAGAAGTGATGCAGCCTATTGCCAGGGAGTGGCAGATTCGTCTTCCCCTGATAGGCGGTTCCTGCCTTGCTATTTTCTGTATTGGCAGATATTAAATATTCTTTATTTTGCTAACTGTACTTATTTGGAAGTCATAAGTTGCTTTATCCTGAGTAATTAGGGTAGTTTCAAGTACTAGGGGTCTAAATTATTTATTCTTTAATTCTGCTTTTTTTTTTTTTGGTTGGAGTCAGAGGGGAAGCATATTTTTATTTTACCTTTTTAGAGAAATAAAACTTACTTTGCTTGAGGAGCTGGGACTGTAAGAAAAACATGCAGTATGTCAAAATTTGCAGTAAAGTAATGAGCTCTCATTAACACTGCATTCCACCCAAAAGTTTCTTACTCTTCTTAATAGCTTTTCATACCAACACAGTTTTCCCCAGTACAATTAGAGACTATGTATAATACCTAACTTTAAAATGACAGATACATTCAAAGACATGTTGCTAGGATTTTTACTTACTGATTAGATAAAATGAATATACGTTTCCTTCTTATTTCCATGGCCAGCAAAATAAAGACACACAATTGCATCTTGCTAAAACATTGAGTGTTTCAGCTTTTTATTAAAACTTTTTCTAATATACAGATTCCTCAGAATGTATATAGTATTTAAAGATATAATACAAACTGAATTCTTGCAATAGCTTTCCAAGTATTTCTATGGAAAAAGCAAAAATTGAAAGAACATTTAAATAAGGGTGGGAGTTTTATCAATTTTTCTAGTAGAGTCATTCTATTTTTTTTTTTTTTTCCAATCCATCACCAAAACACAAGTAGAGGATTTAAAATTATATTAATATACAAGACACTGGGGCTGGATGCACATGTAGACAGCAGTGGTCTGTTTATTCAGGTCTTAGAAACTAAACAAAATTGAGTTTGTAATGGGGTAGGCAGTGTGTGTGGGAGGAGGGTGGATGTGGAGTGAAAGAGAAAGTGGGTGATAGCTTGTTGCATTATAAATGTTTCAGCAGGAGGTATTTGGAATGGCTCCCTCACTTCCATGTTGTGAAATCATAAGGGAGTTATGCTGCATCCCAAATGAGTGCTAATGAAACCTTTATACCAAGCACTATCATGTATTCTGCATATGCTACATATGATGTGGGAAAACTCAAAATTGAGGGAGAGAGAGACTATGCGATGGAGTGGCATAAAGGTTTTATCAGTATGAGGTTGGGAGGGGGTGCCTTACTCTCAAAAGCAAAGCTTAATTTATTAGTTCCCATTTTTACTCTCCCTCTGAGCCCTCAGTCTTGACACTCACTGTAGAACTCGGTCTTATGGGCCCAGGCTACAAAAATAGTTTCAATAATGTATTTAAAAGCTTCTTTTTATCTTTCAATAAACACTTTTTTTCCAGAATATATGAGATGGTTCAGGGTGCAAAGGTCTTACCAGCACTTGTTTGAAATGTTCTGCATTTTTCACTCCTAATTTTGCAGTCTGGTAACGTGTGTGTGTGCATTCTGAGTGCTTTTAAACTCCTGTATCTGAGCTTCATCCATTAATCTAGCCAACTGAAACAAAAACTTCCTCATAAGAAGCAACATTTCTTCACCTTCCCTCCTCCTTTTTGTCACAAAATGCTTTTTTCCTTCTCCCTAGATGTATCATTTGCTCATCCCTTCTGGGATCCCTTCATTCATTCTGGATTAGTGAGGTCGATGTTGTATCCCAAGAGTCATCAAAAGTTAGAAATGTGAGTGTGCTGCACAGGCTCTCCCAGGTGTTTAATGTCAGTGATGTAAACTCATTGTAGCTATTGGAGGTAATTTTGTAAGAGTGTTAAAACTACTGCCTTCTCAGCCTTTCCAAGATCAGTACAGTTTCGAGTCATGCTGCCTTTACAAATCAATAAACATTTAAAATATATTAAGAAAAAAAAAAAAAAAAAAAAGAAAAAAAAGAAAAAGACTAGGATCTGTAGTTATGAGCAGAATCATATGTCCAAAATGAAGTTTTTCTAGGAAAGTAATCATTATGAAGTACTTGTGCCATTAGGAAGTAGCTTCTTCACTTTTGGTTTCTGCAATATTATTTCTGGTCTCTCTTTTTCCATGCCATTCTGTTTGACCTGTCCACAACTGTAGTTCTAGAACAAACTATAGTAGTAGAATTTTTTCATATGTTAGCTGACTTCTGATTTTCAAACTAGAAATAGGCAGAAACAGTCTTTAATAAAGATGACCTCTAGTTACACTGCAAGATAAGCAGTGGAAGAGGGAGGGAAAGCATACTAAAGCATGAAGGGTTTGTGGTACTTGTTAGTGACAGGAAAGAGCACTGCAAGTCTGTTATTGAGGTCAGTTGGTCATTATGTTCTTGCATCTATTGACTTTGAATTATAGAAGAAGAAAATCTGTCAGATTTTACAAGGAGGTAAGGTAACATGGAGGAGGATTTTTTTCCTCCCATGACTTGTTTTCTTTCTGACCTGGTGCTTTTTCTCAGCAGGAGGAATGCCTCATCTCACATTTTTCCTGCTTGCCCCAAATGAGTGTTCTAATAACGTACACACCCGCCCCACACCCCCTAACACACACACACTAAAAATAATCATATATTATCTACAAAGGGAAAAAAAGCAGGTAGGAGGTCCAGATTTGTTCCTATATCTGATAAAGTTTTAAAGTTGTACTTACTCTACTTGAATATATTCTCTCTGATATGTGGATAACAGGGACAAAAAAAAATCAAATAATGGAGAAAGAAATGGAAACTATTCTTGCCATAAATCTTCCCTTTTTCTCTATTTACTGAAATAGAAAATTGGCTAGGAGTTGAAGTGCAGTGTGTATATGCGTGTGTGCATGCTTCTGAACCTTTCTTACCAATGTAAGAAGTGACATTTTCCTAATTTCAGTTTATATAAAAGAGGCTTTGCATGACTTTGATTTTCATAACATGAAGGTCAAACAATTCAGAATAGAAACAATAATATTCTTCAGAAATTGACCCATGAAAATGTATTTAAGTTGTTTCTGGAAAACTGCCCTTCAAAGCTCCTTCCCAAGTAAACTTGCAATGACATTTCAAAAATGGAACATGGAAGCCAGTAACTATGGGGAATTTTTGGATTGCTTCTGCTAATTTGGTAACCACACACAAAATACCTGTTACACAAATCAAACTCCAGTAATTTACTATCCAGGTGCCTGATCTTGTAACAGCCAACATGCTGAGAAAACGTTTGAGGATATTCAGCTCAGTTTGTATACGTTCTGTATTGCTTTTTCTATTACTTTGATTGCCGGTCTAACTTCACAAGGCCTTTAACATTGAGAGAGATAAAGCTGCTACCCTGTTAAGGCACAAGAAATTGAAATATCAGAGTAATTTAATGTCAAATGGGTCATTCAGTTAAGAATTAAGGTTTCATCATGGTTTTATATCATTCTTTGTTCTTTTTCATAAAGAAACAAAATGTGGTGTTGCCTAGCTGGACTCAAGTGTTTGGGTAAGATAAATGTACTGACTGTGTAGATATAACACCCCTGTGCCTTTAGCAATAACATGGACAGGAAGGATTGTAGAATTGGAAAATCGCAGGTCTGGAGTGTCCAGGGATCTGCGTTATCTTCCCATCTCTGTCAGACTTCATAAATGAAGCTTTGCAACAGCTTTCACAGGTAAGAACAGATCATCCTCCTTTTACAGATGGGAAAACTGAACAACAGAGTGATTCTCAGGAACTAAAAGGCAGTGTGTGTATTTTCTCTGAAGACACAGAAGTAGCCTGGCAGAGTTGCGAAGCTAGCTCAGAAGCCTTCCTGAGGTTTGGTGGCAAGTTCACCCTCAATTTTCTTTGAAAGTAGAGACTCAAGTTAGGAGCTTTGCTTTAGTCAGAGATATTGCAAAAGAATGAGAAGGGGAAGGGATTTTGGTAGAAAATGTACAATGGAGAAGTCTTTATTTAACCTTCTGTGGATATTCTGTCACCGCTGTCTTGATCTCTCTCTCCTTTGTTGCAAAGGTTACCCAATAGTTATGAAGTATATAAAGAATACTTTATGGATATATTAAATAATATATTGGAAAACATACAAGTCACCACAGTGATGAAGATCTGGTGAAGGATAAGAATGCCCATCTCTAATCAACTGTTCATAGGCATGGAGGAGCTCATGTGCTGAGAAAACTCTGGATGGGTCCCCTGCCTTGTGCTGAGCGCACAGTGATGTAAAATCAAAAGACCCGATTCCTAGGGGAAATCTTGCTTAATGTCAAGATAGTTTCTATGTAATGCCCAAATCCTGGAAAGGAATTACTTGACACCAGCTCTCATTAGTATTAATCTTGCTACTATATCTTAGGTGAAAGTTGGAAAAAACTCTATAGAATATCTAGTGTAGTGTTATTTAATTTATTTATTTTTTCTTAAAGTCTAAGTGTAGCTGTGGATGAATATATAGGCCCATTGGCCCTACAAAGACATATTCATGAGAACAGATTTTGTGAGTTGTCCATGCTTTGCTTTTAGTATTTCGGGAGGGATTGCATCATGAATCTCTTCTATTTGTTGCCCTTTGGTCTGAGTTCTTTAAACTTAGACCTGACCAACTTTTCTTTTTCTCTCTGCATTTTTAAAGCAGGAAAAAATACTTTCAGACTGTGTGAACCTTATGACATGATTTCTAAAGGAAATACCTTATATTGATCCATAGTCATGCGGTCTGTTGTGGCTGGCATTGCTTTATTGCCTAGGTTTAATGGGTTTTATTGGTTCAAGCTTTTAGTCTCAAGTCACAGCAGTTAGAAGGGAGCATTGTGAATGTCTTGTGGATGTAAGTAGGGTATTAACCCGTCTTGTTTAACTGCTAGCTCATTCCTCTAGAGGCATCATGTTTGTCAGATCATTTTTCAACTGTGCCACACAGTCTGTGTGTGATATTTATTCTCCTTGTAACAAGTTCTTTAATTAATTTATAGATGTGGCACTTAGGAGATCCATTATGTTGCCTACTATTATTATTAATTTAAAAGTAAGTTTTGGATAAATCTTCATTTTGTCAGGTTGGAGTTGTGTTTTTTTTGTTTGTTTGTTTGTTTGTTTTCTTTCTTTTTTTTAATTCTGCCCTGAATAATCTTGTTATGATCATGCAGTAGCTGAGAGTTACATGGCTCTGGTTTAAGTACGAGTGCAACATCACCAGGTGGATGGTAGGAGCCAGTGTAATTTCTGTTGTTGCTACTGAGTTTCAGCTTAGCTTCCTGTGGACCTCCAGGTGCTTTCAAAGGCTTCTCAGAGGGGGCTGGAATCCCAGCGTTATTGCATGGCTTGTGTGAATCTAGACCACAAAAAGATTGCTGTTTGCCCCAAACCTTCCAAGTTCAGTTAATTTTACATCTACTCCAGAGCTGAACTCCTGAAGTTCCTGGCTCTGACCCTTGAAACTATGTACCCATTGAGTGGAAACTCAGGTAGTTTAGAAAATCTGTTGAATGAGCCCTGGCAGAAGCAAAGGGCAGTTTCTGTGTCTGAAAAGCATGTTCCTGAGGTGAAGACCAAGGGAAGTATTTCTTCATCTTGAAGTTGTTTGCTGCTTCCTTTTAGCTCCTGTCAGCCACCTTTATTTACCTCAGGTATTTGTAAGGCACCTATCGCATCAGGATCTAAATGGCACGGATCTCCTATGAAAGGCAGTTTAGATAAAATAACTAAGCAAAATAACTGACAGACTGCAGAGTCTCTTCAGATGTAAATTCACTTGGGAGAATTAATACATCCCACAACATTTAACTTCAAATACATAAACTCAATTGTAAATATTTATGCTCTACAGTATAACAAAGAGTTTTGGCACATTGTCCATAAAATCTTGATATTTTGAGACTAGTAGAATTTAATTTCCATATATTTCATGCAACTATATTTTTAATCAGTTTTCCACAGAACTTTATGCTGAACTGCAGCAGGAGAAAAGTAAATATTAATGAAAATACATTTGACATATTTTTTTTAATAATGAAGATGAACTGAGTAATAACAGAGTAATACATATACAAAAATATACTTGGCTAAATTCTGAAGTAATACTGCAAGATGAGTTTCCAAAGCCTCAGTTAGCAGATGACAAACAGAGGAATTATAGATTTGGGACAACATATGTTTTCCTGTAGGTACCAAGGATGGTGGGTAGAAACATTTTTTAGGATGTTGCTTGGGTATCACTGAAGTGTTCCTTTTTGCAGCAGTAAAAGTCAGCATCGGAAATCTCTTGTTCTTTTACACTTAGCTGGAATTATAGGGAGAAATATTTCAATTTATCTCTAATAAAATCATAGAATAGAATATCTCAAGTTGGAAAGGACCCACAAGTTTTATCAAGTCCAGATCCCTGCTCCTTGGAGAACTTAGAGCAGAGCAGATATAGCTGGGTACCAAACTTTATCTTAGGTTTGAAAACTTTCCAGAAACCCAAAATTCTATTGAAACTAAGGAGTATCTAATGAATTCCTCACATTCAACTAATTTTATTTCATTGATCTCAGTAAGACAAAGACCAAGTCATTATTTGAAGAAAACCATTAAGTTTTTTAAATATGTAGGAACCAAAACAAATCAGCATGGAAGAAAACATCCTTTTTTTCCTCATATGAATTTTGATATTAATCCCAGTGAAACCAGCAGAAGTATAATATCTGATAATCATTTTAGTGGAAACCAGAACTCTTCGGAAGGTAGAGGTTACTTGAAGAAAAATATGGTATGGGCAGAGGTAAAGTTCTCAACCATTCTAGTGAAAATGCTTTAAAACCATCTAAAGGTGTGTGTATCTTAAGTAGAGGTTCTCGCTCACAGTCCCTAATTTTACTCAAAATTATTGTTCACAGTAATGTTGAACTCTGGATTCATGTAACTGTAGTGAATATACAATGAAGAAATAACTGTATTTTATTTAGTTAAACTCTAGAAATCAATGGAAGGGAAAACAAGTTAGAAACTACCCACTGTTTTGCTGTTATTATAAATACAAAGTTGTGGGTTTGGGGGAGGTGATTTTGTTGTTTACACTGAGTCCATTTCATATGTTCAGGTGTTCTGCAGGTATAAACACTGCCAGGCACTCATGAGCTCTTAATCTGAAAAGGTGACCAAAAATGGCTGTTTCAGTGAGTTCTTTCACAACGTCATGCTAAACCTAAGACCTAAAAGCCAGAGTGTCTATAACGCATGTGCCATGTTTTGTACAAGTAGAATACATTTTCTGTTTCTGAATAAAGTTTAATATTTTTCATCTGGAATTGGTTTTCTACTGTCAGCAAAAAAAAAGACCATGGATGCAGTTGTGTATTTATGAACAAGTTTTATCTCTAAACAGATTTGTAACTAAAAACAGAAATATCTTTTTATGGGAGACAGCTGGTTGGGAGATTAATGAAACACAGCAAGGGAGGGGAGTTCAAATTAACAAACATTCCTAGACAAGGAATGCCTGTAAGCATTAGCAAGCTTTTAGCTTGCGACCTAAAAACATATCTAATCTCATCCATGGGTCTGTACTGATGGGTTTCACTTTGTTATTTGCTGATAAAGAAATCTTTGAAAAGCCCAGTGTGGAGCTATAACTCTTGTACATCTTGAAGTATCAGACAGACCCTATAAATATGTGTCAGCCTAAAAATTTCCCATTATGTCATGAGTTGGGGCTCAAATGGTGTCAAGCAGTTAAATTTAACAGACCTTGTGCTGGTAAAGTTTTCATTGGGACAAACTGTTCTGAGTCTTTAGCAGCTTCCCAGGAAGCTTCAAGGTCCTTGAGCAGTCCTGAAGAGACTTTTCACCAGAGCATACGTTTTGTTCTAGGGAAAGTAAAATTTGGTCCCTGAAGAGCAAAAAATATCTGAAGATGGGCAGACAGGAATCAGCTTCTCCACAACCCGCTCAGTGTGTAAGTCAGGTCGTAATAATACATTGTATTGGTCATTTAAAACACTTTCTGTCACAAGAAACTCTGCAAGAAAATTTGGATGATGTTCCTGCTATCAAGATGGTAGCCCTCAGGTGGGAGCTTCTAAGCTCATTTTTAATAACTATACAGAAAGTCAGCTCAGGACAACAGAGGCAATTGTTCTGTGCAATGAGCATTTGAATAGCTAGACCTTGAGATATTTGACAAATCTGGTTGAACTTTTCACAGAAAGTATGCGGTAATATGTCATTTAAAAATAGTTGGAGTGTGTCTGTGCAGATTGTATTCTGTCTTTCCTTGTTTAAATATTATTATTGGGAATGCTGCCAATTTCTAACAGAACTATTGTTTGTTTTTATATCAGTATAGTTATATTTGGAATTGTGTTCATCCCTCATACTGTGTTCATTTTTATATGATTTTTCAAGTTTGTCTTATAAGGGCACATCTTTTGCTAGAGTAAGCTAGCTCAGATTTACTGACTTCCAATTGCATCATAACAGAATCTGATCTATGTTCAGAAAATTTCCAGAAAAATTTGGGCCAAGGAGAGAAACAAAGTAGCAGCATTCTTAATATCAACTGCTTTGAAACCAGTTCTTTTTTTTGTTTTTTTCTTCTTAAGCTTTACCTGATGCATGTTTTTGTGCTTATATCTCATACATATCCCCTAAAAACTGAAGGGTGGAAAAACCTGTCCTCAACGTAGTTAGTTAAATCCAAGTTTCCCAATTGTTTAAAAACCCCAAGTGTGCTCTGAAAGAAAGAAGGAAGAATAAAATTATTTATTCTGATAATTAATAAATGCATGAAAGAGGGAGAAGAATGGCCAGTATATGACTTTCTTTATGTTGCAGATAAGAACTTGAAGCAAAATTTGGAGGAAGTTTGTATGCTACAAAGCATGTTCTTGCACATGTTTGTGCTCTAACCCCAGCTCCCCTTGGAAGCTTCTGAATGTTGATATTCAGCCATAAAATATGGCTTAATGAAGGGGGTGGAGGTGAATACAGACAGAAATGAGTTGAGATACTTCGGCTCTGTTGCTTGGTTTCTTGTCTTCTGTTTCACTTACGTGATGTTGTTTCTCCTGCTCCACTCAGGATTCTAGGTATTATGTGGAAGATAATTTATCCCACCTATGTCTGACATCCATATTTCTCAATAGAGGTTTGTTTGAAAACTTGCAAAATCCGACTTTCCTAGAAGATATCAGAGATTATTTGGATGTTGTACCCAACACTAAGTCTGTCTGCTCTGGGAGATTTCTCACTACTGGCTTTTAGATAGAATAACAAAATACGTGGTTGGTGAAAACCATGCAAATTAAATTTTAAAACAGAAGAGTTATAAGTGTCTTAAGTTATATTTCTGTCAGCTCATAGATCCAATGGAGGTTTTTGGTTTGGGTTTTTTTGTTATTGTTTTTGTTGTTTGGTTGGTTAGGGTTTTTTTAAAGCAAAATATTAAAAAATATATTTATCCACTTAGATATATTTTAAGGGTGTGTTTTTTCTGCAGGATTTTGACTTAAATATTTTTGGGGTTAAATATGGAATTTTAGAACTGCTCTGTTTACTTTTTAAAGTGGATTGAATGCAGGTGTTTGTAGCAATTTATGCTTTCACCGTCATAGATGCAATTATGTGTATACATTACAAAATCAGAATCCTATCTCTGAAAACCTGTTTCTTTCATTGCTTTGTGAGTATCATCAGTTCAGATCTTTCTCACACATGTTCAAGATTATATTCTAACGAGGAAACATTTTTCAAATTCATAAGTTTAAAAAAAGGGGCAACAGTGTATCTGATTCTTCAACCCAAGAAAGTAATGTGAGATTTGCTTTATTTTGACTGGAATTCTTTCTTCATTATGTGCAATTCTAATCCAGAACACATTTTTATTTTCCCTTAAATTGACATTCTTTCAGCGTGTGCTTGGATGGAGATCTACAAAAAGACTGAAATACATTGTCGAAGCACTTTTTTTTGTACATAAAAATAGTTTTGGTGAATTCCATATGTTTATGCAGGGAATATTGCCCTTTCCATACTCCTTTCTGTTGGTTTTCCAGTCATAAAAATTGAGATGGAAGGGACCCATAAATTGTTTGATGTATTTGTCTGCTATACAATGATATTCACCTAGTATTTCAAAAATCATTTTTTTGGTTTGGTGGTGGCTTGTTGTTGTTTGTGGTTTGTTTTTGTTTGGTTTTTTGTTTGGTTTCTTTTGTTTTTTTTCAAAATGATATCATTTGTCTCTCCCATTTGCCTTCATGCCATATTAACTAACGTTGGCAAGTCGTATCTTAGATATTCCTGCAGGCAGCACTTAAATCCTAGTTTTATTAGTTCTAAGAACTATCTTGAATGCATCATGGTACATGCTTTTGTTCAGAAAAAAATATTTTTTGATTAAAAAAGTCAAAATGGGATTTTTTCATAAACATAAAAAATGTAATCTAAACTTTTCATTTGAACAATGTTCATTTTTTCAGTGTGAATAGCCTTTGGCTATCTGGTTCATACTGTAGAACATTCATACCTTTTTTGGTGAGGAATGTTAATGTTGAAAATATCAGTCATAAAGCCATAAGGGGTCTATAATCTGTATTTTACAAAAAAAAAAATGCCAACAAAAAACCTCAAAAAAAAAAAAAAAAGGACCCACCCCACCCCCCCAAATTATTAGACCTCTTCTGCTATCCTGGTTCTTCTCCATCAAAAAAAAACCAACAACCCACAACAAAAAAATATTTGATGTGGAGAACTATAGCAACTGCAATTAAAGGAGGACTATGAAGAAAATTCCCTCTGTTGTACAGGCATTTATGAAGACATGCATAAATATAGAGAGCAAGTAATCAAAAACTGTTTTTAATTTCAGGATTGAATGGAACCATTAGATTATCTGGTTTGACCTTTTATGTGCAATAAATCTTGCCCTTTTACTTTACTGTACTGGGCCCCATGATACGAATAAGGCAGTAGCATTTTAACAAGAAAAGCATCTAGATAGGAAAAGATGAAGGCACCATCCTTCCTTAATTATTGCTGTGTTCAATTATCCATTACAAATAAACGCCCAGTTTGGATTTGTCTGATTTCAGCATGCTTCATGTCATCTGTGTTTAGGATTTCTCCATCTAAGTTTGCTGTCTGTTAAGTTCA
The DNA here is from genome assembly GCF_965140245.1 of Athene noctua. NCBI lineage: Eukaryota > Metazoa > Chordata > Aves > Strigiformes > Strigidae > Athene > Athene noctua. The sequence continues at coordinate 18,277,541 of NC_134045.1, forward strand.
CTGTATTCATCAAAAAATTTAATACAATTCTTCTGTAAAAAATAGCGTTTGGTCTTGCATGTCCTCCATTTGTCACTGAAAGTTCCCATCGTCACTGTGACATTACTGAGACAAAGTAACGGTTTGTTGGTGCAGTACTAGCTACAAATCAAACCGCTAAATTCTAGTCTTCGTGTTTCAGTGTCTTTGTGCAGGAGGTCTGGCTAGAATAATGTTTCCTAAGTCATCTCTTTGTGCTATCTCGTTTTCTGGAGTTCACGCCATATTCGGCATACATAGTCAGCTTAAATGAATTTCCTAACAGCATTTCTGTGAGTGAAATTAAAGTATTTCCTCAGAATGAAGAGCCAGCAGATCGATTCTTAGTTAATTCACAGTTTCATTTATATGGACTGTTTGTTTTACATGTTATTGTTAATATTTTAAATGCTTTACAACATTTTTGCTACTATGTTTTTAGTAGCCATATTACTTATAGCTATTAATGCTGTTAAGATAATGTTTATATTCTGCAGAACTGAAATCATAAAGTCCCTGGTGATAGGTAATATAATAGGATACCCAGAATTACAAAACTGAAAAGCAGGTATGTTATTTTTTAATTTAAGCTTGTCCTTCTTCCCCTTATTGGCAGGGCTACATCAGCACCAGTATTCTAGCAACATCTTGTCACCTCACCAGCGAGAATTCCAAGGACTTTTAAATAATTCTTATTTAAATGTTGAAGGATACAGTGGACTGAACAGTTGCTGTCATATAACCAGGTCTAGAGTTCTGCATGGATCCAAAATAAGGCATTGTCAGGAAGATGAAATTAAGATAAGGATCTTAGTTCCTGTCATTGAAGCATTTTTCAAAATTTTGAAAATAGTAAGTACAGTTGCAATAACAATGGAAACCACTGCAAATAGAGAATACTTTCTTATACTGAAAACATTAAGAAAGTGATGTTAAAAAGAAAAAACTCCTCCTGACATTAATGCAAGAAGCAAGAAGATTATATACCACACTATTGATTTAATACAATTATTACTGCTGTTCAGTGGTTACTTAAATGGTTAGCTGAAGGTTAAATAAAAGCAGTAGTGAAGTAGAAAGAAAGAAGAAAAAGAAGCAGAGGAAGAGAAATAAAGATAGAGTGGAATTATCTTATCAGTAGCCTGGATCAATTATTTTTTTCCCCAGGAGATTTTACAAGATGTCCTATCATCGTCCATAATTATCTCCTGCTACTGCAATAGCTTTTTCTCTCTTCTAGCAGCCAGACAGTTCTGCATCTACAATGTAGAATCCAATTTATTTTTATGTTGTATTCTTCATTCAAGGCATAACAAAATGCTTTTCAAATACAGGCAGCATTACATTTTTTTCATAAAATTTTCATTGCTGTTTTCCCCAGTGAATTTTCCCAGATGGAAGCACTGCTCACTATAGCAGTAGTCCAAGATGTGTAACGTATAGATTGTTTTGCATTGGATTAGTTGACACTGCTATATTGTAGTGAGCAAGTCTCTATCAACAGGTCACAGATGGAGCTGGACTAACAGATTTTAATAAGAATGTCTAAACCAAACATTTCTTCACTGGATATTTTAGTATGTTCTGGTGAATATTTTAGTCCATATAAATCCCCTAGCGCTGTCAGAGTTTGAGGATGTCTTTGACTTCCTCTAGGGAATCTGTAAATGCTTTTATGACTATAAAACCTCAAGATTATATAGAAGGTTTTAGTCATGACTTGTGGGGCATGTGCTGTTTATTCTCATATAATAAATGAGTCATTTTATACAAGAAAATTCAGAGGAGGGAATTGGCCATGGTGCAGGTTTTCTAGATTGTATATAAGTCAGGTCCTAGCATGGCCTGTACCAAAAGGGTTGAGGAAAAATGAAATTTTGTAACTCTGGATAATTGACAAAAGCTGAAATGGGATGCACACTTCAAAGTGTAGACAAGTTACTTCAGTATCCCTGAAACGGGAAGGTTTCATGTAGATCAGGTCACAGAAGTCAAGACAGAGTCAGGTGTACGTCACCTTTTGTGCAATGGAGCACTATGTAAGGGTTAGAATCAAGAAGAGTAATGGCTATGTAAGAATTGAGAACAATAACTTTTTATCCCCGAATCTGTGAAACACTGACTGAGAAAAAGATAGATCATCATCTTTATTTCTGGATTACATGCCCAATTATTTTTAATCTACTTAGAGAAGAAAGCATAGACATGTGATTTAGGATTTACTAATGTAGATCATTAATTCTACTGTTCTTGATCTTTTGGAATGTTTAACTTTAAACATTATCTTAACAGACAACTTTCCACATTCAAAGCATCACTGGAGGAAAACAGAGCTCTTTCTCCTGTCAGAAGACAATGAAGTGTATGAACACTTTGAAAACATGGTTGGGCATAGGCACTCTTACTTCATAGTGACAGGACTGCAGTGTAAAGTCTGACTAGTTCCCAAAAGACTCCCCAAGGGGCTACTAAGAATGGACTCTAACTAGTGTTTTCTGAGACTAAGAAGTGATTTCAGCCACTCAGGGCTCTGAGTGTAGAGAAAGAGCTCCAAGGCTTCCATATGCTCTATATTTCCTTGACTAGAACCTGTACAGCTGAGAGTATGTTTTTCTGCAAATTTCTGTTGACTAAGTGAACATGATACCTAAAAATCAAGAAGAAGGCGCATTCTGATTTGTTTACTTTATATATGATAATTAGTTAAAAAGCTAACATTTTCTTTTCTAAAGTGATAGTTTAAGCAAAACTATAACAAGCATTGTAAAGGAATAAGCCCAAGGACTCCTAAAATAATATTTTATGAATCTCCAGATGGTTGTGTTAAATGATACAAATAATCATGTTAACCTACTCGCTAAGACATTAACCGACAAAGGATGGTGTAATGATTAAACAGTGTACTACATTCTCATGTTTTGTTTTTTACAAATCCAATGAGTTTTAGTGCAATTTACTTAGAATATTCTGTTGTGTTTTTTTCTCCTTATGTGGCTTTTATTTTTTTTTCCTTGCTTTGTATTTGAAGTGTTCTACCTGAAATGTTATTCTTCTGTACTAACAGGAAGAGTATGGCTAGTTACAGTGCTTTGGAAAACTGCATACTTTTAAGATGAATGGCAATTAGCACCTTTTTATTTTAGGATTTTTGTAATATCTTTTTTCTTTCACCTTTGTACATTGTCTTGTAGATATTATTCTCATCATTTTATACTGCATTTGATGTCTTACCTAGGTTTTTTCTGTCTTGTGATTCAAACATCAAGTGTTTATGATTTTTGTAGGTCACTTCAATGTTATATTCATACTGGATTCTTTCAGGCAGTCTGTGCTTTGAACTGAAGCAGCAGTATGTAGTTTCCTTCTGTACCTTTTCCTTCACTTTATATTGTTATATTGGGCTTCCTGGACAGTGTTTCATATGTCTCTAAGTTTTACTGGAGGATCAACACTTTATTTTTTATAATCATGTTGTGAACTGGAGAGGAACAAGGATCAGTATATAAATAAAGAAACAGAATATTTCTCTTTGCCAGTGGCATAAATGTAAATGGCTTTAGTGGTGACTTGAAGAATAGCAGCATTAAAGAAATTGTATTCTGAATCAGAGGAATGATCCAAATAAGTAGTTTTGGCAAGCAAATGGTACTTTAAACCACATTAAGTTCGCTGTGTACTCTGTGGCCTTTCTGTAAAGACCTCTGCTAGTCTGTAAACCAAGAACCAGTGGACTGCTGGTTCTTATACACTTCTAAGAAGATTGGAACTACAAACAGCTGTGGAGCTGACACCTCAGTCAGCGCTCCCTGGGATTTTGGTGGTTTGGTTTCCTCTGCCTTCTGAGCTACAGAATGTGTCCTATGTGTTCTGCACTGGTCTTGTAGATGGGGAATAGAGTTTGTATGGCTGAAGAGCATGGAGATTTGTCTGTTCCCTTGTTTGTCCTGGTATGAGGAAGGGAGAGAGTAGATTGACTTTACAAGTTTTAAAATTTTTATATTGTCTTTGGAAATCACATTTTAGAAAACATTAGTCAGGTACTGTTCTGTAACAAGACACTTTAGCAAACAAACAGGTTGAGGCCAGATTGTGGTAGACAGATGTATGTCTGTGGTGTGGAGATGTGAGACTGAATTACTGCAGGAACAACTTCCTTAGTCTGTGGGATTAGCACTATGATCGTCATTTAACAGACAGGATTAGCACTATGCTAATCGTTCTTCTGAAGGATGAGCATGTATGTCCAATTTGCTCTGATGACTGGTCAGGATCAGAATGAATAGCAATGCCATCTACTTTTCACCCTTTGTACATGGCATACGTGTCCTTTAATTACTCCATACTATTCTGTGCTAAGAGCTGAGAATGCTGATAATTATTTTCAAAGTCATCAGAAAAAGCAAAAAGAAACTGCTCCCAGACAAATCTATCTGTTATTCCATTAAAAGTAACAAGCATGTTAGATTCCAGTTTACTCTAATGGAAACCTTTTCTGTATATCTGATATTATGTTTCCACAAAGAATTACTGTTACCTTGAACATTATCTAGGCAAAATGAACCCATCATTCCTCAGAGGAATTTACATAAAAATGAAGCTATTCCACCCCCATATTGTAAGTAATACAGTAATCTACTCTTTATACTCCCCTGGCTTTTTAAGCCTTTTCTAAAGTGTTGTACAATACGACACACTTGATTTAAATAAACTGTTTCTTGATAAAAACAAGGAGTCTGTTAGAGCTGTTCTATAATTGTGTGATGTCAGAAATAATGGGCAGAAAATTCTGTACATGAAAACCGGCACAATTTCATTGACTTCAAATCAGTTTTGTGAATGAATACCAGAATTTAACAGCTGTAGGTGTAAGTTGTGACAGGCCCAACATGTGAAGACTGGACAGCACCGTTGAAATTAGTAGACTGGTTTAGGTTCAACTGGAGAGGAACAACGAGAGCTTGATCCTCCTTAAGCAGGAGCAAATGACTTCAGCTACAATCAATAAAAGTTACTTTTATCCAGGAGAGGTCCAAAATCTTTAACATACATACTTTCTGTCTCAAAACAGTAACAAACAAATGCAAAACAATTCAGGAGCAAAACAAAACTGAAAATAGTTAATTATCATTTATAAATGTATTAGCTTGCTGAATATTCTAATGAACCAAAGCAGGAATATTTAATTTCAATGCTATTCTGCTCAGGAATGTTGCCAAAACCAGCAGCTATGGAAAGAAAGTAATACCTGTCAGACCATGGTTTAAGATCGATAAAAAAAAGTAACCTTTTAAACTTTGATGTCATTTGCTTACTTTTAGATAAATGAGTAAAAGTGACATATTACCAGCATGGTATAGCTGAACATTGTAAAGAATCATTAATACTTAACCAGTAGGAGAAACCAGTGGCAAAAGGCATAACTCAGCCACAAGTCTGCCTGGCAAAGGGGTTCATTAGAGCTCTCTTGCTGGTGGGAGCATCTGCAACACTTCCCACAAATTCATCTATGTGTGAAGATGCTGACTGTAGCAGTTCTGCTGTATCACAGTGGATGAGTTGGTGTTGATATATGGAATCAGAATATCTGCTTCAACAGAAGCAGCACAGCCCCATTATTTTAATAACATAGATCTCAAACTGAGTCTGTGTTGCTGCCTGGAACGGCAAAAAAAATTTCTTATTTTTCAGCTAATACTGAAGAAATTTTGGAGGAATTGAATGTATTTCTGAAGTTAAACTACTTGCAGAATTGGGGGGAGTGTTAAAATACAGAGGAAAAGGGTAATTTAAAAAATATGTTATTTTCACTTTTTTATGTATCTCTATATATTTTTACTTTGGCACTGTCTCTGTGCAATATTCTTTAGAACAGCACTTGTATGAGCCAAAAAGAGGTTTAATATGCAGTGTCCTGGAGGAGAGGTGCTCCTGAGCTGCAACTGCTACTCACCAAGGTAGATGCTGAACTGACAGACATAGACTAAATGTGCCTGTACTGTGTTAAGCTGTAATTCAGGTGCAACTCTCTGTATAGCAATGACATCTTGGGGCTGGGAAGGCAAGAATATAGTCCTGATAGTTTCATTCCCCGGATCCAGGTTTGGATCTAATAGTAACAGAAGCTTTACGGTGGAATAAGTGAGCTGTTAAAATCACAAATTAATTCATGTGTAAAAGTGCCCTTTCCTAAGGCACTTTGTTTGATGACAATGATAATACTACTTTGTATTATGATGATAATACTTAGCATTTCTTTGGTATCTTTCATCTCAGGATTTCAAAGCACTTTACAAACGTAATGAATCATGCCTCACGACACCTTTGTAAAGGAGATGAATGACAAGTCTCATTATAATTGCTTTGTTATGGAGACAGATTTTTAGCATTTAAGTTTAATGGAGTTACAGTATTTTGTTTGTTGAGAAGACAATGTAAGTTTTTAATATATCGGCAAGTCCGTAGACTCTTTAGACAATGTTTCATTTTAACTTAGTTATTCTTCCCTTTTCTTGATGTGAATCATCTTTCTGTAGATGAGTATGGCTAGGACTCTGATTAGATTTGCTGTTCTCCTTTTCTTTCCATTTGCCTTTACTAGTATTTCAAAATATTTCAAAAAAATACTTTGGAAACACACTTTATTTTGAACATAAGGTCTTCACCTTTAGAAAGAAGCCAGATGTATCTTCCATGCACTGAGAAGTTTCTTCTTGGGTCGTAGCCATCATCAGAAACTTCTATTTTTTTATCTTGGTTTGAGCTGGTAGCACAAAGCACAGGTCACCAGTGTATTTAATGGCTTTCCTGTGTTTTGCATAACTATTTCTGTAATCAGGGCAAACATCTATTTTTGACATATGGATCGAATCCTTTGTTTTTTTCCTGAGTACACCTTATAAAGATTGCAAAACAATAGAATGCTTTTGCTTTCTGTGGGAGAACTATATTATGTAATTATAAGCAATGCTTAATACATATATTTTCCTCTTATTTTTTTGCATTTCCATGATTTTCTAGTTATATGACAGTTTATAACAATGAATTAACTAATCTTCTCTCTTTGCCATTTAGGTAGGTTTTCAAATATGTGCTTTCAAGGACTTTCATTTCACTACAATATTTCAATGGCCAATGAGGCTTACCTGTTAATTCCGTCCAGAAAATGCATAATGGTGCGATAACCTTGTTATCTTGAACATTGCACTGCTTTTAGTAGAACTTCACTTAACCATCTTCATCAATCATCAGATGTCATGTAATCTGCACCATGAATAAGTTGAAATTTGTGCTCAGGCTTGATTATATAATTATAAATGTTTGTTGTTACACATTTTTAACTGCTGCATTTTCACATTTCATTGCCTTTACATATCTAATATATATGAAGATTCATAAAAATAGGCTGTACTTTTTTTTTTTTCCTGGGAATATGTAAATTATAAAAATATATTTATACCGGATACATTATCCATCTATAAGCTCCTGGGGAAGAAAGTCATAGAAGTGCTTTATTATCAAACCAGTGAACTTCATAATTTGGAAGTTCAGTGGAATATTTCTGTGCACATCATTATTGTATTAATTGATACCCTTATAGGTGTTCTCATAAAACTTATTTAAACTGAGAACTGATTTTTGTTTCATTCAACTAACAAAATGGAAATTTAAACATTTAGATTTTATAATTGAAATGAAGCTCAAAATATTATTATAGTTGAACTAAATGCTGTATTCTGCTCAAAGAGGGCATTACTACAGCTAGGTTTTAACCATTTAGATTTGAAAATCTAATTTTAGATAAATTTCATTTATAAATAACATTTTTGCACATTTTGTTTAAAATATATGAAAGCAACATTTTACTTTTCTAAAATATTTCCATTTTCCCAGTTCCTCAGCCAAACCTGCACACTAGGTTTAATGTCAATTTACCAATAGTTTGTTGTTAAAACCTCAATTTAATATTTTGATTAATAACAAATAAACCTTCAGGTACATTAAGGAAATGAACATTCTAAACTGGAGATGTAGACATGCAAATTAAGGCCAAAATTAAACAAGGCACTGATTGTTTCGTGCTGAAAAAAAATATTCTTTTTGTTAATTGGGATTTTAATTGGAGATTTACAGAAGCTGAAGTTCCAAATGCTTTGGAAGGTGAGAGACTGAGTGCCACAGGGGCTATTTGATTTAGGACAGAGAGGTGAAATGCATGGAGGCCATGGATATAATTTCAAACTGCACAAACTAGGAATATTGGACTACAGGAATAATTTCTATTTCATGGACTACTCAGGAATGTCATGTAGGACATGCTTCACTACACCGTATACATTTTCATTTTTTATTATTATAATTAATAAAAATTACTGGTGTTATATTTCCTAGTGACAACTTCATTTCTAGAGAATGAAGTTATATTGAAATTTGAATACCTTCTCTGGTCTTTTATATCAGGCTCTGCAGCCTTTATGTCTGATTTCAGGCCATAATTGCTCTGGGCAATAAAACCCCCCTCTTTTACTCTCTATGTGCATTTCAGTGACATTTTATTTCAGAAAAACTGCTATGTAATTGTATGAAATGTGAACTTGAGCATTGTTGTATCACGTCATCCAAATAATAAGAAATCACTTCTGAATTAAAGATGCTTTCTTTTAAGAGTTTTTTTGCAGCCAAATTTAAGGCCAGTAGAATTTGGAGACTCCTTCAAATTAGCCCATTGTATAATGTTTCGTGTTTAATGTATAATGTCTATATGTAGTTTAGATTATTGGAAATTATTCTTTTAGTATCTTTAAAATCTTCATACTTCAGTTACTGAGACACATACCAGAAGAGGATGATTTACAGTGCTTCATTTTCGGGGTTAAATGTGCAAAAAATGTGTATGTCTACTTTGTGCGTGTTTTATTTAATACTTTGGTGTACAATACCTTTATAGTTGTGCTCAGAAAGCATAACTATGTCCACTCAGCTTCATGACTAATCATTTTGTACATGCGTGCATAAGCAAATTGAAAAGGCACGCAGTACTCAAAATTGCATGTGTGGTTTGGGAATGTAGCATGAATCTCTTCTCAAAATCTCTTACCTATAGATCAGCTTCAGAAGAACCAGAACAGAATTCACTGTTTGTTAATCAGTTCCTTGGAATTCTTATTTATTCAGGAAAATTTGTCAACTGAGCCTGTGACTTTCAGAGTGTCAGATGGATATTGCGTCCTCTTATGCCAGATGAGAAATTAATTTGAATGAAATGAAAATTTTCCTCTGCCTCGAGAATTACAGATTGTTGTACTCATCTCATGGGTGCTCTTAGAGTATCCTGCAAATAACAGCTACAAAGATCTAAGAGCACAGACCTCCAGACAAAAAAAAATATTTCTATTAAATACCGTTTAATGAATGAAGAAAAGGAAGATGAGGCATCATGACTGAAATATTCAGACATGGAAGTGCTGAATATCAGTCTTGTACCCAGGAAAAAACAAAATAACTCAGACTAAGATATTGAAATGTCTTCTCAGTTAATTTGAGTCCATTATGAACAGGAACTGGGTAACTGAATGTGGGCCTTGATATCAAAATGCATAGATTTGTGCTTTAAACCTATACTCAAAGTTTTACTGAATAAGTGGCTAGAAGAGTAACATAAACCTATCTAATACCTGAAGTCAAACGAATCCAGTGATGTGATTATGCTCTCATAAATGCCCTCGGAGTTCCCTTCAGCTTGCTTGCACCCCTTCTTGTTCTGTTACACTATTCCATGATGTTCAGTTTCTGTGCCAGCTTTCAGGTCCTTAAAAGAGGTTCTTTTGGCAGCTGCAAATGCTCTTATGAGCAACTGCATTTGAAATTTATCCAACTCTCAGACAGTTGTAAAATCTTGCAAATTGAAAATCCTTGGATCTCCTGGGATATCACTGTTTAAGATCATGTTTAATCTCCTTTTAATATCCTCTCAGCAGTTTGATCCTGATCTCACAGGGATGTAAATTCAAAGTAACTCTCCTGAAGTCAATGTAAAATCTAAGTAAGCAAGTGGTGTTATTTTGGATTTATGGCCTAAGAACAGAATCTGGCATAACATCCCTATATTTTAGCTCATTGAAACAGCAAGTGTAAAAGTTTCTGAATCATGTACTGTTCTTTCTTCATCTTTACTAGCTAAAAGGCTTGTTTGCTTTAGTTAAACTTGATCTGAAGGCTAATGATGTTAATAATTAATCGATTATGTTCTCTAGCTTCTTTACCTCATCTGTTTACCTCTTTATGTTCCAGTTCTCCTATAGAGTCTTTGTTAACTTTTCAGCAAAACAGATCTTGAAATGGTACAACAACAGTATAAGTTTAATTGCCATAACAGAAAAATCATCTTCCTTTTCATGCTCTCTGCATGATCAGGAACTTCAAACATCTGGAAATATTTTTGAATCTTGGGGATTAAAACCCCAAGGATGTGGGGGTATTAGTGCATGGAAAACTGACTATGAGCCAGAATCAGCAGTCCAGAAAGCCAACCATATCCTGGGCTGCATCAAGAAAATTGTGGCCAGCAGGTCGAGGGAGGGGATTCTGCCCCTATATTCCATGCTCGTGAGACCCCCCCTGCAGTTCTGTGTCCATCACCAGGGGCACCAACAGAAGGAGATGGACCTGCTTGTGCTGGTCCAGAGGAGGCCACGAAGATGCTCAGGGGCTGGAGCAGCTCCCCTGTGAGGACAGGCTGAGAGAGTTGGGGGTGTTCAGCCTGGAGAAGAGAAGGCTCTGGGGAGACCTTAGAGCGGCCTCCCAGGACTGAAAGGGGCTGCAGGAAAGGTGGGGAGGGACTCTTGGTCAGGGCGTGTAGGGATAGGACGAGGGGTAACTGAAAGAGGGTAGAAAGGAGTAAACTGAAAGAGGGTAGATTTTTGTGAGAACTAAGGAAGAAATCCTTCCCTGTGAGGGTGGTGAGACACTGGCAGAGGTTTCCCAGAGCAGCTGTGGCTGCCCCCTCCCTGGCAGTGTTCAAGGCCAGGCTGGACGGGGCTGTGAGCAACCTGGGCTGGTGGAAGGTGTCCCTGCCCAGGGCAGGGGGGTTGGGGCTAGATGGTCTTTAAGGACCCTTCCAACACAAACTGTTCTATGATTCTTTGAACCTTGGTTTTGTTGGGTGCTTGTAGCCATTACTATCAATTTTAGTATTACAGTTAAAGGGCTAAAAGATCCATGGATTCAGTCTTTTTTAAAATGTGTAAGTATGTGTAGCTCTTGAGGACATGAGGATGGTGTTTATCAATACTGTTATTAAATTCTCTATTTCTAAGTACTCTTGATTCAGAATTTTTGAATACTGTGATCTAGCAGCACAATCTAATTAAAACTTCAAAACAATGCTAAACTGCATTATCAAACTGAAAAATAAAATGCCTAGGCCTATAATATAGCACCATGTACTTTGTGCATGACACCATAAAAATCAGGTTGTCAGGGGCAGCTCCATGTGTTTATTTGCAGAAGGCTAGATGAGACTCCATTGAAATAAATGACTTTTAAAATCTGAGTAATCTATCATTTTACCATCTTGTAGGTATGCTCTTGAAATTTTAGACCAGTATCTTGATCCATTCAGGACAGGTCTCAGTGCCTGTTGTGGAATACAGCAATGGAAGGGAATGTCTACTTCTTTCTGAAATGCCACAAAAGGCAACTTATTTCCAAAAAAAATGCTTCGAAAGCTAATGAGAGTCAGAGTAATAAATACATCCCTAAAAGCAGAAAGCAACTACAGGGAACGTCTTAGAGCACACTACATGGGAGAGGGTTGCAGGTACTTCTTTCCGTGGAAATTAGTTCATCTAGATGCTGAACAGCTTAGTGAGGGCTACATGCACATTCCTAGACTGCAGCAGTGGAAAATGAAGAAAGATGAGGCTTTCTCTGAGTAGGTCTTGTGGAAACGAAAGCACTGTCCATGGGTTAAGGGCTTTGCAGATCCAGAACATATGTAATTTTCTTCAATACCCCTAGGAAAGAGCCATTCAGATGTGTTAAATTGTATGAAATGCTTATGTGAAGCATTTCTTTGTGTTCTATGACATGAACGTAGGCTGAAGAGGCCTAGTCCATGTGGAAATTTGTATTAGTTTCTTTTTTAAATATGCAGGTTTTCTTCCTTTGTTGATTAAATCAATGGAGATGGTGTATTGGATTTTCAGATGGAATATGTTTTTCTTCTAGTTGTATTTGGCAGTGTGGCAGCATAGTTGGAGCACGTTTTCCACGATTTGTTAGCACCCACAATATTTCACTTGGAAAAAACCTGACATTGTTTGATGCTTTAAGCATCTGTGTTAATCTACCTTCTGATTTTGAAAAATGGAAGGCAAACAGTAACACATCTCAGCTATTGAATCAACAGAAGATTTGTGGGGGTTTTTGTCTCAAAAACTAAAAAACTTCACCAAATATACAGAACAAATAGCCAAAAGCATCAAATGACCAAGCAACAGAAATGCATTATAAAAAGCTGTATTTCTCACTAATGTAATAAAATACAGTGGTGGCAGAAATCTTTATTTTTTAAATAGGGAAACATCAAAAATTAAACTGGCATCCAAAATGTAAGTCACCTAAGAATTGTTTACATTAGTTTACACGGTTGTTGCTCTGACATTATTCCTGTAGCAGTGGTAGTTTATTTGTAGTGGCTGTTTGACTGTATAGGTACTCAGTGGGTTGAGCTGTGCAGCTGAAGACTGACCAGCCAACACCTGTCTTCTCATGAGCACTCACTGCTTGGCCAAAGGATAAAAGGAGCTCGTTCAGAACCTCTCCCATGTGTGGATGCTGCAAAGCTGTGGGCCCTGATCTAAAGCTCACAGAAGTCAATACAAAGCCTTCCCCAACTTCTGTAGTCATTGGACACGCCCCGCTGAAATCTCTCATCTCACTCTCCTTCAGGCATAGAACCTTAATGTTTGTACTGATTTCTAATTTCTACTGATTTCTTGCCTAAAGGACACCATTTTTTTTTTCTCAGAAGCTTGTTAGCTTATCTATCTAGGCTGGATTAAAGATAAATATGTATCTGAGCTTCCTGAATTAAAACCTATCATTTTCAAGCATGCCTTTCATCACCTCCTGAGTGTGATTTATAGCCCTTGGCCTACTTGTACGTGAAACTAAAAGTGCTGTGCAATAGTTGGTTTATATTATTGGGAAATAAAGAAAAAATATCACCAGACTCTTCAAGTAACTATCTAGACTCAAACAAAATGATACTTTATTATACATAGGTTTTAAAAAAAAAAATCATTTACTTAGTGATAAATGAAATTTTAAACTACGTGCCAGATTTATAGTAAAGCAGTGCCATTTCATTTTTCAACTAGTTTTATAACTGAGATTGTTTTTGAGTTTTGTGATTGATTATTGTGCGAATCATCTAACGTGTTCAGTTACGACTCATCTGACAAACTCTAATGTCTAGTTATATTTTTATCTTCTGATAAAAGCAATATTAAAGAGTTATAATCTTGTGGACTTTAAATAGTCAAGCAAACGTATATTTCTTTTGATAACTTTTTAACTCCAACTCTTTAGAGAAAAGTCACTTAGTGGTTCTTTTCAGTAGCAGATAGATGTTAATGCAGTGATAGCATATCACTTGGTTCAGTATTATGTATGGCTTAAAGTAGAATTTATGGCTAAAGGTTTATAATTTTGTCATTATTTCGTTAGTCTGTACACAACAGCTCAGTTAATAATTGTTTACTGATCTCTTGCAATCGTGATAGTGGTTGACCTCTTGGATCTGTGCAACATGGTTCTTCCTCTGCTGGTGTAAAAATGCCTTTGATTATGGCCTTGTATGGATAGATAAGTAGCTACCAACTCATAGTACCTGGAACAGCATGGGTACATACACAAAAATCACAAATAACAATCTGAAATACTTGAGGCGCATGCTGGGCAAGATTGACTATCTCAAGCTGCGGGCATTAAATGAAGAAAGATCTTTGTGCTAGATAAGCATGACTGCCTGGTGTTCATCAGTACAGAAGGGTTAGCAGCTGAGATTACAGGAACATCATTCCCCTTTAAATCTTCTTGGGCACTGTTTGGGCTGTTTGCAAACTGATGTTGGATATACCCAATATACATATAAAGAGTATTCATAGCAGAGCAGAAGTACGTTCTAACAAATCAAATGTTCTTTAAACAGAACACAGGAAAATGGAAAAAAATAAAAGCAAGATTGTGAAGACTGTATTTTTTTCTTAGGTTTTGGAAGCAGCATGATCATTAATTGTACAAAATAAGCAACACTCAGAAATGGAATTAAAAGACATAATTATTAGCAGTTATTTAGCTATGCTATATCTTATTATCAAATGATGTGTGTACAAGCCGTGCTCTCCAGTAAGATGCAGCGAGTTTTTTTTCAAACTTGTTTTCTAATAAAATAAATTATGTAAGCTACAAGTTGAATACATTAGAGGGATATATTTGGAGGCATCATCCTGCTTTACATCCTATGCAGACAGTGCCATACCCACAGATGTGTGTGCATGCACATACATATAAAAATGCATTTCTTTCTTTTAATGTGCAGTGTCAGAAATAAATGAGTTTCAAGTTCCTAACTAAATAATACCTTGTCTAAATGAGAAATTTAATTTTCTGATCTGTATTTCTAAAAACCCATTAGCAAAAGACATTGATACATTAAAAAGTTTATGAGGTCTGTCTGACTCACCATTTAGGCCTTTTTTCCCCCTGAATTCTTCTGCGCTGTAATTTTTGGATACTAGGTTGGAACTATAAATAGAGTCTATAGTTGCGAATCTACATTGGCCAGCAGTACTCTCTGCATATAGCATTTTTCAATTAATGTCCTTATGAATAATTCTCTGATAATCTACTTCAGTATTGTAAAAACCACCTAGCTGGTTCTCAATCCTTGACTGGGTCTAATCCATGACCCAAGGCAACTAATGCCTGTCTCAGTGGCTCTGGAGATCTCCCAGGCTTGAGAGAACCCTTCACAACATAAAGGCTGACTAGCCCTGTCCTACCTGGTCTTCAGTAGATCACAGTAGAGCCGAGGAATAAGGACATTGGCCAGAATGCTGCTGCATCCTTACTTATCACAACAATTGTTAAAACTGAATCAAATAGTCCCAGAACTCTAATGGCTGTATCAGGATAAGATGGTCTCAAGGCTCACTGACAGAAACGTCTACTTGTCCATATACAGTACATGCCAAACCACTTCCTTGGATTTTATAAAACAAGGTAGCTCCCCTCAACAAAGTCTTAATAAAAACAGACCTAGTTTTAAAAGGTCTCTGAAAGCTGGAAAAAATAGACTTTTGTTCTACTGCAACCTAAATGAAATTGGACTCAATTCTGCTCTCTTTTATGGGTAGGCAGATGCTTATTCTGTGACCTGAGTCTGGCCATTTGGATTTTCATCTTCATCATGAAAACGAGTTAGAATGTGAAATGCCATCAAGGCCGGACTCCATTGACAGATTAATGAGCAGCTTTGCTTCGCTCTGGTATAGGAATGAGACCTTTTTTGGTAGTGAACAGGGAAAGGAGGTAACCAAGCCCAAAATATGGGTTCCTCCTTGATATACAAGGCACATCATACCTGTATTTGAAAGTACAATCCTGGGCACCACTTGGACTACGTGACTAAAGCTGATGATTTATCACTGTAGCTAGTGCACTTAGAAGCAGCTCCATGTGCACATCTGAATTTTAAAAAACAAACTCCCCCCCAGACCCTGCATAGCACTGTTTATAAGACTGTAGTATTTCCATAGTTCAGTCTAGTTTTTACTGTAATCCTTCTCCCACTTCAAAATTTCCTTTTCTCTCCAGGTTTCAATGCTTCAAGTACAATCCACTGATACAGCCAAAGAAAGATTTTTGTTTTGCTAACTTTGTAGAGATATTGTATAGAATTTTTTTAACCTCAGTGTTTTTGCCTTTATTTTAACCTTTCTCAAGTAAACACATGTTGTTATATTCTTAAATTTCTACAAGGAATACATTTGTTATTGAAAAACCACTTCTAGGTATCAGCTGCTTTGAGCTGTTCATTCTTCGTCGTGTCAAAGCCTGGTTTCCTTGCCACAAGATGCACTCTTTTCATAAGTAATATTTTTCTTACAGACTTGTCTTCTCACTCTGCTGGTATTGTGGCTTTAATTAGTTTGTTTGGGTTTTTTTTGTTTTGACTCAAAGAACAATTTTTTTCTCTCCTTCAATCCTGCTTAGTGTTTACATTTTTACATAAGAATCAAAATTTTCTTTGTTTCATTCGCAAAATGATACTGAAATAGAAGGGCATTTTGGACAAAAACTTTGTTCAGACTATGTGGAATATCCTTTATTATAAATCTCTTTTTCACTGTCTCTCTTGCTTCTTCCTGAACTCCCAGCTCCTGCAGATAGCAATATGCTGTTCATGTGCCTTTTAAATCTCTAATACTTTCCAGGTGAGAAGAAAAGTGAAGGAAATTGCAGGTCTGTTAAAGGTAGCTGAGAAAGAAGGGAATCTGCTGGAAGCCATGTGGGAAAAGGGACCTGTAGGGCCTGGAGAAAACAGGGTCAAAAGATGGAAAGAAGTTTCTTCTTTCATACTTACTGCCCAACCTATTGAATAAATCAGACACTGATAAATTCTTTTGAATTGCAAAACACTTTTTGGAGTTCAGTTTCTGAAGTTCACAGTTCAAGTTTTTCAAGCACCCTAATACAAATGACCAGTTTAAGCTTACAATATACCTGCTTATGCTTATTTCATGAACTCAGCTGCAATGTTTCCTAGAACAAGGATTCAATTAGCAGAAGTGCATGTACCCCTTCAGATGCTTTGAAAACAAATCAGCTAGCTTATTTTCACATGATAAATGGGTTAACTTCCCATGCAATGAGCAGAATTTTAACAAACTTCAGATTCTGTAAGCCTACAGTAGATAAAAAAACCTTTTTTTAGGTTTCACAGATTTGTTATCACAGATGTTCTTAAGCTAAATATATGGATATGCAAAAACAAATACTGTTTAAAATATGTATAAACTTCCGTTATTTATGTCTGACACTGATTTCATTCTGACACCAGGTTTCAAGCAGCTGTAAGTGCTAGCTCCAGACCTCACTGTACTCCACTGCTGCTCTGCCATGACTTCCATGGCATCAAGATAGGCAAGGCCTGGTTTTTTGGTTTACATCTAACATTTTGTGAAGGGAGGTGGCAACTGTAATTAGGACTTCCCACTAGTTAATCTGATATTGTCCACATTGTATTTACATTGGCTTCAACATGCCATTCATAAAGCTACCATCTAGCCTAAGGCTTCATAAATGAAGAGTCACCAACCTGTAGAAATAGTCTGCAAAGGCAGAAATTTGCGGTAGCGTATCCTCCTTCCCTTGACTTTGTGTGTTGTAGGAATGGCAAGGTCTGACTTGGGCAGTCTGTGAAAATCTCCCATCTAATATGCTGTGAATGCACACGTGAGCACTGGTTGAAATTCAGTGGAGTAGTTCTGCAGATGTTCTGGGGTACCCTTCTTCCCTGCACTCTTTTATGCAAACCACTATCATTTTTTTTTGCAAGGACTCTGTGCAATACTTCTGAAATGATGGTAGGGTAGTTTGGAACTGCCTGAATGTAAACTGTAATGGCTAAAGGGAATATATATACCAAATGTTGTCATTTATCAGCATCACATACTGATTTTGGTTTGACCATTTCTTATTTTCTGTATCTAACATAAAAAGCAGGACTCATCTCATCTGACTTGTAGATGGTTGTAGGTATGTTTCTAGTCTGAGCAAGCTGTTAAAGACCCTTCGGTGTACAGAGAGGCATCTCCAGCTAGGGGCCTGTCCCAGTTAGAGGGACTTCTTTTTGTCAAGATTAAAGGAACTCTTACTATAGATCTAGGTAGCCTGTTACTCAATTTTAAAAAGGCTTAGGGTAGGTGAAATTAATTCCACAGTGGTTATTAATGTAATCAGACTTGGGACTTAGCCAGAGGTACATATAGATTTCAGCAGGAGTTTAGCTTTAAGTTTGTTTGCAGATAAGAGCCGTCTATCTGTAGATCCTATAGGAAGATGAACAAACAAGGGAAAAATAGTAGCAGAACCTGATTGGTTTACACCAAGATTTGCAGAGGGAAGGGAGGAAACAAGCCACTCACCAGATCAGATGTTAAGACACTCATTTGTTAACATGCCTCCTTGAATGGAATTAATGAAACCTTTCATTATAGATCAATACACTCTTTGACTAGAGAATAACATGGGTACCTATTGTATATGCTTAATTAGATTGAAATTGCTTTCACATTTCCTTTATATTCAAAAAAATCAGATCTCAGCAGTTTAAAAAAGGGAATTACAAAAGTCATCCCTTCCACTGTGCAGCTAAAGCCAGCAAGAGAAGGAAAAAAGGGAAAAAAATGCTCAGCGAACTGCCCAGCTCTGGGCTTCAGCTTAGTGGCAATTTTGGCAGAGCTGCACTCAGTAGTACTCACTATAGTGTATCCATAAAGAAAACAAATGTTAATTCTCATACTGTCATCACAGGAGGCTGATGGTGTCTGTTAAAGGCAATAGGTTTGGACTGTGACTGTATGGAACTGTTTTGAGACATATTTCCCTTCCTCTCATATTTTCTCTCCAAAACTAATTTCTTGACAAAACTGTTCCAAATTAATGTGCATCATCCTCCTTCCTCAGCTACGTCTCCCCAAAAACATTCTTGAGTGATCCTTTACATGTTATATTTCTCGATGGCTATCACCTCTGGAATTTTCTTTCAGAAACCACTCCTAAAACTAGTTTTCTTATCACCACAGCCCTATTCCTATCAAAATAAAGCCCTTTGTAGTTCAATACCAATTAATTAGCTGCCTTGTTTACTTCATGCTTGCCTCTTAGACCAGGGTGTTTCTGGGTTTGTTCACTGTCCCAAGCTCTGAGTTTCCCACACCAGGGCTGCTGCCCTCGTTGCCCACCCGCCCTGTGCTCAGCCCGCTGGGTCCCAGAGCGTGGTGGCGGGTGCTGCGGCAGCGCTCCGGGCCGCAGTGCCCTGTGTTTGGCTCGGAGCCCTCCCACCGCTGCTCTTCCACCTCATGCTACATGCAGGAGTTTCCCCGGTGCATTTGTGAATCTAATTGTTGAACTCTCAACATCCCTCTGAAGGAAATTTTAGCCATAATTCTCCAAGGCCCTCAGCTTTGCAGCCAGGAGGCTCCTGCTCTTTCCCTGGGGCTGACATCAGGCAGGACTTGCTACTCTGCTGTGCTAAGTTCAGTGTCCCTCGGCCTCCTTAGGATGCATTGTTTATCAGCTTGCCTCCTTCCAAATTCTTTGTTTGTACAGTGGCAGCTTTTGTGCCAATTTTTTTTTTTTCCTTTGCCTGGAGTTATTGGCAGAGCTAATTAACCACAGAATATAAAAGCCTTGTTCTTCGGGGCCAAGTGGTGTGGCCGCAGAGCAGCGTGAGTGCTGCCTTGTGGCGTGGGGGATGAACGGTCGGATGGGTTGCCTGAGGATGGGCAGATTATCTTCGCAAAGAGGTGCCTAGTTATTTCCAACAGCGAATGCAATCCTTATTCTTGAGGGGCTGCACACAGCATCCTTCCTTGCTCTGCTCTGCACTGCTCCACAGCTACACAGATGGCACCGACTATGCTGACAGCCACCTCAGAGCACACAGGTCTTGGCTGCCATGAGGAAAGCTGGTGGGTGAGAGGAGACTCTCCAGCTCACATGTGCCCGTGTGGTACAGCAGGAGGGGACTGCGTGCTGCCTCTGGCTTTGGATGGGTACATCAGCTCAGGGCACTTCTCCCTGGGCTGGTATAGCTCAGCCCCACCTGGGAGTGGTGCCTGGTGTTTTCACTTTAGGTAACGGTAACAGAGAGAGTAAAAGAGCGTGGCAACAGGGGGGTCAGGTGTCTTTGAGAAGGGAAGGGTCTTCACCTCCAGCGGGGGGGCAGCCTGCCTGGGCAGAGAGGCCTGGCCTCTGGCTGTGAGCTACAACAGACTAAGATTTTCCACATCCAGAAATGCTTGAGGAACTTTTTTTTTTTTTTTTTCTGGACAAATGTCTGATCATGACAGGAAACATGATAGGATTCGGTATAAAATACTTCTGCTGTTTGTCCAGCTCAGACCATTTGTCTGCACTCGGAGGTAGGGGCAGCCCCGCGAGCGGGAGACCTGCGGCGGCAGTGGGCCGTGACCGGCTGTGCCGGGGGCTCTGGCGGGGGTTTCAGCCCGCCCGCAGTGCTGCCGCTGCCGTGGGGTGGTCCTGGGCCGCCTGCGGAGGAGTGGCGACAGGGAAGGGACAGGGCATCCCTCCCTTCAGTCTGCCGGAGCAGCAGGATAGGTGTCCCGGTGCCCCTCACAGACGTGCGTGTGGGTGCCCGTGTGGCTGAGGGGATGCAGAACCCACCCGTTGGGTGGGGACAGCGTACCCTACCCCTCCCCGGCACTGTCTGGGCAGAGCGAGACGGTGCCCTGGGCTCCTTGTCCCCCTCCCTTTGCCCTTCCAACCCCAACTTCTCTCCTGTGGGCATCAGCGGGCACTCAGGACGCGGGGTCCCGCGGGGGGGGGCAGGGTCTGGGGTCTGCTTTCCTCTTGGGGTGGGGGAAGGGAGAAGAAAATAGAGGAGAAGCAACAGCCTCCAGCTTTTCCCTTCCTCTAATCTTGCTTCACTCCCCCTTGCTCCCTCTCCCTCCCTCTCCCCTTTCCTCTCCCCTTTCCCCTCCCTCCCTCTTTCTAATTCCTGCCACTAGCTCGGAGCCTCATTCAGCAGCCGCTGCCAGTGGAGTGTAATAGGCTGAAGATGCTGCCGTGTCTGCTCGGTGTCTAGTTGTGAATGGGACTTGCCTCCTCTCCCTCCTCCGGAGGTGGCCAAGGGAAGCGGCCAGCCCCGCTGGACCCGCAGGTAAGCGGCGGCCGCAGCCGCGTGCCCCGGGGAGCCCCGCAAGGCGGCGGGGAGCAGCGGGGCACGCCGGCGCCGGACTTGTCTCGGGTGAGCAGGGTGGCGGGGTGCAGGGCGCGCTGCCGCCGGGCGAGGAGGCGGCTCGGGGAAGGGGAAGGAGCGCGGCGGCGGGGGAATGGTCGTCTCCGGCAGCTCGGAGCAGGAGGACCGCGGGAGGATGCGCGCGTCTGTGTGCGCACCCGAAACTTGACAGCAGCAGCGGGGCTGGGCGAGTGGCGGGGGACAGGCGCTGTGCCGCGGGCAGCGGGCTGCTGGCGAGCGGGCCGGGGCTGCTGGCGAGCGGGGCTGGGGGCGGGCAGCGCCGGGCGAGCTGCGCGGCTGTGCCGCAGCCCTGCGCGGAGGCGGCCGGCGGGCGCCCCGGAGGGGCGAGGTGGTCTCTCCGGAGGGAGAAAGGAAACACTGTGGCAAACGGTATCTTTTTTTTTTTTTTTTTTTTTTTTTCTCCCTAATTCTTCAGCTCTTGCTCTGGGGGGAGAGGGGAGGGTGAGCATTTGTCTGTTTTAAAATGTTCCTCCGGAGAAGCAGATATTGAAAGCCCCGAACTGAAAATGTTTTAGTTGCACTGTAGCTCCCAGGCATGAAATGGATATGCAGAAATTGTGAGTGCATGAAATGAAGGAATACTCTATCCAGAATAAAAGAAAAAGGGAAAGACTGATATTTTTTTTAAATGTGTATATATATATAATATATTTTGCTTGCTGGCTCTCAAATACATTACTATTCACAAGGTACCAAAATGGTTATCTGTCTCTAATACGGGCTAGTCCAAAAAGCATTAGACTCTTGGTTGATACATGCATAAGCACGTCCCTAAGAAAGGTAAAATAGATCAGGCTGTAGGTCCCCATAAATACCATTAACTTTTAGAATAAAAGTGCTTCCTGTGAAGTCCTTTGGGAGCACATATAGCAGTCTGACATCATGATACAAATGCCTTTACCTTCTATAGAAGTCCCTCTTTATTGTCTACTCTTTTAAATATTCATTTAGTGAGGAGAGAACCGGTATGTGCTAGGAGGTCTTCTTTGTACCATTGCTACAAAAGACAGTGTGGCTGTGTAACACAGTATTTACCTACCAAGATATCTGTGACAAAGGAACCTCTTTAGCAAATGAGGTCACTAATTCAGAAATTGGCCCTTTATATGGAGAATGCTCATTTCTTTTTCACGTTCCAATGACTAGTAACTCCCTGGGAAAGACTTTCTTCCTGTTGATTTGTGATGGTGATACAATAAGAATTTCACAGACTCTGCACCTCTCTCTTAAGAAATGTAATATTTTTAATTATTTAATAATTAAACTGTTGAATGAGAAAAGCACTAACAGATTCAGAAGCAGGGAAGCACGCACTCGGATGGTACCGAATGTCCGTCTCTTTCCCCCCTCCCTTGCTCTTATGCTTGCTTCAGTGTTTCCAAAGTCTGTGTGATTCTCCAGGTAAATACTTTGTTCTCTCTTTCTACGCTGGCTAACGTGTACCAATAAATAAATTTGCTTTCAGTGTAGAAGTTCTGCAATAATTAATCTGACATCTGCCTCAGTCAGGTCTGCCCACTGAGATTAGGAACACAAATCGATGATTGTACTCAATCCTGTGGATGATTTTATATGGAGACATACATAGGTATGTGGAAGTGGAATTGCAGATGTTTGCTTACGAGCAGCATTTTCATAGCAGAGCGGCACGATTCATGTTGCTGGGGAGATAGGCAGTAAGAACAGTAGGGAGATTGAGAGCAGAAGGTCTGGTTTGAGCTTCATACCTTAACGTTTTTCTAGCTTATTTCTTAGTCTACTACACTCTAGAAAACAGAAGTTTCTGACTACTTCTAAAGCAGTTCTCCTTCCTCTTGCAGGAGAACAACAAAATAAAGTTACAGAACTAAGAACGAGATGTTCAATAAAAGAATTGGAAATTCTGTAGGAGAATTGCCTAAAAGACATCTTTCTCCTTCAGGCTCTTGATCTTAGGCCCTGGAAGAGGATATTTATTTCTTTCCACCTCAGCCTTGCACTAGAGCATCAGAGAATGAACATGGACAGAGAATGCTATTTATAGACTTCTCTACATCAGCTTTAACTTTGCTAAAATTTTGTGTCACCTATCCAAAAAAATCACTAATAACTACATTACTTTATTACCAGAAATACTGCTACAATAGGGTATGTCAAGAGATGAGATAAGATTGTGATTTATCATCAGCATTTTCAGAAGGAAATATGTATGGAAATGGTTGATTGAGAGACAGGACAACCAAATTAATTTTTCTTTTACATAACACTATGGGGAAACTACAAAGATTAGAATGTTTTCTGTGATTTATCTGATAAAATGCTTTAAAATATATAATGTGATTTCAGCTTCAGATAATATCCTACTCTGACAGCACTAGACATAGTTAATTTAATTTAGTGTAAGAAACATATGTGAAGTTCAGAGTTCCAGTAGACTAACATTTTTGTTTTCTGCAAATGGTGTAACTAAACGAAGCATAACTTCAGAAAAAAATGTTTTATTGCAAGATTTTCACAATATTCTTAGATGTTATTTCTAGCTTCAGACGTCACAGAAATTTAAAGTAATTTCAAACTTAAAGCTAGTGTCTCCTCTTTTTGGCGAACAACCCAAGCCAATTTTGAATCCATTTTGTGAGCTGGATGTTTAGAGGAATATCTTCAGTGTGTGAGAAACAGAGGTCTCGTCTGGAATCAATTAATTTGGAACAGTTTAGCAACATACTTTCTAGACTTTTTTTTTTTTGTCTGGGTTTTTTTCTACAAGAATTTTAAGCTAAAAATCTGTGTATAATTCCCTGTTCTATACCCCCTTTTTCTTGTTTATTTTTAATTGGCACTTCAGTTTTCATTGTCCCTTTGTTGGGGCCAACCCAAACTTTAGGGAAATGAATGGAAGGATGGCCAAGGATTTAAATGTACTTTGGATCAGGCGCTTTGTCCATATAAATTAAGAGGTGCAATTACTTTGCAATTGAGCATTGTCATTTTGACATCTATATGTATTTTACTTTATCTCTATCAGTTAAGGAACATTGTAGTCATATACTTCTAAAGGTCTTTTATAGTATTTTAGGAGAAAATGTGGTCCTGTGTTAGGGTTTTGGTACTGAAGGCTGGGATGCTCTTAGACTGTGAAATTATTGATTAAGTGCAAGCCTGCGTAAGCCGAATTATTAAACCCATTCATTTTCTCTTCCTGTGTAAGTAAGGACTTTAAAGTCATTTCAATATTTCCGAAGGGTAGCAGATTCGCAGGCGGTGCTCCCAGAGGAGAGATCTGGCTCGAGGAGGGGGGTTAGCGGCAGCGCTCTCCCGGTGCGGGGCCGCGCTATGGCTCCGCCTTGCTCAACAGGTCCGCTGAGGGCGGCCCGATGGAGGCCGCGGGGGCGCAGCTCCAGCCGCGGGCTCCCGCCGCCGGGCGCTCCGCGGCCGCCCGGGAAGGGCGGGACAGGCCCGGGCCCGGGAAAGGCGGGTGGGACAGGGCTGGGCCCGGGCCCGCGGCGGGCTGGGCCCGGGGCGGGCGGGCACTAGAGGGCACTGATGCTCTTCGCTGCCTCTCCGCCGCCGGCCCGGCTGCTCGTCAGGGCGCTATGAAAAGCCGTTTTGTTACCACCAGCGTTGCTGGCCCTCTCAGGGGAGACAGGATTCAATCTCGCCGTGGTTCGGGCTAATGCTCAGGCAGTTTGTCAGGATTAACATCTTTCTAGTCAGTGGATCGCGTTACCTTCGGCGTCGTATTACCACCTTGGCGCTCACTACAAAGTTTTGGAATCCTGTGACTTCAGATTGTCTGAAGAGTGCCACAGCTGGAGTCGAGGTGTAAAATAAACAGCTCAGTCCTCTCGGCGGCAGTGGTTTTTAAGGGGTTTGCTGTCTCTTTCTTCCTTTTTCAAAGACAGTGTCAGTTCCTGCTATGCCAAAAGAAAGAGTTTAGAGGCAGAAAAAAAAATGCTACGGCAAACAAAAAAAATATTTCTTTCAAAAATATTGTCATGCTTGAGAGATCTTATGAAGACATCCTTGACAGACAAAAGACATATTAGGGCAAATTGGTCTAATTTTACCTGTACACATCTAGGTCAGTGGAGCTTACAACTGGAGAACTGAGAAAAGTAGATTGGTCCAAATCATTTCCGTATGTCCTCTAGCGCCTTGGACTATAAACGATGCTGTTGCAACCCGTCACTGGGAATGCTGACCAAAAAGGACATAGGTGACAGTATAAGTTTTAAATAGTTGTAGGCTTGGAAGGAGTCTCATTTCCACCTGCCCTATTCTGATGTTCTTCCCTAGACATCGGCTTTGGGGTATCACTAAAGTCGGGGTGCTGGGCTGCACAGATCTTTGATTTGGCTCATCAAATTCCTGCATATAAGAAATATCAACTATAAGTAACAGAGCACAGAATTTTATAATGTTGTATTACACCCACTTGGGCAGATATGCAACCAGAAAAGCTAATACCGATGCCAAAAATGGGCAACATAGTGCCATAATAGTTGTACAGTTTTCTGTCAATCACCTGATTTTGGATATTAGTTAAGAATTAATAGTAAGAACTCTTGGTGAGAGACTTAGTAACTACAGTGCTGGAAAATGAGCACTGGTTTGCTAAGGAGCAGTCTGAGACCCATTAACTGCCCATCCTCTGTGCTCCAAAGCAGGGAACATCCATTAAACTGCTAGATGCTGTCAAGGTGGGTGGAAAAGTTAGAGCTGCCAGTCATGTTCAAGGCTCTCCAGAGAACATTATGCAGGGCTGGGACATGAGCAATGCCTTGCAAGCCAGCAGGAATTCAGAGACAAATATCTGGAGCAGCCAGCCCTGCTGCTGAGCAGTGCCCGTGGGGAAGGTGACATTATGGTTAATTTTGCCTGACAAAGGCATAAGGCCTTCTTCCATAACTGCTTGGGTGGTGTGGTGGCTTTCAGGCATCCCAGTCCCACAGAGCTCTGCTGGCTCTGTGAGCCATAATTTAGCTCTTCAATTTTAAAGTGCTGGCTTAAGCAAATTCTAAGGGGTTTTTGTGTTTTTTCTCCAAAGTTTGGCAATGAGTAAGAGCCCTCTCCCTTCTGAATCAGCAAGAGTTCATCAGAATTCTTAATTGTAATGCAATGGCAGTCAGAGTTGGAGTGGTAGAAATCAATGTAAATGGATTAAAAGAAAAGAACGAAGTAACTGAATGTAAAAGAGCCAGGATTTTCCAGAGTGATTTGTGAACAATGCAGCAATAGGTTTCCAAATATAATTCATTATTATAATGATGATTTAATAGTTTATCAACAGATAGTCTGTAGCCATATTATAGATAAACTAACATAAAATGCATTTGGGGATTATGAAGTATTATAAAGTAGACAAAATTGAACAGAACTTTGATACATGAATGTAAGATGTAGGAAGTACCTATCTAGCCAGTAATTACACTCGGGCTTTCAGTTAATTGTGTTGGTGTGGTCTGACGCTGTTCCAATGAACTCCCAATGATGCTGTGGAGAAACAGGCCCACACAGGCAAAGACTGGAGTGATGAGCAGAAGGAATTATATTCAATAACCCTTTAAAACACAATTTACAGAATTTCCATATTTATGAGCTTCACAGCACTAAGCATTTAGCTCCCTTATCTTTGTTCAGTTCAACTAGTGTCGGTTTTCTTTCTCCACCAGTGTGCATCAGCACTACCCCATAGCTTGAAAACAACCTGGATTAGGTGGCTGTGCACAGGTTTGTTCCTTGCTTCTATCCTCACACTAGCAAGTGGGATAGAGATTACATTTATGCTGCACCCTCTTGCAGCCACCATTTCTTCTCACGTCAGCTCCTAATCACACTGAGTCTATGCTAGTTTGGTAAACGAAAAAGTTCCTTAACTTGATGTCAATCCTATTGAAGAGCTGCTGCTTCTGCGCTGCATTTCATTACTCTTCATTTTATACAGTGTGATCGTTAGATATTTGATGTGAAAGTATTACATTTAAGGTTAAACTGGTGCCATAGAAACTCTGGTTCAACATAATTTTTATCCCAGTGAGGCTGCTGATATATATTTTTAAATAAAATAAAGTTCAGAAACATATTAATTGGTCTCAGTGGTTAAGTTAAATAGTTAAATACATGCATACATATCATTCTGCCAAGGATAAGTCATTAGTTCAGTATAAACCAGAAATGATAGCTCTATTTGAATCAGGAGACTAAACCCTATTTCCATTAATGCTAACTGTTTTATTAATACATGCATGTGTCGGCATTAAGTCATAAATTTAAATGGTCTGTCCCTTCTTGATTTAAAGTAATTATCTCAAAGATCTTGGCTGCTGAATGAATAACTGCATTACTCCTTTCATCTTCTATCAACTTTTTTTTTTTTGGGGTATGTAGACATTGTAAGGAAAACAAAAGAAATAGAGTTTGTGCAAACTTGGCTGGCATTTGAACCAAAAATAAATGTATTTTCATTACCAGAGCAGAATACCTGTAACTATGCCAGCCCACAGACAAAGATTCTTAGACCTTTTTAGAGTCATGTAATGTTATGCACCTGCCTACATCTTATGTATGCTTTATGTAAAATTATGTATATTTTCATTTATATAGTTAAAGTTAATTTTTTGTCTGTTACCGGAAAATTTTAATTGAAGCAACAGCTAAAAAAAAATCCAACCTTTAAATTGTTCGAGAAAATTGACATTCAAAAAGTTTATACTATTTTTTTTTAAATAATAATAATAATAATATAGTTTTATCTGAGAGAAATCCCGAGGTAAATACAGGACTTTGAATAGCATTTACAGAATAAAACCCAGGTCTCATTAGCACTAAAAAATGCACTTGAAATATTAGGATTAAATCTTGTCCTTTCCAGAGCAGTGCTTCTGACAAGCAGTCCTACCTTTCAGCAGACTTGACCACATACTGATGTAGTTCTGTATTTCTAAGTATCACTCAGATCATTTTAGATCACCATTCAAGACAAGATTTTAGTGCGTTTCCTCATTACAGGGTCCCTTCTGGTCAGGGCAGAAATTATTGTAAGCTTTTTCTGAAGAAGGACCCATATTAAAGCAGTTGAATGCTGCCAGGTTAATTCAATATATACAGTGCAGTGCTCAAAACCTCCAGTTTCATATTGCATGTAACCATCATTATTTAACCACAGAGATTACCAAACTGATGTAACTGAAGAATCACTCAAACATTTATCCAATGTACACAATGAACAGTTATTTTTAAAGATAATATCTCCTTCCCATTCTCTTTTCGGCATATTTTTCTTGTAATTGAAATTCCAGTGAAGATCTTCAATGTTTCGCATTAGTGAAAGTTACTGTTCATTCACAGTTTCAAACCTAATTTCTCCAGACATTAGAGGTTTCAAAATTTTGAAAAGCAGTTGAATAATAATTTTACTTGGGGCGCAGATTCACACAGAAAACTTTGTCCGCCACTGATTGATGCCTTTTTATTTGTTACCATTCCAGTTATAGCTGGTATAGCTCAGAGAATAGGTCTGATTAGTATGCATTTCAATTCTTCTTAGCATGGTGGCAATTTACATAGCATTTATTTTTCTAAAGCAAGAAGAAAACATAGCAGGCATTGACATTTACATACAAACAATTTATCATTTACATACAAAAGGGCTGATTAAGTAGCAATGCAAGTGACTGCAGGTCAGATTTAGGATGGTCATTATAATTCTTTCCTTAAAATTGTGAATTTTGCAATATTTATATTTAAAAAATATGTTTATAAATTATGAATATGTAGTCATGTTTCAAATATTAAATTTAACAGTCCTCTTGGAGATCTCTAGTATTGGTTTTCTATGGTGCAGTATTTATCTATACTGTTGGATTGAAGATAGTTTAAGATGATCCCTTCCTCAATGATTCCCAAATCCCGTACTGTTCGTAGTCCACTGATCTGTACAAAGAAAGTTGATTTGGAGACTTCAGAGCTAATTGGGGTATGTGCATGATCTGATTTAACATAAAACATACAATATTTAAAGTTGCTGTCTACCCGACCTTGGTAAGGCAGAGCCTGTGCTCCTAGGCACAGTACTTGGTTTCTCAGGTGCCTGCATCATCATCTTGAGTTCATTGAACTTGCTTATATTTAGATGATATTTCTTGTGCCCCAGTTTATTAACTTCTGCTTCTCCTCTACAGCACCAAATTTAATACTCAGTGAACTTTTCAACCTCAAAGTTTCCTACTTTTTGATGCAAACTTTGCTCTGCCCTCCCATAACCTCCATTTTATCAGGTATAGTGGACTCTTCTAGCCTTCCTTTATATCTGCTTTACTCAACCATTGCCACTTATCCTCAAATGTGGTGACATTCTTCTCTGATTGATTGGGTCAGGCTTCCCAATTGCCTTTATCTGTTACTGCTACCTGAATTAATCAAGGGCTTCCCATTCCTAGGCTGCTAGTATAATTATACCCCTCAGTACACTCTTGTAGGTAGTAATGTCCAGTTACCTTTTCAACATATTATTTAGGTTTTTTTGGATCCAGAAGCAGAAGTCTTACTTTCTTTGTATTTGTCTAGGTGTATGTCAAGCTACTGGGAGCAGTCAGATAGATAAAAACTAATTCTCCGTATGTTTAATGACTTCCTCTATATTTACTTCATAACAGAGAAAACTCCACTTTTAAATAAGGTGACATTAGTGTGATCTGAGAAATACTTAAGTAATCTCCTGAAAAAGGAAATGGAAACCAGCCTGTCTCGCTATATGGAATATGCAGATGTCATATGTAACTAGGACACTATGAACTCCACTGAAATAGGTAACACAAAGGTTTAGTCCATGTTGCAGTGATGTGCTGTGATTCTGTAGCATCTCAAATTAGTAAGTGGCTGCTGGCATGGGTTTTAAAGGCGCAGTCAATACACATGATGAAAATCAAAAGTCAAATCTAATTTTTTTTGAGTGGCATTGAGCTGACATTGAATGCCACCTTGTTGTGACCTTCAACGTGTATTTGTACATTTAGAAGGCTAGGGAAATGTCTACTTTATTTAATATAGGCTCAGAATTTTGTTATTCTTGTTAGCAGACTGTTTTTTAATAACTTCTATGAGCAGGCAGATTTAAAGTATTTATCTGACATTTACACTTTACTGGTTAAAATTCTGGCTGGTCAGCCTGATATAAAAACAGAAACTTTATTGTTTCTGTTGTTGTCCATGGGGTTATTCAATTGACAGTGGTATTGATGTCCTTGATATGGAAATTTATAGCAGTTTTGGTAATTACCTTAACTGATATTTTTAAACAGTTTACATGGATGTGTGCGTTTCAGAGCTAAGCCAGTTTTTAGTCCTACTGGTGTTAGGAATGTTATCAATACACCATCATATGTAAGAAATTGCACTAGTATTTGTTTAATTAGCCAATCAAATTGAATAAGAAAGGAATTTGGCTGAAATAATCAAGTCTATAAAGAAAGTGCCGGCTCAAATACACAGTTGCTCATTGCTATGACCTTGGCTTTTTTTTATGATGAGCCTGAGGTCAGAAGGTATGCTAGGTGTAATTACAGCCTTCATAAGGTTCTGTAGGCCATCCTCTGTAGCAGACTTGTACCAGATTGTCTACAAGTATCAGATTACTGATGAACTGGGTGAAAAATCTGTATTTTATTCTCATAGCTGTTGAACCCTGTTTCTGACTATCACCATATACAGTCTGTGGAACAACTTAGCCTTTATGACATTTCCTTTCAAAAATGAATGACTAGCAAGTCATTTCTTGAAAGCTGTACATAATGTGAGGGCTACTGAAAATGGGATTTTTAACTTTTATTTATTTTTTTCAAAAAATTTACAGAAGGTCATTGATACTTTATTAAGAAAAGAAAATAATGTACATGAAATTAATAATGTGTACAAAAGACTTTTCCATTGGTATTAAATCATTTTGCCTACTGGAGAAGAAATACGTTTTTGCCTAGAGGTGTACCCCATCTGGAAATTAAATCCCTTTTTACTAGAAATGAAATAATTCAAAATAAACTGCAGAAAAGCTTGTGTTTTAACTGTTACCATGTGCTTAAAAGTAGACTATATTTAACCCATAAATGCCTTGGGCAATTTGTTACTTTGAGTTAATGAATGCTAATTGCTTCTTGAATTTGTGATCAGCCGCTCCCCCTTTCACACTTTTCAATAGTGTTACAAGGAGTATTTTGAGTCACTGAGATATGACAGTTTTCTGTTTCACATGTTAGTTATATATGCAGCTCCTGTGGCTTAACAGAAAAAACATAAATTTGTATACACATTAACTTCCTTTCTCGTGCTTATCAATTGATTATACACATTTCCCCTCTGGCCTTTATAAAAGGTCCCAAGTTTTATTTTCCAACAAATTAGAAACATATCAACTTTTTAATAACGTATCAAATGTTTTAAATGTAAAAACGTGAATTTCTATCTACATCCTCATGCCTCCAAATAAATTGTCTGTTATCTGTAGTAAGCCAGGCATATTCATTATGCTTTCTTAAGCCTATATCCTTATGAATTGAGATGTCAGTCTGAATGACATGAATCCTTTCCACAGCTGTGCCTTGAAGGACAGATGCCTTTCTACCATGAATCATACCAGAAAAAGTCCTGTTGTAAAATTTTTTTTTCCACTTCTTGGTAATCTGGTGAAGTCATTTCCACAATCCATGGAACTGTTGCTAAAATTAGGTGTGTGTGTGTGTGTGTGTATATATATATATATGGCTATGTTGTTGAAGGTATATAGGGAACTGAGTAAGAGATCCCTATACATTAATTATGCCTTCTAATTATGCCCGTTTAGTAATCTCCTCATGTCCTAAAAGAATCCTAGAATGAATGAAGAGGAGCATAATTCCTCATTTAAGGAGAGGAATTCTTTCAGCAATCATATTCAAAATTACAAATCAGCTGAAAGGGCAGCATCTCTACTGACTTGTAGTTTCTGTTCCATTTTTCAGGCAGCATGGTTAGGACTTTGACTTGTTAATGGCAAAGATGACTTCATCCCCATGCTTGCGTTTGAGGAGAGGGAAAATGGAAAGGCTTAAATCCGTCCATTTGTTTTTTCTATTTTAAGAGCATTCTTTCACCTGACTAGATGAGTGTGTGCCCCCTCACATGTCTTCTGGGGGAAATAGTTGGAAAGTATGGAACATAATGAAAACTCTTGTATTGTAAAGGCAAACTCCTTTGCTTCTCAGGAGCATTTTGATGTGTCTCGGTGACATGCTTTCTAAAGAGCAGCTTCCAAAGCAAGTTAACTTGAATGAAAAATAATTTCAGCTTGTTTGTGAGGGAGAGTTTCAACCTTTCAATAAACATCCCGTCAAGTCTGTGGTATAAGGATCCTATTAGACCTACCATACTCCTACTGGGGCAGCATCCCAAAATGATATTGTGGTGCTCACTTTGAAATGCCAGAACATTGCATAAAATCTGCTACTATTGGCAAAAGGGTTAAAAAACATGTGAGCTAGTTATCTGTCTGGAGCTTCAAACAGCCACGTTCTACATCAAAAAGGGACTGCAGCAACTCCTTGATCAAAGCTCAGGTAATTTAATTATTTGCCTTCATGAATCAAGGGGTCCTTGAACAAGCTCAGGATGTCTGGATATTAGGATATGGGAAATTTATTGTTTCACTCCTTCTAATATTCCAACATCAAAGAGTTTTTTCCTATAAACAAAACAGTCTGAAGTAAAAGAATTCAAGCAAAAGCTAATGTGGAGAGACTCATTTTTCTAGGATCTTTGAGAGCTGGAAATTAAGCCTATTCCTGTGGGGTGAGATATTTACCACTGTGATTCTTTGTGTTTATTTTTATAACTAAACATTTGTACCAAAACTTGCAAAGCAAAATGCTTAACTCCTACTCCTGTAAGTTCACTTGGTTGACATCTTTTTTCCTGTTCCTCAGTTTTCCATGATTTTTCGTAATTTGTTTTGCAAATCTCTGTTTGCCAAGATCTGAGTGGCTCTTTGACCACGCCATGCTTTGAGATTCTAATTAGCACAGTGTAATGTAGATTGTGCACCCTAATGTGGAGGAGAGAGTTTATAGCTGATTCCTCCAGGAGCCCCAGCCAAAAGTCAGAAGGAATTTAGGGTAGTGAGAGAAGCCCATGGTCTGAAAGAACAGTGCTCGGTCTGAAGCACTCTCTGTGCTTCTCACCATTGGTGGCAGTCATGTTAGTTCAGGATTAATGAAACAAAAATTGGTTGGCATTTTTAAAATCCTAAACATAGAGATGTGCATGCTGATATAAGAATGGATTCTCAATCTGTAAAACTAAATGCCACTTTATTTCTAGGAAAGAGTAATTCCTTTGTGTCTTTCCCTTTTATTTTTTAATTTTGCATTTTCTTCTTTTGGTCTGCCAAGTTTCCTTTCACAGCTGGGGCCTGACCCCTCTTTTTAGCATGTTCATGGACCAAACGTAATATACTAAAAGTTCTTATGGTAAGTGCCACTCTCAGTGTGTGTGTTGCATGTTTATCTGCTATGTTGTTTCTGCATAAAAGCTCTGTCATTGCCTGTGTTGTCCTGATTTTGTACGTGTTATATTCACAACCTGCAACAATCCTGTGTGTCAAACTGCTGTTGAAGCCAGTGAGATGTCTCTGTGCAGAGTGCTTCCTTGTATCTTAGCAGGAACAGAAATACATTAGTGGGAGACAAGTCAGTAGAGACAGGAAACAAATGCAGTCACTACATGTGGTGACAAATATTTCCCAGAATAATATAAAAGTTATACAAATAGAAGGAAAATAAAATGGGATGGCTTATCCCACCTTCTCATATTTACCTCCAAAATAAAAAGTGCCGCAAATTTCTGATAGTGCAGATTATTTTGCAAATGAAAATTTTTCTTTAAGAATGCCATGGAAATTTTTATAGAACAAAAGGACTGCAAAATTATGATAAATAATCTAACTATCTCATATAACTGTAAATAATTAAGACAAGATAACAATGCAGTATTCTGCAATTCATTGTCATGCTGGTGAGGAGCTCTGCAAAGTATTTTGTTTAAAATGGTGACATGCTTGGAGACACATGCTCCTCCGCTTCGTGTAAAGAAGGTATCATCTACTTCACATGCCGGCTAACTGTAAAACTGCTATATCAGCTGTGTGCACTGCAGTTCCTCACAATAAGGTTACAGAATGAAATCAGCTATACTCAGTTGCAAAGACATTCCAAATTCCTACTACAATTCCCAGGTAACTCCGTTATCAGAAGCATACATTGCTTGTGTGAAACCTTTGAAACCACTGAGTCTGACTGGTCAGTTCCTTCAATTTGGACAGAAACCTCTTTTTCAAGCTTGGAAGACCTTGCTTTTAATTTCAATTAACTAAGAATGTTCAAATTATTGCCATGTGATAATCTCCCAGAGATCAGCCAGTAGGAAGGCGATTATTTTGCTCAGAGGGTTGGTATCATGGCAAATCTACAGTAGCATTCAAGACGGGTAGTATTGTAGTCAGCCAGGCAGTATTGCCAAAAAGTTTTATATGTGTGTGTATATCTATACACGCACACACACATGTTTGTGCGTGTGTATATATACACATATGAGAACAAGCGTCTTTCCTGAATGTCTATCATAGTTTTACTGTGAAATGTCTGATGTTAAACAGGACCATGACGTTAAACAGATACATGAGTTCATGGAAGCCTTAATTTCTGCCATATAAACTATGTGGTGGTGTGAGTGGTTACATTTGCCAGTGAATGATGTAGTGACAGTGCACATGCCTGTGCCATTACCAGAGGAGGAGGAATTGATTAGCAATAACACACTTCATTAACACTGCACTTTCTCAATCATTGTAATTGTGGCTCTTCCCCTAAAACATCAAGTGGAACAGGTTTCATTTCAACCAAATCAATCTAATGTGTTAAAATTTACATAATTTCCTCTCATTGCGTTTATAGAGCAGCAGGAATTTTAATTTGCATTGTCTGTATAGTCTATAATCAAAGTGTTAAGAGCACAAGGTTTATTCATTATGTATGGCATGTGGTGACAAATTTACATAATAGGCTGCATCTTGTTGAAATATTCCTTCTTTCCCCACGCCCACCTTTGCAATTTTGGCTATAACTTATTTTCTATAAACCTGTTAATTCAATTACACAAGCTTCTGAGTCCCATAGAACCTTTATTAGGGAGAAATATCCTTATAAAAATAAATAAGTGGATAAAATGTCATACTGAAAGATGAGAAGTTCTAAGGAAAAGCATTGAAAACTGGACTGTTTCCTGATTTCAGTAGAAAGCTGGTATAAAACCACTGCCGTGTGTGCTATTGCTGCATACTGAAGGTAAACATCCACAGACTGAATGGAAAGGCACCTTTTTGTTTTTTAGTGGCAATTATTATATAGGTTCTATTCTACGAAAATTTTCAAAACCAAGGGACTAAAAATAAATTAAGAAATTAAGATACTGTAAATGTAAATCTACATCATTGATTGTTGACTGCTGAGGCCAACCTTTGCTTTATAATAAGTGCTTAATGTTATTTTTGATAACAGGTTATTATATTTTAAATAAATAGAGAAAAAATAGGATTTTGATAACATTTTTAGCAACTAAAAATCTTATCTAAATGAGGAATGTGATGCATCTGCTGGTTTAGACACATAGGTCCTCTACACAGTGTCACAGAACTACCGTAGCATGACATTTATCATTTAGATCTTTGAATTACTGAGTTTTATAGATGGCATGCATCAGACAGTTCCCCTCTCCCTTATACTGCCTGGGTAGGGATATTCAGACAAAAATGCAGGAATAGGCATTATTTTTATTATATCATACTATCTTACAATGCAACAGTATAAATAAATATATTCCATGTTCTAGCATGCACAGAAATTCAGGTAGTACGAGATTTCGATCCAAGAAAATCTCTGCAGAAACTCTTAAAAGAAATGCAGAATGTATTTAGATGTTGACAGTCATGCTCTGAGTAAGAGATTATATAGATGGGTCTTTCAGTCCTCCACCAAAACTTTCATACAAATAATTTTAATACATCATTAAATCCCTAATCTGATGTTAAGAGTTTAAAACCATCATAGTGTGTATATATATATATATATATATGTATTGTATTTGAGCTGTACTTTAGTCCATGCTAAGAAAAGGGTGTGTGGGTGAGTTATGGAGGATCTCAAATAAACAACCAACCACCAAAAATTAAAAATTTATTGTCACACAATTAACTAGCCCTCCACAAATTACAGGTTTGAATGTCTGTGAGAAGAGAGCAGAACAACTTCCTAGGGTCTAATGACAACCCAAAACACATAACAAATGAGCACCACTCCCTAGGGTCTAACGACAACGCAAAACACTCTGTCACTCACCTAACTGTGAGGACTCGCAACCTCGAGGACCTGCTCAAGGCAGCGTCCCTACCCAAGTTTTCTTGGGCAGCATCCTGACCCAAGGGGAGAGTCCTCTCCCAGCGTGCTGTGCTGCTCCAGGGGCCGAGCTCCCAATGGCTCCCCCAGGGGCCTCCATTGATACCCAGGCCAAATCTGATCTGTGGTCAACAGCGGCTTCTATTGGCCAAAAGTCCAACTACCCTGAAGCCCCGAGAACAAAGGCAATCAGGAGCTGCTACACCTCAGCAGCCAAGAAGCCCTGTTTTCATTGGGCGGGTGCACCTGCCCCTGAGTGTATTACATGCATGATGACTTGTATTTTCAAGTTATATAGGTATAGGAGCGGGCACAGATCTGACATTTGTGAGTATTTTGATCTCTGCATGAAACTGAAATGAAACTTTGGATTATATAGTAACTGTTAACATCCAGCATGTGCCAAAATGCTTCTAAACAGCATTATGTCAATGTAGATGCGACAGTTGCGTACATAAAAATGAGAGTGAAGACCATAACTAAGTTCACATTATTAAAGTTATAAGATTAATACACCGACAGTCAGATAATGCTCAGTAGTTTTAGAAAAGTGCAAAAAAACAAATGTAAAGCCAGTTAACCTTTGAGAGAGAGCGAAAATCCAAGGACAGGGGAGACTCATTTTGCCACTGAACTCACCAATAAAAGGGTCTATTAAAGTGATTATGAAGCTGTAACATTGGCCACTTTTTTTTTTTTTTTCAGCTTTACACAGAAACTACTGTATGTGCTGCACAGTCCTTGAAAATGCCATCTCGTTCTGCTCTCGAGCTCCTCTGACAAGGACTGTTTTGCCTGCCTTCCATCTTTTTTTCTTCCTTACCTGTTTTCCTACCATTTCTCCACATGCATTGAATATTGTTTAAAAATCTGTGAGGAAATATCAAGAGGTGAAGGAAGGTTAACAAATAGCGGCATGTAGCAAGGGCAAGAATGTAATAATGGTTGTATGTTTGCCCAGTCATATTCTCAAGATAAAAAGATGTATATGCTCAGTGTTCATATTCTTATAGTGGACCCATTCCTATTTTATGAGCTGTAGAGTAGGGGGCAAGGGAATATGCTACAGTTTTTAAATGTCTTCTTTTCTATACACAGTGTGACAGCTGTATGAACCCCAAACTGATTTTCTGAGCTTTGCAGAATATTCTTGTCAAATTGAAATCTCACTTGAACTGCACCTGGTTTTGGACTCCGATGTTTCCAAGCATCAGCATATCTTGCTGTTGATTAAGCATCAGCTGAAAACATGCCAGTTGGAAATGTCACCAAAGCTCTTCCTTAGAGCTCCTCCTGGCCATCTGGGAGGGGAGCCTTCCTGCCTGCATAGGTGAGAATGGATGTTCCTGAAAGCCCAAGAAGAAAAGGGGATAGGTGGAAATATATGAAGGGTTAGTTAGGTGCACTGCCAGTTCATACCATTTGAGGATGTGCTCTTTCTGGGGAATTGCACCTGGAGGCTAATTGAACCAGGTGAAGCTCTCTGTTTACATCTAAGGCAGATGAATTCAACTATTGCGTTCAGTTTGGGAAATGTCACTTTATGCAGTAGCACCTCAGAGTTGGCTTAGTCCTGCTGCTGTGAGCTTTCTAGGACAATAAGACCTGCTGAAGTCCAAACAGCAGTACACTCAACCTGCCATTGCCATGAGAATAAAATACAATAGTCAGAGAAATATATTTTAACCATCTCTGCTGATGCGATGTTTAGCAGTGCCCCTAGTACTGAAGGTGCTATCATTTATATCCTGCTTCATTCAATTTGATATACAGTTTTTCTTGTCTGTGGCTTCAGCAGCTGTCATGTAGATCAAACTTCAGCTGAAATCTGTTTGTGGCACTCTTTATGAATATGAAAAATGTGTTTTACAGCTCAATATGAGAGATGAAAGAGAAATCGGATAAAGTTAAAACGTTCTAGAACTTTATCAAGTTGTCTCTTGAAATGTTTACAGAACTTGGCCATCCAGTAAAATAAAATGTACATTAATCAGTTGAAATAGTAGATTAAGATCCAATCCAATGAGAGAAATGCCTAAGATTATGGTAATTAAAAGACCGACAGCACTTCCTTTCTAACCTCCTGAGGGATAGTCTGGCATGCAGGCAGGAGAACAAGGGAACAGTTCACCTTTCTCTTTGATGTTGCAGTTTGGGCAGGACTTGGGCAGGCTTGGATCAGACTCACTGGGATTGTTTTTCAAGTTGTACTTTTCTTATTCTGTAACATGGAATATAATTTTTTTAACGTATTATCTAGGGTTTTTACATAACAAATGTGTTCCTCTTCCAGGACCTATGCCAGTAGTGAAACCTTTTGATTTATCAAGCTCTGTTCTTATGGCACTTACTTTTAGGTTTCTGGTCTTGTATCTTCTATCTGAAGTTTACTATACCATGCGTTGAAACATACATGATGCATACATGTGATTGCGCTTTTGAGTGGATGCACCTTTCTAAAGTGCTGCTGCTTTTCCCATCTGAGGTGGCTGGAGTCAGAGACTACACATACCTGCTGCTCCACTTTTTTATTTAGTAGTACAACACCTTATACATAGAAGGAATTTCTTTGCTTATTTGCATAACACAGAAGTGAGAGCAGAAACCCCTTGTTTTAAGTGCTAATATTTACGGGGTGCTTTAAAAAAGTTAAAAATATTAATGTTGACAGACTTCAAAGGAAATAGAGCAGCTGCAAAGAGACAAAACATTCCACTAATTTAGTGGTTCTTTTCCTCCTTGATCCTGTTTCAATTCAGTATTTAACAGGTTTTTGGAAAGTTAGTTTTAAATCAGGGAAAGATCAGCAATATGACATTGCTGGCTCTGGAGGAAAAATGAAATGTCATGTAACTGAAATAAGTGCTACAACTCCTTGTGAAGCAATTTCTGTATTTTTTTTTCCTGCATGATTAGATTTTATAAATATCCTACTGTGTATAGGTATGTTCTCATCTCCCCATCTACCAGTACAGGCTGATGGGCTGTCCTCCACACTCAGATGACAAGCAGCCAGCAGCAGTTAATGACAGCATTGGAATTTTTGGCACCTTTTTTACACTGCATTGACTCCATGCTCATGCTGACTCCATGCTCACAGGATAATTATCTCTCAGCTTTGCTTTATGTCACTGAATACAGGACATGCATCAGTGCTCCTTCTAGAAATTTCCAAAGAATTTGTCTGTGAAACTATGATTTCTAAGTGTTTGTGAGGAAATGGACCCTTGACTCCAATTATAAAAAATGCAGGGGTATTCCTGACATCAGTTTCTTGGTTTCTCTTTTCTGAAGTGCTATCAGTAAATTTTGGGCAGGGTATAGCATTGTGAATAGGGGGTGATAAGCAGCTTTATATATTCTTGGATATCAAAGGTATCTTAACACAAATTTATGTGGAAGGCATCAGTACTTTTGAGGATGGATTAATATGCTTAAATATAGGCAAAGAGAGAGTTAATGGAGGTTGGTGTACTTAAAATTTCTGTTTCATGTTAAGTTTTATTCTTCAGCTAGCTATGTTTATGGGCTCCATCGTGAGAGCTGAAATAAAAGATAGAGTGAGCAGTGCCAGAGCCAGGAAGAACATGGATCTTCTTTGCTCCATATGCACTCTGTTAAATAAAACCTCTTTTTATTCCTCAAGCATTAAAGAAGACAAAAATAAAATGAATTCTTATTCTTGACTTTTCACCCCCATATTGCTTAGTCTTTCATCTTTTCAGTGCCTGGATCCTTCTTTTAACCTGTCTCTATTGCTCATTTTTAAATATACTAATACTGTGAATTCCCTTTCCATATTCTCGAATTCCTTGAACCCAATGAGATTTTTACTGCTGAACTTTAATGGGTCAGGTCTAAGTGTTCGGGGTGCCACATACAGTGGATTCCCAAGCTCAATTCAAATTTTCCAGCACATTTACTACAGGAATTCCCCCCTTTTTTTTTCTTCTTTTTTTTTTTTTTTTTTTTAAATGTGATTCTAATTATTTCAAGCATAATTATGTACTTCAAAATTTTGGGAGTGCTAAATGATCTGCAAAACACTAAAACAGACAGTTCATATGCATCTTATCCTCAGAAGCAAATAATATTAGAAGTCTTTTGAAGAGGCCATAGATTGCTGCAAGGAAGCTGAGTGAAGAAGATTAAATTATGCCAGAATATTTACATGGCACTGAGCCTAAATGGGTGTCAGAAGAGTTTCTCCTGTTGAATGATCAAGATAAAGCTGCTACAGTCTTTCCAATTCGTTCAGCTGTACAGGCTTTAATCACCCAGATCTGGACTGAACCCACTAAATCAGCCTGGTTCTTCTGAACTGCAGTCATTAAATAACGTACCCCAAATAACATCCTGATGTGAGTTGTTTCTTCTAATGTAAATTGGAAGAAACACTATTGGAATAGGGATCTTTGAGCAAGAGAATGCCAATGCTTTTCTTAAAAGATTCTGATAATAAGAAGATATAAGTGTGAAATGTGAGGTTTTTTTTGCAGTTATCCTATTCAGATCTGATATCTTTCAGCTCAGACAACCTCTGTTTTCAGTGTTTTTTCTGTATAAAATAACTCTTGTGCACTTTCAAATTAGATATTACATATCTGTTATATTCTAACAGAGCCTGAGAAAACCACGAAGTTTGTTTGATTAATCAATCTCTATTGAAATCCATACTTTTGTCCTTACCACTGAAAAATAAATTTTGTGAAAATTCTTTACAGTATATCCAATCATGAGATGTTCCCTGTATTTAGTTTGCTCCTTTCCAACTCTATTTTTCAAGAAGTTCAATACTACTAATTCAATTCTGATTATTTGTTTACTTAGGCTGAAAATGGAAGAAATGTAAATATTTTATTTCTGCAGTAAACTGTTCCTCAAAAAGGTGTGAGGGTACCACAGAATGAGACAAAACTCAGATAAATCTGGCTGCAATAGTTTCCCAAGGAGCTGTTAAGATTTTGAAAAGATCATTGAATCAATATAGGCTAATAATTTCTTCCAAGTATTTTCTCCAAATATTTTTGCATATAATTAGATCTCTTAATTTTTCTTGAACTGTTATTATTTTCTCCAGTTTCTTTTAGAATAATGTTACC
Organism: Athene noctua; assembly: GCF_965140245.1. Taxonomy (NCBI): domain Eukaryota; kingdom Metazoa; phylum Chordata; class Aves; order Strigiformes; family Strigidae; genus Athene; species Athene noctua. Next base: position 18,319,183 of record NC_134045.1, read on the forward strand.
AAGTATCTGTTTTGCTCATAGACCACATAGTTGCAATTCTTTATGCAGAAAAGAAAGGGCATTTACTACCCTGAAGTTATTGTTTCTCAGATGCTAAAATAGGCAATATTCATAAAGCAACAGACTTGCTGTGTTTTTTAGATACTTCTTTCCTGGGATAAAAAAAAAATCTAGAATTTTTAATTTGGGGGAAAATGCATTCCATCCCTTAGTATTCTTAGCAAATGACTCATGTAAGACTTTTCAAAATCATTAGTAAATCTTTCTTTTCATAAAATGGAAGATTGAATTTAAGAGGAATTGCTAGCTCCCACATCATGTCAGTTGGATTCAACTGAATCTAGCTTCCAAATTTATGTCTTTGTCTGTCTCTTGTTTCTGTATAGGACAGGATGTATTGGATACATGAAAATGTATGTATAATTAGTGGGAGACTCTTCTGTTTTGTGTAACATCAGTAGTAACTGTTTCTGTTTAGCATTATGAGAACAGGGAAATTCCACTAGATTAAACTCATGGAGCTACAGAATATATAGGTGGCCTTTACAGGTAAGATGTCTGAAATGACTTCATTTTTCATATTAATATTTGTGATTAGTTTTAGGTCAGGACAGCAGAAACAAGAATTTACTTCAAAAGTAAAAGATGTTACTTTTTAAAGAAAGTAACTCTTGCCAAACCTTCTGCTCCAAGTTTAAATTTTTTTGTGGTTCAAAATTTAAAAAAGAAAAAATATCTAGTTATGCCAGGATATCTGTATCAATAACGATACTTATTTTAAGCACAACATGTGTTGGCAAACGAATTATTTTATCAGTTTATGAATAAAACTCATATAGCTAAAATGACTTGTCCTTGCCAGCTGAAATACTTGTATTCTCAGGATTTTGTCTTATGCTGTTGTCAGTGAGGAGGGGCTGAAACCATACATCTCTGACTGATGTAGACTGGACCCATATTTTCAGGGTGCCAGGGAAAGTGAGACATTTTTAACAGACATCTCTAAAGTTTCTGCTATTTAAAAAAAATAGGACTTTAGAAAAAAAAAAATATATATATATGTATGTATTTCTAAAGTCCTAATTTTAAAGAAACACTGATATCACCAACAGAAAAAAGTGTCAGTGAAAAGGGATTTTGGGTCCTGTAAAAGACAGCAAAAAAGATTGATAGGTAGAGTATATGGGTTAATGTCACATTTTCTAATCTAGAGAGCTCTTAGTAAAAAATGTGGGTTCTTCTCTTACCATTGTGGATCCCTTTATTAACTTGTCTTATGGCCTTTATCCAGGTCATTCATCTCTTTACACCTTCCCAGATGGCTGTGCCCAGTTCTGAAGATATGTTTGCACATGGCTTCAGAAATCAAGAGGGAAATAGGTCCTACTGTCAAACCAGGAATAATTTCCAGTCTAAGTAATCTAAAATGTCTGAAGAATGTTCTTACATAAAGCCTTGTGCAGGAGACTGAAAACCCGTGGATGTAACATAGCCTGAGTACAGCGGAATATGGCCAGCAGTGGTCTTCAGTTCAGAACCAGCAGAAGGAGTTATAGTTAACTATATACATCAACGTTAAATTGGCAAAATTAAGTCCTTCTTAGCTTGGAAACATCACTAATAGATTGCTTGTGGAACATATGCATTATTCATATGCTGTACGATACGATTCTTAGTGCTTATGGCTAAGCCCCATTTTCCATTCTTCTGTGTATAAACTTTTAAGTGCAAAACTTATTTACTCCAGACCTGAGGTCTTTGTCTATGTCTGAGGGTATGATTATTCAAGAAGAGGCAAGACAAAAAAAAAAAAAAAAGTAAAAAAGCTCTCAAACCTCTTTGTTACAGATCTTTGGATATGTCAGTAGCAGTTACATGAGGATAAAACTGCTAAATCGGTGCAGCTCTTCTGCTTCTTGCCCACCAAGAAAGCTAATATTACTTCAGCACACATGGCGCTCTAGCACCTTTCTGCTGTGCACAAACCACTTCATTATTGCTGATAACTGAGAAACTATCAATGCCAAGTTCTCATTCTTTGGAAACTGGATGGCTAGTATTTCTTTAGGTCAGAGCCATCCTGGATTATGGAGGTCTCAGGTTAAGATGTGCTAGAGATGCTAAGCAGACATGAGATGCTAAGGAAGATGTTCCAGTACAAAAAAGATGCAAGTGATGGGAGATACAAATATTAGAAGCATTCCTTTCTATGGAAGCCTTTGTGGGTTTCTTTCCTCCTCACCATTATTGGTTCACATGCAATGCATTTGTGAGTTTGTACTATGAGGTTATAGTGAGAATCAACTGACACTAGATCTTTTCTTTGCTGGTAGGTTGAGAAAAGTGCTTGACAAACATTGTTTTTGGTAGTGCTGTCCTTTAACATGAACTCCTGTTCATTTTTTGTCCTTCTTTCTCCAAAAATTAATGAAAATGAGTGCAGATTTGGTTTCTTCTTCGTGTATCTGTTAGAGAGTTCTCACTGAATTTTATATGTTCCATATTTTTGTTACTGCTCCCTATGTAACAGATTGATTTGAATTGTATTATTCTTTTCACCTTTTCTACATACAAAAATCCTGTGAATTCAGAAAAACATGTTCTTTGTTTTTGGGATTTAGGAATAAGAAGGTGAATTAGACCAAAACAGGAAAAGAAGGATCAGTGCAGGTGCTAGAAAGATACTTAAGGTTATGAAAATGACAAATTAAAAGAATATATACATTTTAAGGTACATAAAACTAGCTCAACCTGGCATGAAAAGAGGCTGACGTACTTGCACAGCGGCTGTCCTGAAGAGATCCAGCAATGGCATTTTGGCCATCCAGAAGAAGTTGGGTTCTTCTTAAAGACACAGTCAGTTTCATCTTGCTTTCCATCCAGCTGAAGCTGGTTAATCCTTAGCTGTTAAAAAAACAGCAGTTACAAGATGTTTTATCTCCAGCCAAAAACTACCAGAGAGAAATCTGAACTGAAACTGTTAATGAAAACACGCTAGTATTTAATGTAGGGCAGTAAAAAGTTTAATATCAATTTATTGAATTGGAGTTTTTCCTTCCCAAGAACAGGAAGAATTTATTCTTGAACTGTGTGCAATTTATTTGGGATTGTACTCAATGGTAAAGAAGGAGGATGAAGTGCTTGCTAAATACTGCAGAGATGCTCCAAATAGAACACAGGCATCAAACTGTGCTGCTGCTAATATCTTGCCAGGATTACAGAGTAGTACTACTAATACATCAGGATGGCTTGATCTCTTAAAAACTCTAGCAGTGAGTTGAACTTGTGCTTGGCTTATCTACTTTTTCTTAACTTTGTAGAACTAAATTTTGAGTATAAATCAGATGTCATCTGAATAGCTTTCGTCACGTTTGTTGTTTCAGTGCAGCAAATGTTGAATAATAAAGATAATAGTTGGTTGGTCTGATATATTTTATTAGGCTTCATATCAGTGGAAATTATCCTGACCAGATCTGTATTTCAGCCCAAGTAGTGGGAAGAACAAAACATCACTTGTGATGTTTTTGATTGATGCAGCCATCAAGATTGATAATTGTAGCTAATTATTGCTGAGAATTGGGCTGTACGTTGTTTAAATTTGACAACAGAAGTTTTGGACATTCAAGTGGACATAGATAACTGTGATTATTATGGTTTATCCTAACAGATGCTCCTAAATTGCTGTAAAATTATCATTTCTTCAGATTTTATACGTTAAAATTAAACACATGGATGTAACATTTAATGTCATGTGCGATGGAGCTTTACATTTTTTTTATTGTGACATTTCTCAATAGCTATTTATCTCCACCATATCTGGCTCACAACATATATCAGCCATGGTATGAAAGGTTGAAACAGAAGTTAGTACATATTGTGCTACGGAGAGTCTCTCTTAAAAAAATCTTGGGATATTTATTACAAATGGTTGAAAGGAAAGCAGACACCTAAGGAAACTTTACAACAAAGTAATACTAGCTATGCCTTTTATGTTTCATAGCCCTTCATATAAATGAAAGATTTGACTAGATACAGTACAGCTCTTTCTGAGATTTTGTTTTCATCATGGTTGCTTTAATGGTGATGGAATATGGAAGCATGTTCAGCTGAACAGGTTATATTAAGAAAACAAAGCAATAAGGGCAAACGCAGCCTCAGAGGTAGCTTTGCTGGTTGAGAATCTCTATAAGTAGCTGAAGAACTGTGTCATGCCGAGCAGGCAAAGCAATACAAAGAATAATACAGAAGTGTAGGAGTTGAAAATGTGTTAATGTGTTGTAATTATGAACTTGATAGTCTTTTTTTTTTTAGTCTACATGTTTGTGCACAAGCCAGTATACATTTGGTGACTTTCAGAAACAGTTGCAGTATTTTAAAAGTGGGAAAAAAAATCATTAATAAATATTGATTTCATCAAAAGAATGGCTAATATGTTAAGGCACAAACAAGTAGCTGCCAAGAACATTTACTTAACTGGCTTGCATTGATTTCAGCTGGAGGTACATCAAGTCTACAAGGGACAATATTAAACCACATCAACTTAATTTTCAGTTATTTATTCTAGAATTCTATCTTTTGATAAAGTATTATGAATACATTTAAAATGGAAACATTTTGTGTATATATAGTTGACATTTTAAAGTTTTTTTTTAATAGGATAGTAGTTAATTTGTAACAAAAAAAATTGTTAAATGAGGGTCATCTTGCTTTTCCATTTGCAGTATGTTCATGCAACAGTTACATACTAATATATTCATTGAAGATTAGTTAATTTCGGCAAAATATTCAGCAAACACTTGTGTATGTCATCAGCTTTCCTCATCTCAGTAGACCGCTTGCACAAGGTCACTAACATGCATTGTTAGCATAATCATATTTTATTCTGGTAATTTTTGTGAGCCGTTTGATGCATTTTAAACTGTGTTGATGGAAGTAATGTGATAACCTTCAGTTTCCTAAATGAATAAGTGTAGCTCTTTGAGTTACGTTTCTGACATGACTATTAGCAATTACAAGTTGCAAGTCTGCTGTGAATAGTTGCTTAAAATCTGCTGTTTCAGCAAATGTGTTTGATAATCTGAATTCAGGGAAATATTTTCAGAAATAGAATCTGAAAATATGTTAATCTGATCAAAAAGATTTAATATGAAATGAATATTTATAGATACATTGGCAATATTTGCATAGCTTTTATAATTGCTCACAGGTGTATCCAAGTATCTTCGATTTCTTATCACGTTAAAGAAGAATGAATTAGATAGTGGTAAGTAGCTAAACACAGAAACAAATTCAGCTCTGCTTTCAGATAACTGGAATTAGGTTCTCAATATATCTGATAGTTACAGTTGTATCCAAGAGTCCAAAACACAATGCCTCGTCTTTGTAAGACAAAGACTTGTAATAGTGAACCCCGTGATAAATAGCAGTGGCTCTGCAGTACAAAGTGAAGGAGACTGTTGTGCCCATGCAGAAGAGTTTCCCTGGCTCCCACCCGGGCATTGCACTGCACGCTGCTCTGAACCTAAGCGCTTGAGAAAGTCCTTAGCATACCACCAGCATCCTACAAGAAATTGTCACCCCTTTAGGATCCCCCCACTCAATAAAGCCTTGCCGCTCCATACTGCATGCTATTATTTTTACCCTTGTTTATATTCTGTCCAGATCCAGAACTGAATACATCTTTTTTTTAAATTGAAAAATGTCATTGGTTTGTAGACTCAAGAATCTAACATGTCTTTTTTTTTTTTTTTTTTTTTCTCACACTGGTGTACTTAAAATATTTCCATTGTTTGTTTTACTCAAAGTTAAAAATGGACTTGTATGTCTTGCTTTCTATCATAATGTTGGCGAGAATGTGAATTTGATGCCAAATGCTTGTATACAAATTTCACTATAAAACTTTCTTTACAATTCCCAGCTTTAATTGCTTTACAGCCATTGAGGGCAACAAAAAGTTTGCAGTTAAGTCTTCCTGCAACTCTTTGAATACGTAAAATTTATTTTTAACCTTTTAGTTATTGTTTCAAGCTGATGGCTTCAGCGCTCTGGTGCCATTTTCTTCCTGACATTTGAGTGAGTCATACAGTCCCTTTTATTCATTGTTTTGTTATCTTTCCCATGCTGCTGATGTATCTTTTGATCTGTCTGGCTCACATATTCTTAAGCTTTGAATTTAGCTACAAGGTTGGGCACTACTGTGTTAGACTATTTGTTTTCAACTACTAATTTTTATTTACTGCATCAAATGTGCATCTGACTAAAATCTTTGCAGCTGATTTCCATCGAGGACACTAGTTTCTTCGTGCTGTACAAAGTGTCTTCCGTACAGTCAGGACATTCTATCATGGTCAAATTCAGCTTTTGAGCACAGATCTTCCCATCCCTTTGTCATCACAACTTGTTATGTGGTGACTAATAATTAGTATTTGTTTGATGTTTCTTCTGAAATGACTGGTTCTTACTCATAATAATCTTTGTTAGCCTGGTTGTGATCATTGCTGATAACTAGATTCTGAAATTCAGTTTTTACCTTCCCTTAATATCAGAATCCCTTATGCAGTTTATTACTGAACAGTTTAGAATAAAAGGTAATTAAAATGGAGGTGAGTAACTTTCAGGAAATGTCAAATTAATTTTAGCAAAATTATAAAAACTTTTCTGTGAAAGGCTTTAGGACATGTAACATGCTGTTTCTTATGGACTGCGAAGTCCACAACATTTTGGATAATTCTCTCTAAGCAAATTTGGACGATAGTTTTGTTGAGAGTAAGAAAGCTAGATAAAAGTAACTTGACCTTGAAATTTTATTCACATCATATACATTTTCATGCAATTTATAATGACAAAACTTTGTCCTCTGACTCATTTTACATTTCAGAATGTTTGATGCTTTTCCAGGCACCTAACCCTGCCTGCTGCCAGCTAATAAACTCTAAGGAAGTGCATACAAAAAGCATGTTATCTGTATCTTTTAAACTCCCTCATCCAGATGTTTTATTTGTGCAAGATACTTATTAAAATCAAATAACCTTGCTTTTCCTGTATAACTTCTATAAAATTTCTTTATCTATCTCAGTAACTCATAAATGAATTTCTTACAATTGTTTTCACCAAAATAATCTTGAGTTCCGTTTGAGGCTTCAAAATGTTCAAAATCAGAGAGGCTTGCTGAACAGGAACATGCTTGCTTTGCACAGAAATCCTACCAAAATCCATGGTCTCCTCAATCTTTGTTAACTTTTCATGAGGTATCTGCTGGGGAAGCACTTTTCCACCTGTGGTGCCCCCCAGCCAGCCCTCCCCTGCTCTTCTGTCCCTGCCTGGGGCAAGGGTGGGTGCAAGGACGAGTACTCCTAGTGCCTATGCTTGCAAGAACTAGTAGCTTGTTTGACAACTTCTGGTTCATATTAGTTAATGTGTTAGATTAGATATAGAGAACATTTTAGGAAAAGCATAATTTCTGGATCAGGTCTACCTTTTAAAAAACATGTCTGCTGTATAGTTTGAAAAAAAAAATAATTAGCAGAGAATGACTCTTGCATGCTTGTTTTCCATGCAAGACCTTCCATTTCAACTGCTTAAATGACTCATTTTAAATACTGTGCTATACAGATAATAGACAAGATTGTAGCCTATTTAATGTGGTTGAACTAGATGGTCTTCAAGGTCTTTTCCAACCTAGATGATTCTGTGATTCTGTGAATATCATGCAAATGAAAAGAGCATCGGAGCTCCTTTGTTAGTGTGCTATAGTATGGAAGGAAATAGCATAAACCAGTCTGCACAGGGCTTTTACCTCTGCACCTGATGCTGCAGCTTGGTCATTATAGCTGTATCAGGTGGGTTCCCAGTGTGGTTTGGAGTATGTTTAACATTGTGCTGCCCTTTATTCATGGCTTGAGACAAACCTCAGCTCAGATCTCTGTGTGTAATGTTGTCATTTTTTTAACAGCAAGGTAAAAAGAATGACAGCAAGTGAGCTGTTGAGTGTTTACTAGCAACTGATTTAGAACGATGTCATCTGAATAACAAGATAAAGCCTTGAAAATCCCATTTTTCTGCTTTGCAAATGTATACGTACTGCTACTGAAATATGTTGAGAACCCAGTTCAAGTAATCTTGTGGTTCAAAATGACAACGGTCCTGTGTCCTTTCACAAGTTTGAAAAATAACCTTCATTTCAGTAGTCAGTCGATGTCTTCTTTTTTCCCCCTTTTCAAATCTAAACACATGTCAAATCTGTTTGATCTGGACCCCCAGATCTCAGAGTATTTGTGTGGAGGACAGTAGAAAATATTGTGAGATATTTCATAATACCAGCTCAACTGATAAGCTGCTGTTGCTTTAAAAATATAATGTGAAAAATATAATGAGAAAAGTTTGGATTTGGGCCAAAAAAATTAAAACCTTCATGGTGGATTAAACTGTTTTGCAACTAAATACTGCTTTTCTCTGAAACAACCCATTCCCTCATGCAACTAAATACTGCCATATGTTTAAATTCTTGCAGGCCTCCTAAGGCTGACCCAGAAGAAATGTCAACAAATGTTTGTGAGTCCTTGTGGCCTTGTAACATTTTCTTTAAAAAGTGAAGAATGGAACAGCAGGAGCTGTAACACTCCCACAGAACAGACATATGAAGGCATATGGCTAACATGGGAGCCTGCTGGCTCTTCAAAGCTTGCTGGCTTCATTCTTAAGGCTCCCTTTTTTTTCTTTTTTCTTTTTTTTTCCTCCTTTTTTTTTTCCCCCCCTCTTTTTCTCAAGACAGCTAAACTTCTCTTTCTGTTTCACTAGTTGATCTGTTTTACTCAGAGCTGAGTTTAGCAAGCCTGGGGTCTGTATGGTCCCTGACCTTCCATGGGAGAACAGGCACATCAGTTCCTAGAGGTGTCAGATGGGTAAATGCAGCGATGGTGCAATGTGGTGTCCCTTGAGATGGCTCCTGAATTTGTCATATCCCTGAAGTATCTTTAGAATGTCATTTGCCCTGTACATACAAGAGCTCAGATAGCAATCTCCTCCCTACCTGGATAGATTCTGGGAAAGTATACTCTTTAGAGCATAAACCTGATGCTGACTCTGATTTTGGATATGAAAATAAATCACATTTGCTGAAAGGTACTGAACAGATGCACTTCAGGTTCATTGCACGTGTGGGTTTATTACATTTAACTATGAAGTTTGAGTTTGCTGTTATGGGGGAAGATCTTCAAATGCACAGGATTACAAATTTTTTCAGTCAATGTGATTTAATTGTCTAAGACCTTAAGACTTTCAATAGAATTTATAATCCTAAATCACTTTGATGCTTTGGATTATTTTTTTTTCTTCCCTGTGTCTTTTCCTGCAATTATTATTTTTAATTAATTGAAATATTTCTGTGCTGGAATGAGGTATCTTTAGTACTGGAAGCTCAAGGCAGAAAGAGATCTATAGGGAAAAAGTACAGCTCAACGACTCTGCTTCCGACAGTCTGTGTTTCATATCTCTGATGATATGCAGTTTTACTTCCTCTTTCTAAGGCACTTATTAACATCTGTGCAACATAAAGTACAGGCTTTGTTGCAGGTTTATGTCTTTCCAGAGGCTGTAAAGGCCATGCCTGCACCGCGCAGCCTTGGGTAAATGAGCGGATTTCTGGTATACCAAGAGAAGAGGAGAGCAGCGTGTGACTGTGCCTTGACTCAGTTATACAGTGCTCTAGGATGAGTGTGTGTGTGTGTGTGGGAACCTTACAGTGCATTTTGAAAGGGTGTTTTGCCCTTATTCTGTGCAGATGTGTGGGCTTCCCTGCTGTCATCTAAATTTATCTGTTTAATGCAGCACAGGATTTTGGTCTGAAACTTACAACTTCTGGTCATTTTGGTTTCGGTCTATTGTACCATAATCATGGATGTGCGGTGTTTTAAACCATGAAATCTTAACCTTTTCAGTTACAGCATTGTATATTTCTCAATACCATAAGATACTTCTTCACAAAGTATTTTGGAAGATAATTTATGTAACCACTCATGAAATTATACTGTCTTGATGTGGGGGATTGTTGAGGTTTTTCTTAAATGTGGTTGGGGAAGTTCCTGTGCCCTTAAAAATAAAAGCAGAAACCTAGCACATGAATAAAATACAAAATATGAAAGGAAAAATCCAACATTTAGTGGAGTTTCTGTGGTTTATTCCTCATCCTCTTTCTCTGTGCATTACAGTTACAGTAATAAGTAAATAATACTGTAAAAACAATGAACATTTTGCAAGAGATTGATAGAATGAATAATTAGATTTCTTTTTAAAAAGGGAGTGGAGAAGCTTATTATTGTAATTTGAAACTTCTCAAATGAGTTTTCTGAAGTGTTCAGCCATAATTTAACATGCAGAATGCCGTCTGTTAAAAAGGATTACATTATAATTAGAGTTGCTGTGAATACTGACTGGAGAGTCAGCAAGGTGTTGAAGCAAAGTTGTCCACACTCAGGTAAACTTATTAGCTGACTTGTTTCCATATAACTCAGGTTGACAGTTTCTGAAAGCAAAATAACAGGTTTGTTTAGATATGTTGAGTTGTCAAATACTCATAAGTCTTCTGAACCTGAGGGTAATACCAAAGGCATGAGTATCTATTTATATTATCCAAAGGGAGAGCTCACCAAAGTGAACATTAAGTATGTATATAGCCTTATTTTGGCTCAGTTCCATAGCATACATATGGAAAAAGATTTACTCCCTTAAGTAATAACTACATGGCTATATGATTCCGGTTTTAGATCATCTTAACATTCATTGTGAGAGTAAATTAACTTACCTTCACAATATCCTTTTCAGATACAGGCGTTAATTATTATCTCCAGTTTAGTGATGGAGCTGAGGAACAGAGGGCATGTTGACAAAGTCTATTGTTGGCAGATGGAATCTCAGCCCACCGGAGCTACACAAACATGTTTATCAAGGTGCCAAATCTGAATTAGCAGGTCTGATCACAAGCTCATATGTCTCGGCTCGCAGTAGGACTTGGTGGGTTGGGCACAGTGTGCTGTGCTAACCACATTTATTCAGCTTCAACTCAGCTTGGAACTTGGGCGGAAAAAACTCACATCTGCCAGCAGTATACTGTGTAGATACTCCCAGCAAATCTGCCCAAGGCCACCCAGGAGGCTTAAATTATGGCCTGGAATATTCTTCCATCTCTGTCCTATTCAGTTCAAAAAGAGAAAAGTTACTGCTAGATGAAAATTATTCCACTTATATGGTTTTAGATAAGCTTTTGGCAAATAGACCTCTACATGCTTTTGCTGGGGAGTCACATTTCTGCACAGTTGGCAAAGAGACTTCTTTCATTATTATAATTATATTTGATTTTTATTAGACATTAGGTTATTTCCATATGCAGTCTTCCTTTTTGTCTAGGTATGTTAACATTGTGCACTCCTGGCTGAGTCCCAAAAGAAAGCTACTGAAACTTAGTACCTACATTTCTGAAATAATTTAAAATAGTAGAGATAGGTTCTCAGCTTTCAACCAGTTAGGTTTTGTTTGAGTTACTTTTTTTACATTTTTATTGTCCTTGTTATTTCCTAAATATATCTTCTTGGTTAAATGAATATGAGTTTATTACATGATTGTTAGTGGTATAATACTCTGGAGCTCATTTATCGTTATATAAAGAAAATGCATTTATAGCACTTAGGACTTATGTCCATCAGGAAAAACTCCCATCGGTATCAGTAGGAATTCCTCCCTAATTATGCAGTTTCTCCTGAATATGCAGAGCACTTGTTCTGTTATTATTTGGTTATGCATATTTCTATTTTACTATCATTGTTTTGAAGAAACCTTACAATGCACTTGCTCATAGCTTATAATAATTACACTACAGAAAATTAAAGTCTTGGTGGTATTTGGGAGGCATAATGAATAGCAGAAAAATGTTAAATATTAATGTTGTCGAATATTCTGGCTAATTTTGGCTGTGAACTTCAGTTTTACAGGCACTTCATTACATGATGCAGCTAAAATACAGATCTGTGTTTATCTTTGAACTCTCAAGAACAGATACGTAGGCATGTTACCAAATAGAAGCATATTGTAATTTCTAGAGTGGAATATCATGAAATGATAGGTGGTGGAAAATCATATTGTCCTTGCTATAAACATTGCTAAAATTGTGGAAAGCTATCAGTTTGAGTAGAAACTGTGCAGTGGGCATCATGAAATGCTCTTAGTGCTTGCACATCTTCCAAGTTCTATACTTACTCATTGATATTTTGCTGTATCCTTAATTACCATTTCTTTAAAATTATATACTATCAAAGGCAGTATTAAAACATCAGTTGGTCAGTATTGTTCAGTCCTGAAAACTGAAATGTATTGTTTAAAGAAGCTTGCTTTTGCAATCAGTAATGTTTTGCTTGTCTGTCTTTATTTTTTAAGCTTTCATTTGTCAACACCTGAAGACTGTTTCATGGACAAATTCATGTGTTTGACATTGCCTTGACCTTGAATGAGAAGCCAAATGTGTAATGTCCTTTGAGAAAACACAAAAGGAAATGAGGAGAAGGCGACTAGGAAACACAGAGACTGAATGACTTCTGGTTGACCTAAAATGAGTTTACTATCCATTTTCCCTTCCTTCTATGCTCCCTAGATCTAGACAAGCTATGACCTGTGAGAGTTTGGGAGGAGGATGGGGGGAAATAGGAAAAGAAGTGTATTGGGACCAGAAGTAAGAGTGAATTAAACTTTTCAAAAAAACTTCACAAATGTTTGAAGAGTCATAGCTGGGTTTGCAATAGGCTTCCCAGAATGAATCATGTATCTTCCTGGGATGACAGAGATATTCAGTGAGTTGAATGAGGCACACAGAAATTCAGAAATGTCAGATCTCTGTGGTGTCTTTGAAAAACTCCTCTTTTCTTTATTAATAAAAGGGAGAAGGTAGGAAAAAATGTCCCTAAGACCAAAGAACTCTGTCTCTCTTGAGTCTCTTGGACGAATTCTGAGCTATTCTCCTTTATGGTATCTCTGATGTCCCAGAATTATTCTTTCTTGGGTATCTCCAGTGGAACTGGAACCAGCAGGATGATTTTGTAGAACATTTATATAAAGATTTTTTGAAAGGTTAGATGAAATTTTTTTTTCTGTACTCTGTCCCCTACAGCTTGACTAATGGGGGCATTCAGCATATACTTCAGTGGCTCTCAATTTTTAGGTTTTCTTTTCAGGTCACTAGAAGAGATTGATAAAAGAGAGCAGAAACAAGCTAGAGGAAAGAAATAGAGAACAGCCTACTGAAATTGGCAGCAGAGAAAAATAAGATAAATAGAGTGCCAAATACTAGTGAAGACAGTCTTTGCTATAGCTTTGCTCTAGAGGAAGGATCTGGCCATTTGTGTTTAGTAGAAGAAAAGCATCAAATAATATGAATATGAAAATGTAAGGAGGTGGAAACAAACAAGAAAAAAAAATCCGCAGGGAGAATTTGCCATAAAAATATTTCAGTGATGACAGGATCCCACTCTAGTAGTCTTTGACATCTGCTACTGATGGAAGCTGAATTCCAACATGACTTAGAAGGTGTTAGAGCAAATCTGTATGCCTCTTGCAATGGTAGTAACTGATTTTGAATGCTTTGTATGTATAATATGTTTATCCAAGAGAAAATACTCATGAGCATTTTACTGGTGGTTCAAGAATATACATTTAAGTTAATCTGTTAGACAGCAAATATAAACAGTCAAGCTTTTAGAGGACAAATTAAGACTTTTTCCAAATGCAGGAAATTAAAATGATATACAGTGTGGTACAAAGAAATATTTGTTTATGCATTAAAAAGTTGTATAGAATATTTTTATTAAAATTTTTTTACATGCATGTATACCTATTTAAGCTGTATGTATACCAAGTATATATCTACTTGCGGTGGATCCTCTTCTTCCAAATTTATTTTTTAGAAGAAACTCAGAAAAATTGGAAACATTGAAATGGAAGGCTTGACTTATGATATTTAAAATGACAGAACATAGCTGCCTTCAGGCCTCCCAATCCACTTGTATTCTTAGTACCTGGATAGGATGGGACTGGAGCAGCATGAAGCTAATTAATACAGACTTTCTCCTCAAGGGCCTATCATCTACCTTCAGGCACTTGTGACCCAAAAGCAAGAAAAAACTGATAAAGTCATATTGGGTGAGCACAGGGCCTGGGTGCACATGTGATCTGTAAAGAGCTTTTTTTGAGGGGAGCTAATTTATTCCTTGTGAGCCCACATGAACCTTTTCTCTTACTACTATTTAATTTGGCCTTGGACAGATGAGATTTGGGCTTTAGTTTGCAGTCTGTTAATATCCCGAAAAAACATTAAAATGTATGTATTTTTGTCTCTCATGAGAGCGTACAGCTATTCTGCTTTTTGATTTGTTAGTTTCTGCCATCGTTCGTGGCCTTCACGTCTAACAGGTTAGTATTCAGGATGGTTTTCAATACACGGTACTTGGAAGCAGTCAGTCTCACTGATTCCCTGCTTGTGGCACTCCAACCTGCTGACTGCTAGTCAGCACACAACAGCATGGTGGAGGGATGGGAACACCAAGGGGAAATATTTTGGGAGAGAGTATAATGTAAAATCAGAATAGTTCATAAGAAAGAGAAACAGACTGTTTACCTGATTTGAACAAAACCTTCTCTGCAGCTCTTGGGTTTTGTCCTTTTCTTGAATGTCCTGCCTTTCTCGCATGTCCTGCCTTCCACAAGGCATCCCCCTGGGCGGCAAGGTCCTTCTTTCCTTCTGGAAGAAAGTACAGGATGGTACAACTGTTTGGTTCAAAAACTGTTTGGTTCAAAATCTCTTTTCAAGACTCATTTTATGACAGACTTCTTATGCGAATCATGGGTTGAAAACATAGCTCCTCCAGAACTGAACTCTGCGGTGTAGAATACAATATTAACACTTTCCTATCTCAGAACCAGGAGGTAATAAATACAATCTAAAGCACTCAAGTATTGTGGTGGTGGAAGCCAATAACAGAGGAAATATGTTCTCCTCCGTCGGTGCTGCTCAACACAGATTACACGTTAGGTCTGCTGCAGGTGCTCTGGTGCTCAGGAGCACAGACGGTGCAGTGCAAACATCCCCCAGGCCCTGACATGCGGTCAGTCATCAGGGTCATTGGCGCCTGACTTGCCAGTAGACCCCGTAATTGCATACGTATTTGTAAATCAGATTATACAAGACTGCCTTTTCATTCCTTCTGATGTAATTCTTGTTCTATTACTTTTCGTGCGACTGTCTTTCAGCATAAGCTGGTAGGCCCTTAAAGTGTTCATGTCCACACAGAGACCCTGGTAGTGCTGCTAATTTCAGCTGTTAACATTAATGAAGTGACAGCCTTAATAACCTAAAGTAACTTTGAAATTGGTACTGCTTTCAGTGGTGGAGTTGGACCAAAGGTCCCTTCCTACCTAAAGTATTCTAGGATGCTGTATTGGTTGCTGCATGTGGGGATTCACATTACTTGACTTGAGCTGCCTGTATTAAGTAGAAAAAGATAGATTCTCCTGGAAGGCCATTCCAATAATAAGCTTATTTAGATGCTAAGATAATAGCTTGCAGGAGCACTTGATATGTAGCCCAGGACACTACCATCCTAGTCAAGGCACCTAGATATATATTCTCTAACAGGGTTAAATGCTGGTTTTGCACTGAGACTTAAACTTCTGTGCAAATCTATTTTTTTTATACCTAAACAGAGACTGCTGACTATATAAAAATATGGTGTAGTTGTGTGTCGTACAGTAGGAACTGGAATAAAACTATGAGAGTGGGCAGGAAACAGATTTTGTTGAAGATATATTCCTGAATTGTGAATTGCCTAAATGATCAGAATAACTTTATGCAAATTATATTTATACAGATGATACAGCTTCAAGAGGGAGGGGAGTTTAGGCGATGCATAGTATAGAATAACAAACATCAAAAAATGGCATGTGAGAAATCAGGTTTAAACTTTATGTTAAATCAGAATTTATACCAATATCTTTAGAACAGTTAATTATTCACTGAGGAGAGAAGGTGAGAGAAAAAATGGTGAAACTCTGCACCCAAACAGTAGATACTCAGCTGGCATGTGGGAGGTCTATTTCAGGCCTCTTTCCTCTGATTTTTATACGGATTACTACATATTTCATAGGTGAAATGTTTTATAGTGTGCCTTTGTTCGCTTTCAGGAATGGCTCCAAGGTTAAGTGGTGTGTAGTAGGGTCAGACTGCAAATTCATGGTAGAACCATGAAAAGCTCATGCATTCCTAAATCTTGGTTTCTGTCTTGTGATTGCGAGCTTAAACCTGTGTTATTTTTATTTTAAATGTTGTTAGACTCTTTTTTTTTTTTTTTTTTTTTTTGCATTTTAACAGTATTGTTGTTGTTTATTGTGTTCATACTGAATGTTTAATTTTCTCACTTGAATAACTACTTAATGGGCAGGTTAGAAATACCTGTATGTTTTGTAGGCTTGTAATAATTAGACAAGGGAAAAAAAGCTATTCAGCCACTCAGCCCATTTCCTTGGGCTGTGTAAAAATATTGTTTCCACATTGGATTTGAGTAAGTAATTTATGTTTGATGATTCAGTTCAGAAGTTTAAAATTCTTTAGGTTTTAATTCAGCCATATACAGATTGCTCTGGCACTTTGAATATGGTAAGTACTGTTTGCTTGAGCAATACTTTAGATTGGTAGGGTTTTTCCTTAATAATTGTGTATGGTGTCAATTGTCTTTCCATAAGTACTTTTGTAGTAAATTTTAATCAATTAACTATTTATGTGGAAACCTTATGCAATGGAATTCTGATTATGCTAGAAATACTTTTTGAAGTTGCATATATATATATATTTGGAATCTTTTAGTCTCTTTTACTCATTTCTGTGGGCTTGAAAAAAGTTGCAATAGCCTGGCAACCATTTAATTTCAGAAACTGATCCCTAATGCCTTTGTATCTCTCAGTAACAAGGACCTAAACGTATGTAGTTATAAATCCACACTTTAAATACTTTCATGATTGTAAGTATTTTGTCTCTATTTCATTAAACTCTCAGATATGTTCTCAGGTTTATTTCTGTACTTGCTCTTCTGGAAATATTTAACTTTAAAAGCACATTGGATACAACTTTTATCCAATCTGAGATCTTTGCAGATTTCTCATATTTTTTCATGTCTTTTATTAAGTGTAATGTACCTGGGTCTTTTTTATAGAGACAGATGCGTACTCAGTGTAATTCCCTGCAATCAGGAAAAAGAAAAATGTAAAGAGGAAAATAAATAGGGGTTTGGGGTTGGTTTAGGTTTCCTTGATTTAAATCTCATATTTTGCATGCTTCTTGATTGTATTAGTTTATTCATTTTGCCAAACAGACTACAAAGCTGTGAATATTTATTTAGTTCTGTTTCTAATAGTTTTTCTAATAGGGAATTATTTTGGTACAATGAAAGACATTTGTAAATGAAGCAGATAAGCCCTTTGGCAGACAAGGAGTGTTTTGTTCAACACAAGAATTCTATTGTCCACTGCTTTAGTTGTCAAGTGCCTGGGGAGCCCAGGATTTATGATGATGTTACAATGGCCCTTTCAGAGCGAAGTCTAAGAAGCTGTGAGATTCGGTTCCTCTGCTTTTCAGACTTTCAAATCTTTTATCATGCAAGGACAATGCAGGATTCAGCTGCTTCTTAGGCCACAGGACTGCCCATTTAACATCAGGCATTGTGAAATAATTACCATAGTGACAATGGGTTTGTTTTTTTTTTTTTTCCCCTTCTAACCAGAAACATTTCAAAATTGCTCGAGTTGTCACTTTGTATAAACCAACTCTGAAGCCATGGCTTATTTTACACAAAAAAAAAAAAAATAAAATAAAAAAAATCTTGTTAGGAGATTTGATTTAAAGTGCTAGTGTGTCAGATCTATTTGGAGCATTGGAACTGTTTAATGGGTGGTTTTTTGAGTTTTCTTGTAATTATAATTGGACTTTGAAACAGCCTTCTGTAAATACAGCAGTTGTTTTGGCTTTTCTCCCTTTTGTAAAGGCTACAGAGTTAGTAGAACCTTACTATTGAAGCCATATTCAACTGCAGCAGAATATGAAGAAATATAAACATAATATGCAGTAAAAAAAGTATGAATTAATGAACTAAACTATTTCTTGTGCTATAGTAATGATGGAAATCATTCAGCAGCCTTTAAATCATGTTTTTAATGAAAAGTTTTATCTGGAGGAGTTTCTCCTTACTTGATGTTAATATGAAGATTTATTTGCTTCAAATAATGATAGTGCTACAAAAAATATTGATTTGTAACCTCTAATGTCTGTTTAAATGTAGTGTACTGGAAAATGGAGCCTTAACTTGACAGTTAAATTATTATATACATGGGGACTTCACTGATGGTCAGGTGTGTGCACAGGAAAGAACTTTAGTGTAGTGGGTCAGGTTGAGGACTGGTAGTATCTGTTATCAACTGTTTGCTGCTTTTAAAAGAAAAAACAGATCTCAAAAAAAATAGACTATAGGGATATGTAAGAAGATATTTTGAGAAATACTTATCTAAGCAACTTCAAATGTCTTGGGTAAAAAGAAATCTTGAGCTGCAGTCATCTTTAAAGATGTTGTAATCTGTAAAGATAGTGAACAAGTTATCAAAATAAGAAAGTTTATTCAGTTTTAGTCTTTCTTTTCATTCATTCATATGAATTGTGAATTAGTTCAAAAGGATCCTCTATGGAAAAAAAAAATTTACTTGCAAACTGAGCATATTTTAAAATGCCATATACACTTCATGGCAAATTGCATAACTATGTTGCAAGTGTATTTTTATAAACCAAGTGCTTTATATATTAGTGACTTGTTCATGACACAAAGCATACTTTCATAGAGTTTACTTTAGCAAAATTCATTTTCTAGGAATATGTTTTTTATTGAACGTGAATCACAAATTTTTAAAACAGTTAGTCAACATATCGGCAGTCACAACTGGCGGTAGAAGCCACATGACTTTATTTGTTCCTTTGATGGAGTAAGTGTAAAACATGTTGGTGTAATATTGTAATACTGAATATGGAATATTCAGTTAATGCCTATTCATTTCTCCTCGACACTTTTGCTAACAACTTTGAAATTTGGCCTGTGCTGCTGAACTATTTCTCGCCATTAAAACTTGATTGCTTAACAGGGGTGAAAAGTGGATATAAAATGGAGGATTGATATAGATGAGACAACTTTAACAGTTAAATATTGCAGAAAATTACTGATTAGTATGTATCAACGCAAATTACAGAGGCTATTTTGCAATAATTCTTCCTAGAAATTCTCAATAAATTTGGCAGTACTGGGTAATCTGGCCTGAGATTTCCTTGGCTAGAATGAATCCTAGTCCTAGGGTTCATTTAGAACCCATTTAAGAGTCTCTCAAGGTGTCAAATGAGCATCAGAAATACAGTGTCTACATCAGTACCTAGCAATAGATTACACTGAGTATTGCTTTTGTATTCAGTCACATTAACTGTATTTGTTACTTGTGTGGGAACATATCAGAAACACACACGAGGAGGAGAGACTGCTCTGTGAAACTATGAGCATTCTTAACTTACTAATTGAAATTCAAGAAAAGACTTATCTCATAAAAAATGATTCAGCTCGTTTCTTTTTGTTTCAACTCACTATCCCATTTATGAAAGAATTTCAACCATTGAAACAACCATAGATGAACGTCTTACAGGCAGAGGCACCTCTTGCTCATTCTTTCACTTCAAATGTTTCATCCTAGATATCTTTTCCCTACTGTAGTGGTAGTTCTACTTACTAAATAATCTACTCCTTCTCCATCATAATGGTAAAAAATTTCTAATATGACTTTAGAGCACTTAGAAATGTTCAAAGCACATCTTGTTGGCTAATGGGATCTGCAGCTGTTACTTTTTTCCTACAATCTTGTATTGGATAACGTTCTCGGAACAGATTTTCCCATAGAAGTCTGTTTTTTTCATGAGATAACGAAAAAGATGTGAAAGAATTTTGATATGGCCTCCAGCGTTTTAGTTATGGGAACATTTTTGCAATAGTAAGTCTGTTAAAGTAAAAGTTGTTTATTAATTTTCTCCTTGGAATTATTATTTAATTGCTAGTCTTTAAATTCTCTTTAGGCTACTGTGATAGTTTATAGGCTAGACTTTAGTTTTCCTTTATTATTGTACCAACATTGCATTGGATTTCAAATGAACTTTTTCATTCTTTGCAGCCAGATCTGGAATACTGGATAAGTGGCAGCAGAGAGCTTACATCTGCATTGTCATCATAGTCTCATTAAGTGACATTTCAAATGTGTGGAATATGCTACATAAATTGGCAACAAGTTTCCAGTGGGTGAAGGTAAGTAGTACATCCAAATGTATGATCTCAGTGATGTCAGATATGCATAGCTAGTCTCTTGCTTCTATAGTGTCTACAATATTTGTCCAATATGGGCACTATTTCCTCAGTGACAAATCCCTCACTTGGTGTGTGTTGTCAGCCAGTTTTTCTCATGTATCGGAGTTTATCCATTGATCTTAATTATCACTCAGGAGAGCTGATGCTGTAGGATACTGACCATCCTTCTGTGTCTGTAAAGCATGGTTTGAAAAAGTGCATTTTTTGGATCACATTTGTGTAATTTCTTGTTTAAAACGTTAGAGAACTTGAAAACTCACAGCAAGGTAGCACTGAAGAACAGAAATGTAAGAAATTTTCTAATATTTAGGTTTCTATTTGATTTTATCAGTCAAAAAGATACTTTTCTTATTCTAGGCCTACATGAGTGAGTGATTCATTTCATATTTGGTTTATTTCTCTGATAATTTCTACAATACCACTGAGCTCAATATAACCCAGACTTGGGTTAGAAAAAGAATTCAGTGGGGACCCTTGGGCTTCAGAGAAGGTGGCTGTGGAAACTGTGTAAATAAACCACTATGGGACACCCTAGACCTCAAAATAGTTGTATCTGCTGCTCTGATGCGTCTAGCTTTTTGTATCCTCTGTGATTTCAATTGTGCTATTACTGAAACCAGTGATTCCACAGAGGTGAGAATTGTCCACTGACAGGAGTAGCCATGCTTTTTTAAAATTAATGCAGAAACAGATTAAATGTAATAGATAATAGATATGTAAATACTATCATTTTTACAGAATCAAAGTCATGATCCCATCTGGATTGTCTAGGATGAAGAGTACAAAGCCAGGATATTAAAGCTCTTTGTCTAGCTGACTCATTCACAGTTTTTACATTCAGTGCACTCAAGTCCTGCTTGACAGATGCTTCATTTCTGTGGAAATGTCCTTGAATGATGATAATCTTATTTCTGGCAGCCAAATGGGCTGTATACTTAAACATCCTTGTGAGCAGCTATATAGGATATGTGTTTATAGTTTCCACTGACTTGTTAAGCTAGACTGCAGCAGTTAGTATCAGGCTGAAACAGAGTGTATTTGACAGTGATACCAACAGCACCCAGTTTAATTTAGGTGGGAAATGTGTAATCTCCTTTGTGTCTTGGTAAGAGCTGTAGCTCAACATGTGAGACTCTTATCCTGTCATTCACTAAGCACAAGGGCCAAATTTTGCAGAGAATGCTCAGTTCTAGTTCAGGTACAGCTTTTCAATAGGCTGAAGTTTGACTGAAGACTTCCTGACTAGGTTTCACATTCATATGTGGGTATCAAGAAGACGTAGCAAATGTATCTTAAATTAGTTATGTGTTCAGTTTCTCTGAGCCTCCTCCCCGTGCCCAGTTTACGAATTTTCTCACCACTGTTTCAGTTTGCCTCTTCTGGCATTTTCTTATATCTCAGTTCAAGATTTAGTTCAGGCCTCTGTCTACTCTTGCTCTTGACTTCAGAGCTACACTTCAAAGTATGTTTAATTTTACAAATTAAATGACTGTGAGGAATAACCTTAGAGTAAAGCTTGAAGGCCCATCACTCTCACTAGTATATGAGATAAGTGAATTTAACAAACTGGGTCCCTACTCAAGATTTTTTCATGTCTTATTTGAGAAACTGTGGTGTCTATTTTTGTAGACGTTTTTACGTTTCAGAGTTCAAGCAAGTAATTTTTGAAAGAAAGCCTCCTGCGGAGTGACTGTGGGATGTTCCCTCTGGTTGGAGTGTGAAGTGCCTCCCTGCGAAAGAGGAGGAACAAGAACTGCTTTTGTTGATTATCATGTAAACCTGGGCATCCATATGCCTCTTAAATTCTCTTCTCTTCTTTTGAAGGATCTTTCTTAAATTGTTTCCAGCTGTTCCTGTTCAGGAATGCAAATTTCCTGTTATAGTATCTAGATAATCAAACAGTTGAGAAGGTAAAATATTCATGTTTAATGGTTGTTAATGGCAGAAAGAACAACAGGGCAGATGGAAAGACACTACTGAGCTAATCTGAAACTCTACCATAGGCTTGGCTACTCAGTCATACTGGAAGATGGTTGGTTGCTTCATTAAGTGGGAATAACCTGGCTAGAGATTTCCTTCCTATAACTCTTGGATTTTTCTATACTGAAGTTCTAGATTGAGTGAGAGTAAGCACAAAAGATAAATTTTGTCTCAATTATAATACTCTGAAAAGCATTATATATGAATCTTAAGGGTCCATGGGTTCCCCCAAACAAGAATACAGCCATATTTGAAAATCCCTCTCATATAGGATGAGAAACTTGGGTTCACTTATTGAATATATAAATCAGTGTTGTATAATATATACTTTGCCTCTTTCATATCTAACATCCTTTTTATTGTTTGTCTCTAATTCTCACATAGTAGGCCTAGACTATAATGGGAAAAAGATGGTATTCCTGACATACAGAGTAGATCTTGGAAGGAAATTGCTGTATAGGGTTTTTTTTCTGCACAGATGCCATGTGGAAAGAAGATTAATTTTCAGTTACTTAGAATCACCTGTCTTATTACAGTGCTATCATGTTTAATGAGGCCTACATATCTGAACAGAAAGTGTTACATCTGCACTAGTGCTTTATCCTGTATTACGCACTTCACCCTTGTGTAAGTAGCCATTTCTATAGGTTTCAAGACTTGAATTTTTGAATTCTCAACTTCAACCCACAAAACTACAACACAGAACAAACACCTAGTATATCTGCAAGATTAGCTTATTACATATATTTTTGGATGGATATTAGTAGTCTAAATGAAATAGGATCATATATGAGGTTAAAAGCTTTGATTTTAGTAGGGTGACACTCTAAAGTACATCAGATCCTTAGGTGATTCTTAAAGTAACGCCTGAAAGTGAAATGTTGAGAAGAGTTATCTGCTTGTGTCAGTCACATTTCACATCATCTGTGTAAGAGATTGAGTCTGAATTTGTTACTTTTGCTTTGCTGGTACTCTTTTTGGAAATATTATTAGAATAATTATAAGACATATATCCTGGTGAAACAAATACCAAAGGAGAATGATTATTCTGTTATAGATTACAAAGACCTCTAAAAGACATCAGGTGAGGAAATACATTCACACTGCCCTATCTCTTATCATCTTAATACCTCGTAGTGTGGACAGTTTAGATTTTCCTATCTGCTTTTTAATAGCAAGTTATTTCTATGATGTACTGTTGCCTTGAAAGAATCTTGACTTTGTTGAAATTTGTAGTTTTTTGTTGGAGACCACTAACTTGGACTTGAACTGAAATTCAGATCTTGGCGACAAAAATTCATCAGACCCTCTTCTCTTCATTTTCCCAGTCTTCCTGGGAATCCGAGCTCTATTTGGGCTGCAGTCTGCTCTGCCTGTTGGTCTGGGGAATTCTGGCTAGGCTAAGTGACAGGAAACTCGTCAGGTTCCCCCAGGGTATGAGATTTGCCTAAGCAAGGAAGTGATTTCACTGCACCACCTGCAGAGACTGGCCATAAGAGGAGAAAAAGCCATTAAAAGATTGATACATTGACTAAAAAACTCACCAAAAATGCAACTGCTTGTGAGTCAAAACAACTTGAAATATTTTGCATTTAGTTGTGAAATATGTGTTCTGATAAAATCAATTTCTGACAAAATTTCCTTAGTTATTTTAAAGGCGAGAAAAAAAGAACCAAAAGAACCAAAAGCTAAATCAAAGTCTTTCAGAAACAGCTCTGATGGAAATTTATTGAGAAAACTTTTGTCAGCTTTAACTATAAATGCTCTCTATAGTTGCTCAGTCAGGGTAATAATTATTATTATTATTATAATAGCATATATTAAAACATACACCGTTGTGCCTCAAGAACAAATGCATCCCGGGCTATAAAAAAATATACATAAGAAGAAACTAAATTGTCTTGCGTATATCTATTATATATAAAAAGATTACTGTGTACTCAGCCACTCAAGGTTTCATACGCAACAAAAACTGTCAGAAGCTAGTCTGCGGTCTCAAACATGGACATATTCCATATGCTATAAAATAAAACAAAATTTAGCATATTTAATCCTTTTGAGGTAATTAACCAAACCAATTACTGCATTGTTAATCATAGTTGAAGAAAAAACTTCTTAAAAATGGCTTCAGGATCTTTCAGGAATAGTTACTAATATAACCTTACAAACATATGCCATTTATGTGGCTTTACTAATCTGTATAAACACTAATAAAGTCATACAAGTTGTGATTGGTAAAATCTAATGTAATGCAAAGGATTTTCCCACTTTATTCCTGACAACTTGCATTTGCAACCATTCAGTTACTTTATTTTAAAATGGCTTTTCAATTACTTTCTAGCGCTGTAGGGAAAAGCCTTTTGACAAAGGCATGACATAAACCATTTATATTGCAGCTCCATCATAGTTCCCATAGCTAAACTAGACGGGACAGTTCATTAAAAAGAAAAATTAATAGTACAAGGTTGCAGGGAAACAATAACAGATTATGACTGGCCTGTGGCAGCCCACTGAATTCGTGTACTGGAATAAGAATGATTCCCTTGTCTCGTAAATGAAGGTTTGTTCCAAGGTTTTAGGCAAAGTGTATACTTCTATTCTTTTACAGGAAAAAGCTATACAGTTTCTTGTAATACCTTGTAATTCCTGCAGAAGATTAATATGTACTCTTTGGAATGGAAAGCCCATATTTAACAATTTTTGAATGCTTAATGACAAACAGAATATAAAAGATAATAGACTGGAACACACCAAATGGTCACATCAAAGCAAAAAACTAACCTTCTCAGAGCTGGGCAGAGGTATGGAGGGACAAAGTGAGAGTTCAATCAGGACTCAATCCCATCTTTTCTTATCAAAGGTAGTAACTGCTCTAGACCACTCTAAAATTGCGTGCTTCAGTGTACAAAACCCAGAGTATTTGTGATTCAATGGCATTTTTTTTAGATCTATTGCTGCTACCTGTGTAACATCATATGTGATTTATCTCTTGCTTAAGGTTGTTCTTAAAGGTGTAACCAAGTCCTAGTGGCCTCTTTCTAGATGTTACTGCATATTTTCCCAATTTCCTCAGGGTTTCATGGTTCGAATTTTCTGTATAATTCTGGTATGTGTGGCAAGTACACAGACTTATACTTTAATGTTGAAATCTGAGTTTTATTATAGCAATGCTATAAATTCCTGTCTCAGAAGATATTTCAAAGAATATGGGCTCTGGGATGTGTTAACCATTTGTTTTGGCCAGTAGCCACAACCATCTAATGAATTCAACAGGATAACAGGAGAGGCCAGAAAAGGGGAATTCTGAGACAATATAATGTTTGGAATCAAATACAGGACTGATCCTCCAGGGTATTCTCTGGTTCTGTTTATGAACATGATCTTCTTTCAGAAACAACAGCCTAAAATACTGAAAAGTCATGGTTCTGGGATCTGATGCCCTGGTACTTTTACAGGTTTATACCTACTTTTACAGGACCACTTGGGTACTTGGCCTCCCATTCTCCCTTCTCTACCCCCAAAATAGAAAAACAGATTATGTAAACTCAAAAGTCTGGTCACTTGGAGAGGCCTCCTGCCTATCTTGGCTTAGTTTCATGCTATAAGCTATTTTTTGTGAACTGAGGCTGCACTGAAGCAAAAATAACCAACCAACCAAGACTCTCTCTTGACCTCCTGAGCTGTTTTCATACTTTCACTGTGGGCAACATATATGAGTTACAGCATGTTGGAGAGAAGAATATTTCTCTTAATTTTTAAAGGAATGTGTTTGCACAGACCTTTAGCACTCACTGATGAGCTGTTCACTAGCTGCAAACTTCACTTCTATGTTCTTCTGCTTACATGTCCAAAGGTACTGCTTCTATCTTCTGTCCCTCTCTGACCTGAGTAAGACAGGAGCGAACAGCCCCATCACAGGGAACAGTCTTTCAGTGAATCACAATGACCCACTCCAAGGAAAGCTCAACAAAGACTGTGTTGTGCTGTTTCACAGTAAAGCTAGTGAGCCAGTGATTACTGCTACTTTGCTGCTTGCAGGATAAACAGAATAATACAATAGTTGTGTATTCAAGAAACCTCCCATCAAATGGAATGACCTTTTTTCTCCTTGTAGATCCGTAGTGATTTGATTTGTTTAAAAAGTGCTTTCATTTAACAAATATAAAGATCAATTAAATGTTTAAGTAGGAAAACTTTCCAGCAAAGAATAGAATGGTAATGGCTTTATAAAATAACTGTCAAAAACAGCTCTCCTAAGCAGAGGTTGGTGCTCTGTTGGCCCAGTCGTTGTCCAGGTTACTTCTGGTCCCCACATGCTGTTACCTCCTTTCAGCACAGACTGTTTCCTTTAACATGAGCTCTCACATGGTTGACAACATTGCCTTTTGTTTGAACTACTTTGCTTGTGAGCAGTTACCAGTGTGTTGCAGCCAGGTTTCCGACTAGGCAGCTTGAAGTCTTCATCAGTTTATTGTCACAGCTTGTGGAGCTCATTGAGGCCAAAAGAACAAAACTTGTATGTAAAAGCAAGACTCTTAACCTAAAGTTTTAGCAGTCTAACCAAAGAATTATTAGTTCACCCGTGTTGAGCTCTTATACAAATTATGTATAGTTAAAAGTGATACACACAAGCTTTCTAGTATCTACCCTTTCTCTGGTGTCACGCTTGCTATCAGCTGACTCTCAGGTCAGACAGGGATGGGGATGGAGGGCCCAGCAATACATGATGGTTCCTTCTTCCTCCTCACTCTAGAATCCAAATGGAGTTGTTTTTGTGTTTGGTAACATGCTTCACATCTCTACCTTGCACTTTCTTCATTGGTCTGTAGTTCCACATTACATCCAGTTTAACTGTGAATGGTATGTTTTACATATATTGAATGTTGTCCTTTGTTCTCTGTGTTATCTCTAAAACTAGTTTTGTGCAGCTTCCAAGATTTCATTCATTCAATAGCTGGTAGCTGACTCCTGGTGAGTAGTTTACAGCCCTGGGGCTTCCACTGTCATCTTGTACCTGGACTTTCAAATCTCCTTATATCATCCCATGCCTGTCTGTATGCTGCATTTTATTTGGGGGTCATAGATAGTTTGTTCCATATGGATTAATGAATTGTTATTGTTATCTATTTATTACAAATATATACATAAACCAACTGTATTACAACACACAGTCATCCAAAGCTAAGCAAAAAGCCAAAACAAATTAGGCAATAGCCACCTGGTCCTTAGATAAATTGTTACAGCCAAATAAATTATCCAAAACCAAGCCCCAGGCAGGTCAAAACAAATCCCAATGAAGCCTAACAAGTCCTAATGGATCCTGTGCTGTCAGCTTCACACACAGCCTTTGGCATGTTGCAAGCAATGGTAATACTATTTTAGAATCATAGAATAATGTGGGTCAGAAGGGACCTTAAAGACCATCTAGCTCCAACCCCCTGCGCTGGGCAGGGACACCTTCCACCAGCCCAGGCTGCTCAAAGCCCCGTCCAGCCTGGCCTTGAACACTGCCAGGGAGGGGGCAGCCACAGCTGCTCTGGGCAACCTCTGCCAGTGTCTCACCACCTGCACAGTGAAGAATTTCTTCCTTGGATCTAATCTGAATCTACCCTCTTCCAGTTTAAAACTGTTACCCCTCATCCTATCCCTCCCCCCTGACCAAGAGTCCCTCCCCACCTTTCCTGCAGCCCCTTTCAGTACTGGAAGGCTGCTCTAAGATCTCCCCGGAGCCTTCTCTTCTCCAGGCTGAACCACCTGTCTCTGAGTCTGTCCTCACGGGAGAGGTGCTGCAGCCCCCTAATCATCTTTGTGGCCTCCTCTGCTCAAGCAGGTCCATGTGCTTCTCATGTTGGTGCCCCCAGAGCTGTGCACAGCACTGCAGGTGGGGTCTCACAAGAGCAGAGTAGAGGGGGAGAATCCCCTCCCTCGCCCTGCTGGCCACACTTCTCTTGATGCAGCCCAGGACACGGTTGGCTTTCTGGGCTGTGAGCACACATTGTTGGCTCACAGTCATTTTTCCATCCACTCATACCCCCAGGTCCTTCTCCGCAGGGCTGCTCTCAATCCACTCCTCGCCCAGCCTGGGTTTGTGCTGGGGATTGCCCCGACCCATGTGCAGGACCTTGCACTTGGCCTTGTTGAACCCCATGAGGTTTGCACAGGCCCACCTCTCCAGCCTGTCCGGGTCCCTCTGGGTGGCACATCCCTTCCCTCCAGCGTGATGGGTGGGTTGGCACCACAGCTTGGTGGTGTCGGCAAACTTGCTGAAGGTGCATTCAATCTCACTGTCTGTGTCGCCAACAAAGATTTTAAGCAGCACTAGTCCCAATACCAAACCTTGAGGAACAGCATTCATCACTGCTTTCCACTTAGACATTGAAACATTGACTGCAACTCTTTGAGTCTGACCATTCAGACAGTTCCTTATCCACAGAGTGGTTTACCCAGTGGATACATGTGTCTCCAATTTAGAGACAAGTTTGTCGTGCGGGACAGTGTCAAATGCTTTGCATACAAGTCCAGGTAGATGATATCAGTTGCTCTTCCTTTATCCATGAACACTGTAACCCCATCATAGAGGGCCACCAGGTTCGTCAGGCACGATTAGCTCTTAGTGAAGCCACGTTGGCTGTCATCAACATCCTCCTTATTTTCCATGTGCCCTAGCACAGTTTCCAGGAGGATCCGCTCCATGATCTTGTTGGGCACAGAGGTGAGACTGACTAGTCTGTATTTCCCTTGGTTTTTCTTTTTTCCATTTTTAAAAATGGGAGTTATGTTTCCCCTTTTTCCAGTCAGCAGGAACTTCAACAGACTTCTACAACTTCTCAAATACAATGTCTTAGCCACTTCATTCACTTCATCTGCCAGTTCCCTCAGTCCCATGGATGCATCTCATCAGGTCCCATGGACTTGTGCACCTTAAGGTTCCTTAGATGGTCTCAAACCTGATCTTCTAGAGTGTGTGGCTCTTCATTCTCCCAGTCCCTCCCTTTGCCTGCTGTGGCATACTTGGGCAGTATGGCTGGAACACCTGTTGGTGGACAGTCTCAGCCTCTCTATATCTGTACCTACATATCTGTATTTTACTGGCTTACAAAGCTCTGAAATTTTAACAAGTTCATGTTACACATGGAGAATTGTTTTTACAGTATTTAATTAAACCCCATTTTAAAATAGGCATTTAGTAAACAATTTTAGTAAACAAATTTATCAGTCATTCTTAAATAATACTTTGTGTCATGTATTATTGTTGGGTTTAGCTATAACTGTTTATAAATAGCATAGCATAAGTGCCTGTGTATGACCTCCACAAGAAGTTCTTTCTGCTTATATATTTATCATTCTTTGGGTCTGACTCTAAGCTTACATATTGAAGGTTAAGCCAGAAGTGGTCCACAAAATTTGCACAAAGGGTTTAACAAAAAAATTGCATTAAGATTGTTTAGGCAATGTTTACCCCGACAGTCATTACATTTGAACAAGAAATATGTCTGTCTGTCAGAAAGATGTTCCCAGTTCTTGGATGAATCCCCAGATCCAGTTCCTCCAGCTGGAGGTTGCTTTATTCTCTCTGACCACTGGATTTCCAGGAAGCTATTTTTGATTGAAGGTGAAATACAAATGATACCAAATAATTCTTTCCACTTTTGCTCACTCTTATCAGGTTTTGAGTTGAAAAACACTGTCTTTTGGTCTTTGAAGCGGCAAGAAAATACAAGGTTAGCATTGCAGAAGAGCACTATATTGCTATCCTTGGATGTGATTATTGTAAAGAAACCATAAAGAAATTCAAATACTAATCCATATGGATTAGTTTTCTGCAACCTTATATTATTTATCAAAGAGATTTAAAGGAAAAAGATGGGAGTGTTCTGCATTATACACAAACAAAAGCATGCTGACTTAAGTCTTACATAGGCTTTTAAATGAAAAACTCCAGTTTCTTTGTAATGGGAACAAAACCAGCAAGCACCAGTATTGCATTTAGTTTCTGTGAAGTATGATATACCAGACTAGACCAGAGAACAAGGTATATGGTTATGTCAGCCTGTTCTGATGGTTAAACTGGTGGATGCTACAGGTTGCTTAGCAGGTATATGGCAAAATTCCACAAATAATAGGTGAATTTTGCAAAGTTAAAAAAAATTAATCTGAGAAAAAACATAAACAAAACTCATAGTACACTCAACACACTGCAACTAACAATTTTCGCCTGACTTGTAACCAAGAGGAAAAGTACAGCTGAAACATAAAGTTATGTAATTGGAAATTACTTTGAACTGTGAGAGCCTCATTTCTCTCTATTAAAGATGGTAAAATCCACAGAGGTGAGATGTATTTGATCCAATGAATTGCATACGCAGAACCTTCTTAACAGAACTATAGTAACCTGGTCTCCAAAGCCTCATGCTCCTGCAAACATGATGCATTTGTGCTCACACAGAGAATGACATTTTATACAATACACTTGCTCATTAGTCTTGGACTTTCAGTCACCTTCCTCTTGTCCACCAGCTATTTGCTTCTAACATGGTAATTTGGGCTTCTAGTTCACTCTAGCTCTCCTGGGCTTAACACATATGGTGGTTTAAAAGCTTTCTATTGACACAACTTCCATTTTCTTTCTCTATGCCCTCCCAGGACTGTTAGCAGTCATGTTAGTTTGTTTCTTATTTCAACTGTCAAGTTGATGTTTCCTTTTCAAAAACTAAAAAGGTCCAAAGTTTCTAAATATTTCATCCTTTTCCAATAAATGTAACAAGTACTGATGTACTTAGAAAGATTATGTTTGGTGACAGACTCTCTCATCTCCCTTTAACCTAATACTTCCTTTTCCAGAAAAAAAACATAATTACTTCAAGAGCAATTTATTTAATTACCATTATGGGAGACTTCAAAGGAAATTGGTTGGATTGAAATAGTGGTATCACACTGACAACTTTTTGCAGAGAACATTTTGGTAGAAAATATGCTGAATGTAAGGCTGTATTTAATGTGACAAAAATGCCTCATGCTATTCTTTTGACCAAAGCTTTCAGTCTTTTTTTTTTTTTTAAATATGTGTATGTATACATATATATACACACATATGTATGTTAATTATTTTTATTATTGTTATTGGCCTCCATTTTTCTTCTATGAATATAAATTATTTGCCCTGTACTTGCCTCATATTAAGGTCATTCCATCCAAAAATTATACTGTTCTCAATCCAGCAGTTCTACCAAGTGTCATGTTCTTTTTAACACCTCACTGGTCTACATTTGGGAGAAAACTATCTGTTATCGATTTGGAAGCTAAAGCTTTACCTGACTGGATGCATGCTCATTCATACGCAAGTGTGAATGTACTGTCCTGTTCATTAAAAAAGACATTGGTGATCTAAGATGCAGAAATCTAAGACTGCTGATCTAAGCTGCAGATATATGTCACAAGTCCTGATTGTTGCACTCTTAAGGTCAAGACTTGCCCTTGACATCAGGAAAAATGGTGGCAAATGTAGAGTATTTAAATCAAAAACATATAATGTACTTACAGAAGTTATCTAATTATAGCTGATTCATAGTTCCAGCTATGAATAACACTAATCTAATTTTAAAAATGCCCAGTTTGCCAATTTCCCATGACCAGCTTTCTGTGAAACATCAGTTTCTGAAACTAAGACTTTCATGCAAGAACAACTATAGGTTCAAGGTATTTAAATTTTGCCTCATCTGCATGATATCATGGTGCCAAACATTGTTTGAAAATTACCAAGGCACTGCCTTAAAACAATTGTTAATCGTTTCTGTCAGAAGAATAGAAATGAAATGTTTGGTCGCAATCATCTACAATTACAGGTCAGAAATGCTGCCAATCTATAATCTCTGGGATGTATTAGTATTTCATATGATCAGTTAGAAATTCATAATGAACAGGTTTAACACAAAATGAATTATGTTCATGAAAAATATACTGAATCATTTGCCCTTTCTGCAAATGTATCATTTGCATGAAAAACAAATTTTAATTGCAAGCTGACAAGCCTGTCTTTTTTGTGCTATTTATGTGCTTGGCATCTAATTTCATCACCTTAGCACCTTTGATGCATTTTTTGTTTTGTATTATAATATTGGGAATTATGTCTTAGTCCTTATAGTTATGGAACACTGAAAATCCAGACAGTTCCTCTGATTTGTGTTCAGAGCAAGTCAGGCTGCACAGGAAGCCAAAGGGAAGGTTGCGTCTAATGAAGGTGGTGTTTTCTTTGTGGGTGTTTGTGCCTTTGTTTTTTAAGTTAAATGGAAATATTCTGTGGTGACTGCTTATAACAGGACATCTCAGAAGATACACAAATATTGTTTGAATTATGATCTTGTGATTTAATGGATTGTAAATAATAATTTAAATATGCAGTTTTGGTCCTTTCAGCTGTAGCATCCCATTAGGTACTTAAACAGTGATGGTGTCCTTTACTAGAGCTACTGATGCTGTACTAGGAATATGCTTGAATATTGTGATGTTATTCTCTCATGCAATCAAACCATAATAGGTCTCTTCACAGACAATCTCAGCCTATGAAAAAATTAATTATTGATTCAATTTTTCATTCAAAAAAATCTCAAAGTGGCTTTTATGCTCTCTATGGAAGGAATCTGCACTAAACTGGAACAGTTAAACAAACTATGAAAAAGAACCTTACATGTGCATGACTGAAGGATCTGAACTCTTCCCTCTGCAGCTCTGAGAAAGCTGAGGAAAGGAAAAGGCTCTTTGATTAGAAATTTAGTTCTCACCTTTTTTCTCTAGCAAATGTATTTGAAAAAGACACTCTTAGTAATTCACTAACTTGTCAAGTTTTATAAAGATAAGTGTTACAGAGAATCTAATTATGTGAACCTCTCTAAATGAGAGTCATAGCGGTTGTTAGACTTAAACAAACTGCTGTCAGTTGCTTTGCATATGCTTCTGAAGTGCCAATCTTTTATCAGAAAGTTTCCTATTTGAGGGAGACCAGACTGAAGAGGACCAGGAGATCAAGCAGTCTACTAGAATTATATTCAAAGTGGAAAAATGTTTTGTAGAGGAACACACTGGTCATATAAAGACCCCACAGGATGCTGTAAATAGTTTGGCATTTCAGCAGCACTTCTGAAGCTGCCTCTAGAAATGAAGCTGTAAATACAATACCACAGACTGAGTTTAGATTTCTGACTGCGTGGAGGCTGTCAGCCCTTCAGCAAGAGATTATAGATCAGAACAGAACTGGATTGCTTGTTGGAATTCTTTCTGGTAAGGTTTGGTAGCTTAGTAGGCCTGCCTATAGCCATTAGTTTTTGATAGGTTTTCAGTTATCAATTTTAGTCTTGACTCTCTGTCTCATTTTTGGCATAAAACAAAAAGACGGTCAGTCACAGGACAAGTGTTATTTAGACATTCAATAGTATAAATTCTTAGAGAAAAAAAAAATTAAGGGTTGGCTTGTCATGTAAGTACAGCATTAGTAGCTGGAAGTGCATTGACTTTAGTTGTCATTTATTTCCTCCTTGGGGTATCGTTTATAGCCACTTACGTAATAGCAAACTATATTGAAACTAGCATAGGCATAGGCCACAGCTATATTGGCCTTTGAGTATACAGGAAATTATGACAATTCCAGTTTGTCTAAGGTGCACAAGAACACAATTACTATTTAAAATAAACTCTACCAAGATCTTAGTCATTACTTCAAATGACTCTATCAATCACCATGTTCTTTAATAAGACTACCTTTCTTAAGCTAGTTGTTTTCCTGTAGAGTTTATGCTTAAAAACAGACAGCCTCTGTCACATTTATCTTAAGTGGATCTCCCCAGGGCAGCAAGTAAATGTAAAACTCTGTTTACAGCCATTTTTCATTTCCCAAGCCTTTTAATATCACTCTCTCAGGCTTACTTCTGTGTTATTCACTTCATAATGTACTAAGTCTTCTTCCTACTGCTTTGTATGAGGTACACCAAATGGCAATTTCACTGTTCATGAACGAGTACAAGTTAAATCAAAGCCTGGTAAAAATACTTTCCTTCCATGATGATTTCAGAGGTGGATACTGAAGGATGTATCACATCATATTAGACAGGAGGCTAGTTTTCTTCCTCTTTCCTGCAAAATTACTTCTATTTTCAATGAGCCATCATTTCTGGTTTTGTCTATAGTTTCCTAATACTGAGTCTGAAAGCTGCTACAGGAGAGCATGGCTACATTTTGAAAACTGTTCTTTGGAGCAGCTGGGGATTATTGTCTTTAAACTCTCAGTAATCCAATACAGTGCTATAAAACATAATTTAAAAATGCAAAGGATTAATATTTTCTTTCATAGGACTCTACAGAACTGAGAATAGGATTCCACAAAACTTACTTAGCATTTTTAAGGTGACTTCTATTGCTAAAGATGAAAATTGCCAGTACTGTAAAGATTTTATTTATGTATTTAGTACATACAAATCTTGCCTTGACCTAGAATTCTGCTGTAGTAGGATATCCCTAGAATCTTGGCTGTTTGCATGCCATATATAAAGCTATATATAGATTTAGCTCTGTAGAACTGCAACCTCAGATTATAATCCTTTGCAACTGCATTGTGCTCCCATGCAAAACAGCAGAATATGAATTGGGGGAGTGTGAGGTTCTCAATATTCAATGGAACAACTAAGAGAATTTTTGTCCCAAGTACATTTAAATATGA
Organism: Athene noctua; assembly: GCF_965140245.1. Taxonomy (NCBI): domain Eukaryota; kingdom Metazoa; phylum Chordata; class Aves; order Strigiformes; family Strigidae; genus Athene; species Athene noctua. The sequence continues at coordinate 18,354,334 of NC_134045.1, forward strand.
AAAATTTCCTTTTCTGGACTAAATACTTTTGTCTCGTAAGACTAATTATGTTTTGTGAATGACACAAAAGACCTTATATAAATTTGCATTCAGATGAGGGTTATTTGCTGTTCACTCCAGTGAGACCTGAAATATGCTTCAACAAGAAGAGAGATTTGACATTTCAGAGGGGCTCACAGGGAGTTAGTTGCTGGCAGTCTGTTTTAGAATTACACATTGGGAAAAATGAGATTTACTAGTTACCTATACAGCATGAAAATCTTTTCCTGCATCAGAGATCAGACCTCTTGTCATTTAAACAAAATATTTTTTATTACCTACTGCATATTGGCCTTTAGTGGTTGGTTTCCAGTAGATACATATACATGGCTAGTCTCATGGAGTTAGTCATATTCATAAAGTCAGTTTGCTGGGCATGGACTCCTTTAGTTTTTAATTTTCCTACTTTGTATGTGATGAGTAAGGGCCGTGGTCCTGGCACTTAGAGAGGGAACTCTGCTGATGTGTGAATAGAGCTCTGTGTTCCAATGCTGCCCTGGGAGAAGGGGTTTGTTTGAGGAAGCAAAAATCCAACTCCTAATGGGACAATTTCCTGACAAGACGTGCATAAAGCCTTTAACTGCTGGGGTGTAACTGAAAGTTAAAGAAGCTGATATTGTCTCATCCTCCCGTTCAGGTTCCATTTAAAGTAGACCTTGCAAATGATGGTACACCACTGTTGCACTTTTCTCAATTCTGCATATCATATAAGTAGTTCTATCAAGGAAAAAACCAGGCATACTCTACTTCCAGTGGAAAAAATACAATAATCCTAATTCTAGTCTTGTCCAGATTTAGAGTACTTAGAATCTCACAGAAAGTTTGGCATTTTTCAGGACTAAAGCATTTATTTTAAGAACTGGGTTTGCTATATACATCATGCATAGATAGATAGCTAGAGAGAGATATGCTATATAGCAGAGCTTGATATGTTGCTAATGTTATTTCGTATAAATAAAATGAGATGCCTTCTTTTCCACGTGTGTTGTAGTGAGTCTAAACTAAAAATTATTCAAAGATTGGTCTGATAATGCAGAACAGTTTTAAATCAAAAATTGAGAAAATTAAATTAAATGTGAAAAGTACGGATTCTTGGTATTTTATCTGTTTCAAACAATAGGGGCCAGGCTATTTGTTCATCTTTATGTACCATTTTCTTGAAATGAGTCAAGGAAGAGAACCAAGTTTTGTTAAACAGGAAAAAATTAAATTAAACCAAATGTTAGGTTATCAAGATGTGTGAAGCTTACTGGTTAGTGCTGAATAGCTTTCTGCAGCAAGTAGTATCCTTCAAAATATTTTCATATTGATTTATATAAATTTATTGAAAATACTTAGGCATTGGGTATTTCAATCCAGCAATCTGCAAGGATAAAAATACATGTCAGAGACTGAACTCCTGCATTCACACTGTTATGCATACATTCATCAGTGCACATGAGTAATGAAACGGTTGTGCACAGAACTATTCCACATCCCTCAATTCATGTATTTTATTTAAAAACTCCCAAAGTAGTTAAATTCATGATATGCCCTAAAGATTAACCAGTGTGGGCTCAGTGGGACTCGACTGATTATTTGATCTGGAAATCTTTTTCCTACCTTCTTTCCATGTGAACGGCTCATTTTTCATGACCCCGCTTACAGTATTCAAGGAAGAAAGAGGCTCTTTGCTAACCATTTAAGTTAAACCATGGAGTATGAGCCCTGAGGCTGCTTGCAACAGTTCTATCCCAAAAGCAGAAAAATGTCTAGGTTCTTGTTAGCTTTGCTATGCCTGATTACACAGAGAAGACGCCCAGCTGGGCCTGCCGCTCCATCCTTATACCCAAAACTCAGGCACTCTTAACTCCAGAACTAATATGATCCAATATTTATTCTGTCGTTAAAAAACTATTCATTTCCTTGTCTGATGATAAAATTATTGCGAAATAAATCGTTCATCTTTTCAGCTAATTCTAATTACAGCTAAAATCTCATTTGGACTGTGAGTTTGCTATATTTACTTGATACTTTTGCAAAACATTTCAGAACATAATCATCTATTATTATATTGCTACACTGTGCTCTTGACTGCTTTCTGCCAAGTGTATTCCTTAGAACAATTGCTATTTTAATGTATCATTGAGAAGTTATGGCCTAGATAAATCAGAAAAATTGTTTAGTCTGTTATAATTTGGCATACGATCATTTAATAGAACACAGGAAGTCAGCATGAATGTTTGGGATTTTTTTTGCTAAAAATATAATGAAAGAGATTTAAAGTTGGCTAGACTTTACTTCCGCGACTAGTCTTGTCATTAAAATAATCTTTGCTGGCTCTTTATTTTTGTTTATTAGTCATCTATGAACAGTCATTCAAATTTGTGTGTGAAGTTTTCTAGAGCAGACTGACTTTTCAGATGAGCCCATTAGAGTAGGGATAACCCCATAACCCCACCTCTCCACTGTGCTGTGCTGCATGGTGAGAGTCTCAGCACTTGGCGGTCTCGCAGTGTGAGGGTGAACGAGGAGAGTGGAGTTGATGCGTTGTGGAGCAGTCAAGACCCTGGCTCTACTCCATGCCAAAGTCTGTGGACATGGTTATATAATTTTTCAGGTTTATGATAGATGTGTTCTGAATTAGTTGAATAGCATCTTTCCATTAGGAATATTGAAGGGTTTTCTATCGGTAGAAGAATGGACTTTTCTTATGTTAAAACTGAAATTTACTACCTCTGCATTTCCAGAACTAAGTAGCAACTGCAAGTACAAAACATAGACATTATTATCTATGTAGCTAGAACTGCCCTGAAGACATGTTCTCACAATTTAGGGAGATCTTCTATTTCCATGCAAACAGTTTGTGTATGCACCTCACCGTGTATGTTGTTTTTCAGAGTGCGGACTAGATACTGTTTTAAGGTTTCTCAGTCCAGCATACCTCAACTGATCCATTAACATGAGCAGTATTTGGGAATCTCATGTGTTCACGTGCCTCTCTTATGTGATTTGATCTTGTGTGGTGGCTGGTTAACTCCTGTTTTCCCTTTATCCCTGATAGAGCTATTATTCAGTACCAGTGTTACCAACATTTCTATGCGGTTAAACTATGTTAATGGAATTCTTCCTTTTGAGAAAATTGCAGTTCAAACCTGGCATCCACTACATTTAAAGAAATGGGATGCAGATTTTTTTAACAGTTTTCTTAGGAAAACTTAGGATTTCAAAATGGTATGTTGTGCAATACTAAACAACAATGAAAAAAATCAGGATGTTGCAATTTGGTCAACTGCCCACTGAGATTTGCTCTACTGTGGTTGAGGTATATAATCTATGTGCAGAAATAACAATAATGTTAAGGATATCTTAAAGACTGTGATTTTTAAAGAAAGACTAGAAACATTCACAGCAAATTATTCTGACAATTCACTATCTGTATAGTGTTGTGCAGTGCCTAAATAAAAGTGCTGCACACGGAGAATTTGTGGACACTCACCAGAGCAGCATTCCAGCCAGCTGCAGCAATTGCCGTCTGTCCTCAGATCTGTATTACATGCTTACAGGATTACGAGGTATTTTTCTACAAGAGAAAAGGAATTGCTTTATAAATTGTTTAGCTGGTTTTCCACATTTTCTGCTTGAAGAAGTAGGAACCTGTAGGCTTCCAGCAACTGAGTTAACATTCAAATGTTTGAAAGGTTTTAAGTAGATTGGGAAAAAAAAAAAAAAAAAAAAGAAAAAAAGAGACTTCTTTCTTGTTAAGAATGCTGCTTTGTTATTTAATCAGTTTATTTTAGCTTTAACTTAAGAGAATCTTGTGCACCTTGCCTTTTAGGAAGAAAGTAGTTTATAAAAAGCCAAACTGTAGCTGTTTTGAATTTAAGTAATTTCATAGACTTCAGTGGAACCCTGTTGATTTATTCTATTAGCTTTTCTTATGCGGATAGGAGTCAGAGGGCTTAATGCTGTGGCAACTGCTATGTAACTGAGCAGAGAGTATGAACTTCAGGAAGGGAGAAGACTAGAGGGGCACAAGGAGGCCAGGGAGACCTTATTGCCTGCAGGTCTAGCTTTAATTGCAGCCTATCTAGCAGTAGGTCACTTACTAAAGAGCCAGCTTGGTATTACAGCATGGAGTCCTTTCACATTATAACTCAAAACAGAAGCAATTACCACAAACAGCCTTAGTGATATTTTTTTTTTTTAGCCCAAGTAGTGGATGACAGATAATAGTTTTCTTTATCTTGAAGAAATGTAGCTTTATTGCTTCCTATTTATACACATACATGAAAAGGATAAAACAAAAGGTAGCAAACAATTTTTGCTTTAAATCCCTATTAGTAAATTAAGCATGTATGAGTGATTAATAATTTGTTTCCAGAACTTCACATATGAATAGCTGATAATAAGTGGCATATGTATCATCTTGGCTCTTCCATTATTGTTAAGCATCTTTATAAAGTGTTTACTGATTTACATAACAGTATTGAGAAGTTTGGGAATAATGGTCATATTTGTTTACTTTCATTGTTGAGATGATTATGTGATGTTAATGAAGAATAATTATCAGTGAGTTTACTTTTCAAATGCATCCAAAATCTATTTATGTAAGCAGTTTACTTTTTTTTTTTTTTTTTTGCCCCAGCAGATTTAACAGTGCACAGCTGTCTCAGCTGTCTAGGTGTACCTTCCCATTTCACTTCTGTTTGGATCATGTAGGCCCTGTTTAACAGTCCAAGAGCCCAAGAACCTCTAACTGCTGCACATGAGTAACATGCTATAGATCCCTGTAGCAAATGTACCTGTCCGGCATCGTTAGCTGTATTGGGTATAGCATTGAAGACTATTTGGCTCAGAGGATGCTCCATAGTAAACTACTTTGGTTTACTATGATTGACTGAATGCAGTTATGAAGCAGTCTGAACTGCCTTAATATGTAGAATTTGGTTACATCAATAAATTTATGTAGACAAAACATCCAAAACAGGTAACCTCAGAGCCTGCTTGCTGCCAGGTCAAATTTACACCTGCCACAAGTTGTAAATCCAGAGGTGTTTACTTAACAGAACAGAATAACTCATTTTACATCTGTGGGATGAGTAGAGAATTTGATAGCTTGTATTTAAAAAGATTTACTATGGTTTAAGTGAGTTAAATGATAGGGTAACTTGGTAAGTAAATATGGCATACTAGGAGCTTTAATTTTATTTTTGCTGTGCAAAACTTGGATGTGTGAGGAAGTGTCCTTTCCTTTTAGAATTAACTATTATCATAGAGAGCCACCATAATAACTAGTATTGAAAGGCTTTTCATATTTAACCCACTTCTAAAATAGGTTAAATATCAGTTTTCAGGTCCTTTAAGTCCTACATTATTTTTACCCCCCAAGAAAATGGAGATATGAAACAAGCTTTGAAACCACAGACCTAATGCTCCACACTTCACACATATATATTGTGTCAGAATAAAAGTATTTTTCTGACCAAAGTAATAGAGATTGTTTTCTTTTTCATGTCTTCCATGCTGCTATGAGTCATCTGCATCGGTACATCATATAACAATAGTAAAGAATTAAATGGATATACCAAATGTTATACTTAATAAATATGCTTAGGAAGGTCAAATTAGGTGTGGGTCTATGTGTGTGACTTTCGTTTAATTCATTATGCTGGAGCCATTATGGTGGTGTAATTGAGGTGATTTTGGTTTGCAATGAAATAAAAGTTAAAACTTTGTTTGAGGAAATAGAAACTAATATTTAATTTCTTATTTATGAATTATTTGTAAATCCTTGTTTGTCAATGATAGGTGTGTATTTTTATGTTATTGTGCAAAGGGATTTGGATGGAAGACATGACTGCTCAGGATTTGAGAAAGACAGCCTGAGATGGATGGGTTCGATACTAGTGAGATGTTTGTGTCTTGATGGAGTTATAAAATGTGATGTAGATTCAAGTTTTTCCCTATATTCACATTTTCTCTGCCACAAATACTATGTTATGAACTCCATATTGCTCACAAAAAATCATTCTGTTTTAAAGAAGATGGTATTGTATATTTATACTTATGCCCGTATGACTATAACATTGAGGGGTTTATTAATATCTTGCAGAAGAGTAAAGTAAATTACACTGAAAGTCGAAACAAACATCGTAGGGACCTTGTAAAAATTGGCTGTTTTATAAAGATTGAAGGAGAATATATTGGAAACCCCAGGGATAAGTCAAACTGGGCTTTATTATTGTTAAGTGCTAGAGGTATAGACCTTAGTTCAGGTTTCACTGTATTATGCAATTTCTGCTTCAAATATTAATTCTGACCTAGTGTTTTAAGAATTGTTAGGAAGTAAGAAATCAATATCATTCTGGTAAATTAAATCACAGGGAAAGTAGGAATAAATAGCTAAATCAATTGTTATATTATCAAAAGTAACTGAATATGTTTTTATTTGTTTGTGACATTTATCAGCACCAGAACAAAGACAGCAGAATTGGCAGTCAGTACTGCTTCTCCACTTTGATGACTTGATCCTCAGAGAGAGGTAGAAGGGCTACTTCAAGGGTCTAAATCCAAAATATAGGTCCTTTGAGTTCTGCCAGCCACTCCTCCTGCCTAGAAAAATATAGGTAGTTATTTTCAGCATCTGTTGGTCATGAAAGGGCCTTTTTCCAGGCATGTGTAGAAATATTCAATTCTTGGTAAGGACGTATCTTGGTATCTATCTTATATCTAAACCTATGACTTAACAGCTTATATCTAAGGCTTATATCTAAGCTCCAAAGAGGACTTAGATATGAATTAGGTATTTCTACAGTTACTTTGCATCTTGGACTAAATCCATTTGGAAAGATCATGAGAAAATACGTTTCTCTGTCTTTCAACTTCCAAATGAGTGCCCTAACCAGCAAAGTCAGGAAATTTTACAAGGTGGCAGTTACATGTAACAAAACATCAAATATGGTCATTACTCAGTACTTCATAATTATTAATATCTTTTAATCCTCTTATTAACTGGAAATTTTCCAAGGTAGTACTAGTTTTATTTTGCTTAATAAAAAAATTATTGCACCTCAAAACATAAAAGTACTGACAATCTTCTCCATTTTACTTTCTTTCAGGAATTAAGCTGGGAAGCTGCAGAGCACTAAAGTGATGTGTTTAATGTGTGGTGGCATCCTATGTGCAGAACATTTTATCTGAAACTTCGGTAACCCCAAACTTTTTGACTTCCAAGGTGGAAGGGGTAGATTCTTGGATACTCCTGTGCCTACAAAATAACCAAAAATGAAGGAGGACAATTGTTTACATGCCGCTCTTATCTGCCTGGTCATGCTGTATTACAGCCATGCCGCAGCTACAGAAAAACTGAACCACACAAGGCCATCGCTTCATGGTCACCATGAAAAAGGAAAAGAAGGACAAGTTCTGCATCGTTCAAAAAGAGGCTGGGTGTGGAATCAGTTCTTTGTTATAGAAGAGTATACAGGACCAGATCCTGTACTAGTAGGAAGGGTAAGAAAGAATTTTGTTTTCATTCATGGGTTAATATTATTTACAGTATTATTTTGTGTGTATTATTTTATCTTGCCATTGCTTTTCTGTTGTATTCACCTAGAATTAATCATTTTATTGTAGCTCAAGGTGCTATGCAAAATATTACCTAAGTGAGTACAAATTTTTCCAGTGACCTCAGCAGACTTTGAGTGAAGGTGTACAAGCTGTTATCTAACACAACAGCAAGAACCACAGCAATCACTTGAGCAACAATATGTCTCAGGAATATCTGGTATCGTTCTTGGGTCTTTAGAAATAGTAATTAAAAATGTGTTGTCTAACCCAGTAGATCAGTAAATGTGTACTGCTCAATCTCTTAATTCTTTCAAGTAAAATTAAATATATGAGGGGTATGTATAGAGGGAGAGATATATCTGTGTGCGTATATGTGTGTACACACATCCTCAACTAATTTTTTATTGTTACTGTCTAACAGTAACAGTATATATATAAATAAAACAGCATTTCAGCCAGTTTATAAATGTTCAGCAGAACCATGTTGACTTAACCCCAGAACAAAAAGAGTGGAGAACAGAATCAATGACAGCAAATCCCATTCTGGTATTCTGGTTTAAAAGATGGTTAGTGTTGTGCAATTTGTAGCTGTCAATATACAATCAATATAGCTATAATTTGGCACAATATTTCCCTCATCAAACTGATGTGTGGATTGGTTGCAAAAGTAAGAATGTTTAGTAAGCATTTGTTACTTCTTTTATATTAGAGGTTGTAATTAAAAACTAGTTGGCAATTGCTGACTGGCTCATTCATTACATCCCCTTTGTGCTTAACAGCTTCTTACATGCAACCTAGTAGAATATGATTAGTATGAATTGTGTAAAAATCATTGTAAAAATGACTCTTCCTTTCAACTGCATTTGAATAAGGAACCTGGTATTACTATTTTCTCATGTATTCTCTTCCTTAAATCTTAAACCCTGGGTCTCAGTAGCACCCTAGGTGTGGTACCGTGCACGTCTGTGAAGGCAGCTTCTCTGAATGCAGAGCAGATGTGTTCACAGCATGTGCCTGAGCATGGATTATTGCCTGATGTAAGATAAGATTTTTGAAAACTATGAAATGATAGTAACCGCATGAAGTTTTTTTGTTTCATAAACACATGCATGAAATGTATACTATCTTGTTAAGGTATGTCTGTTTCTCATTTTTGTAGCTTCATTCAGATATTGATTCTGGGGATGGAAACATTAAATACATTCTCTCAGGTGAAGGAGCAGGAATCATTTTTGTTATTGATGACAAATCAGGGAACATCCACGCAACAAAGACACTGGACCGGGAGGAAAGAGCTCAGTATACTCTCACGGCACAAGCTGTAGACAGGAACACTAACAGACCTTTGGAACCACCTTCTGAATTCATTGTTAAAGTTCAAGATATAAATGACAACCCGCCTGAGTTTCTTCATGAAAACTACCATGCCAATGTGCCAGAGAGATCAAATGTAGGTAAGTACTCATAAATACACTTCAGTTCCTGGCCTTACGGAAGGTGTTGCATTGTCAGTACATCTTGGCTTTGTTTAATTCGTAGAGTCTAGAATTTTGGAAAGTAAACTTTGCTTCATGCTCAGCCAGTGACTCAGCCAATTTATCTAATTTGCTGACCAAATCAAACTCTGCACAGCTACTAACTGTCACGATTGAAATGTCTCTAGATAGTTCCTAGAACAGGACTATTTCTTGCTAGGAAGGAATGTCAGGGTCCCATGGAATTTATGGCGTGTGAATACTCTGGGGTAAACGGCAAGATCATTCATTTGGCAGAACTGTCTAATAAAGCTAAGGAGTTACTGTCATACTATCTATTTCTTTTTTATCTGCTGTTTGAGCTTGTGTCTATCTCAGAGATTTCTATAGGAATTATTTCCCTGAAACTTACTGAGGTAAACATAAAAATAATACTCTGTTGTTTGGCTGTCTAATGACAAAAGCAATGTAACGCTTAAACTACCGAGGAAAAAAAACATAATCGTACAGAGTGACTGCCGACTTCTATATCTTCTCTGTTTAGAACATTAATCCACATCACAGCTGGTGGCAAATCTTTTTGGATTGTATGAGTCTAGTTTTTCATATATAAATTGCCAAATAAACTTTTTTCATTTACCGAACCTGGAAATAAAATATTAAGAAAAAGTTATGCCATATAACCAAAAGCATCTCTGCATGGTTCTTGCAGACATGTTTGATTCTGACTGTATTTCTTCTCTCTTTGCTTTCCATTTTTAGGTACATCAGTTATTCAGGTAACAGCTTCAGATGCTGATGATCCTACCTATGGGAACAGTGCCAAACTGGTTTACAGTATTCTTGAAGGTCAGCCGTACTTCTCAGTGGAAGCTCAAACAGGTATTATTGAGCAGTTTATTTGACTAGGACCTCATAACTGGAATACATTAAAATGAAGAACTAAAAATATTGACTGAGGCAGTACAGTTTGGTATATCTACTGATGTGTTTGAGCAAAGCTTCCTTCATTCTTTCTTGATTCTAGCTAAGCTCTTTTGCAGGTTGGGCCCCTGGCATTTGGTAGAGCTTCTGGGTACACTGCACTAGAAAGATGATACTATTTCTTTTGTGGTATGATATGGTATGATAGAAATGACAGTTTCTGTTCTGAACTGTAATTCTCCAGGGTTATTCTATGTTCAGCTGTATTGAATATTTGGGCTACTTCTCTTGCATAGCATGAAGCACAGTGTAGGGAAAGCAGAATCTGCACCATCACTGCGATTATTGCTGTATTTTAATGCAAGGTAAAAATGAAATAGCCAATTTTTCGTGATGTGAACCTGTGAAAATTTGTATGTGCCATATTTTCTTTGTATTTATAGGAATTATCCGAACTGCCCTTCCGAATATGGACAGAGAAGCTAAGGAAGAGTATCATGTTGTAATACAGGCAAAAGATATGGGAGGACACATGGGAGGCCTCTCAGGGACAACCAAAGTGACAATTACACTTACAGATGTCAATGACAACCCACCAAAGTTCCCACAGAGTAAGTGACAACAAAATCCTTACTCACATTTACTACTAGTACCCATAACTGTATGATTTCAGACATATTCAAAGCTTCAAAAAGCAGTAATTGATGCATTATCACAGCAAACATGGGAATAGATAAATATTATTTACACATTTTTGCTAGTATCATATAGAGGTTTAGTATCCAGATTATTTGCTTTGTGTTGCAAAGTGAGACATTTTTTAAGGTCAAGATTAGATTACAAAGATTCCTAACACTGCACTTCATTTTTAAAACTACTGGACCATGTTATATAAGAAATATACCTATGATACGGTCTGGCAGACATAGCCTGGATTCCTCTGTTAATGGTGAAAGAAGCCCCATTTCTTGAGGACTCTTTTGTGAGTTAAACCAAATCAGTCAAAAAAACTAGTAAATGCACCTGCCCTGCAGCAGTGCTGGGATAAGCTGGTTTACTTCCTTTCCTGTTTTCATAATTATAGTGCGGATGTAAAAGACACTATAAAAAAGCAAGTGATGTTTACTACCATGCTCAGACCACAAGAACTTTAAGAAGTCATTGGGGGGAAATAGAAGGAGGTTAAAACAAAAATCCCTGCATGTATTGTTCAGGAACAGATTCTTCTGCGTTGGGAGAATTGTAGTATGCAGTAGTCACATAACGCGTGCAGCAGAAAGCTCTCCAGTTAGATTTACAGTCTTTGAAAGAGGTCTCCAAGTGGCCTCATGTCATGCCTTCCAGTACTCCGAGTTCATAGCTATTTGCAAGCATAGTTATGACAGTAATTTTCAATGAACAAATTCACTTTGTTTTTGATAAAGATGGACGAAGGAAAGGAGATCTACTTTATGTTCTTACAGCTACATTTCTCAGGCTTGAAGTCTCTTGCTTATCTTGGCCCTTGATGAAAGTGTTCCACAACCTATTAACAGATCCTGATTATGCCCTTTCAGGTCTTTGACAGACCTTCAAGTGCCTGAGCATAATTTTCTATTTCACATAGCCTTTCATTTTAAGTGTTGATGCTTCATCTTTTACTTCGATAAACATTCTCAGTAAATGAATATCCATAAGAATAGAAGTTAAGACTGGATACTCCTCAAGACTTATGTTTACCATGGCAATACAGACTAAATTTGATACAATCACATTTTTAAATTGATGATTGAAATGTATTGCAGGTGGTCAAATAAAGTATTTTTTTTATACCTGTGCTATTTATTTTGCACATATAAAATTAATCAGGGCTGACATTAACAGATTCAGTCTTCACAGTTGGGTAGAAGTACATTAATGGACCCACACATCTGTTCTGCATCTCATTTCTGCATGGGTCGGGGTTTTTTTTGAGTGCAGTGTACACACCTTCCCAACCCACCCTCTTTCTTCTCTCAGAAACCATTATGACACTGATGCACCCAAGACATGACCATCTCTCTAACAAATCTTCCAATGTTGCGGCTTTCTGGACCCTCATGCAAGACCATAAGTGACATAGCCAGTCCCTAAATGTAAAAATCTATGTCTGCATTTTCTACCATTCTAATAGGAAAGTATTAAATCCTAAAAATGTCAAATTTTACATACCTCATAAACATACCTTTTCACTCTGAATCATAACCTGGGACCCCACTATATAGTATTTTGTTGAGTAACTGCATCAAATGATAGATTTTTTCTACAAATTCAAGCCACTTTACTGAGTGTTTTGGGAGAATATTTAAAATTACCAGAAATGCCAAATAGCAGTTACTCTACCTAATTATTCACCCCCACGTTAAAACCTTAATTTGGAATGCTTTGTGATGCAAAACCAGGATTTGACCTGTTTATATAAACATCCAAGTGACTGATTCTTCTTTTCGCTCTTTTTTTTTTTTTTTTTTTTGTTCATTGCTCAAACCCTTAATGGGTTATATACTTAAATTTTGGGTTATTTGTGACTAGAGTTAATGATCTATTTCAGTGACATGTGCCAATTGGTTTTATGGGTAATGATCCAAGTCCCTGCCTGGTGTAAGTCTCCTGATGTTTCTAGGGTGCTTGTGTAGCAACAAGAGCAATTGAGGGGGGATAAATTAGATTGTTTTATTTTCCCGTGGTTTTGTTTTATCAATTTATTAATGCTGATGAAGTGGCAGAAAATGCTGACATAGATTTCTACATTGAGGATCAGGTTATGTTATCCGAACTCTGGAGTGGGTTGGGAAGGTCCTGGAATCAATGCTGCCTGAAGGACAACTGTTGGAGAGAAATTTATCCAGGAACAGTATTTCTCTCCTTTGATGTCCCTGAATATACAAGATAAAACCCGTATGGCAACATATCTGTGGGGTGTTTGGAGATGCTTTTCCTACTGGAGTTTGATGAAGGAAAGCCATTTTTTGTTTGGTGTGGAATCCCATACAAATTCTCTGTTGTGTTAAATTTTAATAATCATTGCTACTATATGTTCACACTCCAAATTGAAGGCATAGAAAGCAGTGTATTTATTCTTTAGCCAGCAGAGCAGAGAAGTCTTATCCAATTCATTGTATATAATTTGTGGCTCCTGAATGAATGAGCAGAAACACTTCTGGATTCTACAGGGTTGAAGGTCATACCATGTGTCATATGAAAGAGAATTTTCCTTCCATTTTTGTAATAACATTTCTGATATGAATGATAACCTTGATGTCACAACAATTTCTGCATTCTGAGTTATTAGTTGTCTTTTTAACCCCACCCTGAACAGAGATACACAGATGTTGTGTAAAACAGAAGTGAGGAGGTACTGTTACATAGATTAGCAATGTGTTTTAAGATTTCACAGATGACTTCTCAAAGCTCTTTATAACATAACATTCCTTCGGGGGATTTGAAAATGTAAAAAATTACTGTGTTTATTTGGAACTTACAAGTTAAATAACTAAATGTACAACTGGAGAGCAGACTGCATACTTAAGGCAAATTCCTTTTTTTTTTTTCCCCACCAGGTGTGTACCAGATGTCAGTGTCGGAAGCTGCTGTCCCAGGAGAGGAAGTAGGAAGAGTGAAGGCCAAAGATCCAGACATTGGGGAAAATGGCTTAGTAGCTTACAGCATCATTGATGGAGATGGCATGGATATGTTTGAAATTACAACAGATTATGAGACTCAGGAAGGTGTTGTAAAGCTTAAGAAGGTAATACCTACTAATGTGTAGTATTCTTTGTTGCTGACAGAATATTTGGTAATAATGGATTACCACCTAAGATAAAATATCAGTAAATGCAATTTCACTTAATTTGTTTCTAAAGCTGTGATTAACTCTTAATATTCCATTTCCCCATTAGCTGAATTGGAATGGAAGAAAATAACCAAGAAGAGTTACATAAACACTGTACAGTGGATTAATTGCCCAAACTAAATGAATTCATAATAAAAAGTCACGGTAAAATACAATGCCATTGGCTTCATTGTTAATGAAGTTTTGCCTAGTGCTGATAAGTAGCAGACATTCACTGTTGCTTTATGTTCGGTCTGAATAGCCTCATGCCCTATAGTTTGAATTCTTCAGCTGTGCATTGTCCACAATATTGTTCTGAAGGAGTCACAGGCTATGCAAAAAGCAGCAAAAATACCGAGGTGATTTCATATACAATCCATCAGTGTGATCTTTAAGTGTTACTAAATGAGTTTTAAACTACATATTACAAATCATAAATCTTATTCATTATTTAAGCATTATTATTGTGCCCTTTGTATCTTCATAGCTATTCATCTCTCTCTGAGATAATCAAAACTCAAAGGAGAAGGCCTGGGCAACTTAACTTCAAAGTTAGCCCTGCCCTGCACATTGGGGCAGTCTCTCAGGAAGAGACCCAGAGGTCTCCTCTGGTCAAAACTATGCTGTGGTTCAATTACTGTATCTGTTCTAGAGGTGGGAGTGTATATCTTAAGTATTTTAAGATATGGGCAAACTGTCACACCATTCAGTCTATGGTGTTAGCATACTTTGTGAATTGGGGTTGGCACCTGCATGATCATTTAGAGGCTACCAATACTGCAACATTGCAGCCATTTCACGTCAATGACAATGCAGATATGCTGTGACTGCTCAGGCTCCCCAAAAGACTTACCTCATAGGGCATTATTTCACCTCCCCTTTGTAAAGTGCTATGAGATCTATGGATGGAAAGAACTACAGAAATGAAAGCACTGCAAACCATCTTCATATTTCCCATACTAAAATAATTTAAATTCTCTATGTCCTATCTCATGGTGCACCCAGTGGCAATTCAAGCCACATCCGTATCTCTAAAAGAGTGCTTGCCAGATTGGGATAGACCAAACCTGGCATTTTGTGGGAACCCCTTTCCTATCTGTTGTTCTTTGTTGTTACCTGGAAGGCTGCATGAAGAGAAGGTTAATTTTCCCAGTAAAGATGATTTCATGAGTGATACAGCAAGCAAAGAGCAAGACAAGGACTGTCATGATATTTTGAGTGCCTTCCTATGCTGCTCCATACATAGAATGTAGCTCCTTCCATTTGAGTCTTTATGTTTTTAAATATACACATTTCAGTCCAAGCTTGTTGACAGATGCTCACATTTGTTTTATGTCATTGAATACTAGGGACTGCTTATTGCTTTTACACTTTAGTATTCCTAACAGTGGAATGCATTGTCTTCTTGTTTCTCAGCTCTTAGATTTTGAAACCAAAAAGTCCTATAGTCTGAAGGTAGAGGCAGCCAATGTACATATTGATCCTAAGTTCATCAGCAACGGGCCATTCAAGGACACAGTAACAGTGAAGATATCAGTGGAAGATGCTGATGAGCCACCCGTGTTTTTAAAGCCAAGTTATATTTTTGAAGTACAAGAAAATGCGGCATCTGGTACCGTGGTTGGAAAAGTACATGCCAAAGACCCCGATGCTGCAAACAGTGCTATAAGGTATGCTTCATTAGAGCAGGCTGTTTCTTTCTAAGCATTAGCTTTCAGAATTTTTATGCAAGTTATGTAAGTACAGTAATATTATAAATTCACCCAAAATATTAATAACTCTAACCATACAGCATTGGTTTTATGTCTTGTTCCATAAACTACTAGTTTCTCAAAGCCTGTGTCACTAAGAAAGTGTATCATAGCTATGTCTAACTAAAATATAATTAAGGACATCTGTGTTAGACTCTAAATTATATTTTCCATAAAATATCTTATGCTATTACCACAGTATGTTTTTTCTCAAAAGACAGAAGTCTGTACAGTAGATTAGGGATTATGTTGGGTAATTGTTAAACCTGAATTGCTAACGACAAGCATATACACACACACACCTACCTTCTGCAGTTACACTGGGTAGTCTTTGTTTATTTTTTTTTGTCATGTTCTCAGTGTAAATCAAATTATGAAACTCTGTTTTGTGGGTATAGTTAATATTTCAAAGAATTACAAGGTAAAGATAAAAAATCTAGAGCTATATAAAGCTGTACAAATGTGTACATAATGGGTATTTAATAATCTGATATGATCAATTAACATTCCGAGTAATCCAATTACCAGAAGACTTAGAAGAACTTCATGGTTAATATGAACAGAAGAAAACACATATCTCAGTAGATATTTTTATCATGTTTTATAAGAGAAAAAGATAAAGAATATTTTGGGACTTTAATATAGAGACTTCAAAGAACAATAATTTTCACTTACTACAAACATTCTGATGTAATATTTTTTCTAAATGTAGAAACCAACCAGGTGAATCTCCTTTTAAAAGAATGCATATCATCCCTTTGACAATGCTGTTAAGGGTAACAATAAGTGCACTACTTAAAATTATTTAAAAATAATAATGACCTAGAACAAATTTGGTTGCATGAAACTACTAAATCCTTCTTTTATCTAATTGCTGACATTCCATCTTCTTTAGATATTCAATTGATCGTCACACTGACCTTGAAAGATATTTTGTTATTAATGCAGAAGATGGAAATATCAAAACAATAAAAGCTTTGGATAGGGAAGAAATTGCTTGGCATAATATCTCTGTCTTTGCTGTTGAAGTCCGTAAGTATTTCGCTGAGGTATTTTATAATCAGTGGGATAAATCTGTAGTCCTCTAATTGTCTGTTTGATAAACTGCAATGAATCCCAATAGAAATACTTCAGAATATCACATTTTTACCTGGATACGGCTGGGATTTTGTTTGTTTTGAGGGGTTTTCCTGCTTCTGTTTAATTTTGGTTTGGCTTACTCCCGCAGACAAACAACACCAGGAGGCTAAAGTTCCAGTTGCGATTAAGGTCGTTGATGTCAATGACAATGCTCCAAAATTTGCAGCAGCCTATGAAGCGTTTGTCTGTGAGAATGCTCGCAGCAATCAGGTATGTCTGTGCCCACCACCTTCCCTGTGCGTGAATTTCTTTCTTCAGGGTGTTAGCCCAGTTTTGTGTTGGCAGCTCAAATGAGTGGTAATAAACAAATGCTTATTTTGAAATTTTGGCCAAAATACCTAGAGCACTCAGAAAGGCACTTTCCTGTGTTTTTATTTTGGGTCGCTATCAACAGTTACAGATACAGTGCTTCATGCACTGAATATAACTCTCATTGACTAAGTATCCACCATCACATAGGCAACTAAGCTGTTTGGAAACAGCTTTCCCAGTTGTGAGCCTGTTTTGGATGTTACAGAAATACTCGGCATCTTATGGGAAGAATCACAGTGCAGTGCTTGTGGAGTTTAGCCTACAGATTTACCCCTGAACAATCTGTGAGGAAGAGGGGTTGGTATCATACAGAAATATGGCTCTACACTTTTGCAGTTAGTGTAGCAGCTTGAAAAGGACATTGTGCTAACTCCCTCTGAGCTGCCAAATTTTCTGCAGAATTTTATTTAGTCTATTAAGTTATCATTAACAAATATTGGTATGTAAGAATGTATATATATATATATATAGGTGTATACTTTTACATCTATAATTCTGTGCTGATTAAATATAAGAGCAAATAAAGATTGCCTGTTCTAGTTTTGAGTCTGCTCTGTGTAACTGCATATATTTGTTCAGGTATTTGGGGTGCTTATGCCATTTCAAAATTCTTTGTATTCAAAACATTTCTCAGAAAGCTGTCTATATGTGATGTGTCTAGAGACGGAGCTGTTTGTTTACAGAGTACTTTTCTTTTACAGCAATTTATTACAATTAGTGCTGATGACAAGGATGAGTCGGCCAATGGACCAAGATTTATCTTCAGTTTACCACCTGAAATTATTCATAATCCAAATTTTACACTCAGAGACAACAGAGGTTTGTGTGAAGATTCTGTCTAAACTAGGGTCCAAAGAAATGACAAAGTAAAACTAATGGCCAATATAATGTCACACAACAGCATTTTCATATTTTTCTGCCTTCAGATTTAGGCAAGGAAGGCAGAAAAATAGTGCTGAAATACAAGGGTGTTCTTGGAATAATATAATACTTGTTAACTCAATTTCATTTTCTTGAATACATATTTTAAATTACATAATTATGCCCTACATGAAAAATTCACTGCCATTTTATCTCCCAGGAAGAGGGTAAAAAACATTAACAAAAACATTCACTAAATGTAATTGGCAGATCTTCCTGATTTAGAGAACTCTTACTTGCTAAACTAAAATTAGCTGAGGCAGGATAAATTGTTAGGTTGCTTGTATTTGTTCACCTGACTCTCCTTGCTAGTTTTTGTAAATTATGAATCACAAGAGACATGGACTAGATTCCTAATGGAGTAAAATCACTGCCATTCTAACCTTTTGTAGGAAGTAAAAATGTGGATTTCTGTTGTGAAACATACCTAGATTAGGTATATCACAGGATATAGGTATCCTGATATGTTTACCAATTTTCTGTTCATGAAATATAGTATAGCCTTGCATTCAGATGGATGTTAAGGTGTAAGAAATTTGTAGGAAAAAAAAAAAAAAAAGGCATAGGTGACCACCAAAACTTATTTGATCATCTAACATAATAGCATCAGTGAATCTAACTTTCCAGAGGTTGAGGAAGACAGAGGGGGGTAAACAGAAAAAAGACAGCTTCAGCCATTATACATACTTATTCTATTTATTTAATGGTAATCAATATGATATTTTCATTCAATGTTCATTTGTTATTTTCCTGTACAGGGAAAAATGCTTCAACTTCTGAGAATTTGGATTTAATTAGCAAGCTGTAATTTTTGAAGGAAACTTGACTGTTTTCTGAAAAGTAGAACTCAGTTGCACTGGTTTAAATAATGAATCCAAATGATTTCTTCTAGACTGCCAGAAGTACAAAAGGCAACATAATCCAGATACATTATTTCAGTAAAAACTTTTTTCTCTCAAGTGTTATGTTGTGGCATACTTTATATCTCTATGAACATCTGAAGTGAGGGTAATTATCATCAGAGTTCCCAAACAAAATTTCTGTTATTCTTCAAGGATCAAAGTAATACTGTTGCCTAGTACTTGACACATGTACATATATAAGCAATTCATAAAGGATCCAGTGAAGGGGATATATTTATCCTCTTTAAAGTAGTAAAACACAATTTTTGAAAAATTGATGTATGTATTTTTAGAAAGAAGTAAATAAAAATGTATTCTTTCCTTGAGACCCTGAGGCCATGTTTCTCTTTAAAAGATATTTTATGGTCACCATATCAAACTGAAAATGGATTATATTTTATAATCTAACAGAGGAAGCATAGGTCAGAATTGAGATGCTCTGATACAGCTTCAGGCAAGTGGTATTATGATTCCTGACTCCAGCCAATTCCACTAATCCTTCATTTCCATATGCAGCAAATTCATTCCTTTTTTTAATGACAAAGTTAACCCAGATAAAAATGTTCTGTAATTGAAATTATGATGTCAGCTGAATGTACTGACTGGACCTGACAGTACTGCAAAAGGTTATTTCAATAAGACAGTATTTAAGGATTGAATCTTCCTGTATAATTTTGTGTTTGGAAAATCCATCCATCCATTTCAGTCCTGTCTTTCCCTCTTTTTTGTACAATCCTCAGTGCAGTGATGTTGTTAATTTAACTATTTCTGTGGGTTTTTTTTAAAGTAAGTTATGGTAGAGAGCCAAGTACAAAAGTTAAAACTATGTACTTCTGTATAAAAAAACTTCTCAGAGCAAGTGTCTTGCCATTTGCAAGTCAGATAATTTACATGATCGTGTAAAGTTTTTTTCAGTTGTAAATCTGAGCAGTCTCTATACCATGCCACTGCTTTCAGAGGGAATTGCTAGTTTCAAAGAAAAATGGCTTTATTAACTGTGGAGAACAGTTAACAAAAACTCCAATGTTTGGGTCTATTACAGAACTTTAAAGTGAATACAGTCCTATAATTATCATTTAATAGAGTTTCTTTCTACCAACTCCTAAAAGTAATCACATATTGCAGTAATCCAAAAAACATAATCACATTCTACATCCTATTAATAGCCTACTGTGTTACCAAGTTTTTCAGCTGAGACTATCTTCCATAGAAAACATGAGATAATGGCTTATCACATGCTGTGATAAAACACTGAATTACTTTTGCACTGTTTACTTACATTATACCACGTAAATAAACAGCACTGTGTTTGCCCAGGCTCTGTTCAATTTTACTCCCATTGAAGTCAGAGCTTCAAAAGAGCAGTAGAGGCTCATGACACTTCACAGCAGAGAGACAGATTTTTGCAAATGGATTTCCTGCTTTTAATCCTGCTCTGTCCTAAACTGAAATGCCCTTTACTTGGGCCCCCTCACTATGTGTGGAAGCCTGGCACATAGCCAACATGGCTGGAAGGATTGCAACCACCGTGCTTCACCATGCTGCACAAGGACGAATTACACCACAGTGGAAAAAGCAAGGTGTAGTAACATTCTCAAATACACAAGCTAGTGCTTCACAAAGACCGAAATTAAATTTGTGAGTCCACTAAAATCAGTGACTAAAATCTACTTTTTTAATTGACACATGTCCTCTGCCTCTCAATTTCACATCTTTTAATCAAGACCTTTTAAAACATATGAACAATATAGTTATGGGATTTTGCCATGGATTATCCACAGCAATTGTCACTGCCTGGTAATGACTGTAGACAATTGACCCCTGAAATTGTTTACATTTCTTCCTGAATCAGCACTCACATTCTGATATAGGTGATAATGTTCACATTGCAGTCAGGTTCTTTAATCTGGAAGCCTCCTTACACAATATACATGTTAACAAGCCTCCAAAAGCTAAGATATGTTTGCTTGTATGTAGAGGAGAAATTGGAAAACCATCAATAAGATTGCCAGAGAAAAAGATGAAAATCAAAGGTCAGGAAGATCACCATAAAGTAATGCAATTTTAACTTCTAATTCTGAAGATTTCATGGAGAGTATAGGTAATCTTCACTTACAACACTTTTGGATATTGGATATCCCAGACAATAATAGCTGGAAAATGAGAGCATGTGTATTTTTCTGGATGGTGTTGAGATGGCTATTTTCTTCCTTCTGTCTTATGTTAAACCCCCATTGTGTTTGTTAAGACTGTCAGTCAAGTAGCTCCCATATGTGTTAAGTAATAGTTTTAAGCTGGTATTGACATTTAACTTCTGTTTCTTGGCTTAAAAAATGCCATTATAGCTGGATTATAGTTATACTCTTGGGACTTGAAAATAATGAAAAAGCAAGGATGAGAATATTAGATAGGATTATATGTTATTTTTTATCTAGGTAAAAGAGGTTTTTTCCTTTTAAGGGATATTATATTTCTTCTAAATGTGAGAAGTGAACAAAAACAGAAAAAAGTTTTTAAAAAATGACCTTTTAGGGTTGATATATGGTAGTCCTTTTTAAACTTTTCTTTTTAAAAAATCATATTAAACTAGAAATCACTTCCAGTTAAACCAGATAAATCAACCACTGGATCAAATTCAGCCTCAGTGTCATGTAATTCACTGCAGTGGAATTGGTCAGTCTATATAATAACTGGATAATTTGCCATTCTTTTCTTATTTCTAGTTAGGAATAGTGTTTAAGCTGCCAAGATTCAATAAAAATACAATATAATAAAAAATGTGTAGACAACAGACTAAATATACTAATATATGACATCGCCTGTGTTTCCCTCCATATTGCCTTTGCAGCCTCTAGGCAGTTGTAGCTCAAACCACTATTAATGTTCATATTTTTTGCCACAAGTATAATCTGTCCTATTGTGATCTTTCATTTAATAGAGCAGATCTTTGTTCTCATATTGAGGAAATGAATTATTAAATGCATTTTAGAGAACCCTGTGGAATAGTTTTATTCTATATCAATATATATTAGTTCAAGTATTAGCTGATAGGTTAATAGATATTAGATGTTAAATTTCTATTTATACCAAATTGTTACAAGCACATTAGTTTAAATTCGTAAAATAGGACTCCTATCACACGGACACTGATATCACTAAGGTCCTTTAAAAAATTGTGCTACAAAGCCTAGCTAGGCAAATGTTTCATGTAAACATTCAGGAATTAGAAAGACTGAAAAGGGATGAAGGGCACCTCCAAAAGCCACAAGTAAAACATCTTTATCAGCTTCTCTGTCCTTAGCAACTATGACCATCATGTAAAGGAGAAGTTAACAAGCTGGTTTCTATCCAGATGTTATTTTTATGAGACTTCAGTATCAGAAAGACGACAGTTCTGTCATGCTGAGGTTACCACACGGTGTCAGGTGTGGTGGTCCTGTCAGGAGCTATACAGATAGGGGAGATGAATTAATATGGCATGTAGCAAACAGATCCTATCTAGGAGAGTCCTAAATAAATTTTCATCCTTTCTGGTGTGATCTGAAGAAGTTAGCAGTGGCAGAGTCAAATAAGCAGGGCCCAAGTGCAAACATCCCTCTTATCCCATAAATTGACCTATGTCCAACAAATTTGGGGACAGTTTCAGACCTTGTCCTACATCAGGCATGCTGCCTGCAAGGGTGGTTAATATAAGACAAGAATACTTCTCTTTTGGTATAATTTATTCACAAACTTTCATGGAAATAGCAGTGATTAGATCATTAAGAGAGGTTTTATGATTTGAATTATTCAATCCTGGAATTTATGCTGACTCTTCAACAGGAAAATGATTAATCTCCTGCAACACCCCAAGGCAATAGTAAAATGGGTACCATTGGAGGTGACTAACCCTCCCTTTGCAGATAAAAGAACCAATCTTTTATTTTTCTTTCCATTATATAGTGAAAAATAAAGAACATGGCAAAACAAGAAAGGCTGTGTGAAGTAGATCCTCATCCTAAAATAGTTTTTGAAGATCTGAAAATCACGGATGTGATTGTTTCTTTTTATTTACTTCAGGGTGTTTACAATTTTATAAACTTTGGTTCAATCTGAGAACTGAGAAACAAGGAGCACAATAAAGAAATGCTGTTCGTGTTTCCTAGCCTTTGTCCAGCATGGCTGGGAGCAGGAAGCACTGGCCATCTCATTCCAGCATTTCATGTCACATACCTCACTTTCAAATTTTTTTTTTGCCCCAGGAAGTGTGAAGGACTATTCAAAATGACCTTCTGTGCTGAGATGGCAGCTTGGTTTCCAACCCCTGCACCAGGAGGCTCATGGCAGTGAGAACACCTGGAAATAGTGTTGGAGCAATACATTAACTCTTCCTCATACTCACATAATTCAAAATGTGCCCAGACATACCGTGCATATATGAGCAAGCTTTCTAAACTCTGGCTTTGGGTGAAAAACAGGTTCTGATAAAATATTGCTTACCTTAAAGTTTCTTACTGAAACGGGTCAACCCAGAGGTTCAAATCTGCTAATACATAGCAAATGTTGGCTTTCATTTTGGTGGGAGTCTCATTAACACAGGCCATTTTTGTACAGATTTCTGCCTTCCATTCCTGGAGGTCTGACAGCAAGAACAGTAAATCAGGGAGATTTGGGTTTTTTTCCCTCCACTGAAGGCTTTAATTCTGGAAAGAGACTAGAGACAGCTCAAAGAGCAATACCAAGGCCCAGTCATTCTGGCAGGTCATGAAGTGTTGTGAGTTTCCCAGAAAGTCTGTGGGGTGCTAAAAGGAGGTACTAACAGGGATTTTTTTGTGTTCCTTGTGTTACCCTCATCATCCTAAAATTATTAAAATTGAGTGAGGTACTGTATGAATGAAACATAATACTGTAATTGCTCTTCAGTCATTAGGAAGGTGATATTTTCCACTGGTTTACTGTACAAATGATGCTAAGGCATCAGAGCTGTTGTAGCAAGATATATTTTTTCAATATTTACTAAGAGAATGATTTTGTGGAAAAAAAATATAAATTACTATCTCTCTTCTTTAAACAGATAACACAGCAAGTGTTCTTGTTAGACGTGAAGGATTTAGTCGGCAAAAGCAAGATTTATACCTTCTTCCGATTGTAATAAGTGATGGCGGACTCCCTCCTATGAGCAGCACCAACACCCTCACTATTCGGGTCTGCGGCTGTGACAGCAATGGCTCCTTGCTCTCCTGTAATGCCGAAGCCTACATCCTCAATGCTGGATTAAGCACTGGAGCTTTAATTGCCATTCTTGCGTGCATTGTGATTTTGTTAGGTAAAAAAGTTCTTTACTTATTAGTCTTCTATACTTGCTTGTGTTAAAAAATTAACCTTACCCTCAGCTCCAAGATGGAGAAATGAATCTTAATTTCTTAGCTTTTATTTTTATAGGAGGGACTAATCTGCCCGGCTGAAATGCAATATATGATAACTGCAATAGCAAACACCAGTGAATTTGTCTACGTGTGCTCAGAGAATGTCCTTTTGTGGCCTAATATCAGTTAATCAGGGACACTGGTTAAAGGAGGTCATGACATACAGTTTTAAGTTTTGTGATCTTCCCTGGATGACAAGTTCCTTATTGAGGTCAGCCAGGATTAATGACTCCTGCCAGCTATTTCCCTCTAACTCCTCTTATGTTGAAGACAAATGAATAACTCAGAAGATCTGCTTTTAAGAAAGTGCTGTAAAGCATTTCCTGATGATGTGAAAATATTTATATAAAATATTTTAATTTGCCCGTAGTAATTTATAGTCTTTCTTATATATTTTAAAGCTATTTTATAGAAAGTTGAAATGAGAAGGAACACAACAAAGGCATGTGTTTTGTGGTGTTGCTTAAGAAAAAATCCGCTTTCATGGAAATGAAACAGGGAATTAGAGTTAAGATTTGGGTATATCGGAAAGAGTAAACATTAATCTTTTTTTTTTGTGGCAGACATACATGCAATTGGGCTGCTCAAAGGCAGTGTCATGGTGTTCACACAATGCTGGGGGCCCACAAATGCTGGAATTAATCTTGCAATAATGAGCAATTAGTGAGAGCAATGGCATTCAGCCCAAACAGAAACCCTCAGATCAGTATGTTCAATTCTGTGTACAAACATCAATGCTCTTACCTAGCTAGGTATGCTAAAAATGCAGATTTTAGCAAAAATGCATGATGAGCTGCAGCACAAAAGCTGTGACGTTTCAGTGAATGCAATAATTATTTATAAAGGAGCTCCTGTTTGCGAGTGCAGTCTAACTTGCTGCTTTTTTTTTTTTTCTGTAGTCATTGTAGTGTTGTTTGTAACACTGAAAAGGCAGAAAAAAGAACCTCTGATTGTCTTTGAAGAAGAAGATGTCCGAGAGAACATTATTACTTATGATGATGAAGGTGGAGGCGAGGAAGATACTGAAGCTTTTGACATAGCTACTTTGCAGAACCCTGATGGCATCAATGGATTCATTCCTCGTAAAGACATAAAGCCTGAGTATCAGTATATGCCAAGACCAGGGCTTCGGCCGGCTCCTAATAGCGTTGATGTTGATGATTTCATCAACACGAGAATACAAGAGGCTGATAATGATCCAACTGCTCCTCCTTATGACTCTATTCAGATCTATGGCTATGAAGGAAGAGGCTCAGTGGCTGGTTCACTTAGCTCATTAGAGTCAGCAACAACAGATTCTGATTTGGACTACGACTATCTACAAAATTGGGGACCTCGATTTAAGAAACTTGCAGACTTGTATGGCTCCAAAGACACTTTTGATGATGATTCTTAACAATAAAGTTTAAGATTTGGCCTTAAGAACTGTGTCTGATGTTCTGAAGAATCCAGAAGAAATGTAAGCAGGTATTTTTTTAAAAATCAAGAAAAATCTCATTTAAACATTTAAGTTTGACAGAGAGGATTCCTTTGATAAAAAAAAAAAGGACATAAAAGTGGTAAATACTGTGAAGTACCTTTTCCTACAAAAGGCAAATACAGAAGTTGGCTGCCAACTTCACTAAAGGAAAAAACCCACTTAAGAAATACAAAATATTTAAATGAAGGAAAATGTTAAAAGCAAACCTACAAATAAGGGAAATCTTTTGTGTATTATGAACATCTAAATCTTTTATGTCAAAGAAGCTTCCACAAATTAGAAAAGATAACAGTTCTGAGCTGTAATTTCGCCTTAAACTATGGACACTCTATATGGTAGTGCATTTTTAAACTTGAAATATATAATATTCAGCCAGCTTAAACCCATATGATGTATGTACAGTACAATGTACAATTATTATGTCTCTTGAGCATCAAACTTGTTACTGCTGATTCTTGTAAATCTTTTTGCTTATACTTTCATCTTGAACTAATACGTGCCAGATATAAAAACTCTGTCTTGTTGCAGTGGGAGGCGCCCTATTTCTATGTCATTTTTAATGTATCTATTTGTACAATTTTAAAATTCTTATTTTAGTATACATACAAGTATCAGTATTCTGACATGTAAGAAATGTTACAGCATCACACTTATATTTTATGAACATTGTACTGTTGCTTTAATATGTGCTTCAATATAAGAAGCAGACTTTGAAATAAACTGATTCTTTTTTAATTCTTGTTCTGGTTATTAAGCATATAAGGAAAAACATAGTGTTTCTAATGTCCCATTTATAGTTCTGACTAATTTACTACAATTGTGACCTTTTAATAGCCTTATTTATTATGTGTTTGTAGTTGGTTTGTTGCCTTGTTAAGTGATTATTTAAAAATCAAGTACATTTTACAAATGTTTTTTAGATTTAAAAAAATGTAATGTCTGGTGAACATTTTGTACCCTCTCTATCTACAGCTTGTGGCTGCTCCCAGAACACAGTAAGAATCTTCATATAATACTACTGTGTTTTCTGGATTAAATTAAGTGTAATACTTTTCAATATTTCCCATGTAATATGCATTTATCTTATATCTTAGAAATTCCAGAGGTTTCAGAAATGACTTTGTAAGTGGACAGGAGTACTCTGTACTTAAAATTTACTTCAGGCTTGTGAATTTCCATATCTGTGCTAAGCTTCTGCGGGTTCTAGAGACTTAAATCTGACCCAGTTTAGCTATAAGTTCCCTAAAGACTGTTCTACCTGACAATTACCTTACCTGAGTAGTAATTAAGATCCTGGCACTTACTTTTTTTTTTTTTTTCTTTTGATTTTTTTTTTTTTCATTTACTGCAGTAGAATAGCATTGTCTACTGATAGGAAGACATTTTAATTTGTGGTGACAGAAATACAGAGTGCTTTCAGAGTTGTTCTTTGTAATGTATGTTTTTAATCGAAAAATGATCTATAACTTTTTTTATATTAGTTCAGAAAGAGCAAGGGATTGGAATATGTTCTGCGCATCAACATTTTCAGCATCTGTGTACAGCTGTACTTCTGCTAAATTTAATATAGTTTGCTGTTTAGGTCAGAGATCAGCAGCTGCAATATGGGAAGAGGCAATAAATAGAAATTATATACATTTTTCTACCGTTCATTTTACAGACCCTGTCCTTCATTTGCAGTCAGGTACCAAACTGCTTGATCTGAGAGGAAATCTGATTTGTTGGTGTATTGCTTTTCTGAAGACCCCCATATATGTAGTTAGATTAAAATTTAACTCGTTAAAATTATGAATGATGTTTCAGCTCTATATTCATAACATATTCACTTGTCCCATTATATCCCTATGTTTTATAAGGCAGAGTTTGCTAAATCAGCAGATTTGCTCTACAATGTTTATTGTAATATTTCACTTTATTATAGCTGTATGCATTCTATATAATTCTATAGTTTATTATTAACTCGGTTCAAATTTCTTTGGTTGTTGATTTTTCTCTGTTTATAATCCAAAGAATATTTTGCTAGATTTGCACACTTCTCCATTATAAATTTAAATAAACATTAAAAAATGAAATGAGTATCAATTTACAAATTAACAAATTGAAATAAAGTCAAAAAAAGTAATTTGTAGGACTCCATCCTCATTGATGCTATCTGGGTTTATTTCACTTTTGAGCAAATTTTAGAATTAATAACTGCATTTTCTACATTTTTGTGTTTAATTTTTAAGAAGGACATTGTCAACTACATTTTTTAATAGTTTTAAGTGCTTTGAGTTTTAGTCTCTATTGTTTGTAGCACTCTCGTAGATGCTTGGAAATAAATTTTCTTTCCCTGCTGGTTTTGTCCTTTTTCATTTGATTATTTTTTCCCTTCCCAGTGAATATGCAATTATCATAGTGCTTTATTAAGTTAGTCTTGCTAATCTCAGCCAACACTACCTCTGAAATGCTGGGAATTATACTCATTATGTATCATCTGCAGCACCCCAAATGAACAGCGTGTTTTGGCACAACAACAGGACATTTATTTGTGTTAAACTTCACAGCAGTGGTCGCTGGAGTCTCAGGTTTATAATCTGAGAGTGTAAAAACCAGCCCAGCGCAGCAGTACTGGGTTAGTCCTCGACACAAATCAGAGAAGACGGTGGGCTGGGGCTGTAGTTTGTCACAGTGCTCCCAAGGATCTGAGCAACCCGGGAAGGGATTTACTTGCACGAGTTACTTTAGAGTAGTCTCTCTCTCTGTCTGACTGATCTCAGGGAAGGACTGAGCCTCACATTCATGGAAGGCAACTGAAAGATTAATTACAACTTCAGTGGGTTTGAAGACAAACCTTAATTAAAAGGAGGATCACCGCGACTGAGCCAGGTAAGGTAAGGGACAGTAGCAAGTGCAGATGATGTTTTCTCCTCTTTTTTGCCCTCGTTTGGCCTGCCTGGGACATCGCTGGGGGGTGAGGGGGGAAACAAACACCAAAATCTCTCCAAATACCCTCCGCAACAGAGAGTGCGACGTTACCAGGAGTGTTGTTCATTCTGTGGGCTGAGTACACGTATGTCCTCCTGTTGGCAAAAATATGCAGCTCCTTGTCTAGCTGCTTATCACCAGAAGAACGTTCATCTGAGCAAGCCTGACGTGCCCCCAGTCTCACGTATATCCACAATGCATTAGTACACGATTTCTCTCATCACCGTCAAGAAGCAATTAGGTATGCAAGTTTGGTGCTGGTTGCTAAGGGAACTCAAAATGTACACTGATATGGAAGGGGAGGGTTTGGATTTTTTAGATTGCCTCTGTCATGTTCTTGCCATTATATCAAGCAGTTTTTCATACTGTGTCAAGGGGTACAAGCTTGCAAGCTTACCACCAACATTTATGTGATCTTGTGCAAGATGATACCTCAGAAACTGATATGACCACAGATGAGAAAAGCTTTTAAATAATTTGCATGTTTTCTTGGCTCCATATTGTTGTCTGACTGACAGACTAAAATGCTGAATTTTACCATGTTGGTGCTGATAAGCTTACAAAAAAAAGTGAAGAATAGGAATTTAAATCAGGCTTACAAAGACAACCTTAGCTCTCTGGGATTTAAAAGCTTAGAATTCTTTTATGTCTTCCCCATCCAGCAGAATTCTCAGAATTACATCCTTTTTATTGAAAGGCTCAGTAAACAAAAATCTAGGTAGACCCTGTGCAGGTTTCCACTTCGGTGACTGATCGAAATATTGAGCTACTGTAACCAAAGCTGAAAAATCAGCACTAGAATCACATTCTGTATTTAAAAACAAAAACAAAAACAAAAACAAAACCGAAACATAAACAGGTGGGGAGAGAGAAAAGAAAAAGGAATGGCTTGTGGAGGGGAATGAGTGAGCTGGTCAGAATTAGCTAGATGCAGGTCTCTGGAGCTTTCCTATTATTTTCACTAATTTGAACTGAGACTGGGGATCAACCAGTTTGACCCAGTTCCATGCCCAGGCATACTAGTGAACAAGGTTTCCATTATTTAATATCACTAATCTCACCATTTGGTAAGGAAGGCTGTTTCAAATCCTTGACTGACTGAGCTGGGTTGGCTACGAATACCCAAGTCACAAGAAAAACAGTTTTAACCAGCTCCAATTCATAGTCATAGATTCATAGTCATTTGAAAAACATGCTTGTTGTAGCTCTGCACAGTCTGGGCCTTGCCCGCTCACCAACTTCAGCTCTGTATTTGTAACTGCCTCCCTTAGTAACTGCAAACCCTGCTTCCAAAATTAGGTCTTCTGCCTTCTAACAGCAGAGGAAGTGCAAAACCCACGACCTCACACACAGAGAGCATCTTTGCCATGTACGACACGGTAACTTCATGTGTGCATATGCACAAGACAATGGACTTTGCCAATGTCCAGGGGCAGGTGCTTACCCATGGTGGGGTTTCTACAGAGTACAGGGAGCATTTCAGATGTCTCAATGAAAAGAAAGAGAACACAGATACCCAGACAGGGAGAGACGTGTTTAGACTGTGTGTGACTCTAAGACCTCTTTCCAGGTCAGAGAAGCATCATTTTCAAGAGTCTTTCAGACTTTCCACTGAAGCCAAAGTGTGTTCTACAAATAATTAAATATTAACTGGGGCAGGGAATTGAACCTGAAATGATAAAAGTTCTTGTGAGTTCCCTAACTGCCAAACTCAAAACCTGTTTCTTTTGTTTTCCTTCTCTTTTTCGTACTTCTTTAGTCCATTTGCAGTAGCTTATAGCTGCATCAAGAACAGCAACAGCTGAAACACCAGGCAGATAGGTGGGCAAAGCACTCCTATGGCCGGGGGAAATCTGCTTTGGAGTGGCAACTTGGGAGTGTCAAATTCACAGCTGGTAGTGATGGGGAATAAAACATCATCTTCTACCCCATACTGCCAGGAGGTAAGAAGGACTAGACACATCTCTTGTTTTCTGCATTTCTTTTTAAGTTTGTAAAATGAGGACCGATACCTAATTGCTGATTATCTAGCTATGTCTAGGAGAAGACTTTTGGTTTATCTTGAGTCGTCTTGGCTAGGACTGTTTGTTAGACTCTTGATTACAGGGGTGTTCTTTTAAAATAAAATAAAAGCTTAATAGTAGATCTTTAACAGGTTTAAAAACTAGAAAGAGAAAAAAACCCTTGCTTTGTAGTTTTTTTAAAGCTATCCCCTGAATTTTAAGACATGCCTAGCATTTTTGGTGCTTAGTGAAAGAGACTTAGGCTTGTGACTGCTTTGGACTGAGATTACCAATTGCTTTTTTTTTTTTTTTTTTAAAACAAATGAAACATGTTTGTTATAATTGACCAAATCCATATGCTGTTCTTCAGGCCTTTCTGCAAGTGAAGGGTTTATTTTGTTGTTGTTGTCCTCTTTTCCAACCTAAATCATTCCATGAGTCCATGACTCACTACTTTGGCTGCCAAGGCAAATTTCCTCCAGCTCTATCACCAGCAGGTCTTACAGACATACCACTCCTCTCACAGAGCTGCTTTGTAAATATGAAGCACTTCAGTATTTTTCTTTGTGATATACAGAGGACTTAAGGGGGCCAGGGGGGGTGGATTTTTTTTATTGTTTTGTTTTGGAGCTGTGATGCTTTCAGATCCACTACTACAGAACCGGCTTTCCATGTCCGCATGCTGTGCTCAGTGCCCCGTCTCCGGGTGGTAAGGAGCAATTTTTCAGGGAGTAATAAACTCCCTTGTACTTGGCAGTGCATCTTTAGGAAGCCCCATTGTTCCCCTGCTGCCAAAGATGGCCTTCCTTCCAGGAGACTGGTCTCCCTGCTGCAGCCCAAGCTCATATTTTCTTTCTTCTTATTAGCACACTGAAGAAAGTCATCATTAATCAAATGCAGGCACATTTAGCAAAGTTCAATGTGTATGAAAAATTTATGTCAACCTTTAGGCTCTATGACAGCCCCAAGGCTTCACTTAATAAGTTCTGTAATGACTTACTGTTAATGGCTGATTCACATTATCTCTTTGAGGTCTATTGGGCCTCTCAGTAACATTTTCTATTATTGATTATGGAGCTCTTGTACGTTACCCAGACATATAAGCAAAACTGTTGTTTACATTCTTTGCTTTCTACAATGGAAAGTTAGATGCATTGAACTATAAAAACCTCACAGCACATAATTTTCTATTTTCTTAATTTATGTGGCTCTAGTATAGTGCAATAATGAATGAAAGAGTAGCTTTCTGAGGGGGCTGGCAGAACCCTTTGGAAATGACTAGAAATTTGACATACCTTGTCCATTGATTTAGCAGAAATCTACACTTCAAAACTCATCATCATCCAACTATCTATCACTGTTGCTAACAGTCTCAGAAGAGGTCAAAGACAAAATGGCTAACTGCCCTAGGTTCTGCACTTTTGGTCTCTAATCATATTTAATCTCAGACATTTAATTACTTTCAGAACTTTAACTGGGCAAAAAAAATTCTAAGGGATATGTTTCTGACAACTGAGCACTGCCTGTTTCTGTGGCTTTACACAATGCTCCAGCAAATGCTTTTCACTAAGCAAAAGCTCTCAAGATTGTTCAGTACTCATAATTGTATTATTTTCTAAAGCCTAGATCCTATATACACTTACTATTTAGCACAATGTTTACTACTGTGAATAAATGGTAGCACTCATAATAGTAAGTATAATGAGGTAACACTACTGTAATCTAAGTGCTCCCACACTACTGGAAGCTAATATCTTGTGCTGTGGTGAAACATCGTTAAATGAAAGAATATGAACACTTTATGTGCCTACACATAGTGTTACTGCACTGCAGACTACTCTGAAGTGCCCAGTGTCATGTAAAATTCCTTTCATGGAGAAAAATTCCTCCAATAACACCAAGCATCTCACTAAGAACTGCTAAAATGGCATATTTTTTTGTCATGGCCACCCAAAGAGAAGTGATTGTATGTTTCATTCATGTAAGTAACAATATGCAACTGTAGTAAAAGGGAGAAAATAGAAGAGGAAAATAAATAAAGCCGTAGGACTTGCTTTAAAACATTTTGAAAAGGCAAGAAGAAACCAACAGGAATTCGATGTAGTGAGAGATACTGTAAATCACCGGTAAGGTCAGCACCTGCTATTGAGCCACTAGAACATGTAGAACAAAACAGAGGAAGTCTTTCTTTCTTGTTGCCCCCTCCTCCCCTTTCCCTTCACAGTTGCAAAACTAAACTTCCTTCAAGTGCAGAGGTGCAAGGTCAGAAACCCTCTTACTGAACACACAACCACACCAGCACCTAGAACATAGGTACACGGAATTTTTTTGAGGTGCCCAATGGTGCATTGTAAAACCACCTAATACTAACTGGATTAATCTGTAAATACCAGCCATGGCTTTTGCATTACCAGCTTCATGTTTCTGCTGCTGGACCAGCAGCTTGGTGGTGGAAGAAGTGGACAAGCACATTCAGAAATCTGCTGGCTGCTTTTCAAGTGAGATCACAGCATAAACAAGCTACTTATCACCAAACTCTTTAAAGAATTAAAAGCTGTGCACAACCCTGAATATTCCAAGGAGACTATTGCTGGTAAACTGCTCTCAGATAGCAGATAATCAAAAACTTTAGCAAAAAAAGCTTTGCTATTAACTCTGCTTCAAAACAGGGCATCTGTACTTGACTGTAATATAAAACTAGTGCAAAATGCCTGTGATAATAACAGAGACCACAGTTTTAATGAGAGTTGGGAAAAAAGAAAGACTAGAATTTCTGAATGTTTATTTGCCCTTGGTGGATTATGAGATAATATGAAAGTCCCTGCTTTTTTTAGCATGGAGGTCAGTGTGGAGTTGTGCTAATAAAAGAGCATTAGACTCCCACGGCACCTATAAAATTTGGAACCTAAACGAACCCTTCTAGTGCAGTGCACAAAGCCGCATGCCAGCAATTCATTGCAGAAATGGCCCCTTCCCATCACATGTACAAGAGGTGAGCCAAATTTCAGTAACAGTCAGCTGTTCTGTTTATTTGGCACTATGGAGGTTACTGTAATAATCTTCTCTGAGAGCCTGGACTATGTCCTTTCTTGTGACCTCCTTCGTAAGCCTCAGGCATTATCATTCTTTGCTACCAATTTGTGTTGGCTGCAGAGTCTAAGGGCAAAATTTATGAGATATTCCCGGGACTCACAAGCCAGAATATTCACTGATGGGCAAGAGATTCAGGGCTCCCTGCCCAGCACAGGGGCACCGGGGCTGTCTTGGGAGCGATGTAGGTGTGACAACTGCAGAGCTGCATCTGCCAAGAGGACAATGTGCTTTGACCAAAGCACCAAAAAAACCCACCACCCCTCCAGCCAGAAAAACACTTTTTGGTTTGGGGAGTCAGGGAACTGATGAAAAGAAGCTTTTCTAGGAAGACCACCTGCATATAAAGGGAGTTGTTGCCTGAAGTGAAGGCAGCAGGGGAAGGAGGAGGAGCTCACCTTAATCCATCCTAGTTTCCCAGCACTTTTCTATTTGTCTTGAAAGCTGTTTCAGGGAAACGTGAGAGGATAAAAAATTCAGGCAAGCTGTTTTATGGCTGATTGGTACAATGTCGTATAGGGAGAGAAATAGAAGTCTACAAGACAAACAAGATTACCTGAGCACATATGAAGTTATAAAATGGACTCGGTTCTCAGTGCTCACCTCAGCCTTCATTCTCCATCACCACTTTGCTTGCTTTGCCATGACAGAGACCCAACATCAAAACACAGACAGGGAGACAGATCGATGTGGAGAAAAGGTTTGCTTTTATGCTAGAAGAAAGAGGGCTGCCCTGAGGTCTGGCAGATGGGAACAGCTCCATTCAGGAGGCCCCACAGTTGAGGGTGCGACATTCTGAAGAATCTAGACTGTCTGCTGACTTCAAATGTAAACTTGCAGCTCTTAAAAATACCTTTATCTCATAACCCCACTGATCCTTAAGAATAGTGACAGACCCCTGGAAAACGTTCATCCGTTCTCTGCTGAGGTCCTTTCCAATAGTATTGTGTTCTGGGACTCCACTGTTGGTTTAGCACATCTCTGTTGACATAGCAGTGGAGGAGTCAGGTCAGAGCACTGCTGCAAAACATGATGTGTCCTTCAAGGGCTTCGCTCAGAAAGCTTCCTTGTTCACAGCTGAATTGCAGTGAAGTGGGATGTCCAGCAAGTAAAAGATTGTTGCGCTTAATGTGCCAAATTAAGAGTTACTTATCTGCCAAACAGTTTCCATCTCTCTTTCTCAGAAATTTCAGAATTAGTCATTGGCTGTAATTTTGAATTCCATCATCATTTAAACTCAGAAGATTGTTTGCATTGCTCTATTAGATCTGATTTCTGACAAATTAAGTCCTCCTCTCTGAGGTTCTCCAGGCAGAGATCAGCATGCTTATTTTTACTCTATTTGTGCTATTCACAGGAAAGGTTACGTGCTTGATTTGGTCTCTGTTTTTTGTTGCTGTTTTTCCTGGAAGATGATATTTCTCGATCTCTTTTAGATTACATTTAAAATGTGTTCTGCTTGCCACCCTGAGTACTCCATTAATATCCTTGCCACAAGCATCCAGAACTCAGTATATTACTCTCCGTTAAGAAAATTTATGGTGTGGGTTTAATTTGTTTCAGTTAAAGATCAGTGTTGTCATGGAGGAATATAATATCACTCTCACCAGTTTAATGAATAAATAGGGTAAATATGAAATCATTGCTCACTTCTGCACGTCCTTCTGGTTCACTTGCTGAAACTATAAGGAGCACAGAGACTGCCTAAGAAATGAAGGCAAAGTTTGTAAAGTTTAAGGCCCATATTCATCAGAAATAAGGTCAGAGGAATCACTAGAATTACACTAGGGAGAAAGGTGGCATATGCAAATTTAATGCAGAATAGTCTCACCCTGCCAAAGAAAAGAGAACAAAAAACACAGGGGGTTTTAGGGGCTGCCAGTGCATATTATTCAACTTTCATTAACTCTCTTAAGAGCAAGCCAGAGAATTGAATTTGGATTCTTGCTGCAATGCTAAACTGCAGCCCATCTGTTTTTCATCCCCAACAATGGATAGGCCAAAATTTATGCAAAAAAATTTTGCTTTAGGATTTGAAGGCTTAAATAGCAGTTACCTCGAAATCTGGTGCATCTCCCCTCTTTCAGCAAGGCATTTTAGAAGAACGTTTTGTGTTCAGGCTTCTTACGACTGTGTTTGAACACTGCTTGAAATGATTCAGGAGTTTTGCTTGACAAACGGTTGCTGTGATCCAAGGCCCATATGGCTTGTTTTGGAGTGTGTAAAGGTCATTGCTTCTGTTAATACAACTAGTACAAATACTTCCCTGCCATCTGACGATGTTCCTCCTTATTCAGATTGGCAGCCATTTCTCCCCCACAATCTGGAATTTCCTTTCAACGTGGGTTGTTGAAGTGGAGATGATAACAGTTTTAAAATCAAAGGTTGAATGCTTCTGTTGAGTTATACTTGGAACCTACCATGTTCTGTACAGTGAGAACATCCCATATGGAAAGGACATATGTGTTGGATACAATAATACATAAATAGTGGATACAATCTTATATAACCCTTATATTCTTATAGCTGTTACATATACTTCTGTAATGAGACAGGTGAAATAGATGACTTTGATACTGATATTTAAGTCCATATGTTGAAAGCTTACACGATAAATAGCGAGTTTTAAAGACAGATTTAGTTGTTCACTATTTTTCAAACATTTGCTTTGACATAAGACAGCCTTGAAAACCCTGTTGAAATGTCCTTACACAATAACACTGTAGACAGCACTGTAACTTCACATTATGATATCCAACCTGGACAGACAGACACACACAAACGCACACATTCATAAATTGTCAAATATAAACTATTTAGACTAATTTTTTTTTTTCTCCTGGATTAGGTTTTTTTAATAAAGTTTTTAGAGGAACAGAGTAGGTGAAAATTTTTAGTAAAAATGTTAGAGCTAAGATTAAAAGAATCCTGACAACTGTTTTTGTTATGAAATTTCATCATTTCTAAGATTTGGAGCTGGGATGTGGAAACTGGCAGGAGAATAACCATGTCATCACTGATTTACACTTAGCTCTCCCTAAGAAAACCCATCCAAATGTAAAAAATGTATAAGCTTCAGAGAGTGGAAAAACCAAATCTCAGTTTGCAGATGGTCATTGAAGACCTGTTAGTACTTGGCAGCTAAATTCTCTAAAGAGTCTGAGCAGAAAATTTTTGATCCTCAACTTGACCTCCCCAGGCTCAGCATCAGACTCCATGGATGAGCTTGAGCACTGAGCTCCTATAAGGATGGTTAAAACAGGATGTGGGAGGGGTCAGCATAATGACATTTCTGTTTATTTCAAAGGAGTTTAAACAAGTTTTCTTAAGAAATTACAGTCATTTTATGAACCTGCATTACTCAGTTTCAGAAGTCAGGGAAAAACAATGGTGCATTTCATGCTCACAGTAAGTTAGCTGCAATTATTTTTTCCTCAAGACCACTGTATTACCTAACAGAACTTTCCAGAAATTGTGGGAATATTTATTTTTCCTCTAGTGTCCAAGACACTAGAAGTAGTTTTGCTGGAATAATTTTTTAATTCTTATTCTTCTATTTTTTCATCTTTTTCTGTCAGTAACTATAAAGCATTTACACTGCTTTGTAAGATCCTTTTGGGGAGGAGGTCTGGGGAAATATGTTATTCTCTCAACATATGTTCCCTGGAAATTAATCACCTATCAGCTGAAGAACCTAATGGTTTGTGGCCATGCAGTTATTACAGTCACATTAAGTACTGAAATGTAGCTGTCTTTTTTCAATGGTACTGCAATAGCCAATGCAATCCTTATAAAAGAAATCCACATGCTTATTTAATGCTTTTTCATATCTCTGATGAAAAATTAGCTGTTTTAACTGAGCTGTGTGCCAATTGTATACAAAAGAAGCATTTAAAAGACTTCACAGCAATGTTGGTGACTAGTGCGGGCGTCAAAAGGACCCTAAATATGAAGTGTGCTTTTTTTCAAAGCTTTTCCTGAGTTCCTCACTGTAAAAGGATCTGTGCTCCATGAACCTATTTGAAAGTTTCCATCTTCTTGTGAAACTAAGCAATTTTTTGCTTGCTTGTTTGTTTTCTATCTAAATAATTGAAAATGCTGTGACTCAAACTGGGTGGAAAAAAATCCTACAGTGAGTTTCGATGTCCAGAGCCGGACTATTAAAGAATAGATTAACACTACAGAATGGGAATATTTTAACCAGAATGAACACTGGAAACTGAAATCTAGCTTGCTGCACTCCACGCAGGAATGAGAGCACTTCTTCTCACCCAACAAGTGACTCCTTGATCAAGAGAGTTACAGCTTTACAGCCCTAAGAAACAAAAAACCTGATTACTTCATAAGCTCTTAGAAGTTACCTACAAAAGACTTTTTTTTTTTTTTTTTTTTTTTTTTATTATAACAACCTTATTGTAACCATTATTGACATGATTAGGCCTTTATGCTAGGTTAGTGGGGATTTTCAAACCCAGCAAAAATTAAAGAGCAAATTTGCATACGTACCCTCTACAAACCATTAGGAAAGTTATGGGGGGAGCTGCAAAGCTCCTTCTTGTACCCTCCTGTTGCCTCCCCCACATTCTCAGTGTACCATCTCTGGTGCACATCCAACCTTCTTCTGTACTATCTAAATGGCAGAAATATATATATATATATATATATATATATATATATATATTTAAATGGAGTTAAATTCTGGCTGGTTTAATGAGCTGAAATGATAAAGCAATAAGAAAACTAACTAAGCAATAAAACTTCCTGGAAATCAAATTGGATTGCAACATTTTACTCACTGTGATGATGACCCTTCATTCTTACCAAGTCTTCTGATCACTTCAGGGAGGTGCTATCACTTACTGACGCAAAAAATTCCTGTAGCCATTTGAACAGTGCACGGCTGATTCTGCAAGTCATCCTGTGTATTATCTTTTATGTCTTCCCCTTTAAAAATGTTCAGAGATACTGTGAAGCTCGTTCCACAAGGCATTTCCAAGTAAAAATGAGTTTCTACATTTTTTTTAAAAATGTGTATCATTCATTGACTCACACTGACACATGTGCATATAACTCCAGATTTCCAACAGATTACTGTATATTTTGGCAGATTTCAGTTATATGCTATTAAATTACTTGTGTTTTATAGGACTGACTAATGTATTGATAGACCTTAAACATTGCTCCTATAGCAACTGCTGAAGTTTGAGTTACTTCAAGTAACCAAAAATTTAAACAGCAACACTGAGACTTAACCCATTATTAAAAAAGTAATAATTAGTGGACAGAGAATGAGAGAATGAAAGAGAGAAAGAAAGAAAGAAAGAAAGAAAGAAAGAAAGAAAGAAAGAAAGAAAGAAAGAAAGAAAGAAAGAAAGGAAGGAAGGAAGGAAGGAAGAAAGAAAGAAAGAAAGAAAGAAAGAAAGAAAGAAAGAAAGAAAGAAAGAAAGAAAGAAAGGAAGAAGGAAAGAAAGAAGGAAAGAAAGAAAGAAAGAAAGAAAGAAAGAAAGAAAGAAAGAAAGAAAGAAAGAAAGAAAGAAAGAAAGAAAGAAAGAAAGAAAGAAAGAAAGAAAGAAAAAGAAAGAAAGAAAGAAAGACTCAACCAAAATCCACACCCCTAAAGATTTACTTCTCATGACTCTGCCATAAGAGAGTCTTCACATACCAATTTCTTCAGGCTGTTGCAGCCCCCCT
This sequence comes from Athene noctua, assembly GCF_965140245.1. NCBI lineage: Eukaryota > Metazoa > Chordata > Aves > Strigiformes > Strigidae > Athene > Athene noctua. The sequence goes on from NC_134045.1 coordinate 18,393,835, forward strand.
GGGGGGGCAGCACACCCATCTGGTGTATCAGCTGCTTCTCCCAGTTTTATATCATCTGCAAACCTGCTGAGGGTGCATTCAGTCCCCTCAACCAGGTCATTAGCGAAGGTGTTAACCACCCTAGAGCTGCCCAAATGAAAAACAGTGTAAGGGATTAGAGACATAAACTCCCATACTGGTGCCATCAGAGCTGGCTCCTGGTAACTGGGCAGCACCTCGTGTAGCCGCTGGCTACGCTTCTGGTCCATGCGTTGTTCTTTACTAATTTATCCTAAAAGATGTCGTTGTCTGCACATTTGAGGTATTGCTAATGCAGTCAGGCTGAGCTCATTTACGCTACATTTATTATTTTTTAAATCTTAGAGTTTTCAGTTTAGAAACCTTAGTGTTTTCAGTTTAGAAGGCCTGACTAACTGCTTTTGCTGTCTTGGGGATGGCAGTTTAAACAGCAGATTTTATTACAATAAAAGAACAGGTGCCATTCATATGCTTAACTTTTGGTTGGTTTTTTTTTGTTTGTTTTTGTTTTTTTATATATCACTGCATAACATACATCTGTCTTACTTCTACAATACAAAACAGAAGGCCTGAGCACTATTTACCAATTATTCCACACCATTTTTCTTAAGAGCAGGACTGTTCCCCTGTTCTGGTCAAACTCTAATTAACAGAGAGATAGCATCACTGTAAAATTGTGCAATTCCTATTTTAAATAATGTTTAGTGTGTACTGCTGCCCTTTTCTGTCAAAGTATTACTGTGTGTTTTGGCACAAAGATATCTGCATTTCTATATCTTCTACCAATTTTACAAAGGTTTTATAAGGCTTAATGAATGGAAAATGCTTTGAAAAGCTGTAGATAAAAGGCAATTTTGAAGGCAGTCATTAGTAGTAAATACCCTCATCAAAATTTCTCTTGCTAATCCTTTATGCTCTAGCTGTGCAGGCTGTGCTGACAGCACAGAACTACCATTCCTCCAAGGTTATTCTAATGCTAACTTACAGACGACAACTGTAAGAGCCACGTATATTTATAACTGCTGGCATGAATGTCACCCTCTTACCAACTTTGATCGGTTTAAAGTGTGCCACCTTAACACTACAGATCAATAGCAAAAAAAAAAACCTCAGAGACTTTCTAATAGTCTCACCATTAAAACTAATATTGTGTAACTGGAAATCAACTACTTCAATTAATGGGAATATACGGCTTCATTTTGTAGGCGCAACCTTTACATTTGAAAGTTCGGTGACATATGGGTTCCCACTGGTGCTATAATTACACCATGCCTAAAAGTCATCATTAGTTTAAAATGTAGAGGCACTTTTTTTTTTTTTTTTTTTTTTTTATAATGAACAATCTTGTGCTGGTTAAGAGTCTATGAGTCTTTTCTTTTAGCACCAGTTTCAATGGAACTCATTCATTTTGGTCACAGTTCCTCCAGTGGCTGCTACATACCCCTTGGCATCAGTGTGGGATTTCGAGGCTGACAGCCGTACCTGTGAACTGCAGACTTACAATGGTCCTCTTGAAAATGGTCTATAATTGTAAGACAATGGTGGATTGTTTTTCATTGGGTCAAGGGTAATGTTCTTTCCAATGCAGTAATTAAAATTCTGAACCCCAATAGTCCTCTCCTGCAAGAAGGTAACAGGAACAGGAATGTTTAATACAGGTGGGAGGGAAAATGAGGCTAATTTTGACAGGTCCTAGATGACTAAAAATGTATGGGTGAGACATTGATGGTAACCTGGAGAGAGTAACCATGAAAGAAACAAGAGATAAAATGGACCTCCGAGTGCCTAACTGCTGTTGTTGATTACCAACATTTGCAATACGATAGTCATTTTTAACAGTTGTTCTCCCTGTTAGATGTCCAGATAAAAATGTGGCAGCATGAGCGCCTGGCTGTGTTTGATCAGGATGCTGTCCATATTGCCTCCAAATTAAGTGGTTGGCTGTTTTATTTTTTTAATTGAAAAAAATGTTAGATTTGTCAGAACAATGTTTTTAATGTTTGGGAGGGATAGGAATGGATTAGAAGCTTGCTAGAGAATGAAAACATTTACTTTGATCTGCAATGAACACTTAACGTGAGACTTCAGTATTTTAAGAACACCTCTGTGTGATTCAGGGGGAAAGTTTACATAAACTTCCAAAGGAAAACTAATGCAAATGGAAAGAGGGAGATGTATTTAAAATATGTCAGAACTAAATATTTTCATTTTTCTAAAGTTTTGTGTTTGGGCTTTTTGGGGCATAAATATTTCAATGAAAGCAGTATGTGATTTGAAAATGCACATCAATGTCAAGTGTCTGCATTTTCCACACAGTTCTAGTAATAAATTGGTTTTGTATATATATAAATAGCTGTGGGTCTTGTAGATCCTCTAACCATTTTGTTACCTCAGACACCCACTTTAACTATGAATAAAAAAACCCCACACCCAAGTTACAATTTCCAAAGAGGCAGTAGAGAAGCATCGATATTGCTCAAATAAGAGAAATGCAGTTGGGTGTTTTTATTTGCCTTCACCATACCACTGAATACCTATGAAAGACCTGGAAGCCTTCTTAAAAACATAAGAGCCTGAGGTCAGTTGAGATGAAAAACATTTTTTTAATTGAGCTACACATTATATTAAGAACTGGGCAATACCAGTCAGCCTTCATTACCCTCCTGTCAGTCTCTCTGTGAAGAAATTGTCTTGTCTCCTATTAGGTACTAAATGATTTGTACCAGACATTTTTATATCTTCTCTCTCCTTGTCAGGCAACTGCCATTTTGTCAACAAAGCGCTTGAGCTGGTGTTTCCCTGCAGTACAAATGAGGACTACTGGAATGATACTGCTTGTAAAAGTCAAGGCTTGGATGTAGCCTGAAATTTTGAAAACCCGGATGGAAAGCGGCATGAGGGCCATGTCAGGATTTTTGCTCATGCTAACTTTCAAGGTGTGTACAGTGCTTTTCCTAAGTGCTCTTGAAGTAACTCAGTCTGTGGTTCTTTTCTATCCTCTTTGCTGTTAATTATTTGGGTCCACTTGGCTATTATTCACTTTCATTTTATGTGTGTCATAGAGATGATTAAAGCAACCAGGCTGAAGGAAGAAAGTGTTCCTACAGTGAGACAAGGGCAGGTAGGAAAATGTTGTGCTGTAGGAGAATGTTGTGCAGTCAGGCACAACTGCTAGCACAGACTCAATATGGGATCCCACAGGATCTTGTCTGAGCTTATCCTGCAAGAAGCTATAGGAAGGGAAATTTCATGACTCATTATTTCTGTGTGAAATATTTACATGCACAGTCTGCGTACCTCTGGTTAACTCAGTCTGTAAGAAGTTCCCCTAGCTATTTGAGCCATATGAATACTCCTTCTCTACTTTCTAGAGATTCCTTTTCAATTAAGAAATGCTGCAGTTTGCTTTGATGCAGATCTCTACCTACTTACAAGCTTCACCCAGCTCCCCCATTGCTAGCTCAGGAGTGTTTCCCCAGCCCACACATCCTTCCCTCCCGAGAGCGCTCAGGTTAACCCAGTCTGCTTAGCCTTCCAGCACACTAACCTACATTTCCCCGATGCTCTCCAAGCCGCACCACGCGCGGCGCCTGCAGTGCTCCCAGCCTCCCACACACGTCCCTGCTCGCATGTCTGCTTTAGGCGGGAGCTGTAAATGCCCTCACACCACAAGAGCAGAGTAGATACCACTTTTACCAGATTTCACCTGGTATATCCAAGTAAAATCCCTGAGGACACTCATTAGGCTATGTTAATTATGGCAATCAACCTACTCAGTCTGACCTAATTATAAGTAATTAGCTTATCCTTTTATTTCCAAACCTCTCTCCCTAGTGAGACTGTACTTTTAAGATTTTTAAACTAGCAAAACTCCTGTCACAGATTTCCTTTTCAGTTGTAGCAACCTAAGTTAAAGGCCTAAGTCCATAAGAAAGGCACGGTCAAAATCTCACAGACCTGGGGAAGAAGAAGGGGCCCTTCAAAACTTAAGAAATTACAAGAGTGATTTCTTAAAGTTACTTCACTGGTGTAGGGTCTCTAGTGGGATTTTTTAAAAATAGTTATAGGCAACAAAATTCCACTAGATGCCTATTTACCTAAAAAAAATTGTCTTAAATGCCTTTTTAAAAATCTTGTGCTTTTGGATTATAGTGATGCCTCTCAGAGCCATTGTAGCAAAGAAAGCAAGCACGACACAAACTATAATTGTTTACGGTTATGCCCAGTTATGCCATGTAGCAAATAAACCCTTTGTTTACAATGCCCTCTGGCCATTCTGTCTGGTTACAGTAATGACAAATAGTGTTAAATTACGTTCTTTTAGTGAAAGAATGCAGTATTTTTGGTTTTGCTGCTTCAAGCAGCAAAGATTTGTCTGTGTAAAATGACATTTACTAATCCTCAACTGTTGTCGAAAGACTGAGTTTACGTTGTGTTGCTCTCCTATTGCATTTTGAAAACGAGCACTGCTCACGTGGGTTGTATGATCTGTTACGAGTAATGCACTTGACATAACTGAAAGATCTATCCTTGTGGTCTCAAAATGTCTCTCAAATGACTGTTCCTATAAAAGCTCTTTGAGGAGCTTTCTAAATACCTCCTTCTTGGCCCAAAGAAACCTTTTTTCTTGAGTTCCTGTAGGGGATTTTCATTCATGTACATATCTCCATGTCAAGCAGTATATATACTTGACATTTTGCCTTTTCCACCTGCAGTTCTCTTTCCAAGGCCACCAGTTAATCGTTTGCTGTGTAACAGTGCACCCATGGGATTAGGAGCTTCGAATAATGCTTTTAGGCTTCACGCATCCACATATAGAAGATGCTGTAGATGTTTGTCCTTTTCAGGCTCCATGCTGAGCACAAGTTTGTATTGTCATGCAGTGATGGACCTTTCTCCCTTACCTTTCCCACTGAAAAGCATGCAGTTAAACACAGTCAGTGATGTCAGTCTACAATAACTTTGAAATAATTCCCATTCCAAGGATTTGTGCTCCTGGCTCATTTGTGCTAATACAAAGCACTCTGAAATGTGTCAAAATTTCCTACTTTGAATACTAAGTCAATGCTCATTGAAGCCAAATTATTTTTTCCCTCCAATGATTCCCAGGTTCCTTGAATCAAACCCTGTTTACAGAATTCTCCCAAGGCTGTTTTGTGCCTTTCTTTACAGATGATATTTGCAAAATTTAAAGCCACCTTTATTTCCATGCTCGGCATTTACTAATAGTTAGATCTGTAAATAACAAAACCCTCTGCTTGGTCAGAAATGCAACCTGTGGGATGACATTTTACTCAAGGAAAAATATTCCAGTGACTTCAAGTGGAAATTGATTACAAGAAGTCTACTTGTTTAGTATTATGAATTTTAAGCACAGTCAGGGGAAATTATAAAGTTAACCTAAACCACAATTTTTCCATTTTCTTGTGAAGGATGTGAATCTGGACACTTCCAAAGGTATAGTGCTGGGATAAATGGATGACTAAGCATTGCAAATTTCTGCATTCTCTTCTGTTTTACATGGAAGAAATGTTAGCAATGTTCTTGGGTCATGAAAACTGCCTTACTACGATAGATGGTTTGTGCCAGTTATCACAAATAACACACATTTTGCAGACCAGACAACTCTAACTAATCTATCTGAATTTTCCTTGCACCACTATAATGTAGGCATTATTTTAGCTAAATAAGGGCTGCACCATTAGGTGTATTGGTGATGCTCCTTCCACAATGGAGAAGTGCACTTCGTTTAGCATGGCAAATTATGATATAAAAGAATGAATAAACAAAACCCTCATGACAAAAGCTCTCTGTTATGGATGATAAATTAAACTATACTTAAAAAAAAAAAAAAAACAAACAACAAACCACACTTGACATACTTTAAGTTTCATTTCTCTGTGGATTCTTATTCTTACTTTTATTCTAACCCTTTAACATCATCTGTCTTGTCTCTTGTTTTTGCTTGAGTACTACAAAACGATCCTTCACTCTATTACTCCCCTTTGCAGACCATTATCCTGCCCCAGAGGAAGCTGCATATCTCACGTTTCTTGCAGGAATTCCTCCGTACTGCTAACCTTTGCCTCGCTTGTATAAAGCACTGCTCTCTGGCAGACTCTGGCTGTCTCATATCTCTCTGATGCAAGCAGAGGTGTCAGAGTGTCCCAGAGAGCCATTAATCAATGGCCCCCCTCTGCCATCAGCTCCTTAGAAGCTCTCCCATGAACCTGGAGTGCTTTTGGAGGTCTAGAGCAAACAGCACAAGAAGCTTTTACCACCAATATCTTTCATAGATCATCTAACATGATTGATGATAATACTAAGAATTAAATATTTATGGTTTAGAAGCATGGAAAAGTTTTGAAATACATATTTTAAATTTATATGAGAAGAGTAATGTCAATGCATGCAAGATGCTTTTACATAGTGCTTTAGAAAAGGAGTTCTGTCCTACTGTTAATGCCATCTTCATTCTTTCATCATATTATTTCATATAAAGTGCACATTCATGAATTTAAAAAAAAAAAGGAAAAGAAAAACCACAAAAATGTGAAATAGTAGAAAGAAGTCTCAGGCTTTTTGTCTATTTAACTATTAGAAACAAAGAAACAAGCTGTCGTGTTTCGTGTTGCTGAAGTACCACTTAAGGCAGATGCTATATATACATCACAATGAATAATTTACTATGACCGTATCATCTAGGGCTATGATCTCACTCTCTCCTCCTCTTCCCACAAGTAAGTACCCACCATGTCTGATTGATAGCTTGTGGCTGGATGACCCATAGATACAGAGGCAGAAGAAATGGAGAAACTTCTATTAGCAAATCAATCCTGCTCTCTTCTATAAGAAGGCATCCTCTACTCACGCAAATGTCAAACATGCTGGAGCAAGCTTTAGTCTCATACCTTTTAAAAAATCCTATGAGCTATTCATGGCATTTGGGGTGTTAATACACTTGAAGGATTTTTAAGCAAGTAGGCCAATTTCAGTTTTATGAACTGCATTTTGGTACAGATACTGCCTTCCATCATGAACAGGCTGAATACTACTATTATTATTCATTCTGTTTACCTTAACGATAGGAAAGCAGTACTTGTGCAAGGTTAAAGTATGTTTTGTTACCTGAGAAGAGTAGTGCCATTTCTGTAATCTAAACTGTGAAGTCCTGCATATCCTAGATATGAAACCCGATAACATAATCTTTTATTCCCATTCTAAGCTACAATTTGCATGAGTGAGTGTTCTCAGGATTAGTTGCATAGTTCAAAAATGTCCAGGGCTTGTTTAGGATTAACAGACAGAAGAAACAAGACATTTTAAAATTAAACTGCTGGGTTTTAAGGAATGTTCCCTTAATTGGTCACCACAACATTTTTCCCTGACTGAATGGATTTTTCTAAACCACAGTGTAGCGAGACAGTCTTTTCACGTCAGTTTAAAATACAAAGTATTTGGCTACATAAACTAAACAAAGAATCACTATTGAATATAAGAATTTCCTTCTCTATAGGCCAGCATAAAGTCTATGGCCTACATAAATGTTCTGGGCAGCTGTTCAGAAAGGCTGATTTCACCTAGAATTATGAATTTAGGCACAAAATACCAAGTGTATGAATTAATTACTTCCATAGGTACCATTAATTTTCCTGCCTACCCCCTTCCTGATCTGTCATTAAACTTCAAAAAGCATCCATAGGAGACAAAGCTTCAGAGTCTGAACTGAAGTCTGATGACATCTTGATGGCTTTTTGGGATCTTTGAAAATGAGATGTATAACCAAGCTATAAACTAAGGCACCCTCAGTTGGGAGGGTGAACATAGCACACTCCCTTCTACTTTGATTCAAATGCATTTCCCTCCACAACATTTGATCTTATAAAAGAAATTTGAACAGGCTTTCTGCATAACCAAGAAATAATTTTACAGTTCTGAGCAAGTTCTCCAGCTCCAATGGCCCTGCAGCGCCTGCTGGGTCTCATTTCCAGTCAATGTGGAGCTCTCCTTTTCCAGAATTCCAGACATTATTTTGGCAGAGGGCTTCCAGCACCCACTTATCTACAGAGAAAGATCTGCCCATCTGGCATTAACAACAGCTCGCTGTGAGATACCTATCTTTTAAGGAATGGCAAATGGTAGGATCAGCTGACAAGTAAAGCAGAGCATTATCTGTGTTTTTCCTGACTTTGGTGAGCTCGTTTTTTAACTTCAGCATTCCACCAGGGAAGTCTGTTTTTAATACAGGCAGATAGACAGCATGATAAACTTAATGTTATAACAAGGAGAGCAGGACCAGTTTTATCTTCATGGCAACATAGGTTCCATATGCAGTCTTTCAGCAAAGCATTTAAAATTGGAATTTGAGTCAGCATCGCATCCAACTGTTTTATGGGCCTGGGTCTTGGGTGACTAGAGAACACTGAGCCACCGTCCTCCTGGCAACCAAATGCTGGGAGTTGGACAATGCTCCTTGTGTCTGGTTGAGGAATCAGTCAGATCAACAAAGGAACTGATTTTCAGAGCTGGTAAGACCAGAGTAAAATGGAATTCAGAACTTTGGCTGACTGAGGAATACTGAGGTCCAAAGAGATGTGTGTAAGATCAGATATCATCAGGTGACAAGGACAGGACAAAAAACTTGGGCTCTTACATCCTACCTTTCCACCTCTGCAGATAAGTTCTATTATAAAACTCATTCAGGTTGTATGTATCTATAATGCTCCCGCCTATGTGGTCATGTTAGCATACGTGTTGAGGTATATAGACCTCAGAATTTTTGAATCAATGTTTCAAGACGGTCAGCATGTGCTCACCTAATGTGTACAGGACTGTCAAATGTTTTATCGTTGCAGTTTAATGCAACTACGAAGAAGTGGAAAGCAAGGTGGAAGAAAATAATGTGGAAAAATCTTGTTTAGTCTGTTTATCAGGAATTTCTGACAAGTTCATGTGCAGAATGACGATGGAAGAAGATATTCTCTAGGAAATATCTGACACAATGCACTAATACGAAGAAACTAGAATACTGACAAATCTCTCTATTAACCCTGCAAGCACTGTAGAAACACATTAAAATAATGAGAAAAAAACACTAAAATTTCCTCTCCAGGTACAAGATTTTTTTTTTTTTTGCTATTTCCTACTACAAAAAAATCAATTTTTCCTCTCTCCTCAGCAATTACATGTTAGTAGCAATTACATGTTAGTGTGAAGGCACTTTGTGCCTTGAAAGTATTACTTCAACAGATAATGTAAAGCCTTTATTTGCTACTGAAAATTACAGAAAAGCTTCTGTAGCATATGACCTCAGTATGTTTCCTTCTCTCACCCCCGCCATGGAGACTGAAACAAATGTATCGGATGTTAATATTGAAGTCTAATTAAGTCTTAGAAATAAAAGAATACATTGCTAACTAAGCAATTTTTTCAGTCAGAAATGTTAATTAATATGGTTATCTAGTGCAATTAAAGGTTTGAATAGGACATCTGATGTCACATTGATTTAGAAAATATCTCATCTAAAACTTTCCCCATAGGTTAAAGTATGCAAATAAAATACTTTATTCTTACACAATACTATTATTATCAAAATATTTAGTTATTAACTACAGTATTCATAAATTCAGATAGGTGCATTGAATTATGTCTATTAGAAAATTCTGGTTTTCTGTATGCTTAATGTTTCCTATAAAACCTAATTAGAGATTAGATTAAGGGTATCTTAATAAGATCTGCAGCTGATTTTCAAGCCTTATTTTGAACCAGTTGTGAGAGACTGAAATGTCAAATGACTGTCTCAAAGCTTGCTTGTGTCTGTGTAAACCTCAAGGACAAGCTCAGCCTTTGGATTAGTCTAAGGAACTGTCACCCAAGGAAGCAGGAGTGTCTTGAAGGATGCACCCCCCACTCCTTTGCAGTTGGGTTGTCAAATTCCTTGATAAACCTCAAAGAGGGAAACTGGACTGAGTGAAACCAAATGTTTATCACTGGCTCTGTACTGTAGCCATTTGTGACTCTGTTGTGTACGCCAGACACGGTGCATGCATTGCTAATGAACTGATAAGAGGTGAACCTTTCTGCCCCAGAAGAGGGATGATTGCTCAAGAAGCATGAAGTCAGCAAAAACCTGTGGGACCAGAGGAAAAGCTAAAGGTGGACAGATATGCTAATCAGAGGATACAATGAACTTAAAAAAGGCAACAGAAAACTTTGCGTGTGTACCCACCACTGAAGAACTGAAGACTGCGGACCAACGGGACACCACTGCGTGCATGGTGGTGACTATTCTTGTGACTATTCCAGATGCTTGCTTGATTTCTGTCTTTTCCATCCATTCTGTCCTATCACTACCCCTCTTCACTTTTAATAATAAAAAATGTTCTGGGTGTATGGGATTTGACCTCGTTTGTGTCTTAATATCTCTCTTGGGATCATATCAAAACCTCCCCGACATGGGATAGGGACACCAGTCAGTGTCAGTATTTTAGTCAGAAACAGTGACTCTCATCACTGACTAGTGACTTGACTTGAGTCAAGTAGGTTTAAAACAATGGGAATTAAGATGTTCTGGATTTAGACGCAGAGATTTACTAAGAATATCAAGCTGAATATCAAGCTTTTAGTTGAGAGTTTTAATCCTTGCTGTTCATCATAAACCATAAGCTAGGTGGTTCAGTCCAGAGAGGCAAGTGGTGTGGTCGGATCATGGAATCCAGAACAACACTGGGCTTAGATCACTGAATGATCAAAGTCTTCAGGACTTCTTTATTGGGTTTGTGTGGTGGAGTTCTGGTGGCAGGGGGGGACGGGGGAAGCAAAGGGGTGGCTCCTGTGAGAAGCTTCTAGAAGCTCCCCCAGCTCCAAATTGGACCTGCCTCTGGGCAAGACCAAGCCAATTAACAATGGTGGCTGTGCTTCTGTGATAATGTATTTAAGAAGGGGAAAACCCCAAACCTGGTGGGGGACCTGCAGTGGTGAGAGGAGTAGGAGTGAGGGAAACACCTCTGCAGACATAAAAGTCAGTGAAGAAAAAGGAGGGGGAGAGGTGCACCAGAGCAGAGACCCCCTGCAGCCCACGGTGAGAGGGCAGGCTGTGTCCTGCAGCCCATGGAGGTACTGGGGGAGCAGATGCCACCTGCAGCCCGGGGAGGACCCCACGCCAGAGCAGGGGGCTGTGCCTGGAGAAGGCCGGGGCTCTGAGGGAAGAGACCTGTCCTGGAGCAGTCTCACAGGGAACACTGCAGCCCACAGCGGGGACCTGTGCTGGAGCAGCCTGTGGCGAGTTGCAGCCCCATGGGAAGAACTTACATCAGAGAAGTTTGTGGAGGGCTGTCTCCCATGGGAGGGACCCCACGCCAGGGCAAGTGAAGAGTCTGAGGAGTCCTACCCCTGCAGAGGAAGGAGCAGCAGAAACAGCGGGTGATGAACTGACTGTGATCCCCACTCCCAGTCCCCCTGCACTGCTGGTGGGGAGGAGGTAAAGAAACTCAAGAGTAAAGTTCAGCCTGGGAAGTAGGAAGGAGCGGGGGAAAGGTGTTTTTAAGACATGGCTGTATTTCTCACTATCTTACTCTGATTGGTAAATTAATGGTGGTGGTGTTCAAAAAAAATTGATGGATTTTTTTCTCACAAGCTGAGTCTGTTTTCTGTCCATGACCATAACTGGTGAATGAGCCCTCCCTGTCCTTGTCTTGACCACAAGCCTGTTATATTTTCTCCAACCTATGCCACCAGCAGAGAGGGAGTGAGAGAGTGGCTACTTGGTGCTTTGCAAGCTGGACATAAACCATGACAGCTTCCAACCTCTGAAAGAAGACAGGGAGATGGTGTGCAGCCTTAACTCTCTGCCATCAGCTTTGACTTCCTATCTAATTATAGATAACTTGGGATTAATGATCAGATCTAGTCCTAAATGGATTTTCCTCAGTTCATTTTTATATTACTGCTCTGTAACCTTTGTTAGATGAAGTCTATGGGGTTATAGTTGTATAGAGAGTAATACAATCAAGAGTGGAATGAATTCTCTTCAATCCTATATCACATCATAACTAAAACCAGACTAAGCATGCACACAAAACTTACTGTATTCTATGAAATTTGGAAGGGAATCCTACAATTTTGGCCAACATAGACAAAAAAAATATCATTGCTTCATAGCTGTTGCTATTATATAAAACCACATTATTATTACTGTTTTAGGTTCAGAGAATGTGAGGATACTTTCTTGGAAAAGAACAATGATGTGCAATTTTTTCCCCATCATATAGTCTGTCTCTTCTACTTACTGAAAAATCCAAGGGGAAAAATACAGTAACACTGTGGCTGTAATGTTTGTTATGACTTAATGTTAACTTTGTTGAGATTTTAGATCTGCTTTAAAAAATCACAGAGTCTGTTTGTATATGCTATAACATAATTTGGATTTCTGTGATTGAAGAGAAGTGCCTAAGCAAACCTCAATAGATGTACAAAGCTGATAAACATTTTCCACAAATTACATTCCCTCAGCATTTCCCTTTCTTTTAATTGCACTATTTCTTTTTATTACACTGATATTTTCCATTAGTTTTTAAATGGAGCAGATGTTTTTCCATCAGTTTTGGATTTTTCCTACCAAAATATTAACTTGTCTTTTCAGTCTTGTATATAATGCTTATGGCTGGTAAAACTTAATGAAATAGCTATTCCTTCCTCATGGCACCAATGTTCTTCCAGCCCGATGCGATGTTTCATTCTGAGAAAAATCTGTCACTGTAGAATTCCAAAGTAATTTGATAGTGAAAGAAAGTATAAACTGGTTTTCTTTCAAAAAATGTATGATTTTTGTGTTTTAGACCTTAAGTGATATAAATCAGCATAGTTCAACTGATTTCAAGAGAGAGATGTTAACACTTGTTAAGGCTTTACCCTCTTCAGGCTTTTCTTGAAAATGCTTTTGTTGTAAGCAGCAGGAGATGAATATTCATGATACTGACATTTAAAATTGGTTAAGAGCATCTTATACAAAGTCTTTTCATGGACAAATATCAGAGATTCATCTCAACAATTTTTTTCTTTCCTCTCAACCTCCCCAAAATCCAACTCCAAACCAAACCTCAGATTTTTCTATCACTCTTCTCCATTTATTAAAGGGAACTTTACTAGACAGCCAAAAGAAAAAAAAATTCTGATAAATTACTCCATGATAAATTATTCTCTTGCTTGCATCTGACAGAATCAAGCATTAAATTTGCAATAGAAAAGTAGAAACTGTAGTGTACTTAAGAACACTCAGAATAATTTCAAATTGAGCATACATTCTCTTTTCAAAGGATTTCTTTCAAAAGGACCATTCTGAATCTACTGCTAGTTGCTTTGAGGACATATTTTTCTTTTAAAATTCACAGGTAATCTAAAAATAAAATCTTAAAAATACAAATTTTTAAAAAAATATATCTACATAATAAATGAAAGGCTACTAGAATAGAGCAAGACTAGATCCACATGGAAAGATGTGTTCTCTATGAAAGATAATGAGGAGATGGTTTTGTAAATGTTCTCAGCATTCCCACAAATCACTGTGTTACTGATGGCTCATATTCTGGATAGAGACACTTAAAACTTCAGAGGCTTGAAATACTTTATTTTCTTTCTCGAGTCTTTAACATTCCTATTACATGCCTCTGCGTTATGTTAATCAGAACTGCTTTTACACATTGTAATTTTCAATTATGCTTCAATTTTCTAAATGCATAAATTGTTATGCTATAATGTAAAACTCCAAAGGTGTGTGAAAATGCTGGATCGGAAAATTGTATCATAATTAATTGTTTTATAAAATACCTTCTTTTTCATTAAAGATATTAAGTATCTAAATACTTGAGGTGAACAGTAGGTCAGGGCATGAAAAACTGCTGAAAACAGTCTTTTTAAAAGTCAATGCATTCTAATAAGTGATGGTGAGAATATGAGAGCATTCCAAGCTGCTATTCACAGTTTGTTAAACCAGAGAGGTAAAGTTCCTATGTTTTATCTAATGTCACCAATGAATCTTTAACCATATGAAGAAAAAAATCAAAGGCAGAGATGGGAAGAGGGACAACAATTGACTTAAGACTTTTAATGTTCTAAATATATTATCGACAGGAACAAATATGACCATTATTTCCATTTTCCTAGAAACATGAACTTAACTTATTCCAAATGCATAACGTCTTCTGTAGTGAATCTTTTGTGGTCTGCTTTTCCTCTAGTCTCCATTTTATCAATTGTGTACCTGGCTTGCTTTGATTTTTTATGTATTAAAGCCTTTGACAACTCCTCAGAGTTAAGTATTTTTTACATGCAGAAAAAAGTTAAAGGGAGTGTAATTTTAAATATTTCTCTACATTAAACACACACACACATATGGCGTTTTTGAGTGAAAGGCTTACCATAAAGGTTCTATTTATTAGGGCAAAAGTTATCATGTGAACTCTGTAGATTTGTTAATTAAAAATATTTTACGTATATTCAGAAGATTCTAATAATTTAACTAGAATAGATGGATACCTTTAGCTTGCATCAATAAATCTTGATGCAGATTGAGGCCTGTAAGAGCACCTTGTGGTTTAAATTGAGAGGGAAGGAAACAAAGGAGGGACTTGGAAAGGAAAGCAGAAAAGAGGTGTTTAACAGCCAGTCTGGATGGTTCATCAGCCAAGATAATCTTCTTAGTATTCAAATGTTATAAAGCAGCCAGATGTTTGGGCTGAAAACGAAGTTGAAGACTCTAGATGCAGACAGGTTTACAGGATTTTTTTTCCTCCCAGTGCTGTAAGGACTTAACAATGCACATAGTTAATATTCTCCTGCATTCTCAACAGTAAAACTTCAGTCTAAACTGTGTTATTGCAGGAGGGGATAGAGACCAAGGACACTATTTCTTAAAAAAACAGCATCCACGTAATGGACTATGTTGCCAAAACCGTATCTGTATCAGCACTAATTTCTAAGTACATCAGGGATATTCAGTCCCAACAAAGGTCAGTACAGGAATAAGAAATGATCAATTTGATTTCCTAGGATGATAAACTGATTAATTCCTTGAATTTTTGAGACAATAATTAGACAAACTTATCTGATCCTTGTAATATGAGGATGCGGGCAGAAGAGGCTAAGTATTTTTCCTTGATCCCTTCTCCTTAAAAATCGCTTCTTTAGACTTCCAGAGCCAGAGGATTCTCTGGACTCCAGTACTTGTGTTCTATGTATAAGCTTCTGTAACAAATCTCTTGAACTGAATGTTGCCCCCAGTACACTTAAGACTTTCTGCCCACTGATACTTTCCATACTTACATTTCTTAGATGAGTGTCTTAGCAAAGATGAGTTTTCTTAGCAAAGTGAATAAAGCCTTGGAATTATGTAAGCAGGTCTGTATGAGAAATAAGTAAAGATATGAGAAGACAGGAATTATTTTTATTTTAATTCTAAATTTCTCCTAGGCATGCTACACTTGACATCGATATGTATTTTTTACCATAATCACATTATTGATACATTTATCTTTCTTTTCTCTTGCCAATATTATGTTAATATATTGATTTAAATGAATACTGTATCTCGTTGATTAGTCTGTGCACCTAGAAAAATCAATAAACCTCTCATTTGCAAAACTTAATAAGATGATGGGAATAATTAATGTTAGCTGAGGTCTTTTGACTTATCAGTTTTTATCATTATACATTGCCATAAAAATCTCCATCTTTGAGCAAACAATCTTGATTCCATTTTGGGCAAGATTTTTTGCCACCTATAATTATATGTAGGCCAACCAATTTTATGTATATAGGACAACCAAAAGGAAGGTTGGTTGTAGACACTTAATTTGAAGGGTATTATTTTTAGTCCCACTAAGGACTAGTGGCATGAAAACAATTAGGATCTTTTGTCAAGTTAATTAAATTTTACTAAGTGTAGTAATCTCAGTGGGTTTAGTACACCAGAGGAAATGCTAATTAAAACTTAAATTCTTCCTGGTATAATAAGGAGCTCTAACTCTAGTAGCAAATGAATGTTTTGCATACTGATAGATATTCAAACACTGATTTTTAACTAGATGAGGGTGAACCTTTAAATGATTCAGATCTGCTGAAAGCTCACTTGAGAACACCAATAAGTATGTTACATCTTGGAGAAATCCACCTAAGGAACATTAAACAATCTGGAAAACTTGCCGCTTTTTCTTAATAGAAATGGTGTCAACTTTGCAGCAAGGTCCAAACATAAAGCAATTCAAATGCAAGAGAAATTTAAATATTTAGAAATATGGGTCAAAAAAAAAAGACTTCTACAACCTGTCCTTTCCCAGTTACTTCTTTTGGAGACTTCCTAAACAACAGAGACTTAATGAGATGTGTTGATCTGTGACAGGTACAAAATGACTGTGCATACTTTTTGTTCATGACATTTGATTTTCAGTACTCACCCAATTTTTATTTGATTTTTTTTACAACATCGTCTTCATCATTGTCTTTTTGAAAGAAGACATCTCCAATGGCCAAAAGGTTGAAAAGAGAATATTGTGCAATAGTAAAGTTTTTGTCATATTTTTATGCTTCTCTTTTACCTTTAAATTTACTGAGCAAATTCAGACATGCAAAAGACATTCTTTCAAAATAACAGTCACCAACATGGATGAACGTAAAAAATCCTTTGTCTTGAAGTTTTGTCTCCATTCAAAAAGGTAAGCAAACAGCATTATGGTCTTTGCACATCCCACAGACAATGGTATTTAACAACTGTTTACACCCTTACCAAGGTTAGGCTGTATACCAACATGTACATCCTCACCCTGAGGCAGAACGCATGGCTGGTGAGAAGAGTCCTTTCTTCTAAAAGTGTGTGTGCCCATCTTTGGCAGAATAAGATCAGTACCACATTGCATATCTGCTTTGTTACACTCTAACTACTGTGAATATTGAGGAAAATCTCTGTCAGCTGGCTGACTGCTTAAATTCATCTGATGTTCTTAGCGTGTAGTTATTTGGGCAATTAATGTTCATCTTGCAACCATTCAAAGAAAGTGTCAAAACTAGGACAGAAGGATCTGTAAGTTACAAGAGATCTGCCTGACCAGGTGACAGAGCTGGTCCCCTGGAAAAAGAGTGGCTGTGAGAGAGAGCGTGCACATTGCTCTGCCCATCTATGGGCTGGTGCTGCTTCTTTCAGATCTGGTTCCCTTATCCTTATTCCCCTGTGACAGAGGAGTAAAGGCTGGTTGTTTCTCAGTGTGGAACCATTGCACATCCCAGTCAGGGATTACCTGTGAGCCTTGTCCGGTAAAAGCAGACTACTCAGTTTTGAAAAAAAAAAAAAAAAAGGTAAAAAGAGACCTTGATGATAAAACAGAATAGTTTGCACAGCCTGGAAATACACAGAACACACTTGAAGTATGAGAGACAAAAAGAAACCGAGACTATCTTTTTAGCTGTTTGTGTAGCTAATGCTCAGTAGTCACTCTAAGCTCCTTCTGCTAAACCATTACTGGGTCAAGTGCATAAGTCAGAGGGTGACCTTTTGACCCCTCTACTTTTTCCTTCCTTGCGTAATACTGCATCTTAGTCAGATGTGATTAAGGAGGAGATATACCAAAAATGTACCATGTCCCCCAAGACACTCTGGTTTCCTGTAGTCTTCACCAGTGAGAAGGGTAACATCTACTGGTTGTCATTAGAATTATTTCCTTCCCCTGTAATAATATAAGGGGAAAAACAGATAAAATCAATTCTTACGGACTTAAAAGCAGAAATAGGTATGCTGGGTATAGTGCTGGGCACTGCAGAAATGCGAAGAGAGTTGTGGTGATTTCCAGCTGTGCAGTCCCTTTGGATCAGACATCACTACACATCTGGGAGCAGGAATTTAATTCATGTACTCTTTATTATTTGAAGATAGTGTCTAAAATCACTCCTTCTGAAATTTCTCCCCTCATTCCTTTCACAGCCATCCAGACTGAACTGCTGATTTTGCAGTACTGTGTGCTCTACCTATGGATTTGACAAACCCATCACCTTTGACTCATAGAAGATATTTTTTATATACAGAAAAACTGCAACACATGCCCCTTGAAATTTTCTTAACAAAGTGCTTTCATTGGAGTTCTTTCAAAAAAGATGCAGAGCTCAAAATAAGCCTTCAGAGAACTTTTTCTTTAAACATTCTCCAATATCAGACAGATTAAACAGTACAGGGAGAGCACTTGCTGCAACAGCAAGTTTATCTGTTCCCAGGTGCTTCCAGCCAGCAGGAAAACAACAATGGAGTCTGTTGTAGCCATTGAAAACCAACAAACATTTCAGTCTCTCTATTAGGGTGCTATTCAGCCTAAGTTAACACACAAATTCACAAAATCTTTGGACCTTGAAAGTTTGAGGCAACTTTCCTTCAGAAATGGAAGTATCTTTTAAATCTGTTTGGCAGACTGGCAGTGGATTAGCAAATGCCATACATAAGGAAAATGCACAACAGCATATATATCCATCTTCTATTCTGACAAGGGAAGTTTAAATTTTGATAATAGAGTTGTAAACATACTCTTGTGTCTTACTTTTTGTGGTTTTCGGATGGCTCTGTTATTGAGTCTTTTCTTCTTGGAAGCCAAAATAAGGCAATGTATATTTTTTCCAGTAGAAAAACGTAATATCAATTAGGTTTATCTGTGACGGTCTCAATAAGGAAAGAAAAGGTTTTATAAAACTGGAATTGTGTTCCTGACACACAGCATACCGTCTTCTCTGCATCACAGCCAACAACTCCTGTCTATATTCTAAAACCATAATTAAATCAATGAAAGAAATACACTTGCTATTGAACTTCATTTCTAAAAGCAAAACCAACAGCAAACCTAAAGTATTAATCACAAGCAGACCACAGTGCAAGTAATGAATAAAAAAGTATGTCGACTTGTACTTTTTAGAAAGCCATCTACCATATATATCCATCCCAGAATAGAAACATTATTCCAGCACATTAAAAGAGAGAGAGAGATAGCTCATTTTTTTTTCCTGCATGACAATCTATGGCAGGACACCAACTTAATTCCCAACACAAGGTAATTACATCACATCTCTGACAAGGAATAACCAACACTAAATCTTAATGTTCGTTTGTGGAGAACAGCTGAGTTTTGGTTCTACTTCATTACGGTTTTGTATTTTATGAATAGGGATGGTACTATTTGTGTGGTTAATGTTAAACAAAAATTCAAGTGCTTTGCTAAATTGGCATATCAGGGACACTGTATGTGTTGTGATAATTGTGCTGCTTTAGACCCCTTGAATGCAGCCAGTCAATTACTGTGATGCTGTAAAAATGTTCTGTGGAAGAACAGAAAACTTCTTCCCATGCCCCTAGCTTGTACTTAACCCCTGAGAAAACATGCAGATAATAACGATCTGAACAAGGAGCACATTCATTTAAACCACACAGGTGATAGATGCTATGATGCAGCTATGACTCGGCATTCAACTCTGAGTTCAGAACTGGCTGAAAGGAATGTGCCATTAAGAGAGCTCATCACACTTTACACAGTTAGTGGTTTCCAACACACTCTGATTTTCAGGAAGGTAAGACAGATAATATAACACTGAACAGCGCAAACAAGATTTTGATACAAACAGTTCCTTGGCTGGCCACTGTCTATACTTGTTTCACGTCCAATTTATATTTTCTGAGAGGTGGAGTCTTGTTTCTTTCTTAGAGTTGTCATTCCAGACTATAAATCTGAAAGGATTGTTTATATGTTGAATGACATTTTCTTCATTTCTATGTTGCTTTCAAGGTATCTGTAATACTGTACTATTCTTAATGTTAAGTATTCTTTTCAGACTTCAAGTTTAATTTTATGCCCTTCAGATCTCTCCTTCCCTATTCCTAATTTTCCAATTCATTATAACATTAAACATTTATGACGGCTGTGCTGTTCCTCAGATGAACATAGACCAAGAAGGTGCTCTGTCCTTCAGCTGCTAAGAATGAAGCCATGGAGAACAGAAAGTAACCCTGATGACTCAAACTTTTCTTATATTGTGGAACATATACAACTTTATTGCAACGAATGTTATGAACCTTGAAATTTCAGCAACAAACTACAAGTTCCCGGTTTATTCTCCTGTCTTTTGAAACGTTCAGTACATATAAAACCTATTTGAGTGACACCAGATGAATTCAAACTACAGCTTCTGAAGTTCCTGAAGATGTATGTTATTACTATATAACATTTTTGTCATTTTCTCTTTGTTGTTGTCTGGGACTTGTATATTTGGAAAACAAATGACAACAACAGTGTTTAAAGGACAATATTAGAAGGCACAGGAACTTGTATGTTTCTAGGAAGTTTCTCTACTGTCTTTTGGTACCAGATGCTCAGGTGGAACGGAGTTACAATACCTATGGAAACATACAAGATTATTTTATTCTTTTAAGATAGGATTCTTTTAAGATAGGATATGTCCTGCGCTCTTATAATCTGATGGTGAACAAGGTCTTAATGCTTCCTTAATGCAGGAACAGAAAAACATTTTTGTGTGTGCAGCTGGTAGTTATGTAATTTTCAAACTGGAGATTCCATATTTCCCTACTATTTTTTGCAGGTATCTATGTTGCACGCTTAGATTCACAAAGGTCATGTTAATGCCTCATTATTCCACACTATTGCAGTAACCACTAATTCAGTGAAGAAATCAAGCAATAGGTGTCTTGGTATAACTGTACTGACAATTCCTTTTTTTTTTTTTTTTTTTTTTTTAACTCTCCTTACCTAGATAGAAATCAAGAGCTCATTTTCTTATAAAAGTGAATCATAACAGCAGCAAGATGAAGAGAACTGTGCTGATGACTGATCATCTTAATATATTAAGTGTTTGCAAGGATACTGAGCTGTCTAATGTACTTAGTTATAATCAGACAATAACTACTGCGTTTAAGTACTTTAATTTACCTTGGACTACATTTCATGTGTTATCCTAGCTCCATGATACCATTGCTTTTATGAAAAGAAATCTTAATAATAAATCAACATGAACACATCTATAAATTTAACAGAACAGAGAGATTAGAAAACCTTGGTATCAGTTCAATTTTCCAGTCTTATTCAGCTAAATGTTTTCTACCAGGAATTGTGGAAGGGATATAGAGAATGGTTTAATTAACAATCTGTGTTTATGTATTTAAATAGTACAGTTTTTCTGAAGCTGCAGTCCAACAGTGGAATATAGCCAGTAGTCATTTGTTAAAACTATTCAAGGGTTTGAAAGAAGCTATCATTTATCTGAGTGAAGATTGCAAAATGCATTTTTATACTTCTTCAGGCTCCTAATGGTGTGGAAATTGAAATTTTCATTTTTGCTCCAGCAAATGTATATAATATCATTAATGATCACCTTCATTGCCTTGTTACATCTGCTTCTACCAGTGCTCAAGCAATACCTCCTGGCCAAGAACCAGCAATTCCACTTCAAAGTAGATTCACTAAGATGTTTGCGCCACCAGACTCACATGGAAGGCACATTTCAGCTCCGTTTATAAAATATTCAAAAATGTAACCACAATATCTACATCTGCTAAAGTCTTAGCAAGATAGTGCGTGGAAATATCTGCATGATAACACAAAGAAAAGGTTCATGACTGAGAGGATGCTTGCAGGGGTAGATGCTGCCAGATGCAAAAGATCTGTATATTAAACAAATGTGATTCTCCAGCTAATAAAACCAGTTAGGTTTTAAAGTGTCAGAGCATAGCAGAAATCACCAAACCTGAAGTCTGTTAAAGAAATATGCATGGAAAACAAAAATACAAATTATTTTCAGACTAGCAAGGGCTCTTCATTAGGATAAATTTTTATATTATTAAAGTCTAAACCACATACATCCTCTTTTTATATATACATGGATAAAACTTTTACCCACATTTATCTGCTGGTTGTGCAAGTAACTTCTCACAAATAAGGTAGCCAAGCAATCATGTAATTAGGTAGCTTATGCATTTTGAAAAACTAACTAAATACATATTTTTAGAGATTTGAATTTAAAACAATGTTACATGACATTTTCATAAAAAGGAGGAGATCAAGTTGTGGTCTCTTGATCAAAATAGCTATTGATATATGCTAGCACTGTTAGCAACGTAGGTATGTGGCACCCTGGATCAAAAATGG
The DNA here is from genome assembly GCF_965140245.1 of Athene noctua. Lineage (NCBI taxonomy): Eukaryota > Metazoa > Chordata > Aves > Strigiformes > Strigidae > Athene > Athene noctua. The sequence goes on from NC_134045.1 coordinate 18,416,028, forward strand.
AAAGCTCTGCTCTGTTAGATTTTTTATATACAACTAACACATTTCTGCAGGAGCTAAAATTCAGCTTTATCATACGTCATAAACCCTGTTCTCATAATTCCTACTTCTGTGATATCTCATCTATTTTTGTAAAGACTTAACTGAGTGCATTTAAAGGTCAAGGAATTTTCACCTCTAAGTGAGATATGGATTCTTGTGTGGTAAATGAGAAAAACAGTCTAATGAGAAGAAAACCTAGCTAAGTGGGCTAAAATAAAAACCTCATTCTCTTCTGAATTAGATTAATTGACGAGATTATATTTGCAAAGGTAAGTACTGAGGCTAGGACCTGTTCTTTAATCTTCTAGAAGAATGTGATGAGTGGGTGTTAATTACCATTCTACATGCTCTCTTCTGCTTGTAAGAGCTTGATAAGTAGAATGTTAACATTTGTTTCCCACTTACATTTTATTGTCTGCCCAGATTCTGTATTATTCATTCTGCTGTGTTATTTTGTGAACAGCCATATTTTTAGAAAAGAGAAATATGAACGCATTTTTCTTGTTGCTGGACAGCAACTTATATTAAGGCCAATATTTATTTCAACATCATTTTATCTTATGTAATGAAATGTAACTGTAGTGATAAAACTCTTTTGAATGTAAATATTTCAACTTTCAGAATTAAAATGCCTCCTTTATATCATAGAACCATAGAATCATTGAAGTGTTTAAGTTGGAAGGGACCTTAAAGACCATCTAGCTCCAACCCCCTGCCCTGGGCAGGGACACCTTCCACTAGCCCAGGTTGCCCAAAGCCCCGTCCAGCCTGGCCTTGAACACTGCCAGGGAGGGGGCAGCCACAGCTGCTCTGGGAAACCTCTGCCAGTGTCTCACCACCCTCACAGGAAAGAATTTCTTCATATATGGTGTCAATTTTTGTAACAAATAAAACCAGACTGAATAAGACAGTATAGAGTTAATATAGTTTACATCTAAGTAACGGAAAAATCTCAGCTTCGTAGTTTGGACCTGTCACTAATCATCTGTGAAGAAACAGCAAAAAGACTGCTTCCCCAAGACAATGGTACTTTACCAACATAAAGTGTGCTCATGCATGCACATGCATGTGCACACACATGCACACACATACAGATTAGCTACCATTTTCAAAATTTTTCAAATGTGGATAAAATATTTAATTACAAAGTTCACTACCTGTTCCAACAGATTTTTGCCATCTTTTAACTAATTTAATTTCCAAACATTTATACTTAGTGAATTCCAGGGACAAAATAATAAAATATAATGATATGCAAAATAGATTTAATGTCCATCTGGTTTAATGATGTACAAAATTATGTTACATTATAAACTGTTTTATTTTTACACTGCCTAGAAAGAACAAAGAAAGCAAAGATTAATAATGAGAATTAGTTATACTCAAGGAGAGAGAGATTTCAACAGATAGAGTTGGAAGTGGAAAGCATTATAGACAATATAGATTAAGGATTCCAATACAGTTTTAAAGGTAGAGATCTAATGATATGTACTTGAAGTTTTTTAATCATCCACTCTCACTGACTAATATAAAATTGAAGCATTTAAATGAGCATTAGATGTATAGGATTTGGTTCACAGAACAATTTGTGCATCACCAAAGCAGAATGGGAACTAGTCACATACTAAGTGTAGCTGACAGTAAAGGACTCCCTGATGGATATTCTGCTCCTCCCCGCCCTCAGCTCCATCCTGCAAGCAAGAGTCCTCTCCTACATCCACCCTAGGGTGAGTAAAATCATGCTGTTGATATAGAAGAAAATTAATGCACTCCCCACAAAGCCAAAAATTAAGAAAATGTTGGGCTTTTGTAGCTGTACAGATTGCTAGATACAGTGCACAGGAGAAGGGGAGGGACATGGAGCTGAGATTAAACGGCACAGGGAAGGAAGGGAATAAAACTTCTCCTTTCAGCCTGACATTGTATCCTACTTTCCACTTCAGGGCACCCACAAATGCAAGCGTGGCCCTCTCAACCCCTTCGCGCTGGTGCTCAGCCCTGGCTGAGGTCAGCATTGCAGGATGATAGCACACACGGTGGTGCAGCACAGAGTCACCTGAGATGGCTTCAATTGCTCTGGGAGTGTAGCTGCTGTGTCACAGGGTCAAACATCTTCAAAGACATCCCACAGTGAGCAGCTCAAGCAGAGGGTTGGCTTTAACTCAGTTTCCATCTAATATTTCTTCTAGGATATGAACTACCCCATTCACACAGGGCTTCTGCAGTACAGGGTGTGGGCAGTGGAGGTATGAACTGGATTTTTGACCGTATCATGCACACACTGTTTCTGCTTGATGGTGGATGCCTTGCAGTAGCTCTGATTTTTAGGAAGATGTTGGGGAGGCTTTTCTGAAAAGAGCTGCATTGGAGTCAAAATGAATAATAACTTGTGTAGCCTCAGAACACTGCTGGAGCCACTAAGTATTAACAAACAGAATTAACATTTACAGGTTAAAGATCTGTTTGGTTGGTGGTTATTTTTCAGCATTAAATATAATTTACTGCTGGCTGATTTATGGGCATGGAGTCATTTAAGATATTAAACAGTACCTAGTAGCTGCTTCATAGCTGCTGAGCAGCTTCAAGTCTTCCACTCAGCTCCCCGTGTTATCCCTCTTAAACAAAGGGACCATTAATAAACTGCTCTGTGCAGAACAAGAAAGGACTGAGTACTGCAGCCTCATTTCAGAGGTAATAGACTTAATAATGAACAAATGACACTGGAATAGTTTTAGGCTATTATTTTTAGTAATGTATGTGCCTTGCTATAGCTCTGTATGTGGTAAATCCAGCTCAAGAAAAACATTCCACGGTTATTCACATCACAGTCTATTTTGTGATACTTTTCTGTAAAGAGATCCAGACAAAAGCTTCCAAAGGACTACGTGCCAAGGTTAGAGCCAGTTATTACTTAAGAAAATATTGTTGAAATCAATGAGAACTGGTGTAGGAGTGGGAGGAGGAACCGTGGCAGTAGTCTCGCAGGGTTTCATTCCACATCTGTCTTTAAAAGAAAGACACAACTCACGCTCACTCTTAGCTCTTTATGTAGTGCTTGAGTAGAATAGTTGGTATGGGGGGTGGAGAAAGGAGCAGGAAAGAGATGCTTATATCAGGTTTTCTTATAAATGTAAAATTTTGGCAGAAAGTATAGAAAACTTTGAAATTACCAAATATTTCAAGGGAACTTGGGGCTGAGTGAATTTTAAAGCACCTCCTGGGATCTGCATAAGGATTTATGGCAGCTATTTGAAACCAAACTAAATATAGAGAGTTTGCATAGTTCCAACCCCAAGTCAGACTATGCTGGCAGTTCAAGCTGGGTTCTCCTTTGAGCTTTCAATTTTGTTTGAATCTGAAACTAAGCAAAACTCAGGAGACGCAAACATATGCAGACAGTTTCCCCTGAAGTGCTAACTGACTTGTGAACCAAAACCCAGTTGAACTCCAGTCTATTTAAAATCCAGCATGCAAGCACTTAGGTCAGAACAATTCTTAATTCACTTACATACGCAAAAGGGAGATAAAATGGTAGTAAAACATCCAACCACACAAATGTATATTTAGAGAACAATGAGAAAGTCTCTGTGTTTCATACAATACACTTTGATAGAGGGGGCCGCATAACCTGGACTGCCTCTAAATACCAGAACATGCCCAGAATCACTGCACTGTCCACCTCCATTCCTTGTACTTCTCTAAGATGACTCAGTTTTAAAGAAACCTTGGGTAAGGGGCATAAGGATCATCTTCCTCCTGCCCTTAGTTGCCAGAACCACAACTTCCGTGGTGGTACCTCAGCTGTAAGCACAGCCTAAAATGCCATAAAGCTGTCAAAGCCCTGCTTAGAAAACAAAAATAATGCTTCTAATGAAAGCCTTTCACAGGAAACTGGAAAGACGTGACTTGAAACTAGGATGGTTTCATTGTGTCTTGCTAGTTATACATAGTCTGATAAGCCGAGGATGCACTAGACATGTGCATGTGGAAGCTAACGAGAGTTAACACAGACTGCACAGTACTAAAACTATACAAGACAGTTCTTCCATTGGGAAGAGGGGGAGGATCATGAGTCAAGAACGTGTGTCTCACACCAAAGAAGACATGTGGCCAGTGACTGTTCATTTCAGACATATTGACAGGTGGAACAGGTGGGTGCATGAATCACCAGTGTGATTAACCACTTACAGGCTGTGTTTTGCTGTATCTGCATACAATATTGAATTATTAGCAATGATTCCTCGTGTTCTGTGCTCTGTCGCCCACAGTCCTCTTGAGTCCATGAAGCATCAGCTCTTGTAACAAAGGTTGCACATCACGCAAAAGTATTCAGATGCATTAAACAGCTAAAAAAAGTTCATTATGTGACGTAAACAGCTGCAGCTATAGAAATAGGCAAGCATCACAAACACCCAGAAAGCCAGGAAAGGTCAGAGGGAAGATGATGGTGCTCTCTGCAAGAGAAATCCTGAAGCCTGAGCTGGGATGAACTTACTGAAGAAAAAGAAGTGTCTCCAGAGGGAAGAAGCAGCACAATGACCATGTCAAGAGACAGAGCAGAGATGACCAGTGTGGGACTTCTGAAAAATGAGCTCAACCTAAAGGTTATTATAATCCTATCACCACTTAGCAATCAATGTAACTGAGAGGATCACACTACGGTAACCACCTTGTCCTCCACTACCACTTCTCAGATGGAATCTGTCTTCAGGGCTACGGTTTGAGCCACACTTCTGATGACAGGTCTGCAACCTTAAGAACTGTTACAAAATGAAATTCATTACCATCATAATTACCATTCCTATGTTAACAGATGGGCAGCTGAGATTATGAGAGTGTTATTTGTTCAAGGTCACACAGGAAATCTATGGCAGAACCCTGGTTCGAACGCAAGCCTCCAGAGCCCAAACCAAATGTTTTAACTGCAAAGCTATTCTTTTTTTTTCTTGAATAGCCCAGCTGGCACTTCACTTGCTGAGTGCAGCAGGTAGGGGCTGACATTCCAAGTCCTTTCAATCGATATTATTAGCATACAGCAACAAAGACATGTGCAGTAGAGTATTGGCAGCCAAAGGGATAAGTGATGATTGTAAGATAAAGTGTTTGTGTTTCTAGCCATCTGTTTGCAAATAATCTAAATTATTATTTTTAGGAGTGCTGATTCTGTCATAGCTATGTTTCTGGTGTAGGGAAGCTCTCTTCTAGTAGTGGATGGCTGAGAAAAAGCATTTACTTCTAGTAGAAAACAGAAACACAAAACTTTATATATTTCTAATGCATCCTGCTGATAAAATACAAGAGCTTTATATTCACAAGTTTCTTATTAAACATAATCACAGAATCTGGATAATAAAAAATAACTGCATTAAGAGAGCAAAAGTGCAGATGGCATATACAGGATCTTAGCATGCAGAAGTTTTTGCTTTCTAAGTTTTAAATATCTCCTACTGTAATTACTGAGAAAGAAAAATGGCTTTCATAAGCAGTATCCCTTTCCTTCCACATGCAAGGTACCTTGCACTGCCTTGCTTTCTCTAACATTCACATAAACAACAATTTAATTCCTACCAAACCAAAACGCTTGAATGGCCAAGCAGCATAACAGTCCTGTGTCCTCATGTGCTATGGGAAAACAGCAATAGCTGCAAGAGAACACCAGACTAGAGCAAGTAGGGATTGGCTGCTCAGAAGAAAGTACAAGGCACAGTGGTGAATTTTCTATTTTCAGGCACAGAGAGCATCTTTCTCACTTGCAGAAAAAAAGGCAAAGCAGAAGGCAGTTCCTCCTCACCCAAAGGAGCAGGTCAGTGAATGAGGAGAGCTTGTGGCTGAGGACCAAGGCAGGAGGAAGAAGGGATGTCCCTAGACACTGATTTTTGTTAGGAAAGTTTTGTAAAACAAAAATGAAAGACTAACATTTTCTTTGAGTGTCATAGATGTCTTCATGGAAGCTAGTTAGCATTCCATTGCAGTTACATAAACTCTGTGTGACTATTTCATTCCACTAGACTAAGGTACCCTCTTCTTGCTATGAATCTATAAAGCCAGTGGCAAAACAAGTTATATGTTCTGATTTATTGTCTGCTTTGGCTCAATCCAACAGGACTATACATTAAGGGGGGGAAAAAAAACATGCTGTCTCTATATTTATAACCTTGTCATTTAAACATTTGGCAGCCTTTCAGCTGCTCCATATGTTCACTGTATTAAGCTTTACCATAAATGGAACTAAGAAGCAAAGTCAAAAGAAAGCTGATATTGTATGGCTTAAAAGTCTGGCAGTAAAAATAATAATCAAGGAAAATTTTCAATAACAGCCATTCGTAGTACCTCTGTTACTTCAAAGGCCTTGTAATGAAACACTGTCATCCTTAAACATTGCTAGCAGACTGTCTTCATACAAGATGACTTAGAATACACACATCAAAGCTACTGTTAACCTTGTGCTTAACATAAATAGAAAAATCAGAAGGTGACATCGGAAGGAGACAAAATTAAACTTTAGAAACCGGGAAAATTCTGCAGCAGTTGAGAGGTAGTATAAAACAGCAAAGAAATAAACATTTTAGAAAGAAAGTTTGGAAATGAATGGCAGTGGGTCTTCCACAGTCCCAATGTAATAATTTACACTTATTGATTAGAATATGTCTAGAGACAAACTTAGTTTAACAAATTCACATAATCAATACACTGTTAAGTATACTTCAGTACACATTTGTCTAATTGGTATATCAGCACCTGTCTGTAGATGGGATACCTCTTCTCCCAAAATTGCTTTCTTTAGGCAGAATTTATAGCAAATGCCCTGCTAAGAAGAAAAAAAAACAAAAACAAAAACAAAAAAAACCCTACTCAGACTGAAGTTTTAATCTCCCATTCTTCAGTTCTGTATCAGCTTTGCAGGGTTAGAAGTTTGTGGCTGTTACTTAGGACTTGAATCTTTGTTTTTGTGCTTTGAGATGCAAAATATTTCTTTACCATCAGTTAATTCTACCTTTTTAGTCTCACAAGAATTCCTTTTGAAATATACCCCACTACAGACAAGAGGCAGCTGAAACAACTCCCACTTCTATGCCAGCATCTCCCCAGAGGCCCATGGCACTGCCTGAGAACTGGGGGCCTTCATGTGTGAAGAAAAAATCAGAATTGCTTCCTCTGTGAAACTTTCTACTTTAAGATTGGAATCAAAAGTGGCTTGTAACATAGTTGCTGTTAAACATCATCTGTGATCACATAGAATATAAATAATCATTAGTAGACAAGGATGCTAATCTTGTGCAATAATCCTTTCCTTCCTTTTGGAAAAAATGAGCCTGAAGCATGATTCTAACACTGCACAGATGGAAAAGAAAAAGATAGTTTTGTGCAGTAACTTTGACCAGGGGGTGGATGGATAAGAGGTATAATTAGTACAAGGAAAATCCAGAATTCTTTTGAACTCAGTATTTTTTCCTCATTGTGAACTCCTCAAAATGTTTTCCATTATTTTCTATTATGGCCCACTGTGTAAGAGAAGAGTTGAAATACTGAGTCGTTCTACTATCCTGGACAAGAGTTATCCAGATTTTTATATTTAATATCCAATCATTTCCCATTTCATTGCCCTCTTGCTTGTGCCACTTGATGTGCCTTTCCTCTGCACAGATCGTCCCACATTGTCAAAGCATATAAGGTAACTGAGCAAGTTTCCCAAATAAAACTTGCTGTAGTCATATTCAGACAATAACACCATGAAACAGAGGCAATCAATCACCACTCACTGTCAGAAAAAAGTCACTTTTTACATTAATAATAATAAATTCCTGAAGTTTAACACCTGTAACAGTGGATGGTGAATTAATAAAATTTCTGGCCTATTGCAAAATTCTGCAACCTAAGACATCCAGAAATGTCTATCCAGCTCTATTAAGTGACTCACACAAATTCCAGTTGCCTTGACATCTACCATCTTATTCTTTGCTTTTCAATATTAATTTTCTTGTGTGAAATGTCTAATTATACTTCAGTATAATCTATGCTATTTTTTTGGCTCATTCAGCAGCTTAAGTGGAGTGATGTTTAGCGAGAAACTTCTGAATTATTGTCTTAAGTGACACAAAAAAGAAAAAAAACCACCTTATTTTCAACTCTTCCCAATGCAAATCATCTGGTTTCTATTAATCATAATTCATAATTTTGGTGACATTTACACATATTTTTTCAGCATGATTATGGGATAGTATTTAACGAACAAACTGTATTGGATTAGAAAATCATCACCATCATCTCCTGATCATGAAATACTTCGGAGAGAAGTATGGCATGGGAAAACACTGCTGGTTTAGGACCTATGTTAAAACTACACAACACAGTTGCAACTTTTCTGTTAATGGATCTGAAAATCTCCCATTCTCTATTAAGATATCCTTAGGTAAACATCACTGCAAGACTTTATTATGTGATGTGTTATAGATTCATAGAACAGTTTGGGTTGGAAGAGACCTCCAAAGATCATCTAGTCTAACCCCCCTGCAATGAGCAGAGACATCTTCAACAAGATCAGGTTGCTCAAGTGTAACATCTTTGATCACATCATGTGACTAGGTATTGGTACATGTGGATGTGATTCATCACTTCAAAGAAAAAACTTAAAAATTAAAACCAATCCAATCTATCCCAACTTAAATCACTTGGAGCAACAGATAAAGCAGAACTGACAGATCAGAAACATTATTAATACTTATGCACAATTCATTATTCTTTGGCATGCCAAACACTTTAGAGTAAATTGTTGTTTTAAATACTTGTATATTCTGAAAGTCAAAGTAACTTGTCAATTAAATATGAAATTTGTCAGTACTCTCATTACGTCTATGCTCAAAATACGAATAACTAACTGAATACACCTACTTGATGTTTAATGTTTATCAGTTGGGTTTTTTTGAGAGAATGATTTGATAGTACATTAGGAATGAAAGGTGGAAAAACAATCAGAATCTAAGTAAAAATGCCTAATTCATGAGACAAATACACAAAACAGTTTTAGTAACTAATAGAAATTCAATGTCTTATCATATTATCGCTGTGAGTCACTATCTGTCTCGGCTGGATCCAGGAAATATTTAAAAGAGGTAACACACAAAATAATCCATGGTTTGCACTTTTTATGAAGTCATAAGAAAGTGTCTGCACTTTCAAACTGTCTGCAATTTGTTTTGTGTAATTAATATGAATATTTTCCAAAAGTTCTGGTTTTCAAACCAATGCTCTATTGTTCATTTAAAAAAGTAATACTGGCTGCATCAGGGACAACTTGTATATACATCCCTTTGTTGAGCTTACATGTGGACATATTTGTATTTCATCTATAAAACAACTAAAACCCAAAAATGTATCCAGCTGCTGCCTAAATTTTATTAGAGAACTTTTTGTCTATGGACAATTATTTGTTTAAGTACTTGACAAAACTGAATAAGAATTCAACTGTTACTGTGAAAGAATCAACTATATAGCACTGAGAAGCTTTCATAATGCACTTTGCTCTTTTTGGTCATGGGGGAGCTCTAAATGAGACATAAAAATTATTATTGAAGTAAGATACAAAGTGTGATCTTCTTCCTCAAATACTACCTTAAAATATCAGAGAAGTGGCATCTACACAGAAGTACTCATACCTCTAAAACATCATAAGTAATCTTTAATATCACATAAATAACTTATACCAGCCAGGCTAAGTTCTATACTCAGAAAAGCACAAAAACTTAGTACTTCTGCTCATGTGAATTATGTTTTGGGGTGGAAGGACTAATTAAATAAGTTATAGCCACAAAGATGGCATTACTGGCATAAAAGTTCCCTTTTAATATGCTTAATAGTCAAAACCAATGCTACCATATAATAACATGCATATATGAGAGGTGGCATATGAATATGAATGTGACACATCTGGAGTTTCAGATCACCTGTGTGTGGCCATTGATGGCCCGCACACATATTTTATTCCCATACTGCTCTTTCCATTCAGGCTACCCCATATTTCATCCCCAAACAGGCTGGTTTATTTTCTTAACACCTTCCAAACAGTAATGCCTAATCAGTACTATAGTTGTGAAGTACTAAGATTCTTAACGGAAATAAACATTGAAATATTCATACCTTCAATTATAAGCTTAACATGCTGTGTACAACTATTTAGAAACAGCAGATATCTCTATATCGACAGAACAGCAGAAGATTTTAGATGATTCTCTGCAAATAGAAGCAAGTGTTAAAAAGTACATGACTTTCCCACTATGCAATCTGGACAAAAACATCTTTTGCCTTATGTACTTACTAGCATAGAATTGCAAATACAGATTGTTAGAATGGGGAGGCAATATTTCACCACTGTTTTAACAGCACAGCTTTGTCTTCTGTAAACAAAGGTCCAGGGTCTCCCTACTCAGCTATGCTATACAATATTTGCTAAACATCTGCAAACCTTATACAAAGAAATCCCTAAATTTGAAGTGGATACAGTTAAACGAGTAACACAAAATCTGATAAGCACAGATCTTTATTGCACATCAGCTCCAGAATGATAATTTTCTTTTACCATAAATAAAACATAAATGAGTGACAAATTACCCAAAAGACTTTGAAAAAAGCATTTGATAGGGTGGTGTGGGTATTCTGTTTTTTTCCCCTCAGTACTTGAAACAAGAGTATTATTCATACAGATGTTAAAAGCTGAGGATCACACTGATTTGAATTTGGGTGGTATAATGGAAAAATGCTGGAAGTCATACTGTTGTAATTGATACCACAGGCAAAGTAGAGCAGATGATAGACAACTATTGACCTCATGATACCTCCACCAGTGCATGTGACACCAGTTTTGACAAAATGGGTGAATCTATCTATATCCCCTTCCTCAAACTGGATTCACAACAACAGCACCAGTTAATATCTACTTTCAAATGAACCTTATTTTGTATTTCTTGTATGGTTGCTTGAAGATAATTTAAATTGCCTCTTACCAACAGGCTCTTAAATGTAATCAATATCTACTAACACCACGGACTATTAATCAAAGAGGTGTGACATATTCTTATTTGACCTTTATGAGAAAACCCTCTTAGTGATGACACCTTACTGCTTACCATCACCGTTTTGTTCCAACATTACTCATCTTTGGAGAAACTACAAGCCCAGGGAAATCAATGACATAACCGACAGAATTTCACCCTTGAAGCATGGATTCAAGATTATGCAATACAAAGCTGAAACACCTGCATGTTTATAAGCAGTGAAACCACACTGTTTTAACCCAACAAATACATTAACATTCGAGCAGCTATTTCTGATCATCCATTATCATCTGATCATCATAGGCACTGATTCTTATGCCTATGACTTCAATGTATTTCCTAGAGTCTCTTGTGACATTTATACACTTTCCACAGTATTTTCACGAATAGAAAGTAAAAATGTATATGTATCCAAGAGCAGAATTTGATCATGTTTAACACAGCCTTTACATATGAAAAAATTGTCTGCCTTTTATCAATACAAGATCAAAATTGCAGTGTCTAATTCTACAATTGAAGTAGAAGAATTTCTTTAAGGAAACAACATTTATCTAACTTAAAAATGATACAATTTCAACATATAAGTATCTTGTAGATTTAGGGCCCAACTATTTCTGAGACAGTAAGCATTTGAGCAGTTGGGGCACATTGCTCTGCAAAGATACAGAAAAAAGAATAAATGTTTTCTTCTCCATGTATAAAAGCTGTGATAGTTAGTCTTTTACTTAACGATTTAAGTAGAACTTTTTCAAGCTGTTAAGCCAAATACACTAGTTGACAGAGTTCCTTTATTTTATTTGTTATGATACAATTCTAAACAACCTTTTACAGTTAAAGATATATTATCTTGAAATATATTTAACAGTTTAGTATAATGTAATACATTATATTTTACCCTATATTACGGACAATGTTTATATTCCATTAAAGTCTGTTTTTAAAATTTCATAATGTTACAAGCTATTAGCTTCTGAACTGAATACTTCTTCACTTTGCAGCTCTGGAAGCAGACAGGAATATGCCCATGCAGGGTAAATATTTTTTTTTTACCTGAAGTGCATGAAGGAAATCTGATTACCACTTGGCTGAGTTCTGCTGGAGACTTATGAACTGAAAAAGGATAAAATACACAAAATCATGAAAGAATCAAACCTAATGTTTACAGTTAATATTGTCTAAATCATGCAAATCCACAATCACATTATATCCAATTTTACAACGATTCATATTTACAATGAGTCATTTACAATGATTCAGGCTTGCTAGGGTACAAATTTAATATATCTCACTTTCAGGGTATAAATGGAGTCACTCTTTCTGTGCAACAGATTGACTGAAACATATTTAATAAATTCTTAGTTCTTTAAGAAATTTTTACTTTTGGGGGGAACTTTTCTTCTTACTGTTAATTCCACCCACTTCATGTCTTCGTTGGAAGAGCAAAAAAGTCAACAGTGCTGTATTTGTACCACAACAGAGCAATTAATATTTGTGTGATAATGACATACCCTGTTGTTTACACAAAGCCTTTTACAAAGCAGGCAACACCTGATGGATTTTAGCAGTAAACACTATGACTACGAATCTCTGCATTGCAACAGAGGGGAGAGAAAATTTTAAGCTGAGGAAGTTCAATTCTCCATTGATTCCTCGCAGACATCTGCAAGAGGCTGTGGCAAGGATCTGCTGAATCTCCACTGGGTCCAGTTCACTCTGCTTAGGGATATATTTACAGCAATTATTCATTTGTTACTACCCTGTCGACTGAGTGACAGACTGCATCAAACACATTGGTGCACAGCTCAAATACTCATAATTTGTCCAAGCTATAATTTATTAAAACATATCAATTAAATTACCTGATGGCCAATATGATGTGAATTTTACAGCAGTATCTCACATTATGCTATGAGTTCTCTTTATTTCCACGCTGAAAATCTCAAGGTAATCACAGGAAGAAAAATAACCAGCCATATAAACAAATATTATCTTTTATAACTGCAAATAGATTGCATCCCTAAAGCTGAATTACTGTGCATCTTATTCTGGATTATTTTGTGCAATTACTTCTTTGATTACCAGTGTGATAATGTTGAGATGAGTTTTCAACCTTTCAAAATTAGACCTTTATACACAAATATGTTTTGGAGAATAGTAAATGATTTAATAGTCCATACATAATAGTAGCAGTAAAAATTGTGGCAGTCCTATAATTGAGCTAATGGAGAAACTGATGGAAAGACAAGATAACAAAGGAGAAATGGTGCAGGAAAAATTGCTTTGCTTTGAGTCCAAATGGTAAAAGTAGCTTGAGAAGCCTAGGATTTCATGTGCGGTTAGTTTCAAAAATGAAAGATTCAAGTATAATAAAAAGACATTAAGTAACACATGGCTAAAATGAAATGAAAAAAGACAGGAATGTTCCACCTATACTGTCATTCTTTAAAATTACTGCTATCAGGAGGCTTTTACAATTTTGGAAAACTTGCTTGAGAAGTTGCTCTTCCCCACATAAGAAAAGTGTCTTAAAGGGCATGACATTCTTCATCTATTTGAAAGTAGTGAGAGTAATTTGAAAGGTTATTGAGCATGCATAAAATATAAAATAAAGATGCCTGATTAGAGATGACAAACTGGATGCTAGATAGCAGTAATGAAAGTTACTGTAGACAATATTCAGCAGAATAAAATGTCTTCTGTATGATGTTCATATTAATATGTAAAAAATCCTTCTTTCATAACTTCTCCTAAAATTTCCAATTTCCTTTATCACTTTACCTTTTTTATACAGTGGATCAAAGTTTTATGGCACTAGGGGTCAAATCTTTCTCTTTTTATAAATAATGCCATCATTTTGAAGAGATATTAAAAAGCAAATACACCACAGATTAGCCAATAAGTAGGCTGGTTTGGGATATTGATTCATTGTACTTCTGCTGAAGAGTCTGAAGTCAGTTTTTGCTATCACCAAATCTTTCAGAGCTTTGAATTCCCTTTGCAAACTATATAATTGTTGCTGAAAAAACAATCATCTGTGTGCTTGCTTGGAGGGGCAGAGGACAATGGAGGGAATGAGAGGCATTTGCCAGAGATAGTGTCAATATTAATGGTTTGTAGTCAAACGATTCATCTATATGTTCAATAACGTTTACTTCCCCTAAATAAAAGGAAGAAAATCTTGGGCACATATGAAATTATGCTTGTATTTGAGCTACAGTTTTCTGTACCACTTTCTGAGCATACAGATTAGATGCTGTTCTGATCCCAGTGCTGTAAGAGGACTGCAGCAGTACTTTCTCCACAGGTAACCATGGACTACTTAGCTATGCATTTGCTGCCATAGTAACTCTGGCTGGGACCTCTGTAATTAAATATGTTGTTCCTCAAGCTCTTTCAAGGTGCACATGTTCACTGGACACCTTTACACAGAGATGCTCTGCTCTTGCTGGTTTAGACAGGTAGCATAGCCTTCAATTCCCTTACTACGTTTCCCCAGTTCCAGAAACAATGTGCAGTTATTACTATGTGTAATGACAGGAAAAAGTGCTTTCAGGTTAATACTCTTCTAACCTTACATAACAAGAATTAGCGTACGGTGAAAGTTGTTCCATGGACTTCAGGTCTCACATGGCATAAAAATGTCAAAAACTACTTCCTCTGCAGCAAAAGTTATGCAATAATCTTACTCTGTCACCTGCTTCAGCTTGGAAAACGTGCTGTGTTTTTTTGCTCTCTGTACTCACCTGCAGGCAGCAGAGACATCACCCTTTGTGCAGTCTCACATGTGGCTAGAAAGGCAGTGTAAAGTTCCTTTCATTACAACATGGCTGTCATATTCCAGTGGGTGACTTGTCACTGAGTGTGACAAAATAACGGCGTGTGAACACAATACCATCTGATGTGACTTCAGCTTTAAAGAAATGGATCATTTTGATAACAGCAGGTAGAAGTAAGAAATTACTGATAAAACACCGCTATTTGCAGGTACATAAAGGCTGAAGTACTGTGTGCAGCGGGTATTAGTTTGCAAGAAGCACCCCTAGTTAAATACCACAGAAATTATTGGACTACTTTCGAAACCACATCGAGGATCTCAACAAGTGAAAACATTCTTAAAAAACTTCCACCCACATACATCAATTCAAATGTTTGACTTTTCTTCAGAAATTTATTTAAACAGGCATGAAAAGGAAAAATACACAACTCCACTCTAATACCACTCAAAATAAATCTATTGTCTAAATTTTAAAAGTAAACAACTAAATGTACCTTTAAGTTAATCCTATCCAATAGCTATGCTCTTAAGCTAATACACCAGGATGCATCACACTGAAAAGTCATTTTATGGACACTTGCTATCACTGAGGTAAAATTTTGCCAACCAAAGAAGCCAAGATTATAATCTTTGCTATTTTTTTGTGATTGAATTCAAGAGAAGACTTGCGCACATAAACTTCACATGCTGGTGCGTGTTATAACTGTGCTAGCTCATGTACAAGATAACTTTATTCTGTTCTTCAGGGATTAAAAATATTACTGAAGTGCAGGGTGGAGTGTCACTGCTCATTATCTCATCCATTTTTAGTAGAATGGGAGCAAAATAATGAAAAGCAATTAGATAAAAATTATGCAACATGTAAAGAAAAAAAGCACAGATATTTTATTTTATTTTCCTTTACTGTAACTCTCCTCTAATAAAATCACTGATGTATAGTACACTGCACACTGTGCACAACAAGCAGCACTTCAGTCCATCTTAACCAGCTGTGGAGAGCTGGCACATAGGTGTTTGTATCTGCTGGATAAGCAGTCACATATCTTTTGTAGAGATTATCCTCAGCTGCTTCACAGTGAAGTGTTTTCATGCCCACTGGTACCAATGACGAAAGTAAATCATCTTCCAAATCACTGACAGCAGCAGAGGCAACACTGGCACATCCATCCCCCAAACGAAGCAATAAGAAAGTCTGCGTTCCCTGCAGGAAGCAGAGGTGGCTTGTTTGGGATGGAGCTGCACAAGCAACAGAAACACAATATCTAATAATACAGCAAATGAGTGGTTCCCAGAGCTCTTGGTGCAGAGGAGAGGCTCAGGAGAGAAAGGCTTCTTAAAATTCTTTGTCACAATTTTTCTTTCCACCAAATCATGTCAAACTATACCAAAATATTGCCTTCATTCAGTACATTACATGACAAGATGTTCATTAAAAATTAAGTGCTTGCTACCTGGACAATTTTGAAAATTGAAATATAAAGCTGCCTAGAGCTGCAGTGATCACATTAGCCATTTCTGCTCACATTGTTCCAGCACTTTTAAAGATAGGGGCATCCTTTAAGGAGTTAAGAATGTAGGGGTGTCCTTTACTGATTTGCAGGTAATGCTTAAGCATCTGAAAAGCACCATGATCCCACCACAACTGTTTAAAATTCCTGCTACTAATGATGGACAGGTAAACAACACTAATACTGCTAATGGGACTTCATTACACCTGCAGGTTGTTTACTAAACCTTATCAAGCAAATAAACCTGGGTAAAAGTCTATTTAGTCTATAACAGAACTGTATGATTTCTATATAAAATTTTTGTAATAGGAGTCTTTGCTTTAATTATATTATTTCAAAATGCATCAACCAAATGGATAGCATTTTGCATGTTAACACCATATAGGTATATAGCATAAAAGACCTTTTTGTCTTTTTTGTTTGCTTATGCAGAATTCAAAAGAACATGAATGCCCCACAGTCTTACTTTGATTTAATACCTTGAAACAAGGGAACTGGCCAATAGTATTCAATAAGTTAAATGGCCGTGAGTCACTAAGGGACATCAGCTGGAGATTTTCTAGTCTAGCACACACAATTCAACCAAAAAAACCGCAACAAATGAGTTGAAGACTTGTTTTTTTCCCCAGTTAAATTAAATGTTCTTGAGATCTGGGGTTTGTGCAGTTTGCAGATTTTTTTTTTTCTTCCTATATATTCACAAAACAAATAGAATGACCAGGAATCTTTTGAGTTTATAACTTTTCATTAAAAAGATACCTAATCACTAGGAGCAGCATTCAGCAGTCAGAGAAGTCTGACACCTAAATCCATGAGAAATTTTCCTGACTAATGTTTCAGTGTACAGACCATTTACACTGGTTGCCTGGATGTGGATCTGACCACAAAAGTCAGTGACACACCTGAAGTTTTGAGAAGATACTTATGTTTTCTCTGAACTGGAAACCCACACTGAAAATACTGGCACCATACTGTGATGCCATTTATAAACACTATTTCAACAGCTGCAAAGTACTAAGCTTAATTTTGCTAACATTGTAACCAGTAGAAAACATGCAAAGGGCATCCTGAATACTACAAGCAATTAAAGCAGCTACTTTTGCATAATATCATGACGATTTTTAAAATACTAAGAAGGAAGAGCTCATAAATGTGTTCATTATTCTAACTTGAAATAAAAAGAGAATTTCCTTTACCAATTAAAAAAATTAAATATTAATAATTGCTTCTAATTAATCTGCAGGAAGATAAGAGAAAATCTTTGAGCAAAATAATAAGTAGTTAAATAAAGCAAGCATTTTTTAATACGTGCTACTGCCATAGAGGATAAACTTAGAGACTTTACTTCACCTTCAATGCTGGTTGTATTTCAAATCCAGTTAATTCAGGTAAACAACATTGTCTACTTCAGTTTATGTTTTTGACATCTCTGTCTTCTCCTTCAGAAATAAATATTACATAATCACAAAAATTAAGTTTGTTTTTACTGTTTGTATTTGCCCCTGTGGTATACTGTAGTATAAGACGTTATCATTTCATTTTCACCTGAATTACTGTGACTTACTGTTTTTCAATAAAAATTCTTTGAACGTCCACGGTACCATGACGATGCATCCACAATTTCTCATGAAGATGTCAGAAGGACAAGTTTCCACTAGAAATGAAAGAGCCTGCAGGGAAATAAAAGGGAATAGAACTGAATTTTCACTAAGCCATTCTTGCTTTATCTGGTTTTCCCCTTCACATTCAGAGGTGACCACACAACCTTGCTATTAGACGGATCTCTGTCGTATGTTGTATGTTTAAAATCTTTACAATTCTGATACAGAATTATTGCACAGATGTTGAGTTATGATGGAGGTTAATAAAAAAGAAAACAGATGTTTGGATTTTGAAGAACAAATATAGCCGACACTCAGCAGATAAACCCAGATTTCACCAAGTCTAAGGGATAAGAGACAAGCATTCCTCCTTTAATCTGATTTGGTTTACTCAACAGTATTCAGATAAGATAAAAGCATAAAAGATCAAGGTTCTATCTTTTGAATGATTAATCAGTGGCTTTTTATTTTCTTCTACAATACTTGGCGCATCTGTGTATCCGATAGAAGGCAAATCTCATACATCATAGGGATTCTAGGATTTACTACCTATTGCTTGTTTAAAAAATAAGGTAATTGGCAACAGTTGGCAACAGTTATGTACATAGTTGAGTTTTAATGACTTTTCATGAAAATCATACCAACTAATTAAATATATAAATACACACACTAGTGGGTTTTAATATATATATATATTCATCTCCAAAGTTTTGAAGTTTTCATGGTTAATAGACAGGAATGGGCTACAACTATCAAGATGAAGTCTTCTTTCAAGTAGTCACTACATTTCCAGGATACAAGAGAAAAGCAACCTGAAAAAGTGAATAATTATAATTAAAATCTTAATTAATAAATATTGTGCCAATGTTCTTATTCCCCTTCACACAGAACATTTTTGCCACTCACTAAAGCAAAAAGGCAGTTAACAGCAATTATGGGATACACAAATTAACATTTTACAATGTCAATACTAACAAGTTTTCAAGATTATCAACACTGACCTTAAAAATAAGTAAAGACACATTATGACAACATCAACAATTCATAAAACTCTGTCCAAATGAAATGAGATTTGATCAATGTATTGGAAAACCAACCCACTGAGGAGATGTAAGCAGTAGTTTGCTTATGGTGTGCAGGATGACTGAAACAAAAGTGAGTTTCCAAAATACAAGGCAAAAAGCAGATTAAAACTTGGTTTCATCTAATGAGGGAGTAGCACCTTCAAATAGCACCTTCACAGATTTATTTTTAATTGTCAGCAACTGTCATATAATTTGCAAAATTATTATACAGAAAACTACATGACAGGAAATTCATAATTTGTGACACTGATAAATATAAAGGCTATTAGTTAACTGTCTATGTGCTAAGTGAATGTTTAGGAGTTGTATTTTTACACTTTCAGCAAAGTGCAAAAATTAGAGGACACTAAAGTAAGCAGAAGTTGGATCAAGTTCTACGTGACCATGTTATGCAGTTTGCCATTACTACAAAAACCCCAAGAAAATACGGATAATGAATCATTCGAGGTAGTGTATGGATGTAACTACCACCAATACCACCATTGCACGCTTATGTACATAGTATAACTACTGTAAGGGTGAACATTCTTCAAACACCACAGATTGAAGAAGATTGATAAAAGAGAATGCCACAAGATTTTCAGTATTCTCTATCACCCTCTACAGCTCCCTGAAAGGAGGGTGCAGAGAGCTGGGGATGAGCCTCTTTAGCCTAGTAGAAAGCAACAGGACAAGAAGGAATGGCCTCAAGTTGCGCCAGGGAAAGTTCAGACTGGATATTAGGAAGCATTTCTTTACAGAATGGGTTGTTAGGCGTTGGAATGGGCTGCCCAGGGAGGTGGTGGAGTCCCCATCCCTGGAGGTGTTCAAGAGTCCGGTCGATTTAGAGCTTAAGGATATGCTGTAGGTGGGAACTGTGCTAGGTGAAAAGGCTGGACTAGATGATGTCCAAGGCTTTCCAACCTAGATGATTCTATGATTCTATGATTCTATACTACAGTGATGATTCATGGAAAGCAAACAGCAGGATTTCATGGGTGGTCAATGTAACTATTTCTTATGGATACATTCCATAAGTTACAAGAAAAATAAGGAAGCTCAGAAGTTCAGTCAACAGTGAAGTTGGTCGGTTTATTCCAACAATTACAGTTCACCAACCTTTGTGCCACCTGTGCATACTACACAGGAAAATTAACAAAGTGGCTCTTTGATTGGAGGCTGTAAGTATTTTTTAGCTGGTGGGGATCCCCTACCAGTGAGGGCTACTGGCAGATGCAGTGTTTGCTTTTCCTTGGGTTGTGGTGCCAACTTCTTTCTTGTGAGTCTATAGGAAGACACACGGTGAAATCACAATTTAGTCTGCTAAATAAATAAGAAGCAAATCCACTGACATTGGTATGGAGCACAGCTCTACAGTGAATAACTGCAGTGGTTTTGAATAGAGTGGGGTCCTGATTTTCTCAAGCATCAGTTCACAAGATTTTCTTCCCCATATCTGCACTTCTAAGGAGGTGACAAGTATGAAATCTTGCCTAACCTAAAACTGTAATAATCTTTCCCTGCTTGAGGTCTGACCCCAAACCAGTTATAACTTCTAGCTGGTGTTGAGTGAACTGCTAAGATTGAGTCCATAGCTGCCTCTCAGTAGGTTTTGAGGCACAAAGAGGGTGTGAAAGCTGGAGTATTCACCCTCATCTATGCTCTGCTCTGCCTGAGATCACCAATCTAAAGGCCTGAAGTTAGGCTTCTAAATGAGTATTTTGCCACTTCACTGATGTTGTGATCTGGTTTGTATCCACTTTATTTATTTAGGTACCTCTTCCCAGCATTTCTTGTGTCTAGCAAGGTCAGTCTCTTATATCACACTCCAAATACCAAAGAAAGTAACCTTCTAGAAACCTCAGGGTTTCAGAAGCCCACAAAGACTTTTTATCCACTTATCTTTCTATAGAAAATGGAAAGGGAAATGTATAGATAATGTTCAGTCCATTAAAAAAAAAAAAAAAAAAAAAAAAGTAAAGACAAAAATAGCTGATCTAACAAAAGCAGAAGGATGTCAACAGCTCCCCTAATACTGCACTGCTTCAAACAGAGCTGCTGCCAGCATAGCCCTTAGGCAACCCCAGCAATATAGGTAGTTGTTTAGCTTGGCCATTTCTTTGGCTAACCTGCTCGTAATTAGGCACTTTTTGTGGATATCAGATTTCCATGCCACTGACTTTTTTTCTCCCTTCAGTTTTTCTTTTATATGTTCCATATTATTTAATGAGGCAGCACCTTTTTCTTTTAAAAACAAATTAGGTGTTAGAAATTAATCATCCACAGCAGGCCTCAGAGTTGTCAATACTGTGACAAGAAACCCTCAGTTCTTATAAACAGTGATAGGAAATCCAGGAGGAATTTTTTGGATGCGCGGTTCTCTCCTAAATGCTAGCCTGATTTTTATTCTCATTAGTATTCCTCTAAAGAAGTCTCATGACATGGTTATTGAGAATAAGCAGGGGTGTGCGGTTGAGCAAGATCACGCACACTCTCTGGTGATCCCCGGAGATGGGGACACTGCAGGGATGCTGGAGCAGGACCCGAGGAGCGGGACAGTCCAGCAGCGTGGGGAGGGGTTACACAGCACTGGCACCCTTGGGGCCCAGCTTGCTGCCGGCTCCCAGCGTGGCAGGGAGGATCGACCCAAACAACAGCGTCGACAGAAAAAAGTCAAAAAAGTCAAAAATAGGGACTTTTCTAGGAACTGCTCATCGTTACCTACAATGCAGGAGATTCAGGCCATGGGCACAAAGGAGTGTTTTCCTGTGGTGACAATCACAGGTGGGAACCGAAGAACTGCTATCTTGTCCACACAGCTTATAATTCAGATCCATTCCAAATGCCCAATATTTCTTATCAGAAATCGTAGACATCCTCCTAAGCGAAATTTGGAGCTGTATCTTAAAGCAGCTTTTATTTCTAGTGGTATCTCTGTCCCATTTTCTGGCTAGACAGAAAAAGAACTCATAAACCATGTCCCTGACAAACACTGGAGGAGAACTGATATGTTTTGTTATGTCACACTTATCTAATACGTGTTTTGATGCTAGATCAATAAAAGAGAGATCTGCAATCCTTCTTATAATGGTTATATTTGATCTACCACTCAGTTACTATTAAAGAGTGAGAATAGAGTACATAATCCTTCTAATCATAACAGTACTTTCAGAGTTAAAACATACATAGTAAAACTACACTGCTTCAGATTACGAAATCTAAATATTTACTTTACATAACTTTTTATTTAATATATTGTGCACAAGGAAAACATTCTGTTTGGAGTTATGCTCATGTATCATCATCAGGAATAACTAATACATATCATTCACGTACTAACAATGTATCTAAACCTGTAATTTGTAAACCTAGGAAAAATCAGTATACATTTCATCAATCCCAAGTCTCTATATACATGATCCACAGAGATTTCTAAAGCTGAATTAATTACACACGATGGTGGAAATTACAAATGGAATGAAAGATATTACATTAAAATTTTAATTCAAAGAATGGCCTAAAAAATTTAAATTAAATCTGACAAGTCATTCTTTCCTTATATGGATTTTATACATTAATTTTGCATTTTCATATCTCTGTTGTTAGAAGAAGTTTAATGAGGCATATTACCTAAATGTAGCTTTTGATGCTATATCTCCTTCAAAATGTGATTCACCAAAGACTGCACAAATATATTTATTTTTCCTATAATATTTTTAAGAACAAGCTCTTGAACTGGCTATTTCTCACTAAAATAGTGAGAATAAAATAGGAATATTATTTATTTTAGAAATAAAAAAGTTTTTCTTAATTATGTTTTAGTATTGGTATTTTCCATATGGTGAGCGGCCTAAAGGACATTTTAGAGAAAAAGGGTTAAAATCACAAGCATTAATATCCTAGACAGACAAAGCCAAAACTGTCTTGGCAAGTGTTTAGTGTAACACAAGGTATGACAGTCAGGTTAGCCAGCTTCAGCATAAAGTATAACATGAAACACATGTACACTAGAAATTAACTGCAAACATATAATCAAGAGTTTTCTGGTTTTGCTTTTCTTTGTGGTTTCACATCCAGGTGCAAACTTTCACTGTATATGAATACATTGAGTGATAACATTACTGATTTGGATTTCCACCTTGAACCTAAAAGACAAACTATACTGGAAGCCTCAAATTCACAAAAATATGAATAAACTTTCCCTTAACTGTCAAAATTAGTCCTAGTTCAAGGTTTCCTATGGTAATCCCTGACACTAACCTAAAAATTTTAATTACTTGCTCTGCTAATAGTAGCTAACAGGCTCAAAGCAGTGGATCATACACTCCCGTATGCAATGATGTTACCTCATAAATTAGAAAGCAATCCTCTGATCTGCATGAAATTAAATTTATTTAAAATGAAATTTTAACCAAAATCTTTCTTCAGGAATCTCATCCATTGAATGCCTTAGCTTCCTTTTTTCTAGCTTTTCCAGCATACTCACATTTATCTTTGTCTCATAGAAAAAACACGGTTGCTAAATTGGGTATTATCTGACTGTGTCACCTGAGGTGTTGGGTATCTCTTTTCTAACTTATCAAAGAAAAAATTATGGTTCTTCCATCAGCAATTTTCATAAGTTTGCACGTTGCTACTTAAGTTTTCTGCCTCTTCTACTTTCGAAATCAAAACTGCTTCCAGCTTTGGCTCCTCTCATTTATTTTTTCCTTTGTGGTACACTGAGTCAGCTGCATGAAATCGGTTAATTTCTGTTCCCCTAAGTTTTGATTACAGCCAATATAAAAACACTGAAATATAGGTGACATTTTATTCTGCTCCTCTCCTTTTACTTCTAGACTGCAAACACATCAGGATTTATTGGATGTTGCCAAACACATTTTAGGTGCTACTGTAAAACAAAATGATTCATTGATTCAGCAAACCCTTACAGAAAAATGACTTTTCATAGTGTTTTCAAATGGCTGTCTGTCCATCAGGGTGAATGCATACTAGGAAAAACATTGAAAAACCATACAAAATACTCTATATTGCATGTGCACACGCAGACACGTAGACATTTCATACTGAGAAAAGCACAGGCAACTGGACATCCTCATATAGACAGGCTACTGAGGAATGCACCTGTATGACATTACAGGGTAACAGTCTCTGATTCACATTTCTCTAAGATAGGAATCAGCAGGCCATTCAGAGCATTTTCACTTCTAGCTCAACAGGATTGCTGGTGATGAAGCAATATCATGATGTAGATAGAATTGATTTACCTATTAGTAACTAAGCTAGCCGACATCTCTTTGTAGTGATCAGCTTTCATGTATGAAAATACATGGACTGTGGAAGCAAAACAAGAAACAGGGAGCTTAATGACTTGTGTTTTAAAATCTAAACTTGTTTCTTGAGCAGTGTTTGTTACAGTTTGTGCGTGTTAACTTCACTCGGGGTAGCTAATGAAAGACCTTCATTATTGCCATCACCATCCGATACTAGGCACAGTCAAACAGGACACGTGGCAAGGGGAGGTGACAGAAGAGTGAGGAAGATGAGGATGCAAGGCAAAGGCCATATTTCCAGGACACAGTAAAAGCTTTCATGTGCTCAAGTGCAATGATGTACATTTAACCATAAGGCTAAATAGTAATATTTGCTAAACAATTACGCTTTTCTCACACTGTCCCATCCCCTAGATGAGGTTGCCAATCCTGTAATAGAGCTGTAAACCAGAACTTGTCAGACCACTTAGCTTGCTGAATTTGTCAATCCACTTTTTGTGCAATAGCCAGCAGCTGAATTTCTATTTTTGCTAAAGCTGGGTTCAGCCTTCTTTGCTGTGAAGGAGCAGAGCAGTGCGAGCCAGCCTGCAGCCAGCCCCGGAGCAGTGCAGGATAAGCACTGGAGCAGCCGAGCAGGGAGCTGGAAGCCACTGCTGCTCCATGCCTGTCAACGAGCAAAGAACGTTAGACTTGGTCCTATTTCCTGAAATCCACCCATTTTCAGTGAAATAGACTCCAACACAATGGAAACATTTAAACCACACAGAAAATCTAACTTTGTGCTGCAAAGACTGTAATAAATGACAGAATGAGTGTTTTCAAGACTTTCAGAGAAGACTGAGAAAGAGCGAAAATACCTCGACTCCCAAACTGGTCTACATGTGCAGGAATATAAACCATATTAAAATGCCTATCTCAAAGCTCATTCTTTCATAATTCAACTGCACAGTCATAGAGTTGCTAATAAGTAGTTTATTGGTCATAAAAATGGCTATTAACATTGCAGTAATAGATGTTATTAGAGTAATAAATATTCCACTTACAATGCTTATGTCTCACCAAAATTTAAGACTGTTTCAAAGATCAGATGTCTCATTCCTCAGTCTGCTGTTACGCTGTAAAGGGATTTTGGTGGAAAGTTCTGTTTCTTTTAGCAGAAACTGTTGTTGTTGGAGTTTGATACAGTGATGAAGGAAACCACCGATGCTGACTGCAAAGTGTAACTGAAAGTAAAGAACTTTCTCTTTGGGCAGTTATTCTTCTGTTGTTCACTTCTGAGACGCTCTGAAAGTAAAATTATGAAAGAAGATCACACAAGTTTTAGTTGTACATTGAGTGAAATTTTGCCTTCGCAAATCTATCACGGACTTTATAAACACAGGGCAACCATTAACATAAAAATATTTTTCCAGTTATCAACACAAGCCACTTCTATCCTTTCATATGTATGTAAATGTATAGACTAAGAGAGAATTAGAGTACCCAGGATGTGTGAGACTTAGATTTGGCTCCTTCACAAGAGGACTGAAATTCATGTGTTGCAACACACACATATAAACACATACCAAAAGGCCTTTGAAAAGGAACGGATATGTATGATTAGAAAGTGAGTGCGAATCCCCTGCCCATGGTGCAAAAGAGATGACATCATAAAGGTGTGAGAGGAGAAGGAGCCATAGCCCCTCTCGTGTGTTTAAAGAAAGTGACAGCTGAAGAGTTCTGTTATACAGGACTACGTCATGTGATTGCCAAAAATTCATATTTGAATCAGTTCCTTATTGAAAGTTACGTTGGAATGAATAGATTTTTTAAAATTAGTTTTGCTTACAGCATGAGATAGTCATAGCCTGTCCAGACGTCTGAAGTCTGTAATGCTCTTGCTATGCAACAGCACAACTGCACCTATCCATGAAATTTTACAAAAAATAAAAAAATAAAATAATAAAATATTGCCAGCATGTGAAGATTGAACCAATTTTAAAAGTATTCAGGACTGAGATGTCTAAATTCCTATTCAGTCATTTCTGGATCTGATTTTAATATCTACACAATAGCAGAAATAGTATAATTTATGGAACACACCATTAAAGAGGGGAAAAATAATGTCTGACAATTATTCAAAGCCTGATCATTTAATCTGATGCAATGTATTTCAGTAACCAAATGCAAGTCGCTCAGACATTGTGTGTATTTCAACCACATTAGAAGACTGTGGAGTTCATCGTATCTAATGTTTAAAGTAGATTACAGCTGCCACATCGTTAAGACCTTACAATTGTATCTGAACAATAAATTGTATTATTAATAGGATGGTTATGGCCTGCGAGTATTAGATATTGTTGTTTGTGATTTGCACTTAAAGAGGGATTTTAATCAAGTTTACCATTCTCAAAAAGTCTGTTTTGCATTTAAATAAGCATCCTTAAAAATTGATCTGGTTTGCTCAATTATACAGTCCCTCATTCTGAAGCCTAGTCATTTATTATACAGACTCTGTGAGCAAGGAAGATGTATTGCATTGTATGTAATCTTATCAAATTTCTGCCAATTTTTGATGACAATGTCTGTTTATCATAATTATTAGAAGTTGTCTGGGTTAATAAAACTTGAAAAACTATGTGGGAATTAAACCGGTATGGAATGTTAAACTTACTATTTATGTAAGGTTTTCTGATACCAGCTGTCCTTGAAGGACATGAAGCCGTCTATGAAGCCATTTATTTCAGTATTATCTTTTGTACCACCATTGTTAAATAGTTCAAATGTATAAAATTCCAATTTTTAGGAACGTATAATTTGTATTATGAACTCCTGCAGACAAAAATATTTTTAAAATCTATTTTAATGTTGCAATTTAGGCACATTTTCATTAAAGACGACCTGGTCTTCATTTGTATTATTCTGTAGCTTTAATAAAATAGCTTCTTTGCCTTAGTGTTCACCTGTAGATAATTATAGTGCAAAAGAATTGCTTTGTTCATTTAGTGATAATTAGCTTCTACATTGTAAAAAGTATTTATAATCACTTTCCATACTGGTTCTATACTATACGATCATTTTAAGAGGTGCTTCCTACTGAAAGTGTATACGGTAGGAAATTACTTTTAAAACTAATAAGTAAAAAATAAAGTCAACCTTGATTTAATATACCTTTCAGAAAATGCAAATGCAAATTACTTTTTATTTAGAAATTAAATTAACGCACTCACTTTTTAAGATTACACCAAACATGTTTTGCAATCTGAACTAAAAGCCTATTTGGTGCATTCTTTGACACAGAACCATACTGATTTACCTTAGAATTAAACCTGTAGTCAGTAAGCAAGTTTTCAATCCAAATCGAGTCAATAACTCCAAAACAACAAGAATTCCCACAAAACTATTGAACAGTAATGAAATGTGGACAAAATACACTTCAAATATTCCATCAAAAACTATAAAGGCACATGAAATTCCTAATTAAAAATGGGAACAAAAAGGCTCATAAAAGGTTGAAGCAGCTATCCGATCACCAGTGTATGTTTTGCTCTTTGAATACTGGTAGTATTCCTGATCAGGCTAAAGTCCTGTTTTTATCATTAGTGACGCTAAAAAGTTTGGGATCCCCTCTTTTTGGCTCTGTCTCTGATTATATTGTGACCATTCTCCCATCATTCTTCAGTTCTACATATATAAATAATAGCATCAGTCTTCTTCAGAGATATGGTGTGAGCATTAATTGTCAGGATAAGGCATATGAGCCTTCTAAGAGGCACAGTGGAAATGTAACACAGTATTTCTGCTACAGGAATGACTTTGAAGTTAAAGAAGTGAAGAGAAGAAAACCAGTGTTAAGTAAGTTCATACTAAAGTCAATAAACTATAGAATGACAAGAGTTAGTGTTGTTCTGTTTCACAGTTCAATATATTGTAAGCTTTTGTTGCTTAAAGAAGGGCTTTATTGATGTTTACAGACAGAGTTTATGGCTTATTTGTCACCATGAGAGCCTAGATGTGTCTGTCATGGTTTCTGCTCAGGAATGCCTGGACCATACACAGTCTATTTTCATATCCAGAAGAAGCAAAAGAAGTATAGTCTAAAATTCCTGTATCAAAGCAACTTTAACTTGTTAAGATAATTGTCTTGCAATGATTGATTTAGTCATGTCAAGATAATAAGGTTTTTATGGTCCTGAGGAGGATTTAATCTAATTTTTGGAGGGATTCTGATCTCACTATTGCTGCTTTATCACTTTTAATCTCAAGACTTTTATTTGAATTTGCTCTGCAAAATTCAATATACTTTTAGTTGACAGCTGAAGACATAGAATAGTGTTTTTACACTGTTTTCCTGTGTTGCGACTGTGTTTTAAATCTTGTTATCATTACTCTGAACAAATCCAATTATGGAGTAATTTTGCTACTTTAGACAGAGAATATCCAGTATAATGTCTCCAACAAATAAAAGTACCCCTTAAAGAAAAAGTAGTAACCTGATCTTGAACAGAAGGCAGCTGCTAATGGTGCCTTTAATCATTTGTGATTTAAAGAAAAGATACCTAAGACTTTGTGTTATTCTTTAATAGAATCTACTTATAGTTTTATTGGTTCAGTTTTCTAAATATATGAGGGTAAAATAAAGTCTGTATTTAAAAAAAAAAAAGTTTACCATTGTCTTCCTCGATTCTTGGTTTTAATAATAAGACTTTTTTTTTTTTTTCATTTCCTAAGGTGAAATGGACAACTACCACAAATTGGGTTAATAGATAACTCATAAACTTTTGTTTCCACTGATCACAGTGCTTTAGGCACCAAAATATGGTGTGGAGGAAAAAAAATGCACCACACAGTTGAACTGAAATGAGAATAAAACCACCATGTCAATCGAAAACAATTAGGGGCAGGGACTGCTGGAGCTGTGACATGTGCCCCACACGGTGAGTTCCAGTTCACCAACTGGTACCGTTGGCAGATAATAATTAAACGCAATCAATATGCACTTTGTCTATTTGCTTTCCCTCCCGAACCCAGCCCACAGAGTGCGTGTTCCTGCAGACGGCCGCTTCTGCAGAGCTCTGTTGGCCCCTGGCTGCCCAGCATCCTGCGCCCGCACCGGGGCTGGCAAAGCCCCCTGAGCTCTGCCCGGCACCAGGCTGGATCTTCTCCCCATAAACAGGGAAAAGTACTTAGTCTACTCTTCTTCTGGGATTGTGTTATTTGTTGTATTTTCTTTTTGGCTCTATCCTCTTTGATTATTTTTAGTTCTTAATCTTATTACTTCACACTTCTGTACAACTGAGCTGAATAAGCTACTTATCCAACCTCTAAGCTGAATCTATCCAGATCATTTTGAATTTATTTGCTCTGTTCCTCTGTATTTACTTTATCCTCCTTTCCCAATTCTATGTCATTGGCAAATTTAGGTCAGTAAATTATAAAGTAAACAAAAATGGCCCTAATGCTGTGCTTTCTGACATTTCTTTTAACTCCTTCCTGACCTATTTTTTTTATTTATAATATTTGCTCCTTCAACCAAAAGTAATTACTTGGGAATTCATATGCCCTTCTGTAAGAGAATGCTTGCTGTATTTGTAGATCAAACACTTCTCCTAAAATCTAATTTAAATTAAGCACCACATTTCTCTCTTTTTCATCACCTGAATGTGTATTGCCATATATTTCAGAAGAAAGACAAAAGCCAGTAGTCACAGAGCACATCATCCTAAGCTGAGCTCCAACATGGGTCTCTCTTTTTGGTCTGGGCAAATCACTTAACCTTCCTTGATGCAATCCTGGTAGATGAATTCACCATTTTGAGGATTATTTTTTGCTAAGCACGTGCAAGGTTCTGCAGACCTGGTTAACATGTCATGCAGAAGAAGCCTCTGTAGTCTTCAACCTTCAAATGCATTTGTTAACGGTTTTTCACTCTTGATTTCTCAATACATTCTCAGTTTCATTTTCTGGTCATCAATATCCCCCGGCTTGCTCCTTAAATAAAACATTCTCCCCTAGGTGATCCGTAGTGAGCCAGTAGAAAGATGCTGTCATTTGACTCACTGTGACATGTTTCAGAACACTCTTTGTGAAATTCTCTGGTATTTTCAAACATCCAAACTATGTTATGGAAATACATTTCCAGTGAAGCTCTCAAAATACATCAAAATACTTGCTCTAAACTAAAATTAATTTTACTTTCTGTTCAGAATGTTTTTTTACTTATACTGATGTTCTTAATTCTGCCTTCTAATATGGGAATTAGTACTGAATGCAATAGGGTTTTTTGTGTGAGTAAATACCTGTAAGAGGATCAGGTGTGCAGTCTCCAAAGAGAATTTTTAAGCCTTACTTCTTCCATTCAGTGTACTCTGCTGAGTATATGGAGAGTCACAATGGCTAAGTAGCATCACTTATTTTTTTTTTTGGCCAGACTCCTTCTAAGAGATCCTTGTATTATTCATAAACTGAAACATCCAGACTGTACAGACTGTTTTTAAGAATGTATTGGGCCACACAGCTTTTTGGCACAGAAACTTCCAGACACTTACTTCAGAGATACTTACTGGCTTAGTTTTGATCTTTTCTGTGTACCTGTATGTCAGATAAGCAAGATGGAAGGAGTTAGGAATCCTCTAATGAGGATTATTCTCATTACCAAAGTTTGTTTTTAAGGGGAGACTGATGGTCCCTCATTTGTTATTCCTGGAGAGTAACAGCGCGACACTTGGTTGACACACAGACCAACCTGGCTGTGTCCCCTGCAAAGTGCTGCAGAAGGATGTTATCCACACCAGAAAGCATGGCCGGCACTTACTTTCCAGCACACCAGAGAAGCATGAAATGGTGGGTTGCTGCCTTGCTCAGTGCATGGCAAGACATCACTCTTTACTGCATGGAGTGATCGCTAGAATGACTCCAAATTCCTGTGCAGGAGCAAGGGAGCAGCAGGGCCCTTTGACTCCTACCATGCAGGGCCTCAGTAGGTCCATTAATTTCATTTTGCAAATAACTCCAGATATCCAACTTTCTCTATTACAGTTAAATAAAGTGTATCTTAAAAGCTATTACATATAAAACCCATGACGTGTGCTCTTATACAGGGTGCAGGATTAAAAAAAAATAAAAAATATCAGGGCTGCAAACGTGAGCAGTTCTGTCTGTTCAGTGAGAAACTACATGCAATTACAGTTAGATAATTCACTGTAGCAACTTGGCAGTGCTCCCCATTTACTGTATTTACGTGTGTCTAATCCCTGGGTTATCAGTAAAATGCGATTCAGCAGCAGCAAAGGCTACACATTCATGTAGGTATTAGCAAAAGTCTGCCTCCTTGTTCCAATTTTTAAAATAATATCATTACTCCCTTTCTGCCTTTTATAGTGCGGAGGTTGTCCAGGTACTTCTTTCGGCATACTGATACTTTTAGATGGTGAGAGCTTTCAAAGGTGTGAGTGGCACATGTGAAAATACAATAATTCCAGCATACCTGAATGCTCTAGTTTAAAATGTTCTCATTAGAGAGCCTGTTGTATAATAAAAAAAAAATAAATTTGAGGATTACTTTCTTATGTGCAGGTTTGGCTTTTTTCTGTTGTTGAATGTGTTGGAAGATACAGTGGACAACAGAAGCACTGATGAAGATTAAATGGAATAGACCTGACTTTGCGCAGAAGCTCTGGAGATGCTAAATCTTCCTGCTGGTTTACACAACCAGGACAGTGATTCCCTCCACTGCAAGACTTCCAATTGCTGCATGCAGAGTAGTTGAGGGGCTCATAGTCTTTTCTTGCCATGCTGCAAACCCACATTTCTTTCCTTTCCCTAATGAATTATCTATCATTATTTGTTGTTCAAAGGACGCTCGGTACATTTTAAGGGGCAGAGCAGATCTTGGACATGGGAGGCTTTTCACAGAAATGCTGGTAGGTTGATTGGACAGAGTTTATCTTAAAGAAAGTGCAGGTATTATGGTACATGAGGAAGTAAAAGACAAACTTCTGATACTTAAAAGGCACAAAGGCATCTGTCACAACAAACCCAGAGAAATGCTTGTGGTGAAAGCATTCTCCCTACCTTGGTTTCCCCTCCAGCCTGAACTGTTGCAGTAGCTGTCATTTACTGGTTAAGCTCAGGGTTCACCCCTGCAGCCCCTGGGTGCCCCCCAGCCATCCCTCAGATGCCCCTTGCTGCCGGTGCGACGTTCCCAGCAGCAACTGAAAGAGGTTTCGTGTCTCTGGCGCCTGCTCTCTCCAGGCGTTGATCAGCTCGGCAGCAGATGAATGTGTCAGCCTTGGTAACTTCGCTTCTGGGCACAGCACATCCATCTGAAAGTAACATATTGGATAGAGGAAAAGGGGAAAAAATACATTATTGTTGAGTCATAGGTACGCTGTGGCATTTCTAGCTGTTCCATGTTCATAAAAGTGTGTTTGCCTTGATGGGATCTCTACAGCTTAATTACTCTCCTGCTAAAGTTACTGTGATTTTTCTGCATTATAAAAGTTACAAAGTTTGAAGCTCAAAGAAAGTCAATGAAAATTAACTTCCTCCTACAGAAATACTGTGGAAATTTCTCAACTTTTTTTTTTTTTTTTTTTTAAAAAAAGGCATTTTTAACATTAAAATATAATTTTTCATGAAGTTTTTCTGAAATATTTTTACAGATTTTTCCAAAATAATTTAAAAATCTTTTCTTTACCAATATCCTTAACAATTGTAGTCAAAAGGAAATCTAACTATATTTTGAGTTTAAAATGAAAACATTTCAGAATTATGAAATGTTAGCAGAAATGTTTCCCCAAAGCAGTCAATAGCTCTATAGGATAATGGAGTCATCAATAGGGACCTACAGGGATCAGGAAACCTCCATTCACTGAGAAATAAGCTACTTTCAGCTATTCCTCTTGGTTCCAGTTTTCTTTTATGCAGACTTTTTCTAAAACCTTTTGAGGCTAGCAGAATTACAGCTGAAAATCTGACATTTCTTAATATCTAAAAGTAGGTTTAATGCAAAGGAAACACAAAGTAGAATACAAAAGAAGTGCAGAGGCAGAAAATACAAGGAAACAGAGCCTTATTTTTGAAAGCTCACTAGGTACTCTCCTCAAACCAGAAGTTCCTGCATTTGGGAGTCCAGCTTTCCCATTCCAAGCCCAACATAAAATTCGGTGCATCCAGAGGCAGAGCATCAGGAGCTCTGCCCCAGGATGATGTTCAGGAAGAGAGGATGTTCAGAAGAGACAGTAACTGATGCAATTCAAACTTCACAGACTGAAACCAAATGGGATCAGCATGGCTGTAACATATTTTTTTTCTCTTGAGCACGCGTCTGGCCAAACCTCTTTGTGATCAAACACAACCAGACACCTCAGCCTTTTTCACAGAGGGTCCTATCTATGGCCAAAGCAATGTGTCTCATGACAATCCCAAAGTAATTTATTATTAATTTTAGTTGTTTATATTTAACATACTGTAAATCTCTGTAAATAATTAATGTGATGACCAAACCCAAAATAGATATAAAAAAGAAAGCTCCAGGACTGTCATTAATTGGATGATGAACAGCTTCCAATATTAGAAGAGAAATAGTAGCTATGAAGTTGCTACACCATTGAAACGACACCAGAGATGAGAGGCAGGCGATCTGCACTTCTGAAAGCAGGAATATTTTGTCACACTGTCATCAGATACTATTTCTGATGTATAGTTAAATAACCTTTACTTTCATCCCTCCAGTGTAAAAGATGAAAATCTTTTAAAAGTAAGAGTCCCAAAGAAATGTAAATATAGTGTATTCACTACTGACATTTCAAAAGATTTTGCCCCACCAGTGGAGACAGCTATTCTCTATTATCAGGTTTCCTGTCAGTCATGTTGATTAAAGTTGATAAATACTGCAAGCCACTTGGGGTAGGCTAAAGGACACAAAAGAAAAATGTAACTTATTTGAAAAGGACCATATTTCTTGGGAAATGAAAAGCAGACCAGATTTGCCTGCATTTCTCGACTTCAAGAAAAGCAAATTCCCCTATTTGATTTTTTTTTTTTTTACTTTCTTAGAAGTAGTACATACTTATATACTGTAATTAATGTAATAGTGCTTTGCATGGGCAAAGCAGTGAGATATTGAAGAGTCAGTACAGTTTCTCTGCATTCACACACTATTATGTTCGTTGAACTCAGTCAATAAATGACAATTCACTAGACCAGTTGTTGAAATTTGGGTCCAGCAATAGTTACATCCTAAGGAGATATGAGTCAAAGTGCATCAGGAATACTGGAATGTGTTTTGCAGGACTAAGGTGTCAGTCCAGAAAGCAAGCTGCCATAGATTCTCTATAAATATTGAGTATGCAAAAGACAGAATATCAGTTTGATATAGTTCAAACTGATATAAAGACAAATCAGTTAGAAAGATTCTTCTCATTGCTATATCATATGCATCATTTTTAAACTTCTAAAAGTCTTCAGCAGAATTGGTTATTAATTTCAGAATTAATATTAGAAACACATTGATTTCTGTTTGCCATCAAAGCAACCAAAAGGAGCAACACCCCCACAAATGGAGCTAAGGGTAAGAAAAGCTTTTTTTTTTTTTTCTTTTTATTTTTTTACTACAAACGAGAAAAAAAAATGTTGTGGTAGAATAACAAAAAAAGCTAGAAAAAAAGTAAATCCTGAATCTAGGAATACCTAATGAATTATGACCTTCCATTAAACACCAGTGGAGATACACCAGTGTAGTGGATCATGTGGATCCAGTAGCAAGAACTTTAAATCAAAAAAATATTTTCCATGAAAACTGCTCACTTTATCTTGTCAAACTTTCCAGAATACTACTTTTATAACTTGACTGAATATTGTAATTATATTAGCAGAAAGGACAAGATGGCAGAATCCAAGTTGGACTTCTTGAAAAAAAAAACCCCAAACACTTGAGAGAAAGCTGAAAGTTCCTGTATGAAAGGAGGAATGAAACTCCTGGTAACTGAATTAATTTTTTTAGTTTAAAAAAAAAAATCTTACGTTTATAATAAATGATTCAATAAATTCACTATGTGCCTATAAAAGTTTTGATGACCCACACATTTTTGGCTAATAAAATGAACTCTACTGCCAGTACAGTATATTGATTTAAATTCATAGAGGTTTTTAAAAAGGCCTGCAGAGCCTTAAAAACCAAAAATTATGTGGGTTTGGAAAGTCTGAAGTAAGCCCAGTTTGCATTAGTATTTTAAGAACGTCATGCGTGTATTTACCTTTCTGAGCTTATTGTTTAGCTATGTATTTTCTACAGCAGCTGGAGTAGTTGAAAATTTAATGCAATAAAACTACATTAAATTTCTGACAAACCATAGAAGAAAGAAAGCCAGTCCCACTCCTGTATTTCCTTGGCACAAAGCTGAGGATTTTTTATAATGAGATTCTTTTTAAAGTGCACAGGGTGCCAAAATGAGTGTGCCTATTTAAGGATCTCTCAGTCTACCACTGCAGAAGTCTAGCTAACTGAGAAAACTAGTATACCTTTTACAGCAATTTTAATATAGCTATCTTGGGTCTACTTATTTGTTCAGATTCTTATCCATCATAAAAATCACACTGCACTGAATCGGATTACAAACCCTGATGAGAATTCTACATATGTGGTTAACTATGCCATTATAATTAATTTAGTCAGAAAACCATCATGTGTTAACAGAGGAAAAGATTCTTTTATAAATTCTGGCATCTTCCTTAGGCATTAGAGTTCTTGATAAAGAAACATACTATGATGCAACAATATAAAAATGTTCAAGATCGTATTTTGCACAGACTTTTCTTTATTCCCTTTTAAAAATAATTAGATTTTAACATTGCAATCTATAGTTTTTAGGGTTTTTCATATCATAATTTGTCATGAAGTTGCAATGAGAAACACCTGATGACTGTCACAAACTGAAAATGATGATAGCCCTCTTGCAGGTTTTAGATGAGGCAAAGGGGATGACCCTGTTACTCCTTCAATCAATAGAAGCCATGCCAGGAAAAGAAATTACTGCAAGCTATTTGAGCCTAGATTATTTAATATAAACTAATGGGAACTATAGTAGTA
This sequence comes from Athene noctua, assembly GCF_965140245.1. Lineage (NCBI taxonomy): Eukaryota > Metazoa > Chordata > Aves > Strigiformes > Strigidae > Athene > Athene noctua. Next base: position 18,452,406 of record NC_134045.1, read on the forward strand.
ATATTTGCTCAGGATTTCCTATATGCAAGCTTGTTTTTAGCAGAAGCTGGTATCTTACACAGATCTTGACCCTTTATTTTTTATCTGGTGAATTCACTTTTATATAAAAAGGTAGAGGATTTTTTCTAAATTAGAATACAGAAAAAAAAAATACAGAAATTCCAGTGCTGCAAGCTAGCAGTCTACCAAAATAGCTTAAACCATTCATATCATAGAAGCAATACGAAGAGCACCTTGAGTGTTCAGAAGCAATTACGACAGTGATAACTGCAGATGAAATGAAGCAAAATGTGAAAAATTTATCTTCATGTACACTTTTCTACATAACAGAATGGCCTCCATTTATCTTACTTCTTTTTCTCTTAGACTGATTAGTTAACTGGCTTCAGAAGCAAAATATGAATGAGCTGACAAATTGTTCCCTTTGACTTTTGCACAGTCCAAAAGTAAATACCAGATTTAACATTTAATCATTTAAAACAGCAGATCTGGCTACAAGTTAAGATGTGAATATATTAACCTAAATGTGCTGTCAGTACATAGAAAGGAGTCTTATCTTTTACGTATACTTTAAATACATTACAAGGATAAACAGGTATCAGCACCTTAATTTTATCCTACATATGACTCTACTGAATTCAAACACAGGAAAAAGCCAGGAATCGTCTGTTATTTAACATTAGAAAATGCAGAGACTTTTAAGGAAAAAAAAAAAAAAAGAAAACACTGCTATGCAGAACACAGCAGATGTAAAAATACAAGCCCAAACCTGTGCCCCACACACCTTTACCTCCAGTTACCTCCAGTCCTTCATCTGGATTTTTAAAATGCTTGGCCTGTCATCACCAGCCTTTATTTTTAAGAACAATCTCTTTGAGGACTCCATGTGTACTTCTATTGGGCATATCTTTGGGTACAGGAGTTGAAATAAATCCTATGATGTCAACAGAAAAATAAACATCGTTGCCTCATGCCATTACCTGGCAAGTAGTGGCTGTATCACTTAAGAATCATTAAAAAGAAATCCTCAGAGTTTGCCCAAGATGGGGTTTAGAGATGCATATAATTCATGACTCTTTTAATGGCAGTCTAGTTTCTGTGTGTTTAATTTTGAGACACCTCAAAAGACCTCATCAGGTGGACTTTTTAGCTCTTAGAAATGCAGGTTTTTTCAGAGATAGTCTCAAGTATGAATACAAAGATGTTCATAATCCTTTCTGTCCTATGAAGATTTTTACCTTCTGCCTTAAGTTATGACAGTTTTATAGACTGTTACATTTATTTTGATTTTTTAAATGTGTTTCAGACACAGAATTGTGTTTAATATTATACATCTGAACATTTTTAGTCAGCTTTTGACCACAATCTTCAACCTTCTCATTGGTTAGTTGAACATCAAAGATGAACACCTCCTACCACATGCAGTCTACAGCAAGTATGAATTCCTAGGTTTAGCATTGTCTTGTAATTTCAGTAGTCTTTCTAATGCACCCAATACATTTGGCTGAATTGACAGATTTTATTAGCATATACTCTGTATGTCCAGATGCTTGGTGATATCATTATTTCTCATTCCTAGAATCTGAACTACTGAAGAGTTAAACCTTCTAAGACTCTTTTCCTGGCTTGCTAAGAATCCTTTAAAAAAGGTTTTGGTTGCAACCCTATTCATTCAATCCCTCATGCATTGTCAAAAGAGCTATTAAAAATCTGTTACTGTTATAGAAATCTACAGGCTATCCTGGAATGGTCTGGAGCTATGCCTTGAATTCAGCTTACAAAAGATGCGTTCCGGTCTGATTGCTCCAGCCTGTGGTTTCTGTATCACAAACTGAAAATTCCGTTTCTGTTTTAGACATTTTAATCTCAGCTCCCCCATGAGCACTGGAAACTGGGCTGACCGTACAGATATTTTCCAGGCCTGTGTTAATTTCCTTCCACTGTATCTTGCTTGTCCAACTGCTTCTCTTTTTGATCTCTTGCTATTTTCATTCACTTCCCATGAAATTCTTTTCCCTGACATTTTTAGTTTCTATAATCTGATATTAAAAAAAACAGTCAAACCTGTCTCATGCCCTCTTGTACAGTCTGACTTTTAATATATGTGCACAGCTCTCTCACTTCCAAAGCTGTTCAGGGGGAAACTTTTCAAGAGGCGGCGTATCCAGAGGCCTCCAGCCAGCGTGGGGACAAGGAGGCTGGAGCTCCATTCCAGCTGACCTACCCTGCAAACATTGTCTAGAAAATTATTTAGTACCTTCTGACTTCACGTGCCTGTCTTGAGGATCTCTTTAGGGACTGCATTGTTTGCTTTTTCTGTCTTTTCCCTAGGAGTTTGTACACTGTTGGGCACAGAGAGCCCATGATCTCAGTAAAGGCCCAAAAGTGTTTCTGGGCTGAAGGAACTATGGACTGGAGGAATTAGGACTGGAGGAACTGTGCTATAAACAGCGAGGATACTTTTGTTCCTAAACAAAGCAGGCCCTGTACTTCCTTCACTGAATGTATCTAATTCAGGACATATATTTTCACAACTGATATCTAGGTGAAAAAATTTGTACATTGTCCTCAGGAATGAGCTCAAAAGAAGTTATTTCAACAAATAATTCATATACACATGCGTTTGAGATTATTTTTTTCCCTCTTCTCCACCCCTTTTGTTTCTGTTTTAATGAGGGCTTCCTTTTATGAAGATCAACTTTTTCCTCTGGAGCCTACAACGCAATGTAAGAAAGCTGATTTGCAGGACAGACAGCAAATAACTTCCCAGAATTCAGCATCCTGCATTGCCAGGCACCCCCACCACTGCTGCACTCGAGGGAAACAGGTTCTGTTCATGCACAAGAGGTGGCTGTGCTGGAAACTCACTGTGCCAGCAACACCCTGCCATTAGGAGATGAAAAAAATAAACACATGGGTAGTGCAGGTATAATAAACAACTGTGTTTTGTTCTCCTTTTCCGTTCCTATTTCCTATACCTGTGAAGAAGTTCTGGGTTATACCAGCAGCAATATTGGTTAAGCATGACATACTAAACTATACCTAACATACATAAGATTCCTATAGCCTGTATTTTCATCATTAAAAAAGTAGGTGCTTCCATGTGTACACTCAATCTCAAACTTCCCCAAGAACTGAACAAGCTCAATACTCTTAAAAACAAATCACTCTGGCAGCTGAGAGACTGGTTGCCTAAATGAAGCTTAAGCACAATATATTTCCTCATATTTGTATTTTATAATTTATTTCCAGATTTATATCTGGAAAGATATTTTTACTGCTGACACTATTTGAATAACTTATACACATTAATGAATGGGTTTATACTTTCAACTGATTCAGTAAATAAAGATTACAGAATAAGGGTTGTGTTTATCAGACTTTTCCAATGACAGACTCTAATTCAGTCAAGAACTGGGTTAAGGTCACACTCAAAAGCCTTAATCACTAAATTATCCTACCTATAAAGTGAAGATGCTGAATGAAATTAAAAGGAATACCAAAATAATAATATACTGCCGAGAGACTACTGAAGAAAAAGGTTGATTAAAGTAAAAATTTTGCATTTTGAGGGAAGTTTTGATGTTTTGAAAAAAAACCCCTAAATTATATGGAAAAAAGTCGATTCCATTATAACCACAACAGATTAGGGGTTTTTTATGGTTTTGTAAAAATCAATGCAGTTTTTACTGCCTAAATCTAGTTTTTTATTTTTTCTTTGTGTTGAAATGAAACGATTTCATACTTGTGTTGTGAATACAAAGGAGTTCCAAATTAAAACAAAATATGTATTTAGGAAAGAGTATTTTTTGAAATGAGACATTTAAAAATTATGTTTTTCGGTAATTTTTCATTTTTTTCAGCATTTTATATAATGATTTCTTACTTAAAGTGTTACTGTAATTACTTAGAGATTCTTAAGGAAATTCTTATTAAAGTTGGGGTTTTTTTTGACAACGATGGACAGAAAAAGGGCATTCTGATCAGCTTCTCTTAAGACAACATTCAAAAGGGTTTTTTTTGCTAGAATATGAAAAGTTTCACAGGGAGAAATATTTCTTTTTCAAAGTATAGTTAGATAGCAAAATAGTACCCCAGGGTCCAAACCAGAAGTTGCAATACTTATGAGGAACATTCAACAGCTGAACTAGAAAAAAATTATCCTGAAATACCAGTGATGGATACCACATTGCTCTTGTACCTTCTTGTTTTGCATTACTCTTTCATTGCTCACCATCCAATCTTCTTTTTCCAGCTTCATTTTGTTCCTTGTATATATATTTTCTTTCCTATTAACTATATCTGATTGTAATGCTTCATTGTGGTACAGGAATTACATATGCAGTGAAATCATTAAAGGAATCAAAAAGAAAAGTGACCAACAGCTTTAGTTTTGTCTGCACCTAAACAAAAAGCAAGTGCACATTCACACTTAAGATGTAAATTTAAACTCTTAATGCTTGGAGTGTGGCAATGTATGGTTTTAGCGTATTTTAAGCATGAACATGTCTCTTAGGAGGTTAAATCTCTAAAGCTCTCCAACCGGGTAGTGGAATATTTCATGTAAAAGACATGGTATTGTTTGAATTTCATTTGACATGTAATTTGATATATAATTTAAGGCTGTAATTTGCTGAAAGAACCACCACGTAGGCTTGGTGTCATAACATCCCACCCAAGGAAAAAACGATGAATAAGTATGGCCCTTCAAATATTTTCACGTGTTGGTCCTCTACTTGGGCATATTTCTTTGCAAATATCAGAAATAATAAGAAAATGTTTTCCAGCCCACAGCTATTTGTTTGACATTTTCTGCAATGAATATTTTTTATCAGTACAGCTGGTACGTACCTTGATAATATTATCACCCGAGAGCTTTTCTTCACTCATCCAGGTTCATATTTAATAGGCAACAGAGATCATAGAAGTTTTATGATATAATGCAATAGATTATCAAACCAACTGAAATAACCACTGTTAGAAATTAACTAAACCTTTACAGCAGAGACTCTTGAGGTAAAAAAATGAAGCAGAATGCAATGTAATGGAGAAACATAAATTTCATTTGCACTAAGAATGCATATGAATAATGTCTTTAATATGCTCTTATATTCATCTAAAATGAGAGCAAACAAAGTAATACATTTTCTAGAGAGGCTTAACATAATAATTTCCTTGAGAGTGCTAAATTTATCTTTAACCTGTTTTCTCCAATTATACTTGTTGATGTGAATTGGAAAAAAACGAGCAATCCCCAGATTAGCTTTTACAGCATTTTTGTGGTCCCAAGCCAAGAAAAGCAAGGCAGGATGCTTTCCAGCTTTATTCCCAAATAAGAAAGAATATAATGTATATTAATGTATATAATGAACACTCGAAATATGAATATATTTATCAAGACCTGAAAGTCAATGAAGCCACTTTCTGTGATAAATGGTGCTGTGAGGAGAATGTAGGAATTAGTAAAGCAGAAGAAAGCTTTAGCATGCTGATTGCCTTGCTCCTTTCCTGAGTCAGTGAACCTCATCACTTTGTAGCTTAAAGCCACCTCATCTGTTTACTGTAAAAGCACATGTAGATGCCTTGTGGCAACCCAGCTTCACTGATCTTGCAGGTATGAGGAAAACCTTTTCCTGACAAATTTCTTCTGCAGCTTACTGGGACTGTATTTCCAGCCACAGCTCTTCAATCAGCAGCCCTCCAGTTCCTTTCCAGTGCCAGTTTCCAAATGAAACCTTTTCCTTATTGCTGTGAACAATAGAACAGAAAAAAGACACAAAAATTATAAGCTTCATTTCTAGAATAGTGGTCCAAAGGAAGAAGCAAAGCATGGATAGCTTTAGCACCATATCTTCCTACTGCGAAAAAACAAAGCAGAAAGTAAAGTTGTGGAAAATATGATTAAGACTACCTGTAAAACAACTTTGTCTGTTCTGTAGTCAACCAAAATCAATGCTGATTTGCATGCAGCTAATAAACGATACCTATGAATAAATACAGTCATTTTATAAATTCTTTCTTTTTTGTTGAAGAAAAATTTTGTCATTATTCTGGCAACAATAAGTTCTGTGTGCAGAAGAGACACCTGAGCAGTGGCGTACATAGACAGTATGTCTGCTCAGAGTGCAGAATGGATGAAAGAGCTGTTCTGGAGGCACAGCTGACAGCCTGGTTTATAGTTATAGGACATTCAAGGTCACATAGCCACTTTCAAGAATCTCAAAGAATAAACCATGTCAAGACCTGTACTCCCTCTGGAGATCGCTTTAGTCATAGCGCCGTCTGCAAAACACGCACAAAAGGAGTTCTCAGAAGGCAGCACAATTAAATAATATTTGAAGGAATAATGACTTCATTCTGCTGAGGTGCTTACATTGCAATTACCAACCTGATGCGTGAACAGCATAGCTTGGATCAGTCAGAAGGCTGTCAGATAGGCAGCCTCCAACAGTAGGTGAATTGAAGTCCTTTCCACACATTTGGTTCTTCTCAGTAGCAGCTGAACGTCCTGTTGACATATCACCAAGGTTAATAATTATTGCTTTTTATACATACTTTGGCTGCTAACCTTTTACCTCTAATTTTTTCCCCATTCTGGCAGTAAAATAGAACACAGATGGAACAAAGAGTGATGCAAACTAATTTTAGTTTTAAGTGGGCATTTTCCAACACCCTTCAGAATATCTAGGATTTAACAGCCAAGCAAATATGGAATATATTTTTTAAATTAATTAAAACCTTTCCTTCTAATGAATCCACTTGGAAACACTTGGAACGATGGAATTATGCCTTGCTTTCTTAGATGAAAAGATGGCCAATGTTAAAGTAATGTCTCACTAAAAATGTTCTTTTGCTTTTAATTTCTTCCAGCTCAGATTGTTGAAAAGTAACTCAAAGTCTACAAGATGTCTCTTAGCCTTAAAGAAATGTAAAAGTTCACCATTAATAAGGGAATCTGGTAGTCTACTTGAGAGGAGCTTTTAAGACAGCAAGATGATTATTTAAAATATTTTCTCATCCACATAGACACCTGCAAGAACTCAGTTTTCAAAATTAAAATGAATAAAGGATGATCAAATATTTTTACATGCACAAAATCACAGTGAACTTCTGCTAATAGGATTTCATTCATGTAATACAATGACTTATTGTCTCCCATGTTGAAAGTATGCTCTAAAATAGGGACTGTGTTTGTAAGAATGGGAATTTGGATTCCATATATAGGAATTATTTTTTAGTTGTGTGCCTATTTTTGCCTATATAAAAAAGTCATACCACATAACCAAATTTGGAGCTCAAGTGATTTAATGCCTTCTTTTAAGGCAATATTTTTCAAAACATATGCAGTCCAGTGACTAAAAAGAAAACTATCCTCCATGAATTACTTAATGCCATAGTAGAAATCTTAACACTGGGGAAAACAAATGGCTATAGAAAAAGATCCAACCCTGATCAAGTATTTCACAGCAGAACGCCTGTTAATGATTCCAAAGAGTAAGCACATCTGTTGCAAATTAAAAGAAAATTGCTCATCTACAATCCTTGTAATTCAAACAAACAAATAGGAGTTTTGATCATTGCTCTAGTTTGCTTAATGCATCGTATTAATAAGCATACTCTCCACTGTTAACCTCGAGCAAAACCAGGGCTCTGAGCTGTTAAAGCCATACAAATAGCCAATATACCATAATGCTCCTCAGTATTCTCCAAATCCAACAGAATTATCTTTAAGCATCAAGATTTAGAACATTTAATTTCACTGCTCTTATCAACTGGGATTAAAAAGTCAAGACCAAGTTAGTTAATTTTGGTGATGATAGCAAAATTTCCAAACAAGTTTATTTCAACCAGTCAAAAAAGAAAGTTGCCATTTAATTTTTCTGTGTGATGGAGTCAGATTACATTTCTCAGTTTCTAATAAAATGTGCATTTGGTCATAAGCATCTACTCTTTATTTATTACTGCCTGGCAGCCTCAGGGCCATTAATTTATTGCTAGTGTGCAGTTTCATTGGTATATGTGATACACAACATCATTGTATTTTAAGTATGATACGGTCTGAATCTAGAGTCTTATTCCTTCAAGAATATCTAATTATGTAGTATGATTAAATAAGTTTGTAATTTATTAGAGGACTTACAAACGCAACAAACATTGAAAAGATATTACACCAGCATTCTTTCTGAGTGAGCTGTGCATTTTCTATTTTCTCCTGGTGCAAATCTATGTGTACATACCAAACCCTTTTTTTTTTTTTTGTTCTAGGTTATAAAGTATTTTTATTAAGAGAGGAATATTTTATTAATGCTAAAATGCCATTACAGATTATTTATTTGCATGAAACATAATCAGCAGTGAACCCAAATTCCCAGGACTCTTACTCCGCTGCTATACTTTTTTAAAACATTGTGTCAACAGATTCAGATGAACAGAACTTTCTTATCACTGTTGGCAGACTTTCATTCACAGCACAAGATAAGAAAAAAGGAGCTATAAGTGTTTCACACTGTGGTTTATACTAACTCACTCCCCTAATTCCACTTATTCTATTGCCAAGTTAAAAAATGAGTAGACTGTAAATAAATCTGAACTGTGCTATTCTCATCTGTCAATTCAGTTTGTTAAAAAGATGATACAATAACAAATGAAGTATTAATTTGTATTCTTTTACAATTTCTGTTTTGGTCCAATTCATCTGCATAAAAATAAAGTAGAATTTAGATCTAATTTCTACATGCCTCTACACCCCCATGCTGTATAACAGATGTGATTAATGCAAGCACCCTGTATCAGCCAAGAACGGCAGCTTCCCCGAAAACAATACTTGATTCAGCACAGGTTATCCTATTCTCACAAGCAAGAATATCTACTTTTTTTTTCTTTTTCTTTCTTTTCTTTTTTTCCCCTGAAAAAAAGGGTAACAATTCTATGAGAAATAAGAGCAATAAGAGAGAAAAAAGGAAATGTAGAGTGTATAAATGAGAAATAGACAGCTCCCATTTCTTCAAGGTAGAACTTTCAAGAGCTTAAATTTCCTTCCTTAAATAAGGTGTTAGCCCTGTCTGGTGCTAAATTCATAAGCATTTAAATAGATGCAGAAGATAGTCTTATCTTGTGTCAAAAGCCTCTAACCAGGTTAATAATTTCAAGCATATATTGTTGTTCCACTTTTGTACTTAAGCAGGAACTTAAATATTTGCCTAATTATTTTGAATTGTGTCTGTATAAAGGCAAACAAGATACAGACTGATGGTACAAGCCCGTATTTTCTGTATCTGCACAACTCAAATCCTAAAATCCATTGCTTTCCCTAAAACAATTCAAAGGTATTAAAGATACTGTGACTATTCTGATTATGTGTGATTTATATTTTGAGGAAATTACAGAGAAATGTGGGCAACAGCAAGGTGTCGGTTATAATGAGTCTTCCCTATAACAACTTATTTCAAAGTGAAAATGAAACTCAATCACAGGGTTTTTTAAACTCAGGGGTACAAATATGCAGAGAACAGGAGGCTAATTATACTTGCAGTCTTGTCCTTCAAACAAAACTAGTTCAAATTAATCCATATATCATGTTTTAACATGTTTCTTTTAGAGTGCTTTTACATTTTAGCTCTCACTTTCCAAAACATGTAAATATTTGGAGTTGTTAAAACATTTTTAAGCCAAGACATTTGTATACACAGTCATTTTGATACAATGGGTTTCTGATTTATTTTCCTACCTTGTTTCTACACTGTAGTTAGAGCTTTGAAGAACAGCTTTATCACAGATTCAAACCACAGACATATTAGTTGAAGGTGGGGAAGCTATCTTGAACTTAGGCCAAGACCATAACTGTGAAGAACACACAGTGTTTCAAATGTCCCAGAAGACTATTTTCTCATTCCAGTTTTTCCAGCACTACTTGTTTATATTAAACAAATATCCCAGGCTTATGTCTTTTGTTTCAGTGTGACTTCTTTCATGAGATAAGAAACATTCTAGAAGTCCAGAAGATAAAAAGCAGCAGTTAGGACAGTAAATTATTTCAGAGCAGTTGTCCCTCTGAACTGGAGTTGGGTAGGGCTATAGATATCTCACTGCTTCCTGCTTCTTCATAATGTCTTGATTTTATAAACCTACCCGACCTGGTTTTAGTGTTCTGTTTTCCTTTCTGACTCCTGCTGAACAAGAAGCAATCCACCATTACTTCACATCATTTTCTCATTTCAAGGTAGAAAATGTAGAGCCCATCACTTTGAATTTACTAATTCATCCACTGCTGATGGGCTTTACTTTTTCCATTGTCATTTGTCTGCTTCCTCCTCCTTTATCATCCCTCCTGCTTTGTCTCTTTCAAAGAGGACATATACACATGCTCAGATCTCATGAGGTAATGCCTATATCCACTGTAAATTATATAAGCCCTTCTCCTATCACATATACTGCAAATTTTTATTCATTAGCCTAAAAAGTTGCCTACAATGTACAGAATATATTTTTAACCAGCTGAGTATTTGAAGATTATGATGATATAATGTTGTGTCTATAAACTACTTCTTGACATGAGAAAAAGTATAAATGAATCCTATACTCACTTCAGTTAAACTACTTAATTTGGACATAAAAAATTAGAAATGATTAAATATTAGTATGTGCACTTTGAGGGGCCTCTTAGGGATGTTACAGTTCCCAAGCTTCCTTCTTGTTCTGTCTAAAATAGGATTTAGAAGTTTTTAATAGAATTTAGATGGGTTTAAAATCTCCATATATGAGTTGTACTTTTACTGATTTATTGCATGAATTTCCTGTTGAATTTTTATGTGACACTTGATCTCCCCTGAGGGACTTGTTCCGTTCTGATTGGATAATGTAAATTTCCAATGGAGATTAAACACAAATGAGTATGAAATTGATTTATTATAATAAGTGAAATTGAGGTCTGAGGTCCTGCTTCTCTTTTCTTTTCTCCCCCAACCAACCCAAGACTGTTAGATGAAGGATTTTTTGTAATATTTTGCCAGCAAAGAACAAAGAATATTAAGAGCACATTTCTCAATAACACATTGGAAATTAGATGAAATGTTGTTCTAAACTTGTTTGATTTCATGTGCACAGAGTTATTCAAATAGTTTAACACAGCTATAATTACATTGTTGTGGAGCCAACATATTGTCTTAAATGATTTCTTCAGAATTCAAACTCATTATCAATTTAATGGAGGGAATAAGAAAAAACGCATGTGAAAATCTTGTGTTCACATCTCCACACTGGAATGATAATTCTAAACATGTTATGTAGTGCACCATTATAAATGTAGATGGATTGACTGTAGTAAAGAATTTTTTTATATCACCTTCAGATGCAGCCTCATTGGCACACAGAGGTAGGTTCATCCACAAAATATCAGTCTTAGCTTCACATTCTGAAGCAATTCAAAAGAATCTGTGGTCTCCAGTGACAGTGCTCCTTGATGCACACACAAAAGCTGGCTCTGCAGATACTGAGCTTCTGTACAGATAAAACCACTTCTCCTGCCTGGATTTATGCATCACAAAAAATTAAGAGAACTGTGATCTGCCCAAAGAGCAATTATGAATAGAGAATCACTGTCAGCAGTACCATGCAATCCCAGCTGATTAAAGATCACAACCAGAATGGCAGGGACGTTCAGTGCCTGCATCACACCATTTCCTGATATCACAACAAAGGCTGAAAAAAGTATTTCCTGAGTATAAATATTCCATCACTAATGCAGATGTACATATGCATGAAGTTATGCACACTGAAACTACTGCTACTATTTCTGCCTAACAGTCACAATACATTATCTAAAATACTTGGAAATACTAGACTTCTGTCAGAGAGGTTTAAACAGAAACTCCATAAATTCCACAGCATTCAGCATGCACTTTACTGTTTGCTGAAGCGAATGAACAATGTGAATCATTCAGTGTCACGAGAAGGGCTGGTCTTCTAAGCTGTTGTGCTGGAAAATATTATTCAGCCCAGTGGATGCCAAGTCAATGGATGGCCCACAAACCTAAACTATTAACGTATAAACTAAACTTACTCTGAGTTACTGCTGTAATTTTAGGAATGATCTTCCATGCTATATCCAAGAAAACCAGAACAAAAAAAATTACACCTTCCATGGAGAGCCAGCCTGTGAAATCTGCATTTCATTTAGCCAACTTATTTTTCCCTTGGTTTAATTCCATTAACTTGACCATTAATAGGCCACTGGTAGGTACAATCATAAAGATCATACAGTTCCCATCCTTCCAAATGCTATCTGTGCAAATTAGGAAAGACTGAATAAAATGACTTTTCCTAAAAAATAATCTGGCAAATTTACTTCTGCAGTTAACTCCCTTGCCTAGTGTTTGAACAAAAAAATGCTGTTTGGAAATACTAAGTTTTAAACAGCAGCTACAGCAGTAGGCACAATATTTACGCTTCTTGTAACAATGTCCTGGAATCAATACTGTCATTTCTAAATGCAAAAGTCTTGTATCGAAAGAGAGATGAGAATGTAAGTATAAAACCCCAAGAATACAGCCCTTAATCTCTGTGGTGGGTTTTAAAAGGGTTTCAGATTCTCTCTCGAAACATTCACCAAAGTTAGGCCAGAAGAAGTCAAAGTAATTTAGATCCAATCTCTTTTCAAAAATGAAATGAACAGAAGTTTTATTAAAAGGAAATGAAGAGGAAATTGAACTTTCATATTTCATGGTGCAATTGTGATGACAGAAAACAATATTCGTACATAGAAAGTTTAGAAGATAGTTATTTATGTCTATGCTGCTGTACTGTGGGAGTTGTGTCATAACAGAGGGCAGGTAATTTTTAAAAATATAATGGAGCTGTAGTAGAATTACTTGTTGGCTATTCCACACAAGTTCAGAATATAAAACTTTTTACATTCTTATTATCAGGAATCAGAAACATTAATTGAAATGTGTAGTTTATGAGGAATTTTGAATGGAGATGCTTATGGGTAATGCAAATTTCATCTGCATAAAAGCTTCATAATATTCTCTATGACATGGAAAACTAAATCACTTAAACCAAAATCATGGGGCTGAGGAAGATTGATAATATAATGGAAACGTCATAATTCTGCCATGCAGAACAGCCAGAATGAAAAGGAGAAAACATGCAACTAGACACAGGTGTGAATCACAGCACATCACCACAGAAGGAGAGATATATGCATCCAGTCCTAAAATGTAATGGTTCCATAGTTAACCTAATGATAGGGAAAGCAATGGCTTGAGACCATGACTTTTGTTCAGCAGCTGCTCCTTATGATTGTGAACTACATGCCCTCCTCTGACTGAGCACACAGTTAAGTCACCTGTCATTTATACTCTCTTTACAAGAAAATGCTGTGAATGATCCTTCTTAGACACTGTAATGGATGTTTAGGTACAAGTTTTCAGAAATATCTATTAATTTTGATCCCTACCATTTCAGGCTACTTACTGAAGTATTTTTAAATGCAATACATCAAGGTAGGTGATTATGAAAAATTGGTCAGGAGGACTCAGTCTGGGCCTCTTTGAAGCAAACATCTGAAAAGACTGTCATCCTACGGATAAATGCAAGCCACTATTTTTTTTTTCCTCTTACTGCAATGTAGCACAGCCAAAAAATGTTCATCTGTGATAGGTGAAAGGAATGAAATTTCATTCTTACATTTTTCTGCAATGTATACACAGGTAAAGCACTCAGCTTAAAATATTAAAAAAAAAAATTCTAGTTTCCTAATGTGGGAGAAAAAGTTCACAGCTAAACCTTTTCCATAGCCTACATATTATGTATGAAAATTTTTTCCCAAGAAAATGATACAAAATGTTCTTTAATGAGAAAAGAGAGAAATCTATTGACTTCCACAATTCAACATAAAGCAATGTACCTTCCTTAACACACATGTATAGCATCATTACAGCTGACAGACAAAAAGAGGAATCTGTATGCAATCAAGATTTATCATTGCAACCTTATGTTTTAATGCTTCTATTTTAAGTGTGTACCTTGAAAGCGTTCTTTGTATTTATCAGAAGATTTTTCAAATACATGAAATATTTCTAATATGTTTCTGTTGAAAAGAAATAGCTATCTACTTCAAAACTGTTTAGTCTGCAGAATAGTCGGTGGTATCTGAGAGTCAATGGTGAATGAGGGCAAGAAAGAACTGCATTTTGAGGCAGTTTTTGGTTATGAAAATACACACAAAAAACACTACATGATGTCACTACCAGTCCTTGAGACAACTGTTGGTTAATTACCGCCTATGAACACTATGAAACCAATGCATCACCTGTCACACGGATTTGTCCATTTAGCATTGATTTTTGGTAAGTAGAGGACATTAGGAATCACATTAAAAAGTAACATTAAAGAAAGACTAGCAGAGCAGGCCATGCTGGCAGATGAGAGCACGATGGCAGTTGAAAATCAGACTGACACCAACTAATAAAAATATTTTAAAAATTAAGTGGCAGGGAAATGAACCTGCAGAAGCAGAAGTGCTTCTAAAGCAAGTTCTTTTTCAACTAATGAAAAGAGCAAGAATAGATTTTCCAGTTCTTTCAAATGCAGAAAAGTCATGTATGTAGCATGTTCAAATATTTTAAAAACATCAGGTAGTGTCGGTCAATTGCAGTTTTCCAAGGCACTGAAAATATTCCAGAATGGGATGGATTTTGAAATATTGCTCTGTACTATCAGTGTGAACACTGCCAGTTTATTATAAGAATATTTTCCAAAATTAATTTCATTCACGTGAACATCCTACATGCTCACCCTGAGTTTATTAGCAATGATGCATATTATCTTCCCATTGAATCTTTAAGAAATGTTGTATTTCTTGAAGAGAGGTATAGGATAGAATTTAATATGTAGGAATTGTGGCCAGAACGAGGATAACTGAGTGATAAACATTTGTCGTGTTTGACAGAGAACAAATGCATAATGATCACATAGACTCTCTGAAATGGCAGGACTCCTTACTGAGTCTCTTTTGCATGCAAAGCTTCCAGAATAATCAGATACATACACTCAGAAGTGGAAGGTAAAAATAAAAACATCCAATAGATTTAACAAGGATTTAATCATTCCCTACATCATTGAGAAACAGGCCACATTCTAAACTCCCTTAATATGAAATTAATTCCAAGCATGAGGAATGTCTTTAACATCTCAGTCATGGTTTTTCTATTTGTAAATTATGAGGTGTTCACCAGTCTCTGGGGATTGAGCTTTTAATCACACAGATGTCCATTATAAATCCTCTGTTTGCTTAGTAGTATAATAGGTGAACTCACAGCATCTTTGCGCTATAATAAATCTGCAGGCTCAGACAGAATGCTCATGATTACCTTCTAAATTCTTTCAAGGTCATTCTACATGATTTCATGCTACATAACATCCTTTCTCAGTCCATTTCACACTGAGAAAAGATCATGATAAACATTGATTTTTCTCTGCTGGTATACCTGAATTCCACCACATCACCCCACCACACATACACACGCACACTGTGATATACCATCTTTTAATCATTTGATCCTAAGCTATTGTGTAGAACCTGAAAATTCAAAAAGCAAATACGATAAGAGAAAAAAAAGTTGCATTTGGTGTAATTATTTGAAGATTAGACTGAAAAAGTGAGAAGAAATAGGTGTTTCATCCAATGAGAAAACCATCACTGGAAGTAGATAAAGAACCTTCCAACAACCTGGAAACTGAAACAGTAAAATACATGGGGTAAAAAGTCCTCTGAACAAAGGTTTACTTAAAAATAAAATATGTTCCATGTCCACAGTTTACAAGCACACAGAGGAACATGTTTCAAACTGTTGATGATTTTAAATGTTAAATAGCCAAATTTAGACTGAATTTTTGTTTGACATGTTTCAATTAGCAAATGCTCTTTATGAATTACTTACCATCACACACACAAAAAAAAAAAAAAAAAAAAAAAAGAGAGACATGAATGTCTGCAAGAGTCCCAGCCCTAGATGGTTCCTCAACCATTCTGGCACAAAAGGAGTGCAGAAGGTGCTAATAATACTTCTCTCAAGAGAAAGAGATAGGATTCCTGAAAAAAAGTATTCACAAGCACAGACAAAAATTAGCTGCTTGATTTCTACCGAATCTTATTGCCTCAGGTGACTCATTATCTCAATGACTTCCTGTCTATGCAGAGATTTAAGATTAATGGATTAAATTCCCTAATTCCTGGTGAATTTATTAGCTAATGTGATACTGCTGTTTGCCATTTGATTAAAAATTGTTGAGAGTTCACTTTATCCTTTTATAAAGACCAGAATTACCTTTTTTTAGTTCAAACAACCCTTTCTCACTGCCTCAGGAATAGCAGGGACAATGTCAGCTTCCCAGCAGACAGGCTCTTGTGGTCCGTAGCAGTGCCTGTGCTTTATCCAGTTTCTTTCTTTAAGAGCTACCAAAAGTCTGGGTTTTCTTTTTTTTTTTCCTACCTAGAAATCCTGTTTGTGCAGAAATTTCAAGTGCCCAAAGCAGTCAAGATGAAGAGAATGGTTTTCACCAACAGCGGATAACGTTCATATCACTCTTTTCCCAGCTATCCTGTATGCTATGCAGTGTCGCCCCTCCCTAGCTGGACGATTAATACAATTGCTGTTAATCAAGAAAGATATTGATTCAGTTTGCAAAAATGTGCCACAGTGAGTAATACTTACCCCTTGACCTTTACCACATGATATGGCTGTACTCAAACAGCGGTTACATCATGTAGGAAGCAACACCCCCTATCATGGTTTCTGCTAATATACTATTGCCATTATTCATAAAAAACCAAGCATTTGAAAAATCACTTTGGTAAAAACGGAACAGTTTCACTTTCCATGGGACTACCTTAGGAATGGGGCTTTACTACTAGTGTCATACTACTATCGCACACTGAGTTTTACTCAGTTCTTGCCATACCCAAGTAAAACCCATGGTATGAGGGTTGTTTATGGAACGTTTATCCATGCAAGGGAAGATATTTTTCTTCTTACCCCAAGAAATCAATCCTTCCACAGCATATTCCCCAGCTCTGATGACAAGTTTAGGAACTCTGAGCTGGCACTTGCTTGTAGATCATCATGTTTAGTACCATCCAACAGATTTAGCTAAATCCTTTTTGGAACTCATTTACACTTTCAGTCTCCACAGTCTCTTACGGCAATAAATTTTGCAATATAACAACATGCTGTGGAAAAGGTACTTCCTTTTATCTGCTTTAAACTTGAAGCTATATTTTTGGATAGTCTGTATCTTTTAATCTGATATTTAAAGTCAGATCATCTATAGCTTTAGAATATGTCAGAAAAACAATAGTTTAGCTAAATAAATGTCAGAATGCAATTCTCTGGTGACTAGCAAATAGTGATTCCAGTACCCCAGATCAAACATTTAACTACCAAAACTTATAATTGTATCTCCTTTAGCACAAGAGTATGCTCTGAATAAAAAGTGATGCAATTTCTATTGATTGCCACAGCCAAAAAATTATTTTTTAAAGAGTTCCGGGTTGAAGACAACACATCAGAGTAGACAGATCTGGGCCTTCAAGATCACAAGTCTATGCAACGATAGTATGAAATCATAACCCTGCCAACCACATGCTGAAATTCAACTCAGCATGTTACGGGCTTCAGAGAGTGGAGGTCCGAGAGGGCTCCAGGTGCTGATGACAACAGCACCCAGTGAACTGACGTGTACAAAGGGTACCAGTGTGTTCCAGTGCAACACCATGAATTTGGCTTCATCAACCCCAATTGGTCCATGTCTTCCTGTGTCTGGATCACCCAGAAACCTCCACGTTAGTCACGTTACTCACACTAGTTTCAGTATTAATAAAGAGAAGCTTACAAAGAATAAAATACTTCTGAAGCATCTTCTCGAGAGAGTTGTTTTTTCGTATTTTAAAGTAGATCAAAGAAACAACAGCAGAAGTACAACAGTGGGGAAAGTTTACATTTGCAGTGTTGCAGATGATCTAACAAGCATTGCCTGCTTTATTATTTTGAGACACCATGAACCCAGTTTTGAAAAAAAAAAAAAAAATAAAGCTTGAGTTAAAACTATGACTGAAAAAAAGAAGGAACATATAAATGGACCAAATTAAGGGAATCCCTGTGCATTTTGAAAATCAAGAGCGATTTTTATCTAGTAACTAATGTGATCCATTATGTTCTTTACTGGGAATATTTCTTAGGATCCTGCTAAGGTTAAAGCACAATTTACAAGAGCATTTGCAGGACAGGAATATTCACTAAGTGATTAGAGATCACAAATGAATGACAATTGCTATCTCAAAAAATTTTGTGTAGTAAAAAGGATGTAATTTATGGTTATTCCTTTGGCATTTTTTGTTGGGTTTATGTTTGGTCTTGGAAGGTAGGAATGCTTTGCAAGTGCAGCACTCAAAAGGTTAGCTTTTCTGAGTCCTGTCAGCTTCCCTGAGCTGGAATTATGGGAGAGATTTCTGTTACTGTAGAAATGAAAATGAGATATACATTCAGAGAAACCGACACTGAGTATGTTATTAATCTACATTCCAAGTCAGTATTAGAAATAGACTTTTAATGTGGTGAGAGAGAGATCTTACACTAAAATTCAGTGTCTGAATAGGCACATTATGAGATAAATTCTGAATACACAGACACACACCATTCTGTTTAGAGACTGAGCTTTCATTCTATCAAATCTCGCACTGAAGTCAATTGTCTTAATCTGATTTACACGTTGGCACTGCTACTAATGCACGCAGAGCCCACCAAATGGCTGAGATTCTTCCCTGCATAAAGACAAAATATCTCTAAAGTGATTCCAGCCATGAAGGAATGTCCTGTGAGCACCGTCCATTTATGCTGTAGGTCTTGTGCTGTCACACCAGGATCTCTGCTGCAACTGAGAAGAGGGGCCATTGTGACAGGACAAGGGGGATGAAACCCAATTCTTCCCCCACAGTAAAGACTCTACAGCTTTATGAAGCACAAAACCTGCGAGCTGTGGATGAGAAGCCCCATTTGACAATGGGAAAAAATAATTTCCTCCCTTACCAGGAAGGCACAGACAAGTGGAAAAGGATCCTGCTCAAGCTGCAGTACAAAGAGTGAGGTAATTCTGAGAAGTGGAATACAGCCGCTGAGGGGTACAGTTAAAGCAGCAGGTCCTGGAATTCTTTGAAAGGAGTCTGCGAAGAGATTAATACAACCTGCAAGGAGGGTGAGGTGTTAACTGACACATCTGAATATTCTGACACATCTATTCACATACTGATGTTACGCAATTTTTCCCCTAGATTTGAAAAAGTGTGGTCTTAGCAGGTGTATGTTTCAGGATCTCAAATTTTACGCACTGGAGGGCAAACACAGGTGGCCTCATGAGGCAGTAAAGATGGGGTCTTCAAAATTAAGCCCGGTCCTAACAACTTTAGTTCAGTTAAACCTTTCATAATAATATGAAGCTCTGAAAGTTTTAAGGGCTAAAAAAATTAAATGGTTCCCAGGAGGATTAATTCAACGAATAGCAAGTAATAAGATCACCAGCCCCAGGGAAATTCAGCAAGTTTCTTGTGTTCAGAGACTTAACAGGCCCCTGTACAGAGCACACAAAGAATAGGATGTGATTTTCTAAACCTACAGTGAAATTCAAAGTGAAAACTCAACAACATTAAAAGTCATGAAGCAGTTTGTGCTAAAATTTCTGACTTTATACCTTGCAAAGAAGCAGGTATGACTCCAAATGACTTTGAGAAAGCAAGTAAAAATGTACTTCTGAAGGCCATCCTTAGCCATGAACAGATGTAACACCCCCACATCACTTGGTGAATTCTGCCAAATGTCTGCAAGACATGTGATTTGAACAATTTTCCTATAACGTTGATGACATATGAGTACATTCAGAAAATACACCAATGCCTTTAGCAATTATTTCCCATTCTTCTCAGTGTAATCTTTGTTCCAGTCTCGTCTCTGTTCAAGTCTCCTTTTAAGACTGGTCTCCCAAGTGCTTATCAGAACACACTCTACTCTTTGGAACATTTATTTCACTCACCTCTTGTTTTAAAGTTGCATAACTATGGCTTTCTCTCTAGAGAGCCCAGTTCAAAGAGCAGATCACACTGATGCTATGACAACAGAAAAATGAGTACTATTAGTGATATGTCTTTGCTTATATGTTAGAGCATGTTCTCTAGCATCACCATGAGCATGGATAGAAAGCAACATGGGTGAAATAACATGTCTATTTATCCTGGTTTCTGCTGGGACAGAGTTAAATTTTCTTCCTAGTAGCTGGTACAGTGCTGTATTTTGGATTTAATATGAGAATAATGTTGATAACATACTGATGTTTTAGTTATTGCTAAGTAGTGCTTATCCTAAGTCAAGGGTTTTTTAGTTTCCCATGTTCTGCCAGAAAGAAGGTGCACAAGAAGTTGGGAGGGAGTACTGCCAGGACAGGCAGATCCCAACTAGCCAAAGAGATATTCCATACCACAGAATGTCATGCTCAGTGTGTAAACCGGGAGTTGCTGGCCAGGAGCTGTCGATTGCTGCTTGGGCATCAGTCAGCAGGTGGTGAGCAATGGCATTGTGCATCACTTGTTTTTCTTGAGTTTTACTTCTCTCTCTTTTTGTTATCTTCCTTTTCATTACTATTATTAATATTATTACTATTAGATTAATATTATTATAATATTTTTTCCAATTATTAAACTGTTTTTATCTCAACCCATGAGGTTTTTTTCCTCCTCCCCATCCCAGCAAGGAAAGGGAGGGGGAGTGAGCAAGCAGCTGCATGGTGCTTAGTTGCCACCTGGGGTTAAATCACAACACTGATACAATGAATGTTTACTGAAGCAGCTGTGGTCAGTTATCAGTATTATCATTTCTGAAACAAACAATTCTGGAGTGATATAGTGAACAGTTTTTTATAACTGTCAAAGTTTTTCTAATTTCTAATGGAAGGAAGGTACAAGAAAATTAATTTTACCTATATTCGTGCTTCAAATGGCATAAAGTTTGAGGATATTCAAGTCAGGCAAGAAGATACAGTGTAGAAATGTCTAGCTGTAAAATTCAGCTCCAGATGACCATCTAGTTTATAGAAATGTTCAGTTTTGTGGGGTAGCAGTATAGATGTAGAGCTTGTTTGAATCCTTGCTTATTTTATTTCTCAGAGTTAAGAAGAATTGTAACATAGGAATGACACCTCTTTGGCTCTTAAATCACTTTGCTGTCTATAATGGATGTAATAAATGTTTCCTATTCCAGTACTACAAAAAATGGTCTAGGCAGTTTTATCCATTTGGCAGTGGAACTCACTTGACCATGATGTATGGCACACTTGTTATTTATTTGCAGAGGCTAGAAGGCAAATGCTCTATACGAGAATAGTTCTTTAATGTAAAGCATTAAATTAAAAGCTCAGCCTCAGGACTTTGACTGCCAATAGTAGTAAATGGATGTCTGAGATAACACAGGAGCTGTTACTATTTAAAAATGCACCATTTGATATTATTTTTTTTTATTTAACAGCAGATTACCACCATATCCCCCTTCCTTCAGCATTATAGACTATATCCTTCCCATGCAGGTTTACATGGGTATTTGAAATAATACTTTTCCCATCATACAGATATATATCAGATCATATTCTTTAATATTTTTGCAACTCCAGTACTCCTAGCTCAGGTGTTTTAATGGCTCATGTTAATACAGTATAATTCTTACAATTTAAAATGATCTCACCCGTGAGGGTAGTACTGCTATCCCCACATATGGAGTATAGCTGAATGACAGAAAGGCTGTCGTTCCAATTTTTAAAGGCTGCATATCCTACAGTTCAAGGACCACATGAATTTTGGAATATTCTTTTCCAGGAATAACTCAGGACTTGACCAATTGTGGCAGAATGTTCAGGAGCATCACCTGAACTGCAAGTCTTCCCATCCTAGCTGATAGCTAATGATAATCTGCTCGACACAAATTATCTCAGAGCCAAACACAGACTCAAGTGTTCTCAGCTCATGAATCACAGCAAAAGTATCACATGCGTTCTCATCTTACAAAGAGTCCAAATCATTTTTTCATCAATGTGTTTTTGTACCATTTCTGTAGGACCTTTAAAGTTTGTCAAGGAATTCCAGCAAGTAGCAAATCAGAATCTAGTATTGTAGAAAGAAGTACTGTATTTAAAAAAACAACCAACAAATCCCCAAACAACTAAAACCCTACAAAAGACCACAACAGACAATCGTTACATTCTAGAACAGCATAAATCTGGGCTTTTCTCTACTTCTCTACAGGTTAAGATGAAACTGTTGAAAGAAACAGTTATAATGTTGTTAAGAGTAATATATTCCCATGATTACACCCCCCCTCCTTACTTTGTGTTCTTTCAGAACTATTTTTTGAGCTTTAGAATTTAAAAAACCCACCCAAACAAAAAAGAAAAAACCATGCAAGTAACAAAAATGTTTTTATAATTTCATTTCTTATCTTACTAATTTGTTAAAAAGCCTCAGTAGATACACTGTAGAACAGCATATTTATAAAATCAGTTCTCTGCTCTTGTCATCATCTAACATTTATCACCAGGCAGTGTTTGAGTGCTCCAGATGTGATTCTGAAGCAAGCCTAACCAGCAATTATCACTCTGCTACTAAAATACATGTATATTAACACGAAACCTGAAACATTAACACAATGCCATTATCTTCCATAGCGTGTCAGCTGAACAAGCTAAATATATTTTTTCCTTGTAAAAAAGCTGCAACAGAAATATAAAGGTTTTCAAGTTTCTGTTCAGAAAGAAATGACTGCAGAAATTTCAGCTCTTTCAATTTGTTCTATATTTGAAGTAAAACTACTGAGTGTTGAAACAAGACTATTTTTGAGACATGTCTGTGTTGATGCGGATGTTATAGAAGTTTTCTACTGTCAGATGGATGTCTGACTACACTTGGAAATATAGCAAAAATCTGACATTAGCTAAGGAAATTTTCCACGGAAAGGAAAAGACCAAACCACCAACTACTACAGACTTCTCTCCCTAAAAGGCTCATTTTTATGACCAGTTCTAATAATACAGTGAGCAACAGCAACCTGAGGAAGATTTGAAGGAAGAAGATAATTTTCTGCAAGGCCAAGTTTCAAAATTGCCTGGAAGAGGAAGCAGCTGACACCATGGATTCCAGTCCTTGGGGAATTATTTCTTGTCTTAATAGAAGATCAGACAACAGAGATAAATGAAGGCAAACACAGCATTTGTTCCACTTGGGGACTGAAATGAAGACTCAGTATGTAAATGTCACAGCATCATCTTGCTCCTAGTCCCCTTATACCAGGGCTATAGACACACCAAGGGATGATCCACAGGGACAAATCCTGGTGGGCCCTGGTGCAGGGCTGCTGTGTACCATGGTATGGGATCTGGGGAGGAGGAGGTGGGGGGATTTAGGTATCATTCCAGAAGCACAAGCAGATGAGGAAACTGAAAAAATATTAGGTCTCCTGGACATGACACAAATCTCACCAAAGACTTAACAACAAACCCATGCTGACAGTAACAGAGAGAGGATGGCAGCTGCAGGCATTGTAGGAGCAATTGAGGTAATAAACCAGTCAAAGCCCAAAACACTCAGAACAGAAGAGAAAGCAACTGGTGATCATAGTGATCAGTGGTCTGGAAACTCTTCTCCACTGCCTGTCAGTGAAAGATTTAAAGTGCATCAGAGTTTGCCTTGCTGGGGGTTTGCTGTTCTTACAGATTAACTCTGAGCTTATGGGTGAAGTTCTTAATTGAACCCTAAATAAGATGTAGTTTAGCAGCTATTAGAGGGCACAGCTAAGTGGAACAAATCACCAGCATAGCAACCAAAAACGAAATCAAATGTTTACCGTAGAAAATTAATGAAAAACATCAGCTCAGTCAATCACCTCAGAACAACACCTCAGAAAATGGACAGAAAGAATACAAAGGTGATGTATATTCCCCACGGGAATTCCTCAGATGCATATTATTCAGAATATTAACTAAAACCTGACGACAATACTAATAATAGATTCCAAACTTTGATACTTTATTATATTATATTACTTTATTATATTATGTTTTTTATACTACTTTTTAGTTTTAATTCCTTTTTTTCTAATGATAAAAAATTTAACTCTCTCAGGACACATAACGTAGGAAACATGTCATTACTTAAAGTATTTTACCTCTCCATTTATTTAGGTGTTGATAATGTTCGGGATAATTATGGGTAAGATTAGGCTTAAATCTGAACCATGTTTTGATTTCAGTAGTGCAATAATTCCTTGAGCAGCTCCCACACAGATACTTCAAAATTAACACTCACTGATAATCACATTACTTAAATCTATATCTAATAATATCTCTGCTGCAAATAATGGACAAATGAACTTAGAAAGCAGTTGATCTTGTAATATATCATCCAAATTGAATGTCAGAAGTCTTGTGGGAAGTTGGGTATTCTCACAAAATTCTGCCAGTTTCTTCAAACTTCTATT
The DNA here is from genome assembly GCF_965140245.1 of Athene noctua. Taxonomy (NCBI): domain Eukaryota; kingdom Metazoa; phylum Chordata; class Aves; order Strigiformes; family Strigidae; genus Athene; species Athene noctua. The sequence continues at coordinate 18,476,969 of NC_134045.1, forward strand.
TATTTAAATGGACCCGTAAAACTGTTTTAGATTTAGGGTCCCGCCCAGAGTTAAATTTAACGACGAAAATCTAATACATGCCTTTGATAAGTCTTAAGTTTCAAGTGTTACTCCTTTAAATTTTTATGATCTCAATGTACCCGAAGAGACTATATACACAGTGGAGACTCTCCTGCTATGCTTTCCATCATAAATGGCTCATGTTCTTTCTTTAATCTCAATTAAGATGTGATGCAAAATGAAAATGTTTTTCCTTTCCAGGTAAAGAGAACAGGACGGACACAATGAGGGAAGGAAGAGGGAAGAATGCTGCCTCAATGCAGGTTCTCTTCTGTCTATATTTTAGGAGAAACACCTTAATCCAAATTACAGACATCCGTTCAGACAGATCTGCTGATTCATCCAAACATGGCAAGTGGACAGCACCTTTGCTCCTGTTTTTAGTACAGGAGGTACCAAGAATTATACTCCTGCAATCTTTTGCTGCTGTAGGAGTGGGAGAGAAAACTAATTACTTCAAGTACATTAGGTACATTAGAAGGTTAAATTCAAATTTAATTTTAAAAATGTTACCAATGACATGGGATTCTTAATGAAGAACCTGAAAACCCCTTCAAAATCAGAAAGGAAAAGAGAGGCATGTAAGGGGAACTTCTTTTCTTTCCTAGCAAATCCATTATATTATATTTCAGCATATTGCTAAACACTGCATTCACCTTCTACTTTAACAGTGGCAAACTCAGGGGTCTCACATGAAATAGGCTATTTCGTTCAAGATGGTTTAAGCTGGCCTAAGGAGCGACAAGAGAATACAGTGAGCAGTCAGTGCTAATGACAGCATACCATTTTTATAGACTAAAGGTTGAGCAATGAATTTCAATTATAGAGTGTCAGGATGCCCAAATGCAGGTACCTGATAACAAGCCTGAAGCGCCAAGCTTTTGTAAATTTCCTCTTTAGAATTTCAGTAAAGACTTGTAGCCTTTAGCACCGATTTATTTTTTTTTTTTAAACCATAAGCCACTGGATGTAAACTTTAATGAGAAACTTCATCTTTACTTCCCTTCAAGAGAAATTGCGTTCAAGGTAAATGAAGCATACTTATAAAATATGGACAGTTATGCAATTAAAAAAAAAACCAAAACAAATTCCCAAACAAACTCTTTGCTTTATTTGTGCCTGATCCTAATAAGTATCTCTTATTTAATTTGTTTTTAATTTAGCAACTTTTAGAATATGTTTTTAGTTAAAAGTAGCAACTCTTATAACAGATTTTGTTAATTTAGAGCAAATGCCAACATTCTCATCATATAACACAATCATGAAGAAATGAAATTACATAAGAACTGAAAGATTTCAGTCTTGACTTTGTAAAACTTTTGCGTACTCTTCTGAAAGTTTTCAATTCAGTCCTTCCCTTTCTAATCCTATCAATCAGTTTCCCCAACTAAAAAAGAATTAATTCTATATTTAATTCTACTTAAATATTTTTAAAAATACATATTTTATGTGTGGTTCCTTCTTTGCTTTTACCTTAATCTTACATTAAATAATTATTTATTGGGACTTGGTTACTATTATTAATTATTTATCTTTCTCAATTTCTTTTTTCTGCTGAGTCCTCCAAATTTATATTTGGAGATAATTTTTCACGTGTAATTTAATGTTTTCAACAGGCCAAGCTGATGAAACTTTGAAGTTATGATATTTTTTTTAAAAATAAAATCTTGTTCCATAAAAACATTAATATTGTCTGAAACGAGACAATTTTATCAGAATTTTATTTGGAGGTGGTCCCCCCAAAATAAATATTTTCTATTTCAGATTATATTTAATTTTCACTATGTTTCGATCACAATCAAAAGAATGAAATAAAAATTAAATATCCTTTGTTCACCTTAGGCAATTTCTTCAAGATTTTCCTTTACAGACCCTCATTCTCTCCCAAACTAGTTGCAGAAGTATCTTTCTAAACAGTTTCTGAAGAATAGTCATATCATCTAATCCTGGGCATGTAATATAGGTGCATAAAATAGGAACATAAATATCCACTGGAGAGATATACTCGTCATTTCTTTCTAGTGGAGATTACCTCTTCTCACTGACTATTCTGGGAGCCTATACTTTTAAAATAGACATTTTACTAAAGGCAGGCAGTGTGAATAACCCACACAACGTAAAATCTCAAGCATGTAGGATCATCTCTTCACCACGTGGAAATGAGGAAGCAGTTTCAGGAAAGCATTATGCAAACTCTACAATATATTTATTAGAGTCTCCCCTTAAAAGGAATTATTTTAAATGAAATACCTGCCAAAGACTTCTGCTGATCCAAGTTATCCTGGGGGGAGGGGGGCGGGGGGGGAAGGCTTTGTTTGTCATACTGTTCTAGTCTTCTGGAAAATGCTAAATTTCTCTATCTGCAACTAATAAGGAAAACACACTTGAAGAAGTACTGATGATAAATGCAACCATAACTTCAGGTTAAGCCTATACAGTAATTTCTGGCACATAAATAAAAAGCCTGTCATTTTGCTTTTTCCAGCACTGTGAAACCAAATAAATATTTCTCACCATGAGTGAACTGATGTGAAGTATACTTAAAACTAATTTTTAAATTGTATTTGATGGAGACTCCAGCTTTGAGTTTCATAGCAGCCTTTCTGCAGGAAGTCTCTTCGGTAACAGGAAAATGCACTGTAATGATGTACCTACTTGAATTCTAATTTGACAATATTAACATATCCCAAACAGTAAAAAATTAAAATTTAACATCGAAGATAAAAATAACACAAGCATCACCCACCATGATGGGATTTGAGTCACCAGAGCACTGAAAAAGGTATTCTAGACCTATCCTGACCCGCTTCTCCCCAAAGAAACTAGAAAGCTTTATACCTAAGTGCTCAGTTTTTCTTTTTTTTGGGTTTTTTGTTTGTTTGTTTGTTTGTTTGTTTTTTTTTAAAAAAAAGAGAGAAAACCAGAACATTCTAAGATGAACTAAAGACAGAGAATTAAGAAAGAGCGAAAAGTAATCCTTCCCACCTGCCATGTGGGATGCATGTCATGGAGATGCATGTCAGCAACTCCAGGTTTGCTTGCATTTAAGACCGATCTGAACTGCAGCAAATTTAATCCTCTCTGGTCCATAGCAGGCTCTTTCCATCCCCTTTAAGGTCCAATCAGCAGTTTACTTCATCCCCTCCACAGCAGCTGCACCTTGTCGCCGTTCTTTTTGCACAGATCACAGTCCTTACATCTGTCCAAGGACATCTCTTCCACCTTATCATCAGAATGGTAAGGAATTGTGAAGAAGAGTTGAAAATAAAAAGGATTCTTTGAGGTCTTTTGACAACTTTCTAGAACTCAGCAAAGCATTGACAGGACTGAGATAAAATGGCTTACATGCTTGATAAAGAAATTAATTCAGATTAAGTGTATATTGTCCTATACACTGCATATCAGGAACAGTAATTTGGAATACGGTGGAATCGCTTTACTAGAGTGATGTGCTATGATGAGAAACTCCAGATAAAAGATAGATTTAATAATAGAAGATGTAGCTACCCTGAAATGATGTAATTAGTGAAGGAAACTGTGGCAAGTTTGTATGTTATATGAGGTATCTGCCTTCCTTCCCATTTGCACTTAAGATCAAGGTATCAATTAATTAAATCGGTTGAAAAATTTATATCCTAACCAATAAATGAGGAATACTGTACTGCTACCTTTGTGTTTACTTTTTTTAAAGAATGATTAATACAATAGTTAATTCCCCTTGCATTTAATAAGATACACTTAAACACTAAAATAATACCTCAGATTCTTCATCTATCTGAGAGCGGGTAAGTAAGGGTTACCTGTCCTTAGCTCATCCTGTAGTATGGCTCTGCAGGTGACATTCAGATCACATCCTGCCTTTTAGTATAGAATGGAAATGAGAAATTAAAAGGTTTCAATTGTTACCTCCCACACCTGTTGCTGCCTGACCATATGGGTGACAACTTGGAAGGGAAAGTGTTTGCTCCTTTCTGATATTATACCTATTATTTAATAGGTAAAAATCATTACTCCTTACTTTGAGATCCAGGAGAAAAAAAAAGGTTCATAATCCCAGATTCATATCCAAATCCAGACTCTTCCTCTAGTCCTGTAAGTGTAACTCATAAATAAGTCTACTTCTTGTTGCTTCCTTGGCAAATTCTGCATGAGCTACTTCCAGATAATCCCAGAGTCACCCACAAACATTCTCAGCCATGTTTCTGCAACATATTGATGACAAGGGCTTGCATGGGGATAAAAGAGGGCATAAAATTGTTCTGTGAGTGGTACTTCATTAGCCATTACAGTAATAAGACGAGGCAGAAGAGAATCCTTGGTCTATCTACCAGAGCTGTCTAGCTTCTGCTGTATTAACAGCAGCAAAATACAATTGTTCAGCTTCATGACAAATGAAGGCAAATAGGACTGAATCCACCTGGGGAACTGATCTGCTAGAGTCATTCCTTACAGTAGGACTGTGCTTTAAGTTGTCACATCAAGCCATCAGTACACTCTTCTTTATCACGAAGAGCCTCCCATATTGATAATATTTATCTTCTGCTTGCAATGGTTGATCTTACTTAATGAATATTTATCTTGCGTAGTCCAGGAGGACATCTTTGTGATTATTCATACAATGCACTTTATTTTATTTATTTGATTAGAAAAAGAAGTAGTCTTATCTGAAAACTGTTCCACATGGATATTAATTAAAATCCAATACTTCTTAAGCAATGTTAAGCTTCAAATATTTCCTTCACTGTATTACAAAGGCAGCAGGTTCTGATTGCTCATAAAAATGTGTGTATAGCTAAAAATTCAGATTATTGGATGAATACATAACATGGCAAGACACACACACACCAATCTCTGAATTAAAAGCAAGAAACAAATGTCTGTTTCAGTGACTTATTTGCAGCGATAAACTTTTAAACTAGAAACCTGAATATCCACAATTACCATAAGAACCCTAGTGGAATAATTATCTCTTTTCATAGTATATTGCACTTTAAAAATATTATTATATTTTTAAATTCAATAAAATTATGAAAAACAGTATGTCAGTTTAATAAAGCAACTCACAGAACTGTAATCTCAAAATATGAATGAATTAAAGTCATTTACTCTGATTTCTCTGCCCACATGAGCAGAAAAACTGAACATCTGAATGCTCCAGAACAGAAAGTAATATTAAACATAGTCTGTCATGGTCTAATCACTATCTCATTAAAAACAACAAATAACTGTAATCTGCATCTTTTATTGTCAAGTGTCTTATAAATCATCAGTTTTCATTGTGCTACAGGTACAGCATAGGTAAGAGTCTGCACTGCGTTATCCTGGACTATGGCTCTCTACTGTTCTGGCTGTGCAGATGTTCAGCTGTGGATTTCTCTCCCTCCTCTCTTTTCCAAGCCTTCAAGCAGATTAATTGTTCTGTTTTCCATGATAACTCACTTTTTGGACACATACATTAATGTTAACTTTGAAAAAAATCCATGTCCTCAGTACAAATATGTAGGAAAACAATATATAACATCTTAATCCACCATGCCAAACCCTAGGGACACTACTTGTTCTCTGAACAGCGGCTGCTAGAGCATACTGCAGCCCGGTATCAATGTAGAGCAGCGCTGAGGAATTCTCAGTGCTGGCTTATATAAAATTCATAAAATCTTTGTCCTTTCACTTAGTTCAAACCTCGTGAGAACAAGTATCCCTATTGACCTCAATAGTCATATTATACAAGTAAACTGATTCAACAAATGTCCCTTGAATGAGAAATGAGTTTGTAGTCAAGTCCTTTCTCAAATGAATACACCTGCTGTATAAAGAACGGTAGCATACAGAACTGTTGTCCTTTGGCTCTTCAAGATATTTCCATAGAGTAGCCAAAAACTATTCTTTCAACATTTTAATTCAGACATGATGAAATAGTTTGGCAAATCATTATGTTGTCACTAAAGCGAAACCTTAATTTTCAAGTGCTATAAATACTAGTAAGGGGAAGATGCAAGGTGCTTAAATTCAGTATGAAACTTCCTGTTTGAGAAACTGCACACCATAATTTTCCACACACCATAGTGAAAAATTAAAGAGTTTGTTCTTCCATCAACGAAGAATGGTGTAAAAACACTTCTCTGCTGTTAGGAAAAAAATGCACATTATTAAAACCTGATTTCATTCTGACTGAAACTAGATGTGATATAGTTGCAGATGTTTGCAAAAATTAAATAATGTCATAGAAAAACATTCCCCCTTTGTTACAGGAAGACTTGTCCAAAATTCTCAGCTGGATTTTGTCTAGGGTTTTTAATGACACAGTATGTTATTTTTTCATTACATCATGAACAAATAGATGCTTTTGTGCCCAAAGAAGGAACTGTCACATTACCACACCTGCAGTGGTATTTCAGTCTCTCCATTGCCTCATTCTGTGTGAACCTTTCCCATATCTCTTGAGAATTTATTTGTGAAATACCAAAATGATAATATGTTTCTGAAAAAAACTTGACTAACAAGTAAATAGCTTTGAAGATCATAATATTTAGAATAGCACAATCAAATTATTTGTTAATTGTAAGCATGCTCCTACACAGCCTAAGAGATTATGAAATTCATTTCAACAGGCCTCCAGAATAGTTTAATTTTTAAAAAACAGATTCCTGTAATAAAAATGATAACAATAATAATTCTTCCATCAATCATGGAAAACATAAACTGACCCTGTGTTCAAGACAGGCAGGCTACTTGCAAAATGTGTCCTGTAATATCGGTGGATATAACTTTTAAATAACTAAAACAAATAAAGCTAGATCCCCATTTCACCCCTCCTTTCTCTAAAAGGCATGTTAAGTTCCACGGTCAAAAGAGACATGTAACGCTGGGAACAAAATCAGAACTCATAAAATTAATGGGGAAAAAAAAAAAAAAAAAAAAAAAAAAGGCTGGATAGGACCTCAAGACATATGCTAATCCTCTTCTATCCCCCCAAATAAACCACAATTATGTCGTTTCCAGTAGGTACTTGTCAACTCCACTGTAAACTATTCCTAAATTTGGAGACTCCATAACCTCCTCAGGCATTCTAGTTCAGCAACAGCCTACCCAGCCATTAGAGTATTTTTTTCTCATTATATCTAACCTAAGCCATGCTTATTAATACCATTATTCTTATCCTCTCCGTGATGGACGTAATGAAGTAACATATACCTATTCCTTTACAATAACAGTTTTTGAATAATAAAACTGTCCTGGTTTTAGTGTTCTTCCCTCAGGCTAAACAACCTTAATTAATTTATTTTTTTTATTCAAAATATATACTCTGATACCTTTTGAAGCTGCCTTAGCAGCTTTTTTCAACTGGGCTACAAGTACTTGTCCTTGAAGTCCTATGCCCCAGACAGGACACATTACTTCAGTTTGGTCTCACTAATTCTAAACAGATTTGAAATATTACTTCCCATCTTACTCTGAGTCCACACAACTACATGAATTTACATCTCAGTGAAGCTGAGACAGGAAATAAAACAGATGAAATAACTGTTCTGCAGTTACAGACTTACCTGCTGTTTTGTTGAGATGTATCTCTTTGATTCCAAAAATCAAAAGGCATTTTCTTTTTCTCAGATCTAGAACTGTTTGGCATTTGTTGTAAAATAGCTTCTTCTCACCCTGATAGAAAATGACACTTTTTTCTTTTTCTTAATTCTTCTCAAAAAGCATATGAAAATTCTTAGATGAATAAATTTCATTTATGACCTACTAGATCCTTATGAAATACCCTCTTAACAAAAACATAATTATACATTTGTCCTTTTTCTACTTTGTCTGTTCTTTTTATATAAAACAATTATTTTGCCCACAAATATAAAATTATTAGGTTTTTATTTCTAATAATTTGTGAAGATAATTGCCAAATTGTTACAAATTCATTAAAAGTGATTTTGTACAGCTGGCTGTCCACAGAAGGAATACAAAATATGTTGCTTTTTAAGCCTATGCTATGAATTTCAAAAGCTATTAAAATAACTTGAATAGATATTCAACACTATGCACATTAAACACAAAAGCGCATTAATAATTATTTTCATTCATTTCCTAGGCAACTTATTCCCCTAGGCTTTTGGGGCTTGGGTATTATTTCAAAGTGTGTAGAAAACAAAAATAAAATGTCCCAGGAATCATTACAGTGACTTGCAGATACTTTATGCCATGCTAACTGACGTCACACATCATCTCAATGTGAACACAGAGTAGACAGGAAAGATAAATACAGTTGAAGTAACATGAATTATCCTGTAGTTACATACACAATATTTTCCTGTAAAATACCGATTTTATTCCAGAAATCAATGTTTTTCTCTACAAGAACACCACCATGAGTTTTAGAGCTGATCCAAAATATTTATTCCTGCTGCAGATCTATTCAGCCAATAATACTCATTTTTTAACCTTTCTTACTGCTCAAAAAAAAAAAAAAAAGGTATGACATACTTGTGAAAAATCAGAACATGAATCTTATCTGGAGTGTTTTAAGAGCAGTTCACATTCCTCTTTCCAGGCTAATGTTATACATTACTTCTGATGCTCTCAGATATTCCCACTGGTGAGCAGGGACAGTGACATAGTGAAAATATGCTATCAGCTTGGAGCACAGGAGAGGATAAGCATCTCCTGTGAGTCACACGCTAAGGTCCAGCCAACACAGGCTATTGTTTCTTCAGTGAGTTACTTGTAGAGGAGTTTAGAATAATAATACAGAAAGAGTAACAGCAGTTTTAGTACAATATGTACTACTGCATAAGATGTTAATAAATAATAATTTAACTTTTACATTGCTGTTAATGCTACAGGTTTCTACTAGTAAGTGGTGTGTTACTAGTAAGTAGGAAGCACGCCACAGCTTCAGGTCCTCATTTTTCATGTCCTAATCAAGGAAAGCACATTAAGGTTTCCCACTAGTTTTTTTTTTTTTTTGAGGTCACAATAGCTGCAACTCTTCTTATGTGACATCGGACAGAAAAATAAACACCAATGAATGTATGGTGCAGGCATTTTTATTTTTAACTTTTATGAGAATTACACTATACCAATAATGAAAGACTTTGGATACACTTTGAAACACAGAAACAGTAAATGGGATCGATGCCATATGTCTCAAAATGTCTCATTTAGGACCAAAAAACAGCTCTGCTGTGCAAAACACATTTAACAGTTTTTGGGAACAGACCTGTGAGTTGCCTGATTGTTCCCTAAGTTCTCTTCAGCGAACAAAGCACCAGACCAGAAACCATTCCACAGTATGCCGCCAGGTCGAGGCCCAGCCATCCCCAATGACAGACCCTTTACCAAGCCCCTCATTCAGCTTGTGCCTAGCTTTCCGCTGGTTTATTTGTTAATAAATGCATCTAGTCTACCACGTGGAGAGACATGTTTTTTCCCTTTTGACAGAGATGAGTGGGAAAAACTGCCCCAAATGAGATTTGTGCATGTTCATACTTTTATCTAGAGCAGTGTCATACTTTTTAGGCATGATATCCAGACTCTATCCTGTTGTATCGACACTCATAAACTGACCTGTGTGAACTCAAACTCCCCCAACATCAAACTACAAAATGGTGAGTCCATCAAAATATATTGGAGATGCTGATGACTGAGAAAACTGCATAAATGTTGCCTCGAACATACGCTGAAAGTGGCCATAGGTAATGGATTTCTCCAAGTATTACATTATCCTTGAGGGTTGACCTGTGGTGCTAGAAGATGATAGACATTCAATTTTAGCGTTACTGCTTTTAATCAAAGGTTGTCAATCACACCATATTATCTCAACCAAAATTAAACAGAGGCTTGCCTATGTCAGCAAATGCTCTCTGTTAATGGACAAGTGTTTCATATGTTGCTTTTTTTGCATTTAAGTCCAAGTTTTCATAAAAATATCCTGGGATTTTAGGATTTTTACTAACATTCAGTTATCAGTTACAAAGCGCATCATATCCTAATGGAAGAATTTATGAAGTTGACATACTGCTGACATTAAACCAAAAGATTTTATTTGTTTCTAAAAGTTCAGAGTGAAAAGTATTAAAAAAAAAAAAAAGTTACATAGAATCGAGCTTAATGAAAGTTTATAGAAGGTGAAAACTGTTCAAAATTACCCTTTGGGGTTTTTTTAAGGAAAAAAAAAGAATTTAAAGTTAAGTGAATTTGAGATGTAATAGTCTCCTTGAGGTTCGTGCACATGTATAAATGAAATTTACTATTTCACTCAATTGGCTAAAAAAGCCTTTATTCTAGACACTGACCACTAGCCACAAACAGCAAGTTCCCAGACAACCGCTTTTGCAAGCCAAAAACATACCACAGCTGCATGAGCAAAGTCCGCATGGGTCAGTCACTTGAGGATTCCTGACAAAGTCTGGCTTACTTTCTACTTACTGAAATATCAGGTATATGTCTATGATAATTAGTAAATGTACATCTCAAAAATACAAGGGTACAACAGATTTTTTAATGAGAATGTTGAAGTAAACGATGTAAACACTGGTATATTCAAGTAAAAAATAACGTCCTAAACTGAAGCTTATTTCACTTGTTCCTTCTACTCGGTGTTAAGACACTTTATGTATAAACTAAATAATACACACCTTCCAGTGGTCTCATTAACTTTTGATTAGTTATACAATGATACAGTGATCTGTATTTCAAATAATGGACAACAAAGTCTACCCTTTGTTTTAACACTGCTTCATCTCTTCAGTTATCTGAAAATTTCTGGCTTAAATGTATTAATTAAAATCTTTTTCTTCTTACATTAACGTCTGTTCCCGATTAAGCGATCACCATTTAAAAAGTCAACAACAAAAATCATGTTTTTACTATAGCAAGAATAAAATAGCCCACTGTATGACTATAAAAAATAAAAGTGCTCACACTGCAATAATCTGAAAGGCTGAATTAGGCTGGAGACTGTAGTTATTAAAGGAAGTCATGCAGAAACATGCCCTTTAGCATGATACTTATTCTAAATTATATTACTCTTTTAAGTGCTTATTTTACCATGTGAATCTTTAAATTAAAAATGAGGCAGTTTTAGGTATACCCTGGAATGGCTTGTTTTCATCTTGTTAACCTGTAACCTTTTATCAAATAAGATCAGCCAAGTTCACTATCTATGCAAAACAGTTGTTCTGTTTGAAATCCATCACCTCTCCTCTCACTTTTCCTTCCTTCCTTCCTTCCTTCCTTCCTTCCTTCCTTCCTTCCTTCCTTCCTTCCTTTCTTTCTTTCTTTCTTTCTTTCTTTTTTTCTTTCTGTACTTTCTTTTTCTTCTAAGCCTCAGGTTGTTTCCTGCACATTTAGAAACACATGCAGTATAACCCCAAGAGATCAAGATGAATGGGAAGACAACATGATCTGTTCTGGGCTGGTGTGGTGTGCTGTAGCTAAGCCTGACCAAGGGCTATATGTAGTTATTCTGCTTCAGCTGCTCCATGGTTGCAGCAACACAGGATGTCTTTGGTTTAGTTTTAAAGGTTCAGTTTCTGCTGAATGAGACTGCATCAAGGTCAGAGTGATTATTGTTATTTATTATTATTATTATTATTATTATTATTATTATTTTAAGTATCAATTTGGAAATTAATATAGTCTGGAATATGGAGAAAACACAACAAGATTGTGGAGCAAACATACCCAGGGACATTTCTGTGCGAATTTCAGTTTATATATTTGAATACTGGTCCAGATTTACCCTATGAAATGGGAGAATGAAACACTTCTACAACCACCCAGTAAATGACTTCCTGGAAGTGTCTAAGTTCTCTGAACACTGAGTAAGCAGCAAGTAAGCAAGCTGTTTTAAGTGCAGTAGCAACCTAAAAGCGTCTGAATCAGTTTGGGTGTTTAAATACTGGCATGCGGGTGTGAGTTGTGTAAAATGACCACAGGCTTAGTTCAACTGACGTTTCAGTCAGAACAAGGGTCTGCAGGTATGTAGGCTGGAAATAATTTACAACTCTGCAGAAATGCAAAAAGAAAGTGCAAGGATAAATGGTGCTGGATATATTCTGTGAGTAGTCACAGGGTGGAGAATGCATTTTTGCTTTGGATGATACCTAAGTCTGAATCCAGTCCTACCTCACCATCCTTGGCACAACATTGCTATGGGATCAGTACTACTCCTTCCTATGTCCTTGGCCTCTCAGTCATGCTGTTTGGAGCAGAAATCATGCCATCCCATGTTTTTCATTTACAAAGCATTTATCACAGTAGGGTTCTGTCTCTGATTTGAGCCCCCAGTACTACTGCAATCCAAACCTAAATGAGAACAACAGCATAACCACAGGAAGAAGCAGGGGAGTTAAACAAAGTAAAGACTTAATACATGCCACATTTTAGCAATTCTCCTTAACCACACAGTTCAGAAGAGGTCATTTCATCTAGAGTGGTTTGATTATTGGGTTGTAATAGACAAAGCTTTAGTTTACCCTCAGGGATAAAAAATAGGTCAGCTTTTCATTAACAAAAAAAGAGAAAGAAAGTAGTTATTTAAAAATTAGTATGATATGTTAGATCATTAATAGCAAGATCATAAGCACAGTTAAGTAGGTAAGAAACAAGTTACTCTGAGGAAGTAGGACAGTGAAACATCATGAAGTGATTTAACTTACCTCTAATTAATGGAAATTCTGGATCTGTTTTATTCACACTATTTGTTTTTCCTTGTTCCTTAAACTTTGAAGTTGTACATCTTTTGCAGTCTGGTACACAGCCAACTAAGATAACTGTCATTTGATAATAAGCCCAAGTGATAAGTTCATTCTTACTCTTTTGGTAGCCTTACATTGAAATCTATTACATCCTTCCTACATCAGGATTTTATTGTAAATCCAAACATAGATTCCTCTTTATCTTTTTTTTTCTTTCCTTTTTAAACTTAGACTATTGGCCAGAAGCAAAGCTGCTGCTTCTTTTATTGCTACACATCAGTAAATCTTCTCCTGCTGCCTAAAGAACTAAAATACAACCCGAAACTGCCTTTCTACTTCAGTGCATGAAATTCTTAGTGGCTGTTTTGTGCTTACATTCTGTTGTCATCGACCATTCTCTACCTGGAAGCAGAGGAAATTTGTTTTTTTCACTTATGAAGATATTTATAATGATTTAACTATAATTTCCCACAAACCCAAATCACCTATTGAACCATCATTAGAACTAAATCTTCCTGGTTTGTCTACAGTATTTTACTGGGCATCTCAGATAGAGCAAATATGATAATATCTAATTAATGATGTCCTGCAGCTTGTCTTTTACAAAAAAAAAAAATACTTGGAGCTCCCATGCAACAGTTAAAATTAGTTACTGACAAATAAGAATAACTACAGACTGAAGAAGTCCAGCTCATACAGTCACAATGAGAAAGGGCTAAAAGAACACTTCTCTAATTCTTGTAAAGCAGAATGTTGCAAGAGGAAACTTGTATTTTTATATATGAGCCAAAGTGGATGTTAATTATAAATGAGGAAGATAAAGTGCCAGAACCAGATCTGCATTATCATGCAAAATGTGTAAGAAACTGAGACACCTGAGCTCTGAAGTTATATGCACCATCTCTGCAAGTTAACTGAAAGGAGGATGGAAATTCTTTTAGAGCTGTATGTGTAGCTTGCTTTTTTCTCTGAAAGTAGAACTAACAGTTGAATTTAAATATTTACTCCAGATTTTTTATGTTACTGAAAATTATTTGCTATATATTTTTCTCTCTCATATGCCTTAGTGACTTGCTGGATTGAGATAGAGACAGGGAAAAGAATTTTAGGGAAACATTTGCAAGTCTAGTCCTACTTTATTTCAGTTAATAGAAGGAATGTATTTTCCTAAATTCCATGGAAATACATATGCCCTACTAACATAATGTTGCACACAACAGCTTGATAAATCTGGAAAGGTTTAAGAATAAAGAGCAAGAATGAAAGATCACTAAAAATATTACTGAAATAGCATAATCAAGCAGACTTTTAAAATATTTGAAAGTACATAATCCTATTGCTTTATCAGACCAGGCAAAAGAATTAGAACAATCAGGACTATACTACTAAAAAAACCCAAACATGTTATTTTCTTCTTTCAGCACAAGGTGGCCAGACTTATATCTTAACTTTTCAATCAGATTTTAAGAAATGTCACCAACAAACTTCAAACATTAAGAAAATATATTTTGAAATAAACTTCAGTATGAGAGCTTGAGTGTGACAAATACAATTGTGTAAATGACACTTCTGTCATAATACGGGAGACATTTGTCATTTCAGTGCAAGCCATGAATGATGACAACAGTAATGGATAATAGGATTAACTGCTGGTCAGAAGGTTTAGGACAAAAATCATAATATGTCTGAAAAAAAAAATTATTAATCACACAATGATTGTTCCTTCTTTCCCTTAAAGGCAATTAAAGTACATAGCTATTGCATGATGTAGGATTCAGAGGGACAATTCAGATTTATCATTTACATGATGGGCTTCATAGATCTAACAATAATTATAGGGTTTCAATATAGCATATGCTAGAGTCTCTTGTTGGAGTCATTATAGGAATTTCACCCTGGTAGTGTTTCAGCAAATTGCACTAAGTAATTTTAATCAGTGCAGGCTATCAAAAAGGACAGGGTTGGGGTAGGGACCATAAGTTTCCAATTGCCTCATCAGACTTAGTCAAGATTAAAGAAAGTATCTGAAAGAAATCATGTGTGCAGATTTATAAAAGGAACAGATCCTTGTTTAAACAACAGCAAAAACAGGTTAACTTCTTTTAAGTAGACATTTTCTCCATCTGTCCTGAGCATGCAATGTGTCTCCTCTACTCCCCCTCAGGCCCACCAACCACCATTTGAAATATTTCAGTTCACACTGTGGACTATTAGTGGTGTTGCCTCTTGGACCTCTGTGATACATTAACTTCATCTGTAGTAATTCCGTGTCTCATTGGCAGATGCAGACTTTCATTAGATAAATAAGTGAATACATTTAAAAAATTTTTACAACTCTTCTCCCTCCTCCATCTATTCAAATGATACATCAAAGTGCTAACTTATCAATTAACAAAAGATGTCACCGTGAAAAAGTAGCAACATTAGCAAATATAAAGCTTGTTTCCTTCAGTCTGTACATTTCTGTCACACTTAATGCAAAGCAAAGTCACATACCTATTGTTTCAGAGTTTGCTTGACTTCGCAAAGGCAAATTTACATCCTTTCTCACTTCCTTATTTTCTACTTTTTAACATCAGATTTTGTTACCATTGTTACAGTATTGGCCCGGTTAGTCTAAGGAAGACAAGGCCTCAGCTGAAGGAAGAAAAAAATAACCATCACATCCATCCAGTGGAAGGGATCTTTGCTGCAGTCTTTACAGGAACCTCTAGATAACTTCACTTTCATTCCATGCTCTTCTTTTTCATCTGGTATCTGCTGTCCCAGAGGAGATACCAGGGCAATGAGGTTTCCAGGTGGGCTCTACTTCCTTTCCATATAGAACTGTCCACCATAATTTCTCCACTTTGGTGAAAATGAAGATCCTTCTCTTCCAGGACAATAGAGCCTAGACACTTTCGTCTAACTGCTCAACACAACAAAGCTTTTAAACAAATACTTAACTGGAAACTCAGGAATAAGTCCAGAAAATCATGTAACAATGTCTCCATTTTCTCCTGTCTTCAGTCATACCTAGTATACCAGTATACCAGTTAAGCAAATGATTAACATACATATACATATGAAATACTTTATAGATAGCAACAAACACAAGTCACACATTTAAAACTGAGCGTATAAGGTAAAGCTCCTTTAAGTCAAAGAATTTAAGTAATCTTGGTAACTAGAACTTGTATTCAACAACTTTGGACCCTGCTGTTGATGTCTGCAATTTTTAGGGCCTTGAAAATTTGCTAAATGAGCAACTCAACACCAAAAACCAAAGCCAACCAATCAAGAAACATGAGTAAAGCTGTTGCCTTGCAAGACTTCATTGCCCCAGAAACTAAGAGTCAGAGAAAAAAAAACTTCATTTAAACTACCTTTAAGATCAACTAACATTGAGTAACTCCCCTGGAAAAATATGATGAGTCATTTCAGTTCTTTAGACAGACCCCAGTAGGTGGCATCAGCTGGCCAGTAAAGTCATACATGCATTTTTTCATGTAGTACGAAACTGCAGCATGAGGAGGCACCTGTTAACAAAGAAGATAATTTTTACTCCCATGAGAAAAATGCTAGCCCCTGAAGGATGACCACAGGCATCCATTAGTTTGGTTCTTTTGAGAAACAGAAGTAGATCACAGAATCATAGAATCATTCAGGTTGGAAAAGGCAGAAAAGCTATGTCCTACACACTAGATCTTATTTTTACCTATAAACCTTTTAAAGTGTGAAAACACTTGCTTTATTGCAAGTGGGGATAAATTGTCCCAGATATGGGATGTATCCCAGATATTATATCCTGTATCTGGTACAAAAGGGTACCTGATTAAGGACTTGGAATCTAGGTGGTACTATAATACAAATAATGTTACTTATTAATAGTATATTTGTAGAAGATGAAGGAGAGTTCAAAGAAATTATATAGAAAGTATGTCCAGATCATGAAAAATTACTATATTTGCCTCTCATAGATGGAATATAAAAATGTGTTTACTATTTGATTTTAGATTTTTAAAATATACAAAATAAAATTAACCAAGAGCTCATCTTCCTTAGCTAATAAGAGGTCTGGTTTTTACACTTATACAACATGTAAAAGCGATAAAGGTAGTTGCTCTACCGTATGTTGTTTATTGAATAGAGTTTTCTCACTCATTCTAGTTTTCAAAACTGTCTGGGGAGTTCTTGTCTTGCACTTCGGATTAGTTAAAATACTTCTAGCACCGAATAATTTATCATACTACTCGAATTTGCTAATCATTCCTGTAATTAACTCCCTAGATCCTATTTTGTAAATTCATTGTTATCATCTATAGAATGATATGTCTAGAAACCTGCTTTTTTTGTGTGATTTAACAATCCCGATTAAATTCTATTTACACCTGCAGCAAATAATTAAAAGGTACCTAAAGGTAGCTTTCAATCTTCTCACTTCTTTATTCATTTCCTCAAAACCCGGAGGCTTTATAATGAAAAGTTAGTCAGCTATAGTGAACGAGTAACAAAATGCCGTTGTTCACAGTACATGTCTATGCAACTTTTATTAATGATTGTTCTTTTCACTTTAAAGTGTGTGATTCAGTCATTCACTTAAGAATGAGCTTAATGTTAACCACAAGAGTGATGCTGCTAATTTGTTTGTAATTTAGATTTCATATGCTTTATTGGACCTAAAGCAGCATTCAGGTCACTGAGCCAGAAACAGGCACAACTGAACTGCTAAGGGTATGTCACAGATTTGGTGACGTGGTTGACAGGAGGATTGTAAGCCTCTGACAGGGAGTGAAATCAGGTTGGTGCTTACTCTCCTGCACTAACAAGAGCATCTTCCACTGTTACTGAACTGCTTCCTTCAATTCCCTTTTCCTCCCAGAATGGAGGAGTGTTTCCCCCCTCAACAATACTGCGTGCACCAGAGCCTGCTGCTTGGCAGAAGAATTAAACCAGCCCTTGTCCCTCGGTTGCCCTGTTAGGGGGAAGGAGGGCAAGTCCGAAGTGGCAGCTCTGCACACGTACCACCTATGCAGCCATGGGACATTCTTTCTCAAAAGGGTGCTTGGCTGGACACCCTTCTTGTCACAGCTCCTGGTATAGGGCCAAGATACTAAGCCTCCTCCAAATGAAATGAAAATTTGAGGATTCCAGAAAGACTCTCCTCTCTACATGCCTGCCAATGCACCAGGCAGTGGCTGAGTGAGTACTTGTCCCTGTTCCCTCATATAATAGTGACTTTGGAGCCCCAAAGGTGGTAAAGCAGAAAAAGAAAGATGAATGAGACAAGCTGCCTGATGTTACTTAATTCCATTTTCTGAAAATATTTTTAAACTCATCATTCAGCATTCCCTCCCAGGTACCTGCTAAGTGGGTCTAAGTTTCAAAGTTGTTTTTTCACAACAGAAGCAGTGAATAAAAATGTGCTAGATACAGCGAAGGTTGGGATGTGTCTGCTTTTTGTCCATGCATCCAGCTCCAGCTGACTTCTTATATCAGTACACTGTCATGTTAAGTAAACTTTCTTTTATAGCTGAACTCACTGATATCATAATTTGAAGGAAATGAGATATTTTGAATCAACAGCATGAACTTCTATTTTTGGAACTAGCTGAACATGTTCACTTATCACTATTTGATAACATTTTTTCTTTTGCTGATTTATTTCACATGTGGTAAAGCAAAACTATCAGATTTCGTATTCCCACTTAGGAGTCCTACATGCTTTTTAAGCCTCTCGCATTCAAAGATTTCACAGCACCTTACAGATAAACATATATTTCTTTTCCCTCTTGCAAAATGATCTACACCTCTTGCGGTTGCTCCAATTGTTCTATAGCAAGGAATCTTTTAAGAGCTATTTTTGTGTTATTTACTGTTATAATAAATTCCATGTTTTAACTTTAATCAGAACATTTTGAACGCAGTCCAGTAGATGACTATTTTGATTTACTTTGCTGGAGACAAGCCGAGATACTTTAGTAATAAGAAGGAAGGGGGTTTATTTCACTGTCTGTTAAGAAAAGGATTAAGCAAATTAACTTATGAAATGGAAAAAGCACTGGAAGAACTAGATGCATAGATCTCCGTTCATGTCATCCATTCAGTTAAGAAAATAAGAAAGCCCACAGGCTGTGACAAGTATGGATATGGCTGACAACTAGTCCAGATGTTGATGGTCAAAAGTTTTGCATCAAACACATCTTTCAAATAAGTTTTTATGACAGCATCTTATACACTGTGAGGGACGTGATTGTGAAGGGCTTTCTTCATGGTGTACGGTACACAAGTACAAAGTGATTCCAATGCATTCTGACGCCAAGTTTTTCCACCTCTACAGCCATGGGCATAATGTAATTGTCTTAAAGGTAACCTTTATGAGGGCAGCTGTTATGGGACATTTCAATGGATATTTCCCTACCTTGGGTAGTTCTTTGAAATGGAGAATGTTTTCTAGAATATGGTCTGGGTCTCATGGGTAGAGAGAAGGAGCAGAAGATTGTTAAATAGGAAGCATATCTGCCTTTACTCACAAGTGGCAACAGAAATATTATGTCTTTTCTCCAGGTGTTCCTTAATGAGGTGGTCATGCCTACCCTCACTTCACTGGTTTTCTCAGACAATGGAAAACCATTTATAAATTCTAAATAGTATCATCCACATTTTGTATCTTCCTGAGGCCATGTTTTGCCAATTATCAGGCCTAGCTTAAAGGACACAGCCAGCATAAAGACGAACCAATCACCAAATTGTGTTTGATACAAAAGGGTCAGCACATGGGTGAGCGCTGGGGGTACAAACAAGTCAGTCAGATTATACATAATCGACATCAATCCCACTGACCCCAACAACGACACCACACGACCAACACTGGGTGGAATAAATGGTGACATGCAGTCTCCCATAGAAGGGACGGGAGACAACCGAGTCAATCAGCCAAACACATAAGACCAAGGAAGCCACACACTGAATCTCCACACAGCCCGCGTTTACAAGAGCCAGACCTGACTGGAGCCCAGTCCCAGGGAGGCGGGAGGTCCTTCCCCAACAGGGAACTCTGCACAGAGCCTCCACCCCACACACAGACACTGCCCTGCCTGCAAGGGGTCCCAGCTTTCATCCCCGAGTGGGACACCTGACCTTTGGTTACTGAATGCAGACACCTGGGGCTCCTTTACCCATGGCTCTGTCTGCCAGGCCGGCCCACCCTGGAGGGAAGCCTGAAGGGAAACTCATCCCCCTTTGGGAAGGGCTGTGGGAATCACCCACATGTCAACCTTAATTTGGGGCGTGGGGTTGAAACCCCAGTATTTCAGACCACCAACTACAAGAATACTGTGTAGGGCAAAATAGTGGCCATATACAAGTACTTTTCTTTCATAGCTATAAAAAAATATTAAAAAGGACACTATTCCATTTGAACCAACGTCTAAATTGTCAAATTATGTTCTGTTGTGTACAAGCACTACTCATGGTAAAGCTATTTTGCAGAAATAAGTAATCGCTTCTTGTAAATTACTGTCATTTAGTTACAGAGAACTCATTTTAGTTTTTCTGAGCACTCTCCATTTTTCTATTTCTCCTCATTGGTTTGTTCAGATAATACATTATAACAGTCATTAAAGAGTAAGAACAAGAGATTATAGTTAAAAAATCATCTTCCAATATGATTGCCAAAATTGGTAAATATCTGGTTAAATATAACAGAGATGCTGATCCACATGAGTTCCAGCATCAGGTACTCAACGTGAACTTTAGGAATGATAGATTCTAGATTTCCCTCCACTTTCAGATACACTTTAAACACACATGAACACAAAAGCAGAAAGAGTTTTTTTGTCATGGGGCACTTCACTGAATTGTTTTGAAGTATAGAGGAGAGGTTGTCCATAGACTACTAAAAATTAAACTTACATCATGTGTTTCTAGTCTTAGAAAACAGCAAAAAAATTACAGGTAGTTTTCTCATTCCAAAAGACTGAAATAGAAAGAGTTGCTTCTGATCAAACCTAATCCTCATCTAGGAATATTTAATTAAAAAAAGTACTTATATTACAGGAAAAGAAATTACTGTGATCATTATTGTGATGTTCTTCAGTAAAGAAATTAGCTATATATTTTTATTAAGTCATTTATATTAAGCATTTCCCTGCTAGAGCTTTTATTACTATTGGAAAAAATAACTCACCTCCTCTGCTGCATATTCATTTGTGCTTTAGAATTTCTCACTTAACAACCTCAGCATGCTCTATACGTCCACGGTATGTCTCAGGTATTTCTGACTGTGTGAGGGCTCAGTTAATTTAAACACCAGTGGACCAAAATTCTCAAAATCATATCAAAGCCTTGTGCAACTTGTTCAGAAGGATGAATTTCTCAGACAGGCAAGTTTTGAGTCTGAGCAATGCAGACGGAGTGACCTAGGGCAGAATATTCAGGCTCCACAGTGGTTTACAGTGACTGTGCTAGGCTGGTTTCCAGGCAGACGAAATCCAGCCTTTCTCAATCTACACATAGTCTGTCCCTATGTTTAATCCTATGTAGAAACTGGGACTGAACTCTGGACCATTACCTATGCTAGACAGTATTCAGGCTGAAAATGGAAGTACATTTACTGCCAAATTCAGACAGATGCTACCCTTGTATCAAGAGTCTTTAACATTTATACCTAAAACGTTGGAATTTAATTTTTTCACAACTGTTCAACTTTGAACATTGAGGATGAAGCTTCCTGCACTATCCTCAGTCTTTAAATGGGGTGTTTTATGTAATTATATACCAAGAAGCACATGATTTCTCAGCTGCATCATTCCTTTAAACAGTTACCTAGAATCAATTTATATTTAAATCTCTTTTTCCATATCCATAAGAATTTCAGCTAAATTTCTTTCAGAAGTTGGTAAAACATTCTATATAATTGAAGTTAAAATCTCCATTTATTTCTAGGTTTAGATGGAGATTATATTGCTCCATATTTGAAACATTTATATGTAATGAATAAGTCGGCTTTTTAGTAGCCTGCACTATATTATTTGCTTTCAGGCAAACACAAAAGTGTAAAATATTTCTACATTGTAAGCCTTCATTTTCATTTAAAGAGTAATTTTAAGATAATAGGATTTTGAGGACAGAATTGAGCCATGGACTAGCTGTTTGCCAAGAACTGTTCTCCTAAGCAGGCAAGGCTGCTGCTTCTTGGTAAGAATTTCTTTTAATTCTATATAGATGACTACAACAGAGTCACAATGTGAACATTAAAGGTCACACTGAAATTTAGTAGAGAGATGAGAAATGCAATAATAAATAGAAACATGCACTGCCTATGAAATTAAGAAGGACTTAGTTAATAAACTACTAGATTCAATGCTGAAAGACTCTCTTTCTGTGGAAAGAATCATTTTTATTGGCAGTTCAATAGTTTCTCAGCATCTTTTGCACTCCTTTGTTTCACTTACAAATAAGGTGATTTCCTAAAATGAACATAGAATTGAACAAATCTTTTGGATAGTAACCAAACATGCTTTTAATCCTCTAATATTTTCTGTTTGTATGTGTTGAGAATATTGATAGTTTCATCCACCTTGAGTCTCAACCCAGAATATTTAGCCTCTGAGCAAGCTAGACTTGCTTGGACTGCTTGGTATTCATGCACAGACCAGCACTGTGGTAGAAGTGTACCATGATTTGTTGAAATACAGTCTAGGACTTACCTGCTAGTTACCATTTCTCAGATGAAACTGTTACTTATGTAATCATCTGTAGTCTGCCCCCAGTTAAGATCTAGCCTGTGAGGTTAAACTTCTGCTTGAGGTGGTTAAGTGCAACTGTGCAGATGTCTTGAAATGGCTAGAATACTCAACCCTGCATCTTGCCAGGGAGATGCAAAAGCTGAGAAAAGCTTTTAAAATCTCATATACCAGTATCTTTTTCAGTACTTCTAATATCTTTCAAGTTAAAGTTGTAAGATTAGCTTAGTCCACTTTTTGCAATGCGTCAAAAATTGCCTGCTTGGCTTTGCACCGAAATGGAAAAGGAGCTCTCATCATCAACACTGCCTCTCATTTGAGGGCTCTGGTTCTTAGAAGCTGCTCTGCTGTTAGCCCCCACCTCCAATTGTCATAGTCCATTTCATGGAAAAACATCAAACCAGCTAATTTAAACAACTACTGAAAATAATTTAAACTAGCAAAAGTTAAGGATGCTGTATCTTAATTTCCATTACTTCTTAGTTGTCAACTGGTCTAGATAGAAGTAACTGAAACAATACAGATGTGCCCCAAGCATAACAAGGAGACTGTCTGGAAGAGTTAGGGAGAGTGCTGAGACTGAGTTTATAAGAGTCATCGAAGCAAACAGACCCTTAGATTTACAGGTAGGCAAAAATTTGCACACTTGCTTTTGTTTTTATAGTTGCAGCTTAATAGGGTTTCTCTGGAAAACTGCAGTGGTTTGGTAGAAGTTTGTCATATCCTGTATATGTGAAAGAAATAAGCTCCAAAAATTATTTCTTTCACAAAACTTTGCTTTAGCAGACAAAGTCCAATTAATTCTGAGTAGGTATTCCTACTCCGTCCCAAACTTCATCCTAGCCACATTAAAATGAAGAATTGACTTTTCCACGCTCTATCAGTAATAGATCTGAGGATATAAAATAAAGGTGAAATTGTGACTGAGATCTGGGATTTGAATTCCTTTGCAACTGCTAAACCAATATTTATCCAGACAAAATCTCATAAGGGTTCAATAAAAAAAAAGAAATAAAAAAAAATTACTGTAATTACATTCAATCAGAGCTATAGCAACTTTAGAGTCATCTCCCCCTGCCTCTTTATGTATTTCTTCATCCTAAATTTTATTGAGCTCCAGTTTAGATAGAGTGACAACTAATCAAAAGATATATCTGGTTCTGGAATGAGTGAATTCTATCATATTGAAATCCTTAGGGTGTTTCCATTCCTTACAGTGAAAACAGTATCATATCCAATACATTTAGGAATTACTTTGTGAGCCTTACATTCAGCTGTAACCATCTAGAACAGTTTTAATGGATTTCCCATGGTAAACATTAAGCTGAATTTTACTGACAGGGAACTGATTGCCTTGATCATCATTTCATCAGGCAATTGCAAGATTAGCACTTATACACTGCAAGGAGAAACTATGAACAACAACAGACTAGTTATCTAAATAACTTGCTGGCTGCATTTCCATCTTGATCCTGTACAGAACTATCACAACGGGGTTAATAGAAAACTTTTTTATGTTCTCACCTATAGTTGTTAATAGTTTTTTTAGAATTTTCAGAGCATTTATCTTTCATATAGTAAAAAATATTACTGTGTTGCTAATACTTAGAATATCAGCCTACCAATTCAGGAGAATATACCGAAAAGCTATGTTTTTGCATAGGTGTCAAAAGGATTCTTCTTTTGGTTCTCTTTTTACATACTTGTTTTAATCAAACTGAACAGATTAGGTCTGTATATGAAGAAGTTAAACTAATATCTTGCGTATGTTTGGAGTAAAGAGCAAGCAAAGGTGAAGTTTAGCTTGGAAAACAAAAAAAGGAAATCAAATCAGACTTCTCAGGAGATAACAGTAATTCAAAACAGATACTTTCTTTTAATGGGAGCTCAATACCTTTAGAGTAACTGATCCTAAGAAAAAACCTTTTCATTAAGGATTATCTGTCTCTTTTGCAGAGACATTATTGAAGATTAATGAATTTAATGAAAAGCCCCATGTAAGCATCAAAGTAAGAATTCTGTTGCTAAGACAGAGCAGCTGACTTCCTTTAGTTAAATCACACTGTTACCGTATGCATCTAATGCTGAGTGGGTGAGCATATTGTTTAATGGATAACTGTTCTCTCAGAACAATGAATTTGTGAAAAAAACTTGGCTTGTGTTTCCAGGCAAGAAAGAAAGTGAAAGTAAATACAATTAATTAATTCCTGTCAATTTTTAGAGAGGCTGTTACTACAAGAATGTTTAAAATAAATTGTGGAGCAATTCTTACTTATCAACCATTTATGTACTTCTGAGACACCGTGCTGTTTCTCTTCGGGAAAAAAAAAAAAAAAAAAGTTTTTTTCCTATTATAGTTGATATTTTTCTTCTGATTCAGTTCCAAAAACATATGGTAGAACCTCACTTTGGAACTGCACTGAGTGCTAGTGTGAGGTGTTGGCTGACATCCGGGGGGCTGAAATCTTCCAGCTTTATCCATTACAGGATCACACCACCACTGCAGTCCCCTGTGCACTTCCGAAGATAACCTCCACTCCTGCCTGACAGGCTGTTTTATCTTTGGAAAGGCTTACATGCGCTCAGGTTTACGTGAAAGAGAGGAGTGGATGGAAGTGGTTTATCAGCAATGACAGCTGAAATTAAAGCCTTACAGCAGAAACCTCTCCACCTACAGCTGACGCAGCCAGTGGGTTGTCCCACCACCAGAAGGGTATACGACAAATAGGTGTGGCACA
The DNA here is from genome assembly GCF_965140245.1 of Athene noctua. Lineage (NCBI taxonomy): Eukaryota > Metazoa > Chordata > Aves > Strigiformes > Strigidae > Athene > Athene noctua. The sequence goes on from NC_134045.1 coordinate 18,502,187, forward strand.
CCCACGAACCAAGCTTTTGGAGTCTCTGTACACTGAAGTAAAACCTAAATTCCCAAAAGTGCTAGCAGTGATGATTGTCATGTTTCTTGAACAAAAATAATTGCTCTCTGAGATAGAACTCTTTAAAAGTTAGGTCTGGCTCTGTATTATTCCCTCAGAATCTCAGCTCTTGATTGTATACCTCAATGTGAGATACACAAACATTTTTTAAGCTCGGATGAATAAATAATATGAGCCTGGATACGGCTCCAAATACTTTTCTCAGTACTGAGATTACTGGGAGGTGCAACTGTTGTAATGTTTACTTTGGAAATTAGGTAGATAGAAATAGAGAATGCCTATGCAGAAGCAGCAGAACAGATGTCAGACAGCAATGATGTACTGGATGGCTTAGCTGACCAGAAACAATGATGGTATTGGTAAACATAAAATCATTCTGATAATTTTGAATAATGCATTATTTGTGTTTTACAAAAAAAAAAAAAGGAAACCTTGGCTTTATATCATGTCATAAGGATTACTTAAAATTTATAAAACTAGAATGCCTCAGAAAACCTGTATGTAGCTTGGAAATGTAATATACATTTAGCTAAAGACAATAATACTGGAGCTATTGTTTCTGCCTATTTCAGTTTTTAAATAATGAAAGACTTCACCTGCCAAAAGTTAGGAGAAAGAAGGAAATTAAAGAGAGACATTTCACCCTCAGCTGAACTCTTTTCATTTTTCTGGCATCAAGTCATCCCCTTAATTGCCTGTGCGTTTCCTCAGGGGCTTAATATTATTTATTTTTAGTCCATAAAATTCTCAAAAATCCAGATGCTGAAGGTAATGCTCTATTGACCCTAATCTTTAGTATGAACAGATATACTGTATTGATTTCAGTAAGTTCAAATGATCTCTTTTTCCTCCGTACTCCCTTTTGTAGAAATAGAGAATGCATGCTGGCTAGTTTCTGTTGGTCAAATTTCAATGTACTTTCCTTTCCTTTTCTTTTTTTTTTTTTTTTTTTTTTTTTAAATTTTTTTAAATTTTTTATTTAACAACTGTAAAAACATGGAATATATAGCAGTATGTAAAACTATACCTTACTATTGCATTAACACAGCTTAAATGAATCCACTCTATTTTAGAAACCAAAATAAGACAATGACCTCAAACTTACTTTGTACCACAGTCCTGTATCTTCTGCAGATACATTTTACCAGACTTAACTAATGTGCCCACACAAAGCATGAAAATATCACTAATAACCTATCCTAAATAGTTTAGATAGACTTTAGTTTTAAATAGCTATTGTCCATTATAGAAGAAGGTATTGAATATCTACTAGTCAATCCTATCTTCTCAACAGAGTATAAGAGAATACTGAAACTATTGATCTCTGTAAATGCATTTAAGTTATCTGCATAGCTTTATTTAGTGAGACCACCACTTTCAGAAATGAGACAGATGACATTTTGATAAAAGTGTGCCTGCAACTTTTGGACTGTGTTTTACTCGTGATGAAAAACTATATATCCAATAAAGCACAGGTAGTACATGCAGTTGAAAACTGCAATGTGGTTAGGTAAACACTGGGAAGTAACATATTAAAAATAAGTTTCTCAGAGGAATTTTTTGATGCCTTAATTCTTAAATGCTTAATTCAGTTGTTTACTGGACAGACATTCGACACTTTTACACTTCTGTGTAAAACATGAGGTTCTGAGAGTTTTGAAATACTCTAAAAAATCTTAGATCAAGCTTGCTGTTCAGCCAGGCCAAAAATCTTTAAACCTATAAGGAATTCTTATCAAAGTAATCTCATTTTACTCGAACAAGAGTCACATAAAAGAAAAAAATGGTCCATCCCCAGTAAAAGGTCTGGTACTGCTACCCACCGTATCTGGGGAATCTCTCATTCTGAATTCTGATATAAATATGTAGATTCCAAATTGGTAAAGTTTCAAAAGCTTTAATGTGATATAAATGGAAATATTCACATCTTATTTACTCTGTAGTGAAAATAGTTTATCCATCCAAATACCTTATTATTTGTTTGGTTTTCTTCTCAGCATTTCATCAAATTATGTGTATTCTTACTGAAACCATTAGGTCTCTTTCTGAGGATTCAAATTAATGCCAGTTATTGTGGTTTAAAATGTATGTTAGAACGAGACCATATGAAAATGCCAGTCGTATGTAAAGATAGATATAGAAGTAACACATTCTTTTTTATAATTTTCTTGTTTTCTTCCATGATTGGTGGCTTCCCCCTTTCCTGATATCAAGGATTCTGCTGGAAAAACTCCCTTGATTTCTTCTAATATAAATTTAAAACTATCTAAAATAATTAATTGTGCAAATACCTGATTTTTTTTCCATCAGTTCAGTGATAATCTGGAAAAAAAAGAATCCACATATTGGACATTCAGCTGAACTAAGTGTCTCGGGCATCTGAATTTTTAGGGTTTTTTATTTAGTTATCAAACTGTTTTAAACTTTGAGCTAATAAAAAATGGATTTTTTTCCTATCTTGTATTTATATTTTTTCAGAAATTTTTACTGAGACACATTACTAAAACTGACTCAAATACATAGAAAATTTCTGATACATAGAAGGTATAGTTTTCAAGAAAGTTCCTATGAAATTTCTTTCCTAGCTCTAGCTGTAAGCTTTAGAAAAAGGCCTCCTCAGTCAGAAAATACTACAATAAGCTTGGCTTTCTGCTCCCACCTCCTAGCTTTTAGTAAAATTATCACATTGTCAGGAGTATTCTCCAATGCTGGGTTGGAATAGTAGTAGGGTTTCTTTTGTACCGGTAAAGGTTGATCACAGACTAAGACAAGAGCATAACTCCTTCTTGTACAGTGATGTCAAGGATTTTTATCCACAATAGATGTTAATTATGCCAATTATTACACTTAATATGCATATTGACTACATATACACATGTAGGTATATCTCTATGTACGAACATGCCATATATATGTTGTGTTTAGAATTTTCTCATTGACAGTATAAATATTCCTCTATTATTCTTTCAAGCAGAAACATAAAGTAAAACAATACGTGTCATATAGTCTCCTATAGAGCATATCACATGTAAAAATGGGGGGGTGATTTCCAGTAACAGTTGTTAAATAATTTAAAAGAAACAAGATTATATTTCACTTTTTGAAAACATCGTGACATGAGGAAAAAATTAATGACTTTTTTCTTAAAGAGCCTCTGGTGTCTGGCATTGGTGTTCCAAACAGCCTCTGGTGTCTGGCATTGGTGTTCCAAAAAGGTCTTTCCCATGATTCAGTATTGACCCCATGTATGACAGAAGCAATTAGTAGTAAATTACAGTATGCTGGTCACCTGGCTGTAGTCTAGAAAATGCCAGCAGTCGAAGGGTTAATGTAAGAGTAAAGGGTTAATATTGCTCCTCTCTCTTGAGCTGCGTGCAGTGTTTTTGGAATGTTATTCAAAGGCTAACCCTGTCCCTAACTAATTTTTTTAAACAAAGCCTGCAGTACTTGAACCTGTCTACTTCAAGCCTTGATTAATGTTGTTAACTGCTATTCTTGCTCTCTCCTCATAGCTGCCAGATGGAATGCTGAAGATTATTCTGCATCACTTAATTGGAGTTTATAATTAAAAAATGGTGAGTGTTATGGACTACGTTTTGCCCCTTTGATCCATACACAGACAAACAAGCTTCTCTAATCAGTAATTCCCCTATGTCCTTTTCCAGAGACTGAGATCATATGCCACTGATGTCTACACTATGTATTATTTTTACATCATTTCCAAAAATTGTGAAGACAATTTCTGGTCATAAATGTTCTTCCCCTTCAAAAAAGTAATCCTACATATGGAAAGATAACTCTTCATATGGCCTCCTGTGCATAACCTCCTTCAAACTTGCAGTAATATACTCTCCGTACAGAAAAAGCAATATATGCAAACTATACATACAGCTCCTGTAAAGTCAGCTCCAGGACATCTTTTTATAGTTCTGCTAAGGACAATTGTGAGAAGTGACTTTCTGCATCATTTTGGAGGACAGCCAAACTGAGCAAAGGCAATTATACCTCTGTTTCTGTTTGTAGCAACAGTCAAAACGTATGTGCACACACAGAGGAATGCATATATGTGGACAGAAGTTTGCATAGTGATTTTAAAGCAACTGTTCCTACATTTTTCTATGTAAGCAATAACATTGCAGGCAGACTTAACATAGGATAATGTAATATGCATCTGTTGTAAGAAATTTGATGTTCCAGGCTTTGTCTTGCTTCTGAACATGCATTGCGTGCCACAAAATACTTCTAAAAACCTTCAAATACATGTAAGATCTTCAGTAAAAAAACAAGCCACAATGACTGAAACATCCTCATTCAGAAAGAGGGAAGAAAATATGAAAGATATTTTCATCGGCCTTCAATCCTGTGGTAGCAAAAAGGCTGCTAGACTGTAATGCTGAGGTAGAGCAGGAAATCAACTCTGACTCAAAGAGACAAAACGAAAACTAAAACCCAAACCTGCCACTGAAGGGAAAACTCCTTCCCACTCTTTCCCGAGGTGAAATTGTTCAAGGTGACAGACTCAATCCAATTTAGTGCTAACACTTCTGAGCCCGCTAGAAGTTGAAGCACTTGCATACTCTGGCAGCAGGCAAGAGTCCCATAACCTAAGAAAGGAGTAAGGAATGTAAAGAAGAAAATTATGTCATTGTGAGCCACTGTGGCCAGAGAAGAAAGGAAATTCTATTAACTAACATAATAGAAATTTTTAAGTCTCTAAGCAGATAGGCATTCTGATTGTAAAGACTTAACATGTTATACTAACATCTACATTTTATACATTCTAGAAAAATATGGAGTCTAACTCATTTGCATATATTATTTTAGCTCTGATATGGGAATTTCATCCAGGGAAAATGCCTGGAAAAGTTACAGAACCTAGAAAAAGACAGGAAATTCCTACAAAGGTACCACTCAGAGAAATTAGAAGGAAATAAAAGACCAGACATACTAGAAAGAGCTGAGAATTTCTTAAAAAGCAAAGGCAAAATCCTAGACTGGATTCAGATGCAGGAAGTCCTAGAAACCTGTGTGAAAGATTCCTAGAAAACAGGGAATGCCTAAAAAGTTCCTGGAGAAATTGCTAGAAAGCTGAGTGTGGGGAAGGTCCTAGAATAGTTCTAGGACAAAGAATTCTTAGAAAGCCACAGGGAACTTCTAAAAACTCTCTAGGTCTATAAAATCCTGCAAAGCTGTGAGAAATTTCTACAAAGAGGAAGGTATTCCCAGAAAGCATGGGGAAAATTCCTATAAAGCTGTGTGGAAGTTCCTGGAAAGCAAAAAGTATTCCTTAGAAAAGTTTAAGATCTAGGAATCACTAGAAATATAAACTAAACCTGAAAAAGATTTTCGAGCAAGAAATGGCTAGAAAGTTCTGGATTACTTCTAAATTGGGTTCAGATCCATGAATTCCTAGAACACTGTATGGAATTTCTGGAAATATTCTAGATCCAGGTGTTGCAAGAATAACAAAACTTGCATCTATGAGATTTTTCTGCATCACAATACAACTCTGGGAATTTATGTTAACAAAGTCTAGTTTGTCTGGCTATTACTCATAAAAAATGGCAAGTAATCTGTTAATAAGAAATAATATAAAAATAACATGTTGGATTTAAAAGTGGTACATGCTTTGTTTTTGAATTCCTCTTATGCTCTCATATATATAAACACATATATTTCTAACTGATTGGCTTGGGGAGGAGTGGCTGGAGAGCTGCCAGTCAGAGAGGGACCTGGGGGTGCTGATTGACAGCCAGCTGAACGGGAGCCAGCAGTGTGCCCAGGTGGCCAAGGTGGCTGATGGCATCCTGGCTTGTGTCAGCAATAGCGTGGCCAGCAGGGACAGGGAATGGATCTGACCCCTGTACTCAGCACTGGTGAGGCTGCACCTCTATTCCTGTGTTCAGTTTTGGGCCCCTCACCCCAAAAAGGACATTGAATGACTCGAGCGTGGCCAGAGAAGGGCAACGGAGCTGGTGCAGGGTCTGGAGCACAGGTCGTACTGGGAGCGGCTGAGGGAACCGGGGGGGTTTAGTCTGGAGAAGGGGAGGCTGAGGGGAGACCTCATCACCCTCTACAGCTCCCTGAAAGGAGGGTGCAGAGAGGGGGGATGAGCCTCTTTAACCAAGGAACAAGCGATAGGACAAGAGGTAATGGCCCTAGTTGTGCCAGGAAAGGTTCTGACTGGATATTAGGAAGCATTTCTTTCCAGAAGGGGTTGTCAGGTGTTGGAATGGGCTGCCCAGGGCAGTGGTGGAGTCCCCATCCCTGGAGGTGTTTAAGAGTCGGGTTGATCCAGTGCTGTGGGATCAGGTGGAGTTGAGAATGGTCACTGTTAGGTTAGTGGTTGGACTGGATGATCTTCAAGGTCTTTTCCAACCTTGATGATTCTGTGATTCTGTAATTGTATCCTCTTTATCAGAATAGAATTTCCTATCTGTATGAAGGAGAAAGCATGTTAAGAATATGATGACTGTATATATGATACCACAACCAAGTCCTAAATTACTTTTTGTCTAAAGGAAGAACACTGTCAAACCTGATTTATTCCCATGAGGATTGCAGTCTTGACTCAGGGAAATATTTGAATACATGCTTTGTAAGTACTTAAATTAAGCATGTGTTTATTTGTTGCATTAAATAGGTTACTTTCTTAAAGGTAGTTATGTAATAAATCTGTATTAGTTAAGACAGCTTGTTAACTTTCACACATGTAACTAAAGGAGAATTATATATCAGTGCAAAAATGAAAAATGATAGTGTAGTAGTTTATGGAGAACATACAATATAGTAATAAAGTTGAAGCAGTTATTAAGTCCCACATTCAAGGTCAGATCAGAGTTGTTCAGATTCAGTTTGTGGACCTAGAGAACCTGAGATTTGGATTTATTTTCATTAGGAAATGCTATTAAATGCTGTGTCCCACTTTGATTTGTTTAGCACATGGCTGTTCTAATCTATAGTGACTTGTCAATTAGCAGATCCTGAGAAAGCAACAAAGGAAAAAGGACACTACAACCATATCATTTAGTATACATTGGGCAGATGAACTTTAAGATAAATGTTTTGTTCTCTGGACAGAAAAAACAGAACATTGTTTTCACAAAAAAAGTAAAACCTCAGAAATGAAATTCTGGTAATGGTAAATGACGAGCTATTTAATTACTTTACAGAGGGAAACCTTTTCCCTTAAGGTTATGTTGTGAAATCATTTTGTAATGACTAGATTTTGAAATTATTCACTTTAAAATGCTTTAGAAATATGGCACTATGGGACACTTGTTCTTTTGTTAAGCAGGCCTAGGATTTATATACTGAATATTTAACCATGTCATATTTCTTATGGAAGTATCTCTCTCCTCTCCTCCACCCCTCAATTTGTCTCATACTAATTCTTCTCTTCTATTGCTAGTTTTATTAGTCATGAAAGAGAAGTGCTTCAGAAGAAGCAAGAGCCAAACTGTTTAATGTCATGTGGAGCTGGAAGAGCTATGGAAAGGCTGAACAAGGATCCACAATCCCAGAAGAAAGACTAGATAACCCCTTGCATGCCAAGAGCAAGCCTGGACTCTCTTCAGTTCTGAAGGCTGAGAAAAGAACTGTGTATCCATCAGCTTATGTACCTTTCACGTCAGCAGACAGCGATGGAAAATCTAATATATAGATTTTCCTGAAAAAAAATTTGATCCTGAAAGTGGTTTTCTGTGTTGTACAAACCATAAAGAAACCTAACGTGCTGTTTTCAGCGGAGATAGAGCTAATTTTTCTTCTTACTAGCTAGAACAGTACTGGTTTGGATTCAGTATGGGATATGGTATGAGAAGAATGTTGATGATACACTGATGTTTTCAGTTCTTCCTAAGAAATCAAGGACTTTCCAATTTCCCATGTCATGCTAGGGTGCAGGTGCATTAGAAGCTGGGAGAGAGCACAGCCAGAGCAATGGACCTAAATTGGCCAGTGGAATATTCCATATCATATAATGTCATGCTCAGTATATAGATGAGGATTGGCTGGGAAGCTCTCTCCCTTGCTTCTGGGATGGCAGCTTTGGGGTATTCTCTTTGGGATCGCTAGCTGGGAATGGGCTGGGCATCAGTCAGTGGGTGGTGAGCAATCACATTGTACATTAGTCATTCATATTTCCTATTATTACTACTATTATTATTATTTTACTTTATTTCATTTTTTTTTTTTTTTTTTTTTAATCTCAACCTAGGAGTCCCCTTACCTTTACTCCTCCAATTCTCTCCCTCATCCAGGGGTAGGAGAGGGTGAGTAAAGAGCTCTGTCAAGCTTGGCTGCCAGCCACATTTAAACCTCAACACTTAACTACCTAGGCTAGAGGTAGCAAAGCTCAGCAACATTGTCCCTACAGGTTTCTACAAAATGCAGTGCAGTATTGCCCCAAAATGGATTTATTTATACATATTTAGGGCCCATAACTGATTAAATTGCTCTCACAGTACTGGAAAAATAAATGTGAAAATGTTGAACTGATCACACTTATAGCTTAATAAAACAGTTTTCAAGGAAAGGTATTCAGCTTTTAACCATAATATTTAGTGTTCAAGTATAATGAATAGATACTTGAGATTCAAATCTTTATGTGTAATTAGTTTAATCCATAAATTATAATCCATGAAGTTAATAAAAACAGTAATTTTGAAAATCAACCAACAGAGCCCGTAATTTTCTGCAGTTACTGTGCTCAGTAACAACAGCACACAAAAGTCAAAATGATGGTTGTTAATGAACGATGCTCATCTCTACTCATATTAAAACAAACTATTTGAGAAAACAAGGTCACTTTCACGTCACAGTTTTGGTTTCTTTGCCAGATTCTCTTGGTAACTGGTGAAGAAGGAGAAACCAGAAATGGAGAATGACTACCAATTCCTCCCTTGGACCAAGTTTATGTACATAGTCAAGATCCTGGCTAGAAGCAGATTTTCTCTGAATTTACTATTATTTCAGCATTTTATATTTTTCTATGAACAGCTATGATTGGTAATAAGACTTAGTACTAACCTATACTTAGCAAAAAGCATGTTTCTTTGTAATTAGGGTATTTCATTCCAATTTAGGCCAGAGCTATGATTGAGGTACTTACTTTTTCATTTAATTCAGTGTTTTTTCTTCTAATCCTCAGTCCTCATGGTTTTTTCTTTCATGACTTTTAAGGTCTGTAAAATACAGTTTTATAAGAGAGAATATGGAGCAGGAGGTCTGGAAGTGTGTCTTTATTTCATTTGTCCATCACCCATAGCTTAAATGAAAATGCTGCACTTTTTTGCGTATTTTTGTGAGAAGCAGGAAGACACTCTAGTGCTGGAGTTATTCTTTGTGAATGACAAAATTCAAACAACTTAATGAATAGTTTAGTCAAAAATAGCTTCCTAGTCCATAATCATGGCATATAAAGAAATCAAGTGTGTACCCTCGTTCCTTTAGATATATCTGCAAAATCAATGGATTTGTGGCACAAGACTACTGTCTGGAAGTCATTATGGGAAATTGTGTCAGGCCTTATCAAATTGCAATCTATAATCACATGTTTGATTACGATACCTTATAAGAACTCCCTAACATGTCACATACTATATTTCTGTTTTGTTAAAATTTTTAAATAAGTGTTGCTTGTTAACTCATTAAAGTTCTTGATACTTGTTGTGTTTTGAACTCAGCTGGTAGCAAATCACCACATGGACAGTTGTTTACTCCCCTCACCCCGGTGAAATAGGGGTGGGACAAAATAAAAAATAAAAAAAATAAAAATAAAAAAATTGTAGGTTAAATAACAAAAATTTACAAGCAAAAACAACAGTAATGATAGTAGTCCAAAACGGGTAAAATGCAGCAGTGGCTCTCCGAAAGGTGACCCATACAGAGCCCATCCCCATCAGCAATTCTCAACTGCTTCAGATAAACCCACCCAGATGACCCAGAAACCCAAACTGATACAAACAACCAACAGGTGAGAGAGCAGGCGCCTGCCTATATGCTGAGCTTTGTCACATGCCATGGGATGCTCCAATGATGGATCAGGACCCAGCCCTCCAGCTGTGCTCCCTCTCAGCCCACAGAAAGTTAACTCTATCCTGGCCAAAACCAGGACAATACTAGACAATCATTCTTGACTTACGTATAGATCTAAATTTCAAATGGACACCTGCAAAAACTAAGATTGTATATTGAAATTCACACCATTTAGTAGGTATGATTTAACCCCCAGCCTCACTAAAAACCCATAAGTTTTTTCACCCAACTCATGGAGACACGATTTCACAGGTTTCACTATAACAATGCCTATGCATTGCACAAATGGACATGCAGAAACATTTAAATAGGTACTTTGCTGAATTAGGATTAAAGCACATGCATGATACTTCTGAGGCTTAAATTTCAAAGGAGAGGGATTTAGCAGGAATGTTATGTGAACTGTGAGGTGTTTAAAGTTGACATTCTGTTCGCCACCAGTGCCTTGGATCATCACTTCATAAATTGCTTCCAGCTACAATCATATTTTTATTGTGATCCCCAAAACTAAAACAAGCAGTACATTTTTGTCAGATTTGTGACCCCATTCATAACAGCTGTGATCCATAATATTGTAACCATTGCTTTAGCTAGAAGTCCAACTAAGAGGCATGGCCTTTTTAAGTTCTAGAAAAAGAAAACACTTCTATGTGATGTATATGAGGTTCTGACTTCATGAGACTTTTCTAGAAGAGGTGAGATTCAAGAGATTTTTTTATGTTCTTTTGCTGTTTTCTTGAAAATATTTTTGAGCTGCTAACAAACATGTCTCACCTGTCTGAGCAGAACATCTGGCACATTACCTTGGGGTGTGAGTTATGTAGAATCAAACTGAAACAGATGTGGCCACTTATCTGCCACAGCATTCCTGTTGTAGTCAGGGCTCCTCAGGCAGTACTACAAAGACAACACAGCCTTTTCAAGAGCCTCTGAAAACCTACATGGAGTTAACAGAGTTTTAAAAATTCTGGTACCAATGTATCTGAGGAAAAAAAAATAAAGCCATTGATAGGTCACTGTGCAGTTGCTATTGATTAAATTGCCCTGTCCTCAGTACAGTAATATTTCATATAAATGCAAAAAATAGATTTACTTTGCTCATTATAATGTGATGTGCACAAATCTTTTATTCAAAATCCTTCAGTAAAGCTTCTGCATAATTAAAGTTCCTAATGCTTAAATACTCTTTCTGCATAATCATACAAAGCAAGCCTAGAATTGTATGGTCTACTTTGCTTTGAGAATTAGAAGAAAACACTACAAAGCAAAACATGATTTTTTAACAGACCGTGGTATAATGACTTTCTGTGAGCAAGGCTTCCATTGTGTAAAGTGTTTTAAACAACACTTGCTTTTATAGAATAATAATAGCACTTCTAGTTTTCTTACATTAGCCAGTGGTAGCTTTTAAAGAATCATAATATATCACATATACATTTTACTCTTTGTATCTGCATTATTAAACTGTGTTATGTTGTTACAGAGAAATGAAGAGGACCAACACATCAGCCTCACTGTTCTTTTTATGAAAATCAAATTCTGTAAAAAGTTCAATTTTTGTAAACACTCCCAAAGATTAAATATAAGAACTAGGTAAAACTGTATTCTGCTACTTAGGGATGTGCTTCTTAACACTGGTATGCCTAAAACATACACCTTCTCTAAGCTGCTTAGAATATAATATTGTTATAATCCAAGATCCTGAATGCATGTGAAAATAAAAATAGAAAATATGTTTTTTGCCACATGTAATTATTAGTCCCTCTTACTTTTGGTAAATAATTTTCATCTATGGTGGAAAGTGTAATACACCAGCTAGAAAGAAAGAATGGACATACTCCTTGCTATCAACAAAACCTGCCATTTCCTTTCAGCTAGAAAAACTTCAGAAACACACTTCTTTATAAGTAATCTGGCCATTCTATTCAAGTGACAATAGCTGGTTGCAATTCTCACAAAACAGTTATAGAAAATTTTCAGAAAACGAATACTAGCACTTAAATAATTTTGATCACACTGAGTATTGGGCTAATTTCCTTGCATTACAATAAGAGCTGAGCATTCAAAAAAATAATTGAAGACTTACGCTAATATGTGCTATGAAGAAAACAACAGCCTGCAATATAAATGTTGACCCCTCAACATTGACTTCAATACAGTATTTGTTTTGCAAGGCAAAAGGAAAAATTCTGGCCCATAGTTTTCAGTTCCATAAGTTTCTTACCATCTTGGCAATTTGTTGGTCCTCATTGTTTTCCTATTGTTAAAGAGAATTTGGAAGAAAATAAGTTCTGGGTTGATGGTGGTCAGATACCTCAAAGGAATCTAAGACAAAGGACAGGAAAAATGCAAAAATACACTTGAAAGTTAACACTATTAGAATCTGGCTAATTCTGGTTATATTGCTGTCATTTGCAGTAAAGCATCAGCCTGTTGCTGGAAAATAACAGGAAAGCAAGACCTGTTGTGGAGACCAGCCAATTAGAGTTATGTCTGCCTCTGTAGAGTGCTTGCATAAAAGGCTGATCCATTTTCACAGATAATCAATTTATAAATCACTGTAATAAGATGGCCATCTTGACAGCAGCTCAGTAGCATTCTTTCACATGTTCCAGTTGTATCCAGGCAACAGAGCCATGCTAGTCAGATAGAAGCAGAGGTGGGGATGTAAGGGTAGGGGTTCTGGCACATTTTCAGTGACTAAGGCGGGAAGGGCAAAGGCGTAAAGGTGGAGTATTGATTAACATTGGAATCTATTAGCATATTAAAATAGTTTTGTTGCTTGTTTGAAATACTCAACATGACCCAACGAATGTATAAAGACACACTGAAAAAGTATTTTAGGTGAATAGTTAACTCTGAAATGTCATCTTGCTTTTCTTTATTTTCCTTCCCTCTTCTACTCATCCTCTCCGCTAATTCATATTTCTATTGAATATTGACTTTATGGTAAGTTCAGCCCAATGTATTAGCCAAGATTGTAGTACCAGATGGCAGAAATTTAGGTACACAGTATCCAGCTGTTAGCAGAGGTATTTTGGTTTCCTACACATTATGGAATACTAATTATAAACAGCTTAGATAGAACAAGCACAATAGCAATTTTTCAAATACAATTACATTGAAAAGTGATGACAAGTATATCCTTCCATGAAGGAAAAGCTTTTGTAACTTCTCTGATTTGTCACACGGACTATTCAAAATCAATGGAAACTTGGTTTGATACCCATAGATCCTTCTGAAAATTATAGTATCAGGTTTGACTATCGTATAACATAGTGCAGAAATCCCAGTCCCAGTTATAAAAGCAAGCATATTGGCAGTGTTGTATGTCAGCGAATAAAATATCTCCACTTAAAACATTTAGTCCATGTAATTTAATTCCCAACTTTGTTTAGTTCAGTAAATTGTCATAACAGTTCTCCAGAATGGAAACAATTTTTCTGATTTTGAGAAAGAACTTGTATGCAAAAAAGTCCAGAGCAAAGTACTTGTAATAAGAAGGCTGAAAATGGTGTAACGTTGTTTTAGATTGCTATTAAATAGACTTCTATCATATAAAATATCCTTTCTGTATATAAAGAATAACCTGAAGTCAAGAGAAAGCAACCACATGATAGAACTTATCCGCATCCTTTTGAAAACAAAGTAAGAATAGTAATCCCCAGTGCAATACTCTAGCACAATCAGAAGTGGTAGGGGTATTGCCTACCATGACATATGCAGCCTAATGCCTGTGAAATGAGATGAGCCTTCCAAAAGCACTGCACCTCAGCAGAATCTCAGGGCAGCAGGGAGCAAAATCCAGAGCTCTCACAGAGGTGTCTCTTCAACTTCGAGCCACTCACTCTCCAGACGTTACCACAGCATCATTGAGAATGCATTTAGTTCTTATTTCATCCAGTATATTAAAACATTAGGTGGATCAGGGAGCAATTTCTGTAACCTGACTGTTGCATCAGATTCTAATAGTGTTCTGGCTGTCTGACTTTGGTGTGAAAGACAGAAGAAAGCATTTCAGATTGGATTGTACTTGTGGCTACAGAAAACAATCTGGAGGGTTAGATTTAGTTGAAAAAATTAAACCAGCTAATCAAAAAGTGCTGAAGCAGCAGAAATACAAAAAATGTTCATACTGTAGGAAGTGTGCTGCTCCATTGCTTATGTCTACAAAACTCTTAGCCATGCAAACCTCGAACTTTTCTCATAAAAGTACAACCTATTTAACTACTTGTGCTCTTGTGTTGTACTTTGAGCAGAGCACAGGTGACTGAAGCCTGCAGTTTAAACCCAAAACAAGAGGTTTATAAATGAAGGCTGCACACAAAATACAAGAAAGAGGGCAAAATATGCTTGGACAAAAGACGCTGAAGAAAAATAATGGCATGAATTACTCTTAATATAAATGTTAAAATTATCTGCAGAAAAATAAAAATTGACCATAAGAATGGGACTTGCTCCAGGTTTATTTTCTTAGTAGTTTAACTACTTGAGCAGACCAGGAATTGTGCTATCTGGGTTAAAAGATCATGAAGACAGTAATTTGCTGTACGTTGTGGCAATTCATGAAGCACGCCTTTGTATTCATGTTTTCCTTTCAGAAAAATTTCAAGGCTGGATTTAATTCCTCTGATATAGGTTCCTACTGCCATTTCAGATGCCCTGAGGTGTCCTGCCTAGCCTCATGCTGATCAAAAACGTCATGGGTCTCCTCTAAATCCTGCATCATACCTGCCAGATCCTTGTTGATGTTTTGGACGCCATAGGACATCCAACATGGCACTGAACACCTATCATCAGGCTACTGCATTGATTCTCACTGTCTCATGGGTTTCTGTCAGGAAACTTCTCACATTTATTAAAGTTAATATATGCAACACAACAGTTCAAAAAGCACTGAATAACTTGAACAACAAATTATAGAAAGAGCAAGAAATACCAAATGGAGAAACAAAGGAACTTCTAGAATGAGACTTTCTGAAATCTAAAGGTATCGTTACATAACTTTAAAGCGTTCACTGAAGAAACAAAATACTAAAAAATAGAATTATATATGGGTAATTTCTAAATAGAAACACAGTTAATTCCAGCAATATAGTAATGAAAATAGTGCAAAATTCTCAGTTGAAATATCAGATATTAGCTGTCTGAACATTTTATATATTTGCAGCCTATTTTTCATGAACGGTGACACGAAGTATGAATTAGTTTCATTCCTTTCTTGTCTTGTCAAACTATTTGCTTAGTTTTTGAAGTAAGCAAATAACCATTGTCAATAGTACGAATTGAGTATATAATTATGTACAAGAAGGTTTTACAGCAAAATATAATCATGTCAAAAAAAGGTTGCTTAACTACCAGTTTTGTGAAAGTCATGATTTGAATATCCTCTGACTGATATCCCAGAAATACATGTCTTCTTATAGTCTGGATGACATAATTTCCCTCGCGAATCTCACAAATGGAGAAATAAGGCCAGGAAAGTTTTCTTTAAAATTTTCCATTTTAAAAAATCAATAGTTAAAATGTATTTGTCCACATTCCTACTTTCAGTTCAGTGTCAAAATCTGTTCCAAGTGTTTCCTATTTACAAGCTTTTTTGATGTTAATAGGAGAAATACATGAGTTCTACTGTGGATTTTTTTTTTTTTAATTTATTTTAACAGAAGTCCTTCATTCACTGAATCTTCTCCCAGAGTTCTGAAATAAATTGGTTCCTGTGCTCCAATTCATCCAGTCATCTGTTGTGCAACAGCATCATGGATAAGTTCCTTTCAAAATAATATTAATGTCCCTTTTCTTCGTCAGTAAGACTTTATATTACATGTAATTGATAATATTTCTAATGTTTTCTTGTTGCCATAGCAGTTAAACAGAAGGTCCTAAAAAGCCTGAGCTAGCGTCAGCTGCTTCATTTACCTGGGTAAGACGACCAGCAATGGAAATGCAAATGCCATCTCCTTGCTCCTCTCTCAGGAAGGGAAGGGAGTATACCAGAGAAACTCATCATGCCAGGGATGATATGGTATTTCATCATGGTCTGTAGGTGACAGGCAGAGAAAGTCATTGCCTTCTGCTCTTACCTCTAATATGAAAACATCCCCACACAGGGCTGTGAACACATTCAAAGTCTGTCAAGGAGTAATAAAGCTCTGAGAGAAGGGATGTGAGAGATGTTGCTGTGGTACCTCTCACAGGTAGTGCTTTGTTAGCTGAATTTTGCTAAGCACCACTTAATCTTTATTTCTATTTACCAGTCTCTTATTTTTCCAGAACTTATTTATTTTTTCAGTACTTTGGGTAAAACTCTTCTTTAACACAAACTCAAGTAAACCTAGAAGAATAAAAAAAAATATTGGGAAAACAGAAGAAAAAAACAAAACAAAACAAAACAACACCAAATTTAAAGAATTTAAAATATTTTGCAATTTTGTAAGATAAAGAATTGGCATAAAGTCCTACCATACATGTTAATACAGAAGGAATATGAAACATAACGTCCAGGGCTCCAAATCTAAGCTAGATTTTCACTCTACATACTATTAACGCATTTTGTCTGTTCTGGACTCACACTCTTGGGAATGTGAGGGGGCGGGGAAGAGAGGGGAAAGACAGAGAGAAACATCCTGATGGTACTTAAAAACACCACATGTGAAACAAGTTTTGCGTCGGATTTTTGCACTGCTTTTTGTTTATAATCCTAGACAGCAATGACACTGTCCTGTGCTAATGAGTCACTAAGGCTCTCAGCATTCCTCACCATTTAGTCCAGTGGGAGCAAGAAAGACTGACTCCTCTTTTTCAGGAGCACATCCACAGCCTGTGGATCTGGCTGAGATCCAGAACAGGATTCCAGTTCAGCACAAATCCTTTTAATCTCTTGGGAGCAGAAGCTGCTGCGCCAGACAGCTGACATATTTCAGACCATTGATATCATTATTTGGATGTATTTATAGGTGTCTGCTTAAGATAATGTTTGAAACATGGCCATCTAACCAAGAAGTTTCCTTTCCACAATGCCTCAAATACACCACATAAAGTAACTTAGATAAAACAGATTGTGAGAATTGGTCAGCCTTGAGCTTACATGTCTAGATATAAAAAGTCATAGCCCATTGATTAGATGTCTAATTAGATACTATTGGCTCTCACGTCATTTTGGAAATCTGACATCAAATACACACCATAAACTTCTGAGTATTAAAGAAATGGAATCACCCTCACATTTTGGAAGCACTAACTACTGGTAATAGTAGAGGTTATATAGTGCTAGAAGATGTGTGTGCAAGATAAGGCTGAAGTGGCAGCAATCATTCTATTAAATATTTCACATACGGTGTATTTCCCTTAGTTTAAACACATGAAATCACTTTCTATCCAAGCTGAACAAAAAAAGTAAAATGTCAAGCTATTGTGTTAACATTTTCCAATTTCAGGTTTTTATCAGCTTTCTGAGACAATGACCAAATCAAGCTTTCGTGTCTGAACATGGCTAGCAGGATACAGTTGGTACAACACTACTGTCAGACATTTGGATCACTCTTTACCAAGCATAGAGAAAAATGTCAGCTGAGGTGTTCACACAGAACTTGACATTTGGGTGAATATAACCTTCATATCTGGCTTTCATTTTACACAGCAGAAAAATAAAAAAGTAATGGAGACAGAAAAAGCAGAGTTTGAAATAATCAGAGCACAACATCTTACAAGTCCAGATCCTGCCTACAGGGTCCAATCTAAGTACTTGCACCAGGAGCTGTACGTCACCTTAGAGAAAGAATTAAAAAAAATTAAAATAGAGAGCAACATAGTGTACTTTTCAACTCCAGCCTGTTGTGGTTGTGATCTCTAAATAGATTTTACCAGTAAGTGGTGTGCCTGTATCTGCTACCCATAAATGTAGGACATGCAGAACATGAAGAACTCACTCTCTGGCTATCTATATGATAGAGGAACTCCAGCACTCTCCAAAGAAGAGGTGCCTCTCCCTTACAGTGCACAATCACAAGCCTGTGAGTCTGTAAGTAAACTCTATAAGTTGGTAAGCTTAGCATCACCATTACCCTCAAAATTATATTATTAAGTTCGTAATGGAAGTGGTAAACAGTACTGAAAGGTGGTAAACATCCACCATTACAATTTTACAAGTCTAAAGCGTCAACCTGCATTTCCCCCTAAGCTTTGTTATAGCAAACAATATAGTAGAGGAAAAAAATGAAGAGAAAAAAAAAATAAAAAGAAAAAATAGGAGGGAGTGCTATTATCAGCACTGATTCTGGCTAGTGCTTTGAAGAGTGCTACTTAAAAACTAAAACCAACAGAGAGGCAGGTGCTTCATACTAGGTTTATTTCTGTAATTTAGATGATTGCAACTCCAGTTTTAAAAACACTCTAGTGATTTGTATTATATCTTTAATGGTTTTTGGAGTTAAAACTTACAAAGACAAATAAAACCTGGGAGGTAAATTTCAGCTAATATCTATTTTGTCAATAAAAATTGATGCATTTTATTTGAAGACTTCTTATAGGTACAATTATTTTATTCTAGGATATGCACTTTAATTAGTCCACTTTTTCATTTAATCAGAATTTTCCAGATGTATTTTTCCCTGATAAAATCTTGAAAAAGTCTTTACTACTGTTTTATGATATCAGAAATACGACTATGGACATAAATCAATATTACTAAATCTTATTCCTCCAAACACAATCTAAGAGATGCTGTCAAAATCAAATAAGGGGAGAATACTGATCAAGGCTTATTCTTCTAAAACACATACTTTCAGCCACCTGAGAGAACACAGAATCGTACTGTAGGGCTTTGCAGCCTGTAAGACTGAACCTACAAAGGATCTTAATTTTCAAGGTGCTTGACAGCAATAAAGTCTGGGCAATCTTGATCACTTTTGAAAAGTCTGTACACTAAATGAGAAATAAGCTTTTGAAATTTTGTCTTAACTTTTCAATAGATACAAGCAAATTCAAAATTATGTGCTTTTCCATAGCTTTTCTCTATAGCAGCAGTGTAATTTCTGTTAAAATCTTAGTCTTTGGAAAAGACGTTCTTTTTTTTTACTATAATTCTCAATTTTTAAAAAATCCAACCTTTGCCGATGATAGTAAATTCTGCTACATAACATCAGACCATGACGTAAATCACTTTACCATGCAATCAAAATAACTTCCCCTGCAAAATAATCCCTAACCAAAACATTAAATCAAGCAACCATCTCTACTCATGCATGACTGACCAGACAAACTGGCTTCAGTTTAGCAATAACATAAATGTACAGAATCTAACAGTAAATAAATCAATATTTCTCTTCTATCAGGCACTGAAATATTCAAGAATCAATATCTCTCTGGAATTTTCAACATCAAGGCACAGGAAGGATCTGAAAAACTCATCAAGGACAATTCTATTCAGCAAACAAGGAAAATATGGAATCTGTCAAACCAAATATGAAAGGAACAACAAATCATGAACTTGGGTTATGAGCCATGCTGTATATATGTTAAAGATTAAAGGCACTCAGATTTTCACTGATTTTAACTCTAAATGACTAATTTAAAATATTTTTCAAACTGTGTCCCCTCTGAATAAAAATTTGGCTGATAATGAATAAACCTACCCATAAGACATGAACAACGCTAAAATCCCTGCACAATAGCAGTTGTACTTACCTTCAATACATATATGTGACTTATAAAAGGTGTCACTGTGAGGTTATATCAGAATAGAGCATATTTGCATCCCAATCTTCTATCAGAAAGCCAAATGTCTTTCATTACATAACAAACTGATCATAATCTTTGGTCAGATTCTTTAGTCTGTAACTTGTCCTTGAAATCAAATGGAAATTACTCACCTGCAGCCCTCACTGTTTTTTTATATATTGTTCTGGCACAGTAATATCTAAATGAAACACTGAGATTTTTTTTGCTTATAGTAATACATTCAGCTGCTTTTCCTACTTTCTGTATCAGGAGGAGAAATAAAAAGTCAAACCTTATTTTCATTTGCTTGTTTTTTGTTTAGCTCATGAACTTTGACTATTAGACCTTTGTTCTTGGCTCTAAAGAACTAAAACTATGTGCACAGATGAGTCAATGTAATCTTCCAAATTTTACTGAATTATCCTGAGAACGACAAATGTAAAGGTTACTCCTTTCATCTGGGTTATGTTTTACTTCAGTTTTTCTTGGTGGAGAGAAGAGCTTTAAATAGAATTTGCATTTCTTTTCCTGTCTTAAGTAATATTGATTTAAGTACATTTACATGTTTAAAAAAAAAAAAAAATGCTTTCAGTGCATGCCAGTAAAAAGAAATACACAGGTACCTATTAAGTAAGTGCAACTGTTGCACTAAGTGCAAGAGAGAATACTGGGAATATTAGAAGGGAGTTGGGTAATAAATGATCCTCTACACTTGTATATGTATAGTAGGAGTCAAATTGTGTTTACAGCTGACATTCAGAACTAAGGACAAAAGATGTTAATGCTGATACTGTGACTAAACATTAGCTGCTCTGAGTGTCCACCATGCTCAAGGCATCATTCAAAATCAATGTATTTCCAGCAGTGTGATTTTAACTCTTATACAAAGATGACATTAAAAGGACAATATTTTATGTTTTTATGAACATTATCTCAAGATTAATAAAATAGCTGTGGAAAGTTTTCAATAAAAGCTACCTGAGGACTAAGATCAGAGGAGACAACATTCTGTAAAATTAAATCCTTATCGAGAGTTTGAGATGAGGTGTGAAGTCATTTGGAGTATTCTAATTTTCTGTTCCATGTGCCGGAGAACACACAGCAAAGAAGTTCAGATGCGCTTCAAATAAGGTTTAATTACTTTCAGACTAGAATAAAGGTATTAAAATATGTTCAAGGATTATTAAGAAAGGAACATTTAAGCAGATACCAGTTTTAGCTGCAAATCATGAATTTCAGCTGAAAAAGGCAGAAAAGCAAAAATTCTCTCTCAATAATATAATGCCATTCTAAACTTTTATAAAATACTAGGTTTACAGCAAATTTAAGCTTGTTCTGGAAGACCTACTGAGTTCTCTAGTCACTAGAGGTCACTATTACAGTTTTGAATCTTTAAAGTCTTCTGTCTCATTATTTTCCTGAGTATACTCTAAATTTGAAAACTTCCCTCTATGAAATGTATTCACGTTTGAATAATGGTACTTGAAATTTATGTGTGTCTTCTTCAGAAAAAGTCTATAAGTACTAGTCAAAAATTCTCTTTAGGGCATCATTTTAAAATACTTAATTTATTGTGGTTCTACCAGTGACAGGTTTATTCTAATAACTCCAGCAATAAGCATATTGAGATGAGCTGCCCTCAAGAACAGTACCCACCAGAAATAAAAATAAGGAAAAAAAAAGTCAGACAGAGTGGTTGGTTCTTGAGAAACTCAGGTACTGACTGATCAGGAGTCCTTAACAGAAACAGAATGAGATAGGATGATAGATATTTGGGAGAGAAAAAAAAAAAAAAAGAAACAAACCTCGTGAAGAACAAAGACTTTTTAGATGTTGTCTGGACCTTGTCTAATATCTGTTTTCACTTTGACCTACATTAAAGTAATTTCGGTGAGGGATTTGCGAAGTGTGGTCACTGTTGCTGCCCTCACACCACACTTCTGGCACAGAAGTCCTTTCTTTTTTCTGTTTCCTTCCTAGCAGAATGTTGGTAAGGATGAAGACTAAGCACAAGCTTCTTGGAGAAAAGGAGGCTGAGGGGTGACCTCATTGCTCTCTACAGCTTCCTGAGGAGGGGAAGTGGAGAAGTGAAGACCAGTGGTCCTGGTCTCTTCTCCCTGGTATACTGTGATAGGATGTGTTAGAATGGTTCACAGCTGTGTGAGGGGAGATTTAGACTGCACATTAGGAAGCATTTCTTTGCTGAGAGTGTGGTCAAACAGGCTTCCTAGGGAGGTGGTCAATGTCCCAAGACTGTCAGTGTTTAAGAAACATTTGGACAATGCCCTTAATAATATGTTTTAACGTTTTGTCAACCCTCAAGTAGTCAGGCAGTTGGACTAGATCATTGTAGGTCCCTTCCAACTACAATAGTCTATTCTATTCTATTGAAAGTCAAAGGCAGAGGTGTCAGGATAAAAGAGCACCTATATACAATATCCAAGTGACAGGTGAGCCAAGATTGGAGTCAGAATAAAAGTCAAATTTTCTGTGTACAATGAATCATGAGACTCCATATGGGCTTGGGCCTGTAGTTAGGATTCAGAGTTCACAAAACAGAAACAAAATTTTGGAAGTGATTATGACCATTGAGCAAAATCTGTGCCTGGGAAGGGCAGACCATCAGTAGTTAACATATAAACCAGGTCTGAGCTGCAAGTCCCATAATTACTGCCAGCTGCATCATTTGAAGCCAAAGATGTCATGTGAGCAGATTTCGAGTGCTGCAGAGAAAGCCGCAGGTGCTCTCTAAAAATGTATAATTCCCTGAGACAATTTAGAGAAGAAAAAGCTCTCTCTCACCTTCAAGGTCTTTCTGGCTGGGCTGCTTCCTGGGATAATTTTACCTTGTTTGTGTAGGATTAAGGACCTCTAGAAACCAGAAGGTATGAATATGTTTTTCTACTTGCTTATATTTTCTGCTCTCATAATGACCAATTGTTTATCTATTGACAATACTTCTGACCTTCCCTTTCTGCTTGAACTTTACCTTAATTTTCCTACCAGGAAAAGCAAATAACCTCCCAAACAAACAAAAGCAATGCAAATCCCACAATTAACATCACAGACACTCTTTGTGCACCTTCCATGCCTTTCATGAGACAGTGTCAGGGAACTGTACACTTAACTGTGAATCGCAGCCATCACAGCAGTCTCCAAACTGATGTATTTATTCAGTAGGTGACTTAATGCCATGACACAAAATGAACCCAGACATCTTAGCATCCTTTATCCACTTCCACGCTGTCAGTCCCTCCCTCCCAGAGCACTGTATTTCTTGTCCTATTTTTTTCCCCAGTTAAACTTAGAATAAGAATATAAAACTATTAGAACTACAACACTTTGTGTTGCTGGAAAATTAAATCCTGCCCAGTTCTTTGTTATGTCTCTGAACAATACAGGGTGAGCTTTCGAACAAGAAACCCTTTTAACTGAGACCAAAGAGAAAGATTCAGCCAGATGTGCTCAGTTTGCACAACTGTTTTATGTACTTATGCTCTCAAACAACAAATGCTTTAAAATCATAAATCTAAGAATTAATTCCACTTTCACAATAGTGGAAAATTAATCTCTCCTTACAAAGAATGGGAAGAGACACAGTCTGAATACTTGCTGTTAAAAGATATGAATGGATGTCTCACCCATTCATAAGTTCTTTGTGCAGTAAACCCAGCAAAGAAGGAAATTCATAGAAGGAACATATTCACAGATGAAGATCGGGGAGACAAAATATGCAGGAAAACTAAAAATATTCTGTCACAAAAATCTCCTGATTGCAGAAAATGTAATCCCATAATCAGAGATTTGCAATCCTCATGGCTGACATAAAACATACTTTTCCTGAAGACCAGGCTCTGGAGCAAAGCATTCTTTGTGTACAAAATTCTCAACAAATATAATTGTATATGTATTCAACAAATGTTAATGTAATTCTAGGAAGAATTAAAGCCAGACAGCGTGGTGAACATAAAGGTCAATGAGAGTACCATTAAAAACATTCTGTTCCATCGTTTATCCATTCATCAATCAGGGGAGATCATTATGTTTTGGAATGAAAAGAGAATGTATAGGGGGTAACCATTTCTTCTTACCACGGAAAGACCTGGTAGCAGAATACCTGTTTGCAGAAAAATAAAAGTGATAGAGCAACTGTGCTAAAATACTAATTGGCCTTGTTATTAAACAAAGCATAATCATTATACATGATGGATGTAGAGAGAAAAAAACCCAAGGTTAGGTCTTGCTCAAGTG
This sequence comes from Athene noctua, assembly GCF_965140245.1. Lineage (NCBI taxonomy): Eukaryota > Metazoa > Chordata > Aves > Strigiformes > Strigidae > Athene > Athene noctua. The sequence continues at coordinate 18,526,253 of NC_134045.1, forward strand.
TTTGCTCCATTTCCAAGTAATTTTCCTGTTTCAGGTCTGTTCATTTTAGCTCCTGCTCATAACAGAACTGTAATTCCTCTCACAATACATAGATTTTTTTTTCACTTCAACAAATTCAAGGTCTGTGACACTACTTTAACACTGATTTCACCCTGATTTTATCTCTGGGTCCAGGTTAACCCTTGTTCCATAAGATAGAAGAATAAGTTCGTCCATGATGTTTTATCTATTTTTTACTGTTCTTGAGTTTGAATAAGGTTACCTTGCTTCAATATTTTTGTTAATTATAGGGTTGAAATTATGGTGACAGTAGTTGCACAAATACACATCAAGATCAATAGTCAATTTGATCTGGAGAAGCTTTCTTCTTTTGTACCATGTCAGATAAAAGAGAATATCCATGGTTACTGCTATTAATATTTATACTACTCTCCAAAAGGAAAGAAAAATGCTAGACAACAGACCTGGACATTGATTCTAGTTGTACAGGTTATTGTGCAGCATTTAAAAAAAATGGCACCTTAAGATGGGGCTGAGAATAGTTTTATATGTTACCTAAAGACCAGAGAGCTGGGAAGGGATGAGTGAGCAAAGCTGGTTTGTCTAGTTGCAGAACATCCAATACCTGGTGTTAAAAAGACTTCTTTCAGTCTTCTGCCTCTGAAGCACTGGAAAACCCAGGAGGAGGTGCTGCAACGCCACAAGGATCCGGGGGCATTAGATGGCAAGTGCCTAACCCATTCAAATCACAGGCTTTCCTCCCTGTCATGCTCTGAAGCTTTCTTCAAGTCAGTGAGTAGATTTGCTTTCTCCTGTTAATTTGGGTTAAAGTGCAAATCGAGACCCACGCTCGCAGATATACAGCGTAGATGAGCCTGAATGACTGTACAAGAGAGGGGGAGAAAGAATGCAAGACTGAAGAATGCGCTCAGCTTCATGGGCTTGGTTCTGGGCAGGCTCTTCCACCAAGGACAGATGGATCTATCCCCCCAAAACTTTGCTAAAGGTCATCTCACTGAAGTCCTGCCTAGGGTTGGTTACTTTCATCTCGCACTGTACAGAGATAGTAATATTATGGACAGACCAGCACGAAGACTGGCCCCACAGCACACAGACATGTACTGTGTCTGCCTGCTGAGATCCCTAGCAAGGATAGAGCTGCCACAAGTTAGGTCTTCTAGAAGGAGATCACACAGGAAATCTGCAAAGGCTCTTTTCTCATAGTATCAAAACCTCTAGCAGAATGGTGTAACTGAAGACTGGCACAAATTTATACAGATGTCCTGAAGGCAAAGTTGTTGCTGTACCTTGGTCATTAGTCAGTGCTATGTAACAGGTGAGGGCTGAGAAAGGGACTGAAAACAACTTTTTCCAGGAAAGACAAAATGTTAATTCAGCCCTAGGAGTGTCTTTTAAGGAATACTTTTCCCCATGGGGTTGCTAGAAAACCGCACTGGATGGATGGCACCAGACAGCTGAAATATATATACCTGCCCTACTGCCTTCCTACCAAAATTTACCAGTGCCAAGAACGGTCACTCAGCCTTTGAAAACTGTCCTTTTAGTGTGTGGAACTTAGCAATAGCAATGAACACACAGGATGAATATGTATGTATGTTAAGAAAAAAACAATGAGCACAAGAGTACTTGTGCTAGGAATTCTTATGGTGGTTATTTATACACCCTTTAACATAACCTCTTATAATTGTCAAGTGTGCTTTACGGAGGTAGTTACAGTAGCGTCACTGATGCTACGCCACCCCTTTCCTTGGAAGGATTGCAGAACAAGCACTTCTGATTCAAGCAACACGCAGATCAGCAATTAACAGCATTATCCTGGAAACTTCTGCTTCTGTAGGAGCTGCATCATCAGTTGGATTCTGTGCATTTGACCTAGCTGCTGTGACCATCGAGCAGAAATGACACATTGAGATGCAGACATGCAGTACATGTATCACAAGCTCAGATGGCAAATGCAGACAGCTAAGGCAAAAATGGCTTGCTTTATTTACAAATATATATCAAGCCTAGAATATAAATAAACCATTCACAGCAGACACCTGCCTCGCTCCTTCTATCCCAAAATCTCTTCCTGCATCAATAAAAGCCTCATTCTCGGTAAGAATTGATTCTTCCTCCAAGAACTGATTCTAATAAGAGAGATTAAGATGGAGAAAAATTCTCTGCATAGTCACCACTGCCTCTCTCCAGTGACTACTGAGTTAGCAGACTAACAATACATTTCAACCTTTCTGGGAAAAATCAAATCTCACCCGAACATGGAAAATACTTGTAGAACTATGAGTAACAGGGCCATCTCACATCTCCTGACATAACAGTATTAAGTTGGGGCGGAATAGAAATGAGTGAGAAATGATAAAGGAAGCACCGGGAAAGGAGATGAGAGCAGCAAAACAGAACCACCGTTAGGAGACAGACTAGAAGCTGGTGACAGACGGGAGATATGTTTCTGTTGCCGTAGCGAGGAATAACAGGATGGTGGGAGGCGAAGGGAAGATGCAGTCTGAAAGAGAACTGAACACTGCTGCCACTGACTGCTCTCCAGGAATGGAGCCATAGGTAGTGTCACCAGTCCTCACAACCCTAATGCTAAGAAAGGCTAAAAAAATAAATAAGAGCAGGCTTCAGGGACACTATTTTGCATTGTTATAATAAAAAAGATGGAGAATCACAAAAAAATAATTGACATCATGGCATCTACTAAATCTGACATCATGTAACGATTCTGTGTACAGATTATGAAGGGATCAGCATTTCCATTTAAGAGTGATTTTGAGCTGTAGACTGGATACTGTTCGAATGCAAGCAGTAGGGAAAAGAGACTATTTGTTTTTTCATATTTTAACTGACATCTCAAACTTTAAGCTGATGGTTTGTTTATTAATTAGCCTAGTTTGCACTTTTAATTAGTCTATACTATCATTTCTCATTCATGTTTTCTACTGTTTGCTGCATGGAAATTTACAGCAAATTTGGGCTCATGGGCACCAACTATTGCTGCTAGCCCTTTAAAATTAAAATTTAGGCAACTTTCTAATCTAGGAGCAAGAGGTCAGTAAGCTTTTTATCAGTTCTTCAGAAAAGATCATGGATTTTTTTCTCACTGTTTGAGAAAGTGCATTTATTTAATTGGCTCCTCTCATCACTCAGCACTGTTTCTTAGCCTTTCAGAAGGTGTTTATTCCTATTTTTAAAGGACAAGGAAAGAAGAAGAGGCCTCCAAATTTTAAAGCTTAAAAATACTGATGCATGCATTCAAGTCTCCAACTCTTTCCTAATTACTATTTTTATTTATTAATAAAAATTATGTAAAGCTTTTTTATTCCAATGGTATTACATTAGGAAAATGATATATGAACTATATAGATCCCCATTAATGAAGAATCAAGACCTGCAAGCCATATTTCAATATTTCTGCTTAATTCAATTGAGTTTCAATAATTTTTGAACCTAGTAATTCATTTGTTTACAGGGAATTCTTAACTAAAAATCTAATTTATTATAAATAGCCTAGGTATATTTGAAAATACCAACATTAATTTTTAAAACCTGTTATTTTTGGATAGGATTTGCCTTGTGTGGCTCTCAAAATCTATCTGTACATTTCTCAGATCAAGGTTTTTCACAATGATAAATGCTCTTACCATGCATCTTCCATTTTGAAAAATAGCTCTTTCTGAGAAGAAAGATGTGTTTTGAGTTGGACTTGCAAAAATATTGAACTGAAAGTCACTTGTCATGTTGGTAAAGCTTGGCTAATATTTGTTTAATTCAAATTAACTGTAATGACTTTAGTCTATCATACTTATGTTGGCACTGTACAGTTACCTGCAAATAGTTTTCTTTTTGTTTTCATGAGAGCTGGAGAAAATTAATCCTAATTATTTTAAATGGGACTGTTTTTTAAACAGTGCTGACTCTTTAATGTGCTGGTACTTCAGTAAAACACCTACTCAACATATTGCACATTAAAAAAGTTGCTTCTCTTTTTGGAGCCAGTGCTGTAGCATTTGGAAAGACAGATAACTGTGCAGGGGTGTAAACTATCAAACCTCTACATTTAGAAGGTGTAGAAAAGGGATCAAGGGGGTGGGTGTTCTTGATGTGTAGCATTAACTTTTTTAGTTTGGGCAGTTTTCTACATTGTACAGAAAACATCACCAGTCATCAATTTATGACATAGGGAGAATGGTAGAAAAACCTGATTGAGCCCAACCCTATACTACAGTTAATGCATTCACAATAGTGAGTTTGTTTAGAAAATATTTTTATTATGTTACAATATGATGCACACTCCTCTTTTCAAAATCAGCTCTCTTCAAGTAGTCTTCAAAAATATTTTAACTTATCTCCTAATTATTGTATGATTTTTGCACAACCTTTCAAGGTCCTCAAATAGCAATAGTACTAAGGTACCCCGATTTTCACAGGAAACACTACCCACACTTACAAAGATAATGAAATCACATTCTTCACATGTTATCAGATCCTCATGTGCATTTTTAAATCATACTCATGATGGTACATACTACTTTGAATGTGCTCATAAATTTGTCCTACTACTTACCTGATGTAGCTTCCCAGTGCACTCTTGAGAATTACAAATCTCATGTCCATAATCTGCTTTCATCATTTAAAAAAGCTCATTTGCTTTACGTTTTGCAAGTGCCAGTGATGAGATAGACTGACTCTTAATTGACTATGCTGTTTCTCTCTCTCCTTGGGTGATCCTAATTAGTTTTTTCCTGCTTAGAGAAGATGATGCAAATAAAGGAAACACATGAATTTATGCATATGAGGATCTTGTATTCTGTGACTTGCCTTAAAGACCATCTTATCAATGTTATTACATGTACTGCAGAATTCACATTATTTTTCTTCAACTCTAATATACAATTAATTGCCTTTTATAAATCTGTAATTTGGTCTTAATAACACCCGTAACCACTGCAGCTTTCCACTGACATTTTCACATGCTTAGCAGATTGATTGGGATGACAATTATGTTCAAAGCAATAATCCCATATGGGAAGTGAAACACAATCAGGTGGATTGCTTTCAGACTCAACCACCTTTACTTGCTGATAGGTACTATTGTGCCTGACAACAGGCACTTTAAAACAACCATTCTTGGTTTTAATTACAAATGGACTGTCCTGAATACAGTCACTAATTGCAGAAACAAAGAAAATTCATGGAAGTTTGTTTAGATTAATGCTTATAAAGTGGTATAAAAATAATAATAAAAAAAAGCAGGTAGCATTTTTCTTTGATGTAGAAAAGATCCAGAAAGTGAAAATACAGAAATATAGAAATATACAGAAGATGAAAGTACAGAATACATTTTTCTTTGAAATTAATAAAAAAAGAATAGACTTTTCCTTCTACTATAGCAAAGAATATTCATCTGAAAATAAAAAAACGGACTTTTCTGACAAGTCGAACTCAGTAATTTTCTCATGAAACCCCTGGAACCGGAATTCTCACCTGTCAGAATATTTTGACACTTTTAAAGGCAAAGATGAGCCATTACAAGATACACCAAGAATAATAAAATCTGTTCTGTTCTCACAGATAGTGGTGTTGGGACAACTCAAATGAGTTATTTAAAAGCATTTTGGAACTTAAGAAAGTAGGAACTCTGCAGAAATACTCTGTATTTCCATATAAATATGACACACCTCAGGAAGTCTTCTTATCTTATAATTTGCCTAATATTGATCAGACTTCTTCTGTCAAAATCATTTTAATGGATAGAAGAAGAAAAGTTTTTCTTCTGCTTTGCTATCTTTTCATATATATGTTACTATATTTAACGTATATTAAATACAATGTTAAGGAGTTTTAACTGAGAACCACATGTATGCGTTTGTACACAGAGAGAAATAAATCAAAAGATGTTCAGAAATAGAAGCACGCTGCTATGAAATATAAAAAACACATAGATAATTAAATAATTTAAGATTGTTAGATTAAAAACAATAAATTAAAACACAAATTTTGTAGCTGGACTCACATTACCTGGCACTCAATTTCAAGTAGCTATCCATGGAGATAAAAACATGTTTTAGTAACTATTTCCCTTAACTTGAGGAATTCCCAGCTGAATCCATCCATCTTCAAACTGACATAAAAAAATCCGTTCTTCCCTAAATGACTAAATATATACTAGCAAGCCTTTTTCTGACCCCTTTTAAATTAAAACTTCTGCCTTTTTTTTTTTTTTGTTAGGAAATGTAATTAGCTTTGACCTTCTGGTAAAGCCTGTGAAAAAACAGTTGAAGCTATGTCATCTGAAATCTCTTGACTGTGCAATGGCCTGTAGGAGATAAAAGAATTAAAACCTCTTCATTCTCCCAGAAAATACATTTTGATGAAACAAATATTGCAAAAGCAAACACACAATAGATAGCCTGATGGAGATGAAAATGTAGAATTGAAAACTGACCAATTGAAGTTGAACATTACAATTACAACTATTGGCAGGAAGAGAAGCAAGACAGAGAGATTAGGCAAACTAAAAAGTCCTAAAAACCGCCCACTTTCTGGAAAGTTTATCCACTGAGAACAGTTTAAATTCTCTATTTAAATATTACTGCAGTTCTCAAAATTCTGTGAAAATATTTCATAGGAAAAGTAGCAATGCTCTGGTAGTTCTGAAAAAGTTTCATATGCAGTAGTTCATAAAATCATCCACAGTAATATCAAATAACTTTAGTATTATTTAAACATTGTGAAAGTCTTTAATTTCTCACTGTTTTTGCACAATATTGCAAATCCTTGCTATATGGACCTATAATATACCTCTAATTCTCCTTACCTTATATGATCACCTGTCCTTGGGGAACAGGATCTTCCATCATGTAATAAGAATTTTATTAGGTGCACTTGAATCACTACTCCCATTAGTCAAGGACGTCATGGATAAGCAATTTAATGTTGGACACTTTAAAAGCAATGTAAATAAATAGAATGCATGAAACAAAAAATGAAACAAGACACTACAGTCTGAAGAATACTGAAATCTTCCTTGTGATACAAAAAAATATAAAAATGAAACACTTCTGCTTTTACCTCCAGAATTTGTCTTCAGAACAGTTTGATTGTTAAAAAAAAATTTATCCAAATCACTGAAAAATTAATATCATATAGATACTCTGATTTTTACTTGGTTGTATTTATTAAAAGGTTTTCCACTTTTCAAAGCCATTCTAATTCCTAAGTACAATACAACCTAAACAGTTGCAAGTGGCACTAAAATGAATGGGTTTCCAAGCCTCTGAAAACTTTAAAAAACTTGTATTTAAAATACTTATTTCATGTACACTTAACTGTTAAATTTAACAATTTTATGTAAGAACTCTGAACAACGAGTTGCTTTTTACTCCTTTGCAACCAATTACCACAGAGCAACTCATGAGAGAAAAAAAAAACAACAAACAACCAAAAAAACAACAACAAACCTCAGCATCTTTTCCAAGCACAGGAGTAAAAAACACATAGCAGTGATGTAGCAAACATGATCGTGGGCACAACTGCTTTGACAACAAATCATTATGGACCTAACAACAACAAGTGAAAGCCTTTGAAAAAAGTGAAGGCGACTCTCTGCTCATCTAATCCTTTGATTTTTTTTCCAACATCTTGAGTGCTAGGACAATGTTTTGTAAGACACAAACCAGGACCAAAACCACCAACTGCTTTAATATCAGCCATCAAAAAATAACTGTTAGACTGACCAGCTGACCACCCAGAATTCAAGATTGGATTATCAACCTTGCTATAAAAGAGAATTTACAAACACATGACTCCATCACTTACCAACTCATACATTTTTTCAGATTATTTTATGGTGGTAATTGTCATATAAATCACAGACTTGGGAAAGATGTCAGAAACTCATATATTGTTTCCACTGCATTCCCAAAGTTTGGATTTCTATTTTCTTATGTAGTCTGGAAAATATGAATCTTGAAACTTAGATACGTGAAAATTATAAAAGTCACAGGAGTTGTAATTTTTTGTATGAGTTCATCCTTCCCTTTCCCCGTGTATAAATAACAGATGTAGGATATATTAAAGAAGAGTAGGGAGAGAGACTGATCAACTTATAATATTTGAAATCTTATTGTTATTTTTTAAGCACAGAACAACAGCAAAGCACAGCACCAATATCAATGGAAGACTCAAGATAGGAAGATATATTAACATTAAGCTCTTAAGCATTCTCAGATCGTTAATAAAATCATTCATCTCATCTCCAAATGTTACCATATTCCAGAAAAAGTCCATTGGTGAAAGTAATTTGCTAACTCTTCTTCTCTCACTCTATCATTTGTCCCTTCAGTTTTACCAAGAGAAAAAGCAGTACTCTCCAATATCTTTAGCACAAATAGAATTATTAAAAAATCGGGTCTCATGCTGCTCATGTTTTCTTTATGCCTTTTTATAACCATCTGCTATTTGTACTGTTTTGTGCTATATTTTCCTCTGTTAATTAGAAACAGTGACAGTTAGGTTGTTGTTAATTAGAAACAGTGACAGTAAGGTGGTATCTTTCTTGTATCACTGGAATGTCTTCCAGACTTTTGTGATACATCTCTTTTCCAAACCGTCCAGGAGGAATTACATATTATTTTTCTTTTTAACTTGACTGCAATTGTAGACCTAAGATGAATAATATGGTATTAAAATCAAATAGTAAAAAAGGATGTCTATTTTGTCCAACGTTTTAGTAAATAAATATATCTTAGAGGTCTTTAAGAATAGGTAGTATCAGCTTGTTGTAGCCTATAAAGCTGATGAGGTTTTACGTACTGTTCTGATCTGCTAGACCTAAGGACAGGGTAAAGTTTTGGGTTTTTGGTTTTAAATCCCATTTTGTTTGTTTCTAATTTACCTGTTGTTGGTGAGTTTTCTCTATACAGTCAGTTAAGTTCATATTCTCATTAAGCTGTCTTCTCTTTTTTTTTTTTTTTTTTTTCTTCTTTTAAAAGCTCTTCTGGTCTTTTTTGAAAGCTTATTGTGGCAAAGTTAAAGTATAAATACTCCAAAGCCCTGGTTGACTCAAGGTCCCATCGCAAACAACTTGGTCCAAATTCTGTCAAGTTACACAGAGTAATCATAGCTTAATCAATAGGTTGCTATGGATTTCACCAGTGTAAATGAGTAATATTTTCACCTCGATTCTACCATTCTGACACTTGAAGGTTTACTGAGATCGGATTCTGAAAGTATTTACAAATTCCAGATATTTAATGACATTAGACCTACTTATACTAGAATTGATCAATATGGCCATGTTAAATTACAGTTTCAGAAATAAAAACCATTCCTGTCTTGCAGGGTTTAATCTACTGAATCAGTAAATCATAGGAGAGTTTCAGCAGGACAGAAGGAGGTTCTAGGGCTGAAGGGAGCACACTGGAGATGTCCTCAAGATGGTGGGAAACAATCTGAAAGTTCACTTGGCATTGCACAGAGCCATGAGTTTTCCCTTGATGCTTAGGTCTAGAATGAATACAGCTCTATCTGAGTTAATACACATTACCTCTTGTTATCCTTCTCAGCAGAACATGGTAGTTTACAACTGTAATACCTTGCTTGAACATGTGAGTTGGTGTCTGCGCAGATAACTCTGGAGCATCCCCACTGCAGTCCCCAGACGCCCATGCTTCCAGATCTGGAGTCAGTAGCAAGATATAGACACAATTTCTGCTTATTATTGTCTTCCCTAGTTTTTTTCCCTGTATAAAGTTTGTTTTATCTTGAACTGCTATTATCTCCTCCACAGGGTTCAAAAGTAAATGGAAAAAATTTTAAAATAATTCCACTTAAAAGTTGACAAGTTCACCTCTTCCCCTGCAATTTGTGTCACTGATTTTTTTCAATTTGCCAGTCAGTGATAAAGCACAGAGTGATTTGAGCTATTGAAGCTCTAGACTAGTGCTGTAAGAGCTGGCTTGTTCTTCTTCTGTAAGGCAGTACAGTAATTGGTAATTATACAGTTAAGAACTAGATTTTCACATTGATTTTGTTTTCTTAGAATGGATCAGATCCTTTATGTATTTTTAATTCCATCACAATTCCATATAGTTCTGCATTATTAAGGAATATTCAGTCCAAAATTACATTAATTTAATTCCCATTGATTTCAACCCTTATTTGTCTAACAGACAGCTCAGAAAGGCTCTGTTCATTTTACTGGGGACTACTTAGAGGGACAAATGGCATTTCAGATTATTTTTTTCCTTGACTGTCAGTTGCCAACTGCAGGCTCTACAGATTTTTTTTCCCTGCAGTATGTAGTACGAAGTGCACATAAACAATCGACTTTGAGTAGGCTGAGGAATTTTGCCATCTGGCAAATAACTCACCCACAACCATTCTCTGTCGGATTTCACTACATAAAGATACAGAATTCCAAACCCAATAATTCATTCCTTAGAATTAACTATCCCTGGGAAAACTGCTTTAGATTATTTCTCCCATAAGTAAATTACAAACATTTTGCACAGAAATCAATATCTGATTATGTGTGTACACACACATTCATCTTACAATGTCTCTGAAAATAAATAGAGATGCTATTTTGGCAAGAGAAAGATGTCATCAGGTTTCCTACAACTAAACAACGACATTAAGAAAGCCCCAGTGACTCATGTGACATCTGACATAGCGCTACTGAGCTGCCTGTCAGAACACAGGGTGACTTGATGGGTTGAATGAAACTGGGGCAGAAAGGAGTGAACTACCTCAGGTCTAGGTTTACTGAGCACAGCAATTTAACAGCTACTGACTGCAGGGGAACAGCACGGACCTGGTTTACAAGAACTCTGCAGTAATGGGATAAATCAGAAAAAGAGAACTATGCAAAGCAATATGAGACAATATATTTTTACACTTCTGCATATATTACGTTAAATATACAACAATAGTTTTGTAACACTAATGCATACATTTCCTATTGTTTAGTTTTAAAAAATACAGCCAATAATACAATGAAAAGGAAGCAGACAAAAGTGTCAGTGTCATCGCTATTTCTAACCTAGACTGATTTGTTTTGATAGAAAACTGTTTACTCTGGCTTGGTAATATTCTTTATGGTCATGTTCAAACTAAAGCTGCTAATTTAAAGTGACATAACATTAAGGTCTAATTCAGAATGGTGCCATTAAAGAGCAGAGCTGGACAGTCTAAAAAAAAGATTGTTTGACAGAGGTTTACTGATGAGTGACCCTACCTCAGCTCATTTAGGAAAGAAAATTGATCTAGTTTAAAAACTAAATTGGCTTTCATGGCTCTGTATGATACAAACAAAAGAAACTGTGTGGTTAATGCACAGTATACTGTGTATACCAGTTAATCATCCAACCAGGCAAATTGGGAATTATATTTTTTTTAATTCACTTTGTTGGATTTGTGGATTTGTTGGATCTTAACCTTTTGTAGTCTATATCCCTCGCCTTTGGCTGATTGTGGTTGTTACATTTTCTGCCAAGGAAAAAATATTGTCCAAAGAATCAGTGTCATTCTTCAGAATTTACAATCCATTACCTCTTCCTTTAAAGTGTTTTAAGCTAATTAAGCATTTAAATTATTAATTATTATGCATCTAGTTGGCTTGCATTTGATTTTAAAATACATGAAAATCAACGAATTATTGTTAACAGATATTTTTGACTAAGCACAAAACTAGCTCTAAAATAATAAAGGCTACTGTAACTTAGAAGCAAAGTTTGAACAGCAGAGCATGGCTGACAATGTCCTAAAACTAGAGAAGATCCCAGACCTAAATTCTATATTTGTCAATGAATCCACAAGTACCTGGAATTTCAAATTTTTATCCTGTGGGTGCCTTTGCCCTTACAGGTTAACCCAAATATCCTCAGTTCAAACTATGAGATTTTGAAAAACTAGATCCAAAGTGAAGCAGCTTGAATTCTTTGCTGATGTTACCTTTTCAGATTTGGGAACAGTGTAGACCACTGACTCTGTGAACAATAATAAACTACACATTAGCCATTCTTCCTCTAGTCACACACTTTCATTTGTCCATAATCATGACAGATCTCCTGACCCTAGACTGTCAAAGATATTTGTGCTTTAGCTAGCATAAAATCTCCCCTTTCTATATTTTTCCTCATCTGGTGTAATTACAGAAGAAATACTGAAATATAACATAGAAAAAAAAATCTGATACAACAAGAAACATATGAACTTGTAGATTAGTTCTGATGAAACAGCAGCATGACACATGGTTTACAAAAGACTTAGTCACACAGTAATATGAAAGTGTCTGATTTAAAATTTGATAAATCATCAACTGTCAAGTCTTTGTGAATGAAAGTTTTATGAGCTGGGACTCCCTCATTGTGTTTCCTATCTGTGTCTTGACCTGTTGTGAAATGAATGAACAATCCCTCCTCGCAGCCCCGAGTGGTATCATACACAAGACAGAAAGCACCATAATCTGGAAATAAAGATCTATATCCAGACATATTCCTGACAAAATAATAGTAGCTGTACATTCACTGGAATATTTAACTAGTCTCCATTGCATCCAGTAGTTCTGCCTTTTTTCTATCAAGATTTTTAAAAACTTTGAGGGGTGTCTTACAGGCACTGTGGAAGTAAGGATACAGGAGTAACATCCTGAAGAAATGTTACAATTCTTTGAAGAATAGTATATTAGAAATGAAAAATAAGATCAAGAGTATAAATAAATAAATACAGGTGTGTAGTAGAAAGATTATCCAATAACTATCAGAATGACTGTTTTAGTCTTGACATTTTACAGACTAGATGCACTTACCTTTGAGGTTTTTTTGTCAGATTCGTTCTTTGATGAATAATGAATCAAGTACAATTACAATTTTTCTTGTAGAGTTCACAAAGTTCCTGCTATCTACCCTTTAACTCTCCTTCACAGTCACATAGAGTAAGACTTTAGCTGCCAATATCAATTGTCTTTTTTTTTCTTCACCTGTATCTATGACAAATTTTACAGATCCATGTTTTCAATGCCAAACGACCACCATTTGACAAACTGCAAACTCATTCCAAAACATAAGTGTACGTAGTACTTGACTGTATTGCTTGCTCAGAACATATAGCATCACATGTATATTAAAATATTTCAGACTAATTTAAGAAACTTGCCATTAAAAAGATGAAATCAAAACCAAAGTAGTTACCCATGTGTTTCTATACATATCGTCTCCTGTGCATCACTTATGTAAATTGCTAAGTAGTTCGATTTCTCCAGACTCAGTACTTTTGTCCAAAATATCACTGTTCAAACTAATTACAGTCCTCTGCTAAATTGTCCTCCATACAGCTTTTAGTTATATTAGAAAGAACCATTCATAAATTCTGATTAGGTTTTTTCTCCAAAACTTGTCTCAATCTTTCCAATAAAAGAACATTTGTATTCCATTTTGAGAATGCTTAACATGAGCAACAGTTTCTTCCTTCTCCTTTTATATACAATATCCAAATACGTTTCTTCAGAGAATATGTTTCTTCAGAAAAAACATGTCAGTTTAGCAGAAAAAAAAAAAAGTATTTTAAAACACTGACCTACTGACCTAATAGATGAGTGAAAAAAGACAAATTGGATTGACATAAACTGTTGATTGGCTTCAAGTTCATACAAGCCATAGTAACCATTAAGAACACCAATATCAAAAATCAGAATGAAAAAGAGTAGGCATAAAAGTAATGGTGATAATTGATAGTGAGGCAGGAGAAAAGTATATCCTTTATTCACTGATCTTAGTCACTGCCATCTAAAATGTCATGGATAATACAACCAAATAACATTATCATTTCAGACTTTAAGAGCTATGAATTCATGGCAGAAAATGCGCTATTGATGATGGTCATACTGTCATAATTCTTAAGAGATCTTCTTGCTACTAAGAATAACAGCTATAAGATAAATATATCAAAGCATTCATCTGTGGAAAGGAATGATGAAGTTTACCAGACATCACCAGAGCATAGAATGATCATACAGCCTGTGTAATAAGAATTCAGCACAAGATAACGAACAAATGGCCAAATTATTAATTTGTACTTCACATGGATTGTGATAGGTTCACCCTGGCTGGATGCCAGGTGCCCACAGAAGCTGCTCTCTCACTCTCCTCTTCATCTGGGCAGGGGAGAAAAAATATAACTAAAGGCTTGTGGGTTGAGACAAGGGCAGGGAGAGATCACTCACCAGTTGCCATCATGGGCAAAGCAGACTCAATATGGGGAAAATTAATTTATTACCAATCAAATCAGAGTAGGATCATGAGAAATAAAAACTAAATCTTAAAACACCTACCCCCCACCCCTCCCTTCTTCCTGGGCTCAACTTTACTCCTGATTTCTCTGCCTCCTCCCCTCCAGTGGTGCAGGGGGACAGGGGTTGGGGGTCGCAGTCAGTTCATCACCCGCTGTTTCTGCTGCTCCTTCCTCCTCAGCGGGAGGACTCCTCACACTCTTCCCCAGCTCCAGCGTGGGTCCCTTCCACAGGAGACAGCCCTCCACAAACTTCTCCAACACGAGTCCTTCCCAGGGGCTTCAGTTCTTCATGAGCTGCTCCAGCGTGGGTCCCTCCCACGGGGTGCCATCCTTCAGGCACAGACTGCTCCGGTGTGGGTCCCCCACGGGGTCACAGTGCTGCCAGCAGTCCTGCTCCACTGGGCTCCTCCCTCCATGGGCCACAGGTCCTGCCAGGAGCCTGCTCCAGCGTGGGCTCCCCACGGGGTCACAGCCTCTGTCAGGCACATCCCCCTGCTCTGGCGTGGGGTCCTCCCCGGGCTGCAGGTGGGTCTCTGCTCCCCCATGGGCCTCCCCGGGTGCAGGGCACAGCTGCCTCACCATGGGCTGCACCACGGCCTGCAGGGGAACCTCTGCTCTGGTCCCTGGAGCATCTCCTCCCCCACCTTCTTCACTGACCTTTATGTCTGCAGAGTTGTTTTTCTTGCGCATATTCTCGCTCCCCTCTCCATCTGCAGCTGTGCAGGTTTTTCCCCCCTATCCCCATAATCCCAGAGGCGCTACCACTGCTGCTGATGGGCTCAGCCTTGGCCAGCAGCGGGTCTGTCTTGGAGCCGGCTGGCATTGGCTCTGCCAGACATGGGGGAAGCTTCTAGCAGCTTCTCACAGAAGCCACCCTGTAGCCCCCTGCTACCAAAACCTTGCCATGCAAACTGAAATGTTCCTAGGAAGCAAACACTGCATAGCAACCACAACTCTGAACTCCCTCCATTTATTTCTTAGATCAACACAGAAAAATCTATTAAAGAAAGCTGCCAGAATATTATCTATGGGTCTTTAAACATTCATGAGAGGCGGTTGCAATGCCATTACTGTTGGCTACTGAAGAGGTATTTCCAGGGGGTGTGTTGCTTCCTCCTCCAAGTCAAACACCATCATGATTATTATATGACAGGTGGATGGCAATCAATTATTCTCCTGACAGCACTGTAGCTGTACCACAGTACAGGCTGGAGGGGTTAAAGAGCCACATTCCTTCCAAAATACAACACTCTGCCAGTGTGGAACAGAATTGGACTTCTGACACTTCTGAAATATTCACATTCATGGATGACTTTAGGGGGTTCTCTCTTCTTTGAAAGACACATATCTTCTACTTATCAAAAAATGAACAGACAAAACCAGTAGGCTAATGAGGCTGATGGCATTATATATTGATAAGACACATCTGAAGTGGACACTTTTCTTTTCTGCCCTATCCAATTCAGCTGGAAAATGGATTCAGAATAGTCTATGGTTTTAAATGTACATTTCTTTTGCCAAATAAGTGGAATGGAATATATTATTATAGAAATCTGTGGACAATATGAAGGTTCTGCCTTAGTAAAAGCATAAAACATAAAGGGGTTTGTTTTTTTGGTGTTTTTTTGTTTTGTTTTGTTTTGGTTTTTTACCATCATTTCTTAAGGAAGAGTAAAAAGGAAATGGGCTACAAAGCTACCTGGCACTTGTGAGCAAGGGGAATTTAATATTTCAGGTTTTTGACCTATTTAACATCAAAATTAGTGTTTTTCCATATGTAGCATAATGCTGAAGTCATTTGGGAAAAACTAATGATGTGATTAAAACATTTAATAGAACACCTGACATACAGAAATGCTGTCTGAAAATATCCTCCAAGCATCACCCTTACAGATTTCTGAAGTTCCCAGAAATGCAAGCTCAAGAACTTACGGAACACAGCTTTTTATCTTTAAGGCAACTCATTGGTGATACTTTCTATGAAGAACTCATCTAAGAAATTAAATCTAATTATTGTATTTTAAACAAAAATATTTTAAAATTAAATATCTCTATTGAGCCATTTCTGGCTCTATCCAGAAAAAGCTACTAAAATATACAGGTCCATTCAAAGTATCAAATGATTTGAGAAATAATTTAAATCCTAACCAATTTTCTTAACAAAGTAAGCATCAGTGCACTTCCCAAACAGACTGCTAAGTAGTAGTAAAGACTCTTAGCCCAAAAATTCATCAGAAAATAATACCTGATTTTAATGGTATGATAGTATTCTTATACATCTGTCTTTTGTCCAGAAGTGCCTTTTTAAACAGGATGAGTCTGTAGGTGCTAAATGCCGATCACAGTTCATCCTGTGTAGGTCTCCCTGGTTTTATTTTTCCCCAGTTATTCTAGTGGTGACAAAATACTATGATCAACACTTCATGAATCCCAAAGGACTGGGAACAGATGAGTTTGAAGCAAGTATAAATTGATAATTAACGCTCTCCGAATTCCCCAATTAATGCAGACCAGTGAACCCTTACAGTGTTAAGTATCTTAACTTTCTATACTCAATTTGTCCTTTGACAATCTTGGAGTTTATTGTAAACAAGGGATGTGATTAACTAATGCTGCAAGGAATATTGAGATTATCAGCAACTGCAATTCTGAGGAAACTAGTTAAATCCTTTAGTTTACCACTGGATTTCCTAATCATTTATTCTAATAGCAAAGACTGGACAATGTTATAGCATATGCAGTTAATTCTCAGTGGCATGTTTTTATTTTGCACCATTGCCTGCTTATTTAGCTGTTAGCAAGCAGCAGAGAAACAAATAGCATGGGGAAAAAAATATTATGTCCCTAACAAAACATAGAAACCTAAGGTAGGCTTTGCCTTGAGCCAAAGGCTGGGCACCCTTAATCTGTTTAGAAACAAATGAACAGGGGAGAAGTTTTATATCCATGTAAGTAGTTAACTGAAGTTCATATTCATTTCTGGATTGTTCTCACTAGAAATACCTTAACTTTAATTCTGAATATATTGGGTAGCAAGTAGGTCTTCTGACTGTGAAGTAATATTAAAAGATAACATGTTGGAAACTTGCACAGCAGAAAATTACAAAATATACTAGTTACTGATGTGTTGCATACTTATGATATGACAACATATTCCTCTATTAAGACAAGTGAGCTGACTTTCAGAAAATTGTAATGAACATCACTGCCAGTTAAGCATGACCTTTGAAAGAAGGTATTTGGCCTTTAATCTTCAAGACTATATGTTGAAAGGTAATTAAAGAAAAAAAATAAGAAAAGAGTGACACTAACATGCCAGCTATTGAGGAAGACATAAATAAACATTTGCATTTGACAGCAGAAATATAAAGTTTAACATTTGAAGACTTATTAACAATGAGAAGTAAAAGGTCTGTCCCTGTATTCTCTAGACTGCATCACTGTAACATCAGAAAAAGCTTTTAAAGTCAACTTAATAATTTGGAAAATATGCATTTACCCATAAGAAGGCACAACAGGACCATTCTTAATTCACTGACTTGGGGATGTGAAATCACAGGACTGCTTCCAAAAAGGTCATTAATTAATTTTTAAGAAATAAATAGAGAATGGATAGGTTGAAACTCAGGTAATGGAGATAACAGTCTTCTTAGAGAGTAAAGACCTCTGGGAAAGAGCAATACCTGCTATTAAAGGAGTTTGCCAATACCTTTTTTAGGTTAGCGGAACTTTCACTATCTCCTTACTGACCACAACAACTTTTAAGCAGAACTGACTGGCTGTGCTTAAATTGGTAATTTTGTTGAAGAAAGTACTGGTAGTCTGCCTATTGGAAAGAAGGCAACAGAGCTTCTGTGTTCACAAAAGTCTAGGGAAGTTTGCCATGGACAACCAAAACCAACCACCAAGCCCTTTATCAAGTATGTCTTCATAAGAGATTCAAGAGAAATCAATTGCATTTTGTTTCTTCCCTACTGTAGAATAAGCTGAACTCAGACTTACTGTCCTCTAATCACAGTGTAAATCTCAGCCTTTGGTATTAGTTTTCATGCTGAGCCATGGCTTTGACTTTAGTAATTTGCTTTAGAGCTTTTCATTAACACTTATCAATATTTATCAACATTTATCAATAAATTATCAATAATTATCAATACAATCAATAATTTTTTATCAATAGTTGACCTTTATAAAGGTATTTTCCCATTCATGTTACCTATCTAAATAGCATTCCCAGACGCTACGGCTTGTCTGAAGCATTGATCAATAATCTCATATCTCTTCAAGCAAATGCTAAGAATTGGCAGAAAAGAGCTGAGTAAAATATAATTCGTTACATGAGGATATTCAGAAAGTGCTACACATACATTTCTGGCATTCCGAAATGAAATGGCTGGAAATTTGACAAAATACCTAGAAATACCAAGTGGGCACTTGGTTTTGGATTTAGTATTGCCTTACCAGTATTCAACACAGCATGTGCACTGAAAAGATGAAAAGAAAGGAAAAGAAAAAAGGAAGACATACAGGGAGATCAGTAAGAAGAAAAATAAAAGCAATAGTGGTTCTCTCTAAAATACAGCAACTCCATGGGCAGGATCAAGTCAATCAACTGTCAAGTACCATCTTCAGCAGCTGGACATGCAGCAGCACAATTTAACAAGATCATCTAGAGGTGTTTCACTAAAAGAGATAGTTACCCATGTCCATGAATCTAACCTTCTTGCAGGTTGCATATTGATTTTCAGTAACCATCTGCAAATAAGCTGACAGTTTACACTTCTGAAAATCATTTGGCTACCAAACAAAAGCTGGCATCATTAACAGGTATTATTTAACTCTAATCTCTGCACAGATCTTTAGCAAAGGTTTTTTTGAGAAAGGAGAGGAGAAGAGGGGAGAAACTGTTTATTTAAAACTATCAGGCAACAAAATGCACAGAGTTATTAAACAACATTAACATTAGCTTAATTAATTGAACCAGTACCTAGCGAACATTCAACCCAAAATAAAATAACCCACATATATTCTTTGGAATAAATTAAAATTCAAAATACTTGATCAGATTCTTCCATTTATTCAGATCCTGCGTTATGATTTTTATTCAATATTTCAGTCGAGAACAAGAAACGCTTATAAAGGAGGATAATCTCTGTCAACTTTAGGAAGTTTCACTCCCTCTGGAACGGAAACATCTGTCTGATTATTTCCCAGTGTCCAATTTATATTAGATAACCTTGCAAAGCTTATAAAAAGAGCAGGCATGCTTTCTCCTCTCTAGAAGTTATGCACAGGCTGTTCTAATCAGCTGAAGATATTCCCCAGATTCACTTCCCCAGTGACTCCTACTAGCAACCTACTCAAAATAGTTTTGGAAGAAACTTTTATCTATTCACTCAGCCCTGAACTGCTACAGATGACTTGCTAGATTTCAGGCAGAAGCCTGGATCACAGCAATACTAGACTCAGACTCATCTTAAAGTCCCCTTTAAGATGACTGCCTCATTTCACTAAAAAGGTAGAAAAGAACCAAAAAACAAGACAAAAATATTTTAAACCAAAACCAAACCAGAAAAACCCCACCAGGCTATTCCTTTGTTGTTTTAGTCCTTATGTAGCTGTATTTGTAAGTTGTTGGTTACAAGGAACCAGTTTTAGGTTGATGTGACTCAGTGAGCTTCACATAGCTTCTGTGAGAGACACTGAGCCTGAACTGCTGCCAGACTAGCCGTCATTGTTACACCCTGTACTGTAGATTTGTAGTTCTAATCAGTATTCAACAACAACAGGAGATTTCCTGCATTTTCTCACTGGATGGTCTGGTTGGGACTATAAAAAGTAAGCAATTCTGTATTCTTGTAAGCAACAAGAATACACATTTTTACACATGAAGAATTTTGTTGACAAATCAAAGGAGCTTTACAGAATGGACTCACACATTTTAAGCAACATATCTGCAGCTGCACTGAGATGCTCA
Source organism: Athene noctua (assembly GCF_965140245.1). Taxonomy (NCBI): domain Eukaryota; kingdom Metazoa; phylum Chordata; class Aves; order Strigiformes; family Strigidae; genus Athene; species Athene noctua. The sequence goes on from NC_134045.1 coordinate 18,546,543, forward strand.
ATGAAACCTTATCCCATGTTCCTGCATAAAAAGCTTGAAGTACACCAGCACAGCACGTCTACATCTTGTGACCCCTATTTGGCCAAAATCTGAGTGAACAAGTGGTACTGGACAGAATGCAGCTCAGCTTGGAGACTAACAGATGTTTCACCGTGTGAGAGAAGTAGTTTGGCAGAGGAGAACTCACCCCCCCACAGAGAAGTGCTCCATAGTTGGCATTTTGAGAAGCGCTATCTATTTTCAGCAGCTCCAAGAAATCTCTTGGAAAATAACAAAAACCTACATTTGCTTATTTTCTTACACATCTTCCCACAAACTGTACACGTAAGAATACTAAGGTAGAAAGTGCTTTTATATTGATTGTTTTTTCCTCTTTATATTTGACAGCTGCAGTGTTAAAACAGAATTCTGAGTAAATTAAAGCAATAACAAAATTACACAGGGCAGCTGTTTCAGCTATTTCCACAGAGCAATGCTCTTTAGAAGAGCTAATGAATCTAATGGAATCTAACAGACACTGCCAAAGCAGCAATAAGTGATTTAAAATGTAGGGGAAAGTCTCATATAAACAGCCTCACCAAGCACTAAATGAAGTAACACAAAACTCTTGGGGCTTCTCACTTTTAACAAAAAATCAAATCGATCTCTGTTCATTTATTACAATGGTGCCCACAAGCTCTCTTCAGTATGGGACCTGTCAGAATTGCTGTTATATTTCTCATTATTGAGGTGTTTGTAACTTACCTAATTACAAATTTGCTCAAGGCTATAGCTTGCTTTCACTTACTGCCTAGTTAATCCCCATTTCCCATATCATTCAAATTTTGAAATAATTTTTTGTTTATTCTTTGTAAAGGAATAAAGATGAGAGATGTGTTCGACTACAGAAGTTCTGCTGGGCTCTTCTGTTTTTCTATAAATGCTGCCTATAAAAGCTGACACGTGGGAAGTACTGCCACTGTAAATCATTCAAATGTGACAAACTGGTTTTCTTTGCTGGGGGAGGAGGTAATGATCCTCATCCAGCCGGCTCTGAGTTTGCAATTTGGGGAATAAGCCTGTGGTATGCTCTAGTTTCCTTAAGGGGGATGTATGTTTATTTTATAGCACACTGATGGGTTATTTTTTCTTCTTACAGGGTCCATGGGGTGCAGGGAACCTTCTGCCTAGGTGGATTTGAGGGGAACCGTACTCCTCAATGTCTGAGAAAAGTCACCAGAAGTCCCAGAATAGACCATAACCTGAACAGTACTGATTTTACAATGAATTATGCCCCATTAGGCTCCTGATGAGACTCTCAAGATACTAAATACACTTTAAAGTTCTTCCCAAAGACCTTCTACATACTGTCTTCACTGAATGTGGAGCTCTGACTCCTTAGTGGTTTCATAGGGCTGCCAAAACATTTTGAATGAGTCTCCTGAGTGAAATTCTTGCACAGATTAATTGTTCCTTTATCTTCCTCAAAGGAGGTTGGAACAGCCTTCTGGTGTGATGCCATTCATGCCAGTCAGGACTAGGAACAGAAAAAATAAAAAATAGAAAATAAAAAGTCAGATTTAAAGTGCCTATGTGAACTCCTTCTCGTGGGTGCTTGCAGATCTTCTTTAGGAATAAATGGAAGTCCTATTTTTGATGGCTGCATACAGCAGGATCCTTACCTTGACACTTCAGAGGGCACCTTCACAAGTCATGCTTTGCTGTTGGTAATAGACCCAGTTTACTGGACTGGATGTCTCGGGGGTGCAGGATCTCTTTTCACTCATTCCCACATCAGATTAATCACTCATCTTCCTCTAGATCAATATTTTTCCTTCTGATTCGTATCCAACGTAAGAAACAGCATCCTTTTCTTCTGTTACTGACACATTTTTGTAACAGTCTTTAAAGCAAGGTGTTTCATATCATATATAGGAAAGCCCAATGATTTTAAATATAAAAGATTACATTTAAAGGTAGATTTTCCTTTTTAGCTTAAATTTTTATGCAGCTAGATTTAACTCATAGTATTTACATTTCTTGGCCAAAATTTATAGTATTTAATTTAGACTACTCGAGCAGCAAAATAACTGGATCTGAGTACAAAATATGCTTGCATGCATCGCATTTTTATTACCTTTTTCATCTGAAAGACTCATAGCTGTATTTTTTACAAATTAGTTTCATTCATTTTTCAAAGTAAAGCTGCTAACAAATTAGTTTCATCCTTTTTTTGAAATAAAGCTGCTATTGTGCTCAGATTTAGACACAAAACTGAGTAGTTCTATGAAGTAACACACATCGAGTTAAAAAACCCTCCTTAATTGTTAAGATTACACAGTGTGTATCAAAAAGGCAGATGTGCTGCCCCATGGACTTTTGAATCAAATATTGTCAATGTTGACTATAATTAATAAAAAATAATCTCAGCATATGCTACCAGTTCCCCTGAGCAAACACATGTAAAAAATAAGCTTAGTTACCATGTAAATAAAGGAAAAATATGTACACGTCTTTAAGTAATTTTGTAAGCAAGGTTTAGAACTTTGATTAATATCTAAACAGCTATACTCTGCAACAGGCTAATCAGATGTCAATTACTGGCTAAAATAGTAACATTTATAATGTTAATTGAAACTAAACTTGCTATAATGATTTATTAAACCTAGTTTTCAAACTCTTTAATTATCTTACCCATGGAAAGACCACACTCATGATTCAAGTGGTTCCATTAAATTAACCTCTTGAAAAGAGATGCTGAGAGAATATATTCAAGAACTATGCAGTTAATAAAAACCATATACTTTTACCATAAAGCTAATCTGATATGGTGTCTCAATTTCATTTCGCTTGGGAGGTAGGAAGTGAGTAAACACACTGCACAGGCATATTAATCTACAACGTATTCATGTAGAATGCTGTTCAAATTTCAGTATTGCAGAAAAGTGACGTCTGGCTGTTTCTGATATGATGAAATCACCTGCTCTTATTAATCACTGAATCTTTATTTGGTCTTGGTAAAATTTTAGATTCTGACTTTTTAAAAAAGCAGTCATAGAATATCAGCTGAATAGGAGATTTTGTTAGTATGTGCCAAGTAATCTTCAGATTAATGATTAAAATAGTTTATTTTGACTTCTCTTTTATAACTTAAATGTTGATAAATCGGTATAAATACATATGCACCATGCACACAGCTACTCATGATAAATGAATATAATATGAAAAAAAGAGACTCAAATTTTAATACATTGCTTTGAACTGACCATTTATCCTGAAATAAAAATTTCAAATCTCTTTTACTTAAATCCAGGTCAAAGAGAATTTTAGGGGGATTTGAAATGATAGTTTTTGAGTTGCTCCCTGTCTAGGTTCCAGTTTATTTTATGCTGAACATGTAACTTATTTTTACTGAAGTTTTGCAGTCATACAAACTGAAGCTTGCTCTCTCCCACTACAAACTGGAGCATGCTGACAGCACAGGCTTTTACTTGTGCTGAAAGCTGGGCTCAAAGTGAACTACGTAGGAGCCACAAATCAATTAATAGGTGCGTCAGTCCAGTCTCCCTGAGTTGCTTTTCTCTCCCCAGCCAGTCTCTACTGCCAACAACAGTATACTGGTTCTGCATTTCTGGAGTCCACCTAACTGGTGATGTCATACAGCCTGGCCTCAGACAAACACAGGACAAACAAGCTAAATAAACATGATTTCTCTTATAGCAGAAAGCTCAAAAGATCTCATTTCATCTCACTGCAATGTTCCTGCGCTTAAAACTCAGGGACTAAATTCAGCACACACGCAATGCCAACAACCTTAACAGAGTAACACCACAAGTTGCTTGGCTCATTGGATCTATGAATCCTCCTCCCTCCTCCAGTAAATTTACCTTTGTAGAAAACCAAGTCTTTTTTGCTTTAAGGTGTGATGAAAAACAATCTCCCTATTAACTTCAATAGGCTTTAGGTATGGCTTTTAATGAGAAGGGCTCTGTAAAATTTGTACAACAGACATCTTCCTGCTTATCAAGTATAGTTTCTTAGTAACTAATCAGTGAAGTATGAAATATTAACATTTCCTTAAAAGTTATGTAAACCCTTGTAAAAAGCAACAATTTCAATGCAAGCTGATTAATAAACTGTCAATGCCATCCCACTGTGCAGTTAACCACTGCCCTGGCTGTGACCAATTAGGGAATTGTCCATTGGGACCTGAAACTGCCATCAGTAATGATATTACATTGTTCTGAAGGTGGCCATATAATGACACTTCAACAGCATCTTTGACCAAAGATCTGAAAGAGTGCTCCAGATCTTACAAACATCATGTCAGAAGTGGCCAATCTCTCCCTAGCTCCTCCAAAAAAACAACAAACACTCCCACGAAAACTCGTGGAAACAACTGGTTGTTGAGGATACCTTAGAACCGCTAAACTGTTCCTGCTAGAATGAGTAAAATACAAGCCACTAAGCACTGAGCTCATTTAAAAATCTAACCTTAATTAGTTAAGGCTGGAGTTTCTATTGCGTGTCAGCTATAGCAAAATCACGTTCTCTAGTTTAGCAATGAACAAATGGAACAAAGGATCAGCAGCTTCTTCAAGTTTACTGATTAATACTGGAATATTTAATGAATACACTGGATACTCTCCTGTCCAGTAGACCATACTTAATGACATGACTTTCTGAAAGAATGACAAAACAGCAAGAAATAGGATTATGTTTTGTTTTCTTTATTTTCTTTTTTCTCACTAAACTACAAGGGATGTGCAAGCTTCACATATCACTTTCACCCAGATCTCACTGACCAAAATGGTAAAGAATTTAAATTAGTTGTTGGCCTTAAGCCATTTAAAACAATGACTATTATTCACAGATAATGCTCTTGAAAAAGGTGTATTCATCCCTTAGAGATATTATTTTTTTAAGAATCATAGAATGGTTTGGGTTTGAAGGCACCTTTCATGATCATCCCGTCCAACCTCTGCTGCCATGGTCAGGGGCATCTTCCACAAGACCAGGTGGCTGAAATCCCCGTCCAACCTGATTTTGGCCACTTCCAATGATGGGGCATCCACAATTGTCTGGGCAACCTGTTCCAGTGTCTCAACACCTTCACTGTAGAGAAATTCTTCCTTATGTCCAGTCTAAATCTACCCTCTTTCAGTTTAAAAGCTGTTATCCAGGAAGGTTAGTGAAAAATAATTTGCTTTTCCTGTGACCCACAGCAAAGAGCTTTTTATTCTGACAAGCAGATTTAGTTTTAAAAATTGAGCCAGCCTTAAATAATCAACATACTCTGTTTTATGACTCCAATATTTCTTCATATGTAAATCTAAATTCCTGTAAAAAATCATGGCTCATATCATTCTCCCTATAAATGTTGATATTTTCACCTGAAGTTGTGTAGTCACAAGGAAAAATCTAATCTACTCAGAAACTTTATGACTAAAAATACACAAACGATGCAATGATGCACTGCATTAAATGTTCCAAGGAATCTCAGTGTAACCGTGGGTACAAATATAATCAAAGTACTAAAATTCTAAGACTGTTGAGAAAGCATAAGGTTTACATTAATTTGCAATATGCTATCTCCTTACTAAAGTGCTTTCCTCCTTCCTCTATTTAAGTTTACAGAAAAATTTTCTAGCTTTTAAAGTTGTCTGTTTTCTTTCTGAAGAATATGAAAAACAGCTATTAAAACTCAGTCAATAGTAGTACGATGTTCACCACACTGTCTTAATAAAAAATTATAATTTCTACTGACACAGCCTAGCTATTCATGTACTGAATTCAGCTGTAGGTCTTCATTTTACATTTTGTATTAATGGAAAGACTAAAGGTTATCCAGCTATGCTCATAAGGGGGACTCCTCATCCTGACTGTAACTGTACACTTAATATAATCTCCTAGGAGTAACATCTATCCAACACATATGAGAAGAATCTGCCCTGTTGTAACACAGACGATGGATTGAAGGTTAGGGCTACCAAAGCGTAGGACAGATAGACCTCTGTCAGATAGACTGAAGCTCTTCAGTGAATTAGGTGCCTAAACAACACTATAACAGAGTTTAGATATCTAACTCACAGAGGAGCTTTAATGAATTCCCACAGGCATCCTTATCTGCCCAATGTTACTGCAAATCAAACTTCAAAATACATGTGTGTGGAGGAAATAAAAAACCAAAATGTGACTGTAAAACTATTCACCATCTTATGCCAAGATTACCAGAGGGAGAGACAGAAACAGTGGAAAATTTGTGAAAAGCAGTATTCAGGGTTGAATATTAAGTGTGGAATGCAAAGACAAAAAAAACCCCAAGCTGAGGAACTATGGAGTTGACCATAAAAACAGTGGCTAAAGGTGTTTAATTCTTGCAGAGATTTAATTCTTGCAGACTCCAAACCTTATGTTGACAGTTCATCTACAATGTTCTGGAAAAAGATATTCAGACAAACTCCTATTGTTGTTCTGTTGTTCTTAGTAGCCATAAAGTTAAAAATATTATTTAGTTAAAAGTATTTATTTAATTAGGATGGCAGAAATCCAAGTGAGAATAAGCAATTTTCAAATTTAGGAGTGCAGGTTTCAAGATAAACTTGCCCCAAAGATTTATAAAAAGAATAAAGCATAGCTATACTTTATAAATATGAATATTTTCTATGATGACTGCACTTCTATTAATTGTATACTAGATCTGGTATTCTCCAGTGTTTAGCTTATTTATTGCAATTCTTTTGCATTTGCCCTCATTCATTATACTAAATATCAAGTGTATGCAGTGGGATTTTTAAATTGCTTCTGCCCAAGAGCGATCATTATATAAATATGTCCTCAGGGTGCTGAAATATCTACAGCACCTCCTTACATCTACAGAAGATGCAAACAGATACTAACTGTCTCTTGTAAAACCGAATTTTGTTTCTGTCCAAAAAGGAAACAAATGTTGCCCCTGGGTATCAGTATTAATCAGGGGCCACTGGCAGACTGTTAAAATAGGACAGGGCAATGCAGAGAAACAGAGAGGAAAAACACAACTAAATTTTGATTCTCTAAGTTTTTCTATCAGAGTGCGAGTGACACCAAAAAGGAAACTGGGACAACAAAAAGCGTTTCGTAGTGGCCCCAATCAGATGGCCAAAAGAAGATTTAAAGGACAACAGTTTTAATGGTGAATACAGGAGGCTCCTGTGGGCAATGGCCTTCCTTATCTCCTCAGGTCCTCCAGAGTCTCTTCATGTTTACACTCTGTCCCAGGGCACATTTCATCAGTGGGAACTCATGCAAGTCAGTGGGCTAGCAGTCAGCCTGCATAGTCATCACACAACCAAAACTGCGTATTCCTGAAAGCCACGCATTGGCATTACAACCTCAAGTGAGTCACCTGATAATATAGTGGATTTTTTTCTAGCCTAGCCACTATTTTTTCACAGAGGCAAAGTTCTACAAGATTAATGGCTGGATCTAGCCTTTGCTGTTCTTATCTGTCTCCACAAATCTGGTGCAAATTTAGAAGTATTTGACTCACAAAAAATAGGATCATTACAGAGCAGTATTTGTTATAAAATGAAGATTATGTAATGAGCTAAAACGTTTACAAAGACTTTCTTTTATATTACTCTTTTCATTTTTTTTTATTTTACTTAAAAATTCACACATGTATTTATATTCATTCAAACTGACACATGTAACATGCAAATGCTCTGAAAAATGCTCCCTAGCTCTTTGCCCTTTGCAAGTTACAGTTCTCAGGAATGTGTAAATGAGATGCAAAGAATTAAAACTCTGTGAAACAGAGAAAAGAATCCGCACAACTGTATAGATGGCCAATATTTTATTTCCTCATCATTTCAAAAGATATCACTTAAGAATCGAATTTAAAAAGTTCTCAAGGTAGCTTTGAGAATATTTTAAAATCAGTAACATCATAAAAAATATATATATGTATACAAACAATTTTGTATTCATAAATAGAAAGACTATATGGGAAAGGTGTACAGGAAAGTGAAACACAAAGCAAAAATTTGTCAGTCTGCCATCTCCATTGATATTAAAACTCAAAATTATAAGAACTATACACAAAGGTTTGTCTTTATGTGCGATGGAATGTGCAAACTGAGAAAAATATGAAAAAAAAAGATCTGAAAACCTGTCTGTTAAAAAATATTAGAAGAACACTTTTTCTAAAGTTTATTGGAAGAGCTGAACAAAGTCTGAATTATATTCACATACATGCACACACACACACAGAGTCACACAAGTCCAATTCTCTGGTTGGAAAGTCTTTGAAAAACTTGGGAGACAAGGTGGGAACCAGAGTCTGGAAGAAGGTCTGACGAAAGCAGCCTTGATCCTTATCTATTTATATGTGGGAGAGGGAGAACTCAAATGGAATTAAAATAGTCAATGACTGCATAATACACAGATTTTTGTTGTTCTGCTTAGCTTTCTAATTGCTCCCAAGATAAACAAAGGATAGAATGTGTGGAAGACAAAATCTGTCTGTCAAGAGACAGAAGGACTTTGGTGCTCCAAGGAGACCAGATGCAAGAACAAGAAGCCACACCAAACACAAGTCCTTACCCAAACACAACAGCATTCAGGCTATACTGGGAAAAGTGTGCAGTCCTGAAAGATGCTGAACAATGTTAGGCAGAGGTGAGAAACATGAAGTCTAGTTTACATATTGTGTACTGAAGCAATGAGAAGCATGAGAATGGGACAGCGTGCCTGCATGCTGTCAAAGGGTTAACAGAACACCCACACTGTAACAGGCAGCCCAGAGGGGGCAGTCTCAAAACCTAACACCCAAGAATATTTAGCTCAATCTCAATGCCCGGTAGAATAAATGAGTATCATTTTCATTTATATTTATCTAATAAATAGTTAGACAAGTAATACAATGCATGATGGATTATGAAAACCAACAGGACAATGCATGGTGTCAGATATAAAGAATTAATTGAATGCATATGAAGGATAGAAGTAACTTCAGTTTGGGTGTACGGACCTAACACATACTGTTGGGTTGTCACTGTCATGCTGTGTATCATAGTACCCTCAATCAACCGCCAAGCCCTGCACAGTACAGCTATGTGACTATAAAGGTAGAGGGAAACTGGTCTCTGAAGGGAATGAAATTAAGAATGGAACCCGGAGTCCTAATAGGGATCAGTGAAAGAGGTGCATACTGGATTAAGCTGTTCATACTTAATTTATAGATTAAATCTCTTTAAAATACATATAGCAGATACAGAAATACATTACTTCTGTTTTCAGATTTTCTAAAATCACTCTATTTTTGGAAGGAATATTCACAATGTGACTACCTACTACACGTGTTGTTTTATATTTGTTTTTATATAGGACAGTTAGGATTATGGATAGTGATAAAGAAAAATAATATAAATTACAAATGTTTTAATATTGAAAATTATGTGATAAGTTTTCTAATTACCTTTGTTGTCTATATTTCATGGAGTACCCTTCAAACATTAATTTAAGCAAAGATTCAAAGCCCAGAGCTCATCTATCATGAATAATTTTGTGGAACCGGCAATTACTAATATGTGCACAGTACTATTTTACTTTATCAAAATGTCCTTTAAAATTAGTCTGTCTGCAGTTCCTGATGTGCAAATTAAGCATCTAATTTATCTTACCTGGTTTTCTTGGATGGCTTGATGAGTCCTATATTGCTAGGCAGCCAGAGAGGGAATGCTAAATGTAAAAAAGCAATCTCTCCTAAAATCTATGAAAGGAAGAAGTAACAGCCAAGCAGAAGACCAGAGGTCACCAGCCTCAACGCATGGTGAGGAGAAAGAGAACGTTCCCACTCTGAAACCACCTCAATTTATGCAATTTCCAATAAGATATTATACAATATCCTGTTCCACCACAACTAGTGGAACAAGATCTGTGTCCACATTTAGCTGCTCTTATTTTCACTAGTGACTTGCTAAAGTAAGATAACTGCCAGAACTTTCCAAATCTCCCTTGCACTCATATGGGGCCACCAGATCCTAAGAGGGAAATTAAAAGCATGTTAAGCTTCCCTCACTGACAGCTTCATTATGAAGCTGTAGCTCCTAACTAGGCAGAAATATTAGACTTAGGCATACAACAAGAGGGGAAGGAAACAAGCAGAACCATCATAGAGGACTGCTAAATTTATAATTTTCCTCCTTAGTTCTGTGGCTAGCTTGTTTCTCCAAAGTCTTCTTTAAGGAGGACAAAAGACCATGCGTTTCTCTGAATGCAGATAAATTGTTCTCTGCAGCTATACTCTGCAGTAGAATGGAACCTACCTAAGCCCCTTGCTAGAGTAACTGTTTTCTCAGGGAAAAGTCCACTTGGAGTTAAACTAAACAAGCATTACTGCAAGTTAAAAAGACTTTGCTGTCCTTGGAGGTTTAGTATCAATCTAAAAAAAAAATTAAAAAGTGTTGTGTATTACTCCCCACAATACCACAACACTTCTCACAAACCACTTCTGCAATTCCAACATGTGCGATTGCAGAAGATAACAACTTGCTTAGCTAGTCAATCCCAATAAAATAACTAGCTATAATAATTACTCAAGATCATTTAATATGTTGGCCATTTCATTACTTGTTTCAAAATTCCTGATATTTTATGATCATATATAGATTTAAAGACTCTACATTCGGCTTCTCACTCTGTTAAACTGAAGGTAGGTTAGAGATAAAACTTCAACAAACAATTTCTGGGGAATATTTTTGATTAACATTAGCACTGACCTGGCACTTAGATAGAATTAAGAGATAAAAATCTGCAAATTTGCAATACTTAAAGGCTGCACTAGCTAACAGATATTTCTTTTAGAATATTTTCTGTTTCCTGTTTTCTTTTTCTTTATGTCATAAACTCCACTGTGGTTCTGTTGTCCTTCATCTCAGGATAAGATTTTTTAAAATGTACATTGCCATTTATGTACTTAACCAAAATATATGAAAGCTATCTGGAACCAGTAGTTCTATCCGAGAAGAATTAAGAGAAGTTGGCACGGAGGAAAATTGGCACTCTGCCGTCTTCAAAATCTGGTCATTTATTCAGAAGTATAAACAAAAATTGTTGGGTCCTCAGCTCTTTTGTGAAGTTTGGCTCTTTACCAACACTTGCCAAGAAACCTTCACATAAATCATTCGGAGCTGTTCATTTAACTACATTAGAAAACATTTGGCAGTAATGACTCCTGTAAACAATGGATTGGACAGCAAAGAGTAAGATTCTGCAGAGTCTAAAGACTAAGATGGGAGAATAAATGCCACTGTCTCCCAAAACTATTCACCATCTCAGTACACTTGATTTTTAGGCTTCCCACATCAAGGCCTCTTCAAAGAGGACTATGTTTCCAGGGACTTGAAACCATGACCTTTCAGAAATCTCAAAATTACAGCAGCTATATCACAGTCTGAACTGAATGAATTCACTTATATCACTATCTCCCTTACCTTCATTCCAGATATGAGTCTAATTAAGTGATGTTTAGCTTGGTTTAATTAGGCTATATTACTGTCTGAGGGGGATTCATAATTTATTCCTCAGTTTTCAGAACTGATGACTTTATCTAGCAAGACACTTTTGAAAGAAACAAAAGCATAGATTAAAGCTGTAGCATTTGCTATGCAAGAGGTACAAAAGCACACACATGCACACAAACTGCCCAAGTCAAAAAGCAGTAAGAATGATTATGTCACCATTTTACTAGACAGCAAAGACAACATCAAAATGTGTGGTGGTTACTAATCCAGCCATATATAATGTCAACCACGGGGACAAACTGGCACACTGTACAGTAGGTCAAGAAGAGTTCATAAATAAAGAATTCAGCTGGAACTCTCTTAGTGATTAGTAACATGGATGTTTCACTATGAGTGATCACAGCATAAAGGTAAAGTATCTTAAAAATTTTGCACATTTTCAGATCTATATGAATGTGTTGGTGAAACAAATATAAAGTTGGATAAAAAAGCAATGTATAGTGTAATGTACCTTAGAGATAAAAAAGCTAAAACACACAACTATACTATTTGAAACTACTATATATCACATACATCGCAGATGAGGAGAAAAGACCAAGACGGTTGGCAAAGTTATAGGCAATACACTCAGAAGTTATTATAGCTAGACTTACTTTAAACCCAGTATTTGTGTGCAGAAAAAAAAGAAATCAATTTCTTCTGTTTACTTGTTCTGTGTTATTTTCTAAATGTTTTAGTGAAAGGCTTCAAGCTGAGAACTCCAGAGAACTGTAGCCTCAATAACTTCTAAGACCACGGGCAACACTACTTCTTAACTAAGCATTTCAACGTACCCAAGACTTGTCCATTCTGAAAGCTTCTTCCCAGCTTTATGTAGCAATAGGTTGATCCTGTTTTGTGAAAGTGCAGTGATCCTTAATCCCCTTTCAGCTCTGTTTTCTATGATGAAAAACTGGAACACAAAGGAAAACAGTAAGATTCTATTTGAAATTATTTTCAGACTGATTTCCTCACTTTCTTGTCTGACTGTGCCCTCTGCATTAAACAGCATGCCAAAACTGTTTATTCTCATTCTCTGGTTAGGAGGAGTACCTTATATAGTGCTATGTTTTCATTCTGTATGAAGGATCTTTATTTTATTTTGTATATTGTGTTAGATAAAGCAAAGAAAATAGAAAAAAGCAAGAATTGCCAAAGTCCTGACAACCTGCTGTAATTCATTGTCTTTCTTGGTCAAAATATAAAAAAAATATTCTGGCTTTGAGATAAATACAGATATTTTGAGAGTCACATCATGCCAAAAGAATACAAGGTAGATTACAAACTTGACAGTAGTTAAAACAAACCTGGCAGTAGTCAAAAACTAAAACTTCATATAAGCCTGAATAACCTGTGGTACTAGTGAAAAGTCACAAAGATATTTTTTTCAATTATATATATATATTTTTTTAATTTTCTAAGCACTTACATCTTCAGTATATCTAAACATATATCAATGTTTGTACCTCAGAGGCAGAGGTAGCATAAGGCCTCCAAAGACATAATGCATGCTACAAAGCATTAAACCACGTCTACTTCTGGATCCAAGAATCAATTATGAACACAGAAATATTCTCAAACTATGGATTGAGCTAACCAAGTGTGGATAGTTGTTTTCAGCAAACAAAAGTTTGTGCTAGTTCATTCCAGACTTTTTCATACACTTTCTGTATGTTACAGGTTAATTAACAAGTTACTCAGCTTGAGTTTCTGCAAAGATCTTTACATACAAGCAGACATTGTTCATAACAGCAGAGATGTGATGAAGTGTAAACAGAGCTATGTACCTGCTGTATAGTCATGATGTCATGTTATTATATCTGACCTCTTTCCCATCACATTTTGAGAAAAAAAACGAGGAAAAAAACCCCTTCTAAAACCCATCAACAATTGAGAAGCCTGGCTGTTGTAAGTGCAGTTTCTCAGCACTCCATTTTGGCTTACTCTGCATGGCTTCTCTTTCCAGTCTGGGTACTACTCTTAAGGGGTTTGAAATTAGACTAAGGGGTTCTGCCCCTTGTTCTGACCTTGCACTCCAGGTAGTCGGAGATGAAGGCAGATGGAATCTGATTGCTGAGTTCTATCTTCCATGTTTCTTCTTTCAGAAATTCATCTCACAGAGGTTTTAAATGCCCTGCCTCATTATTAGCAAATCTCTACCACACTGCAACTGTTCTCACTTTCTGAAAGTGCCTTATGTCCTCTAGCCTCCTACAACACACCATGTGGAGCTATTTTTTCTCTCTTTCTTAGTTAAGAAGTTACTGATTGCCACTTGCACTTTGTAGTGGATGGCTTTTCATTGCCCACATTTGTATGCCTTTTGTATTTTAGCCTCTACTTCTCTTCCCACTGAAACTGTTGTTATTCGCAATGTGTGTAATGGTGTGAAGGTCAACACACTTTGCTGGACACTGCCTCAGTGATTTATTTTCACACCTCCTTAACTAAATCCTTGTAATCCAGAGGTTTTTTCAACCAATCACCAGAAAACCAGCATAAACAATTCCTTCAAAACTTTTGGTTATGTTATTGCTGTTTGGTGAGTGCTTCCTCCCAGAATTTACCCATTTGTTTCATTGCTGGTTTTCAGAATCAAATGCGTATTAACAGTCACTGCCTTTTAGGGATATTTTTCTGAGTTTGCCATGAGCTTAAAGGTAAAGTAATTCAAAATTTCCTCTTGCCATAACGTTTACCAGAATCCCCCTTTTGGCACTTCCAGCCTGCATGATTAAGGCTGTTGAGTAAAAGCACTGGTACCTAACAGCTTACAAACAAATGAAATGACACCTCTTTAGGTCACTAAAGTTGCTAAAATATGTCATGATGTGAGCTCTACTATGCAACTAATAAAGCGACAACAAAAAGAACAGAAAATATGCAATAAGCAAACAGTGCAGATTTTTCAGCACATTTTTTCAAGATCAGTCATCTACTCGCTGAGACACTCCACCAGGTTGCCTATGGCAAGGTTCAGGTTTGCAGCAGACACAAACTAATAAAGGCAGATTACATAGTCTGAAACGGCTACAGAATACCTGTACAGAAACTTTGCTGCTCCAGAGTCAAATAGGATGGTGGAACAGGAAATCCTAGAGATGGAGACCTTGGGCTCTCCATGAATACAAGTTTTGAAATGTTCTTCTGTTACAGCCTGAATTTATCTACCTTTAAGATTATCTTGACCCTTTGTTAAAAACTGTCCAAAATGGCTTTTTTTCATTTAATGCAAGCTGATGAGCTGGTTTCAAATTTAAAGGTCTATTACTCTATAAGTTAAAGTGCAACCAAGGATATCAGTGCAAATTTTTTTTCAAGCTTTACAATATAGGGTCCATATCTTACACTTTAGATGTCTGCAGTTACATGGGAAGCAGTTAGTGCATTAACTTCCGTAAAACAGAATTTCAATGATGTTTTATTACTTTCAGCAGACACACTGAACTGATTAAATTCACAAGCTACAAAAATAGTTTCTGACAGCTAGTAGTTATACACTGCAAGGACAAAAGCTTGTTAGGAATGAACTCTGAAGCAATACAAACTGATAGCAAAAGCACTTTTGCTGATCTAGAGAAGACTGACTTGAGAATTTTCTCCTGTATAAAGCAAGAATAAGCTGCTTGAACTTTTCATATTAAAGGAGCTGCCTGCCTTTCAGGCTGTGGTAGTTTGACCAGTGTGTAACAGATTTGAATGTATAAATTACTTAAAGATTCCACAAGAACACACAGACAATCATTCTGTTCATTAATAAGTTCCAGGAGAAATCAGATCGTGCTTCATTTTCATTTCTGTGTAATTGCTGAAACACTGTGGAAAGACAACTCTAAATAAAGTATAGATTACACTCCGTTACTAAACTACTGGCAACAGATGACCATCAACTGAAAAAGAGACACTTCATAACATATAAACAAATCAAAATGCTCAGTATCACTAGAATATTTTGATCCGAGGAGAAAAGAGTAAGTTAATTGTATATATAAAATTGGTTTTATTGTATCAGTCCAAGAGGGACTGAATGAATACACATAACGATATGCCAAATCTACATAGGCATCATCAATCAATTATGCTTCAGAATGCTCACAAACAGCCTGGTGTGCAAAGCAGCACATTTAAGTCAACTAGAATTTATGTCAAGTGAAAAAAGACTACATTTTAAATCAGTCTAAAGCAATGTTTCAAATTATTTTTCTCCCATATGTGATCTCCTACAATCAAACACCATCTCGTCATTTTTTTAAAATAGATAAGTGGCTTTGTAGTCTTTGAAATAACAGAAGTCAGGCAACATTTTAAGCACAGTGATTCTGATCACTACCTTTTTTCAATTCTCTGTGCCTTTGTTTTCATTGAAAGGGCTTTGATGAGTAAAAAGTAAACAACATAAACCATGTGATTAACACTATCATGAAATATTTTATATATCATTTTTGCAGCAAGTACTTAGAAATCCTGGGTTCAACATTTACCATAGTTGCCATTACCACTTCCATGTAGCTTTTCCCCAAAACACTTACACAGAGAATGGTTTTGTCTTTAAACCTAACAGGCAGAAATTAGGTGGTGAAAGATAGAAATTCCATGAAAACTAGGTGAGCAAACAGTACAGTACAAAAGAGAAACAGTATTTAAAGCAAAATGCAATTGAAAAAAGTTAGTTGTAGTCAGCAAATATGCTTTTCCTTCTTAATGTTAATTACAAAAATAATATGACTTTCAGGTTAGGTGGCTTAGAAACTTTCAAACTTTCATGATTCCACTTAAAAAGCAAAAATAAAATTACATGCACATACATTGATAATTTTTTCCCCTCCTCATATCACAAACTTTGGAAGGAAAAATACTGTTATACTATTCTAAAATGAAAAAAATAATGCCTGAAAAGTGAATCTTAAATGTTCTCTGATGATCTGCCTGTATACCGAAGAGCAGTCCAAATAATGCCAAATTCCTATGATGCCCATCTCAGAAAAGTGCAAATTCAGCAACAAATCCAGACTCAAAACTCAAATTTATGTTCTATCTGAAATTACTTATACGGTACATTTTTGTCTATTTACACAGTGATTGCAACTCATAACAGATCTCACATCACTACATCTATGAAGGGAAAAAATTATTTGCTTTTCAACAAGAAAAAACTATTTAGTGTGCAGTGTAACAGAATTAAGAGATTCGTCTTCTGAAAGTTGAGGACATGAGATTACCATGGATAAGGACATTTTGTTTAATATTTTCCTCAACCTGTACCTAGACACGTAATTTTCCACATATAGTCCTAAGAGAAAGCTGACCTCAGAATTCCCTGAGGCATGCCCACAGGACAGATCACCAAGTAGGAAGACTTTTCTCTCAGGATTTGTGTTGAGTTGATTTTAATCCCAAGGGTTGTATGCAGCAACATTTATTTCAGTATTATTTTAATAGTATGACCCAGAAGATTCAAAAGACATACTAAGTAGGGATAAAATAATGAGGTGGTATATACTTGATTGACCATGAGTGAAAGAGAAACTCTGCACCATTTAAAATGCAGTAAGCATTACAAAATGCTCAAAATGCACATAAAATATTGTTAAAGGAACAAAAGGAATGTAAATAAAAAGGAGATTCTGATAGCAGCAGCAAGATTTTTCTGCAGTTCTTTTAGAATAATGGGGCAGATCTGAATACCCAGAACAGATTAAAATATCAAATAAACTTTAATTATGATTCATCAGAATTTCAGCCAAGCAGCTTTATTTTGCATGTCAAAGCTATATGGATATGTTAAATATAGCAACAAAATGTTGTAACCAATAACCGAATCAGATTCCGTTTTCTTTCTTTTTTTTTTTTTTTTTTTTTTTTTTTAATTTATGCATTACAGGCTTCTGGGTATATATTCCAAACTATCCCACTTTGCAACCTATCAGTGGTGACTCAGAGTTTAAAAGAGCTAACTGCACATTTTCTGCAAATGCAGAAAAAGAGGGGATCTGTAGGAAAAAAAACTTCATAAAGCAATCTGTTCACTATATAGACACAAAAGGTTCCTTGCCAGAATATAAGTGCGTTACAATTTTTAAACAATATCACTATCTTGAAATAGTGTTATTAAAATTAGCTTTTATGAAGCTAAGACTCCAATAATTTAGTATGACCTTTAAATGAACATGATTATTTCCATGATGTACACTGAAGCCTTAGTTAATTAGCAGCCATATTAAAAAAAACCCAGTATTAAAGAACAGGGTAAAAAACCTGCAGCTTGCAGGAATGGCCATGCATTTTTGTGTTTTACGTTTTATACATAGAATGCTTTAGGTTGGAAGGGACCTTAAAGATGATCTAGTCAAAATCACAGAATCATTCAGGCTGGAAAAGACCCTTGGGATCATCGAGTCCAACCCTCAGCCCTACTCTACAAGTTCCCCCTACACCATATCCCCCAACAGCTCATCTAAACAACCCTTAAACACATCCAGGGATGGTGACTCCATCACCTCCCTGGGCAGCCCATTCCACTCTCTGACCATTCTTGCTGTTAAATTTTTTCCTAATGTCCAGTCTGAACCTCCCCTGCTGGAGTTTAAAGCCATTCCCTCTTGTTCTGTCACTAATTACCTGTGAGAAGAGACCAGCACCCACCTCTCTACAATGTCCTTTCACTTAGTTGTAGACAGTGATGAGGTCTCCCCTCAGCCTTCTCTTACTCAAACTGAACAGTCCCAGCTCCTTCAATCGCTCCCCAACCCCCTGCCCTGGGCAGGGACACCTTCCACCAGCCCAGGTTGCTCACAGCCCCGTCCAGCCTGGCCTTGAACCCTGCCAGGGAGGGGGCAGCCACAGCTGCTCTGGGAAACCTCTGCCAGTGTCTCACCACCCTCACAGGGAAGAATTTCTTCCTTAGATCTAATCTGAATCTACCCCCTTTCACTTTAAAACCATTACCCCTCATCCTATCCCTACACCCCCTGACCAAGAGTCCCTCCCCACCTTTCCTGCAGGCCTGTCACGTCCTGCTCAGGCAAGGGAGACAAGTGACTCAGATTTGTAAATCCCCAATGGAGTGGACAACAGTGAGACAAGCCTCAAAGTCCAGACATTTATTAACTTCCCACAATGTACTAATTGGATACATGATAATTGGCTAAGTATATAATGAGTTGTGGCAAGCAATACAGCATGTCTTGCATTGCTTAACGGTAGTGAAGGAAAAGGAGGAAAAAGGAAAGGAGGGAGATGAAGAGAATAGAGAAATATAGATCACTGGTCTGGCTTCCTGCATCGATCACTTCACTCTCTGGACACCCTTCCCTTCCCCCCTCCCTCAATTTATACCCACTTTCCTTGGGTCCATCCCCTAGCTTGACCCACATACCATGTATACCATGTAAGGTGTTTCATGGGATTATGTAATTGGCATGATCTTGTTAGTCTTCATTAGCATATTTAGGGTGTTAACTTTAACATGCATTTCATGGATAATGAAGCAAAGGGCATTCACCAGACAGATGGCCCTTGAAATCTGACCATGTGCCCCAGATCAGACATGTCCTGTCTCCACAGGGCTGCCCCCTCCAGCTGCATCCTGTGTTACTGGGGCAGCTTTGCCAGCTTCGACCTCCACACTACCCACCTCATGACTACAGTTTCATTACTTGCGAGTGTTTGAGACACTCCTTAGCTCAGAGAGCCTCCACTCCTCCCACTATCATTTATCTCTTTCTCAAGCTGTTTTTCTCAGTCCTTGTTTTTTGCAGGCCTGTTTCTTTCAGGACTTATTTTAAACAAGTCATCTCTCACAAGGCCACTGTGCAATTTTGTTCATTCCCTCACCCAGCAGAGAAGTACAAGCAAGCTTATCATGCTTTTCCACCATTTTATCAGTTCAGCTCATGAAATCATTAAGTGGAAGCATCATCCCTGTTTTTACTATAAATGAAGCACCTAAATGAGGTGCACTTCATGATTGAGTATGCCTGGAAAAATCCTCAGAAATGCCACTACTATTGCTGAGCTAGAAAAGTACTTTAAAAAGTCCAAGCTTTTACCCACACAGGGACATCAAGAGATTGTCCTGTAAAACCTGTAAGACTTCTGGTTTTGAGTAAAAGCCACAGGCACACTAAGAAAATTCCAGTTTCATTGCCTGTGTATCATTGCTAGCCAGATAGCACTCAGTTACAATCTGCATTCTTCCAAAAAAAAGAATGGATTTCAAAAGCATAGTCTTTCAAAAAGGAAAACAATCCCTGAATGACTTTGAGGAAATTGGTCTATGGGAAAAAAAATAGCTTTCAGCTATAGTCATCATTTTTCAAAACCATTTTTCAAGCTTTATTTCACAAAGAAACACCACATTTTTAAAGATTAAAATGGGGAGAATTGTTCTTCCCAGACTAGGAAGACTTGCTAGATACACATGATTAAAAGGCTGCATATTTGTGTTTGGTTGAAATAAGACAAATTAAAATGCTATAGTAACGTCGTTTTGCCCAGATCTTGCTATTCTTTTCAAACTGAAGTGAAAGGTCAGTGATGAACGATGTCTGAAAAATTCATGAACTAACTGGAAAGTGTCCTTGTAGTGAAACCCTTGAGAAGTCAGAAAGAAGGGAAAGCGAATTAACTTGAGTCCTGTGTTTGGACTGGCTCTTACTTGATTTCTTGAGGTTTCAAATTAGACCAAGGTCATATAGATCAAGAATTTTACTGCTGATACAAAAATCTACTCACAGCATGTAAAAATATAAACTTCTTCAAGCAAACAAAAGGTATTGCTCAGGGAAATTTAAAGAAACAAACAAAAATAGCCAAGGTGCTTTACTTGAATCTTAGAGTATGATAAGGGTGAGCCTCTACAGTAACTATCTAAACCAGAATGCTCTTCCCCGTACTGTTTCACACCATATTCATAATAAGAATAGACAAAAGATTACCTAAACTGTAAAATACTGGTGGCCTTCTGAATTCTGTCACTACGTCCTAGCTGGTGTTAGAACACTATAAAATGTCCCAGGTAGTGGTTAATGAGATGTTAGGCATTCATGCTTGAAATTGGGGGTCATTTTTGATTAAACACATTGCAGAGGAAATAGGACATAGCATTTTCATAGTGAGTTTGTATTGTAATATGAAAGTGCATAAAAACTAAACTTGTTAGAGGTGATATATATAGCTAACAGGAAGCGACAGGGGAAAACCAGTTCAGCTAAAATGAGACTTAACTGAATGCCATTCCAAATTCATAAAAGATACTCCATCCAGAGAAGTGTACTAAGCCTCTTTTAGAATGCTAGTTTAGTTCAAGTTTCCTGTTCGAGATTATGTCTAGAAACTGAAAAATTTTTTGTTTAATTGTTTCTGGAGCTACTAGAAGGTGCACATTTAAAAATACAGGAATTTTAAAAGATGTTATATGCATAGAAGTCCTGAGAATTTTGAGTGGGTAGGGTCGGTTTTTCAGCTTTCTGAACTTTTTTCCCAGAACTATTTTGATAGGAAGAAAGGTTTTATGATTAAGGCACCAAATAGCAGATGTTCCAGTCTCATTTCCTGACAATATTCATAATTCCAGAGTGACCCTGGCAAATCAATACATTTCTTGGGGTAAAATATTTATTTTCTTCTACCTTCTCTCTACCCTGTTCAGCATGTATTTTTTGTCTCCGATCTCTTCTTGCACATGAAATGTTAATCACAGTTAGAACCTGCAGGCACCACAATAGTACAGGCGTATCCTCTGAGGTAACACAGATGTATCCTCTGAGATAACACAATATTCATATTATGAAGGAGAATATTTTTTCTTGGTCTGAAAACAAACACAGAAACTTCAGCATTTAAGATCAATAAAGAGTGACCAAAAGGTTGGCACAATTTTCTGTGGTAATGCAGCTCTCAGATCATGGAAGATCATCAAATGATATTAATGAAAATAGCTTGCTTCCAATTTTTAACTAAAGAACATTATTCCTTCCACCTCCAGTTGAATGTAAAAAACAAAGTAACAAAAGGGGTCTTTCAGTATTGCCATCAAAGCACTTATAATTCAAGCAACAAAACACAAAAAAAATCATGAAAGTGGTTCAAAATTAATAAATTGTGCTCTGGTTTTAGAGTCTTGAGGTGTGTAATGCCTTTAGTTTTCTGCAGTCAGAAGAATGGGAGTATACTCTTTCTTTAAAAAGTTTAAAAAGGGAGAAAAAAAGAAAAAAACCACTTCAACCCAAGATTCTTATTTTGCACAAGACTACGAAATGAAGGACTGCAAAGGAAAAGAGAAAAATACCAATGCTATCAATACTAGCAACACCATTCACTGTAATAGGGCAGAGTGAAAGCCTTCTTTGTGGCAGTAGGGCACTAGTATACATAAAGAGAAGGAACATCTCTCAGATGCAAACACAGCTGACACATTTCATAGAAAATATCTGATATATACCCCAAGGCTGTATTTCTTAGCAAGAATGCAAAGTCTTTCAAATGTTGTTTCCTTCCTGTTCCAAGGGATCCAAACACATGAATGTGTGGGGTCTTTCTACATTGCCTGTAGGTGCACTATGGGGCAGGCATACTTTTTAGCATCCACGCTTGCCTCTGCCACATGTTGGCCATATCTAATCTGCATGCTTGGATCAAAGCCACGTATGCACCACGCTCTTGAAGAGAAGAAAACTGCAGGACATTCCTACACAGCCCTCTGGGGCTCTCTAGATGGTCAGGAACACTAGGCTTGCTACAAAGCCATACACAGGAACCAGGACAGAAAAAAAAAAAAAAAAAAAAAAAAGATAATCAGGAATGGGATTGGGAGTGGAACACACATGCAACAAGTCAAAATTATCTTAAATGCTTGTTTTAAGAACCCTTGGCAAGACACAGCCAGTGTGCTGTTGACTCAGAATCTGTCCTTTTTCAACCTCCATATGTTTAACTATGGCTAAGAAAGAAGCTGTCAAGACCAAGATTTATATAAATCTGCAAGTACAAGCTGTGACAGACCATAAAAGATAATTACTAGTATTTGGCAGATTAATTTTAGCTGTCGTCAGTCTGTGCCTATGGTATATTTTATAGAATTAATCTTTCATACAATTTCATGTCTGTACAGTATTACCAGCATGTGTCATTGCAGTTAAACTTTCTCAATGAACAGCACAAGTCCTGCTAGAGTTGGAAGGTAAATCAATCAAGTCCATCATGTCTGTTCCAGAGGCCAAATATAGACAAGATGACCTGTTTCAGATAACATCTCAAAGGTTTTCTGGATTCTATTCTTTACCTTTTGTCTTATTTCTTGTACTAGAAGAAACTTCTAAATGAGGATGCCACAGAACTGTGAATCTCTGAATTCTCATCCCCTCAGCAAATGGCACAGGTACACTGTGATGGATATGGGGAACTTCAGAAAAGAAAACCATCGTCTTCTTTACACTGTTGTGTTTAGGAATTTGATAAAGACAAAAGACTGGATTTTAACATTCACATCTACCAAATGCAATGTTTTGCATCCTATGAACAAGTAATTTAAAATGTATCTGGAAAATGCATTTGAATTTAATTCAATGCTTACTATTTTCTTAAAGCACAATGGCCCATAAATGAGAACTGAAAATTTGCAAGCGTATTGCCTCATATCATTAGTATACCTTTGTTCACAAAATATCATAAATGGGATTTTTAAAGAGATCTATTACTTTACACAAAACAAACGGCTCAAAGATTACATATGACTGAGTTTATGCTTTACAATTTCTAATTGCTTCAGCTATCCCTAGTCCATCTTAGCTGAATAATATCATTTAAATATTTTAGGTAGTTTTCTTTAACAGGCTCTTAGACTTAATGTTCTGCCTTGCTTCAGGACAACATCTTTTAATTGCTTTAAATTATCAGTGATGTCTCCAGCATTTTCACTGAACATGGATTGATTTCAATTAACTTTCTCACACTTTAGCATAAAAGCAGTCTTATTCAATTTGCCCTAATTAGATCACACAACCTCTTGAAGCTAAAGCAATGACAGTCATTAAAAGGTTGTACAAAGAGAGACACAAAGAGAGAGTGAGAATCAAGGTTGTTTACTGCATCGTTAGTCCTTTTGTGATTTTGAAGCTGCAAAGAGAGTCTGTCCCTGTAACCATATGAAGGATTCAAAATCAAATCTGGAATTTAGGATAAAATTCCTGTGGAATTTTACAGAACCAAATTTTGTGTCAAAATCGGGATGGTTATTTTGTTACTGCTCTACTAACAAAGATCAAACTTTCCACTGCTCCCAATAATATATCTGCAACATCGTTAGCTTCACAAGTCTCTTTTTTTCCATTATTCAGTGCATTGAGAAGGATATAAGTAACTAATGGATTGGTACATAAGATAGAAGGAAACTATAATGATGTAGTTGTAATCTTCCTTCAGTTTATATTGCCTTGGATTTTTTTTTCCTTTATTGCAAGCAGTACACAAAACAAGACTGACAAAAGACAGATTATCTGTACACAAAAACTTTAGCTGGTTACTGAAGTTAACAGGCATGAGGCAGAAAATGGTATGCTGGCTGCAGGCCAGCTGCTCTGGAAAGGGGCATAAGAGAAATTTTAGAAATGTTCTTGCAATGAAAAAAAAACAAACAAGTTTAGCAGCCTCGGATGGGGAAAAAAGGAGGAGAGGAAATAATAGCCTCTAGTAACCAGGTCTAAGGGAACATGAGACTGCAGAGACATTAAGCCTGGTACTCAACTATCAACAGAATTATGTAAAAACTGTTAGTCTACAAATATCCTCAAGAACAGCCACCGCTTTTATCTCACATTTCAAAATCGACAAACACCCCAGAACCTCTAAAACAAATCTACTACTTCTAATACAAAAACCCAAAAGATGCAGAGGAAAGAGAGAGCAAGACAGAGAGGAAGAGAGAAAGCACTCTCAGTGTCCTCTCAGTGTTTTGTAATCCTAGCAAAATACATGCAGAAGAGGATGAGTTTGTTTATTTTCTGAGGAGGCTGAAAGATCTGTAGCATCTCTCCCTGACTTCAGCACTGACCAGGTACATGGTGTTCTGTGGTGCTGCTACTTATGCAAATACTTATAAAAGAGTCTGACTTGGAGCTCTATGTGGGCTGGATTCAAAGTTAGAATCAGAACCAGGAAACTATAGCTAGCTACACCACTTGAAAAGAAATCTCCTTCATGCTATCATGTAAGTACAAAAAAAAAAAGACAGAAATGTAATCCCTTTAGCCATGGGAGTCTGGGTCAAGCATCTTCTAAAACTCAAGTAGTATAATATGCATTGTGAGCAAAGCTGTGATCCTTTTTGTACTCATACACAAAAATCCATCCATTGAGCCAGTAGTAGCTCTCTTGGAATTACTTTATGTTCAACTTTTATACACAATATGTGTAACTCCACAACAGTACTGTTTAATATCACAGTGTTGCAAAGTTATTGAGGTTCCACTGAAATAATACGAAAAATTACTACATTCATCCGTATCTACAGTTCATAAAGGACAAATTTTGTCACAGGCATACAAAGGTAGCTAAAATACCTTTTATCAGTTTTCCAATGTGAATGAACTAAACAAGTCCAGATTACAGAATAATACATTTGAGTAAGTAGGAGCAAATATTTACCCATTATTTAGCCATAATAGCCTGTTTCCAGATTAATTTTTTCCAGTAAAAGTCTTTCCTAGAGTAAATTCTCAAGTGCTGATACCTTGTGAACCTGCCAAACAACAAAGTTATGGACCACTAATTAGCAAAACAGCTCTGCCAGGTTGTGATATTTCAAGTGAAATCAAAGAGCTGCTTGTGACTTTTTCTAAATCACACACCTTCCATCAGCATAGCTGTTGACTGCATCCGTTGTGTGGGTCACAAGCTGGTTAACACTCCATGTTACAGTTCAACGCTAGAAAAACACGACGCTGTCTCTTGACTCCCACTTAGGGATTAGCATTTCTGTTATCAGAAACAGTGAATGTCAGATCCAATATGAAAACTTTTATTTTTTGCTTAATGGGATCAGTCAGAGGAACAATAATAAGAAGTACCTTGAATTTGGCAGGTGCATTTCAGGTATGTATTTTAATCTATTTTAGAAAAGTTGCACTGGTATGATTCTGTGTGCTGAAAGACTTATTTGGGAATAAACCATGCAGGAAAAATATTATTCCGGTTTAAAAATTTTAATGGAGTACTTTATACCTGTAACAGCATTCCTCTCACATGGAACAGAAACATCACTCATACTTGGTCCTAGTACTTATTTAGATGTGATGGGGTCCAAATGCATGTAACTCATTGAAAAGTAGAGCTTATTGTTTTTCTAGAACATTTGAGTAAGTTACCTGATTGTTGGGCAAGGTAAATTTATTATCATAGTTGAAATATGCTATTACTTCTATTGAGATGGTGGCTGATGGACTATCTTAGTTGTTTTCAGAAGGTAATAGGAAGTCACTGGAAGCAGATAGGAAAATATTTCCTGAAATTTGCATTGACCATGAAGGCTAGCACAAGAAAGTTAGAGGGACAGCATTCTACATGTAAAACCATGTTCTGCTCATTAAGGATACCAATTAAATTCAGACACCAGAGTGAAAAGAGTAGGCGTATTTTACTAGTGATAACCAATGTAACAGTGTAATACAGAAAACATGCAGTGAGAAAAAGCAGAATAGTGCACTTAAAGCAGCAAACAGGAAAAAACAGGGTAATGCAAGAAATCATTACTACACGAGAGAGAGAATGGAGATTAAGAAAAATACATCACCACTTGCATATATTATCATCATCCAGATCCACAGTGGCTGGGGAGCCCCGGTCACAGCGAGGGTTTGGAGAGCCTGTCCCGGCAAGTGGGAAATCCTACGCGGTGCCTCCACCCGGAGAAGAGACGTCCAAAGTTGCCGTGAGCGGGCTCAGCCTTATCTACCAGAGATCGACAGGCCAGGACAGCTGGCACCTTTGTTTTGAGCGGAAAATTTCTGGTTTCATTCTCCTGTTGGATTCCACCCGAAGCCTGGCCAGGGCTCAGGGGGGAAAACCAAGGGAGTTTCTAACAAGGCCAAATACTCGGGTTCTCAGCCTTGAACAAGGCTAAACAAGGGAAGGTGGATACATTCTCTCCTCACTACTGATTCTAAGCTGCATCTTTCACTAGCGAGTTGACATACTTTGTTAATGATTACACACTAAGCAGCTTTGGCTTGGGGCCTGTTGTTCAGGCTTCAGTATTTCAATGCTTTAGCACTTTTTACCTCAGCATAAGTGGGTTGTTATAACTTAGTACAATACCTACTAGCACAATGGTTTTCAGTTATAAAACATACAGGATTCATCTATAGGTCAACTCTGGCTTGAGCCGGTTGTCCAAGCCTTAGCACTTCAAACCAACAGCTTTTCAAGTATTTCAAATGCATATTAAAATCACATGGGACTTTCTCTATCTCTGCTTCATGAGATATAGGAACAGAAAGAAAACACATAGCAGGTGTCATCAGTAGCACAAAGAGTGGTCCAGTAGGAAAAAAGGAATGCAGTTCCTTCATTAAATCTCAAGTATCAAGAGTTAAGTCAAAGCATCTCAGATTTCTCAAATTACTCTCACAAACATAATAAGCTTTGTGATCTCCTGCATATTTGCAAGCCTACAAAGATAGTTAGGATGCTATCAATACTTCAACATAAATAAATTCAATAAACTCAATTCAGCAGGGAAATTCAGGCACCAAGTTATTGTGTGTTGCCTCCCAACCTTCAGAAATATTTAGAGAGCTCTGTTTGAAAGATTTACTAGTTATCGCTAAAAATTACAGTGTTTAACAATGTAAAATAAATTATTATTTCAGGCTGAGGTGGAATTATTAATTTCTTATGTCGGCAATGTCCCTATTTCACCCTTTACTTGATGGTCCATGAGTATTTAATCTCTTGCTCTTTAACTCTCTCAAAGACACAGTGTCCTCCTTCATATAAAAGAAAAAAATAAATGTATTGGCCTAGAGTTTCCCAGTCCATTTAGGAAAATTCCTTACAGTATATGGTTATTCATGATTTATGTAGTTGGATTTTATATAGTAATTCCATTGTTTCCTTCAGATCACCAAATTACACCTGGCACATGAGAATAATCTGGGCATATTGGTGTTTGTATTTCAGTGGCCTGTAAAGGAGTTTCAAGGGACAGCATATGCTCAAACGACTGCCCGTTCCCAAAAGATTTTATAGCCTGAGTAACAGTAAAATACTGCAGAGTGGATTAAAAAATGACCTAATCAGGGAATTGGGAAGAACGCCACTATAGTAAAATGAGCTTATATGGATGCACAGAGAGCTTTAGCTATATCTTTTCAACTGCCTAACTGCTGTCAGCTGGAAGTGTCTGTTAGATGTATTTATTTGCTGTACACTCTGTAGTTCTGCAGTACTTCCTAAGGAGTACTTCGAGAAGCCCTCAGCCCACCTACAGGATAGAAAAGGCAGAGAATTATTTGGCTGTTTACTTTTTTTTTATTGTCTTGTCCTTCACATGTCATTAACACTGTACTGAGTAAGCATTTTGAAATACACAGTTGATTTATTAGCTTCAAAATATTTCAGCTACATTATGACACTTACATGAGAAATAAGGAAGCCGATAGCTTCAGAGAACTGGGAACTTACTAGTTTTGTACACCACACACCGAATTCCATTGCATTACAGAGCCCAAAAGAATTTATGGGTTTCAGAATATATTTTGGGGCAAGGGCAGGACTCTAGAAGATGTTAATACAAAAGTATAAAGGTATTATTCAGTGTGTTCTTATGCTTCTTACTTGGCTGAATTGGGTCCTTCTGTTTGTGACACAGTGATTATCTTTTAATTACCTTCAGAGCGGTAATCAAAACAAACTGACTTATCTAGTGATCACATAACAAGGATAGCACAGGACAATTAATTTGATTTCAAAGCAAAACAAGCTACTAGTGTATCAAGCAACTGTGCATACCATAACAATGTGCCTAGATTTTATGATGATCATAATTATAGCATAAAGTCATACATTTTTTTTCCCCTGAGCCTGAATTTAAGACCTGATTCAATCCCCCTGCAAATTATATAAAAACTCTTACACCCACTCAATCTAATATCATAATTCATACTACAAGGTTTTGACTTTTCTGTTAACAAAGCATGCCCAATTGAGATGGCTAAACGGTTTTTTCTTTCAACAGATGTGGCACAGGCAGATGCAGTTTAACTGAAACTGCCAACAAGCATATTTCAGTTAGGATAGAGTTCTAGTAAATAGAAATTGGCTTGTTTGTTTGGGGGTTTTTTCTGTACATTAATCCTTGATGTCTTCAATTGGAGTTTGTGGAAGGTCTAGCTTCCAAACCCACTGAAGTCAAAAATCAATTCATCTTGACCTAATTACAGAAAAAAAACTAAAAATTTGTCACTGAGGAACATAAATAACCAGTGTCCTCATAGTTTGAAAATGGTTCCAGGTAGCACCAATGATGGTTTAAGATGTACAAATGCTAAGGTAGGAGTCAGGCTTTTCTCAAGCAACAACTCAATAAGTGAGCGTTTTTTGTTTCCTCCTCCACTCCTAATGAATAGTGGGAGGAAGAATCACCACAGTTTCTATAAGGATCATTTGCAAAAAGAAAAAGCAGAAGAATCACCTGTTACAACTTATTTGCCTATATTAAGAAGAAACAGTATTAACTGTTATAGCATGCCAAGATGATGTTTGTTCCTGAATACAGTAGCTTCATTTCAGGGAAGAATAGGACAAGTTCCTCTGTTTATGGTGACAGCACTAAAGCTCTCAGTTGTTGATCTACTTCTTTTAACTCCAAGCTGTTGGGAGATAATGGACATGTGAGCAATCCTACACATGTGCACGCCTCGGCAAGGACATAGAACAAAGAACTCAGAAACCAACTCCAGGAGATGGGTTGGGCGGAGAAAGACATTGAGTGTGGCGCTTATTATCCAATCGTGAGAAGGCTTGAAGCGTGTGGACAAAGCTAACTGTCCAATCATAAGGATTGCACCATGTACCGTTCGCGTGCACAGGAGAAACCTATAAAAGGGCTTGCTTACCTTCAATAAATTGGCATTGCTTGATCATACTGGTCGTGTGCGTGTCCATAGCTCCCGCACCAAGCAACCTACCCAGGTGAGAAGACCTTTGCCAAGGGAAACCTCATTTATTATCAGGGAGAAGTAGAGAGCATCAAATAAGTTAATGACTTTACACTGCTTTGTGGGTTATGAGTATTATACATGTATTCAGTATTAATAAATATTTTAATAATTTAATGTACTAAAGTACATTAAATTCAGTACCAAAGTACAATTAAATTCAATATTAATAAATATTTTTAATTCAAAAGATTTTAACATTAAAATGTACTTGGCTTATTAAAGTACATTAAAATGTACTATGGCTCACTAAAGTTTCTCTGTCTTACGTATTGTAGAAGAAAAGAGACAGGTAACACGGGAACAAACCAAATACTCGAACCTGGTGAATCCAGAGACAAACTTCATAGATAGTCTATATTACTACAAAGGAGTGAGCCAAACTCTGGTCAAAATTCTTTTCCACCACCTGTAAATTTATTGAAGTATGAATTCAGGTATGAGCAATCTAGTTGTTATGTCCCACGAAAGAGTAAATAAAATACATCGTATATAATCTCTGCTGAGTGACATGGCAAATCTCATGCGGAATAAGAGAGGACTGTATCCACTCTTCTCACATTTTCCACCCACAATTTATATGAACTAACTTGGCTCCTAAAATGTAATGGAAATCTCACAGGAGAAGCCATAGGATTGATCTGTGATAGTGTGATTAAAGAAGCAGAAAATAAGAAAGGAAAGGTGAAAAGAAAAACACCAAAGTGAATGGTTATTCCATATAGCTGTACGTATAGCTTAAAGACATCCTACTGTGAAGTGAAATTTAAGATTCGCATTCATGGATAGAACAAGTAAGAGAAGTTTTGGATAGGTTGCTGGGAAGACATGCTTCTGCCCCCCTTAAAGACATAAACTTACCTGAATGGTATTCTTATCCTGAGCTATAAAATTTCTTGGAATCTAAATAGAGTAGTATCCTGAAATGTTCTGGAGGCAGGAAATTAACTTGGATGAACCTGGTCAGTCTATGGAAAAGTTGTATTCAGTGCCAGATAGTGAAATTTCATTAATAAGAAATAAACAGGATCAATCAAAACCAATGATGCTCAAAACCTTCATTAAATCTCTACATTTAAAGTGCCCTTAATTTACTTTCTCTTACACCATGTCATACAGCCTACAGTAGTAAATTTGATGCTACTTTATTTAATACAAACAAAACTCCACCTGTTTTAAAAATTATATTTATACAATAGTATTATTCACAATCATAAATGGAAAATCCCAGCTCTTTTATGAGCTCTTCCTGGTATTATTCTATTTGAGCTATTTAAAATTATTTAGCTTTTTAAGTTATGTAAAATTATAATTAAAAAACCCTTTTCATAATAAAAATTATGCAAGTCATCTGTTGTCACATACTAACTTCTTTTTCCCCAGAAATGTTATTATTGACATGTTTTATGTGCAGCCTGTAAAAAACCCAAATGCATTATCTCATTACCACAAAATATTATAAATTATTATCCTCCCTTGTAGCCTTTCTTCTTTTTTATTCTAAACAATTCACACTGGTAACTACATAAAAAGGTGAAAGCATTCTACCAACCCAAATTGCACAAAACCCCCAGTAAATAATACGTTTCAACAATAACTGCAGCATGGATTACATTATATGCTATAATCTATTATATCATCTGAGTCTAATAAGATGCTTTGATAAGGTAAAGTGACTAGTCTTCCTTGCATTGCACTCTAAGCACTATTGCTGGACTCCCAGTTTCTGTGAACTTCTTGAATTAAGATGTTGAAATACAATAACACTGAGCATCATCAGCAAATCAGCCTAGATATTAATATTTTAGTTTGCTAACAATCTCCAAGAAACCTGTATACAGAAATTTCAAGCAATTTGCTTGACCCTGTGGAACTTGACGGTCAGAAATCCTTCTCTCTCTCCCCTCCATAAATATATTCTACTGAAATTTCTGTTCTCTCTTTCATCACACATCTCGTCTTACCAAGTGGATTTCACTTTTGTGTTATAATCTTTCAGGGAAAAAAAATATAACCTTCGTGTTATAAACTTTGAGGGGAAAAAAAAAATCCTATCCTGGCTATTTTATAAAGTATGATTTGCTACTATATTTTGCCCTAGATTATTGAAACAGGTAAAAAGAAACTTGAACAACTGCACTTTGCTGATTAATTTTTCCAAATACTGTTCAATGTCTTACTAAAAGGATGGAATTTTCAAAATGGTGAGAAAAAGGGGAAAACACTTAATACTTTCTGTATGGAGCTGACTCCTTTGCAGCTATCTTATTTTCAATCCATCTATCCCCATGTATTTTAATGTCTTAATCATGTCTACTGCATCATAAGACAGACGTGCTTACAAAAAAGCTGGAGCAGTTAAAGACACAAAACTAGTCTCTTGGTTCTGACACGGTATCTGCATGTATGAGCAACTCTAAGCTATTTCAAAGGAAAACAAAGGCAGTGGACTTTAAAACACAGTCAGATGAAAGGTGGCAACCTCTTTAACCACTACAAATCATTCCACAAATAAGGACCTGATTACATCTTAGTGGATTCAGCAATTATTTCTTCTTACATCTGATTCTAATCACTCATTGCAAATGATAAGGAAACAAAATTACTTCCCACCTCCATCACCTCAATCATTGCTGCTGCATTCCATTTCTTTCTTCTTGGGAGTATCATTCTGCTGAATGGTGAATTAAAAAATTGTAAAAGTTTATTTCAGAAGATCTCTTACCAGCTGCTAAGGTAGCTGGAACAACTTAGATGCTTAAAAAGCAAATTATGAATTTTCTTATTTGCACATGTTCAATTATAGACCCAGGATTGATTTTTAAACTATTAATGTATTTACTGTACATATTTCTTATGAAAGGCACTTCTGACTATTTTTACAGTGCCTTACAGTCTCCTTCAACATAATCTTGTTCCTTTAGGCACTTCAAACATATTTTATTTATCCTAACCTCCAGCACTTTTCTTTTTATTCTCCACCTTTATATTTCTTATCAGGTGTTTTTACACTTACCTGACTTTATTCTTTAATCTTTCTACTTCTCCTTTGGTCCGGATATTTTACACCTTATAGATGTCTCTTTCTGACCCTTTATTTTTCATCTACATTGGGTCATTTTTTTTTTGACATAGTATATTCGCTGTTAGATGAAATACCTTCATTTATCTTTCAGCACTTCCATTTCCTTTCTATGTCTTCCTTACATTGATTTTTCTCACCTTCTACTAAAATAAGATCAAATGAAATTCAACCATCCTTTTATTCCATTGTCTCATTTCAGTCCAAACGGCAAACTTAACCTGATTATGGTAGGTAATATTTTGAAGTTAATACATTATCATCAGTGATGTCCTCTTCATTGCTAACAGTATATGGATAGCACCATTTCTAACTGTTTTTTTTTCCTAAATCAAAGAGACAATAGAGTACAACAAATCTTTATTCTTGTGTAGAAAATTACTTGTATTAATGATCGACACAAAAATATTGATAGAAATAAACACAGAATAAGCCATATTTATGTGCTGAATTTGCAAAGCCCTGACAGTCACTAACAGGTACATAAATGACTAAATACAAAATCTGGAAAATTATTTTGTACAAAAGTTTTTTGGAAGCTTGTATGAGATTGTTGAAAGGCTAGTTTGAAGTTTCTTTAAAATAAATCCCTCTGGATTAACCGCTTATACTAACCATGGGGAAAACATATTTTAAAAGTTCTGTTTTAACAGACCAGAGAAATCCTAGTTTAACTCCTTCAGGGAATGTACTATCTGCATTGGAAACCTTTGTCTCCATCCATACACCCTGCACAGTGAGGCCAATTTCATTCCATGTTTCAAAAAAGAGGACCCAGTCTACACCATGAGTATATTCCTTCTGCTTCTCTTTTTGTACTCCTTTCCATCACTGTTTGGGAGGCATGGCAGCAAGCAGAGGGTGTCAGCTTTCTCCTTTAATTGTATGAGAGCAATGTCTTTCTCCATTGACTCTTGAAAACTAACAGAGAACCTGTAGCAGCTGGAGCTGTGTGGGTGCAGGTAGCTGGAACAAGAATTAAATAAAAGAAACAATCAGCTGAGATAAATGCTCAACAGTAAACTAGGGCCAGGAGGAGGACTGAAAATGAACTATTAAAAGATCATGTGTAAGAGTGGGTGTGAACATTTGTTATTGTTCAGGATATTTTAAGGAGGTTACTGCAGCTGTGCTACAACCCATTACTTATTTGTCTATTCTATTCTCCTAATGAGAGTGAATAGAAAAAATATTTTGTGATTAGCACTTTATGACAAAACAAACAAATAAACAAAACCCCATGGACATTGGACGCACAAAACAAACACAATGGGGAGAGGATATTTTTTCATCTGAATGATATAGAACAACATATTTGGAGGACAGCATTTCTCAAAGACGAAATCATCCTGTATTCCAATGGATGTTGAAGGTGACAACATGGTTAACAGACTGTAGGTTACAAATCTTTATTATTTTTTGCTAGCGTTCCTCCTGTCTGAGTTCATTACTTTTGTTTTCTGGAATACTGATGATATGGCAGCAGAGTATAAAGCCTTTCTGAGGATAATGCTGATGACGTGGAAGAAAGCGACACAGAACTTCATAGCAAAATCATATCAATTGGAGCTGGAAGAAAAATAATCAGGAAGCTTCCTAGAGGATGCTCAGCATGTCCTAAGATTTTTGATTTACAGTATTTCCAGTCTGTTAATTTTGAGCCATCACTGACAACTCATTAATTTCAGGGGGAACAGAAGTATGATCCATAAGGAGATTTACAGAATCACAGAATCATCAAGGTTGGAAAAGACCTTGAAGATCACCCAGTCCAACTGATTCTTGAACACCTCCAGGGATGGGGACTCCACCACTGCCCTGGGCAGCCCATTCCAACGCCTAACAACCCCTTCTGCAAAGAAATGCTTCTTGATATCTGATCTGCACCTTCCCTGGCACAACTTGAGGCCATTCCCTCTTGTCCTATCGCTTGTTACTTGGTTAAAGAGGCTCATCCCCAGCTCCCTGCACCCTCCTGTCAGGGAGCTGTAGAGGGCGATGAGGTCTCCCCTCAGCCTCCTCTTCTCCAGACTAAACCCCCCCAGTTCCCTCAGCCGCTCCCCGTACGACCTGTGCTCCAGACCCTGCACCAGCTCCGTTGCCCTTCTCTGGCCACGCTCGAGTCATTCAATGTCCTTTTTGTAGTGAGGGGCCCAAAACTGAACACAGTTAAATTTAGATACCCCTTCAATACGATCTCAGCAGTATTGTTCAATTTTGGACCCACTGATATTTAAAAATTAAGCCTTGTTAGAAGAGATTATTTACCTTTTACATGAAAGTATTAAGGTTATACATTTCATTTTATCTACATGTTATCACCATCATGTTATCATCATGCTACTCCGTCACCCAGTCTGACTGGATCCTTCAGGAAATCTGTCTATTCTCTGAGGTTTTCTTTAGCCTAAATAATTTTCTGTTATCAGCAATGTTCACCAACCCATCCACCAAATCAATAATAAATATATTGAAGAATGTCAGGCCTGACGTCGTTACCTAGGGCAGCCACAACTAACTGCTTTCCACTCTCAGAAAATTATCTGCAGTTTCCAGGAAAGTGTATCTTTTAAAGCAGGTTCCTGCCTAGTATGTCATAGTGAGATAACTCAATGCAAGTCACATAATTACATCATGTAACTTTATATCATTTGACATGGCTGAAGCAACCTAACATAAAATATGACAGTATAAAGCACCAGCTGGAAAATTTAAACATTGCTTTTTTTTTTCTTTTTTTTCTTTTTTTTTTTTTTTTCCCCGAAAGGAATGGGAGGGGAGAAAAAGACCCCACAGTCTTTATTTTTTTCAACTCTAGTCTTTGAAGAAAGAAAAAAAAAAAAGAAAAATATATAAGAATCAATACTGTTGACAGGCTATATGTAACAAACACACTGAATTGACAGTGTCTTCACTAGAACCTGAATCTAAAAGCTTCTTGGGAAATGGTCTGTTTTCATGATTAGAGTCCTGTAGAGCTCAACAAACTGTCAGGACTACATTTAAAAAAGAGTAGTTGTATACTGCTATGTTAGATTAAACCTGTATATGTACCGCTGTACCTATGTACAAGGCTGCTGCCTTGTGTTCTAATATATCTGCAATTCCCCAAGCAATTCCTTCCTTAAGAAATGTGTTTAAATAAATTACAGTGCTAAAGAAACAGACATTTTGATAGATATATTTACTTGTATCACTGTAAAATTAGTAATGATATTCTGATGCAATTAATGCCATGTTGCTTTTCTCTTTACTATAGTTTCCTGTCTACTACTAAGAAGAACTACAAGATAGATTTTATATATTATGGCCCTTCTACAGTTCTCCTTTCTGCAGTCTCCTCTGGTTTGCAAAAATGCAAAATTATCCTTGTACTAAGTTTTCAGAAGATCAGAAAAAGGAGCTAGTTTCTTTTCAGTTATTTGCAAAACAATGAATTCAGCATTCAGAGAAGAAACTAATTTAACGGAAACAAGGAATATTGTCACTGTGTGGAGAAAGGTGCTATAGAAGTGAAGCTGAGATTGATATGAGCTGAAACAATGAAATTAGACTACAGAGTCATTTATAGTAATAACCACACTCAGCTGAAGGTGAACCATGAGTTGACATGGACATTCCCAGATGGGCAGATGGCAAATTTGATTGACTGCTGTAGTTAGTTTTCAAGGTAGATTAATATGAGTTATCAGTACTGACAAGGAAGAGCTGAACACCAACAGCAAGATGAGAAGCAAGACAAGGTGCATTTATAGTACATACAGAAGTAGTGAATAAGAAAAGATGCAGGAGGCGAAAGCTGTGTCTAGCACTGGAGGATCTGCCCTATCACGCTTGGGAACAGACTGGCTTGCTTAGTTTTTGACCTCATGTTGGTTATAGCCATACAAGCAGCTGTATAGTTTGAAAATAACACTATTGCTTCTTTTATATCTTAGCATTTGGTTTCCTAAATAACATGTTAAAATATGATTGGACCTCTTCAATATTATTTTTCTTGAAAATAGATATACTCAAATGAAAGGTAACCAAAGGCCTCAGGAAAGGCCTCTGAAGATTAAGCAGATCATCATTCCCTTGACAGCTCTCCTCTACTACCTCCTCCCTTACAGCCTGCAAATTATTAGGAAGACCGTCACTGCAGTGGACTGCCAGGCTAGCGGGGACAACAAAAACCTTTAGAGCCTATGTAGAATATACACAAGCTCTGTACCCCTATCCCAATCCCCTTTGTATAGCCAAAAGCACACAGTAGTGCATTCACATTTACATCACATATCTCATTCAGGCAGTTCCTTCTTTGGAATCAGTTTCTGGAGTACAAAGTTAACTGAATGAATGAGTCGCCTTAACACCACACATTGGTTAGTGGATAATCAGAGCCCCACAAACATCCTTTCTGCAGGGAGACAACCATTTAGAGATTTCAGACTGGCACTTATGGAATAGACACTTGATGATTAACACGCATTCTGCACGTATTTTGACCAGTGACTGGCAAGTGGGAATGGGTAAAGGAGGCAACATGACAGGATCAGATCGGCTTGCAACAACAGGCAAGAAATCTACTGGTTGTGAAGATAGAAGGTTGTATAACAATGAACAAAGTTCCAGCAAAACAGGATGATCAGCTACTGGCATTCAGATGCATGCTGGACTGTACTGAACAAAGTGGGAATCTGTCAAATTTGAATTTTGATTTTTATCCAGTTTTCAGGAGCAAAAGGAAAGTTCTAAAAACTGGAGCTTGTATGCAAGGACAAAATACTGTGTCTCCAGGGAATCGGTCAATTCCCCTTGAAAAGCACACAGGTAGAGATTCTGAACTGGCACAGGAGACCTGTCAGGCACACTCCATACCCTTTTTATACTCTTTGACAGACAAGAAATATCCATCTGAACAATGTTTGCTTTCCAATGACAAATTATTTTTTGGATTGGGCAGCTTCTGGATGTACTGGGAGACAAGACACTATGTTTCTACAAGTGGAAATGGAGTCACTCTGAATAAGAGCTTGGAGATAATAGTCAATTAATTGTTTCAGCATCTACCTGATGTTTATGGCCGTAGCCATAATTGCTACCTAATTGCTGCTTTTCCAGATACCAAGCAGTTAAAATGTCAGAGCACCAAGTTATTCTACCTTTGTTTTATCAGGCAACCAGATAGATATGGAAGCAGCTATAACATTTTTTCCCAGTGATATAACCAGAAACTATTATTGTCCCAGAAAAAGGCTGGGTACCAGCTGCAAAGGTAGCGTGTGATAAGATGTATCCTCTACAATGTGGGACTAATTAAAGAAAAAGCCATTATTGGGTCCACAGCTGGGACAGATTCTTGTCAAATTCAGTAGGGACTGAGCAGGTTCAAAAATCACTCAAGCTTGGTGCATTCAATTAGACTGTAAGTTTGAGGTCAAGAATGGTTTAGCAGTAAGGAAAGTAACTTGCTGCAGAAATAAAACTCTGTTCATCAGTGCATTCACAAAAATCATTTTGGGAGAAACTTGCATGCTTATCTGCATGACTAGACATTATAACTGTCACATACATGATTCTATACTAGGTTGTAGGGTGTTTTTTTCTGAAATGCTAAACATGTTTTGGAAAGGAGAGAGAGGTCTTGCTAGTAAATATTTCAACAGAGTAGTCACACAGTTGCAGGGTTGAAAGAATAAAATGATTTAGCTTGTTTTCTCAAAGTTTCATTAAAAATGTTAAAGAAATGCAGAAGTCTACTTCCTTGAATCATTCTGTAAATCTAACTTCAAAATTACTTTTGTATGATGAAACAAACATATAGCAAAGAATTTTTTTTCATGGGACAAGAATGAAAAACCTGTAATTGTAATACATATTGAAGCAGAAGGTCTTTGGCAGGATTTATTTTCAGGGATGGAATAGTTTTCGTTAATTCACAAAACATTTTACATTGCATTCTCACTTAATAAATGCTAAATTAAATTACATAGTTTGTATTCATAGCAATAATCTATATTCCAATTATTTTCCAGGCAAACTGTTATGCTTTGCAAAAACAAACAAACAAACAAACAAAAAAAACCAACCTTGAAATATCTTTAGCAACCACAGGCTTAAATTTGTGTGTTTCCTTATTAATATAGGGAAGCACTGGAGCTGTAGTTAGAAAGAAGCAACTAAAACAATGTTTTCTAACTTTAAGAACTTATCCAGCCTTCCTTTCATACACTTTTTTTTTTTTTCATTAATAATCAAAATGTGTTGTACAGTCAATGTTCACTCTCTTGACAGGAGGCAACAAGCAAAGCAAATTTCATCACTGAAATCTGCCTCTTCTTAGAAGATATATTTTTCATTTGTTTTTTGGAATAATCCCTTTCATGTAAAAGGATATTCCTCCCATGAGGGAACAACCATTAATGTCAATGACATGCAAGTTTATTGTGACAAGGTTTTCAAAACTATGTGATGGGTAGCAAACCTTCAAGGGGCTAGAGTGATGTCTTATCTGTATAATTTTTCTTTAGTTATGACAGGAGGAGTGTACAAATGTGTACTGCACTGTCTCATTTTTTAAAAAGTTTTTTTTTCCTTTTTTCTGAACACAGAAACCCTGTTTGTCATTAAAAATGTAAAGACCCTTATGCTTTTGTCAGTTGAGGAAGAAAGTGAAAGGAAATTCTTTTGTGGCAACCTGGTGTAGTAAGTCCTTCAGTTAAGGAACTGCCAAAACATGGGAGATTAAAGCAGATGTAGCTTGACACAACTCATCATTAAAAATATATGCGGACAATATGAGTACACGTCAAAACGTTAAAATGTTTGATACATGAAGTTATTTAACAAGTCCCAGAACACTTGCCAAATATTCATTTTATCTCTCTTTTAATTCCAATTGGAAGAGTTTCCTATTGTCTTGAAAAAAAAAAAAAAAGAAAAAGGGGAGAGTAAAATTCATGTTTTAGAACAAGATTTCACAGAAATTTAAGAAGATTTGACTAACTGTAGTGCAAGAAGGAAACAAAAGAGGAAAGAAAATGAGCTATGCAAGTAGCCAATAAGGTCTCTGATATTGGAAGGTGGGAGATGTATCCTATTTCTAAATTATGCTGAGCTGAATCAGGTAAAGATTGAACCTGAAGGTTTCTCTTCCTTAGAAAACGCAGTATATATTAAAGTAAATTTTACCTTGATGAAAAGTGGAAGGCCATGGAAATTACCAAAAGTATCAAGGAGCAACAAGACAATTACTTGTTATCCAGACACTCTCTGGGACATACCGCAAGCCTCTCAGACACAGACAGGACTGGGAGAACCCAACAACAGAATTGAAAACGCTGTTTGCCACGGCTCAGTTACTGGATCTTCTCTAAGATACTGGGATGATGGCTGAAAAAAATAGCATCTATGAATATTACACTGAGACATTTCATGCTCTGCAACTTATTACTTTTAAATATAAATTTTGGTTTAAATAACATTATTGTGTTACTCCACGTTTATACCAATAAGAGGGTTCATAAACCAGTGTGGTTTCTGGATTTGTCAATTTTGCATCCTGTCCAAGTCCTAGAATCAGTAAGACTCATTATTCTTAGCAGATGTGTTGAAGTCTCATTGACCAGAACTCCTCATGGAAAGTGATTGCTGAAGCTGTAAAATACCATACTCTTCTGAACAGTGACTATGTTAAAAGTGACCTATTTATTTATTAAAAAAAACCCTGCTCTCTGAGTGCAGTCAAACATCAAATCAAATGACCTTAGTGACTATATTTTTCACTGCCTTTCACTCCAAGGAATGGAGCAAAATTCATGAAGCAGAAAGTGAGACAACTCAAGTCCCTGTCTCATTTATGTATCATCATCAGGAACGTTCCAGGTCTAGGATATCTGAAAAGGTTACATCTGTGAATAACCAAGAAAAGGACTGAGCTGTCTGTGAGTCAACACCTGCATAAAAGAAACTATATGTTTGAATCTTCATGACTGTAAACAGAACTTTGTTTATGAAACATTCACTGCTGACAATGATGCTTACATAGTAAAGATTTCAATGGAGGGCTTGTATATAGTATAGAGTTCTCAAACTTGGCCCTTATACAACTACTAGAAATGTTTAAAATTGAAGGTACCAGGAGGACAAATCCTATGATGTTTTTTACAGTGACACAAAGATCCATTTTTAGTGGGAGAACTGTTCAGTATAGGAAACACAATAAAGTATTTTAATAAGCATTCTTTGGATTTTCCTGATGGTATTCTATAATTGCTAATATAAGATAAACATGATTATCATATAGTATAACTTTTGTTATCAAGCATTATCAAATTAGCGATTCATTTGTAATGAAAATAAGTATTATTACTTTTAAATATGAAAGATTTACATAGCTAATAGAATGACTGTGAAAACATTGTCTTAGGGCAGTTAAAAGCTATGTTACATTTAGCAAAACTGCGAACATGAATATTTATTCTTGAACAACAGAAAGAATAACCAACTTCTTATGAATATAAAATGATAAAGCAAATAGTGAAGAACATTTATAACCAATAATCATTCTGGGATTATTTTGTGTAAAACTGTCCTTTTTACCTTCTGTTTCCAGTACCTTTTGAACTTAAAGGATTAAGTTCAGTTCATTAATCAACATCACAGTATTTGGCAGAAGGGACAGTTCACAAAAATATATGGCAAACAGTCTAAGATTTTTCAAAAGAAAGCAGGTTATGTGAAGGAGCAGAAGGTAAAAAATAATTAATTTTAAAAAGTCCTAGTCATAAAGCTTCTTTCTAAAAGCAGAGAAAATCTTCAGGCACATTAGACATTCTTTATCTTGTCAAGGTGTAGAAGAGATGGTGTAGAAAAATATTTCCCCAATATTCTGAAGATGAGATAGCTAAACAACAGTATTATCATACACATTTTTACTGTATTTTCCTCCTGTCTGTCTCCCACTTTTTGGATTAAAGACGTCTACATTCTTCAGAACTATATCTGGAGTCTTGAACATATAGTATTAATCTGGTGAAGGAGAGTAACAAAAAAATACCTCTTATGGTCTGACAAGTCAATGTGTTAAGGTGCACTCACATCTGAGTGTGCTCAGACCTGCAGATATTAAAGGTGTATTGTGCTCTGAAAGCAACAGGGCAAATACATTGACTAACTTTGGCAAAAATTTCCTGGAAGATCAATTTTTAATTAATTATCATAATGACAGTGCTCTGAGTAATTAAGACTCTTAATGCAAGCATAGGTTTTTATGGTATGTTTATGTAAATAGTTATTTTTACATCCTATCAAATTATGGTTTGATATGAATGGACAAACTTTTCCTATTTTTCTACCTATTTTTATATACTGATTTCTTTGCAATGCAACAAGCCAGATACTGGTCATAAAAATGTCTCATACTCCAGTATCTTGGTTTATTAATTGCAAACCTGCACTGAGTGGAATGTAGCATTCTTATCTCTTATACTCATCACTCTTATATTTTTTCCTTATTTTCTCCATTTCCACTATTTCTGAACTGAAATATTTTTCTATGTTCAAAGCTATTTAACATTATTCCTATTTTTCACAAATAATACCAGTTTCATGGTTGTTTGAGCTAATATGAAAGGGATCCTTATAAAGAAAGCCCCAGAAAACCTCACAGACCTACTAGGAACATTTTCTTGGCAATGATCAAGTCAGTGATATTCAGCTGCCAAACTTTAATTAATTAAATGAAAGTTAGGCACTCAGCAGATTTGAGAATCTGAACTACTGTGCTGCTTTTTCCCTTATCTTTTGAAATTTGAGATAAACACCATCCATTCTTTCTCCAAGGCAGACTGCAAGGCACAGTTTGTTCACATCTCCAAAGTATCTTAAATTCATTAGATGGAAAGAGCTACAGAACTGCAATTTTAATGGATAGAACATTGTAACATGGAAAAGAGCAGTGCCAGGTCTGTCAAACGTGCCCAAATCCTTCACACCGCGAGAGTGGAGACAGAGCTCATCTTGATTCCTTTGCCAGTTCAGTTTCCCATCTCCCTAAATAAACAACCAGAAATAGTGCCAGGTGCCTCCAGTCACACATTGTGTGATATAAATGCTGACTTATGAGGAATAGGACTGAAACTACTGCTTTACTGTGCTGATGATCCATCAGCCATAATCAGATAGCAGTAAGAGTTTTTGGACCAGTAAGAAGTTTTCTTGAGCCACATCTTAAGCACTGGAAGAAAGAAACGATCTCTTTTTTTTTTCCTTGCTAATCACATGAACCATCAAGTCCTGTAACACTAGAATTAGCAAGCACAGTGCAAAGTTATGAAAATGCATTATTCCCCCAGTCTCACTTTGCATGGGCTAATTAGAATTATTTGACCCCACAACTACATGGTTTTTGGTCAGATAATGGACTTCAATTAATAGAAAAATCATTAGAAGTACCGCACAAAGTGAATTCATCAGCAAAATAATTTTCTAGAATAATTTCTCTAGGTATTCTGAAGTCACAGAAATCAGTTAGATCATAGTTTTCCAAGGCCAATGCAAGTTCATTTTAGACAGAGATTGTGGGTCTGTACATACTCTGCTATCATCCCTAAGAGTTTTGCCCTCTAGTTCAATGAGGGCAGAACTGGAATTCTTCAAAGATTACTGTGCTGCTATGTTGTGAACAGATCGACCAGTTCTGACACAGTGAGAAACAATTTGATAGCAGGCTAAACCTTTTCAAAACACTAAGATTTATATCTGACATAAATTCATGTCTAATTGCCCAACTTCTGCTGAAAGGCAGTGCAAATTGGTCAGACATCTACAATCTCTTGCTCCAGTAGTTAAAACTAGTGGCAACTTTAATGTCTTTAAGTGGAGATCTATGCTTCCACTGAAGGCTTTTGCACAAGTGGAGCATGCTTCTCTTTCCAGTTTATACCTCCTGCTCCTCCTCTGGTGTGAGAGGATGTCAGGCTTGGGAGTAGAACGTACACTCACTCCATACAGTGTGCAGAGCTTGCAGCTCAAAATTAAGTTAAAAATTCCTCTTGGGGACTGACCCCACTAGGCCCAGTGTAAGACCTGCTCCTTGTTAGGGCAACATCTAACAAGCAACTTTTCACTACTAGCTCAGAAACACTGTATGTAGTTAACTAAGAGTTCTTCTGAAAGCCCTAATTTACCACAGAGTCTTACCACCTTACTAACAACTATGAACATGAACTTCATGTATTTCTGTAGATAAATAATCCTGAATTTAATACTACTTACTATTTGTCCGATTACCATTTCAGATCTATATGTCAAGTATAATCTAGAAGACTGGACACTCATTTCTACAATGTTTGGAACATTAATATTTCTACTGGTAATTGCAATGGTGTCACCATCTGTCTGCAAATTTGAGAAGGGGCCGGGGGGAGGGAAGGAGGGGAGAAAAAAAAAAAAAAGAAAGAGTGCACTCCACGGTATTTCAATGTTTCAAAATCATTCTGGTGTAATGACTTCTGTCACCTATCTGTAAGGTTAGACAATTAATTGAGAGTAATTATAACACACTGGATATGTTCCTCCTGAATGAGCCAAAGACTGAAAATATTTCTGTATGATCAGCATGTATCCTTCACATTCCTCATAAATATCAGAATTACTACAAGACCTTCTCTAAACTAAAAACACAGCAAACAGCTCCCTTTATAAGCCCCCAAAATCTAAGCAATATAGAGCTGACACCTTTAATAGAAGAGAACCAGGAAGATAAATGAAAATATAAAGAGTACAGATATGTGCTGCACCTGTTTGACCTTAAGGCATCACTCCTGCTCCTTCAGGGAAGAGTACAGAGCAGCACAAAAATACAAAGTAAAAGCTGGCTGACTTTAGGCTCACCTTAAAAGAAGACTCTCTATCTAATGACAAAGATCCTTTTTTGCATATTATATTATGTGAAAAAAATCTGTTTGGATTTATCTG
Organism: Athene noctua; assembly: GCF_965140245.1. Lineage (NCBI taxonomy): Eukaryota > Metazoa > Chordata > Aves > Strigiformes > Strigidae > Athene > Athene noctua. The sequence continues at coordinate 18,591,323 of NC_134045.1, forward strand.
TGTATTTTTAACTCAGACATAAAATTTTCCTTCAGGCTGAAAGTTGGCATACTAGATCTCAGCCCAAAAGCAACTTTTAAAAAACATAATCCAGAAGGTGAAGGAAGGCTGAAGTCTTAACCTTCAAGACTGCAGAGAAGCAGTATATTTAAAGTAATACAGAATAGGTACAAATCCTAGTTTTCCCCATGAGAGCTACAGCATACCTCTTGAAGTATGAACAGAAGCAGGGCACCATGTATGTGAAGACAATATACATTATTTCTTACAGTCTGGATAGAGTTTTCAGGGTTATTACCAATATCTATTGTCACAGAGGGAACATTAAAAGGTGAATTGAAAGAAATGTTAGAAGTTTCTACTTCAGATAAAGAACTGTCGTTGTATTCAGGATGAATTAAAAAACATTTGTTATATAGATTTATGGGAAGCTAAGGCAAAGAAAGAACATAATTAGACATTCCAGTCATACACATTTTTGGTTGATGGAACTTTGCACTGTCTAAAATGGTTGAGTACTTAGTCCAGTAGTGGTCCAAATGCTTGGAAACTGAGCAGAATGCTGTAGTAGACTATGAAAAAGTTGTTTAAAAATATGAAAAGCCTGCTGAAGATTTGTGCCATGAGCCCCGTTTTCTATTTCTTAGTTTCATTCTAAGAACATTATGAACTACTGTATTAAAATTTTAGACTCCCACCGAGATAGATTTATCGGGGTTGATCAATCAACCTTGCTGGACCATGCCTTTTAGAAAATGTGAGATATTCTAGCAGGTATCTTTATGGCTGTATGCTGATAAAAGAATGCTGGCATAAACTGACAGACACTGTTATTTACTGAACAATCACTCTGCTGTAGTGTTGACTAAAAATACTGAGAAAAAAACTTGGGAAAACAAGAGGTTCTGCGTAGGAGGGAAAAAAAAAATGTAGGTGTGATTTGTTCAATATAAAATTTGTTCCAATTTCCACATATAAAGTGTAAGAGCTGAGGCATACACAGCCCAGAGTAAAGCAGTCCATCTTTGAAGGGGCACAGTCTATTTCATCTAGCTATACAGCGGGTATATTGAACTGCTCCTGCTGTGAATATTGTCTCCCACAGGCAAGCAGCTGAATCAGTTAAAGTTCACAAGGTGTGTAGTTTCCAGTGCTTGCAGCTACACTGCAGCAAAATTGGGTTGGTACAGGGTTAGTCAAGTAATTTGAATACTCATCTGTGAAAGAAAACAAACTCGGGATTATTGAGAATAGTATAACCCAATGGTTCTGGCCCAGTTGCATACTCATACCCCACCACTGGAGAGTGTATAGACAGGAAAGCTGTCATACCACTGTCATCTTTCCATAGAAACCCCTCCTGGATCACTCTCCCATCTTACCTCTCCAGGCTATGTCACGTATGTCATCACTGATCATATATGAAGCAGAAGTAAACATGTAAATTAATACACATATACAGTTTCTATGTATATAAATACAATTTACACAGATGGATATACATAAAAAATAGATATATATACACACATGTTTAATTCAGAAGATTAATACTACATGTACATATAATACTGTGCAATTATAATTTAAAAGTGATTACTTATTACAGTGCTAGATGTATTTGATTGAGTCAGTATAGATAAACATAATCATAGCACAGTTATAAGGTTTATAATGTTTTTTCTGGAACAATTCTAAAGTACTTCTTATAATTTAAACAAATAGCTGGAATGCATATGCATACTGCATGGTTTGTAACATGTTTTGGATAAAAAAAGGCAAAATGAGAATGTAACACTTGCATTATAGAGGAAAATGGAAATTACTTATATAGCTCTACCAATACAGTTCTGAATTGCACTTTGATATTCTGGATTTAATAAAGATGGAGAAGAAAATTGTTTTTTCAGGAAAAAGGAGAAAAGATAAATATAATAGGTGATGAAAACCAAAGAAATATTTGAAAAATCCAGACAGCATTTTCATGGGAGACATTGCCCACTAATTCGCCTTCATGGTATATGATACTCAGAAACTTGATTAGATAACCCTGAGTCTAACAGTGTGATTTACGGCTCATTCCCCATCACAGGAACATTTACGAGACCCTAAGCATGCAAGATTGCTCTAGTAAGGGTTCGGGTGCCCGTTTTGCTGCATCTGCCCACGCTCAAGCTTACTGCCAACTTAGCAGGGCTGAGGGTTTCAGTGCTTCTGAGCTGACTCAGGAAGCTGATCCCTTTCAAAACTAATCCAGCAAAATAAGTGATTAGTTTTACACTAATGCCTTGAACCAGCATGATAGCATAAGCATTCAGGCTGGTTCAAGGGAAAGAAAAGAAATGCAAGGCATACAGAGGATAGGACCTTGGCAATCCTGATTTAGTTTTCTTCAACTTCCTTGGAACCCATCTCACATCACAAATTCAATAAGCACATTCAACTTTATGCCTCATGCACACAGACAGTATTGAATTCTGCTAAGACACAACATCCAGTGTTTATTAAAAAATGATAGGCAGAGAAGGAAAAGGAGGAAATTAAAGATGCACATTCACAACGAGCAGGGGATAGATTAACACATGTACATTTCTTGGCTTTTTAATCAGGTAAACAAATTTTCCCTCAAAGTCCATATGAGATAGTCTCAATACTCATGCAAATGGTTTTATTAGCAATATCATAGTGTATTCTTGCACTATTATGTTATTACAAACTTGCCTTAATCTTAATTAAAATTTATTTTTTTTTTTTTAATAATTAGGCTGCTTGGAGAATATAACAGAATTTTTAATTGTCATTTATGTTATTAAATTGGATATTCCAAGCGAGTTTTGCTCAGTATCATGTAGGCATGAGTCAGCTTATTAAAGAATGTGCATGTTTTTTTACAAAACTGTCCACCATATTTCCAGATACCAAAAAATATCTTTGAGAATTTCTCTTTTGTTCTAATTTTCTTTCTGCAAGATTTTTGTCTACTTTATTTCAAACATGACAATGTTTAGTGAAACTTGTGTTTTCTACAATACACTTAATTGCATCTCTTAAATGGGCTGAAAAGAGTAGATTAAAATTGTCTGTAGCATTAAATGGAGGAATAATATAACCTAATTTTTAAACTTTATTGTAGTCTCAGAAGAACAGGTAATATTTTTTTAAAAAGAAAAAAAATGTAAAAGCTTACAAATATATTTATAACTTTCTAGAAAGCTATGACCTATGAAAAAAGCTACTTTATAAACAAAAAAATGACTGTCCTATGCCATAAATATAAGCTGTAAAGTGAAGATTTATTTTAGTGCAGTGCCCCATAAGAAAAAGTAGTCTAATTAAATTTACTCAAAATGTGCTGTAACTTTCCTAACAACAGTCACAGAATCACAGAATATCTTGAGTTGGAAGGGACCCCCAAGGATCATCCAGTTCAACGCCCTGCTCCTTGCAAGACTACCTAAAACTAAACCATAGGACTAAAAGCGTCATCCAGATGCTCCTTGAACTCTGACAGGCTTGGTGCTGTGATCACTTCCCTGAGGAGCCTGTTCCAGTGATCCACCACCCTCTCAGTGATGAACATTTTCCTAATGCCCAGTCTGACCTTTCCCTGACACAGCTTTGTTCCATCTCCTTGTGTCCTATCCATGGTCACCAGAGAGAGAACATCAGCACCTGCCCCACCACTGCCCTCCTTGAGGAGGTTTTAGACTGCAACAAGGGCATCCCTCAGCCTTCTCCAAGCTGAACAAAACAAGTGATCTCAGCCATTCTTTGTAAGTCTTGCCCTTGAGGCCTTTTTTTTTTTTTTTGTCTCCCTCATCTGGATGCACTCTAACACTTGGATGTTATTATACTGAGGTGCCCAAAACAGCACACAGTACTCAAGCTGGGGCCACACCACTGCAGTGTAGAGTGGGACAACCACTTCTGATAACCAGCTAGCAATTCTGTGCTTGATGCACCACAGTACAAGGCTGCCCCATTTGGCTGCCAGGGCACATTATTGACTCATATTCAACTTGTCATCAACCCACACCCCCAAATTGCTTTCTTCAGAGCTGCTCTGCAGCCTCTCATCCCCTATTTTGTATGTATAACCAGGATAACTTAATCTCAGGTGAGAATCCAATCCTTGTGCTTGTTAAACTTCATACAGTTGGTGATTGCCCAGCTCTCTAGTCTATCCAGATCTCTCTGTAATGCATCTGTACCCTTGAGGAGTCCACAGCTCCGCCTAGTTTAGTATCATCAGAAAACTTACTTAATGTACATTTGATTCCTGCATCCAGATAATTTATGAAAACATTGATGAGCACTGGCCCTAAAATTGAGCCCTGGGGAACCCCACTGATGACTGTGCCACTCTGATGTAACCCTCTTTACTGTAACCCTTTGAGCTCAACTCATCAGTCAGTTGCTCACCCAACGTATTATGGACTTGTCTAGTTCTGTGCAGGACAGTTTATCCAGAAAGATAATGTAAGAAACAGCATCAAATCTTTTCCAAAATCCCAAACCACCACATCTACTGGCTTCCCTTGGTCAGCTAGATGGGTGACCTTGTCATAAAAGGAAATTAAATTGGTTAAGCAGGACTTTCCCCTTGTGAACCAATGACTGCATTGTCTCCCAAGTGTTTTACAATAACTCAAAGAATAAAATTCTCCATAATATTATCAGGCACTGAAGTGAGACGGACAGGCCTGTAATTACCAGGGTCTTCCCTCTTGAAAATTGGACAACATTTGACAGTTTCAAGTTATAGACTAGAATCCTAGAATGTTCTGGGTTGGAAGGGACCCTAAAGACCATCTAGCTCCAAGCCCCTGCCCTGGGCAGGGACACCTTCCACCAGCCCAGGTTGCCCAAAGCCCTGTCCAGCCTGGCCTTGAACACTGCCAGGGAGGGGGCAGCCACAGCTGCTCTGGGAAACCTCCGCCAGGGCCTCACCACCCGCACAGGGAAGGATTTCTTACTTATGTCTAATCTAAATATACCCTCTTTCAGTTGAAAACCATTACCCCTTATCCTATCCTTACACTCCCTGAGAAGTATTGGAAGGCCATTCTAAGGTCTCCCTGGAGCCTTCTCTTCTCCAGGTTGAACACCCCCAACTTTCTCAGGTCATACTCACAGGGGAGGTGTTCCAGCCCCCTCCCTGATCATCTTTGTGGCCTCCTCTGGACCCGCTCAAGCAGGTCCATGTCCTCTTTATGTTGGAGGCCCCAAAGCTGGACACAGCACTGCAGGGGGGGTCTCACAAAAGTGGAGTAGAGGGAGAGAATCACCGCCCCGCAACTGGGACCTCTCCAGACTCCCAAGACCATTGAAAAATAATGGAGAGAGGTCCTGTGATGACATTGGCCAACTTTTTCAGTACCCTGGGAAGAATCCTATCAGGGCCCCTAGATTTACGTGCATCTAGCTGGAAGTCTGGAACTGGTACAGGGTTGGTAATTTCATTAAATACATGCTCAAAAAACTATGTTTAAACTAAAAGCTTTATGAATAAACATGCTCTGAATTTATGTTACCTAGACAGAAATTCACACAAAACTGTTTCTATGCTCACTATTACAGTCATTAACAAAAGTTTCTTAAAAGTATGTGCAGATAGACTGAAAATATTGTTTAAATGGAAAAAGGCAAGGTGTACAAATGCTGCTAGCAGCTGAGGGATGTGTTAGAGGTACTGACCTAACATAGTTTTCACTAGACTGACAAAAATGAGCAAGTGATATGCATTACTCTCTCTCTTAAGAACCTTAGCCACCCAAAAGGTCAGGCCTTGCATTCAGGCAGATAAAAGAGAAATAAATAAAAAAGACAGTATGCAGTTATGCGGTCCATATATTTTCTGAACATCGAGTATTTCACCAACAATTCATAAGCTGCTTTTTTTTACTAATCAGAATGGTATATATTATAACTATTTAAAATGTATTCTTAAAATAATTTATATAACAAATCTTAAAACTTTTATTCTATATTTTCTTCCTACGATGCCTGATTTTTCTCAAGAGGTGATAAGAATGCAGGTATCTGAAAAGGAGAACAGCCCAAGGTATGTTGCTATTTCCCATCACATATCTGAGCAAATTTGCAGGGATAAAACCTTTAACCATGGGAAATAAGTATTTTAGAAACTACAACTGAAATTATTAATCCTAAATTCCACTAAAATGTTTTACAAAATAGTGAGATAAAATCAACTCCCCCAAAATCTATATGTTACAGTTCTACAGTACAACTTCAAGATTTGGGAAGTTACTTTTACATGAACTGATAAATGTGGTTTAGGCATAAATCCATACGTAGATTCCCACAGGTAAAGAACTGTGGCAATTAAAACAAAATCAGCAAATCTCTTTGGTTCACTGCAATCACATAGAATTAATTTGGGAATATTCTGTTAAGGGACAAGTTTGCTCCGTGCTCTGCATTATGAAGCATCCACAGTAAACCAAAACCTCATAGAATTTCATAAGTCTTGAACGCATAAAGTGTACTTTGTTTTTGCCTAAAGCATCTTACATTTACCACCTTGGAGGAAAAGACATAATCAATAATTACCTGTAAGAACTCCAAAAGGAGTTGTGTGTAGTGCAGGAGGAAGCTGAGGGGAAGATCAATGAGCAAACATCAATGTACCTGGAAGCAGAACTGATTTAAAGGGTCAAGAGATGGACCAGTACCAGCCAGAGGGCTCTCTCCAGCTCCACCAGTAACTCAACATGTCACAAACTTGCAAACATGTTCCTTATACGTGAGAGGAGTGATAAATACAGGACGTAAACCATCCTGCTTTCACCAGGGGTATAAACTATCATAAATTACTCAACACTGACTGCAGGGAAAAAACAGGTAGTTACTGCCAAGCAGCTGATTTGGAATAAGATCTCTCCCTAGCTCACCCACTGTAATCCATCCATGTCCTTTCTGTAAGATGCCACATAACAGACTCAGCACCTTGCACAGTTATATGCAAGATTAATTCATTTCCCTTAATCTGATTACAACTGATGAGAAAATAAGACTTTTTAACATGACTACAAGGTAAAAATGAAGGATCGATTTCCTCTGAAGGCAAAACATTACCACCTTCTTTGCTTTTCAGCCACAGACTTTTTTTAAAGAAAAATGAGCGTGTTCCTTTTCATAATACATTACATAATAAACTAATACATAATACATTATATAAGAAAACTACATTACATAATAAACCATCAAACAAAACTGGAACACATGCTATCCATCATAACTCAATCTGATCTTCTTGCCATTGCTTCTTAAAAATTAGGAGCAATTCCATTGATCTTAACAGAAAGACATTAAGGCTGGTCAAAAAACCCAGATAGATTTAGCGAAATCATGTGCAGTTTGGCTCCTAGTACATAAATATTTCCCAGTCACAACAAATATGTTGAGAGATGTAACATATTATTAGATCCTCTGGAGTAGTTAGAACTTAATGCACAGCAAGTCTTCTGAAATGGTAACAGAGTATTTAATAGCTAAATAAAATTTGAGAACAATTACTGTTGTTTTGCTAGCTGTATCAGCTGAATATTAGCTCTGCTTGTAAATCTCATCCTCCCTGTACATTTAAGTCATCCCTACAAATTACCACTGTTAGTTTCATATTTATTGTCTTCCTAGTAGTAAAAGGATTGAGTCCCCACCAGAAAGAACAAAATATTTCTCTTTATACACACACACAGAGCAAAGGAGTAAGAATAGCAACCACACACAGAGCAAAGGAGTAATAATACCAAAACCAACAGGACTACACGAAATGTAAAAAGCAATGAACTAAAAGTCACTAAAAGTGAACATAAATGCTATTTAGCTTTAACAGAGATTGTATCCATTTACCCTGTTAGCTGAACATAAACCTCATAGCACAGAAACTGGTAAAAAAATGCACCAGTCAACTTCAAATTAGGGCACATGCTGTTGTCATCTCTATCTGGGTACTACCAGTTCTTGATTTCCCACCAGTCACAAGTACAATATACAAATCCATATTCTAATTTCTTCCACGTCAGTAATGATTAAGGAATGTGTTACAACAGGTTTATATGGACTAACTGGCTCAAAATCTGTCTCTGAAAAAATATTGTATATAACTCTATGTTACTTCTATCAATAAATTTACTGCTGCATGTTCTCAAAAATTTCCTGATGATGACATTAATGACAATTAGTGCTTGAAAATGACTGAAATCATAAATAAAAAGCAGCAAAACCAGCTGGAATTCTCCCACATTGCACTCTTTGCATCAAAAGAACACTCAACAAATTGGTACCTGGCAATTTCTGTGTTGCTTATAAGCCAATTAAAACCTCAAAACATTTAAAATGATTGGTAAATACAAGTATCAACACACTTTATATTAAAACTTTGCTTGCTTTTCTCTCAAGAAAATACTGTCCCTTTTCTGATCTAAAGCTTCTGTGTAACAAACATACAAATTAAATACTCCCAGAATCATAAACATCAGAAGTGGAAGTGGCCTCTACAGTTCACCTACCCTGAACAAAACCTGATTTATTTTATCTTATTTTTTATTCATTTTGAGTGAAATCAGTTCTTACCCTGCATAGACATACCTCTCTGACTAGCACATCTCCTCTCACTTAAGCAAACTGACATGGTAAATGAAGGAGGAAATGACAAAAGGAAGGCTAACAGAGCTAACATGTAACAGAAGTAACATGCAAAATTAGGACTTTTTCATTGCTCCTTGTATGCAAAACTTTACGTACATCTATGCTGAATTTTATTGCATAGATGGTTTGTCTCATCGAGGTTTTCTGTAATTTTTCAGACCTGGCCTTGACTTTTAGTATCTTGAACATCTTGACTTAACTCAATGAGGTAGAATCTTTTTTTATAGATCTACGTTGGTTCTTCCAAGGCATATCATAGTTACCCATGTGTCCACTACTTCTATCCTTTATTAGAGATTATATGAATTTGCCTGGTATAAATATCACATTTACAAGTTCAAAGTTCCCCAAATCTCACCTTTTAAAAAATTAGCATCATATTTGCCACCCTTCATTTCTCAGGTAATTAAGTAGATTTTAAACAAGAAGTTACACAGCAATATTAGCCACTATCATATTCTCTCAAGTAAATGTGCATGTGCACAAACATCCATTTTATCACAATTCCTTTTTGCTGCCTCTTTTTGTTGAAAACTGAAACATGCATATACTTACTCCCATAGTGCTAGCTGAGCTATAGAGCTTGCTAAGCACAGAAAATTAAGTTCAGACTTCCATAGTTCAGCTGCTCAAAGGCACAACCCACTGTGCTAAGGGCTGGGGCATCACATGTGAGAATGTATAAGCATACATGGAATTGCTTTATTCAGGCCTAAAGAATTAAACTCTGAAGTCCTTACAACGTATCTACATATTTCTATTTTGCTTCTAATTACATCAGAAATACTGCAAATTGAGGGAAAAAAAAAAAAGAAAAAAAAAACCAACAAAACAACACAAACCCAAACTATTACTTGCTGCAATGTTGACTTTTTGAGATTAAAAAAAATAAATAAAAAAAAAGTGGCTTTCAAAAAAACAGTATAAAAAAACCTTATAGTAGGCCCTGGTTTTTGTGACAGTCTGAGAAGACCTTTAAGTGAATAAAAGAACCTTCACCAATCAGCTGGGGTGTACAGAGTCAGATGAAAGAATTTTGATCCCAGTAACCAGTGATTTCCTTTGTAGTATGTCAATTAAGGGTCCTGAATTTCACTAGCTATCCTCCCTGCTCTCCAAACACCAAAATACAATCTCCTTTTGGTTTCATCTTACTCATTTAGAACTATAATTAACCTGAGTGTATCCATGATATTTCAGATGATCAGTTGTGAAGATTATTTCTAGTCATCATTACCATTTATCAATACTTTCTCTTGTAGATAAAAAGAAATTTAAAATTGCCTCTTGGAAAGAAAAGGTTTCTTTCCAGTTTCCTCAATTTTTAACAATATTAACACATATCCTCAACAATTACTTACAACATAGCAAGTAGTTTTCAACATAAAAGCACATCTTGTAGGTCAAGATTTTGGTGGTTTTACAAGAATGAATACAATCTAGAGATTTTATAGTCATGAAAATCAGCCTTCAGAGAAGAATTTTAATTACAGTATCAAAGTTCCACATAAATCTGAGTAGCTTCATATATTCAAAGCACTCCAAATAAAGAGAAATTAATTGTTTTAGAGGATCATTACAAAGAAGATAAATGAATGGTTGTTTCCATGTTTTTCCATCTTTAAAGACTTATCTTGAGATAAGTAATCTAGTAGACAGAGTAAAAAAATAAAAGAAAAAACTTCCACCTCATTTTGCATAAATGAATTAGGAGGCAGAGGAAATGTTATTATGATATGTAAAGTATGTGCCTGTAGGAGCTAATTCTATTTAAATTATTGGTACAAGCTTAAAAGCAAATGCAACAGCTCATTTCAGCAGGAAGCAGAAATATCTAGTACTGGAAGTATGTACACTTTACTCAAGAGACCAATCTCCTTATGAAAGGGATTATTTAAATTGAAGAAAAACATATGTAAGACAGTTTACCTAAAAGCTACATTTATCACAGATTCTTCAGAGGAATCCCAGAGCAAAATATCCCACAAGGAAGAGGGACCAAAAGCAGAAAATTTACAGCTAATGGAGCTCCAGCAAAGTCATATCTACAAGATTTCCTGAATAATTAAGGAGATAAAATGGAATAAAAATTATTTTAAAAGGAGTCTTTAATGTCTGATAAATTCTGTTTTGCCTGAATTTATATTGATTCACAAGTCTGTTACTTACTGAAGCAACAGGATTTTTCTACTGTAATGCCAGTAATTACAGAGTAAAAGTACAAATATAACTATATATGCATATAAACAACATGTTGCTGCCTACATATTGAAAGGAAGTCTATCTGATCCAGGAGGAAGAGTGAAATGAGATGACATGACATGTCTTCCAAGTGAGAAGTGACTGAGAGGATTATGGAGGAGATGAATAAAATTGGAAGAAAGCTTCATCACACAATAGTGGTACAGTGAAGGTGAATCAGGTGCTTTTATGTAACATTACAGCCAAAGATAAGGTTTAAGTGGAAATTTCCAAGATTACCCCTAGTGTCTTCTTAGACAAAAGGTCCATCTACACACTACTGGGTCAGCATACAAAGTAATCCAGGCACTGCTACACTGTCTAGGGAAAGTCTAGGAAAGGGAAGAAAACCCAGAGTTTACTGCAGGAGTGCCATTAAATAGTTTTAATTGAGAAGGCTAGGAAAAGAGAACTACCACTTTTTTTAGTAAAACAGTTCAGACTGAGTCTTCAGAAAAGGATTTCAGAAGATGCTTGTATTAACGATGACTTTCTGAATCACTGTATGGGCAGAAGATGCTCTGTATTCCCATCCTAGATGGAAAAATGGAAGAGAGAAGACACTTTCATAGTTCACTTAATATTAGAAACAATGGACAGAATGGTGAGAACCTCTTTCATATTTACATGAATCTTACTACACTCATTCATAAGGAATAGCTTCCCATCCAATATCATCTAATGTACTCTTTATAAACCTCTGAGGACAATAGTTTATGAGCAATAGAAAAATAAACAGGATTTGAAATATCTGACATAAAAAAGAAAAGAAAATTAGAAAAATGACAAGATTAATGGGCTATACTAAATGAAAAATTTGAAAGAATAATTCTCTGCTGTCAGGAAAGTCAAACTAGTAAGTCCTCTTCCAGCTATGATAATATTTGTACAAATGTATTTCTTTTAAAAAATATCATTCACAATGTTTCAATGTGGCAGAAGAAAAGTCATCCTCTAAGAGGTCAACAAGGATCTTTATATAACTAGCTTGACAGACAGTAGGATCACTGATTAACTCTTCTAATCTGGCAGATTTTACAAAGCTAAGGATGGTTATCTACCTTACAGAATGAAAAACATGGTTGGATCCTACATGTATTGCCAAAAAAAAAAAAAAAAAAAAAAAAAAAAAAGACACTTCTAAAGTCTGTCCTCTGTAGAAAACTTTAAGGCAAACAATTCAAAACTGAATTTCACATATATCTTTTCTTGTAACACACATTTACATGTGGAGGATTGGCACAAAATGCTTTAACAGCAATGTTTTCTATATTAATATAGATTCTATATTAATATATATTAAAGACTGATAGTTTTTAGAATCACTGATTTAAATATTTTGAAATTAACTCAGCACTTTTCTATTTTAATAAAAAAGTCTGTAGTCAGAGAAGAGAAAGCAAATAAAGTCAATAACTACATAAGAGTTTCACATTTGATGAGGAAAAGAAAAATGATGCCCAAAATATTTATAGAAAAACTCATTCATATAAAATAGTATTTAAGTCTTATCTTTCAGCTGGAAAGCTGACAAAATTGTATCAAGGAACATTATGTTAGTGCAAATTTAATTATTCAGAAAAGTATTTGTAATCATTCTTTGCAAATTTTTAAAAACCTTACAGCTCCACCCCAGTACAATCTCTGAGAAAATGTATGTAATACAGATAATATTACAATGTCTTAAAAACATTAGCTTGCTGTACAAATATGTACTTTTGGATAAACAGCACCTGACCTTACAACAGCCATTCTTCTAAATGTTACAGCACTACTAATAGTTTCAATTAAATAAAAATTAAAGCTGAGAAAATATCACAAAAGGGTAATCTAATATTTGATCATTAATGTGCTTATGTAAAGTGATATTTACAACAGAATTTTAAGAACCAGGCAATTTCTCGAGAAGAGAAAAAAATAAAAAAGAAAAAAAGAAACGAAACGAAGCTTTAATAACTTTTAGTACACTGCACTTTTGTGTTCTGTACATTATCCTCAGAGGCACTGGCAAGCTTCACCTGAGATCAGTTCCTTGGGAATGAAGATGCTTTCTTATAGAACAACCCTCCACCTTAAGATCAAACTACAGGTTTCCACTGCTGGCTTCTCAGACTGGACAGAATCTAACATGTGACATGATCCTAACATATGAAAGATGATCTTGGCATTACTGAAACAAGTGATTTCAGGATTTTAAGGGACTTATTATTTGTTTCTGCTCATTAAAAATGTTGCCCAGCATTGTTACCATTTCCCAAATACTGAGATGAGCGAGTCACAAGCACTGAAAACTGTCAGAGCTAGAAGTTGCATACATACCCATACTTATTGTAACTAACTTCCACAGATGAACTGCTGTCTTCCAACTACATCCAGTCAACACAGATATATTAAAAACGGAAAAAATGAGATAGAAAAAGTTGGTAAAGCTGATTACAATATATACAACGTTGGTGGGTTTTGGCCCATCTCTCCACTTCTACATGGACCAAGGAGACAGGAGTATGGAAACAGAGTTGTGTTCTGAACACAGATACCTTGAGGACTGGAAGAAGCAGAGTACAAGTAACAATACTTAACTACAGTAATTTCTAAAGAAGCACAGTACTTATATGATGAACTCTAGACCCCTTTCTACAACATATCCCAACATGATGGAAGATGGTTTGGGTTTACACCTGCCCCATAAAAAAAAATTCTTCTCAACCTTAACTATATTCCAGCAAAACATTATTTTTATTGCATGTTCTTAAGAATTTTCTCTTGACTGTAGATATAGTCCAATTTCTCAGATGAATTTATTTTTACTTTAACGTTTCCTAGAAAATGTAAGTTTAATATTATTACAATTTTTTTTAAATGTTGGAATAAGCCATTGTCCCAATGAGGACTACAGAAATTTCAGAGGGCAACCTTGATCTGTTTGCATTTCGAAGATAATGACATACCAACATCTATTTAATTATTGTATCTCATAGTGTTTCCATTGCTCATAACAAACTCAGCGGAGTTGCTCCCTAGAAAGGCCTGCCTTTCTATATTACATTAATTGGTGGGCAGACAGATGTTCTGTTCTACTAGAACACAGCACATGCTGGCAACATGGACATTTGCTTCAGAAATCAACATTAAAATGAGTGGGAAAGAATCTAATTAGACGGCAAGATATTAATTACTAACATCCAGCTGAGAAAGTTGAGCTTCCCTTACTGCCAATATACTGATGTTACAATAGATATAAATTCTTTGTGGTGCTTTCATTAACTAGATAATGTTATCACTTAATACTACCTTTTTGTAAATAGTAATAGAACTTAGATAAAATCATTATGGCTGAGTATACTAATATTTGCTTGATTTTCATACAGCACTGTCAATTAAATGAAGTAAGAGCACATACTGTGTTACTAAAGATTTCCTCCAAGTTCTCTGAACTTTCTGAAATTAATTTTTATACCACACAATGAAGCAAATTTTTCAGAGTTGGCCATTTAAGCTTTCAAAAAGCTTTAAGCTTTCCCAAGCCTTCAAAATCTGTTACAGTGCGATACAAGAAGGCATTTCTGAAAACACTGTCCAAATTTCAGTCAGAATTCTGAAACTAAAATTTTCTTAAAATCCAGTCCTTCTCCATTTACAATCAAGGGAAGATGTATTCATGGGGCCTGGGCTTAAAAATCTGTAGTTTGTATTTCAACAGAAATAAAGATTTGTCATCCCGGTTAATAGAAAGGAGAGAGAAACTAAACATAATTTTAAATTCCTGCACTGGTAGGTATTGTTACTCAAGGTATCATTTTCCCTTACATAAAAATGATGACTGGAAACTTTCATTTCTAGAGTGTGGTAGACTTTGTCTCCTCTTACATGCCAAATAAATTATGCTAGATTGAGATATTATAACGAGGTACTGTCTTCCACTTAGCACACTGAAGCAGAAAGTAATCTCAAGTAAAGCTCTATAGCCATCACCAGTGAATTATCTTGGTTTACCAAGAACTCTTTTTGTGTTCTTAATGCAGGGCTGTTCTGCTGCAGTGTAACACATATTACTTTGTTCTTTCCTTTAAGAAAACCCCACCACACTAGATTTGCTCAAACTCATCCTTTTTCCTGCATGGACAAAGAGAATGCACAAAGAAACTAAACGGAGGGTTTCACAGACAGAAAGAGCACTCCTTACTGATCGCTCTTGCAACATGGCAAGTTCAACACTCAGATAAAGAGGAGGATGTTTGACCAAGAATGGATGGCAAATGCACTCTCTTGTGACCATGGAATTTAATATATTAAGGATCCTTTTGTTTTATGTGGTTTATTAAATCTTCAGGTGTTAGTTTCTGAAACTGCACATAGCGTCATCCCTCTCAATTCAGTGGTGAGTCCTACATACATTCTGTCTCGATCATTTAAATATGCATTTATTTTTTGATATAGTTAATTGCTTCCTATGTTTTACACTGTCAGACAATCTTTCTTCTGTCAGAACTAGTAGCAAATTTTCCCTTTAGCATTTTCAAAGGCAAGAACGAAATTTGCATTCCAGCTTCAGATGAAGAGTGCAGCAGCTTGTGGGAGTGCCGAGTCAGTTAGAGCCAATTATAACTTGATTGACTTACCTTGGCATTAGAATGTGCTAGATGGAACTTTTGCATCTATACACATTTGCAGTTTATAGGAAGCTGTTTCACGGATTGCAAAACTCATTCCTTCTAGTAACTGAGAGAAGAGTATCCACTTTAGGTTAGAAACTGTTTCTAACGGTCAAATAGTGTCAGAAAGACAAAACCTCACAACAGCCACTGTTCTGCTTCTTCATGACTTGCTTCCCTTTTTTTTCTTTTTGACAGTCTCCTCGACTACTTTACAATCCTGAGCTGTATTTTAGACTGAAAACTGCAATTCCATTAGAAAGTTTTTCCAGCATCCTGCACCTAAACCTATCTTTAAAAAAACTTGGAATACAAATCTATTCCTTACATAGAGTAAACCCATCTATTCCTTCGCACAATCACACTCCTGGGGCTCTATAAAATATTAACCACTGTGACAGCTTTCAGTTTGCCTGTCATTGCCACCTGAGCTTCACAGACCACTCCTGGAAAACCACTGCAGTGAGATATCCGTAATGGCCATATCATATATTATTATTTGACTATAAAAAGCTGAAATATACACAGAATTACTAAGACACAAACGTGACTAAATTTACTAGCCATTCATTCATACCACATGATCTCGAACCCACTTTGATCCCATTCATTTCCTGTATGCTTCACTCATCAGCTTCCATGTTCTTGTCCATAAAACTGATCATAGCATTTAAATTGTGGCTTTGCTTTAACTATTAAGCTGTGGAACTCCTAACATAGTTTTGTCATGTAGAACAATTACTCTAACCTCACCTCAGTCCTGTAAGCAATTCTCACTGTTGGTGATAAATCAGTTCTCTTGAGAAAAGTAGGAAGTATCTGATCCTCTGATGGTCAGTGTTACAATACTAATATAGGTCAGAAGGAACTTCAGTTGCTTTTAACGGGCAATAGACATGAAATATGGTTGCAATAGTAAAAATTGACTGTATATATATCAAGGCTAACTTTGAGAATTTGATGGTCCTTTTTCATTTTTCCTCTCGTCCTTGCTTATTACCTGCATATCTCTCAATTTTCCCAACTTTCTCTTCAAATTGCCTAATATTTCCATTACACTCCCTTATTCTGCTTTATTGGTTTTAAATTCTGTCTTTTTACACTTCTTAATGTCTCTATTTTCCCTGTTGGCTTTATTTGATTAGCTTAATTCGAGATATTAGGACCACACTACAATTCTGCTTCTTTACATAATACACCTGTAGTTTACTGCCATAAGATGTATTTCCTATAACAAAATTTTCTGAGAAGATCCTAATGCTTCTTTCTCATGTAGTAGTTTAATATAAAATAATTTTCTGAGATTAATTTTATGCATCATTTAGATGAGCTAAATCCCAAGTAAGACAGCCTTTAGCTTAATTATTCTAAATCATTCCATAACTTTTATGTAACATAATAAATGTGGACTTTATTTGCTTCTGGGGAAATAGTTAAATTTTGCATGCACTCATAACTAACCAAAGTACAAAGTAATTAAAGCTTTTCAGTGCTTTCTGATAAGCATTACCATGACATAGCAATTAAACCCTCAAAAAAATCACAAAGATGCATGAAATTATAGTCTTTCAAAATCAGTATTAAAATATGGAATCTGTTTAACTTTTTGTAGCGTATACATATGTGTATCCCAGGTGATGCTTGGAAATAAGTGTATCAAAGTTCTAACAAAAGGAACTACTAGAGTTTGGCTCTAGAGAATTACTTTCAGAAGTTCAAATACAATTTTCACCATTGGCAATGGGAGAGATTACAGAATCTCTGATCTTGATGGATTCCCAGTACTGCAGCCCATTCTAAATACCCAGTTTATTGTCTTTACACACACAAAGGCTGCAGGTGCTGCCCTAAGTATGCATAAAGAGAGTCTGAAACAGCCTGGAAGCTCAGGCTATAAGGATGGGTGGCAGAAAGATCATGAGGCATTTCACATTGCAGTTACTTTGATGGCAGCTCCCGGAATGATATAGGCAGAGTCACTGAGAGCAAGGCTGTATCTCACTACAGCTGAAGCAAGAACAGGTTGTAAGAAGCAAGCCTATTATCTAGAGTTCTTTAATTTTTCCTTCTCTACTGTAGAGTTGACAAACATTTTATCCAATATCTGTGTTTATTCTTTAAAAAAAAAAAAAAAAAACCAACCCAACAGTTTTGGATTGTTATGAATCATGCAGAAAACATTTAAAAATCACATCTAAACCACTAAATTTTTAGTTGGCATAGACAATGACAAAAGAACTCTTGATAAAAACCAGACTTAACAGCATGTTTGTTTACCAGTATCCTTTCTCTTAGTAACTAAACACAGTAGCCATGCATGTCACTAATTTCAAAAAAACTAGGACTATTCTCAGACATTAGGAAAAAAGGCAACTCACTGCCATATCAGCCTTAGCTTATCTTTCCTGCTTTTATCAGTAGCCCACTTGCTGCTGTACCAAATGCACCTCATAAATAGTGTGTCATGACCCTTATGGTGACAATGCAGTAATATAGTTCTATGTCATTATTTACATATAAAATATCAATAGGAATGAATCCAAAGTGTAAGACAAATTCTTAAGGTCTCTACCTCTCATGATGGTTACTTCAAACTAAAGCTTCTGAATTAAATGCCACTTCTATGCTTTTGCACCAGTATACCAGCATTAGAAGCCGGACACAAATTAGAAATAAAATTAGGCTTCCTGGGGGCAGTGAAACACACCAATAATTAAATAATAAATACATAATTTCTTTACAGTAGTCATATTACATCTGTAATGAGACTATACCACCATGTAAGGATACCAGAAGTGGTGGTTCAGGGAAGCATACTTAGTTTGCCATGTAGACTTCAACTGAAACATTCCCTGCTCCCTTTCAAGACTATGCAGATATTTTAAACCCTCCCCTCACCCCTTTTCTGAAGGTGTCTTTTTCCTCCATACCCTTCTCATTCCTTCTTTTAATACTGAAAAATTAGAATGAAAAACAAACAAACATAACCTCCACCAGTCTGGACATGCTAAGGAGAAGTTAGTGTGCACAGCACTAGAAAGAAAAAGCAGATTAAATGCAATTCTTGCACAGATGTAAGGCTAACAGACCTTTAGCATTTACAGAATGCTTCCAAGTCACTAATGCAAAAGGATTACTGGAACGAAAAATATCACCCTTCTACTCTCAGTACTGCTTTGCTGAATAAGAGATGTGTATTGAAGATGGTTCTCCACTCTCATTTCAACATTAAAAAAAAAAAAAAAAAAAAAGACAAGTATTACTAAATAAAACTGCTATCCAGGCAACAATGTACATGAATACAAAAAAAGGTTTGATGTCTAAAAACTTACAACTTCAGTGTTAGAAATGTCTACAAATACCGACAATTTTAGGAAGTTGGACCTTCGGAAAATTATGTATTACAGATCGTCTTAATTCCATCATCAATAGGAACATGTTTGAAATAAATGCCATTCTACGCACACCTCAGATATTATTCAGTTTCATATAACTGCAAAAATTAGATGTATTATATGGCTTAATAAAAGAGCATAATATAACTATGTTGATAAATATACAGTTCTATGTAAGTTTGATACATTTTTTGGCCAATCAAAATACAAAACACTGGAAAGGTCATCCATTTCAACTCTTCCCCACAAAATTAACAATGAGGAAAAGAAAAGAGCAGTAAACAGGAAGAAAAAAAAAAATTTCCAGCAATCCATTTATGGAATATTGAAAAGGTCACAGCAATATAGTATATTCCCCTAATTCTCTGAATATGTGAGGCTTTAAAATTCCAATATCTCACTGATGGTTGTAATGAGAACATAACAGAAATGTGAACCTATTATTTTGACAGTAATTATAATGAGAATGTGAAATGTTATAAACTTAATGTACTCTAAGGGAATCTGTCACCTTATATTTATATACTGTTATATATATATATAAAATATACATACACGTACCTGTAGACAGATAGATACTATAGATTTTATAAAGAAAAGTAGGGTTACAGGAAAGCTTTGCTTTAATTTCTAACTTGTAAGAGAAAAATTAATATAATAAGTAGTCTTAAAAAGACACTGAATTGTTTCCTCCTTCTATTCTCTTCTGCCAACAGCAAGAATTTAGGCACTGTGAGTTTGGACAAAATGAGTTTTCCTGTGCTTTCATGTTAATAAATTATTTAGATGATGCTCAAATCTGCAGCAAGTCTGAAAATTAGACAAATTTCATTAAAAAGTTCGTAGAATACTAATTAATAGAACACATTTACACAGACAAGCAATAAACTGATTGCTTAGCCTCACCTGGGCCTAGGAAAAGACTGGTTTTTTTATTTTAAAGAAAACAGTTAACATCGTAATCAATATCAACAGCAGAGTTAAATGAAAAAAAGACATGGTCACTTAGATTCAGTAGCTGGCTTCTAATTTTATAGTAAGACAGATATTGTGGAAATATTTTTGTTGTGGTTAGCTAAATAAGATACTTACTCAAAAATTCTTAAAAATTCTGTCTTTATTACATTGATTGGAGAAATGCTATAGCTAACAGGAGAGAGTTTAGATAATTGAAGTAAGACAATCTTATCTTATTTTCTGACAGGGTAACCCCAAAGCTACAATCTTTTGAAACTTGGCCTCAAGTCCAAATTGAAAGCATAACTGGATAGCCTCACACAGACCAACTTCCTGTTCTTGACTGAAGTCAGCTCATACCTATCAGTCATGTTGTTTTCTATAAGTATGACTGATTAAAAAAAATATAAATCTATAATTACCTTAAGTGAATCCAAACAAGCCTACATGTAGTTAACCTGAAGTTACAAATGTGAGCAAATTAAACATTTGTTCACATTATATTTCTATATCTGTATCAATTAGAATCTTGTTTCTGCTGAGGATATCTAAATTTCCCCCTTGCTCTTTACAACTTAAAATTCGTATTCCACTTACATTCAGTTTTTACCTGAAATTGCTGTTCCTGCAAATGCTCTTGGTTCATGTCCTCACTTGCTCAAAAATCTACATAAGTTCAACATAAATTAATTTTTAAAACAGCCAAAGAAATTCCTTGGACAAGTCTGAATAAAGATGTAAAAAACCCCAACCAACTATGCAGTATTTATTCTAGAATATTTGTAATCATTCTAAGTTGATCCACCATACAAAAATTGCCAGATATTATTATTTATTGAGATGAGCCATGGTCTTTGAAACAAGAATAAAAGGATGGTGAAGGTTTTTGTCTCTATAACAATGTTTCTGTGACAAATTTCTTCCACAGACATAAAGTAGTGCATTAATGGACACGTGAAAGGAAGCCTGTCCAATTTCTCTCTGCATTATATATGTCTTCAGTGTCATTAGTTCTTCACTTAGATGAATATTAAAATTTAAAACAAGAGACTTCCTCCTTGTTTTAACCTTGAAGTTATACATTAGGATTGTGCTAATGCATAAGGCTTTGAAAAACCAGTTGAGAGTTGAGATGAAGTTTTGGGTTAAATGTGTAAGAGACAACTTCTAAAGAAAAGGTGCTGCAATACTATTCTATCCTTGATTTATTCCGTGGACTGAGGAATACTTCCTCCAAGTATAAATCAATCCAAAGAAAACAGAAGAGTATCAGAACAATAGCTTCCTCCTGTCATAGCATACAGTATGACTAAGCAAAGATCTTTTTACATCTAAACTACTTCAAGTTTCTCTTTACATCTATGTTTAGATAATAAGAATCTACACTGAAATAATTAAGAGGGCTGTAAGCAGCACAGTAAATGATTCAAAATAAAATTTAGTAAATAATACTACTCCTTTTTTTTTTTTTTTTTTTTTTTAAATAAGGACTTCTTAACTGCAAAGATACAATAAGGAATTTTAGATACAAATACTCCTTGACATATTAAACAGTGGGGTAAGCAATTCACAATTCATTTCAAAGTAGCCACATAATTAACTTAGTAAGAAAGGTATAATAGAGAGCCTTCTATTTTTGGCTGCTTTCTAGCAGAGGAATACACGGCCCACATTTGTTTGAAAAAGCTAACATTATGTAAATCAACTTTATTAAACCTAATTTCCATGCAGTCTTGTCACTCTTAAAGGTTTTTTTTTCTTCCCCATTTATTACCATAAGGGAAGAAACAAAAGAAAGGGAAGGTGCATCCTGCCAAAAAATAATAGCTACATTCCATGTTGTTCCGATTTCTCAGTGTTTCAACATATCTACTTCCACAACGTCTTTCTGTTGCACATGTATTATAGAAACCTAGCTAAAGTTTGAACACAAATAAGCCAGTTCTTCATAATTTAAAGTGTTTCAAGAGGACTTGGCTATTAGAAACTGCATTCTGTAAGATAGATGAACTCTAAGGAGCTACACAACCTCTTTTCACGCAGTCCTTCACCTCCATGCAGCATGCAGAAGCCTATCATAGCCTCGCAAGAAAGCCTCCTTTTACACTGATATATAAATACTGCCCAGCTCTCAGATGAAAAACTTACAGGAAAGAAGTAGCAAACACTTTAATATACAGAATGGTGATTTTTAAAAGGGCTTTCATTGTGAACTTTGTAAAGCTTACTCTAAAAAATCTTGTACTTGCTTTTGACCATCAGTGATATAAGCAGGCAATGACTTCCCACACAAGTGGTGTCACTCAAGACAAGGGAGTTATGATCTCTTTTACTATCATCATTTCTATTAATTCAAACATTACAAATTCATCTTCACCCTCATCATTACACAGGAATTAAACCTGAAATGTAAAAAGGAATATTTGGGTTTCCTTCTGTTTAAAAAGAAGTAAAAACAAATGTTTCAAACATTTACAAAATATCCTTTTTTATCTCTTTTTCTCGCCCCCCCCCCCCCCCCAGTGCATGTTGAAATTCATGTGCACTTTGTGAATTCCAGCAACCAGAACATTATGAAGAGAAGAAAGAATAAATAAAAACAGAAAACCAAACATCACTGTTGGTTTTCTTTCCAGTTGTGAAGGAAAACTCCCACTTAAAAGCATGGTAAAAGATGACCTATCCTCTTGCTCCCCCAAGATCTTTTTCAATCATTCTGGTCAAGACCTTTAGGGTGCTCTTGGTATTAAAACAAGAAAGTGTTTAGTTATCCTTTCGAGAACTCTTGCCAAACACTTTTTTCCAAAAGAAAACAAAAAGCCCAAATATATATTTAGAAATGTTTGACTTAGCTTTACTTAGTAAATATTTATTTTGATAGCTATCACAATAATGTAAGTTTGATTCTAGTCTTAAGTTTTGAACTTAGATATGGTCTGGTACTTTTTTTTTTTTTTTTTTTTTTTTTTTTTTTAAATGCAGCAAGGAAAAGAGCTTCTCTTGCAACTGATTTTTTCTTGAAAAATCTGTGCCTAAAATATGCATGTACATCTGACACAGCAAGAAAGATCATCTTCACATTTTGAATATAGAAAACAAATACAAATTCTTAATTTTCTGAACAGTAATGTCAGTGTTGCACAATGACTGATAAAAAGCAAAATTTTACCAGATCTTCTCTAATATTATATCGATAGTATTACTGGGCTGTTGTCTCTGAAACTGATTTATAGATAGAAGAACTATGTTTTGTTCTCACCACCAGTTATATAAATGAAGTTAACCTGCTAGCTTATTCAAAATGAACTAAAAAGAATGACTGCCATTTGGATCCTGAGCTGCAATAATTTAGAGATAGCAGAATATTAACAAGAAATATAGTCTGTGACAAAAAAAAAGGAGCACTGCTTTTTTTTGTGGACAACTTCATTTCAGTATCTGTTGGGCATTGCACCTTCTTAATGTAGTTATAAGAACACTGGTCTATTTGTTCCATGGTTTAAAATCATCAGTGAACACCACCACCACCACCACCACCCAAAGAAAAAAAAGCAGCAGCTGAATAGAAAAGAAACATTACTAGAGTTGCCTAGAGTTCTGTCATAACATATGCAAAACATGCTAGTGTTGGCATCATTCAAAAAATTCAAATAATTGTTACTTCCTTCACAAATGTTCCTTAAAAGTCCATCTAAACAGCTTCTTTGGAATGAGCACAGAGAGAACTATAACAGTTTACAACTAAAACCTAAACCAGAGAGGACTCAACTACAGCAATCTTTTTTATTCTTACAAATGACTGGCTGTACTTCACTTTGTGAATAAATTTAAAGAAATGTATGAAATAATGCTACAAATTAGTGTGCACACACACAGAATAATAAAAGTAATGGAAACATAACAGTATTAGGGAGCAAAGAGCAACAAAATCTATAAAACAAACAAATTTTCACTGGATTAATTCTTTATGTATGGGCTCTGCTTTACCAAGGAAAGGGGAAAGACGACAGGGAACGTTAGATATCAGTGTTACACAGATAATGTTTTCAAGTACATTCATAGTTGTAAAGTATGCATATGGATTAAAATCCTGTCATGAACTTTCATCTTTACTTACTGCAATATAAAACAGCAAATTTATAGAAAGCTGGCAGAAATTAAAATCTTGACCTCATTTAGAAAGCTTAAATTTGTAGATCTTGTAAGTGAACCTTGGGGGAAACTGAACAGTACATAAGCAGTATTACAAGAAGAAAATCCATCTATGGAGAAAGAAAACAAAGAATTTAAGGGAAGACTGACATTCCCAGTCCTCTGAAGTAGATAAAAAGAATACTGCTGACAATTCTGCAAAAATGGGAAAAGATTAGGGATGACTAAAGCTGTCAAAACAGTAACAACATGAATAGACAAACAACAGTTTGACAGAGTCATAGGCAAGAGAAAAATCAGCCCTGGATAAAAGCTCATAGGGATATTTCACAATGGTGAACAATGATAATAAAACTACAGCAAACCACAAATAAACCTTAACAATTCATTGGCCTGAATCAGCTGATGCACTGAAAAAGTAATGCAATGCTTACTTCACTTTCCCTACCTGTTGCTTTTCATAACCTACACCATGGTGGAATAAAAGTGAGATTTCTAGAGGGCATTTAAAAAAAAAAAAAATCTCATTTGCCATACTCTCTTAAAACTATGCAGTAAAATTATAGTAATTAGATTTAACAGCATGTACTGTGTTGAGGTATATGCACCTCATCATTTAAATGAAGAGATTTACCATAAATTTAGCTGCCTATCTGCTTAGACAGAGAGTAGGATCAAACCAGCCCTTAGTAGTCTCTGAACATTAAGACCATTTCTGAAAATAAAGCCCAGTGAGTCACTCGTGTTTCTCACTTTGAACTGTAGGAAAATTTGTGCTGGAAGAAAGCACTAGGAATCATCCAGCCCAATCTCCCAGTCAAAGCAGAGGTAGCTTTAATGCAAAATCCTGTTGTCCAGGGCCTTGTCCAGAAAAGTTTTGAAAACCTCCATAGATGCAGATTACACAAGCTCTCTGGGCCCTGCTCAAGGCTAAGCAGCTCTCACGGTGACAAGTATTTTTGCGTCCATTCCTTGTGCATTCCTCACTTCTGCCCCCCTTAACACACCACATGTGCGAGACCCTCACCCACCTCAGTGGCTTTCTGCTGGACACCTAACAGTTTGTCAATGTCTCTCTAGTACTGAGGGTCCCAGAACTGGAAGTAGAATTTCAGACGCATCCTGACAGATGTCAAGTAGAAGGGAAGAATCACTTTTGTAGAATCACTTTGTAATGCAGCCCTGTACAAAATCAGCCTACCACAAAGGCATACTGCTGACTCACGTTCACCAAGATAATAATTGTCATTGATTGACCTAACCAGTCACCAGTCAGCACTTTTAGGAGGTTACGCTATCCCACATGCAACACTTGGCATCTGCCTTCGTTAAACTTCATTAGGCCTTGAATTAAGGGACTGGGGTGATGAGGGGAAGCCAGATCTATTCCAACAGTCCTGTCCTACAGTATATCAGCCACTGCTCCTGATTTGGTAAACTTTGTTAAAAAGATTTACTTTCCTCCTGCCACAAGTACTTTACCATTCACTAAAGATGTACTTAAAGACTCAGAAAACGTTAGTGCAAAATCCTCTAAATCTTTAGCTGTGGCAGTGAGAGAGATTAGACATCTATTCTGCACAGCTGAGTGATAAATGGTTTAAACTACTTCTCAGATATTCTGTTACCAGATTTGTTTGGGTTCTGGTTTGGTTTTTTAAACAAATTTCCTCAGATTTATCACCTTTTCAAAGCCTAAGTTACATTTGCTTCCTTTGTTATTAACAGTCCTTCTAACTTTTCTTTATCCAGACCATCACAGAATCGTCTAGGTTGGAAAATACCTTGAAGATCATCCAGTCCAACCATTAACCTAACACTGACAGTTCCCAACTACACCAGATCCCTAAGCACTATGTTGACCCTACTCTTAAATCAGGCATTGCTTTTACCAGTAAATAATAACTTCTGTCTCATTCTTCCTCTGTTTGCTGAAAAGCTGATCCATTCCACTGAGGTTTGGCCAGCTACATCTATACTAGTAGAGTACTCAACTTCAGCAGTATTTGATTCTAAAGGAAGGGAAGCTACAACTTTTCCTTCTGGGGTTTGTTTTTAGTCCCCTGCAAAACGGTGTGTTTTGGTGTGTGCACTGGTTCTATGTGTACACTTTCACCCCTTTCTGCAAATTCTTATCCATAAGACTTGTGATTCTTAGAAATTTCTGTTCAACAGAAGGGTCGTTATAAAAATTGATAGCCTTATAAGGATTTTACATAAAACAACTACATTTCTTCAGGGAAAGTTTAGAATGATATATACTTTTTTTTTTTTTTTTTTTTTTTCCTCCCCCAGGGTAGTCATGCATTATTATTAAATACTATTATTACCTGAAAAGAGTTAGTCCAAGTCCAGGGACTCTTTGAGTTTTCAGTGAGCAGTAAGTAGGAGTTAAAGAAAGGTGCTTCTGTTCCCAGACTTAAGCTTTTAGGTCTTACATAAGGTTATAATGAGCCTAGTCTGCTTTATTTGGTACTTAATGCAATAACAAGGATATGAATATGCTTTCCAATCTTGTTGTCACAGTAGAGTTCACCATAAACCCTAGGTTTACTGACTACCTTAATGTCTGCTTTGATCAAGCTTTATCAGGTTACACAGTGTAATAAAAGCAAAATGGACTTTAGGCTGCCTATGTACTGTCTCCCAAGGAACCCAGTTCCTAGGACAGCTTCTCCTTGTGGAGTTCTAGAACAATCCCACACCACCAAAGAAATGGTTAAAGTGTAGTTCATTCCATCATGTGGGAAGTCTTAATCTCAGTTCATTGCCTAGTCTTGGGACAGCACATTAAGAAGTTTATTTTATTTTGCACCTCCGGGAAATTCAACAGCAATGATGAACACTTGGAGGCCAGAGGTCCCCTTGGATAATTCTCCAAACCTGAAGGCTATTGCTTCCTGCCAACATGAAAAGATTATGTGTATGATCAGTGGCAGATAAGACACATGCAAAACAATTTATGTGTATGACTGCTTAAACAAACTTGAACCTATAGTCACCATTAATAGTGACAGCCACCACATGGAGGTGCCTAAGGCATTCTTTCCAAAGGTCAGTTATAAAACACATTCCAATTCATTGCTTTTTACTTTTGCCATTGCCTTCTAGCACAAATCCAATTACTTCTGTTTTGTATGTCAGAATTTTCATCAGCAACACACAGCAGAAAGCAAAACATACTTAGGTGACACTTTCTTAGCTGTAGGCAGATCTGATTAATGAGGCAGGGCTGAAATTAACTTTTTTCTTCATGTCAAGATTTCTTGAGTAGTGCAACATTTCCTTTCTAATGCTGTTCATTAACATTTTAACCACCACCAAGCATGCTGAAAGCTAACACACTTCTTAGACTGTACTAGCCATCCATCCATGTCTTATTATCCCTGTAAATATAATGAGATATAATTTGATATTAACAGCCACAGCTTTATCTATTTAGGTTGGAAATGCAACTCTCGCTGCAGTACCAGCTAACTGGAAACATGCCCATTGACTTCAATAAGGTTGCACTGATGTAAATGAGGAACATGGATATTTTAAAGATAACTTCATAACTTAAAAACATGACATTCAAAACCACTTAAAGAGTTTTGATTAATACTGAAAACACTGCTTCTTCCTGCTAGCAGTATTCCTCACACATACAGCCATAAAGAATTAAACCATCTATCAATATAAATAAGTGATTAAACAAAGGTCCACTTAAAATTAACAGGCAATGAAACTCTTTCCAAGCCCATTTAAATGTACTGTAAATGTTTAAAAATTCTAAGGCCAATAAGTGACATCCTGTGGTTTTCCCTACTTCATGTACAGTCCTGCCTATATAGCATCAGATTGCTAGACTAATAGAGCAGTCCCAGCAATTTCTTTTTTTTTTTTTTTTGTAAAAGATATGTTCATTTTATAGTTACACATACATATAACATCCAAACCATAGAGAAAATCTGACTGCTGAAACATGCCAAATGGTATTGATCTGTATAGCTCTACTGAAGCCCTCAACGGAGACTCCCAGTTCACCCAACCTGAAGACTCTCTGTAGCTCCTTCTGGGCACAGGTAGACTATTAAACTAATCAGTCACCACATCCACACAGAAAAAAAAAAAAAAAAAAAAAAAAAAAAGTTAGCATTAAAAAGATTAAAAGATTAATTTTTTTTCTATAAAAGCAGAAAATAAGTATTGGTGAAAGGGAGGGCAGGAGAATAAAGAAAAAAAAAATTCACTGTTCCTACCAGCAACGAAGATGTTTTGGTGTGTAATCCTATACCCACAAGTACTGTTGCGTTACTTTATTTCTTTGGGTTACTTACTTAGATTAATTTATACCTAATCAGAATTGCGAATACCAATGCACACAGCCTGTCATAACATAATTAAATATCTTTTTTCTTGAATGGGGTCTGAAATATTGGTTGTCTTCCCTATTTTCAAACTGTTCATGGAAAGCAAACATGGTTCATTCTCTTTCTTTACATCTTTACACTTTTCCTTTAGACTTACCTTCAAGGACCAGGTATATTCAATTAATATACTCGGACGTTGTTCCTGATTTTCTCTCAAAGATATCAACTTCCAATTTCAAAGAGTACTCTCAGTTAAGAGCCTAGACTATCAGCATTATCAAAGCCAAGACAAATTAAAAAACAGAGATCTGTTAACACAGTAATAACTACTCCCAAAGTAACATTGTGTTAAAATCTAGTAAACCAAAACACTGGTACTCCTGAAAGATTGTGTTAACAAACTGCATTTCCCAAACAACATTAAGGTTTGTATGTTTTAAAAATATATAAAATCTTAAGCAAGAAGTGGTTTAAGATTAAAAGGTCAATACATTAAGGAGAAAATTAGAGCACCACTTAGTCTTTAGATAATAGT
The DNA here is from genome assembly GCF_965140245.1 of Athene noctua. Classification (NCBI taxonomy): domain Eukaryota; kingdom Metazoa; phylum Chordata; class Aves; order Strigiformes; family Strigidae; genus Athene; species Athene noctua. The sequence continues at coordinate 18,620,277 of NC_134045.1, forward strand.
TATCTGCTTAGATGGTACCACTTCTGAATCTTGGTGCTATCATACCTCTAAACTCAAGGTCATACCATCCTTGTCAAAGCTCCGCAGCATGGATAGATCATGATTATTGCCCTATTCGTGAATTATATATTATCACATTCCCTTGGATAAATTGCAAGTGGAAATTATATGGAAATGAGCAGATGGACTGTAATGTTTCAAAATAGAAATGGTGCAGGTTATAAGAGTATGGGATCCCCGTAAGAACATACATCTGTTGATACTCAGATATCTAGAGTGGGAGTTTTGAAAGTACTTTTGAATTTCCATAGTAATAGAAACAGGAAGACAGTTAAATTGACCTGAGCAGTAGATTAAAATCTTCAGAATTATCAATTGTGGAACTTCAGAAAATTACAAGAAACTCATTTATGTATTCCTAGTTAGAGGTTCTTATTTCTTGTATTCATATATTCAGTAAGCCTTTATGAAAGAAAATAAAATTTTTCAAAAAATTCAGTGAAATATTTCTGAGTGTTAAATTCTAAAATACATCATTATCATAATGGATTTTTTGAGCTATAGAAGAAAGTGAATTTGAAGACCTACTGTAAGAATAAAATTTTATTCATTAAGGTAATAAGTTACATTTTTTCATTTGATTATTGAAAATGTTCCTTACAAAACTTCTTCCAACATATTCAGAATTATTTTTAAAAGTATAATATAGGCTTATGTTAGAATTTGCATTAACACAGCCAACAAATAATGTACTTGGAAAATGTTATTACAGTAAGTGTGTTTTATCAATCATGTACCACAAAAACTCTACCGTGTCTTTATTTAAATTCTAAAACTCATTTATTATTGACCAGATCTGGGAGAAAAAAAAGAAATATTTTATTTGAAGCTACATATGGCTACATTTATAGTAAATTTCAGATCTCTACATATTCAAATGAAATTGTTTATAACAAGGCATTGTGCTACTTTGAAGAGCAGGTCAGAATCTTGACTTTGAGAATTGCATATTTCAAACATCAGGGAGCATATATCAAACAAAAGCATAACCTGAATAGCCTCTTATTTTTGTACTGCTACGAAAACCTGCAGTTATAAACTGATAAATTTTGTATATATTAGAATTCCCATTTAATTTTCATTTCTTCTTTCTCATGACAAGTGTGAAAACTCATATTTTTCTGTAACACAAAACACATAAAACGTACTTGCTGATTTTGCAAGTACATTGCCTTATATAGCTATGACTTTTTGCAGAATTTAACTCTTTCAGTTTTTCAGAATTTTATTCACATATCAGGAAGTACATGCATGTTGCATTTGAGTCAATTATTTACAACATATCAAGTCTGATCTATTATTCTTCTCACTAGAACAGATCCTATCTTTGTGCCTGGGAATATTTTCTTTCAGTATTCTGAAACTCAATTCTTTAACACAAGGTTAAATTTATAAGTCAGTGAGCTGCCAGTTAGTTCACATTTTGCTATTTTGTGCTTTATCTCTCATTATTTCTAGTTTCACTGTTTTCAGAAAAAAACCCTACATCTATCCTATTTTGCTGCTGATACTCGGTAAACATTATCTCTAGGCAAAATATTTTTTTGTAAATCATCTTTTTTAAATACAAAAAAACGATTTTCATTCAGATCTTGCAAAAAGCAGAAACAGCAAGGATTAGATTCTGTTCCACACATAAAGCACCTGTATATGTCTCAGCACTTTAAACAGACCAAATATTCAGCAATTTTACATCATTACCCATGTATGTCAGACCCATATCATTTACTTCATGACACTATTTGTAGTAAATGTATTGGTTTTGACTATTTAAATAGTCAACACATTGAATCAAGTCCATCTTGTATTTGTTCTGGTATTATATCCCAGAGGAAATCAGATGTTTCAAAGAAAAGTGCTGCATATCCTATATAAACTGATATGGTGTAACTTGGTCTCTGTGAATAGTCTGTAATACCGACTAACTAATGTTTGACTTTAGAGGTGAAGATCAATGTTTATTATAGAAAATATTTTGGAAGAGGTTTTAAGCTTTACAGTTCTGGATAAATTTTTATCTCTCTCCCACTCAATATTCCTCCCGAGAAGCATCTATATTTTGTTTATTATTACTTTATGCATACAAATATTAGAACTGGACCCAAAGATAAAGTAAATTCTGTTTATGCCAAACTAAAATGCAGTATTAGAACATCAGTGATTAATAGTGATTAATTTACAATTAAGTTGTTGAAAGAACAGCTAAAACAGGCACAGAAAAAGTTAAAATAAATCCTCATAAAATATGTTTCTGTTGCTGCTAACACTGTTTTCTCCAAGTTCAGTAATTTTATAGTAAAAGAAAGTTCCAGGTAATGTGTAATTATATTTTGTGCATCTGTAACTGATACACAATACTGTGATACTTTGTTATATTGCATCTTTAGGAGGTATATAATACAATTCACTGAAGCAATTGAAATTAAAAATGTATATGCAAGGCTTAAGTACTCAAAAGAGAGCCCTAACTAAAACAAATCATGGTGCTGAAAATTTAAAGAGTTGCAATTACAGTGCCTTTGTGCTACTCAGATAAGCTGAGGTTGTGAAACAGAGCCACTGCAATCATTTTTATACAGGGCTCAAACACCTTAATGAGTATTTTGAGGATGCAAATTCATGAGCTGCCATTATCCGTTACATTATTTAGTCCTATTATACATAGTGTAGTCCTAACATCAGTTCTTCCACCACAGTACCTATGCCTGTTATATCTGGAGATACTGGTTTTGGTCTCCCGTTCTTTAACTAGGCTCATACCTTGCCCTCCCATTCCTGCAAAGCCTCTTCAGTGAACTGATATTCTGCAGCTAGGATCAATACAACCATCCACAAGATAGTTTCCTGTTCTGAAATTCCTTTTTCCTCACTTCTGCTCTTCCTGTGCTCCTATTGCACCCTAGATGGAGTCAGGCTTCCAGAGAGCCAGGGTAACTCTGGACTGGAGGAACAATACACGTCTACTGTCCAAGACATTTTAATCTTCACACAAGCAACTTTCACAGGCAGGTAAAATAGAAAAGTTAAGTTCTATAAACTACCAAAACACTACAGTTGGGATTTAACTGTTAAGATATACACATTTATGGCTCAGCTAGTCTCTCTATTGCTTTAAAGTCAAAGAAGATAAATAGGCACTTTCTACAGCATGATTCATGTCATCCTGAAGTGAGTATCTTAGCGTAAGACAAATCATGCTACAAAAGTTCCTACTTCTCAACTATAAAGGTAGCCTAAAGGACTAGTTCAAATGACACCTATTTCTCAAGTGACATCTACTTTATGAACATCTCCAGTTATATGGGATTACTCCAGCTCCAAAAAATCAAAGTCTTCTTCTGATCCAGATCAATAATTTTCACTTTTCAGAGAAAGGCATTGGACTGGTAACAACTTGAAAGCTGAAGCACTTTATAGCTACACAAAAGATCAGATCTGTAGCTATGAATATTCCTTAATATGTCTTTTGATTACAGGTATAAATACATTACAGTATTTGAGCTTTTTTTTTCTGCCAGCATGATGCACTAATTAATACTGTAAATGTATAAAATAACATTAATAAAATCAGAAAGATGTTTCTTTACTAGAAAAAAACAAACAAAACCAAACAGCATTCTCCAGATTTTGATACTGTTTGAACATCCAGGAACATAACATATCTTCATTAATATTTTCAATGCCTGTTACTTTTCTGTGCACTGAACATGATTACAAACCGTCAAGATACAGTAGATGAAAGAATCCTTTGTTAAGAAGCATTCTAGGCTACTTAAATCTGATATACTATCATTATTCTTTTGAAGCTGTACCATAAGCAGCTCAGTAAGGCACATGTGAAAGAAGTTATTGCAAAGGAAAGTTTTGCTTTTTACTGCATTGTCATCAAAATTTACTGCTATATTAAAAGTTCTAATTTGACAATAAGTTTTCTGTGGTTTTATGGTATGTGATATTTTATACTGATTACATTCATGGAGGAATCTGGAAACAATAATTAACGATTTAAAGATCTTCTAAATGCCAAGCTGTTTCACGCTGACCAAGAACATTAAAAAGTCATGAATGATGTTGGAGAACATATTCCCCAAGATTAAATTATTCCTGAAGGAAAGATTAAAGCAGCATACCAGCCTATATCTAGTACAAAAAATAGTCATGGAAAAAATCAAACAAAAAAGCCAACACAAGTAACCAGTTTAAAAATAAGAATGTACTGAGACACAGTCTGAAAATAATTTCTGATATATTCTTCCTTTATTGGCTGATACGTAAGTTTTATAATAAGTGGCAGTACAAGGTTTGTGGGTTTTTTAAATGTTAGAAACAAGAAGCCAACATGGGGTTTTTTGTTGCTCTCTCAAGTGATATATGTTATACTATTATGCCTTGGGAGAGAAAGGAGAGAAAGAATAGAAGCTGCATGCTTCCCATTTTCCCTTAGAGCAGTACAAAGCCATCCTGGAACAAACACCAGGTTTTTTGGCCAAATACTGCATGCAGCCTAAAGCAACTAGTTAGTTCCAAGATCACTGGCAACTAACTGGTGTGTCAATTAGAGGTGCAGTAACTCATCCAGAAAATACACAAAGCATTCAATAAAAGAAAGAAGCACAGATGCAGGCCTATATGAGGGACCAAAACTCCCTCATATTTGTTTTCTACACAAATCTCATTATTGTCTTCTTACAGGTGTTTCTTTTGCTGACTTGACTTTGACAAATCACTTCGGTCTGTTCGTAGGTGCTCACATGAATAGAAATCTCTGCTCTTACTCCAGCAGAATCTTACTTGAGCAATGACAAATATTTACCCATACAGAATTGTGTGCAATACTTACAAGTGAACGTTGATCTATTTCAATGCCGATCTAAATTTTCTCTTCTTGTTAGTTGAGAAACCAAGAAGACCATCTTGAAAACAAAATATTTTCTTGGTTAAGCTGGCTAATCTTTCTTGAATAAATAAAATAGTAAATTAGGAGTCAATAGTATTATGCATTTAAAAAAAAAAAAAAAAGTTTTAAAAAAAAGAAATATAATCAACCAAATTTTACCTAGGACTTATAGAAATAAGTGGCAACTGTTGTCCCTGGCTTGCCTACATTAACATAACCAGAAGTTACTGGTGATACAAAATTTTGCTACTTTCTATGTAATTGTTGAAGCTTTGTTAAATACTAGCAGATAATGTTCCACTGAACAGGAGAAGCATTTCCTAACTGCACTGTACCTTCATGTAGCTGATAGACAATGGTTGCCAGTGAAGTGATTCAGCACAAAGCGAGAGGAATTCACATGTCTTTTCCTCATTTGCAGAAGTGAATTTATCTTGTTCTTTGTGTAGGATACTAAAGGCACCCCTGGGAAATGCTCTGTGAATCTCCCTTGCACAGAATAAACAGTACCTGTAAAACAGGCATCTTTATAAACATTCTCATCATGGCCCTAAGTGGAACAGTGATTCCTACCAGCTTATCCTAAAGAAATCTCCCTTCCTGATCCTGAACAACCCTTCCAAGAACACCTGTGAGTACAACTTTTTTAAATTATTCATTACCTGGGAGCAAATTGAAAGGACTCAAACCAATGAATTTCTGATTAAGAATAAACTGTGATGCAGGAAAGTTTTGTTTGTGTTTGATTCTTAAGGACTCCTCAACTTTTTTTCCTAGGCCTCTTTGTCTGTCTAGCCAAAAGTTAAATGCTCCCTATATAACTCACTGATAGCAGACTCAAAGCCTTCAGTGGGCACTTAGGCAAACTAAGATGAGGGGAACTCGAACAAAAGGACCCAGAGATACAATCTAGGGAGGATGATCTCATAGATTTAGGAAGAGGACACCTGGACCTTACCTCACGACGCATGCTCTGGAAAGAGCGGACATCATGAAGAGGACCACGTACTTCTTCCCTCGACCACCAAAGACCCTCACCCTATTTTTACTGAGCATGCTCAGACTACATAAATGAATTCTGGGAACTCATTATCATAAGACACCCCTTTCCAGGAAATCTAATGAATATGTATAATTTGTGTGTATCGAAACTAATGTAGTTCAGAATCCCCAGGGCAACACCAGCACTGCTATTAAGGAATACCTTAACAGTTATATTGGATTCTGACTACTGAGTTAATTTCCTTGTTTCAGTATAGCCTCATTTTCCTCAAATAATAAATAGTGAAACTATGAAAATAGATAGCTGCTTGTTTCTCCTAAAGAATCATGCACATACAGTATGTTTCCCCACCTTTCACCTACTTTGGAATGAAATTTTACACGTGTTCCCCATCTTCCCTCTCTTCTAGTTTAACCCCCCAAATTAAAATTTAATGGTAATTGTAAGACTCCTTTCCACTCACTCAGTATAAAAGGGTAAAATCTATGCTAGTTCAAGAGCTGGTTCATGAAATAATCTCACACCCATCTGAGGAGGGAAACTGATCGTTCATCAGGGGAACAAGGCAGACAGCTGGGCTGGGAGCAACTGCAGCCATCCAATACTAGCCTATTTTGGCATCCAATTTTAATCTACTTCTGCATGTTTTTCCAATACCTTAGACAAACACATCATGACCACCAGTGAGTTTGGAATGATTACTCACCAATTCTTTCCCATAAAAATAAAAAGGTAGAGGGGGGAACTCCTAAGGGAGAACTTTTTGCATCTCTGTCTTTCTGCTGCCTGTTATAAATATTCCAAGTGCTAGCTATGTTTGAAAAAATTCCTCATCTTTCAAAAATAAACTTACATGCAGCTATCCACTGCACAGTGGAGTTTCTGTGCCTATTTGGAGAGGACCTTGCAACACACCTGACAATCTTCTTGACTGTCATACAGCAGTAGTAGAATCCTTTGTGGAACTGGATTTAATTTTGCCTTTTTTTCTACAGCTTCTCTAACAGGAAAGTACTGAGTAAACCCAGCCAGTACTTTTCTCATTTGAGTCACTCCTCCTTTCTTTAGGATGGTCAAAATTTTGTTCTTCTATCAATCAGTCTTTATTTCCTCATTGCCATCTTTCTGGTCTACTTATGTAATATTGATTATAAAATGTTAGCTTCAAATATACTGAAGAGAAGGAAAATCAGAAGCCATGGAGTTTATCTATGCTGAGGTCCATTTCCACACTGTATCTTCCAAGCCCTGCAGACACTGTGCTATGAGAATTATATTGTTATTGCTTCTCTCTGACTAGATGTTGTAGCCATGATCATTGCAACAGGCAACAAAGCTGGGTAGAAAACAACATAGATTAGCACGCTCTTAATACTGGTGACAACCGGAAGAATAATTGTCTTAATCTCCCCATTGTCAGAAATATACATACTTTATAATAACTGCACGCACATATTCTGAAAAACATTTCCAGTTCCCAAGACAAAACTTTTGTTATGCTTTACAAATTCATTTCTTCAGTTGCTTGAGGCATGTGTGTGTATATTCTACTTCTTTCTCTAGACTAAAATTATTTAGATATATGCATAGAAATTATAGAAAAGTCTTCTGAATCAACAAATATTATAAAGAAAGCATACATTGAAGATCACAGTATTTTATCTGGAAAACAAACAACTAATATACAGAGTCCTGAAATCCTAAAGGGAAGTATGAGGAGGAGATCAGCATCAGACAACAGGTACAGTGTTGTATCTATACATACTGATAGTTTAGACAGTGAAACCCATAGCCTGGAGGGAGTCATTTTGGATCTTTCACAGAAGAGGTAAGAAAGAATTTAAAACACCATACTAGCAGCTAAATCAGTTAACAAGGCGTATTGAAAAGAAGTGAATGTCTGCCAGAGAGGAAAGCATTAACTACTCAGTCTTGCTATTACAGTACCTGCTTTGAAAGGGAGTTGATTGTGGGATATTTCCATTGATCCCTGAATGTATGCACTTCCTCCAAAGAGTAAAAGGTGCACATGTTCAATTGTTGTTATTTGTGTGAGCTAGGCATTGTGGCACTGGACCACTTCAGGAAAAATAATATGAATCTGTGACTGGTTCAGCTATGCAGACACTAAGCCTTTCAGCTATGAGAGGCAGTCATGAGCATGATCAACAGAGGAGTGCAGATACCTGAGAATCTCATAGGCTTAAACATGGGAAACAAGATTGACTTCAGCATTTACCAAGCTATATAGAAGAGATGTAACCACACAGACATTGTAATACTGGAAAACGCAGAGGTATCTTAATTCAGCCATCCTCCCCTGAAAGTTACCACTATATGGTATATTCTCTATCATACAATTTTCAAAAAAAAAGTATAAGAAAGCTGCTTTGACTAAAGTCAGAATGAGATTTTCCTTTTTGTCTGTATTTCACTTGCAGACTCTTTTTGTTCATAGAACATGGTATGTGTTTTTCCTGTTGTCTCTGCAAATATTTGCCTTAAGTAGAGCAATTCATTCATTTTGATTATACTCAGATGTCCATTTATCACCACACCTAGCTAATCTGATTAACATAAAGTCATGAATGCTATTGCCATTATATATAACAAGTAAAAACCCTATCAGCTGAATAGCCTTACTTGACAAATAAGGATATTTAAGAAAAAAAAATCTCTATGTACAAAACAGCGAGGGATAAATTATCAGTGTGATATTGCACTAAAACAGTCTTAATATCAGTCATAAACACAGTAGTGTACAAAGTCTGTGAAAATTCAAAAAGAGAGTCTGTATATAAAGAAAAGAACTATTCATCTGCATATTCACAGTTAAGTCACAGGTCAGGATAGGCAGCCACAACACACTCTTCAGGGCACTTGATATTGATCCTTATTATCTCCTATTAATCAAGGACTAACGTAGGCCAGTAAGCGTTAGTCATTTCATCTCTCTTTAAGAGGCACAGTTATTGAAGAGTCTAATCCTCCTCCAGCATTTCCCTCCCGTTTTCCAGAAGAAGGGATGACTTCATGACATGGAGGGAAATGAATGACTTCATAAAGAAAAAAATAAACAACCAAAGAACAAACCACAAAACAGTAAAATCCACCAGCTGAACTTCTGGACTCAAGAAGGGATTAAGAATCATAGCCTTATCATTAATTAGAAAAGGTAATTATTTACTATAAGATAAACTTACAATTCACTGTTCTTCTGAGAGACATTATCCACTGACCTGGATTTACCACAGTTGCTGGGTCTATTGATGCTAGGTTATCCAGATGCTGAATCAGAATTTAATGGTTTTTATGAAAGCATTTATTTACATCCCATCAAAAATCCTCAGATCCCTCAAGAGTTGGAGTTGCACTGGGTTCTAGTGACAAAAACCAAAGGTCAGCAAAGGATCTGCCATGAGGAGAGAGGTGAGATTATGATTTTTTTTTTTTTTATGCAGTGAATTTAAAGACCACATCTTTGATGTACTGTATCTAGTCCAAGGGTAAAACTATTCTCAAAAAACTTCAAAGGAACCCAACATTTGTGATGTTAAAATGATTTATGGTCTTGGAATAACAATGTATTTTGGCAGAAATCCCCAAAATTCTGTAGTTCTAGGCTACCTGGAGTAGTAGGCAGTTTATGTGTGTGTCAACAAACATCAGTAGTAGTCTACGTGGTAACAATTTAAATTAGGTTTGTGGTGGGTTGACCTTGACCATCTGCCAAACACCCACCCAGCCACCCTCTCACTCACCCTCCTCATCAAGATGGGGGGAGACAATAACATGAAAAGGCTTGTTAAGACATAGACATCACAGGAAAAACAGGCTCAATTTAGGGAAAATTAATTTTTGGCCAATTAAACTAGATTTGGATTGTGAGAAACAAAGACAAAACCTAAAACACCCTCCCTGCCCCGACTCAAATTCATTCCTTCACTCTCAACTCCTTCCCCACGCCCCAAGCAGCTCAAAGGGAATGGGGATGGGAGGCAGTGAGGGGATGTGGTCAGTTCACAGCAGTCACTCTCTCCTGCTCCTTCCTCCTCACATTTTTCCTGGCTCTCCACAGGCCACGATTCCTTCAGAAAATATACCCCTGCTCTGGCGTGGGGCCTGCCGTGGGCCGCAGCGTGGGTATCCGCTGTGGTGTGACCTGCCCCAGCGCCTAGAGCACGTCCTCTCCCTCCTCCTCTGGCCTTGGTGTTCACAGGGTTGTTTATCACCTCACTCCTCACTGCCTGTGGGTATTTTGTCCTTTCTGAAATGTTTTCACAGAGGAGCTACGAGCTCTGCGGACACGCTCAGCTGTGTGCGGTGGTGCCTCCGTTGTGGGGCTGGCGGAACCGGCCGTGTCCTGCACAGGGCAGCCCCAGTCTCTCCTCCCAGAGCCCACCCTGCAGCTCCCCCGCTGCCAGCACCTCCCCAGGTAAACCCCACACCAGGTTCCCAAACCCTACATTCTCATCAAGGGAAAGTAATGACTTTTAGCATGTTTACCAGTACTGTAATTCAACTGTGGGATGGGAGTTTAGTTGTAAAGGTGCTCCCAGAAGACTCCAGCAGCTCTGCTCAGTTCTAGTGAAGATGTTCTGTATATGGACATCCTCTACCGACAAAATTACCAAGTTATTTAATGTGCCTAAAAATGAGGATATGCAATATGATTTTTTTGAGAGTTTTTAAACACTCTGAATCACACCAATTTAAAACTTACTGTTTTCAGAAGAGGTTTATGAGTAAATAAGCATAGAAGTTGTTGATATACTATACATGTAACATAACCTTTAAAAATGAATGTATAGTTCTATATGCAAGAATTTGGCAAGACAAACAAGAAGGTATGAGGAAAAAAGCACAGAAGGATCTAATTTACCCAAATGAATAAAGAATGTAGTGTTCAGTTTATTAAGAATAGGTCTATTTAAAGTCAAGACAAGTGAAATAATTATAATTTTAAATTGAAAAATAAGATATGCTTGCCTCCCACAAGTGAGGGAAAAAAAGTTCATATTCATTTGCATATGAAAAATGTTTTGATTGCTACATTGTAACAATTCCCTTGTTAAGATATGAACCTACTAAATTTAAGACCATATGAATGGTTAAGTCTCTTACCTGCTTTCAATAGAAATTATTCAAAAGAATCAGTTTAATGTATTTAATACTGAGAGACCATGACAGATTTGATGACAGTGACACCCTTAAAACAGAATCTGGAAGATCGTTCTATGCATTAAGCACATGAATTGATTTTAAGTATGAACACACAGCAAAACAAAGTTATATTCTAGATTCAGAGAATTCACGTTCATAGGCAACAAGAATTTGAGCCACTTTAAGACATTAGAACTCTGATTTAACAAAGCAGTTAAGCACGGATAAACGAACTGCTTTCAATGGGCTGAAATATATGCCTCAATGTTTTCTGGGGAAAAGTGGGATTGCTCAAACCTGTTTTACTGAAACAGGAAATTTAGACACAGCAGTTTGGAGACGGTCTCCATGAAATGATGAAATTTATTAAAAGGAACTTTCACTGATAGGAGACTTCTGTGAAGGATTTACACTTAAAATAGTTTCATTTTAAGGTTGATAAAAGGGATCCACACCTTATAAATCAAGTATTTACTGTGTGTGATGCAAAACCAATGTGAAGTGAAAGTCTGAAAAGCAAACCCAATTAAAGGATATCAGAGAGTAACAGTGGATATAGGGCCAGATAACCATCTAGATTAGATAAGAATTCACAGAGAAATCTCTCAAAAAGCAATAGCAAGCCCACCTTTGAAGAAAATACCAATTTTAAAAACCACCGAATTTTTAAGGTATTATCATCCTATGCTATTGAAGTTGCTGTTCTTTAATATCATGTGCTCAAACTTACTTTCATTTATGAAGTTTTAAAAATTCATGACCCACCACATAGAGGTTACAGACCGTAGAGTCCGCTGAAGTTTCCTGGAGAGCTAGAGTTTTAAGTGTAAACTGATTGTTCCCATAGTTCGGAGGACATTGGAAGACAGCCTAACACTAGTTCTTTGTTTTTTTTTTTTCTCTAGCTTTCTGGAACACTGAACTGGAATCCCTTGAAGCTGCCTGAGGGCACTGGAATTCTGTGGCACTGAAAATGACACTGTGTTTACTTTGATGGATCTTTCATAAAGACATTTCTCCTTAACAATTAGGTAGCCAAACTTGTAACTATGATGAAATTATCAAATATATGGAAGCTGGAAATGAAGGACAGAATGTTTTTTTAATCTTTGCTCCCATTGCATTGATTCCTGTTATTGCAATTAGATGTATTAGACCTGGTATCAGATAAACAAAGCTGTATGTTCTACCTACACACCGGTGCAATTCTCTTCTGATTCAAGAAGGAAAGAAAATCCCACTGATCTATCCACACTGGAATCAATCTGCCTGAGAACAATGTATAAAACAGGTACCTGTAGAGATTATTTCTGGATGTGGTTTCAAAAAACCATTAAAATTATGAATCATATTACAAAAGTATCTGCATAACACTGAAAATGTTTACTACTGAAGAAGATGGAATGTTAAGCAGTGCTGTAAAACTGGATATTTGTTCTCTCTGTGAGTGAAATAAGGACTGAAGATTTCAAACTATACCTATTTATCAAACATATCACTTTTATCATAACAATATAATGTATTTATTAGAATATAGATAAAACCAAGTTTTATAGTATTAACATTAGCTATATAAAATTAGTTCATTGGAATATATGATTATTGTATCCTTTCATACACTTCAGCTGAGAGGCATAAATGACCTGTTTTTTATCTGAAATGTTCCTATGTTTGTTAGGCAGTCTTGAAACACATCCCCCCCCCCCAAAAAAAAAAAAAAAAAAACCAAACAAACACAACCTAACCAAAACCCAACAACCACCCTTTCCAAGTCTATACAGCATATAATAAGGCTTAAGATCCAGCATCATATGCCAGACTCAAATTTTGTTATATGCACATTTTAACTGACCCAGAACAAGAATCAAAATTCTGTTCTGCACAGCTGGTGCAATGTAATATTCTTTTACTGCCAAGAAATATGTGTGAACGCAAAAAGAACTAGATGACTTATTAATATTGTTCCTTTAACATTTAGACTTTTATGAGGACATCCAGAAATTTCAATAAAGCATAATAAAAAGTTTTATATTTGGCATATTACAGAATAGTAAATGTAACAGGCTAACCTTAAGCAAAGATGAAGAATGCAGATATTCTAAAAGCTTCAGACTTCTTACTGCTGTTACTTACAAGTACTATAGGTGAGGATGCAGCCTAAACATTTTTTAATTCCTCTACAGTGAGATTTTATTTTGATTTTTTTTTTTTTCTAAATACAAAGCTAAACAAAAATTAAAACCACCTCCCCTTCCCCCCTCCAAATACCTGTAGGACATAACAAGAACGTTTGAGCTTTCCTAATTCTAACCACTCTAGCTCTAATCTAGGAAAGGAAAATTATTATAAATATGGAATTTGCAGTACCCTGTGAATTATATTCAGGATGTATTAGAGTGCTTTGCAATATTGAGTCCAAGTTTTAAGAAACTTCTAAATATGAAAGGTTTAGCTAAACCTATTTAGCTTCTAACTCTTTGGAGTTTTAGAAGTCTTCTGCGCTTCCTTCCTTGTCAACTGGAACTATCCAACAGATATTTTTCAAATTTTGATTTCAGGTCTATTATCTGGGTGATTTTTATTGTTTATATGACGCTCACATCCATTAGATGAATTCATTAGTTGTCAAGAAAAAGTGCCATCTTTATGATCACCTCAGTACCTAAGACTGCCTCTCTACCAACCTACCATTGTTGGCCATGATGTATACTATTAGAGGTTTTAATTCTTGCTTTTTGTTGTGATATGAGGACAGACCAGCAGAATTGAGTGCCAGAATGTTAACCTGACAGAAAAAAACAAACTAAAATAAAAAAATCTAAGTCCAGGTAGGTTTTTGTCTTGTCTTTTCTTGCTAAAATGTGTGTCCAGAAAGATGCTAGAAACTCTTGTGATTTGTTGAGTGTTTGAGCTCTTTTTAAAATTGGTAATGCATCTTACAACATGGGTCTCCGGCCAAGTTTTACTGTAGTTAAAGATTTCTTTCTAAATTATCTACTGCATTAACTACATTGACCACACCCACTACTAATTCTTGACCTTCATTTTGTGTTTATCAGAAAAATATTTGAAAAATAAGATGCCAGAAAAAAACCCTCTGAATTGAATCTGAGAGAGAACATAAGGTTATGGTAAAAAACCCCAGCTTTTAGATTATGTTGCTATTTTAAATTAAGAAAACCAAGAAATGAAATTAAAAAAACCCACCTCAAGATACTGAAGTAGACAAACAACAACTTATTGTAAATAGAAATACATAATCACTCCTATTTTACCAGTTTTCTGTGTTGGAGAAATTTATTATTGTTTGTATGATATGTTTAAAACAACAGATTTATGAGTCCAGCTCTCAGGCCGGACAGATCCTGCTGAGTCACAAAAGAAATTGGTCTAAAATGTAAAAATGATACTCATAATCCAGTTGATCAGAACACATCACACACAAAAAGGCAATTTCTTCCTGTGATGTCGTAACTAAATAAATAAAAGCCTATATAAAAACTCCACCTTCAAATCTTTTCTTGTTTCAATTCTCAGTCTCAGATTTGGCAATCACCACAGCAGGTGGATCCCAAAGAACTGTTACTGATTTCAGCACGTCTGCACTCATGCTCAAGCACTTATCAATACGGATCCGATTCCTTATCTTGGCCAGATGTGCACCTAGTGCAAATATTTTGCTTTACTGTCCATTTCAGCAATAGAAAATATAAAAAGAAAAATTTACGCATTTGTGTCAGTGAGCAGCATCTACAGTGGGCAACAAGATTCTCTAGTACGTTAGCATGCACCCCTCATTAAGATTGTCTACGTTTTGTACATCATTGCAAAGTCTGCATATGTGCTTGAACTCAGACTTTATTCACGAAAAATCAAAGTATATTTGCAAAATAAAAAGCAATAATAAAAATATTTACATAAAGCATTAGCTAATGATTTAAATAAATAATGAGCCTATAATAAAACTGTTAAATCTTTCTAAGAGGTACTTAGCTTCAGAGCTGTAAATGTCTGTGCAGCATTCTGTAAACAGGCAGGGAACATGAGAAAGCAACATAAAAATTGAGAAGACTGTTGGATACTAGTTAATTCACTTATGTTGTATATTGTAAATTATGCTGCACAACAGAATATTTAAACTTGATTTTCCTCTATCTTAACTGATGTTCCCTTCACAATCCTGCTGAAGAACACCAGAGACATATGCATGCATGCTAAAACGAAGGTGTTTTAAGCTAACCTTTCTCACATTGTGAGGTAGGTGAACAAATACTATTCATACCTCTCTGTAACACATCTGTAGAGTTTCACCGAAAATAACTCAGGAAAAAAAAAGGGGTTTTAAACCAGAATCATTAAAAAAAAAAAAAAAAAAAAAAGACAGAAAGAAAAAGAATCACAGTCCCTTATGCTGAATGCAACTACCTAGACATAGTGAATGGCATAGAATGTTGATGAGGTCATTGCATTTACATCCCAGGAGTAGTAGTTTATTCCACGATTATTTATGCCTGCAAAATCACAGCTCATAAGGTGGCATTTTACTAAAGAATAAATTTACTAAGGATTAGATTACCGTAGTTGCTACTAAATAATATTGACCCCATTGACCTCCTACGAATGTCAATGGAAAAATTCCCAATGATTCCACTGAGAAATTCCTCAGCACTATCCAAGCATAAAGGATGGCACATCTAAATAAAGAAGCTATTAACCTTGAAAGTTGCTAGGCATTTTCATTGTGCACTTAATATACAATGTAATCTTTACACATTTACCCTAATATTGCTTCATAACCTTTTACGTATACTTCTGCCATGCTGGTTTTTTGTTTTCTTAATTTGGAGTATCCAATATAGTCAAAAATTCATATATCTGTTATTGCTCCCACTAATTGGCCTATGACTCCAGTGGGGATTGGTGATGAAAGGAAAGAAAGAATTAACAGCAGGAGGTTGTGGTACAGGGCACACCTCCAGATCTTACAAGACTGAGACACTAATAATTACTAATTTTCTATTTTATCACTATCATGTTATTCTCATAGTCACAACATGGATCAGGTTTTAACCTCAACAAGCATATTCTTTCTTAATCATCTGAGCCTATGACAATGCAATATTGTACTTAATTTAACTGTACATGATGTCTTTGAACAGGCCATGGAAACAGAATAACCATAAATAAGGTTATTTTATATATAGCATTTAGGGAGACTGAATAATTTCCTCCTCTTCTTTTTTCCTTCCCTCCCCACCCCAAAGGACAGTCTGTCATCCAACTCAATGAGCTGCAAAGATCCGCTAGAAAATGTTAGTTAACATCTATTCCTTTGAGGATTATTTTTTAGTGGCTGATGTCAGAGAAACCTTATATTTACTAAGACGCATTTTCAGACACCAGCTTGTGTTTTAGGACATGTGAACTGATGGATGTAGCTATTTGTCCTGATAATATAGGCTCACTAAGCAGACAAAATCCAGGAATAATTTAGTAGTTAAATAGGTGTTGTGCTCAACAGAGATTTAAAAAAAATATAATCATATACCAAGAACTACGATAAGCAAAATAAGAACAAAAAGCATTGAAACAAATAGATGTGTTTTGTTTGTTTTTCTGATTTTCTTTAGATAATAGGGATGAGAAAGAAATTGTAATGTACAAGACAAAATTCATTTCATGATCCTGGAAGCAGACAGGAATGTGCATGCTGTTAATAACAGGTGAAAACTGATGACACGCATAGTATGTAATATGTTACAAAAGTTAAACTTTTCCAGTCTACGGAGGTAATATTTAAAGTCCTTAAAATTGGTAACTATGGAGTGGAAAGTAACTATATTTAACAAAATGTAAGGCAAGGCCTCTCCGCTATGATTTATGAATCAGTGATCAAATCTTATGATCAAAAGTAAACAATCTAAGAACCAACCGATCAAGTTGCGTTCAGTGCCTTCAGTGTTGCTTTCATTCTTTTCTTCAGTCAACAGTCCCTCAGAAGTCTGGTTTGATAACCCTCAGTGATACCGTCTCGTTTCACTTGTGTGAGTAATTTTATTTATTTCCTTTCTTTACATTATTGCTGGAAAACAGAAAAATGCTTTATACTGACATATTTTGATATCCTAAAATTTGCAAGCAGAGATGGTGCTGGTAAGTTTGTTTGATCTTGATGACATTCATCTGACAGATGAATGAATGCTGTTAGATTTACTATTATAAATACTTTTTACCCTGGATAGAAATAGAACTGCAGCACAGGTTCCCAGTGCCCTGAATACCAGAGAAGCAGTCCATCTATGTAATAAAATTTAGATGAACCATGAAAATATATGTTCCTTGGATTTATTTGTAGGTATGTAGGTAGATATATTGAAATATGGGACCTATACTTTATTATTCTCATACCATCTCTGTTGCTGAAAATACACTTATAATGCTAGTAGTTATTAACTAGTCATAGTTAAATCACTCTTCTGAGGATTTTGAGATTTCTGGACAAAAGAGCTATCAAATGCTATTATCATGAATGTTTACAGATGAAGCACTGGTTTCACTATTGATATTACCCCTATGGACTGCTGCAATTATTTACAGACTTTCCCTTTTCTTAATTACTATTTCTTTCATTGCATTGCAAAGCACCCCTTAAACAGTTCTATTTAAGTCCATCCTGGATTCCTTCCCGCCAGAATCCCTCTCAAGTTTTTATGGTTTAAGAAACGAAACATTTTTGATTTTTTTTTTCTTTATACATCCCTATAGATTTGCTTGTCCTTTATTATAACTGTTTGTACCTATGGATGCAGGATAAAATGACTGACACTCAGTCTTTGTTTAGAGTGGGGCCATTGAATCTTCTGGCTGTAGGTGGGGAGCGAGAGATTATTTGTTGGCAAGGACTGTGACAGAGACTATCACACACTGGCATAGTAATAAGCTTATTTCCACCCAAATGAACTCATTACATTCTTTCCCTCCCCTCCTTTAGGATGATGATTCATGTATCAGCTAGAGTACTCTCTGGTTGATTTTGATCATTCTTTGGAAGAGTTTTAAATTTACAGCCATTGCCCTGTATAACCAAAAAGATGAGGGTAATTGGTAATATATCAGATCCAGGTAGGGTGTCTGCCACTTACTTAACTTTTGTGCAATATCTGACATACAGTAGTGAATCAGTCTTTAATTTCACCCAGCATAATGATAAGATGTCATCAATAACTAAATGTGGTATTTTATCAGCTTTTACTATCTAGTGACAGTAAATTGATTTCAAACTGCAGAATATCAAGGCTTAAAAGACAATAAAGCTTAAAGCTTTCACAGGTTTGTAAATGGGTTGATAGGTGATCTCAGAGCAACAGCAGGGTACAAAGAATGGACAAGGGCAAAGTGTGTCTCCAAAAACCTTTATGATTTAAGAATATACCCATCAGATTATGAACACCATTAACTGCAACAAGGAAGAATCTAGGACCAGAGTTCAAAGTAGAAAGACCTCTGAACTGAACAACATTTCCAAGTATTGGCAAGATATTAATACCTTATTATTTAGTGATTACTGCTGTTGAATATTAATACAATATATTATAAGCCACAAGTCCTTCCAATATAACTGCAGTCTCTCTTGTTTCCCCCAACCAGTCACCTGCTTTATTCAAGAAATGGCAATTTGGCAAATAATACAAATACATTCAATTTTAAAGCAGAGAAACAGTCGCACTTTCTTTGATATGAATAGCAAACTAATTAACTGCTGTAGCAGGATTTTACATGTTTATTTCCCGTTTAATAAAAAGCTGAAACAGTGGTCATCAGCATTTTAGGATGTACTCAGCTTAATATGCAAAGCATACAAAAATTAACATAATAATTGTGTTAGAACAAACAGGATACAAAATGTTTGGATGAATTTAACTCATTAAATAATTCCATCTTTACACTAACACATTAACAGAGGCAGTTGCAATATTTTCCATCGTGTACTATATCAAATAAATTAAATGTACCTTGGGTACCTGCTAGCTGTCCTCACATTGTCTTCCATTAAGAATAGAACCATGTCTTGATGATCAACTCTAGGAAGAAATGAATTCTCAAAAAAGAGAAATCTCTTTTATGCTTTACAATATCTACATACACACACACACACACACACACACAATGTGTTGGACTACCAGAAGAAAAGATTTCATCTGCTTTTCTAAGGACAGACATATAGACCCTCCACTCTGCCCTTACAGTTCTTACATAGTTAATTTGATTTAAATCTACAGGAATATCAGCTCATTCCCATCTGTTCATTTATAGGTTTTTAAGCATCTTATTTTGTTCCAAAAATAAATTAAAACACTTCAAAGTTATATTAAGGTTGCGCAGGTGAAATCACAATGTTTAAGGACTAAACATAACTTTTTATCTGCGCAGACCTAAAGAGCTCTTTTCTAAAGAGATACAAAAGCACAGAGGAAAAAAATACTACATACTCTCTGCCAATTCAATGTTGAAATCCTGGTGCAAATTTAGCATTGTTTTGTCATTTCATTTGAGTTTTTTTGAATAAGAAGTAAGGACTGGGCAGATGGAAGTACCTGTAGAAATTCATGAATATCTGTCTTTGCTGCAGCTGTGTCTAAGGTTTTCATCTGAGAGCTTTTCTGAGATATGTATTTCCATCCTGCACCAAGAACAGCCTTCACAAGAGGCATTCCTGTTATTCCCAAACTGTACGTGAAAATAATATGCAATTATTTTTAAAATTAAAGGCAGCATTCTTGCATTCTGCTGGAGAATTTTTAACTGATGCATATTTATAAAACCTTTTCCCCAAATGCTGACTTCTTTAGTTTCAGTCCCTTACATCCCAGAAGTATGAGAATGATGAGAGACCACAATGAGAAGAAGCTCCTTGGGAGAAAAAGTGCAAGTAGACCCATCAACATTGGAACTATCTCCACTTTCTTAAACTTCACATATAGGATACACTTATTGATTAATAATCTGATCTATTTCATTTTTTGATGGAAACGTTTTCAGCGGCAGTCTTTCAGACTGTTCCTTCTAACTTTCCAAGTATCACCTTTACAGAAAAAAAACTTCCTCTGTGCCCACTGCACAGCACAACTTTTATACACTGGTGACTGTGACAAGACCCCCAGCTGTCCAGAGTTCTGTGGTGAAGCTGTCTCAATCTTCAAGCATTAGTACACTAAAGATGACTCAAATTTCTGAGTCTTCAACTTAAGAAATAAACCCTTTGGCTTTGTCTTATAATAAAACATAAGAGCTAACAAAGATGCCAAAAGGAATAACAGGGCTTCATACACCAGTCTTCCCTATCCATTGTGAGCTTGCACGTCTTGCATTACCAGGCTTTGTTTTGTACCACTCACAGAATAAGAACAAAAGAAAACTCAGTACATTCTCCTCTGGTCCCCACGAAAGTCTTTTCATCTCCTCTGTAGCTCCCCGTTTTCTGATGGCAGTGTCTCAACTCCATAATGTGATCATTACAGCTTTTGCTACAGCAAGCATACGCAAGAGCTTCTGGAGAGAAGGAACAACCTCCTCCTCACCACACCTCTTGTTTTCTAAAGAAAAGTTACACAATTCTGGAAAAAAAAAACAAACAAAAAACAAAACACCAACAACAACCACCCCCAAAAAAAACCCACAACAAACAAACCCAAACCACAAATCCCCCAACAACAATGTGCAGCACAGTGACACTTCTGGAAAAGCTTTTTGTAACTTTGAAATAATAGCAAGCCATGACATTTTCAATTATTCTGGTTTTTATGAAGTAACTCATAGAGAATTCTATCTGATATATTCCAATATGGATATGTTATAATAAAAGTTTAATGCAGTTTTAAATCTGGTCTGCTGATCCTGGATCAAAAGATCTCTCTCTATTGGCCTTGATGTCAGGATGTTCCTAATAGCTGTATATTTCATGACTTTAAAACAGAACCATTTTCCTTCAGATACCACCCTGTGCGACTGGCAGCCAAGTCTTCAGTTTGTGTGCAAGAGACATTCTTCAGAAGGAAGGGATTCAGCAGTAAAAAGAGTGTATACACATCCAGAACCAACTTTGCACCTGAACCATGCAAGGTGGTGTGTCGTGCCCACCTGAAAATCCAAAATGAGCAGATATGCATATACACACAGTAGAGGAACTTAACCGTATCTGTAATCTAGCTGTTAACACAAATGGGTTTGTTAATTAAAGCCCCTTTAAAAAAAGCATAATCTATATACAGTTCTGCAGATACTTTTTTCCTGATAAAATTTAGTCCTGTGACTTTATTATTTCTCCCACAATAGATAACCCTCATTTTATACTCTTTTAATGGTTTTAATTGGCCCAAATATGCTACAACGGCTGCTCAGCTTTCTTAGCTGAGAAAACTATGTTCAACAATTAAATTATCTTTGACTTTTCCAGAGAGTTTAAGGAAGAGAGCCACAGGCAATCTATTGTGACCTTCTGATTATCAGATGTCTATACTGAGCATTATGTTTGATTAAAGTATATGTTTACTAAAATCTGCCTTACAGAAAAAAAAAATCAGGTTTCCTATACTAGTGATCACACAAAACTTCTTGTCTCTTGTTTTCTTTGTTACCTGAACGTTTAGCTTTGTTACAAATGTCAGTTGAGGAATATGAGCAATTGAGCGCTGACATTTTTGCTACACTGATTTAAGATGACCCTGTTTAGCTTCCCCTTCTGCATCTACATCAAATCCTCAGATAAACTACATCACTAGGACTTCAGATACGCAGGCAGTTCTTGGACTTATAGAAGTGTTTATTGTTTAATTTTAAAATAACTCTAAATATAATGGCAGACAAGTGGAGAAAAGCTGCAATGGAAAGGCAAATTTTGCATTTCGCCAATGCATTTGCATTGTTTCTTTAGCAAAGAGACAGTGTCAGATGATGTGCAAATCAGACTCGTCATCCCAAAAAACCTTTCATTACCTTTATAGGGTTACTTATCCTCTTTCACAGTTTCCAAGCTCTACAGAAGGTTATCTTCTAATGGTCCTAAGAGATGTTAGCACCTGAAGGACACACGAATGAAACTAAATGTCTGAAAAACTATACTGAAATAGGCATCTCATAACCACATAACTCAATATGCCACCCATGACTCTAGCCAAAAGAAGAAAAAAAACCCAACAAACAAAACAACACAGTTTCTGATAAATATCTTTCTTCCACTTTTAATTTATGTAGCTGGAATGTGGGACTCTGTAAATTCAGTCCTCTTTATGACTCATGTTAATCTTAAAATACCTCATCTGTCTTGGTGGCAACTATTTATTGATTTTATGTAAGAAATAGTTAATTAACTGGATAACTGAGAATAATAAGCTGGTACAGAGGGGAACCTCTATAGATGCCTATTAAATTTGCTTCCATATGGATGCTTCTTCAATCTTTAGTTTCCTTTACATCTTCAATAAGACACTTTCCTTGTCACTTGGTAGTGTTTCTGATGTGCAGCATGTTGCATGCTTATTTTAGCTTGCTGACATTTCTGAGAACAGTTGGTTTGATATACATGTACTAACAAAACAGAGTTGGTGAAAGATTAATATTTTGTTGGCAAAGGTCAGTTGTGTGATAATGGCTTTCACTTACTCAACAAAACTTTTTAAGGAAGGTTACAGTAAATTAACTTAATGCCTGTCTGTCAATCAATATACAACCGCATGACATGTTTGCTCTTTGATAAACTGTTATAGTTCAGCATGTATTGTACTAAGCTATAAAAGAAATAGAGAGAAAAAGATTCTCACATGGACAAGTTTAGATTCTTTGGTAATTTATCCAAGGAATGATAAGCTTTATTTAGAACAAAAATCACAAATGTGCAGGTCAAGGTGGGAGTTTGTATCATGTTAAAAGACTTGATATTAATAGACTCAAGACAGAGCTTGGTGCTAAACTTTTTTTTTTTTTTTTTTTTTTCTTTAAAATACTCTGGGTTCCTCATGCTCGCCAAATGCTCACACACTTTTACTTCTCTTTTTCTTAGAGAGGACCTCAATTCAATGAAACACTTAACCATCTTCTTCACAAAAAGGCTTCAGTGACCCTAAAGATAAACACACCGGGTTATCCCAGCAGTCCTTCCATCCCAATATCCTTTTTCAAACAGTGGCAGGTGAGAGGCACTTAGGAAAAGGTTACAAGAATACTAAATACAAAGAGGTATCCTGGTAAGCACTCTATTCACTTCTATCCACCTAAAGATTATGGAAAGTTTTGCTTGACTAACAGCTATTATGTCCACCTTGTCCCTCAAACTTTTCAGGAAGAGACAAAAAAGAGGAAAACTGCCTTATGCTTTTATCACTCCAGGCAGTCCTCAAGGAAGACTTTGGTATATGGAAAGCAGGGAAGGTGACTCTTTCCTCACATTAGGAGGAGCTGATGCATCATGAAGCATGCTGAGACAGTCAAAAACAGTCTGATCCAGCTCAGTGACATTCTTCTGACTGTGACTCATCCAGGAAATTTGGCAGACCACCAAGATGGTCACAATAGAAAAGCATTTCCTATTATTGAGACCTTTGAGAATCACCATCCACAAGCTAAGCAAAACCAAAGGATGCAATACCAGCACTCCTCATTTCACACACACAGTTAGGAACTAATATGACATTAGTGTTCAAAATTACATTAACATTCAAAAATCATTTGTTCAGAGATGTGTACTTTCTTTGTCCTTTTCTCCTAGCCTGTTCCTCGTCTTTTTCCTAAAATCCAGGAGGCCTTGATTTAATCCTGTGTATTTCAAGATGTCAAAACCAAAAATTTAGCAAACAAAATAGACCTAAGTGAATGTTAGAAAAGGAAACTGCATTTTTTTGCATCAACATCTGAAAATTTTCATACTCTGTGGGATGAAAACCCAAGAACTGAATTAGTAAAAACTCAGTATTTCAATTTTTCTAAGCACATTCACATTTCAAAATTTGTTTTTGCTCAGAAATAAAAACACCTATCTTTAGGAAGCTTCTGATATGGAAAATAAAATTTTAAAAAAATTAAAATGATAGTGTGTATTTTTAATTTGGATAAAAATCCAGAAAACTCACAGGTAACTGCACTTTCATTCAGATCTATTTACTTTATATTTGTACTACACTTACCTTATTGTAGAGGTCAACAGAAAAGATTCAGCACAACAGCTAGAAAAGCATGATATACAGATCATTGGTCTAGTCTCAGAGCAAAGGCTACTACTTGCTGACACAACTCTAACTAGTACCTCATCAATCCAATTAGAAAATCAGAGAGTACTGAAAACAGCTGGTCTTCTAATTAGTACACTGAGTGCTAATACTTTCTTGAGTGTTAAAATTGCCTCACAGATAGAAACTCTGATCTAGGAAGTTAGAATTAAAATCTTAACAAGGAAACTTGTGATTAATGAATTAAAAATACAGAAAAAAACCAGTATTGATATTATTTCTAATAATAATGTGATGTGTGCTATATTAAAACATCAGAAAATAACTACATATTTATATATCTGTATAAATAACTGGACACTTTCTAAAGGAAAAACTGTTGTTATCTACTATAGTAATTTTATTGCATTTTATGAGAAAGTTGGAACAGATTGGAAAATTGACATATTGGAAAGCAGCCAGTGCGACACCCATATATAAGATGGGTTGGAAGGATGATCCAGGAAACTACAGGCCTGTCAGCTTGACTTTGGTGCCCTGGAAGCTGATGGAGCAGCTCATCCTAAACACCATCATGCAACACATGAGGGACAACCAGATGCTCAGGCCCAGTCAGCGTCGGTTTATGAAAGGCAGGTCCTGCTGACAAACCTGAGCTCCTTCTATGACAGAGCGACCTGCTTATTGGATGAGGGAAAGGCTGTGGATATTGTTTACCTTGACTTTAGTAAGGCCTTTGACACCGTTTCCCACAGCATTCTCCTGGCGAAACTGGCTGCTCATGGCTTGGATGGGCACACGCTTCGCTGGGTAAAAATCTGGCTGGATGGCCGGGCCCAGAGAGCTGTGGTGATGGGAGCTAAATCCTGTGGGCAGCCGGTCACGAGTGGTGTCCCCCAGGGCTCAGTGTTGGGGCCACTCCTGTTTAACATCTTTATTGATGATCCAGACTAGGGGATCAAGGGCACCCTCAGTCAGTTTGCAGATGACACCCAGTGGGGCGGGAGTGTTGATCTGCTCGAGGGTAGGGAGGCTCTGCAGAGAAACCTGGACAGGCTGGAGCCATGGGCTGAGCCCAACTGGGGGAGTTTCACTGAGGGCAAATGCCGGGGGCTGCCCTTGGGCCACAACAACCCCCAGCAGCGCTACAGGCTTGGGGAGGAGTGGCTGGAGAGCTGCCAGTCAGAGAGGGACCTGGGGGTGCTGATTGACAGCCGGCTGAACAGGAGCCAGCAGTGTGCCCAGGTGGCCAAGAAGGCCAATGGCATCCTGGCTTGTGTCAGCAATAGCGTGGCCAGCAGGGACAGGGAAGGGATCTGACCCCTGTACTGGCACTGGTGAGGCCGCACCTCAATTCCTGTGTTCAGTTTTGGGCCCCTCACTACAAAAAGGACATTGAATGACTCGAGCGTGGCCAGAGAAGGGCAACGGAGCTGGTGCAGGGTCTGGAGCACAGGTCGTACGGGGAGCGGCTGAGGGAACTGGGGGGGTTTAGTCTGGAGAAGAGGAGGCTGAGGGGAGACCTCATCACCCTCTACAGCTCCCTGAAAGGAGGGTGCAGGGAGCTGGGGATGAGCCTCTTTAACCAAGGAACAAGCAATAGGACAAGAGGGAATGGCCTCCAGTTGTGCCAGGAAAGGTTCTTATGGATATCAAGAAGCATTTCTTTCCAGAAGGGGTTGTCAGGTGTTGGAATGGGCTGCCAGGGAGGTGGTGGAGTCCCCATCCCTGGAGGGGTTTAAGAGTCAGGTTGACCCAGTGCTGTGGGATCAGGTGGAGTTGAGAATGGTTGGTGATATGTTAATGGTTGGACTAAATGATTTTCAAGATCTTTTCCAACCTAGATGGTTCTGTGAGTCTGTAAAATATTTTCTCCTTTCTTGTACTTCAATTTATTTTTAAATTGAATAGTAGGTTTTCTGCAATCTTCTCTCATCTATTATGATCAGTGGAATTTAGATTATAAGGTAATACTATAAACTGAAAAGACTAATCAATTTGAAGTTTGCATGTAATCAGATTCAGTTAGTCTTGAGGTATAAAAGCTTCTGACTAATAATGAAAAATGCTCACTGTCAAAGAGCTAAAAGCCAGTTCTGCCCTGTCCATATGGCTGGTAATCTCCAGAATAATGTCACAGCCTCCGCTATGGTCCTTTCTTGTAATGAAGGCTGAAACCTCAGGATTAAATTAACCCCGTTCAAAGTGACCACAAGTAATATTATCTCTGTATGTATCATCTTTGTATTTCTGTCCTTTGCCTGTTCATGTTTTTACTAGATACTGAGAACAATCACATAAAGAGAACAGAATCCTGCTCCTCTATAATCATTCAATTCTTTCAATTTCTTCATCGTTCTAACTTAGAGCTATTACTGAGAGGAAGTACTATGCTGCCAAAAATGACATATATTTTATCATATTTTTAATGCTTCTAGGATCTCATCTACTGAGCAGAGATTTTGTCAGTCCACCACAAAATTGTCAACTCTCCTAGTTATTAACAAACAAACATCTTTTATCAACACAGTGTTGTACACCTTGTAGGAGGACTATCAGCCACAAAAAAGAAGAGAACAATAATGAAAGATGATATTGGAGTTTCTTCAGTTCCTAATCATAACTAACAAATCCTGGAAAGAAGAAAGAGACTTACAGTGAGTAAGTACTTTCAAGATTACCAGAGAAAAGTAGTGCCTATTCTAGAGTTAAAAGCTTTGCTATATTTTGTTGTTTGCTTCTATTAGAAACATCATACGATGAATGATTCATGATGAAGGATCTAATTAAGTGGAAAAATACTAACAAACCTCCCACATGCATACTTACACAACAAAATCCGGCAGGTGTAAACCTAAAGGGTGTTTTACCAATCTGGACAGGGTTTTTTTTAATGAAGTGGACATTGGTCTCTTATGTGTTATGCAACTATCCAGTATTCATAATACTTGGATTACTTCCCACCAGTTTATTATTCTACACTTTTGTTACACTAAAGAGAGAAGCACTTATAACAGGTGAGACATTTCTGTCTCAACTATTCCAGCTGAGATTTAGTAGTGAGAGAACTAGCATATGAACATAATTTTCTCTTGGGAGAGAATTTCTGGGTCAGTGTCTTTGCTAGCAAAGAAATCTGAAAGGCATGACCAGATCATTCTGGGTTAGGTTAAGAACAGTGGACTGCACATCATGTTAAAGACATTTGTTTAGCAATTGGGTGAGGATAGAAGCAGCAAAGTAGGACAACAATATATATATATATATATATATGTATATATATATATATTATACACATATATATCTCCCCACACATGTAAGAGATGTGTTTCTTGATTTTCAATGACTCAGAGCTTCATCAGGTCTGTCAGTAAGCAACATCTCAGCAAATTTTTTACAATAAACTTCATACTTTGAAATTCTTAGGTGAGTATAAGAATCGGTATTATACTAATAAAAATTACATAGTTATACCACTAATAATTATGCATGTAGGCCTGTGCCTCTGCTCTTACAGGATCTCATTTGCCTTCATTTGGGTTTTCCAGAATTTTTGGGGTATCATCTACACATTGTGCTACAGAACAACATCTATCAATTTGGGAGATACCCACAGTTCCTTCCCAGTTAAAAGGACATACAAATTCTCTCCTAGAAAAGCTAAATGCAGTCTGAATCCAAGTCAAGGCAACATGCAGTACAGGCAAGGTTTACAGGCTATAGGCTTAAGGATGAAAAAAAAGGACGACAAATAGAAGAGAAATTTCTAATTATAACTCTTCTGTAATTTTTCCAAAAACTATTGGCTTTGTGTTCCTGGAAGTGTCTAAAATGATGTTTCAAAAACTTTTGTTCTGTCTTGACCTTTTAGGAATTTAACAATGAGTGGCATCTTAAAAAGCAAAGCTATTTGTAAATAAGTGTGTCTATTTTGTTGAAATATGACCAACAGAAGTAGGAGAAGGTAATTAGCAAAGAATCTAATCAGTAGCATTGCTTTAGTGTGTATCATTAAAACACTTAACTGTCGTGTTATTTTTCTGTGCTGCCTTTATTAAGACTTCTTAGTAGCACAATTTAAATGCCACTGCAGTAGTGACAGAGTTTAAAGTAGGATTAATTACTGACCTCAGTTGCACCAGATAAACATAACCTGCTGTATTATACAACCCCTCTACGTTCAAATATGCAAGGCAACATGACAA
Source organism: Athene noctua (assembly GCF_965140245.1). NCBI lineage: Eukaryota > Metazoa > Chordata > Aves > Strigiformes > Strigidae > Athene > Athene noctua. The sequence continues at coordinate 18,648,822 of NC_134045.1, forward strand.
GCACAGAAATTTAATGGTAGTGGCTGTTCTAAAATTACTTTTAATTTTCTACTTCTATTTGAAAGTTACAAACAAATAAGATTGTGAATAACCATGAATTATTAAAAACTGTCATTAAGGACAACACATCAGAAAGTTATTTTTGTAATTACTCAAATGATCTTACGCTTCTACTACAAACTGCTCCAAACAAGCTGCTCTCTTACATACAACACTGTTGAAATGTGATGATTATTGGTAAGGGGAGGCAGTAACTAATTGGATAGCAAACTCCAGTATGTTGAGGAGAAAAGAATCAAGTCACAGAAATAAATCTCAAATCCTACAGAAAGATTATGTTATTTCCAGTAATTAAACAGAGCAGACAGGATTTGATTCTTGAAAGTTTCAGCTAAATCCTCTCTGCAACACACTCTGTGAACTTCATAGAATGCAATTTATTAATCTCGGAAGGATAACTGTCTGTTATGGTTGTGGTAGGATTGAACACACATCTTCAGGGAGCCCAAATATTTCAAAATGGATATTTCAGATAATAAGAGATGAAAAGTAATCAAAAGAAATTTCAGCTACTCTAAATCTGACTGCATGGAAGAAACCTCTAATGAGAGAAAGCAAAGGAAAATTACAGGCAAAATTGACAACAGGGAGAAATACAAACAGAAAAAGGTGAATTATGATTGGCAATTCATGGAAATTTGAATGACAAAAAAAAAAATAATCAATTCTTCCCTTATGAAAAAGTTTAACTTTGGCCATGGATCCAATTAAGTAAAGGCAAAAATAAGAAAGGAAGGCAATAAAAAAAAATAATAACAAGTACATTCCTTTGAATATAAATAATAATTGGATAAATATCAATAGGAGTCAATAATCCTAAAGAATGATCAAATCCAAAACAAAAAATTGAAACTAATTATAGCAAAAATTACTGTATAAAGAGTAAAGCACTCCAAAACCAAAGAGCATACTATTTTTCTCTGGTAAACTTGAAAGTACTTACTCTCCAAATTGAGACCAGGAAAGAGATGTTTATAATGGTAGTTTACATGTGTATCTAAAAGGCTATTATAAATGAGAAGCGTTACTTTCATTTATTTCTTAATTTACTTTATATGTTTGAGGGAAAAAAGTGTGGTTAGAAAGCAAGGAGAAAGGCTGTCTCTGTGAGACTTGAGGTGTAAGGCTCAGTCTTCAAAGAAGACTGAAGAGCTTGTGTATCTCAAGCAACAGAAATAGACCTAAACCCAACTTTAAAAGGGGTGGAAAGGAAGAATCATTCCTCAAGACACCAAGAAAACTGTTTGGAGTTTGCTAAATTCAGCAACCCCTTCTCCCAACCCAAGCTGTCAGACGGCTCAGCAGGACTGGAACAAATACCACTCTGCTAGGATCCTTTGGACAAGGCAGAGATTTATTTTTTAATCTTTCAGTTCTTCTGTTTTACCCAGAATTTCCTGAGGTATTTTAACCTAATGTACTATCTTGGAATTCCAACCAAGACCAATTTTAAATACTGGGCTTTTGGCAAGTTCACTCAAAAGATGAGGAGCAAAGCAGCAGTATCTTTCAGAGCTCTGCCTGATGAAGAGTTCTGCCTCAAATGACTGAGAGTCATAAAAAGAATATTTTAAGCATCATAATTTCATAGCATGAAACGTTCAATGGAGGAATGATAAACCATTTTGCTTAGTAATAAATGACAGCAGTAATCTACAGAATATTAAGCAACATTTACCAGGCCTAAATAATTTATATTAAAAATCTCAGCCCTAAAGGTAAAACTTTTGTCAATTATATTTTTATCAGCAGCAATGTGAACATGTAACAAATCATGTAATATGAAAGTATAAAACAATAGTATTAAGCTACTAGACATCATTATCATAGTATCTCACCAGGTCATAGATATCATATTTGCTATGACTGGAATATTTGTGGAACAGGTAAAATAAAAAATATTAAAACTACATATAGCCAAAAAAATCATATCTAAGCTACCTCTCCACTCACTAGAGGTGGTCTGAATACACTTGGGAAGTGATGACTTGAGAAAGATGACTTAAGTACTCTAAAATGTTATCAAAACACACCAAATTCTTTAGTTTTACTTTTTAGTGATTCATTGTTTCTTGGCTATCCTCTGAGAGTTGTAGCACATTTCAGTTTTATGGGATCAGTGACTGATATGCCTGTAATTTTCCTCCATGGAAGAATTTATGCACAGCTTCAGCGGCACGACAATTGATAAAATACTATAATTCTTACAGATAATATTTTGATGCCACTGTCACTTCCTCTTGAGAATGCCAGGTACATTACTCAGCAGGTGAAGCATTTACCCGGGGACTAATAATAGAGCAGCTTACAATAAAAAGATTATAATTAATTGGCCATTGAAACAGGTCTGAAAAACAGACCTGTTACCATCTGTATTGTACAGACAATGAATGGAAGGAAAGATGACAGCCATTCACCCAGTAAGTCCATACTAGGGTCAGAAAAGAAATGCAGAAATCCCCATTTACAACAAACACATTCCCAGTGTCATCTCTTTACAAACAAATCAAATTATGTAAGTGTTAATTATTCATTGGGATGAGAGTTTGGGAGGAGCAGGAATGACAAAGGCTAGAAAGATGTAAGAGGTCATAGCACAGTATAATATAGAAACATTAATTAATAATTCAAATATGGTTTATGTTTAATAGGTTATAAAGCCATTTGGGGTTAATAAACTGACTGACCTTCAACCTTGCAGTGCAGTCGGCACAAGATATATTGCTTCTTAAAGACTGAATGCCCCAACATTGCCTTCGAAAATGAACATGTTATTTGATAAGAATGATTCTGTTTATTACATATTATCCCTCACCTGGAAAAGTGGATCATTAATTAACTATTAAACTCTGTGTATGTAATCCACTGTAAGAGAAGTCAATATTTATCATTTCTTGAGTTCAGAAGATCACAGAGGAATCAGATTTTTAATAAGCAGGTCTCCCAGTAGCAGGTATAGCATTTCAGTCTTAAAATCTGCTATCAGAACTGTTGGGTGAACCGTGGCACTCACACAACACAAAGAGCGTATGGAGACCCATCTGCATGCAAAACTAATTTAAACTCAGAAATTCTGAGCCCTTAAGAGGAAAGAGTCGCAAATCATAAATTTGCACAAACAAATACCCACAGTTTTGGGGCCTTTGGCAGGGATGTTGCAAAGCATGTGCTAAAGTCCTTTGAATTCACAGTTCCTTTGCAAGCAAAATGGCTGCTATACAAATCTCAAATTTCGGTTCTACAGACTCCATTTTCTGTTGTTATGGTGTATAATAGATTTAAAATTAGTACCACCAACTATGAAGTTAGAGGTTTCTAAGGTATCTTTCTGTTCTGGTTGATATAATACTTATTCACCAAGTGAATGACCAAGATTTTTCCATAGTAAACATCTCTATATAAATTCAGGAGCCTGTAAAGCTAGAGTATTAGAAATATTGAGAACATCATCAGAACGAAGAGGTCATGGTTACTGCAGGAACACAGATACTTATGGCATACCTAGAGTAAAGGGTTAGTCACTTGTCAATAGATCTCTGCATACAGTAGTGACTCACATTTTATAAAAACCCATCTGGGGCCATCAGTGGGTGGTTAATGGAAACATAATCATAACAAACATTATTGTTTAACCCTGCTGTTTAAATAGCATTGTGTGATTGAAAGCACAGAATTATTTACCCTTATGACTCTATCCCATATATATGGCCTACCTTTGGTGATAAATTACCATAACATTTTTTCTAAACCAATTTATGTTTTCATTTAAAATGTTAATTTATGAGTGTCCCTTTGGATTGCATAAATTGAATCTCAGAAAAACATTTTATCCTGTTGTACAGACCAGTATTCTCAGCTTAACATATAGACATACTGATTTGAAAAATACTAAACATGCTACATAAACACTGTAGACATCATATTCTTTTTATGCTATATATGGTATACTGTCTCAGTAGGCTCTGCAACATACTGATGCATAATAATCTATTTAAAAACACATTGAATTATTTCTCTTATCCTATAAACACACATTCTTGAATCTATTACTCTAAATTATCTACTAGTTTAATATGGTATATGTAGATTTCTTATTTTTTCTATAGCTAAATTTATTTTAATAAAGACTTTGAAGCTCAGTGATACATAAACCATTAATCCACATTAAATAAACATGCAAGAAATTAAAGATTTATTACTAACCAACTATACTTTCTTACAGTTAAGGAATCACCACATTCTTGTTATACATAGACTGTGCTTCCTTGAAATACTAAATTAAGTGGTTAATTAAAAAAGCAAGCAAAAGAATTAATGTTCCACTATAATTTCTAACATGCTGTTCAGAACAAAATAAATCTATAGAGATATATTGTTGACTTCTGCTGTTTTAACAAAGATTTTGTATATTTGCAAAATAAAAGGATAAGATTATGATTAAACACTTCTTGTGTCAGGTTCTATAAATAAAGCTGAGACCTTGCCCAAAGAAGAAGTGCTACTGATTTTAAAGAGAAAAAATGAATCTATTTGTCTTCTCTGCATATTAATTGAAACCGATCTTATGAGGTACAAAATAATTTGTCATCCCAGAAGCAGGTCAGGTGTATTTATGTAGAGATACAAGTGAATAAAGCATATGTTCTTGTAACCAAATACATGAAGCTCCAGCAATCAATGAAAATAGTCATATATCAAACAAATACAATTTATGCAGTGTGAAATGAATGGAACTACTTGTTATAGGGTTCTGTAGAATCAGTGCCATTTACCAGTAGCCTTGTTAGAGTGCATTGCCAGAATATGCATGATGAATATCTTGTAAAAATTCTTTTACTTTTTTGCTTTTTGTTAAAAAGAAAAAGAGGCTAACAGGAGCTTTTTCATTGGTTTAAAGGCACAGATTTTGTTTCAGCAAAAATGTTAATGTAATTTATTGTCAAAACTAGAATATATAGGAGACGCACTGTCTCATGGCTAGATAATTTTCAGCTGTTAATCATGCAATCTTATTTACACAGGTCAGTTTTATATATATACGTATATGTATATACAATAGATATGGTATTAAAATATAAAGCAGGAACAACACATTATGATACACATGTATATTCATACCGAAGCACAGGCTGTGTCCACTGAATGTGCAGTTCCTATGATCCACAAATAAGGGATTTCGAAATCATTTGATTGAGAACTGCGTGCCCAACTCAAAATTAGGAGGTCAGATCTGAAGTCATCTATTCCCTGTCACAAGGCCATGATCCATCATCCTGCACTTCTCCTTCTAGAGGATGGATCTTGGGCAGAGGGCTCAGGACATTAGTTAAGGTCAAGGAGAAATATGGCACTGTCAGCCAGAGTTGCTCATAAAAGAGTGGGGAGAAGGGCAGTAATGATGGAAGAGGAAGAGGGAAGTCTTACATAGGGCTTCAGAATGCATTCTGCAGAGATGCTCTACATCCCTCTGTTCACCCTTAGCCATCCAGGGAGTTTCTCTTATAGCACAGCTTCTGTTTCACTGAAGTTATGTAGATAAAACTGATTTAGTAATTTTTTTCACTACAGGAAACATCTCTTTTTTTTTTTTTTACCTCTGCTATGACCAGTGACAGGTAGAGAAAAAAAGGAATATTTAGTTTACTTTCTAAGAATGCACTATTTTCTTGGTCTACATGATGGCCAGTTGTTGGGGGAGGCAGCGGGTCTGCCACCAGCCTGACTGAAGAAGTTTCGCCTTGATAAGATTCCAGTGTACCCTTGAAAAGGAGGAATGTCTGCTGAATAAACAACATAAGAGGAACAATGAGCAAGGAAGCAGGATGTAAGAGCTGCAGTCTCACCCCTATTGAGGAGCGGATTAGAAGAGTACAGATTAACCAATAGCAATGCTAATGTTATAAAACAACTATGTGACCAATCAAATGAGCACATGGTTTTGTAAAGCAGATATAAAAGAAGGGTTGGAAAATAAAGATGATAGACATTTTGCCTACAACATTCATTGGTCGTGTCCGTCTCTACCGCGACAGCCAGTGGGTTTGTTGCTGCTTCCACATTTTCCTAGAAATCATAGGAACTACCACAAAGTGACTCCTGGGTGATGGGTCCTTTTGATCAGCCTGACTCAACTCACTCTTGCTTCATGCAAGAAAAGGCTACCAGAGTTTTAAAGAGGTTAACTTAAACAATTGTTAACAGAAATGAGGCAAGCAGTAACTAGACTGTCTTCATTACATATCCATATTTATATCAAGATATCAGAGGTACTTTACATACCAAAAGAATGATCCCTCAGGGTTTCATATTTCTGTGTTTCAGAATTATCACCTCCAGACACACACTATTATTGGAGATTATTTAGCCCAGTCCTTTCACTGACTGGGTAAATTATGGGCATATGTTCAGTAAGTAGGAGGCATAGTTTTAAGCTATTTGCCTACCTTATTTATTTGATGAATTGGCTATTGGTGATGACTATGTTCTTAAATTTCCTAACCCTTGATGCAGTCTCAGGGATTTCTAATTGCATCTCTGGTCTTAAACGCGTTTTTGGGAGAATGGTTCATTTCAGAGGCCAATTCTTTTTCCACTGGGACAGCCTTTCCCTGCTTCAGTTCCAGTTTGAAAAATTTACACTGGTTGTCCAGTAGGACCATTTGTCAAGCTGATGTGTTAATATTTGTGAGGCAATATGCATTTCCCAGATTTAAAATAACTGAAAAGTATAAATACAAAGTATTTTATTATTTCATGACAAAATTAGTTTTCATACATGCATAATATACAGAGTCAAGCTGAGTAGTTCTGAAATCTGTAATGAAAAGCACAATCTATATCTCGAAAATTATGCCCTAGCAGCATTTATAAATACACTCCGCATTTGTTTTCTTCCCTGCAGAGTTAATACTTACACAGTTTACTTGTTTATTATTGCACAAATACTTGCTATCTGAGGATTTCAGGTGGATGCATGCAGCCTCAGTGTAGACCAGTTTAGATCTTTATTTGTCTTTTTATCCAACAGCTTTATTGGTACAATTACTTTCCTTATGTATGAAAACGTCTGTGAAGGCACAGGGAGCAATGCAGTTATCCAGATTAGTGATGTTAAAGGAAAGACTATTACTGGCCTACACATACATGTGCAAGAACAGAAAGAGCACAGAGAGCTTCTGTTTCCCATATCCTCTCCTCTCTCTACATAAATGCAATCTCCTAGCACATTCCTGACCAGATGGCGAAATTCACTCCTCAGAAAGTGAAAGGTGGCAGGAGATCAAATGACAGCTTAGATATCCCTTATGGATCAGTCTACAAATAGAGAAAGACAGTATGCCAAATATCAACCTAAGGTTGCAAAACCATATTCCTGTTAATGTTTAAGCAAAGCCTGCAAAGCAGAGTCTCACCCAGAAATTCCCTTGAGATGAACACAGTGCAGAGCCGAGCCTTAAAAGTGCAATCTCGCTCTTAAGGTTACATATGAGCTTCCTAAATGCTCAGTCAGCAGCAGGAACATTAACCATTGCTTCAGTCAATCACAATTTTCAAAAGTTATGAAAGTATTGACTTAGACATGGTTAAGACATAATTATTTATAATATATCAGTCCCTAGTAGAATCTCAATAACTTCCTTGCACAGTTCCTCCCAGAAAGATTTATTCTAAGATACTACATTAAGATTTTAAATCAATTTTACACCTAAAATATTTGATAAAGATGCTATCAATAAAATATATTGGTAAAATTTAGTTTGACTTTTGTAGATTTGTATAATTTTCTGAGAGCTTGACTTTAATTACAGTCTTATTCAACTATATTCTTAAAATAGTATTATTTTACATGTGCCTAGCAAAAACTGGTTGACACCCATTTTCATAATCCTAATGGGATTTACATTAGGCTTTTATGTTATCATATCAGTTTTAAACTCATTAGGTAAGGAGACTATATTTGCTCCAAGTTACTACAGATTCCTGTTCTCCAACACCTACTAGCATCTGAGCAAGATTTTGGAATAAGATTATCTACATACACAAATGTTTCAGAGATCAAATTCTATGTCTAAGTAACAGGAAAGCCATATGTAAAAGCAACCCAACAAACACGAAATCAAAGTTCAGTCCTGCAGTCCTGGCGCTGTTAAAGGTGAAGTAATTTTATATTATAATTTACTACACTTGACTGTAAAAATCTAATCCCCATTCATTTGAATGTTTTGCTGTGATACGATTTACAGGATTTTGATTTGTAAAAACCAATATTGTCTAAAAAATCTGAGTCTTCATTTGTCAAAATATTCTACTGCTATTTAATATATGTAATTTGTAACAATTTTACAAAAATACACTTTCCCCCCAAATTGCACAAAAACGTAAAAAACCCCAGAAGGACTGTGTTTCTGTCAATTTTGAACACAATCTTGCAAGCTTTGTATACAAAATTTTGGCCACATGAGTATTCAGATTCAATTGCCAGAACTCTGTACCTGAATATGTTTACATACATGTATGTGTTTATATATAAGTGCTTGACTTCTTAGGGATACTTTAGCCTTGATTTCTTGCTATCACATTAAAAATAAAAGCATCCCATAGTTTTCAGAAGTCTCCAGCATTTAATCTGTCTTCCAAAGGCTAACAAAAATAATATTGTAACATTTCTGTTAATTAAGACATGTAGTCCAATTCTGAAGTCCACTAATGTCAATGAAAGGACTCTCATTCAACAGGTATTGGATTAGGGCCATAGCTAGCATCCAGTTCTATTCATTAGATTTTCTTCCATTCCCTCCAAATCTTTCTTTTAAGAAATGTGCAGTCATTTGGAATAAAATACAGACTTTGAAGCTTTTTAATGGGTTCCTGGTAGTTGCTGCTATTTTAATGAATCAAGTGACTGACACTAAATGATGCATTAACATAGTAATGGCCAGTGGGATTATTGCTCACATGATATATTAACAATGTACTGGCCAGCAGGAATAACACTCTTGTAACATATTAAGAAACAACATCTGGCAAGTACCCATGCTAAACCTTCAAGCACTGCCGTGTTAATTGTAGTGTTGCTCCCAAACTATTAGTACTTTGAGCTTGCATTTATGGCTTTAAAGCAGGAGGTACTTCATATTTCTCAGGATCATACTAGTGGACTTTCTGAAAGATTGTGTGTACTGAACACTGAAGGACAGATACTATATCCTCTGGGATTAAAAAAAAACAACAAAAAAACAAACAAACACAAGAGAGAGAGAGACTTAGAAAACTGTATTTGGAACCATTAGTAAGAAATCTTTTCTATTATGGTAAGAGGGCACCTCTTGGATTACATTTCCAGTATGTATACATACCTGACCTCTTTCAATATCCAGATATAAAAAAGAACATGACAAATATAATCAAAAAAAGAGTGAAATATATATTTCAAGAAATTCCACTAATAGCAACTCTAAAATCCTTATACCTTCTCCTTTGGCTTCTCATGTATCTCTTTCTTTTTGTTTTGAGTGGAAGATGTTCTTTTTCTTAGCTCTGCTTTTAACCATTGCCCTTCATTCTCCCTGTGTATTATAGTATTCTACATTCAGTCTGTGTTCTAGAAAGTAACCAGCTAGAACAAGTAAAACAGAAGAAAAAAATCTGGAAGGATGTTATTTTGCAGGAAACTTTTCCCAGGAATGTAACAATTTGACCATATTTCTTTAAAAACAATTGCGTTATGTGTCTTGATGAGGCTTGTTGGAATGCAACAGTTTGTTTATAATATAAAAAGATGAAGTTAAAATGACACATATTGAATGGCCCAAGACAAATATTGTTCTATGCAGGATGGAAATTCTGAGACTTTAACCAATGCCAGTGATTGATGGAGAAGTTTCTGATGTTACTGCTGAATCAACATAACTGTATTCCTTCAATATAACTGCTGAAATATCACAGTTCTTAGTCAAATGTAATATAGCATGTCTCAAATCCATAGATTAACGCCAATCCTGGTGAGCATTCAGGATCATTTTACATCAGTTTAAACATTCCTCCTTACCTGCTGAAATACTGATTTTTGTCATCTGGCATTATGTATGCCTGTATCTTTATTTTCTTTTCTTTCTAAAACATTCCTAAAATTTTGCCTTATAACAAAGCAAAGAAGTGGAGTTGCATGAAAACACTTTCTTCTGTTCATCCTGTAGATCTCACTTGTGACTTCTGTTGTGATTTCTAGACTGTGCAAAATGTGTTTACTCTGATGGCGTGCAGATTTCTGCAAAGTAGAGTAATGAGATATCATCAGACTTTCTAAATGTCTTCATATTTTCAAATAAAGCATACAGCATTATAAATGGATCATGATAAATCATACATTTCACAGTCTTAATGAAAATTTACATTTCAAAATGTAAAAAAATGGATCAAGAGGGTATATCAATAAAACATTTCCCACATGTTAAGTAAAGAAGTAACTAAAATTTAACACTTCAAATCCAAGTAATTTTTTTAAAATTACTCTGCTTCTTAGCAAATAGCTGTTAAAATGATTTTCGGTAATGAAAAATGACCCACTGTGAAATATTAATGAAGAATTTAATACTGCGGCCCATAAAAGTACATAGCAAAATTCCCACTAACTTCATCTGAGGTTGGAATTTTGTCCTTAGTTAACAAAGCTCTAGGAGAAGGCTGTTACATCAAATAGAAATTATTGATTTTATCATGTCCATTTTATTATGTCATATTTCTCAAATCAAGACAAAATTCTAACTCTGGGTAAGGAGAAGGGAAAACAGATGGGGTTAACTGTTATAAATATAGTGATATTTAACTCACACAGTGCCTGCAGAGTATCATAGATCTAGATTATATTTTAAACATAGAATGAATCTTCACATTTTACAAAAGATTTATACACCTAAGCATGCATAGGCTGAACAGTCAGACCTTCATTACACTACTTCACAATAAGATTTGTCTAATACAATACTGAAATGGGTCTTCTGATATTTGTAATTTGTAAATTAATAACTATCAATTTGAGCTTTGCAGGTGCAGAATCTTGCACTTAAAAAAGGGTTGATTTAAAAGCTGTACCATCGTATCTTTTGTTCTGTAGAGCTTATTCTGAAATAGTTACTTTCTAACTTTAAATCTTGGGCTGTTTTAATCTCTACTGTGCTACTTTCTTATGTGTACTACCACAGACTCTGAGCCATACCAGACTTACACCAGAATTTTAAAAGCAAATGTATTTTCTTTCTTTCTAATAACATTATTAAGTCTAACACTGTAAGAAATGATACCATTAAAAGAAAGCCTAGGCTGCTAAACCACACATAACTAGGTTAAATCAAGAAGTGTACTGCTGTCACCACCTATTGGTTATCGGTTTAGGTGTAAAAACTAAATCATTTACAGAACAGAATTGAAGATAATTAGAAAAATGCAAGCACAACAGAATTAATAAGAAAGATTAAGTTAAAAATATCAAATTCAAGTCATGAATTGAGAGCAATTTAGAAGTCCATTTAAGCATATGCACAGGAATGAGAAAGAAACGTGTCCAGCTCTTTGTGCTTATCAGTAGGAAGATTATTTCATGGTGGCTGAAACATCTGACAGAGAAATGGATCCTTAATCTGGTAACATAAATAAACTAATTTCTGACAATCCATTTCAAGGACTTAATCTAAACTGTCAAGGTAATTAGCCTTGTTTACTGAGGTTTGCCCTATTAACTTTATCTGGCATTCTAAGAAGGCAGATTTCCATTATCAGGAAATACATAAACACAGCTAATACATTTACCATCTTACTATGCACCACTGTATGATGCTGAAGCTATAATAAAGAAAATAAGTAGATGGGTGTCAAGATGAAAACATTGGCAGGGAAGACCAAGAAGTCTGTGGTTCAGTTGAAGCAACAGCACTTTGTCCAGATCAACAGTATCTAGCATGGCCAGGACACTGGGACAACCTGGACAGGATTTGCCTGTGCAAGATGGATGGATCAGGGATGCTGTTTACACTGTCTGCACCCTGCAGACTGGCAAATACTAATAAGCCTGTTCTGAAGGAGTGCAAGCTACTCTTTATGTAATGTGATAGCAAATACTGCATTTGGCAAGAAATTCAGTAGGGTGCTTTCCAAGCTTAAAAGGGCTTTCTGGGACTGTTTCTGACCCCATTCAATTCAATTCTTTGTAGCATGGCTTCCTTCCAGGAGTTTCAACATGCCATTCATTCAGGAAAATGCACTTTAAGTCAATGGTAGGTTTGCCTGCATAAGAACTATGAGTTCTGTCTCTGTATTACCAATTAATCTTTGGAAGTCAGCTTGTGTGCAATTTATTATTTTAAAACTGAAGTTGCTTTCTAATACTCTACTTCCATAGTACACACACAGGAGTAGTCATGTTTTGTGAGAACTCTAAGACTGGTTTCTTTGTTTTTTTAAAATTTAAAATCCAGAATGATATTGATAGGGAACTGTACTCTTTTCATCCTATCATTATTTATCAATTTATTACAAGAATATGCTTAAATACTTTTAGGTCTTCTTTTTGAATTTATCAGATACAGGCAAGAATTATAAGTCTTGACTTGTGAAATATCAATGTGTAAAAGAATCCGATATTTTCTGGTTATTGCAGTTTGCTTTGATTTAGCATTTATAAAGTGCTTTCTGTCTCTAAAGGACATTATACCAGAGAACACCTGAGTGAACAGTAAAGCAGGATTGGTGAGGAAAGTGAGATTTCAACAGAACACAATGCATGTGCCTATCTTTCCCAACTCGGCTTATGGGGCTTCTTTCAATTCATCCTGAAATCACTTGCTGAATCAGGTTCTGACTGCACACAAAACATGATGAATAACAAAGGGCAGGAAACACTGTCACAGTGACTTGTTCATGAACACCCAAGGAATGGAAATCATTCTAAATAAAGAGCCAGACCAGGATGAGCTTACTGAACTGAAACAACTGGGATCATTTGTGGTAGAAGCTGATTCTTTGTGTGAAGAAGGTGTCAGACTCTGGCCCAAAGAGTTCAGACTCTTTCTTAACAAAGGGTGAGACTGAGCACCTCCCATTCATGCTGAGCAACTGCTCTTGGAAACACCACCACCCCAAGAACAGGAGTCCAGTAAGAGGTGGGGTTTTGCAATCTCACCCAAACAAATGAATAACAGTCTGCCTTCTTGCAGATAATTACCAAGCAGAAAACAGGGCTAGATTTGTCATGTAGGAGTATTCACTCTGGATCATTCACTATGCTCTCCACTCGAAACAAACCTTCTCTTTGTGTAATTGTAATGCTCCCTAAATACTTATGACTGACCAATTATTTAAGTGTTAATACTATATATAGTCAATCTGCTTGGATTTTGTGTCACTCTAGGATTCTCATTTTACGTACTGTAGTTCTCCATTTCCCTTAAATGATGCCAAGTATATTAACATCAAGGTTTCTTCCTGCTAGTTTGCTCAAACAGACATATCCTCTTAGATATTTTTTAAACCAGTTCTGACATTATAATGGGATATAATTATTATAAGGAGAAATCCATTAAAGAGACAAGATTGAGGTCATATTAGGAAAACATTTCCCCCCTTAGTTATTGTATGCAATGAAGTCTGCTAATCTTTTAAAACAAAGATTTCTTAAAACCAAAATAAATGTAAAATGTTTATACAAATAAAACAAAGTAAATCTAGTGTGGAAGCATTTCTGTTTATATAGATCTAAGGCAAAACATTTTATATGTGTATTCGGAGTGACTTTGAGAAACAATTCTGCAGGTATACAGTCCTTAGAGGAAAAACGGAGGAGCTCTGAATTCCCCCTTTAATCTATCCTGTGTTCCATTTTGTAGATCTGTCAAACCACATAATATTTCTTATGTAATATAGGCCTATAGAATGCATTTTTTATTTCCAGCTAGCATACTTCTAAATTCAAATGCTCAGACATAATTTAGTTATCTTTTTTCTCTATATGTGGATTGTTTATTTACTTTACAAACTTGCACAGAAAATGTAACTGTACACTAAACCATTAGTATTCTGTTGGGAAGATTTGTGTTTTGTGTTGGAGGCAGTTCACATTAAACTCAAGGTCTTAATACTCCTTTGAGGCTTCTGAAGCCCCATGGCAACTCTTGAAAAGACTTTTATTTCTCCAGCATATGTAAATTGGATAGGGTGAAGTCAATGTGATTTAAAGCTAACATCTCTTCAAGAACTCAGATGAGACAAAGGTTTTATTAAATGAAATAGTAGAGGAAATTGAAGTTCCACATTTCAATGTAATGTGATCATGAAGATGGAAAATAATATTTAGTGAAATTAAAAGTGCAGGCTTGAAATTTACATCACTCTTAATCTACATCTGTTCTTTTCATTTAATTTATCTGACATGCCCCACTTCTTCCAGGGGAATTACAGAACAAGATCTATTGGATATAGGGATATTAGCAAGACTGCATTGGGGTCATATATTGATTTATGCAACAACCTTTTTACTATATTAATTAGACAGCGATAATAGCAAATTAAAAAGAAGAGGTAAAGTCTGTATCACACACAGATCCCTCCCTATGTTTAGAATTAAATACAATATTTATATTCACATGCCCTATACTGTTATTTTAGATTGCTCAGAAGGGAAAAGTACATATTTCTGATAAAGTTTTAGTCTGAAAAATAGACCTGGCTTCAAATTATTTCTGTTTCAAAAGTGAGTACATTTAACATTTACTGAGACGTCTAATTTAAATTGTGCTACGTTAGGGCTTATCAAGGTATTACTGTTTGTCAGGAGTTGATCTATAACCTGTACCATGTTATTTGTGTCATAAAATTTCTTCATCTTGTTCATTTTTTCAGACATTCATAATTAATTGTTCAGAGTTCAAAATAGTACATTACCTGATATTTTAAGCATTTTTCCAGAATTAGAAAAAGCAAGAGAAGAGAGAATAAAATAAAGCAAAATTTGTTTACAGCTATTTAAGCTGTATTAATTAATTAATAATTGTTATGGCAGAAGGGAACATGTACAGTACAACCACTACAAATATCAGAAAAGGAACTTTCATTCTTGGGGGCTTTTACACATTAAGATGTACCAGCAGTCATGAAGCATTGAATCGAGGACGGTCAAGAACAACTAACCTTCTCAGGCCATTTTTACATCTATATTGCAGCAGTAGGCATGGAATATTTTCAATGAATAGAAGAAAATTGTGTATAAAAGCTTCTTCTTTCTTCTTACACAGATGGTCACGCATCCAAGAAGATACCAAACTATGTATTTCAGCACAAAATCTAGCACTATATAACTACAATTCTGGAGTAACTAGTTTTAAGTCATCCTTAAAAAAAATATGGTCTTCAAAGTTCAATTTATAATAAAGCATTTGTATTTACTTTTATATGAGTTTGTATTTAAAAAATCTGTATTGGAACTAGGTGCAGAACATTGACATAAACATCCAGGACCAACTGAAAACCTTACCCACTAAGGGGGACTCTACTTCATGCATAAAAGTGCCTGTTTTGATGCACACGAACTACTTTTGTCATGGAATAATCACATAAATCATGGAAAATGGGACTCAGAGTAACTTAAAACTAGCCTGCCTTTTTGGGACTAAAACCAGGCCACTTGAATTACTTGGATCATTTCATTACCTTTTGGGGAGAATGTAAATGGCAGAGCTTGATTTCTATAGGGAATGTTTCAGTGTGTGATATTAATTTCTGATTTCTGTTTACCCCATTATCTTTTTCATTCAGCTAATATTGAATACAACATGTACTATTTGTACCGATCTATCTTATTTACAACAGTTACTGAGAAATCTCAGCACCAATTTATTGTATAAATTAGATTTATCTTTCCAAAACAGCAACAACTTTTCCCCTCTGTCGGGACTGAAGAAAATCACTTTTGTGATTTTTATTTTTCATTCTATTGTTCCTTTTTATTCCCTACATAGATTTGAATTAGCTGGAACAAAACAAGACAGCTGCATACACCTTTACTGAAAGGACTGTTGGACAACATATAAATGAAGTACTCTCCAATTCATGAACAACTTTCCATATTGTCAGTGTATTTTGTATTTGGAAACTTGAAGTTCTATTTTTAGATATGGAAAGGCAAATACATTTCTTCTGCTGTAAAGCGTGAATATGTAAGGGCTAACCATGTACCTGATTATCTGTTATTCATATACATGGCTGCCTTTGATCAAAGTTGTCCCACCTAACTTTAGATTATGTAAGTTTCAAAATAGTCTCTTTGATAGTCTCTTTTCACAGCAAATGAATCAACACAGCTACCTGTAAAAAGTCTTTCATCCCACATAAACTGTAGATGTTCTGTGGAGGTGTTCATTGCCTACAAAAATGCTGAGTAAACTCTTAACTTAGGATTCTCCACAAAGAGCCTTCGGTAGGTGGAATGAACCTGAACATGTTTGTCTTGATTACTCAGTGCAGCTTTGACTTATACCAGAAGAGTGGAGTAAACCCAAGGTATTTTATGCAAGAACTCACACAAAAGTAAAGCAGGTTTCTCAACATTCTTGCTTCCTGTGGACAAATGAACAATTACAAATTATTTGCAGCAGTTCACATTTCAAGTTAACGTTTGCCCCTCATACTTGAATGACACAGGAGGACATAATACTTGAAACAGTGGGAGAAACCAAATCAATTAGCCAGTGATCTAACATAAGAAGTGCTAGATTTGGCTCAAATCTTCACAATCGGTTCTGAAAATTAATATAATCAAGCCCAACAATACTGCTGCTTATGAGGTACTATGAAAATATATAAAATAGTTTTATAAAACAGTCATGGTCTAAATGATGATCCTCAGTCTTTACACAGGTAAGAAGAAATGGAAAAAAATCTAGCGCTCTGACAACACCAGTTCTTAAAAGCATAACAATTTCCTTTACAAATATATATTGTTATACAAGTAGTGCAGGTTCAGTTTTTAGGTTATAGTGATTTGTTTAATCTTTTTTACAGCTTGCAGATCAGTTCCTATTTAAAATGGAAGGAGATACATTTTAATTAAGCACTCTCTAAATCTGGGGGGCATGAGGCCTGTCCTAGAGCATATATATTAGACTTCTGTTTTAGTTTTTAATATTAAACAATGGTGTTTTCACTTAACCATTGTGTACAGCTGTCAAATTTTACAATTTTTACAAGAAAACAATTTTCAAAATTGCAACTTTCTGCTCATATCAAAATCCTTTTATTCCATCTATCTGCAGTTGATTTTGTGGTTTCAATGTTTGCTGGCTGGAAGCACTTTTCCTGATATCTAGACTATTTCCCCTTAAAATTTAATGTATGATTGTTGAAAACTAGTATCTATACAATATGAAAAGTACAAACAGCACAGACAAATAACAACACATATATTTCAAGACAGATAAATAGATTATTTCCTTATCATGACAGCAAAATAGCTTTATGTATTGTACAGTTATTATCATTCAGGAATTTCAGAATGTCATTTTTCCCCTCTCCAAAGCATATATATGCTACATTGATTACCAGTTCCCATGTCACAGCATATCTAATTCTAACACAGAAAAAAAAAAATCAATACTATGCTTGTGAGAGTGTATGATTCTCTGTGAACTGCCATATGTTGAGTACTATGTGTGTATGACTGAAGCAAATCTTATCAGCCACCTACAGAGATGAGGGGTGCTTTGTATAAATCAAACAGTATTCCTCAAAGTGCACTGTCCATAGATAATTAATTTTTTACCACTGTTTATATCGATCAGTCGGCAATTTCATTGTCTGACTACAGATACTACTTGTTTCCCAGATCCACAACTCTTAAATATTTGATATAAGAAATAAAGTTGTCCTGTTAAGTTGGTTCAGCCATGGAGTAACAGAATTCTGTTCTACTGTGGAGATCAAAGGGAACACAAGTGCAGATACTTCAGGAATACTTCAGAAAGCCATGTCATGAAGTCTCAAATTACCAAGGCTGTCTTTTTAGTTCCACTTCTGCAATTACACTTCCTTGCAATCACCCATGTCTGTGAACAGCAAGTTGATATTACACATCTAACATGTAGACAGGAATGAGTAGGACATGAAAGATTACCATGAAATTCTCACCGTAAAGTCAATAGTCTAAGCCTTGAGCAAGGCCAGAGTTGAAGTGTTGGTGGTAGATTTATGCCTTCATACAGCCGAAATAATAGTTTTCTGAGGTTGAGAGAAATTATGGAACTTCATTAAAGCTGCCATCATGGACAAATTTTGCAACGAAGACTGCACACTTGATGAATGATGCTGTGTGCTTAAGTGCACTGTCTGATTTAGAGTTCAAACCTTTTGTAGTATATTCCATGAAGATAAAATATTTAGTGCCACTATATTTTGGGCTCTATATTTTTGACAATATGTTTCATGCCTCATTTGCCACCAAAGTAATGAGATTTTAGCCAATGTTCAAAGACAGACTTCATATTTTTCATGGCGAAAAACCAAATGGGTTATTTTTCTACACTAGTGTACTGCTAGTTCAGTGAAGCCCTGAAGTATATGTAGACCTTGAGGCAGCCAAAGTGTAAAACATTGACTTCACAACACAGAGAAGACAAGAAGAAAAAACACTGAATAATGATTGTAGCTGCCCACTGGTTCCTAGAATAGTCTCCTATTTACATTTTTTTCCAAATAGTGAGGTGCACTGATACAATACTAATCTTTTCAGAAAGTCAATAACTTCTCAAATATACAGAAATATAGATCATAGACCTCACTTGTTAAGTGTTACATAAGGTTTCTGTCCAGATTCTAGCTTTTCTTTCCCTAAAACACCTGGGATTACAGTGGGTTTTTGAAAATATGGATTTTGAAACAGCCAACAAAACATTACATGAAACACTGATGATAATTTCCCTCCCTTTTCACAGTATATATTATAGCTCAAACTATTGTATTACTGAGTATTGAAATCAATACAGATGTACCCATATGTTCTGTCAAAAGACAGAACAGCCTTTTTCTTTTCAAAAATGGATGACAGAGGGAATTTTCTGAACTTTCACACCAATTACCATGCAAACACTAGCATGGGCTTTTACCATGCAGACAAATAGGCTTACTAAGAAATTCCGAATATACTGATAATAAGAAAGCAAATACAGAGGAAAAAAAAAAAAAAAACAAACCAGAGTTAGAAGCCCTGGAATGGTCTTTAATATATCCGGCTTGGCTTGCAGTGTTTAAAAGGAGTTTGCCCACACTGTAATTGACAGCATCAACAGTTTAAATTGCTAGTTTTAACAGGTATTGAGTGAAATACTAACTGGAGTACAAACATTGAAGTGGATAAGAATACTCAGCCTCAAAACCATTGTGCTGTAGCCAGGCTTGCTATTACTAAATCTAATTTAAAGCTACACTTTAGCCACTTTGTGCTGTACATAGCTAGAAAAGAACTAGAGATGAAAGAGATTTATCAGATGCTTTTAAAATACAGAAAAAATATGTTAAAATAATAACGATTGCATGAGTTGCCATTTGTATATTATGCACTGTAAAATGATTCTAGAAAAGAGTAAATGTCTAGTTTCAAAAAGAAGGTGTGACCACTGTGGAAGGCTGTCTCTGACACCTTAAGAAATGGCTAACAGTTACCAATTGTTAGAAAAGGCTAAATACTCAAAGTTCAAATAAATTAGCAGCCATCAACTGTAAAGAAGAATGTATTTAAATTTAAGCAAAATTTTAATGGGCGTTCCAATCTTTCTGCTTCAATGGCTAAACCTCAGCATAAATATTTGATAATATCACACAATATTAATATAAAAGAGCTTTTTTAAAGTATACAACATACAATATCTAAGCATGATTTTTAATTGGAGAAATGCAGAAAAGATCATATCAAAAAATCTCAGAAACTTTTGATACTGTCTGTGTCAGAGCAGGTAAGCAATTGAATTGTGCTCTTCATACGCAAGGGCTTTTCCCCTGAAAATACCTTCCTGAGTCTGCCATTTGCAATGCAATTTCAATCCACTCCAGAACTGGGTATGATAAACCTTCCATATTAAAAGTCATCTGCAGAGAGTAAAATCCTGACTTACTCTGAGGACATGTCAAGATGACATTGATTTTGGAGGCTAAGATCTTATTCCAGAGAACCTATCTTTTGTATAGCTGTGCAGGAAGGAAATGGTATCGCTTTCCTGTGACTACTCAGAATGTAAGGGTGCTCATGTGAACTCCAGGACAAAACAACAGGGAAAACTAGAATTAGCAATCAGATTAGCACCTGAACTAGAGGTGAATGTTGCAGAATAATATTTCTATCATGATCTGTTCTAAGTTCTCTTGCCTTCCAATCACCCACCCTTCCCTCATTCCCCCAACAGCAGCAGTGCACTCTAAGATGTATATAGGAATGGGATCTTAGAGTGGCTCCTGATAACATAGAATAAGACTATGGAGCTGTTTAGCCTCTCCCAGCCATTTTTGGCATAATTCATGCCCATCTGTTCCCTTTCATGCTGCAGTCCAGAGGGAAGCAGATGGGGCCTACTCTTTAGTCTTCTTCTGAAACTCATATTCATTATAAAATAATTTTTAAAATGACAGTCTAGCTGTCAGCAATGCTGCTCAATCATTTTTTTTCCCCTCTACGGAAGCAAAAATAACCTTTACAATAATAGGCTTTGCCCATAAAGGTCATAATGTTAAAGAGATACTAACAAGTGAGCCACCTTCTCATCCCTGGAAGCAATCTTGTTTCAGTTCCAAGCCTTCGACTGGATCTGGACATAACTCCCTAACATGTGGTGTGGATGATGCTCCTCTGGTATTTTCCAGCAAAGCCAGAGGAGTGAATGTTTTTTCTACTGTGTCAGAAACTGCTGCTGCTTGTTTCACTAGTTGCCAGATTGGTAGCTCTTTTTCTTCATGACGTTCTGCTCTGAGTGAAGCACTCACTGTCTCAAACACTTTGCTATTTCATGATGACTTATTTTTAATGTATTTAATAAGTTTTGCTTTTCCAATATTATTAAAATACTAGACAGAAAAATCACCGGGTGGAGAAATAGTTGTTTTCTAGTGCCATTCTTGTGGTTTTGAGTATAGGCCTATTCTTTAGACAAATTCTATTCCATTTAATTACAACTTTCTGCATGGACTCAGTGTATAATCACCCCTCCTCCACTTTGTCCCTGAATCAAGCATTCGATGATGCTTTCCTGACATTTTAATTAGTAGTTTTATACTCTTTATTTTTCATATGGTTTCTTCTTTTTTGGGGATAGAAAGAAGGTAATGCTATCAGCCATTCTTTTCTTCCTGTGGTTTTACTCAAGAAAATAATTTAATATCAAAAATTTTGCAAATAGAGTAAGAAAATACACAAAACTGATGACCACTACTATTTATTGGAAGATATCTGAACTTAAGTATCTATGAAATTTTTCACTTCTAGTATCCTCTTATATGCTGCAGGAATGTGCTGATTCAGCATAAGTAATTGCCCATTAAAATGGATTTCATGGTCCTGTGCCAGATCAGTTCAGGTTCTGTCATTCTCCAATAGTACATACATCTCAACGAGCAAACACCACTTCTCCTTGATCATTCCTATCCAGTCAATGTTAAATAAGTGAAAGTAAATCATGATGGAAGAGATACAAGACAGGCAAGGGTTCACCCTTCTCTAGCTACCTTGAGAGTGGAGCAGGCAATGTGTGTGAATGAATAGAATTTTACTTCTGTGTTCATCCCTGTGTCTGATGGGAGAACTGTAGAATATGAGAACTGTGCATAAATAGATAACAATGATAAACACTAAGAAATATAAGCAGACAGACAGAAGGAGTGTTCATTAGCAAGGTTTCTATGACTTCCCTATGCAATGCCTCAATCTAACCTACAGCAACGAGGCATTTTTTACACTGCTGCATCTTAAGCAACAGCCCTGCTGATTAATTACTTTGTGTTGTCCTGATGTATTTTTCCAAGCTAGATGTTTCTTAAGAGGGCAGAACAAGCAAAATATTTAAGAAGTCCAAACTGACACAATCACAGAATGCTGCCCCTCCCCTCTTTGCAACGCAATACATGAGAACTTTACAAATAATAGGTCTTTCTCTTTGAATATTTTTGTCCTATGAATATGACCTCAGGTTCAGAATATGTCTTTATGCCTTCTGGTAACCTTGAAGAATATCTAGGAGTATGCAGAATCTTAAACATTTCCCATTCCCTCAAGTAAACTGGAGTCTGTTCCATATACATGAGTTACTGCCGTCTAGTGCTGATGAATCAGGCATACCACATACCCATTCTTGCCAAAAGGCAAGAGTGGTTATCACTTCCTTTTTGTACTGCTTAAGTAAATTATTTATTACAAGTTCAACTGAATTTTAAAATACAAAAATATATTAGTTGCCTTAACTTTAGATTCTAATTTAATTGTTGGGTTTTTTCCCCTAAATGTTTAAGGTATTTAAAACATAAGAAATCAAAATGAACCTTTAAAAATAAAACAGCGATACAGCACACGGTTTGTTGCTGGAGTGGAAAGATCCCAATTTACCACATATGATCATGCACCACATACAATCAGGGCATAGCTTACACATATACATATTTTGTTTTATGTATTATATTTAACTTCTCAAATAAATAAGAAAAGAGTGTTCAGAGCTCATGCAGAATTCTCCTGCCCAACTGTGCTATCAATTCTCTCATCCTCTCTCTTTCACTTCAGGGTTATAAATCTTTGTTTCTCTTTGAAGAAGTTGCATTAATATTTAATTGGAAAACTTCATAAAATGTTAGAAAAATATTACACCAAACACAGAGTAATGCCCAAGAGAGTAAACATCAGGATTTGTGTTATGTAGTTTCGTTGTGCATTTGCATTTAATTCTAATATCACTGACCTACTAAAAAAACCTGCTGCCATTCTTATTGTGTACAGGAAATGTGTTTTTGTATAAGGAAATTAAACCCATGAAAAAGCCCTATCTAACTTGCCATTTACCTTGGCCATTTTGGGATGGATGCTTAAAAGGTATAGACTTGTTTTCAAGACATTAGATAAATGCATAATTAAATAAGTAGCTCTTAGCAATTTGAGATACATTTCATTGTACACAACTCTTTCTTTGGATTTAATATCACTTACTTTACGATGCCAAATGCACTCTAACTCTGATATTAAAAGGCATTCAAGTACTAAAGGTCAAACCCTAGATGAATCTGAAATTATAAAAAATTGATAGATTTTGACACAGAAGTATCACTGAAAAGAACAAATAATTCAAAAGATTCATCTAGAGATGAGCAAATTTAAGGACTATTCTTATGTAGCAACTAATATATTTAATTCATTAGTCTAAAACATTTATGTTACATAGGTTAAGAGTGAGAGGGAATATGTTGCATTTAAAATACTCTGGCTATGAGAACAATGACTCTCAATTTTTGGATCCTCACTGTGGAGAAATATATTACGAGATGTCCCTACCATCTAACCCTCAACTGTACACCCACAGTGAAGCGGAAAAATGCATTTCGTATCAGTATCTTTTCAGTTCTAGGGTTTCTTATTAACCTTATTTACCTGTTAGATGTCTGTTAGGATTCAGGTTCTGAAACAGTGTGTGTACGATGAACTAATTAAAGCCTATGGAACGTAGTATTCTAAGAGCCTACATTGTGGCACTGGGTATCTTTTCACACACAAATGACATCATTTTAATATAAACTATTAAGGCATTAAATTAAGTCATTGATAAACCCTGTATTCAGACTTTTGTTTTAATTTAATATATTTTTAATGTTGAGCAATATGTTTTAAAATACTTATGCTAAAAACCTGCTTACATATCCAACTGCTTGATTTTAATATCCTCATTAGTGATTTCACAAATTACTGTATTGAGTCAAAACATAAATATTTGTACACTGAACGCACTTCTCAATGAAAATTTAGAACCACGTGACAAAATCATGACAGTTTGTGCAACAACAAGCTTGAGTCAATCTTTAAAACTAAGCAAACACTGTCTTAGCTAGGACGGTTTTCTCTTGATTTTATAATCACTCAGACGTGACTCCAGAATGCATAACTGTCTGTGTCTATGTAGTTTAAGATTTTTCAAACACAGAACTTCCACTGGTGTCTCAAGTGAGATAATGCTCCATATCTTTCCAAGTCCCAAATGAGTACTTGTTCCAGTTTTGAAAGTCCAGGCTGTATCGTTCCTTCTAAAAGAACTCTGTATTTGGGACAAGTACAGAATGTGTAATAGATATGCTGTACAGATCCACTCCGGATTATAAGGAAGATTTGATCTTTTATCCTAACATTTCTAATTCTCTGTAGAATAACAGAATGTCAAGTTTCACTTTTGCATGTACAAATTCCTCTCTCAGACCACAGCAGAGTTAGAGAATAAATTCAGCCCCTACAATTCCTTTTGTTCAGGTGTTCTGCAATACTGTCCAATATAAATTGCCTTGCAAAATTTTTTTTGGTCATCTTTTATGTTAGAGTACATTCCATTCTTTACTGAACAACAGCCAGTATTTTGAAACTCAGTAACAATAAATATACTTTACTATGAACTGAAATAATGTATCTAAAATCCTCCTGAAAATCAGACATTCCTTCAAGTTGGAACACCATGACTGAGGCATTAAAAAATATAATCACTACATTTTAGAGACAATGCCTGCATTCTCTCTTGGATTTTTAATTTCTCCAACTGTAGTACAGCAAAATACCTTTGAATTAAAGGTATTTGAAAGAAAAAAAGCTCCAAAAATTCAAAGGGTAGGCAAACTATTATTATTTTATAAGAGTATAATTTCTTGCTGAGTCTTTCTTTTCTTCCCCTCTCTTTCTCCTTTATTGTGGCTTCTCTTTTCAACAGGTGGTTTTCCTAGTCTTTTATTCATTTTTCTATTTTCTTTCCTTTGCAGCCATCAAAGATGTTATGAAAGCGTGACACTGCAAAATAAATGTAACTTGTATGATGGAGGAAAAAGATTTCCTGTGTTTAAAAAGCAGTAACTCATAGAAAATTGTCAGAAAGCTTTGTCCAGTTACTCGTTTTGAACTGCTCTAAATTTTGCTCCTTTGTCATTAAGTTACACTAATGTACAAGTCACTTCTGATTTTGGCCTGTCACTTGTGTCCATGAGCTTCATTTAAAAGTTCAAATAAATCAGATGGTGAACCTGTCTTCCTATCATTTCAAAGACTTTTCTGCTGTAATTCATGCTGCCTCACTGGTATACTCCAGAATTTTATGCCTGCTGCTGCTATGATTCTATGCTGTAATTAATTATTAGCAGACTTCACCAACAGAGATTTTTTTTTGCCAAATATTAACATCTAGTATGGTACGCTCATCAGATCAAAGATCTCTGACTACAGTATTCCTGTGCCCAGAGAATTCCATCCCTTCATGGTGAAAGAGCAGGAAGGATTCAGGTCTGCTACAAATACATCTCTACATAGTGACATTATTTATAAAAAGGACAGCTCTTCACTTAGATCTTCCCAAGGTTCAGTGCATGTCTTAATTTGTAACATTTCTAGAGTACTACCATCCTTTTTTTTTTCTCTGTCACTTCTTTATCATAGTTTGAAGTCAGAGAGGCTCAAATCTCTCTCATTTTTTATATTTTTTTATCATGTTTTGTACTTTTTAGCAGCATCAATTTGCTATGAAGATATCTGACTACTCAAATATTTCCACACTGCAGACAATTACATTTTTGCACTATAAAGGGTATGACCTATTTTAAAATCTGTTCCCACTGTCTTCAATTTGCTTGCACATCTTAATTATTATCCTTGAATATTTATAGCAATGTGCAGCTATTAATGAACTGATACAATAAAAATATATAAAACCTCATCACTGACAGTCAAACTCAACAGATAAAAGACAGGTTTTATATTTTACTTTAAAATAATTCTACTGTCTTTTTTTTTTTTTTTTTTGCTTCACCCTGTCTACGAAGTTCTTACCACATGCTCATTCAGATTCTTAGGGAAAAACATGTTTCTTCATAAAAGGAATCAGTAAAAATATAGGTATGTGTATAACAAACACCAAATCTGCCATCTCACCTTTGTTATTTACTACACACCATAAGTAATGCCAGCAGCTGTTAATCAACAAACTGAGTCAAAGTTCACTGAAATCAACAGAAATCTTGGATCTGACCCTGAATGTTCTAGCCATACACACTTGGGTGCAAATATGTAAAGTACACTTAACATGGTATGATTATACTGGGAGGCAAAAAATACTTGTGGTCAGACTTAATGTTACTTGTAAGCATGGTCTTGCAAAGTCTTCTGTTTTGAGCAGAATATTTGTCTGTAAAATTTTAAAAACAATAGGGCAAAGAAATTTCATCACATGGACAGCAATAAACTGCTTTGTCCCACCCAAAATACACACATCCAAGAGACAGGTATACTTCAGGAATTAATTCTCATCTAGACATAATCCAGTAACTAAGTTGCAAATTTCTTTGACAGATAATTTTTTTTAATTAGCCAAAAAATAATATATATATTTTAAAAGTTGCATATAGTTTTAATAGAAAACAAGCATTTTATTCTGTGATGGCTTCATATTTGTGAATAAGAATATAGTGAAGCTAAGTAGTAAATTGTTATGTTTCTTTTTCAATCAAGATTTCTCATAGCTTAATTGTGCCAAATATTTCACTCCTAATCTAGCTAACCTGCATGATGTTCTAAGTTTTTTAATGACCAATAACAGATGCCATAAAGGACACAGCTAAGGGTTCTGTGAGAAATTCTCAACTCTCTTGACTTTGTGCCTTTAAAATGGGGTTTAACAATGTCTTCAGGATTCAGTTTGTGCAAGTTAATGTTATTCTTTTATCCAAGCTTCATCTTATTTAGTTGTTCATTTATTTCCCTTGTCATTTTCACTGTATTTTTCAAGCCAGCTGTCTCATTAAGATAGCTTTTGGCCACCAACTTGCTAAAACCCCTGCTGAGAATGCAATGTTTCTCAAATAGTATATAATTTTATACACTGTAACAGGAAGATTAACATAATTTCTTCTTTCCTCTATTGGCACACTCTAAATAATGTAGCTCCATGTTTTCTATACCCTTAACAAGTTGGAAGGATCTTCCACTTTACAACCCAGAAATAATTCCTGGATTCAAAGTTCCATGTCTTATGAGTTGAGCTCTCCTCCACCTCATACAAGAAATGAGCTTTTCCTAATCAAATGTTTGGATGAGTGACTCGTCTGACAGACCTGAAGGTATTTCAATATGTCCCTTGCTATCACTGACTGCGATGGAGCTATGCCACCATAGTAGATGCATGATGCTATGTATGAACTACATCTCCCTTCTTATACAGTAACATTTGAAGGTCTTCCCCCATCCATGATCTGCTGATACAGTGGGGGAGCAGAGTCTTTTCCTCATGCCTGAGAGAATATGAAGTTGAGGGCATGAAGCTTACCTTTACAGTCATTACAGCATCTACTCTATAACCTTGGCAGCATGCTGGTCGCCCAAGCTCATGTGTTATAGTCAGAATCCTGACTAAGGGAACGCTGCAATTGGTGTTGACACCAACACAATGTGATACACACAACACCTTGACCAGAAAAAAAGAATTCCACAAAAACAGTTGAGAATATATTTGCCTTATTCTTGTTTATGCTGAGAGGATTATGGAGATTATTATATCTTTTTCAAAGGATGTATCATACATAATTCTAGTTTTAGACATGAAAAGACTGATGACAAAAGCTTCCAAGAAAAGGTATTTTTGCTCAGTGATGCTTTTTTTTTTTTTTTTCTAGCATGAAAATATAAAAAGAAATCGCTCCTAACTGAGATGGTTTTCTTTAAAATGCCAAAATGAAATTGTACATTATTTTGTTTTGGAAACAATGAGAAATAATAGTGTTTTAACTGAGAATATGCACCTGGGAATATCTGGTGGCTGCTAGCTGAAATTCAGAAAATTCTCGCTAGTTCCATGACTTTTCACAAACCCACTAGCATTATTGAACCAACCAGACAGTTGACTGAAATCTTCCTGACAAGTGCAATTCTAGTATTCTGCTTGTCAGAAATCAACATGCATAGTCAAAGGATCAGCATTTTGAGATGAAAAAACTTTCTCTTGGAAAATCTCCAACTGGTACTACTTATAACTGTTTTAAGAGCAGAACACAATTTCCCTGTACAGCTGTCAGAAGAACAGTTTTTACTATAATGGTTCAATAAGCAATTGTCTTTTTCCAAAAGCCCAGATGACAAAAAAGTGGATTTGAGTTCATGTTTTGTGTGAGAAACCATACTGCATACATTTGACGGAAATTTTTTAAATGCTGATCAAGTGTTACCCTAAACTAGCATACTATATTGACATTTCAGATGAATAAAAATGAGCTTAGGTTACTGAATTCCTCTCTGAAAATCATAATTCTGCCTGAAGCTGAGCATGATTGGTTTGGTCAGTTGGATATTCCAGATCATATCCATAATAAAGATAAATTAACTAAAATGTACAGTGTACCAAGACATTTTATTTTAAAAATACATTTCTTAGCTTAGAATTCCAGCTGAACACACTAAACTTCAGAGAAATTTGGGAAAGCTCTGGAGAAAAGAATCTCTGTGCACTCACCTGAAATGACAAGTACCACTGCAGCATTACTATGAATAAATTCTCACAGTTAGAAGCAATTTTAGTTTTACAAGCATGAAACAATTCTATGCAAATACCTCACCCAAGATAGCAAATTATAGTCAAGACACTACTTAACATCGTATCAAGTAACTATCTGTCTGAATTGCAACTAATGGGAACTACAATTCAGTATTTATTTATGCCTTTTATTATCAAAGTCTTTATTAACTTATTCAAAAGATTAAAAAGCCTATTCTCTTCACCATTTCTATGATACATATTTACTGTTCAGTAAGTCTTAATACAATTTGCCAAACATTTACGACATGAAGATATAGACAAAAATTCAGATAAAAATAATTTACATTTGGGAAATGAAGTATCACTGCAACACCACACAGCCTTTATTATTTCTAGACTTATTAGAACTATTACTGTAACACATCAGGGATTTTGTTTTACATCTTTTTGGAGAAAGGGGTTGTCCGTCATTTTAGCTGCTTAACTGACACTTAAGAGACTCTGAAACTTCAGAAAATGGAAAAACCTGACTATTACAGGTCTTTGGAAGCACAGTGCAGAAAAACCTAGTTCCAGCACCAGTCCGTATCACAGGGCCAAGCTGGTGCTAATAAGTGCAAGTGGTTGTCAGCTGGGTCTAACAGGGCTATGAAAGCATCTCTGTACCATGCTCTAAAGCACTATGGACCCCATGAGAGTTTATTAATTCAGCTAGATCACTTGTTCAGACCATGCTAGCTGCATGAAATCTGTAGTCATCATGCCCCCTTAGAACCCAGACTGCTGGTAAGCACAATGTGGAGAAATTCCAAGTGTTCCTGCACTGCTAGTATAGGTATGGATAGGTATTTTGGCTTCAGTTCAGCACCAGCATTTGAAGTGTATCTGAAAAAGAATAAGTTAAGGGCTGTATGACAGAGCAGTACTATAGCATGAAGGGCAAGTACAAGAGGAGAGAGAATGAAGGGGAAAATAGAAATGAAATGGTTAGCGCTACTAGCCTAGAGATGATATGGGAGCTGTTGTAAGATCAGAGGGCTCTATCCTGTCAGTATGAATCATTTACTCGGATCCATATGTTATACCAAATAAAAATTGAGTTGAATTACAGAATACTCATTCTATTTTGAGGGTCTGAATAGTGTTCAAGACACTCAAACTTTGCTTTTCTGGTTTATGAAATCACCAAATCCCTTTACTGGCATTATAGACTCATAGCTCACAGCTGTCTGCTATTTATTCTGTGTATAATCTCCCTATTTTCAGGAAGTTATAAAGTGTGTATGAAAGGTTCCCTAAGGGATGAAACTCAGTATAAAAAAAACCTCAAGCCTTGAGTGATTTATTTCACAAAATGATTTTATAAAATAAGAAAACCACGCTGCTAGTCTTGGTCTTGTTTAAACTGTAATAGAGCCAAAGCATGAATAGTTAATAGCAGTTTTCTAAACATTTGGGCTCCTGGAAATTGAACAAAAGTAAATACCCACACACATGTATGGTCATCCCAAAAGGATCCAAAAGTTCTTTAAAAAATTAATGGTCTAAATTTCTCAGTCAGAAATATATCCTTAATACGAAGACATACTTATAATATTTTAGGAATCACTACATAAACAAGATCATTATTTCTAATGGGAATGTGTTTACTATGTATTAATAAATATGCAACTGATTACTTTTTTAAAATGTTCTTTACAACTCACAAAATGCAAAGCAGACCATAACATGTTTGCTCTATATTTTCCTTGCTTTAGCAATTTCTTCACAGGTTATGGAATAAGTAAATTCAGAATTATCAGCCCACACACATCATTAAGAATGAAGCCATCTTAACCACATGTAACAAACATGCATGCATGTGAAGAGGACTTCCTTCACTTGCACAGATCAATCACAGAAGCCCAATGAGCCTGACATTAGATGTATCATGCATAGACAGTTTCCCCTGCGAGTAGGCCTGTACCTTAGGAGTGCACTAAATTGCAGGGGTTCATGGGAAGAGTAATTGCAACTTTCTTATAAACTTAAGCAAACAACAGGGCTTCTAGAAATAACAGCAGGTAAGAAACATCTTGATTCATCTGTAAATCAACTTTTCTCCTTTGTGCTTGAATCCAAAACAAGAAAATAGCTTAACTGTTAAGTATATTGAGAAGAAAATGAGAAGAGCAAGACATTTAGTCCTCAAAGGCAAGAGCTAAAAGTCTGTAAATTATAAACCTAGAGGGACAGATAGAATCTGATTCTACATGAATAGACCTAGTTTATTTCTGCAGCTTTGCCTTCTTTAATGGGAATTCTCTTTGTGTAAATAAGATCGCTTGCATTAGGCAGGCTTTTCAAAAGAGCCTAAATAACGCAGGGATACAAAACCTACTGGGTAAGATTCACATATAAATTAATGTTCCTTTCTACTGCAAGGACAGTCTGTAGTCTTTTAGCGTAAATAAAAATAAAATCCTTAAGCTTTCAGTGGGAGAAAGAGTAACTCAGTTAGGTTCCTTTGAAAATCCAAACCAGAATTCTCAAGAGGAGAACATAGTATAAATAATAACAGGTTTCTTTAACAGAGCTCTTTCATGCTTCAAACACTTGGAATCCTACACCGTGCAAAAGTACCAAATAAGGGTGTTTGCACTTTAGGATTAGAATAATGCAGGCACATTTTGTGTAGACAACCAGAAAACCCATTAATGTCAACTTTTTAACAGTAATGTATGTATCTATGTTTCATGCTTAGGTAAATATGTTCAATACATATAGTTATTGTGGATCTCCAGTATGAACCTAAATAATAACACATGTTGAATAGAAGCTTGAGGCTGATACTTGCAGTATACTCAGCAAAGATACATTTATTCTAAATTTCGTTTAAAATTCCTTTTAAAATATAGATTGATACAGTGGTTAACCCAGTGAGAAACATTTTAGATAGTTAAATATAAAGGTTTTTAAAGTATTCTTATTTTTTTTAAAACAAAATAGCTTTGAAAAACCATTAACTTTTTTTTCATACAGTATAATAATTATAGCTATGACTCATACAAATCAACCTTTCAGGTATCTTGTCATAAAATAAAGGTCAAGTCACAGAAAATCTTAAAAGAATATCTTAAAGAATATAAATGGATAATGTTGTAACTTTCATTAGTTTTAGCTTTTATAACACTTAGAACTTATTATTAAAGTTAATTTCTGATAACTGCTTTTGAAACTCAACTTTAATCTAGATATACCATGTGACTAATGCTAAACATGAAAAATCTTTATGATGCACACTAAAATGTTTATAGCACTGCTATAACTTCATCAGTAGTTATCAATCAACAGTGTAAGAAAAGGTCTGCAGCTTTATACACCATCCTTTTATAATGCTGGCACGAACTTCCTATTTAGAATTACTCTGATCTTATTTAAAACTAAAGACACTACAGAAAGAAGTGTCATACAATCCAACTTTAATAATCTGTTCATCATCAATTAGCAGTGAGAATAAATTACTCTCTTAACCAAGAAATTATAGACAACCATACAAAACTGCACAAACTCTGGCACTAGAAATCTTTATCATATAATTATGTAGAAATATTGTATTTAATTAGCCTCAATTTAGATGGTTGTTGCCACAGTTCAAATGAAAAAAGGCAAAGGGATGTTGATAAGTCCATCTGCTACCACAGTTTTTTAAGTCTGCCAGGTTTTGCTTCATATTTATGTTCAAAAAGGTAAAAGCCACACAGAACTAAAACAACTCATCGACTGTCAGTTTAACTGAACAGAAGAGAAAATGAGTGGCACTGTATAAGTGGAGCTCTTGGGTAAACTAGTAAATAAACCCCAATATTTTTGTCTAAAAATTATTCAGCGCATGAGGTTTGACACAAAGGTCATTTTAGAGCCAATAAATGTGTCACTGCCACCTCTATATTCCCATCACATTAGTGTGACAATAGAATTTTATTACCTTTCTTTTAGGGAGTATAATTTAAATAAGAGTGTCTGCAACCAAATTAACCTTTACTTATCTTCTGTAATTTCCTCATAGATTTTTAACACACATATAAAAAACATATATCAAAGCATCAAGCAAAATTTTGAGTCAGGTACTTGAAAACATAATTCCAGTAAATTGACTGTGTTTTTCAGTGTTTCTTATTAAAAGACATTTAGCAAAAGAAAGGCATGGAGATAACAAACCCGGAGGCAGAGGGTTCATTGCCCCTGCTTTATTGCCAGAGGACTCACCTTTTCAGTTTTGATGAAGATGATCTGAACTATGCCATCTCAAGGTTGGACTCAATGTTCTTAAGGGTCTTTTCCAAACTAAATGGTTCTGTGATTCTAAGGTTTCAGCCCTGCAACTGCACAGTTAAGTTCGGAGCGTTGCAAGAGATGGGGGTGTAGACACTGATGCCCTCATCAAGAAGCATATACACATTTTAAATGTTCTTGACAGCATAGTTTCCTGCAGCTCACAGATATCATCATCCATAAAGGCCTGGGAGAAGTTAAGGAGGTCAAAATCAGAGAGATTTTCCTTTCAAAAGGAAGAGACAAAATCAATGTCCCAGGAGAACCATGACTGGAGGATTACATTAGTGCTTCTTACACAGAGAGACTGACTACATAATGAAGTTTCATGTTTTGTACCCACTGGATATAGAGTGCAGTCAGAATTTGCTCAGTTATGCAACATAGCTGGCTTTATTATAACAGCTCCTAAAATCGATGGTTCAAGCCAGTGATGTGTTAGAATAAGCACGTAAAAATGGTACATGCAGCACATTCAGAATCTGTGAGAATTCACTGAAAACAGACCCTATCCTGCCCTACAACAGAACACAACAAGATCCAGTTACCTCACTGGTAACACGGCATAGCCTCCATTCTTGTTATGCTCTTCTTCACCAGCATAACTGATGTTCTGCTATGAAACTAAAATTTCTCATCTCAATTATGTTTCATTTCTTTTCACAGATGCCCTGCTACTTATGCTACTGAATTGCTTTTTAAAGGCAGTCACTATGTTGAGTACTGAAGACCAGGCTATACAGAATAATTCACCACTTACTATTTCATGCAAGATCCACATTCCTAATAGATGCAAAGACCACATTTATTCAAAGTGGATTTCATCAAAGATCTACCCCATTTTACAAATCAACTGTAAATGTCATCTCTACCTTCTTTATTTCCTTTTACAAGTTAGTTCAGAGAATGACAGTTTAAAGACTATTTAAATTAAGCCTATACATATTTTCTGTTTCAGAATAATTACTAATGAATCATATAACCTGTGCTGTTGTAGCAATATAAAAAGTGAAAGAAATGAAAACATTACTAATGCGATGATTATTATTGCACAAGCATGCTTTAGTAAAACTAATACTGCAGGGCACATAAAACTAATTATTCTTGTTGTGAATAGTAGGGCAAGCAACATTTATGAGAAGGGATCTAAGTTTTAGTAATTTGCAGCACTGCAACTCTTCCTTTTTTTCATAAATCTGCTCAGTGTAATTCAAGAGGGTTCACAGTGTCCTTTCAGAAACATCATTGCTTCTAGTTTAAATCATTCAGAGGCTAGCAGTCAGAAGAAATACATGGCAACAGAGAAGATTTCTTATCTCATGAGAGTCAGACTCTGAAGCTGGAATCTTCAGCACACATTACTCTGAAATTTCTTGTTAAGCAATTACAAAAGCAGTGCCATTGTTGTTGTCTCATTAGCAATTTATTCTTGAATCCCCTGAATTAAAAAGATTCATTTGTCAAGATACTGCACAGTCAGAAGGATTAAAGGTTCCTCAGTCAGCAGGAAGTTTAAAAAAAACTGCTCTACTCAGGGATATGAACCATATACTTATTTTCAGCACCTTAGTCTTTCAAAAGTACGTCTCATTCTTTAGCGTAGCTTAAGCATCAAGTTGAAACTTCCTTTCAAACCAGAAGCAGTATATAATCTCTTTTCTGAGTAGATACTGGTATTTGGAGTTGGATTCATTAGTGCAGTCACTAAAAAGATAGCAGTGGCATGCAGTGGGATCTTCTGTCTGATCTGATTTCATACATACTTTCAGACAAACATAACATCATAGAATCATTTAGGTGAGAAAAGACACATAAAGATCAAGTCCAACCATAAACCTAACACTGCCAACTCTACCACTAAACCATTTCCCTAGCACCATGTCTACATGCCTTTTAAATACTTCCAGGGATGGTGACTCCGAGACTCAACCACTTTGCTGAGAAGCCTGTTCGAATGCTTGACAACCCTTTCAGTAAAGAAATTTATCCTAATAGCCAATCTAAACATTCCCTAGAGCAAATCTTGGATTGAAAGAGCTTGTGAGGTCTTCAAATATTTAGCTTGCCTTTTAAAAGTCCATGCAACTAAATAAAATAGCTTTGATAATACCAGGCATCTTCAATAAAAACTTTCTCCAATGAGCTTTGAATTAATTTAAATGGGGACCAGGATTTCACCTCTGACTGCAGTGTGCATTTCAGTTCACTGTATTGTATCCCACTCTGATGCCCTGCCATCAGAAATTACAACATTGCTCGCTTCTCAGTGACAAGCATGAATTGATTGTGCAATCTTTCATATTTTCCTACGCTGTTTTTCACTATTATAATATTTAACAAATCACAGAGGCATGGCCACTGCCATTAATTGGCTTGGCCGTGGCAAGAGACAGGTCTGACTTGGAGCCAGGGGAGATTCTAGAAGCTTCTCACAGGAGCCACCTCTATGGCCCTCTCCTCCAGTACCAAAACCCTGCCACACAGAAACCAAACACATACAGGTAATAAACTTTGAGAAGAAAGTGTCTCTGTCAATTGTTCTTTAAGATGACAAAATCAGCCAAGGTGGTAGACTAAGATACCTTATAGATAAATAAGTTTGACTTCCTGGTTTTGTGCACTTCTAGACAATTAAAATATAGTGTTACAGGTAAGCCATAGGAAATATATTGATAAATATGTTGAAAATTAATTCTTAGAGATAAATGCTCTAAAAGGGGGAAAATATGCTCTTTAAACTAGAAAGGGATATAAATATCTAGATATAGGTCAATATTTAGGTCAATATAGGTATTGGAAAAAATCAGTGTACCAACACTTGATTTTATAAACAATTGTGACAATTTGTTTTCAAAATTAAGCCATTTATTGCTTAAATTTATTTGTGGTGGGTTTTTTACACATTTTATTGGTTATTTGAACATATATACATATTACAAAACTTATTTGAAATGCAAGTATATTGAATCTTGATTTACAAAGTAATAAAACTGTAAAATAATAATACTTCTATCAACAATACTTTATTAACCATACTTTTGAAACAGATTTCAGATTTTTTTCCGGAAGAGACAGAAGATCTCTATAATAAGGCAAAGTACTGATTAGATTGATTTCCTCTTTGGTAAGAGACTGCTTTTAAGTCACAGTGAGATATCAGACCGGCATGGCAAAATGTGAAATGAACAATCTTAAAGATGTATGAAATTTTCAAAACTGTGAAAACACATAACTAAAAACACCCTTGTCTCTCATGTATCCATGCTTTAAAAAAGGATTCCTGTGTATCTACATGTCTACTATTGAGAGAACAGTGTAATTTTCTATCTGAATGTTGATTGAAAAATTACAAATATACATATGCATGAGTAGTATAGATCAAAGAGACAATGTATAAAGCAAACATCAGTTGATGACAAATTTTTTTCTCATGGTTTCACATTTTCTCCCAATGTTTCAATTTCATTTCTTTAAAAGGTAACCAGGCATGCCAGCTGAAAGAGCTTAGGCTAGATAAAAGAAGACTCAGGTGTAAAAAAAACTCTGATCAAGGTGTAAAAACATACAATAGGGAGTGGGATGGACCCAGACTATTCTCGGTGATGCCCAGTGACAGGACAATAGGCAGCAGACACAAACTGAAATGCGGGAAATTCCACCTACACGCAAAGAAAAACTTTTGTACTGTGAGGATGGTCAAACCCTGGACTAGGTTTCCCAGAAAAGTTGTAGAGTCTCCATCTTTAAAGATATTAAAAATCCAACTGAACACAGCCCTGAACAACTAGTTGACCCTGCTTTGAGCACAGGGAGGTTGGACTAGACAATCTCCAAAGCTCTCTTCCAACCCAAAGTATTCTGTGTTTTTTACTTCAACTGCATTTTCACCTTCAATGAAACTGAAGTATTTTTGCCTACCACAGAATACATATGAGAAGAACATGTTCATCCATATCTCTCCAATACACTGAGTAGTCTGGATGAACATGTAACTCAATAGCAGCTCCAGAAAACAACTGTAGATAAAAAAACAGTGCAAGGCTGTTTGCATCTAAATAGAGATGAGAATGAACGCTCTATTGAAATGGTTTTCTGAGAACAAAGTTCCCACTAACGACAAAACAAAACCCCAACCAATATTTTATCAGTGTAATCTGAGTATTCTGTGTTCCTATATTCACAAGCAGTTTAATCAAAATAGTAAAGAACAACAGAAAGAATTTATAATCACATTATCACTGATTCTAGTCTGCTGACATCTGTGGATTCTCCAGAAATATCTTTCTCACAGTGCCATAGAGATATAGATAATCCTTTGCAGCCATGATATCAAAGGAGAGCAGTTAGATGGTTCTACAATTATATGGAAAATTAGTTCTATTCTCTGCGAAATGCTTCCATTCCCTCCAATAATATTCTTTTGTGAGAAAATTCATTATTTTGCTTTTGTTCCATTTTGTAATTTAATTATAGAGGAGAACTGACATTTCCTATTCTATTTTTTTAGTTATATTTATAAATGGAAATAAATTCACAAATAGAAAGTTAAAAAATTGTGTTAGAGGATTTGGAATCTTTTTTTCTTCCACAGTGAGGTGTGGTCTTTAATGGGGAAGACCCATTGTACCTCTGCAACATTCTGCTTTTTTCCACAAGTAGTAAGATTAATCAAAAGAAAAGAAAGCAGCTGAACTTTCTAATGT
This sequence comes from Athene noctua, assembly GCF_965140245.1. Classification (NCBI taxonomy): domain Eukaryota; kingdom Metazoa; phylum Chordata; class Aves; order Strigiformes; family Strigidae; genus Athene; species Athene noctua. The sequence goes on from NC_134045.1 coordinate 18,686,668, forward strand.
CAAGCAGATAGAGCTGTAGTTGCATGCAAAAATGTGGGCACACATTTGGAGTGTAAATTGATTATATAAAGAGAATGTTCTTTAAATGTTTGGCATTTCTTTTCTTGTTCTGTCCTTTCACTTGTGTGAAGTATTGGTGGGACTTTATGTTCCATGAAAATATAAATACATAGCAAGTGTTCTCACAAAAACAGGACTTAAAATACATGCAAATGTAATTATGTCCCCTTCTAACTACCATGTGCAATCTAAAGAACTTTCAGTGGAGGTAGGAATCAGATCTACTAGCTTGCCCGTCTTAGATAACTACATGGATTCTTCATATAAAAAAGAGATTCATGCTGTGCTGCAGCCTCGGGCTCTCCATAACACGGTCTTTTATTAAAATTCTATGCAATACAGATCTAGAATTATCACTTTTATTTCATTAAATCCTCCATTTTCAGCCTGTCTAGTTATTGGCAAAAGCTTTTTGGTTGCTTTCTTTTATTCATTTCCAGATAAGATTATACCTGAAAATAGAATCTAGAGGTCTTTAAAAGTTTTCATTATCTAGTGCCTAGAGACATATTTTTTTCTTTCCGATACTATAGCCTGTGTCCTCTGATTTGTTAAAAACCTATGTACTTGAAAGAAATGGTCAAAGTAATAGGATAAAAAAATTCCTGCTACTGCATTTATGCCTATCTATATTGTCTTCACTGTTTCTTTCAATAGTAACAGCAATACTAAAACAAACTAGCAAATGAAACATTAATGTAACAGCTGAGATGTTTCTGGTACTGCATTGTACATCCTAATTATTTTAAATATTAGTAGAATTTAACAAAATAGTACATAAAATACATACAGAGGGTTAGACTGCAAAATAGGAATACCAAGCACTGAGGCACAAATCTGAAGCAGACAAAACCCAGCAGAATTCAAGGATTACAGGAGACATGACAATGAAATCACAACCATATTGTCTCACACTCGAAGAGCAAAAGGCAGCAATCCAGATGTATTTGACACAAGGTAGTAAATGTTCTAGTGCATGGAGTACATCTCATAAACAACAAAAACTCCACATCCACCAGAATTAATCAAGAACTTGTTCTGTTTGGATATAAAAGTGAATATACAAACATCAAGGAATATTTCTCAAAAGAATCAGAACAGTGACAGTAACATGCATCTCTTACACAATACCTGTAATGAGCAGTTCTCAAAACACTTAAAGAATATAAATATCAGTCATAATTTCATTACTGGTAACACTCATTTAGAGAGAAGCTGTGATTTTCATAAGATTTGTGCAGACTGGGGCACAAATGGAACCAAAACTTAAATCTTACTTGCCTGGTGCACTGCTTCCCTTCTCATAGGTGAAGGTATTTAAAACCAGCATGTTACAAAGAACACAAAGCGTCTATTGTTTGAAATAAAACAACAATCTGTCTTTACTTGTGTATGTTTTATCCCAATGTAATGTTTCAGCCAAAATACTCTCAAGGAGCTTAAATACTAAGAAAGTACAAATGAGCTAAGAAGAAATACAGTGGTATTTTAAATGTAAATACTTAGGCAGATCTATCAAGGTCAGGAGAACTATTAGGTCTGTGACTTGAACTATTTCCTAAACTTACCCTTTAACTGTCTTTAGACCCTTCTTTAGGTTTTTTTTTTGCATATGGATAAATTAAATTATTACAAATGTGTATGAAATATTTAAATACATTAATATGAAGGTTTCACCTTGAATTACATGTCTCTCTCACACATAGTTTAATACTGTTTCAAGTGCACCAATGAATGATGTAAAACAATAGCCAGCATAATCCACAGGGGTGTTGTTCTCAGGCAAGGTTTGCTAAGTGCTGACTGACCTCAAGCACTCAGAAACTATCAGTGTCTTTAGATGCTGATATTTCTGTCAGACAATATGTGCAAATACCTTGCCAGACTTCTGAGGTGAAACTACTTAGCACTAGAGATTTGTAAGGAAACCTCAAACCACTTGAAACACACCTGATTTCAGATCTCATTTTACAACACAAACCAGAAGTGAAGTTCTTGAACCCTCTACTGAACATCAGTTTTATGTGAAAATTTTTTTTCCCTACCAGACAGGGAAAGTTTCACTTGAAATTAATTCTGCAATGTCATTAAATCTAGAATGTAAAACTATCCATTGTACAAATCTAGAAGTATTGTTAAATTCCTATTCCTACAGGTAGTTTGCCATGATAGAATTTAAAGACAGAAGATAATTCAATCTGAAGGAAACCATTTGTAAAATTTAAATGTTGTTGTGTTCTAATTTAATTATAAACCCTTGGAGAAAATCACATACACATTTTTGTTGAATCACTATTCCTTGAGAAGAGAAATAATTGAAAACATTTTAATACCAATCTTCAAATCATATTTAGGGTTTATTATTTCCCATTCAGAAAAATGCATCAGAATCATTAAAGTTACCAGAGCAATGGATATTATATTATGTGCCTATATATGTTTGAAATTATATGCCTACAAATGTGAATGAACATATACACAGATTAAAGGTTGTTAGGACTTTCACATCAGAGGTGTTAGGAAAGCTTCAACTCTTTATATAAAATAGAATCAGATGGCAGTTGTAAGCATATATTTTAAAAGTTATTAAAAAAAATTATGTTTTTCTAATCTTATTTTTCTTATTTCTTCTTTTAGCCTTGTATCTCTATTATTTTTTGTAATCATATGGAATACCAATATTCTCAGTCATACGGGCATTATACTCATTAAGCCATTGTAGTTTCACAAAAATGAATTTTAGATTCAGTTCACAACAGATTAATTTTACACTTTATGAAGTATTTTTAAGTTTAAGAGAGTTCAAGTTTTGTATCATATTGGAGTAGTATTATTTTGCTACAGAATATAAACAAAACTAGAATAATGCAAACTCATACCTCAGTCTCAGGTGGCCTACATGGGGTTTTAATGAAGAGACTACAGATATATTATTTATTAAGGATTAATAAATCATTTGGGCTTGCATGCTATGGTGTCACTTGTTTATCAAATTCAATATGACAATTTTTAGGTTCTGTGAATTGGGAGATTTACAAATAAGAGCTACCCCAAAATCTACTCAAAACTGCAAAATCCCTAAAATTAGCTAGATTTGCAAACATTTGGATTAGTTAGATGAACAGAGCTGAAGATATTTGAGCAACACTCTGTAAGGCTCTAAAGAACCAAATAAGGAAGGGAAAAACTCTGAGATTTTTTTTCTAATCTAACAGAGTTCACAATCAAAACTGAGGTTGCAAGTAAAACAGATCTCAACTGATCTCGTCTGAGATGGTCACTGTGACTGAAACCACCTTATTTCTACCTCCTCCTCTTCAAGTAATGTAATATTGATGAACTTGGTACCAAGAGATGTGGATGGTGTAAGTGATAACATTAAAAGAAACCAGTTAGTAATACGTGACTCTGGAGTCAGAGCTACTAACCGAATCGATCAACGAATCAATGCAGCCAGCAAGCACTGCAGCAAACTGAGTTGGTTCTTTAATTCCCCGATCTTCTTTTAGTTGGCAGTGACTTTTCTCTCTTGCTTTCACTGTTTTAATTTTATTTTTTTATTTACAAATTAACACCTCTCATCTAAGTGTGAAGCAAAAAAAAAAAAATACACATAATGCTATAAAAAATCACAAATGACAGTAGCTCACAGATGGGATTAGAGCTGTTGTTACGTGTTGTCTGGAGAAGAAAGCAACATAAGTGAGAGGGTTAGGTGGCACAGCAGCAGGGCTGCCACTGGCTTTGCAACTAATTAAGAGCTGTGAAATGAGGTGATTCTGGAAACACAGACCAAGTACAGGGAAGGATGTGAGTATTGTTCTGAATAATAATAATAATAAAAAAAAAAAAAAAAAAGAAAAAAGTACTTAAAAGCAACTCAGGTAGTTTGTGAAGCTCAGTTCAAGCTGAGAGGCCAGAGGAAAAGTAAGTATATATTAACTACTTATTATAGTTTGAGGGAGATTTCAGAGTGAATTAGGCTGGAGACATCTGTCCTCTTCTGGCTACAAATACACTGCTGAAGAGAATATTGTCCTCAGCTACTTGTTACCGTCTTCCTGTTGGAATTTACGGCATCCACATTACTGGCAGCTGAACGCCTTGCTTAATCACTCCTTGACACCCTGTTTTAATCAACTCACTCCAATAAGACTGATATGAATTAGTGAGTGACCACAAAAGCAGCTCAGACAGCCTATTTAAGACACCACTGTCCTCGGGTAGGAGTGCAATGATGAGGATAATGGGGTATGAATCTATTTAGCCAGCTCAACTCCAGCCAAAAGAGGACACACAAAACTATCGAAACCTGTAATTAAGTTGGGCAAATGACTTGTGTGAATCACAGAAATTTAAAAGGAAAGAAGGGCCTCTGAGTTCTCAGTGTGAGAGAGTTCAAACTGTGGACAAAGCAATATCAGGAGTAGTTTAAGTAGGACATTAAACTAAATATTCAGAGGGGGGTTAAGATACCACTGAAACAGGATGCCTACATCTATAATGATTGCTCTAACCACTTCTGGCACATAGGTAAATACTGCTGCAAATAGTTTATTCTGTATTAACAGTATTCTGATATTATTAGATATTAGTTTATTCTTACTACTTACACTAAAGATACCAAATCTCAGATAAATATTTTTTCCAATGTATTCTCATAATATTTAAGAAGTTATTACTAATTTCAGAAAAATCATATTCCATTTATCCTTATTTTAAATAGCATAACAAAAAAAATATCCTGAAATACTGGGTGATAACTGAAAGTTATTGTATTTCTTCCTGAAGATGGTGAAAACAAAATAGTTTTGCTAGCAGTAGGGTACATTTTAATTAAATCTTGTATAGTACTGAGCAGTTGACCCTATATTTCCTTTATTTTATTCTCGCCTTTCAAGACTTGAAGATTGTAGCTTAAAAATAGATTTCTGATTGTCAGTATATTTTAATTTCTCTTGCTCTGTATTTATTTTCATATTGAATTAGATAGTTGCATGTCAGGCCTGGATTACCTTACATAAAATACTGATAAATATAGGAAGCATTTACTGGTTTCTATTTAAATTTCTAGATGTGTCTAGGAAACTCATTGACAAACTCTATTATTCCTTTCTTCTTGCAACACCTTGATTTGGACATCACATGATGATAACTGTTGCATTTTTTTCCACAGTTTAGGATACATAAATACATCATAGCTCTGGTATACTTACTTTCACCTTATTTTCTTCACATTTTTGTTATACTCTTACTTGGTTCCCATTCTTACACTGTGCTAGTCATTTTTTGTACTGTGTCTACTCTTTATAAAATGAGGAGGACTTTGAAAAATATAAGTAAATTGTCCCTCTATGTAATTGGTAAACTTTCACTGAATGGAAGACTATCTTACTGACTGCTTTGGAAACAACTTAATCAAAATCCTTCCTTGTGTAAATTTTCTGTCTGCAGAAGTTGCGCCATTTTATTTAGAATTACCATCTTAACTGCCATTTCCACAGAATTCTAATATTTTAGTTTTATGAAGAATTTAGTTCTGATACATAGAATTATCAAATCACATCAAGTTGATGTCTTAGGATAAGAGAGAGTATTACCAGAAAATCTTCATGAAAGTTCAGAAATTATATGGTAGAATTGGAAATGACACAAAGAAGGACAAGAAGAAACATAAGACCTATATTATGGCTTTCATATAAGATGAGATGAGCTTCACTAAGTCTCTTCAGATCAGAAAAATAAATGACTGAAAGAGGATAAGGCAATGGTCTATAAAGAATGAATGTTACATAAAAATCTTTAAAATTTCTTACACTATATGAACTAGAAATTAACCAATAAAATGAGCCAGTGTAATTTTGAAATAATTTAAAGGTTTGTTTTTACCCCAAACACACATAAATCTGGAGCATCTTGTTACAAGAAACAATAAAGACCAATATAAATGGATGGAAGAAGGTGTCATTTATTATATTCACTGATGGTTCACATGCAGCTCCTAGCTGTGTCCCTTAATTGACATTTTTTAGAATGTGGGCTGTTGTATAACAGAAATGAACAATTAATACTGTTCCATGTCCTATACTCTTTCATTCATAAATTGTTGATCTCTGTTGTCATGGCCCTTCTTCGGTTCTCAGGAGATTCAGATTGCCCCTCCTTTGAGTTGTTTTTATATAGCTAATGGCCAATGTAGGCCTCTTGTCTGAATGTTAAAAACATCCTTCTCATGTTTCTATATACAGCAACCACCAAAATGTCAAAGATTTGAATTCTAATTTTGTAATCAAAGCTACTTGTTTGGATTTTTTTTCTTTTTTCTTTTTTGTTTTAAATGAACATGTAGCAGCAGTGGCATACATAACAGTTTACTGTGCCTGTGAAGAAAGGCCTTACAGCTCCCTGAATTGCAACAGCCACAGCACTCGGTACAATCATACTGAAGCAATATTTCTCATGAGGAGTCAGACAAGTAAACATTTGCATCAGAGCAAGAAATCTAGAGAATTTGTGCTTTGTTTCAATCTAAGACCTAGAATTTAAAAAAAAAAAACTAAAACTGTTCAACTTTTCTGCAGTGCTAAAGCCAGAAAAAGCAGAGACATGCATGCAGTTCCAATAATGGTGGCAAACTCAACCTTGATACCTGTTTATCTAACAGTCTGGAAGTAACACTGATGCTAATGTAAGCATATAAGCATCCCTCATTACAGCAAATACATGTGTCTGACCTCCTGTGTCTGTCAGTGTTAGTTCACTACTTTACAAGGTTTCATATCAGTAAGGTCACTGAAGCAGATGAACAGATAAAGTGAGCAAGAAAATGCAGGGATATTTTTCTACTTAATGGAAAGCCTATGTACAAGACTACGTCTGGAGAAAAATATGTACTGCAATTTCCTACCAGCTGGAGGTGAAAAAAAAAAAGCTCAGCTTGTCACAGCTAACTATAACTGTTAATTTTATTATTATCATTATTACTTTTTTATTGCAATAGCACCTAGATGATCAATCTGGGAGTTGAGGGCCCCACTGTGGTATGAATTGAACACATAGAACACAAATGCAGCCCCTGCCCCAAATCACTCACCTGGAGAGGTCTACAGAGAATTTAAATGCACATTGGTTTTAAAGTACAGTAGATTTTTGGTGTAGAATTTAACATAAGTAGGTACAAAACATGGTATGTTATGCTAAAATAAAGACCTATACACAATATGCATTTGTATCTTTCTTGCACTACACAGAAGAGTAGTTGTCTATTCTGGTCAGCTACCAATGATTAAATAAGCCCCAGCTCACCAGACCAACATGAGAACAAACAATCTCCATTTTGTAACATGCAGTGCATTATTAGACACTATGTCAGGAAAACTGCATGCATTTGATAAATAATAGGTGTCACTACCAGTCAGTAAAATAACTGTCATTAACAACCTGCTCTCTCTTCAACTAACCTCTTACTAGATTCCACCAGCAAGGCTTGCTGGCATTCACCCTCATTATGAAGGATTTTGTCTTTTTGAAGAAAGATTCCAAATACCCAGATGCCATTTCTCAAAACGCCAGTGGACACTAGTCTTAGCACTTGTTAATAGGGTCTGCCCCTATGAGGCCGTATTCCTTCAGTGAATTAATGGAACAGTTTCTATAATTCAAGAAAAACTCTTAGTAAAATTATAGTTTTGGTTATAGAACTTACTGGATCTCAGTATCTCAGTTCTATAGTACGAACCCAGGGAAAAGCAGATCCAAAATCATCAGTGTGCTCCCCTAGTGCTGGGTAGGTAGAGACATAATACGGTCTCTCACCTGAATAAAGAACAGCTTCGGAGATGCCTTGACTGATTCGTAGTTGTATATGACCACTATGACACCTGCAAATCTGCTTAAACACCATGTTCCCGGTCTAAGTCCCTTACTGTAGGCTGTGTAAATAATGCAGTGTTTGCAATGGAGCATAGCGTGCGCTATGTTAAGAAATTTAATGGTAAATTATTTATTACATGCAGGCTATTATAAAGCAGACTAAGGTATTACTAAAATCCTACCTCAAAAAAATGAGTATTAGATGCTTCAGAGAACTAATCACAGAACACTCAGATTTATAAAAATCTGTTTCTCCAGTCAAAAAATTCTTTTTAACAATGACTTTCATGTTAATTACATCCTGTTTAAAACTGTATAGTGCAGCTCATATGTATTGCTGCAAGGTTTGCTGTGACTGCCACTATAGTTTTTGACTTATTTTTCACTGCAGAGTCTTGCAGCATGCTCAACTTATAACAAGGTCTCCTCCCCTAGGTGTTCACCCAAACATTGCCATTCATTGATATTTCTGACAGTGACACTACTAAGAAAGTTACTTTTTATTAAAGTGCAGGAGTTGAACAGTGGAACAACTGACAAAGTAATATTTTGTACAAGTGAAATTAACTATTTTAAGGTTTTAATTTTCAGCTCTCACAGAGATATTAAACTGATATATGAAGACAATCTGTATCACTGTGATTTAGGTTATTACAGTAACACGCACTGTAGCTGTAAAACTCCAAAGGTCTCAGGGTGTTGTCATGATAAAGACTGAAAATACGGTATATATGAAAGGAAACAGGAAAACTTAAAGAATAGTTGCAAAAATGTTAGCTGTAAAATGCCAACATCTCCCAGCTGATTTGACAATTACCATTGGCATTTTAAACTTTGTAACTTGCAGAACTTAAATTAGTGAACGATATAGATAAAGATGCCTCCCAGGACAGTAATGCAAAAGGTAAACACTGTTAGCATTCAACCTTCATCTGTTGCAAAGCATCAGACTTTTCTATAAGACACTGGGAAACCAACAGCTCTTGTAAAAAGCTAACTAAATTGCATTCTATTGGCTCCTATCTTTTGCTCATGTAAAAGGCTGAGCTGCTTTTACAGATAATGCATTTATAAATCAATGTAACAAAATGGCTATGCTGACAGCATTGCAGCAGACTATTTGAATAGCACCGTATCCAGGCAACACTAATGTCTAAATCAGAAAGACCACGTGAGAAATTTGTTTACCTTCAAGAGGAAGACACACTGAAGTGTCCAAAGTTGTCATAAGAACAGCATAAAATAGAATAGCATTAGATTACCTTCAGTAAAAAAAAAGTTCAAATCTACTAGTATTTATTTAGTGAAAAAAGATTTATGATTATTTAAAAAGTGGTATGAGATATGATATATCCTACAATTAAAACATTTTAGTTGTTGTACTATATAATTTACAAACAAGAACAGATGGATTTTCAAATACCAGTTTATTAGACTGTTTTTCTTCCCTTCATTGACACATCTGTGATCACTGCATCAAAAAAAGAGGGAAGTTTTAATACAAATCGATCCTAACGATAGACCATCTTTAGCACATTGATAGTATTGAAGTAATACAAAGTCACAGTACAGGGAAAAAAACAACATAACATCTGTGCATTTATTATGTGTACTCAATCGCTTTAACTTTGTACTTGCCTTCATTGCCTTTTTGAGTTTGACAAAGTGAGAACTGAAAAAAGTTCTCTCTTTCCCCCAAGAAAAACATAGTCCCAGGAGAACTAGCTCTCTGGATCAACAAAGCTTTTACTAGGGTATAAAAAAGGTTTATGACAGAAGTTTGGCATCTGGACTCTCACCTAAGGAGCTGAAGGGAAAGAATTTGCTCTGTATTATAAAAACACATCTAGAGTAACTGCTAAAATTCATATTCAAGAGCTTGTATGTCCACATACATGTTACAATTTAGGTGTTATTTCTCTAGCAGATTGTAAATAAAGCTTCATAAAATACTTTATAAAGGCGTCTTCCCCTGCATCGGTATTCGTTTGAGATTGTAGCAGGAAAATTTCAATACTAAAATAAAAATAGCTAGCAATAAACTCTCTCCAATTCATGTATTTATTGCAAACTTATTTGTACTTTTACAGAATTTTCAGATATACCAACAATAATATTTATACCCATAGTGGCTGTCCTATATAATATCCTTTTGTATATGTATGGTTGTAAAATGAGATGTTCAGATTAATTACAGAAAGTCCAGGTGTTTCTGTTTCATCCTTTGGTTTTGTGGATTTTTTTAAAATATTTTTTTTTGGAGGGGTAGGGGAAGGGCAGGGGGAAGTTCCTTAGTCACTGATAAACATCAAGTGTTAAGGTAGTAACAGCTTTAGTGATAAAATACCCAACTGCACACTCAGACTAGAATGCAGCTTTTATGGTTACTGTTCCACTTAAAATTTACTATACTGTGCTTTAAAGGTATATTTTGGAAAATGTATGTCTAAGCATTAGCTATGGTTATTTCTGATGCACATCAAATATTTAATAGATGCTTAAACTGCATCCTGCAGATGAAGTACCAGTAATACATCTGAGAGCAAGAAATCATTCGGTCAGCAATCAAACAACAAATATGGGCATCTCCTCAAAGATATTCTGTTGAAGGTATAAGTACATATAATCAAACAATACTTCTAAGATTTCTATCTTTTTTTTTAAATATTTACTTCTGAAGTAATATGCTGTTATAACATTTTTAGAAGCAACGTCTATGGCAATGTACATTCTCAAGGTCTTCCACTATGTATTACAGAAAACTTTATTTTATGGTTAGACCAGGCACAGCTATACCTTTCTTTTAGAAAACAATATTTTCTTAAAAATTTCATTTTAGATTTTATAAATACTGAATTTCCATTTTTAGCAAGTCACCAAAAAATAAGATATTTGTAAAATCTGGAAGCAGAGCTATTCCGTATTCCTCTTTAATGTTAGACATGGCTCTTCTAGTCCTTACTTAATTTTGCTACAGCCAAACACTGCAGTTCTATTTCAGTCAATGCTCCTGATGGAAACCTCTGTGGTTTGCTACTGCAGAAAACTGTATTTTCTCCTTTAGAAATGTCGAGTATTACAGGAAAAGACAGTAAGCAGAGGAGTTCCCTGTTTAGCACCTTACAGGAAGAGCTGGAATGCTGACAGAATCCTTGCTTATTTGTCTGTTAATGCATCACTCCCATAAATTACACACTTAATGCAAACGGCAGCTTTATCACTTGGATCAGTGTAAAAGGAATTAGTACATGAGACGTACTCTCTCAACTTTTAACATAAGGCAGCAAGAGACCTCTGCTTTTGACAGTGCCATGTGTGAGGAGCTCACGTTCATGAAAAGGTAGTAGCTTAAATTCTATGCCCTTTTCATAGCTTCCCTTTCTAATCTCTATTTTCTCAGTGGGTCCTCATGCATAAAGAGAATTCAGAAATCATAGATTAAAACCACAAAAATAGCACTGGCAGACTGTTCTAATGGAGCAACTGGTTTGACTCTGCCACGGACTGACTGCAGTCTTCACTAGTAGCCCATACTCAAGAGTTCCTCTTTGTGACTGAGCTTTCCAGTGTGTGACATTTCTCTACCATGCTGAGCACTGTGAGGCTTTGCAAAGCATTTGGGGATCACTGATTAAGAGGCACTAAAGGAGTGTTTTTCTCATCCTCTTCACACTCATCTTTTTTCTCCCTAAACGAGCTTGTTTTTACCACTTCAACTCTCACTCAGTAAAATACAGTTTGCCCTTCTCCTCCCTGATTAAGAACTTTTAAAAGGATCTGAGACACACAGAGAATCAGTCACAAGACAGAACTAGCTTATAGCATTTGGCTGAAGGGATGAGAAATTAGTGATAAAATACTGCACATAGTGCTCTGCTGATATTAAAAAAACCCCACAAATGTACTTTGTTTTTGTTCAGCTGAAAGAAAGGAGCTGGCTTTCTTCTGTGATATTATTCTGTGATGCCTTAAGCATCATTGAATACAAAAATCTGCTAAGAACAACCCACCTGTACCCACTCTGTATGTATCACTTCATTATTTACATGCTTTTTCATCTCTTCTGCTCAAAACGATTCAGTCAAGGACTTGCTAATGAAAAAAATTAATTGGGAGGAAACAAGAAAAAGGATGCAAGTAATGAAACACCTGAAAGAGTCTAAATGAGTGGAAGTTTCATTCTGAAGTGTCTTCCCCCCCAAAAGACTACGACAATCCTCTGATGTCAAATTTCAAGAGGAGAATGAAATACGTAACTCATTTACAGGTCATTCTTTGTAAATGAACAATTAGAAATTAATATAGTACTAAAAATTAAGTGTAGTATAGTACAATTGAAAGCCATACATGGAAGACCAAGCTAATTCGGAACAAACACTATTTGTATAGTGTTACACTCTGGTGCTAGCAGAATCCTAGAGAGTGAATTTTAGCCGTAGCCAAGTGCAAAATTTCCTGTGATGACAAAAGCTGGGCATCAGAATTATAATCTAGGAATCCTGAGAGACTGAATGGCAGAACAAATAATGGGTGCAGGAAGAACATGGAGAAGAAACGATATGGAACTAGACATTTTGCATATGTTTTGAGGGATACCTTCAGGGGCAGTATCTCTGAACAGTCCATCCAATAAGGCGTTTAAGAAATATGGAATCCCCTTAAATTTTTACAAAAAATCATATATAAAAGACAAAGCTGGAATGAACTGAGCACAGTTCAGCAGATATCTCCCTAATTAATACTATTGTGGCTCAGCAAATAAACAAAATTAAAATCCTTGGCTTTTAAACTAAACCATTCAGAAAGGGCAGGTAGACAGCTTTGTGTAACACTGCCAAAGTCACTGTTATAACATAGCAATGTCTAATGCCCATATTTTACAAGATCATGTGCCAAAGACAGTAAAAATATATATATTCACGTCAGAAAACTTCTCAATAGCGATGGATTTACACAGGTCATCATGTTGAACTTGCACTGAGATCAAAGGTGATTTGCTTACACAGATTCAATTATTTCCCTTCACAGAGAATAGTTATATGCTACTGAAGACTTTCCCAATCAGCAGTGAAAATTCACAAGGTCTACTAGTGGTTATTGTTCGTATAAGAAACAAAGAAAGTAATTAATTAGAAGCGTAAATCACCAAGCTGGATCACCTAACTCCTGCTGTCTTGGTTTCTATATGGTGATTTTTTTTAGTATATATGTGCTAGTTCAGACTAAACACCATTACATTTCAGATCTTGAGGATAATGCTGAGTGTGCTTGGCTTACACTGTCTTCTGTGGGAACCATGAATACTTAGTATCCTTAAGAAAAGATTAGTGCTTTGCAAGACTGGGACCTTGATTAAAGAGTTATCTACGTTACTTTTCCCTATACTGTCTTCCTATCTGATACAGTGGAATGAAAAACCAACCTTGGCCCTCTACCTCATGAAAATTCTAAGAGCAAAAGTTCTTTTACAGGACTTTGAGAGATAAACAGCCAATTTTTCTTTTTTGAAAACACTGCCAGGAAGTGCTGTCATACAGCATTTCAGAAATGGTCTATAACTCAAGGGCAGGCAGGGGGAAGCCATTAGAGATTGGAAAAAAGTGAGTCAAAACAGATGAGAGAAATACGTGTTTCAGCAGAAGATTTAGAAACGGAAGAAGGCTGAAAACTTCTAAAGCTATTATCTAAAAAAAAAAGTTTAAATTGTTCAAAAAGGTTCCTCAACACAGTGACGCATGAATTAAGCATCAGATTCATCAAGTCCAACATTTTTGTACGAGTAAGATTTCATAGTGATGCTTAAGTTTTCATATATTTTTTACTACTTTAAGCTATTAACTGATGTTTAGAACCAAGATGTGCAGTAACACACTCTATAACAACAATTGATACACTAGAGCATAATAATTCAATTGTGTTTTTTAATTAAAAATAAATGTGGAGAGTTTCCGTGGGAAAAAAAATGAAAAATAAAGATTACTTTCCCATACCCTACTTCAGACAGTCCAAAGAAGCTGAAAATACCCTGCAATGTGAAATAATTTCTCTGGTTGTGGCTGGGAGAATGAAAACTTTTCTCCATGTGCTTACAGATAATGAAGGATAAAGTGTCTGAAGAGCCCTGAATGGAGAGATGCAGTGGTGAGAGAAATGAGGATAAAGTTAATTGACAGGAGGAGTTACTTAGGAAGGTAAGGAAAATTGTTGAGTGACCTTGTACTGGAATGTGGGCTAGATGACAGCAACACAGTTTACAGGGCAACCTGTCTGCAAAACTTGTTTTCAACTGAAAGCAATGAATCCACAATGGAACACGATACGCTTCTGGAGTCCAGATTTCAGAAGACATCAGTGTTTGCTATTATGTCAAGTTCCTTAGTATTAGCTTGTACCCTTCTAGCACTTCTTTTATCCTTCTGTACACACTTGATTCTCAGGCAGCTAGCATGTACACAGACCGTAAGGGCAACTATTTACAGAAATAATACTTTCGTTGACAACACTGGCAGCAGCAGAAAAAATACTAATGAACCTGTATCTCTTCTAAGCACCACTGAGCATATGGTTGGCCTTTGTCATCAGTCCAGTATCTTGCAGCAATACCCATCAAATTATTCTGCCTTCATTCCAATGGAAGGAGAATGTTATGATGAGGTGTATGTTTCTCAATAATACATTGGGATGGAAAAAAGAATTGCTTCTTGGTATCTCAAAGGATAAGAACTCATATATCTTATAAGCATTGCTGACGCTAATTGAGCCAATAGCCTTACCTACAAAAATCTCGTAACACATCCTGTCTAAATGAGAGCTGACCCAGATTAACAAAAAAATCAGATTTTGAATGTATTTTTAACTGGAGCACATTGTTGTTCCTTCTTGGTTTAACTAAATAGATTTTTTTAAAAACTGTCTTCTGAATACTTTAGAAATTCCTAAGAACTTGTAAAGTTTCTGTAAACACCAGCTCTCAATATGGCAGACATCTTATACTGCAAGAGTAATTTATGAACTAATGGATGAAGTAGAAATAAGAGGACACATGGAACTAATCCTTTTATGCTTCCTCCGTTAGTGAGATTAATCAAACACATAAACTATATTGCTCCTAACAAGCCTATGCTCAAATAGAATGTGCATGAAGTGGCTACCATCCTGTAAGTGCGTTATTTTAAAGAAATGAAAAATAAAAATGTATTTTTCTTCCTTCCATATTTGCTTTCACTCATGTGGACTAAAAGATTATTAAAAGAGCAGCACTGATTCCACACTTCTGCAAAATTTTTTGGATATAGCAGACATGACTCCTGTCTCCCCCATCTATTTTAGCTTTTCTTCTATGATCTCTATGATCTAGTTTTAGCCTGAGAGCCTATTTTTGGTTTAGCAATATGAAAGTCAAGTTACTTTTTTCTCCATTTTTATGTATCATAGGAACACAAAGAAACATGGTTTTTTCTCCGACTCAACTTTTTTCAATTTTTTTTAATGGGACTATGCTATTACTTAAAGGAGGTTTTAAAATGCCATTTGAACATCTCCTACAGTTCAGTGCTGGAAACAAAAACATAATTTCCACACGTGGGCATTCAGGAGCTTTTAAAATTTCTAAGCTTCATCTTTAAAAACTGTACACGTCACTACGTCTACATTTTTGCAAAACAGGTATTTCCCAATGGTATTTGGAATTCAGAAGTCCATTAGTCTTGAGTCTACAGATGAAAGCAATTGTGAAGGTTAGGTTTTGGGCATGAGAACCTTTCCTCAGAGAACTGTCTATCTTTTCAACTTACTTCTTTGGGTGCAGAACACAAGTGGGACCGGGGTAGAAAATGTTTAGTGTACACTTTGCAGCCTCCCCAAGGTGCCACAGTATGCCATTAGGTTAACTTAAGTGGTTTCCCTGGGGCTATGAAACACCATTTTTAGATTCTAAAATTGACTAGTGCGGTAGCTTAAAACATTGTAAGTTGAAATATTCAATGATAAATGTTCACTAAATTGCTATCATTATGTAAAAGATATTACCCTTAATAGTCTGATGGTATACAATAAAGAGTTCAGAAATATCCTGCAATTAGGAGCTTAATTTCAGATTCTCATTACACTGTAAGGCTTTTCTTCAAACTTAGTTTTGAATAGAATAGTTTCTTCAGAAAGTGTCATTCCAAAAAAATAAACTTCTTTAACATCCAGAATCTGAAGATCATATTTCAAAGTAATTAAATAGTTTTATTTTCCATTCAGTTAAGCAGAAAGTAACATGACGGAGTAACACCATTATTGTGAGATGCAATTACGGTATCTTTTCTAGTTGTGACAGGCCAATGTAAATGTAATCACATACCAATTAGCAAGTAATTATTCTGTTACTACCTAGATTCATGCCTTGAGTTAGTAAGTACCCTGAACCTACTTTCCTAAACATAAGTCTAATTATTTAATTTTATTAGATATCTATATACCAAAGAAAATAACAGAAAATTTTCATACACAAAGATATACACATCCACTACATTACCACACTGTGACGGTTACACATCTTAAATGGTCAGAAAAATTTGCTAATAGTAATGATTAATATTAAATATTAATATTTGCTCTTCTTATGAAGATGGCATGAATCTGATGTATTAACTATTTAAAATGTTGAACTATCTGTTGAAAGATTCTGTGGGCTTCATTCTTTACTCACTAAGAGTAACTCAGAAGAGCCTTATTAAAATGGAGAGAGGAATCAAGCTGAGAAGAAGCAGGTCCCTCCATCAGCATTGTGACCTGTATTTATTATGTCAACTTTAATCTTTGTGTTTCATGTAGTTCAGAAGATACCTTCAGCACACTGGACATTTTCTTTTGAGTGTACTAACAACTATTTTATCTCACTCAGTCTAATAAAAGCACTAACCAAAACCATTTTCCAGGTTATAGGTGTAAACTGAAAGTTGAAATATTAAAGCTTACAATAAAATGCAAAGGAAAAAAATGTATGGCTTAAGGGAAACCAAATTCAACTTATTGTCTGTCTGCTATTAAAGATGAGTGATGGTCCAATCTTCCACTTCTTTTCCAGCTAGCTTTGGGTCATTTTGAAAATGATCTTCACTGCTGTAACTATGACCACAAGTTTAAAATCTTAATCAAGATCTATATAAAAACATTCCAGGTCACCTTCCTTGCTCCTAAGAGATATTTTTCTTTGTTTGCAGTGTTATGGCTTTGGGAGGTGCTTCTTCTCACATATTTACTTCAATTTATTCCACTCTCCAACAAATAACTGTCTGGATCTGGGCAACTCTGGCATTTTTCTTAATTAAAAATTAAAGGTACATCATAGCTTCATCTCTTTTCTATGTCATAGCATGTATTTTACTTTTTTTTTTTTTTACTTCTCTGTCAAGTTCAGAACATATGTTGCAGCTAATTACACAGTGCAAATCAACATCAATCTAGAAGTTGGATTCCCAGTCTTCAGTATTTGTACAAGTGACAAAAAATGCACTTGGCATCAAAAGTGTTCAAAAAAAGTACCTCCAGTCTTGAAATGAGTCTATAAGACAGTTATCCACAATACTGGGAAGAATTGCAACAAACGCTGGAATGCCTATGTCCAGAAACTGATGGTTTCACCCTGGAATCATTAACAGTTGTGGGTGGGGAATGGGACACTTTGGTAGAAAAACTGTAACATTTAAGGCCTATGCAGGAGCTCTAATACATATTTCAGGGGGCAATGCCTTCTGTCACACCCCTTCCTAGTATGCCCTGTCAGATGCAGTCCTGCTTTACAGTAAATTCAGAAGTACCCATCTTTGCAATGAAACTTCAGGATTTTCTAAAACTAGTCTGTGTAAATATAATAAAATATATAATAAAATATAATAAAGTCGTAAAAAATTATTATTGTTGACAGAAAACGCCAGTCCACGCAAATGTAAAAATAACAAATATACAACAGATTAAAACATCTATGTCTAGAATAGCAGAAGAAAATCTATGGACTGAAACAGTGAATTACATTATTTTTTGCCACTTTATTCCATGTAGCTCAAGTCTTGTGGACAAACTGCCTATTATTGTCTAGAGCACCTTGGATCTGGGACTGGAGCTTATCTTTCAGTTTCATTTCATCTGAATGAAGCCCAGGTCATGCTCTGCAATGTGAATCAAAGTGTAGTAAACAGGCACAGTCACGACATTTGACTCAAAATTAAACTCCTGATATAAAATAATGACAACTACTGTAAATGGCCCAATAGACCCTACTGTGTTCTCTTAAAACAAAATGTTACTTGAAAACAATAATGAAGTCTTTCCACAGATTTCATGGAGTTAGGATAGCTGTGAATGTTTATTACAATTCCACACTGAACATTTTATTTAAATGGATGTTTTAGATTTGACTTGAAACATTTGAAGAACATCCCACACTTCCAAGCCAGATCAAGAAAGTATTTATCCTTCACAAATTTGAATGTTCTTAAAATACATGTCATTCATAAAAATAAAAATTCAGATGATATCTCCAATTTTTAACAACACTTTGATATTTCAAGTTTATAAAACTCTTTAGTCTTTCTACTTTTCCTCCCCCAACAAGTCACAGTATGCTGAAATACAGTATTTTGCCTTTATGGCAATGACTGAATTCATATTTACTACATTTATCCTCTCCATTTACTATATTCATCTGGCCCTGGCCCTTCTCATCTATTTGGTGTTTGACATCAAGTTTTAAAACTGTTTTATTTAAATTGTGAAATTAAATTTGTTTGTGCCTGCCATAACAAAAAGTAGCAACATTCCCACACCTGTAGACATCCTTCAACACAAATGGCCTCAAGTTTAAAATCAGAAGAAAAGGGTTAGTCAATGCTGCTAATTAATTTTACAGACTTCTTAGATTTTTGGGGTGACAACAGTACGTTAGTTTGAATCTAGGTCATCAAGCATCTGATCAAGGACAGCTGAATTCGATTTTTCTGCAGTTCAAATGCAGTTTTCATATTTGTTTCCTAAAAATCTTGATTTATTTTCTCATCACCAGTTTCACTTTTTCATTTGCCATGACATTCAGATGTGACAGCCTAAAGACTGGCCTGTAAAATTTCTGCTGGATGATTTCTTTCTAAAATCTAATTTAACTTATTTTAATGGAAGTTTTACAGAAACCATATCTTATTGCTCCAACATAAGTAAATCTTTCTGTGATATGCGAAACTTGCTATGATTTCATTCTTCATTGTTCTCGCTTGGATTTGCTTACAGTGAATCACTGAAGAATTCACCATCTAATTTTTTATTATTAATCAGCCAATAACATACAATGACAGTTAATTCAAAGTAAGTCACAAAATGGTCAGATGAGCTTAGATTCATGAATTCAAGCCCAAATGCATCATCTAGCCCTGGCTAAAGTAATTTCTCCAGCCACCAACCATTTATCAAACTTGGATATGTGAGTAAATAGAATAGAGAGCTGAAGAGATTTTACAAAACCCAGTCACTCTCAGGCAGTTTCTGCATCTTGAATAAATACATCAGGAAACAAAAAGAGCAAGAGAACAGTATCTATTTATTATATGACTTAATGTAAGAAAGAGAAACCGTGCATGTGATACAGCTGTACAGAAACCACCCTCACAGAAGTCTAAAGAAGATGGGGAAGAGGTAAGGGACATTCTAATTCAGACTCTCAGAGCTTCAAACAACTTGGCCTGTTCCAGTATGTGGAATGTGTTACACTATTATACTACTACTATTTAGAATATATTCCAAGTTATATTGTATAGTTATTCTGCAAGACCAATCTTTGAGGAACTGGACTAGAGAGGTTGCTCAATAACAAATCCCAGCCCACCTGAACTTCTCATTAATCAAAGCTACTGTTCATCGTATGACAATTAGGAGACAGTTACATTAAACAACATCAACAGCCTTACTGTCAGACATAAGGAATGCACTTGAAAATACAGTGCATTAATTACAAATGTATGTGATTTAAAACATTAACACACATTGAACTATATACATCCTTTCTTGTTTAGAGCTTAAGTGATGTTGTCTGCCACACTACCCAGCTGTCCCATCCCATTTCATAATTTTCAAATCAGAATTAATATTAGAAGATTTATGTCCTTCCCTATCATTGTCTTTCCTAAGCAAAGAAGTAATAACTTCAAAGGCTCTCACCCTCTCTCCATTTTATTGGCAGTAGAAGTTACTAATGATTAGACCACTAATACGATGCCCCGCTTGTGGTTGTCAAAATAAGAAATTCCGCAGTGCCAGATGTCCCTGCCCCACAAAAGTTGCAGTCCTAGTCTTGATGGTTAAAGATTCTGAATGTTATAATTTTATTACACATATCTTGTTTTTGTACAAGCTTTCATGATTTTGGCTGGGGTATTTTTGTCATTCCTCTAATTATTTAGCTCCTCTTGTAGCCAGAACCATTCACCATGGCCTCACCATAGTATCTATGATTTTGTGACAAAAGATACATTGGTGTTGCTTTGGTGTTTTGTTTTCCTTTGAGGACTTCACCTACTACATCACAAACCACAAGTAGCAAGAAAACTTCTACATAGAACAATAGGAAACAAATAGAATAGCTCTCAGGACAAGTTCTAAACTACTATTAATACTTCTTAGATAATTTTAGGCATTTATTAAATATATATAATTCTTTCCAAATTTTGGCAGAAAGCACATCTTTAATGAACAAACAGCTATAAAGCCCTTCTTTGGTAATTTGCCTTACACAAACAGCTAAAATATTAACCAATATGAACTAAAAAAAAAAAATAAAATGAAAGTTGAAAGTAATAACTTTATTTACTGTATGAACTTCATGTATATTTGAAATTGCATTCATTCTTTGAAACTGAAGGAATTTTTGCTAGTAAATTCTATCAGAAACAAGACAAGCAATATTAAATAGTATAGCAGAGTTTGATTCATCATGTTAGTTCTCAGTTTTAGTAGTTCTGTAAAATAAGGTTATCTCCCTAAGCTGCAGAGACAGAAAACGCTTTCTATACAATATCAGACAGACTGGACATGCCGTTACAAAAATTAACTACTCCTATAGCAAATATTTTCATACATATTTAAATAGCACTAATAATATAACAGTCAAGATTCAGGCTTGACTGATGCTGCTTCAAACTGATTAGGGTAAAAGTCTTTGGAACAGTTAATATTCAGACTACTTTTTCTACTCACTAAGTAGACGCTATCTAAAAAAGCTGTCAAAAAAAAAAAATCAACATTTCAGTTGTTCTAAAGGGATCTTACTTTAAACAAGAGCAAAGCTTAATCCATTTCCATATGATTTTTATGAAAGACCATGAATGCTGAATGATTTTAGAAGATGACAGGAGAATTAATCTCCTAAATCTTTACTTGTTCCTCCTTGAAAAAGTAGTATAGAAGTATTACATTTGAATACTCCTATTTTTTATATTATCTATGAAAGAATTCAGCCACATGCAGGACTACTTTCAAAGTCAAAAAGCGCAATTATTTTCAAAGTTGCCCTTGCATTCAGACTATTCATCCCCACTCTTTTCCAATAAAATTTCATAAGCTTTGCATAGTTAAAAATATGCCATTTTTAGTTTGCCTTTCCTCACAACACTGTTAAAGTCATAACAAGCACATTGTCACTAGGCAGTATGGCTTGTGCCTGTCCAGTAAAGAATACTTGCAAATATTTAGAAACTCAGGAATTGCAAAAAGAAGTACATAAATCTTAGTCAAAGCCAAGGATGTGCAAATTATGACTTTAAAATGTTGCAAAGTCCTTTTGAGTTTCTAATTTTTCTTTCTCCAAACTAAACTTGCATTTTTATTTTTTTTTTCTGAAAGACTTCAATGAAATAACAAAACCCACATACATCCTGTATGTCATTAAGCTTCCTGCCCTCTGTGGAGACTGGGATTAGGAGTTTACTACATTTATTACAAACTTGGAAAAAATATTTTTATAATACCTTATTTGGAAAAAACAAACAAACAAACAAACAAACAAAACCCCACAAACAGTCCAGACCACATTTCATGTTAGTGTAATCACTTGAGTGCTGAAATGGAAAAAAATTCATGAGAGGACCTATTTCACTGGAATTTAGGCAAGTGTTTATGACCTACTTTCAGGACTGGACAGGGTTAGACTTCCATGAAGAGTGGGATATAAAATGTGTAATGCAATCTGAGACACCTTCTAAAAATAGGCTGAAACATGTGCATCAGCCTAGTATGGGAATTCAGAAACTTAAACCACAGATTTCAACAGGGACACAAAGAAAATGGAAAAATGCATCAAGCTTAATGATTAGAGATAAATTGACAGACTAGAGACACACAAATTGAGTATACTGGAATGAAATCTTTCCAGTGATGACTCATGTCAGCTTTAGGTTCATAGATTGTGGGATGCCATTTAATTTTCTGCATCTGTAGAAAGAACTTACACAGTAGAGTCATAACTCACTGGATGCTTATTATATCTTCTTTTAATCTCACTCATCTAAATATATATACCTTTTTCTTTGAAACTTTACAACCTAAAAGTTTTAAAATATTTTTAAAAAGCAAGGATTTGTGTTTACCTAAAAGTCACAGAGGAAAACATAAAAGATACCAAAACAAATGACTGTGTGAATTGTGAGTTTCCACATTTTTTATCTAGCTAAAAGCAATCAAAATCTTCAACATGACTATCATTGCTCTCGTGTTAATGACACCTTGACAAGTCAGGAGGAAAATGAAAAACATTGATTTCTGAAGGACTTTTTTGAATCTGCAGCCAAATAGCACTCGAATAAATTAGCTTCTAATATTTTAATAAAGTGAAATAGTTTGTGATTTTTCCTCAATAGCTTATGACTCATCTCATATAAGAGCACAATAGCACAGCAGATTAATGAACAGCTACTTCTCAATATGTTGCTTTACTCTGGTTTTATTCCCTGAAAAAATGCTTAGGTGGTACAGTTTACTAAGTGCAAAGCATGCTTAAAGCAGAAATAACCCATTTATATCACATTTAACATGCTTAAAACACAACTCTTTAGCTGAAAATTTGGCATCCTAAAATGAAACTAGCATCATTGTAGATCACTGAATTTCTTTTGTTTGGTCACACCATCAATCATTCATATTTTAAAGTTTCAAACTCAAAAGATAAGGGGACCAATGTCGCAATTATAACCGCTACAAAACAAACTAAGTCACAACAGGAATAAATTTTACATTTAAAAAATATTTAGAGCTAAGACATTATAGATTGGAAAAAAGACAAATAAAATAGTTATACAAAAACGCTACTTTACTTCACAAGCCTTTAGAAGCAGTAAATGTCTTTTGAAATGAAATATTACTCTGAAAGAAAAAACACAAAAACTCCTGTAGACAGATTCTGGGTTTCTTACAGGTGATTTTTCAGATTTTTTAGCTTTGTTAGATTTCCAGTAACTTTTGTCAGTTTAAAGCATTGTACTGTAACTCTAGTGCACATAAGTATTAGAGAATGAAAAACACTTAGAAAATGTCTTTACATCTGAAGATCTTTGATTTTTAATAAACTATAATTATTTCCTGTATGAAAAAAAAAAAGAAAAAATAAACCCTTCTTGTGTTGACAAAAACCTCAGAAACATACCACAATGTCTGTTTCTCTCTCTCACATATAATGATGATGACAAAAGGAGGACTTAAAGGTAACTTATCCTTTGCACAACCAGCAAAACATTACAAAGAATGTTTCTGATAAGGAACTATTTAGGAAATCACCTGTTCAAAAAAGGAGACAGACCTGCAGAAGTCATATGCAAATTCACCCTCCTTGTGCTCAAGAGTTCATTATTTATTGGGAACTAGGGCTTCTTTTTATATAATAGGAATAAGAAGTTAATTAGGAGATTAAAATCTTAATCTCTATGGCAAAACAAGCACCTTCAAGACATCAAACAAAACAGTTTACTATTTAGCCACCATGAAAAAACCTTCCTTTCTTCCAAAATCACCTAAATACTATCTCATAAACTTGCTATTATCATTCTTGACCTCATGCTACAGTCTTGGGTTCATGGACACATGGTTTTGTTGAATTCATTTTCTATTAGGCTTCCCAGTACAATGTTTTAACCATGTATGATTATATAGCACTCAGAGTGAAGAAAATTACCAGTAATTTAGCAAGAAATTCTACAATGAAGGCTGCAAGAATGTACACTTCAGTTTAAACAGGTATTCACAGAACCTATCTGTTTGTACTAGTTGTAAGCACTGTTTAAAGCCACCATAGCCCAATGCATCATCCAAATAAATATCATTTTGTATATTTGTCGCTCTCTCACTTTCCAGTGAATTTAAATCAGCTTGCAAAAATCTTTCTATTGCCACTGCATACATAACCCCACCATTCATTTAATTATACATACAGCAGCAGGAAAGTAAACCAAAGAATACGTTAGTACTGTGATGAAACACTATGTGTGAAATAGAAAAAAAATATAAATAAATTTAACAAACTGTTAAGTGTTTTGTTCTTGATTCACTGATTTTCTCCCAAACAGGGGGCAAAAAAGTAATCCTCCTTCGGTGTATTTAAAGATTTTGTTAATTGCTTATAGATCATCTTCAAAGAAAACGGAACTAAATCAATGATGGATGACCAGTGATCATCAGTTGTATATACGGGAATTGCAACCAGACCTTATATGCCAGCTTCCATTTTAATTGCCATCCCATTTTCTACTCCTTCAGTACTACTTACATCTAACATTTATTTCAGCTAGTCTACTAGAACTTTCTGAGTTACCATATAGAACAAATTCATATTACTTTGGACTGAAATCCACTTTTTGCTACACCTTTTTTTTTTTTTAATTCAGAACATGGCTACTTTTTATGGAATAGACAAAACCCAGTGCCACAAGTTTTCTACAACCTACTGCTTGTCAGCCCTGTTGATTATGATACACAGAGGGTGTTAAGGGTCAGGTCGCAGCTGAATTAAGACATCAAGGGGCTTGTTTCATCCACCTGCACTTCCTTGTTTCTTCTAAACATTTTTGAAGAGTCACTAGTAGACCAAAGATCTAACAACTATATGGTTCAACCCAGATAAAAATCTGACCTTTCGCTGTTCACCATCCTTCAAAAAGCACAAGAGTAATGAAAAAACAAAACCCACATCCTTGACTATAGGACAGAACAGAAAGTATGGGTTACAATGTGAAGTTAATAGATGAATCTGAACAGCCAAAGTAAAAGGTTGCAGACAGAACCACACATCTGGTAGAACAATATAACTTACCTCTGGCCATGCAAGAATACTGTAGAAAAAAGTAAACAGGTATAGTTTTGACAGTTGATGCAAGTGATCAATTCCAACTAATTCCATCTTTCAAACTCACCATCTTTCTGGACTTATAAGCTGCAGGGCAGGTGCATATCATGGCATGTCTCTAGAAACGTCTCCAGAGATCTCATGAGAAAGAAAGAAGGCTCCCTTCACAGCATGCACCCATGTTTTCTTCCTGTGGAAACCACAGCACATGGGTAGATGGAAAACACTCATGTCTTGTCTACATATGGCCACGATATTCACCGCTTAAATTTTAGATATAGCCTGCACATTTCAGTACAGTATTATGTTGTAGCAAGTTTGCATGTTGTCTTACACCTTAATTAAGCAAATAGAAGTTCTGGAACTTCTGGAACATACAGCATAGCTTTGTTACTCTGCATGTTTTCAGTTCATACGTCATTCTGTTTTCAACAATATTTACATTATTTCTACTACTAATCTGAATGTGAACAGAAACAAGCCCCTCTGTGATTTCAGATCTTTGTTCCCAGCATAATACACAATGACACATAAAACAGGATTATTGTTCTGCATTTTAGTAATCTAAAGTCAAATTCCAAAAGAGGGACAGAAACTGTGATGATAAACTTCCATAGCACTCTACTCATATAGTAGGCTTCTCAAAGACAGTTATTACAGGGAAACCCTTTTTTTTCCTCCCCAGCTCTGAAGTCTGAGAAATTAATTTACAAAGTTACACACCACCTGGTACAGCACACCCACCATCCTTAAGTGTATTTTACAAGTCATCTGCAAGCACAGATTTACCACACCTCTTCCCATTACTTTCTACCTACACTCTGTTTCCTCGCTGGCACCATCTGAGTGACGAGCACAGAGCTGTTGTTCAGCTTCTGGCCCCTCCATTCAAGATTCAGAAAAACAGTCAGGATATGGGGGTGTAAGCCCTAGCAGATGTGGAATGTTTCACCGAAAGTGTGGTGCTCCAGTAATGAACATATCTGAAACTCTAGGCAATGTTCCAATGCAGTCAGTATCTACTTTGGTGCAAGGATAGGCTGCTGGTGAGAAGGAAAAACCTGCTTAACATTTTAGTTCTCCATTCCCATTTGATTCTGCTTCTTCCCTTCAATTTCATTTAAATTTCACAGTCACGAACAGATTTGTTGACATGACAGTAAGCCATTCCCATTTATTTGTTAGGTTAGTTTTCAGCTGTACCAGCCAACTGATCCAACTTAGCCTTTTGCTACACCATCACTTAACCCACTGCGAAGCACTGGTGGAAAAAAGTGAGGTGGAGAGCACTGCAACCTACAGTTAACACTAAATCACATAGAATGTGAAACTCAGTCTTTAGAATGCACTCACCAACCACGTAAACACTGCTCCACATTGTCTTTGGCAAGAGAAAGCAGAACAACTCCCTTTAGAAGTAGCTTGGGTTTAGGCTAAATTATGCCACTCCCAAGATACATATCACAACTATCAAAAAATGTCAGAGGCCATGCAGTTGTACTTCCATGAAATGATAGCCCAGAAAGTCAGAACCCAAGATATCTCCAGAGATTCATGATGAAGATAAACAGGCTGGACGCTTCAGACCAAGGATTCTAGGAAGCAGCTTGGTCTGGTAGGTTGGTGTTAAACAACACTAAGACAGTGAGCATCCAGCTTGTCTAGTACTGGTACGACCTCTAATTAGTATCACAGCTAATGATATGAAGCTAGAAGCTAAAAACGATTAGTTGTATTTCTTTGATTTTTATTTTCAAAGAAAAGCTGTGCAGTACAGTTAGATTGCCATGAAAACAAAAAACTGTTGGAAATTCCAAATATTCTGAATTCCCACAATGGCATGAATTTTTAAAAAGATTGTCTGCCCCACCTCACAGAGTTTGGTATTTTGTATATGTTAAATCCATTTCAAAGATACTGAAGAATCCAAGCAGAAAAATTGAACAGGCCTTAATATATAACCACTGTTGATTGACTTGGTTTCTCCCCTGCCTGTTTTTCTAAAGCCATACAAATTGAGAACACTGTAAGATTCAGAACACATAAATGGGCACCTGGGTATTTCCCAACATACTTGTCCCTACTCATATTGTGCAAATGTCTACAAAACTCTAGGGGTCATGGAGGGGCACATCCAACATTCCCCATCCAGGCAAAATTCCACTTAACAATCCCAGCCAGAGGTTTTTGCTTGAGTAAAGGCTAAGGAAGGGAATCCAACCAAATAGATGTAAGTGCAAATAGGTTTTAGTCATCATCTTGTCTAAGGGAGAACAAAATCCTCTAAAAGATGTTACTTTCCTTGCTATAGGTATTATAAGGAAAAGAGAAATAGTACCATATAAAACAATTAGACATTGTTTAATTACATGGAGATTCAGATGAAGTATTTATCAGCACATTTAGGAGACTTCCTAAATCATGGCCATGTACATTTAAGATTGAAGATATTTACAAATTTGCATTATATAATAAATACAAAGAGCGGGCCTTCCAAAGCTGCTGTAAAAAGTAGGTGTCTTTGTCATGGTTTGAGCTCAGAGTGCAACTGAGTACTATGCAGCTGCTCACTCCACCCTAGCACTGAGAAGGAGGGAAGCAAAGCCTGAGAAACTTCAGATGAGGACAAGGAAGGATGATCTCATCCTTTAAGGCAGAGGTAAAAACCAGACTCGTTAGAGGAAGAAAAAAAGAACATAAATTTAATACAGACAGTAGCACCACCACCTCTTAACAGAGTAGGGCCGTGAGAAACATTACCACCTCTTTAAAGCACCTTCCCCCACCCCTCCCTTCTTGCCAGGCTCAGCATTACTCCTGATATCTGTAACTCCCCCCGCCAGCGGCGCAGGGGATGGGGGTGCACTCAGTCCTGCTGCTTCTTCCACCTGGGGGCGTCGGGGGGAACTTCGGGCATTCCTCCCCTGTTCCAGCGCAGTCCCCCTCTCACAAGAGACAGCCCTCCAGAAAACAACTCTGATACGAATCACGCCCATGAGAGCATCTGGGTCACCCCCACACGTTGCAATCCTCCCAGCACCAAACAATAACAGCGGGGCCTTTTTCCCCCATCCTTCTTCAGGCACAGTCACCTGGGCTGCCCCCCCCCCCCCCGGCTGCAAGTATCTACTCCACCATACATCTCCAATGCGGGGAGGGGAGCCCTGCTGTCTCACAGTGGGATACAGGGGGATCTCTGCTCCCACACACCTCTCCCCCTTCTTTCTTCTACTGCCCTCGGTACTCACACAGATGTTCTCCTCACAGCTCTACTCTTTTCTCCCAGGTTCCCCTTCTTAAATAAGTTACCGCTCAGGTGCAGCTAACTGGCCCAGCATTGGTGCACAGGGGTGTCTGACTTGGAGCTGGGGGAGCTTCGAGGGGCTTCGCACAGGGGGTCACTGCTGTAGCCCCCTCCACTGTTACCAAAACCCCCCAGCGCTCACTCAGATCTGGACACTTATACAATTTCAGTCAATGCTGCTTGATGGTAATTTAGAAGAAAATAGAATTGAACTCCCACATCATGAGGCACAGGGAATATTTATGTAGAATTGCTTAACCATAGTTGAGGATGGTAAGGTGTAAGTACCTGTGGCTCACTGAACATTCCAGTCATATTACAGTGCTCTGATACAAACATTATCTCCTCATGAAATTTAATCATATAATTGTGCTCTATAACTGAATACATATAATCAGTCCCACATTATTCATAGGACTAAGTCTGGTAGCTGCCAAATGCCCAACTGTCAGCTATTAATATGCAATATGCTCTGTAGTTAGAAATATATGGCTTCATAGCCACTGAAACAAGTGCAAATTCAACTGGTTTTGTTATGTGGAATCACAGTCCTGTGAACATTAGTGCAAATGCTTGTTTTCTCAGGATGTCAAAGGGAGGAAAAGAAAGCCACCTATCTTATTATTTTGTTTTTCATCTTCTTTTAAGCCATCCAGGCACTATCAAGCAATTTATTCTACTAGTGAATTGTCTGATCCTTACCTTCTGGCAAGTAATAGGTGGGATGGACTAAGAATTTAATTTTAAGCAAATAACATAACTGGATTTAAAACAATCACATTTTCATAAATATTAAAGCTCAACATTAAACAGTATATTGCTACTTTTTATCAGAAAGTAATAATTTAGAAAAAAACATATATTTATGTTCTGAGCATTTACATTATATTGCTTATAGATTTTCAAAAACAAAAATAAGCCTTCAGTAGTTTGCATACTGTAAAAAGCATGTTTTTGTCCCTTTTGAGACAGAGCAAGAGTTTTGAAAGGAATTTTTTTCTTATTATCAGTGTGAAACTACAGTTACCAAATTTCTTTATAATCAGATCTTATTTGGTGCTTTTATCCCAATAATTTTTAACAAGACAACATGTGTAATTTCCTGTATTTCTACTGTAAGTTGTCCATCACACCATCACATTTTCATTCAGTGAAGAGCCCTTTAATATTTTACTGTAATACATAAATGCTAGTTTTTCTGTAAAGTAGGACCTTGCAAGAAGACTTAGAAAATTACTCAGCACTTGCAACAACTCTGAACACGAGTCAAACCACAGCACTGATTTAAGCACACTCAGAACATGGGGAGAAGCTGGAGGCCTATGCTCAGGCAGAGCGAGTGCTGGGACCTGAGACGGGTCCCAGATACATCACCACACTGAAGAAAGGCCATCCACAGCTCCTCCCACCACAACACACCCCCCAAGACACTTTCCATCCCTGGAAAGGCCTCCTGACTAGCAGCATAACATAGAATAGTTACAAAAAATACCTCAGGGCAACTAGGGAAGCCCAACCAAAAAGGGGCTTACACACAACTCCACTCAGCATGCCCCTAGAGCTTGATTCCCCAGGTCTGGGGCTCCTCACTGGCAATTTAATAATTTCCCCAATTAGCAGAAAATATTTTCAGGTGTCAGGAAGCTCTTTTTACACACTTACAAACACAGCCCCTCCACACTTTGTGCCTGCCCTCACCTGGCTGCATGCAGGCCCCTGGTCTGCTCTGCTGCTCAGCCTCAGGAAAGAGTCACCTTCCTCCTGGACAGCTAAGGGAGCATAACACAGAGCCACACGAATACGACAGTTGTCATCTTCACCTTGTTTCCACTTGTCTGCTTGGCTTACATGGCTGTTTAGTCAGGGGCCATGCCTTGGGCATGTTTGTGTAACTGTGTGACCTGCCCCGAGATTATCAATCTGGGAAAGGCAAGGCACAGGCGCCTGACAGGGCTCACGGCTTTCAGGGCTGGGACCAGCCTGGTACTGTGCTTGTTCATATCCAATATCAGAGGAGTAAACTCCTGTCAGTCGTTATGTATGCACATAATTTTAGGTATTGAGTAATCCTGTGGATTTTGAAGAGGGTAGATTCAGTCTATAACTCGGAGGAACACCCACTGCAGGAGGGGTTTAGCTGGTTCCATTCCCAAGGCATTTGTACTCCTTGCCTCAGGAAAGGAAATGTTTCATTGTAGTTCATTTACTGGAATTAAGAAGAGGTTAAAGAAAGCTCAGACCTCACAGTCATCTTTTTGCCACTCCCTGCTATAGCAGCATTCCCACACAGCACTTTCACTCGGATCATGCAGCACCCCACAATGCTGGTCTGCACCTGCCCATGGTGGCGAGTGGACTGTGTGGATGTTGAACTATTTCATGCCTTGCTATCTAGCAAAAGAACTCCCTTACTTTCTGTCTCTATTCGTCTTTCTTCCCTGTCAGCACAGCTATTCACCTTTCCTGTACTTCAACAGCAACTCCCTTTGCACTGTTTTCAAAGTTACAATTCTTTCTAAAAAACCTGAAATATGTTGCACATTTTAATCCAAAACCAATTATCGCACCACCCAAATATCTGCAGCACAATACATTTCAGTACTGTGACTTTCAGTAGAACTGCAAATTTATTTCAATGTCAAGAGAACACATACAATCCGCCTATGGTTTATCCTCGGGTTACTAAGGATAGCATGAAATATTCTCAGGCATGACCATGCAAACTGTCTTTTAAAAACCTCTTATTTCAACAAAAAGTAAGGAAATAACTCTGCATAGGCATCTAGAAGTCCCTGACTGCCCTCTACAATTTACTGCAGTCAACAAAAGATAAGCAGATGACAATAAAACTGTCTTGGTGGCAATATACCTACAATTCTCTTGATCAATATTTGCCCTGTAGTCTGGATAGACTCTAAAAATCCAACAACTTGATGGACCTTAAGGTAATGCATAACCATTTGCAAGAAAACAAGCAGTCAATATTAAAATTTCATTTCAAAACACAGTGCCCTAACCATTTTAGAAGGGAGCCAGCAGATTGTACAATTTCTTCACTAATCTAAAAAATTTCTAATGACATCAGTGGATACTCAGTCTCACTGACTGAGCAGTTAGGCCAGTAATGATTCATTAAGTTCTCAGGGCACTGCTGAGATAAAGCAGTCTCTCTCACCCAGTTTGGCTTCATTTGTAACCTCAGATGGTGAGCCTGTGGTAACACATTTCAATGTGTTGCTCCTTTGCTCCAACCACTGTCACCTAAGGGTATACGGATCCATCCCATTCAGCATGGCAACCATTTCCTCTTTTCGATGTGTTGTTAAAGCAGCAGAGGATAAAAGTAATGGAAAACTACAGAAGATACCATGCATAATGGGATAATGCTGCAATGAAGCAAAGAAAACTCCAACTGCAGATTCTCCTTATGTAGATTCTGGTTCTCCTGATAACATTTGCTGTGCGTTCTATTGTTTCCACTTTTCTCCTCTAGATGAAAGCTAACTATAATTCTTATTTGCAATGCCTGCAGTGAGTTGGGCTCTTCCTAATTATTTGCTCTTACGTGATATGGTCTACTCACCACAAGCAACGTGCATACTAAGATGAATATAAATAGCATTCTTAAAATTCTCTAGCACTACCTTCTTCCTCCTCCTATTCCATTTCTCAGAAGGTGGAGTAGCTTTTAAATGTACTTGGGAAAACACATAGCCAATTGATTTTATATTGAAGAAAACAGGATTAAATGATTTACTGCAATCCACATTTGTTTGCCAAACCTGTCAAGGTTGTTTTCCTTTATTAAATGAATTATAATTCTTATTTTTGACAGAACAGAAAAATTGTAAAATAACAGCTGGGTGGACAGGAAAACAAACACTTTGTTAAAGGAATGCAGAGTATTATAGACAGAACAGTTCAACTTAAAACTACATTCTTTGGAGTTTTTTTTGCAAGGCCTCTTCAGGTGAAAAGAATAAACTCATATATTTATGTCGACCTTCCTGAGATCTCATATATATATACTTGTAAGGTATATTTCAATCAATTTGCTATACAATCACGAGATTTTATCTTCTATACTATGCAGCTTTATTACCAAAATTGCATGTTCCTGTTTGGCTGTTTTAACTGAAGAACTGTTTCAATTTTCATAAATTGGATGTAGTAGTATGCTTAACACAGCAATATGTGACAATGTAGAAACGAAAACTATCATTATAATAAATCAGGATATAACACAAGAGTTTATAATCCATTCCTTCTTTACGGGCTTCTTCTGTCCTGGCACAAACTCAATTTTCAAAAACACATTCCAAAATCCTGGAACATGAGCAAGTATTTAGGAAACTGGTGGCCCTGGTGAAAAATTATTTATTTACTTGATTTAAAAAAAAAAAAAAGATAAAGATTTGCAATCCTGTCTGAGCCTCTGGAGCTATACAACATCTTGGGTTTAATTGCCTAATTTGAAAGGATTTAGGGTTTTTAAAAGGCAGATTCTGAACTCAGCTTGGAATCAGGAGTTGGCTCTAATGAATATTACTTTTCTCATTCTATGTTAAAATGCTCATCACTTCATGGTTTCATTCTTCCCATCCTCTCCCCTTTCCATGCACCCAAGCTCCCCCACCCCTGAGGAAAAAGTACTGCTCTCATTTGAAAAACCTGCGGACGGACCGTTTTTGCCCAGGTTGAGTGGGCCCTCAGGCAGCTGGCAGCCCTAAGCCACATTGTAATTACTGGGTCAGGCTGAGGTCTGTTCCCTGCAGCTGGGACACTTGCTGCATACACAGAACTGACTCAGCCACAGATGTCAAGTGGGCTTTCAGCTGCAGAAAGTGTGAAGAATTACAGCTGGAAGTGGAAAAGCATGAGAGGTAGGATGTTTTTCTTCCTGTGATCGATTTAAAGTGTCTGTCCATTTCCAAATCCGGTTACTTTTGGAAAGATTTTTTTTCAAGAGATTCTGCTTTTGGGCATAATAACTACCACCGGCAATCACTGCACAGACAGCACAACAAAGCTACCATGACATAAAACTTCCCTATGAATTACTACCTACATAAGCATGGCACTGTAAAAGATCAGAAGTGTAAGGTTGAGTGGGGCATTTCAGAAACATTTGGTATATGAGTGGGATTTCTGCCACTCCAACACAACCTTTCAAGCTTATTCAATAACAAGGACAACTCTTCTCAACTGTCGAAGTTGTCTGCCATTCAACATAAAATTGCATATTAGAAGTCTTTTGATTACTATCATTGACTTAGAGAGTTTTAACTCATTATGAATCAGTGAGAATGCAAGATGATTATCAGTTGTCTGTATCCTCCAGTGCCAAGTAGTTTTGGACTAACACCACTGAGCTGTCATAATGGGATTTGTATTTGCAATGGTGGTTGCATTTATCTCTTCAAATAAATGAAGCCTCGACAGAAGATTATGGGAATGAAGAAAAAAATAATTGAAACAAGGCCTCAGGGAACTTTAAACAGCAAGAGATTATAATCAAACATTTTTAAAGAAAGTAATGAAAGCTTGGAAACAGTGATTTCCTTCTTATGCCCTTTTATATGTGGAAAAGATATACTCCATTTCTTTATTCCTGTCTAACCACTGGTTTTAGGTCCATGGACTATGCTTACATAACACATTATTATACAAACACACCTCAGTAGCTTAAAAGATGGGAAATCTATTTCCATGTAGATTCCTGAAAGTAAAGCACAGTAGCTATTTTCTACATAGTACTCATTTCTACCAAGCTGTCAGATATTCCACTATGTATCTCCTAACTATGAATCTTTCCTATAAATACAAAGAGCTAATCATGTGCAAAATTGGTAGCCTTCTTCATGCTGCATTCTGCATTAAAATGGCATGACCTGCAGATGTCACTTAACTAAGAAAGTAATTCACCAGCTTTCTCTAGCACAATTATGCCCATGCCTCTCAAATCAACTATCATGTTGGCCAATCCTTAATTGTTCTAAAGATAAACCATTGAAAATGTAACATTAGAAAATTAGTAAGAATTAAGAAACACACAAAAATCAGTGTATCAATCCATCCATCAGTAAATATCCATTGGCCTGTTGTATATATTACAATGTAGACCTAAAGATAAAATTTGCAAAGTTAATATTCTATAAAATCATAAAAATCCTGACATTCACAGTTAAAGATACTATAATCTGCTCCATACACATTACTTCTATTCTTAAAATATATTTATGTGCATTTTAGAAGAGATGGTTAGATTTTAAAACAAAGAAGTGTCCTCATTTTCACTGCAAATCAAGTATTTCTGTTGATGGCTATGACGCTTGGCTGCTTTTTAAGTATCACTTTTTTTGTAGTAAAAAAGGAGGTTATATGCACCCATCTCCCTTTTCGGTGAAATGCTGTTTAGGATTGTCTCAATACTATGTCCTAGATCTTTGAAAACACAGCTGTAAAAGCAATATTTTTTAATGATTTGTTGACATGATATGAAAATGTTCAGCTTTCTAATTAGAGGTTGTCTAATTCCAACGTTGACGCAACTACATGCTCAAGCCAGGACAGCTGAATATGATAGTTAGCCATGTAGAGTGTATATTCAGTGGGGAAAAGTAGTGAAAGTTAAAGAAGTTTGAAGTAGTGGGGAAAGAATTGTTAGGAGGATTCTTGCAGAAATTCATAGCTGTATTTACACATGCAGGAACACATTCCAGTTTGTCATAACTAAACCATCAGCTTAGGTTTTGGGGGGTTTTATGGAGAATATATAATAGCACTGGAACATTTCCCAGAAAGTTTTTAGGACCTGACACTAGAAACATTAAAAAAGAATCTAAGGACTTTGTTGATTAATCATAAAATACTTTCGGAATTATGTTTCTGCAAGATGATAAACCAGTGGTATATTTAAGGTCTTACTGAAGCCCAAAATCTGTGTTCAGGCTGAAAAAGAAATGCCGAAAACTTTTGAGTACTTTCATGAATACAGAAAAGCCAAAATTGGTCAGTAAAGAAACTGACTACAAATCATTGGAAGCTACATTATAGGTTCCACTGTGAAAAACACTACCTACACATCAACAGAGGACTGCAAAATTGCAGCAGCATTTGTCAAATATGAAATACTTCCCCAGTGAGCAACTTCATGTAGTGGACACATTTTAGAGAGCACCTATAAACACTGAAATGAAGGATATGTAGAGTGTTTGAAGGAAGTATAAAAAAATAATACACTACTTACTCCTAAAAATGATAAGATGATACAGAATCACAAACATTTCAGAGGGCAATATGATCTTGATAAATTGAAGAAACAGACATAAACCAATAAGGTAAATATCCTTCTAGTACTTAAAGTGGGCCTGCAGGAAAGGTGGGGAGGGACTCTTTATCAGGGGGTGTAGGGATAGGATGAGGGGATATGGTTTTCAACTGAAAGAGGGTAGATTCAGATTAGATCTAAGGAAGAGATCTTCCCTGTGCGGGTGGTGAGACACTGGCAGAGGTTGCCCAGAGCAGCTGTGGCTGCCCCCTCCCTGGCAGTGTTCAAGGCCAGGCTGAACGGGGCTGTGGGCAACCTGGGCTGGTGGAAGGTGTCCCTGCCCAGGGCAGGGGGTTGGAGCTAGATGGTCTTTGAGGTCCCTTCCAACTCACACCATTGTATGATTATATGGAAAAGAAAGAAGTATTGCTTTTAGGTAGAAATAATCTGCCATGTAAAGCACCAGGAACAACTGGTTAAGCAGCACTGAATAAAATCTGGGTTTACAGCAATCCACAAACTAATTAAGAATCAGCATTATCCCCTCGCCCCTACTTTTTCTTTTTCTTTTTTTTTTTTTTTTTAATAGGATAATACCCTATTAATAATAATACTAGAGAATACTAGATCAGTAAGATTTTATGCAAGTCACTTGAAGCAATCCTTTTATTTTATTCAGTACTCCTAACATCCTGTGAAAAGACAAGTTAATCAACTGGAAAGAATCTAGAGGAGATAATAAAAATGATTGGAAGTCTAGAAAATAATAATTTGTTGATCGAAGGGAAGTCCTAAAATAGTAGCTCTGTTAATGCAGAGAAGAAAATACTGAAAATCAGACATTAAGAAAATCTTTAGATATGTAGAAGGCAGGTGCAAAAAACAAAGATAAAAACCTGATTTTTTTAGTCCACACAGGTTTCAGAGAAGTAGCAATGTTCATAAATTTCTATAAAGAGGATAAGAGTGTACATTAGGGAAAAAAAAATCATAGTGTTGCTCATGCATGAAGGTGTGGAATCTTCACCATTGGTGTTTTTTAAAAAAAACATGGAATTTGCTGGGAAAAAAAAAAAAAATTGTGAAAGAAACATCTGCCAGAGTTATAAATCTTGAGCAAAGAAATGGACCTAATCACTTTTCTGTGTATGGCCAATTTTTTTTTTTTTTTTTTTTCAAAAAACCTCCTATTCTGTGCTTCTAAAAGAGAAAAATAAATCCCTAACAGTTGAAATCTACAATTGTTTGGATGAGAGTGAAGCGACCAATAGAGATGCCTTGGTGTACTAAGAAAACCCTCAAACTTAGGAGGATGACAGAGAGGCTGAAACATAACAAGTTTTATGATCATTTCACTTTGTCTAGTGCATTTAATTTAAAGGATGTACAACCTTTCTAAATGAGGGAAAAATCAGATTTATCTTCCTCATGTTTATGAGGAAGCTTTTTAAGCTTATGTCCTATAAAAGTTTCATTATATAATAAAGCTAACATACAATCACTTCTGTAACACTGACACAGGAGGATTACATGGACATTTTATGATTTATGATCATGACATCTAAATATGGTGCAGTGGAGGATTTTTATCTCAAAATCTTAAAAATTGGCTGAAATCCTAGATCACAGAAAAAGAAAGGATTAACTGTGCCGAGATTGACATGAAAAACATCAGTATCATCTAGGTACTTTGTAACAACACAAAGATGCAATAGTCACTCAACAGTAACTGCTTGAAATATCTATTTTTCTAAAAAAGGAAAATGGGTAAATGCTTCCTTGATAAATGTATAGAGAATAAAAAGAAGAAATACTTTTTTTTAATGTCTCAAACATATAAAGGTTATAATGTCTTAAATCCTTCATACAAAACGAAGTGAATTTTGTAAATATGCCTCCCAATATAACATTTTCAGTACTAAAAAGCAGGTATGTTATAGTTCTGGCCCCAATTTCACCTCAAGAAAGACTAAATAAAAATTAAAACATGTAATTTAAGGTTGGCTGATGCCAGTAAAGTCTGATAAGGGTATGTCCTATGTAATCTTGTTCAGTTCAGGAAACTGCAAACATTTTTTTCAGATTCAAGATTTGAAATAGCATTCTCTATGATACTATGCATTCCATTTAAAAAATATGCAGCATACTTTAATTCAGCTTATAAATCATGAAGTAACTACATGTTCCAGACAAATTGTGGCAATTTACAAATAACTAATACAACCAGACATGCATGCCTAAATAAGCAGAAGTGTGGTGAACTCAAATGAGGTAAAGGAATACTATCTAGAATTGTAATGCTTTATCATGTTGTTTGTAGTGTCCTCTTCACAGTAGAGCAAATGAAATAAATCTTATTTTTTGGTAAACCAAACCTGCGAGATGTAAGATACAGGTAAATTGCACAGTAACTTGTTTGCATCTAAAGTCAGGTATGCTCTCTTCAAAAATATTAGTTTTCTTCAAAATCCTTTCAGCACTTTTCTTCTACCTAAATTAGATGACGGTCACAAAATTTGCTGTTTTAGTCCACTCTGATTTTATTTAGTTTCAACACACATTGTCTCAAGATTTGAAATCATACTCTTGATATGCATTTCACTTAACGTCTTTAAGTCCTCCTTTCTGGCTCAGAAACCTGGCTTTCAGGGCTATAAAGAGTAACTGGATGTTTGCCAGGGAATGAAAAAAGGGGTATCTGTGCTGCTAGTGCTGTCCTAGAACGTACTGTTTCACTGCTATCTGATTTCTAATCTCTGACATAGTGCATGTACTGCCTAATTCAAAACAAAGCTTAAGGACACAAAAAGACGGTAGCTGAATTTGATGTTTTTAGCTGTCATCTCAAGTTGGCACACTCAGCCTTTTCCCCTTGATAATTGCAGACAGAGATTAAAATACAAAGTAAAAATAGGCTAGCCAATGTCAATGTCCCTGAAGCCAGATATAAGTAGGTGATCTTGCACAAGTCATCTGGCTTCTGTGCTCTCTTGCTTGTAAGGTGACCAAAGATATTAACCTTCAGAATTCTGTCGGAGCTTTGCAGCAAAAGCTGTTTGGAGAGCTAAACTATACTCTGTGAGGCTGCTGAACACCATTAATGTTTTAATAGTTAATAAATCTGGTTATTATTCTCTGTTGAATTTAAAAAGACTCGAAAGTGAAACAGAATATATTAATCAAGTCAACAAAATATACGCATCCTCTTTGTGCTTTATAGATTTCCACCTCTCTGTAGCAAGTCAAATTCATGATTAAATACAGATTTTAACCTCTTTACAATTCACTGTAAATGAGATTTGAACTGCGGATTCTTGTTGGGATGATGAAGTCAGCATAAATAGTCCATCTTGCCATAATGTGTTTGTTTGTGTTTTTTTTTTTAAACTCTATTACGCTATATTAGCATAAGGCTGAAAAATTGTACCTGCAAATTTTTTTCTTTATAACAATGCTGCAATGGAAACAGAATATTCTATTCCTTTTGCACATATACCCGTTGGAAACTTTATTTAAGTTGGAAACTTTTAAAAACTAATTTCCCTCCCTCTTATATAATAAAAGGTGAAAAAATAATGACATTTTTACCCATCTGAGCATTTCTATTCAAACACATTTATTTGGGGGTAAGTTTACACTAATCTGTTTCACTTTGATCTGACAAGAAAAGGGAACATGTAAATAATGTGAAGGTGGAAACAAAGAGTTGTTGTAATTTGATCTCTTAAACTACTCCAGATAGATCACCAAGGGCACAGCTGTCTAAACTCAGTATTTTAATCTGAATGCACAAAAGGGAACAAATTATAGTTCCATAGGTGTTTGATTTGGTGTCTCTATGCTTTTCCTACAAATTCATCAAATTCTTCTTCTAAATCAAAAGGGACTTTTCATGTTGCCGAAAATATGTAATTAAAAAAATAAATGATCTGGGAAAAAGATATTTGGATTGTGAATGTGACAAGCGTTACAGTCTAAACATAAAAATCTCACAAACAACTATTTGTACAAATCATTTTCAATAATCCAAACAGAGTTTTAGGACTACAATATTTTGCATAAGTTATTCAAATTTCAAATGTGCTCAGTGAGAACAAACAGAAAAGTTCCAGTCTTAAGTGAATGAACAATTAGTTTTGTGACAGGTATTGCATTTGATAACCACTGAGTCGAATCTCTGGAGTTAGACTCTGAACAGAATATGAACTATATGTTGAAGTAACATCAACTCAATTTATTAATTTTTCTTTGCCTTTTGTTTTTGTGCACGTTAAGCACTACTTTGTTTAGCACAGGTGGGAAAACTTGAAGAAAAAAGGCAGGAAACATCTGTGTAAAGATATTTGAGGCTGGAATTCAGAACTCAGGGATATGATTTGGGTTATTAGCCTTCATATAAAATCTGACATAGAAGTAGAGAAGGGAGAGAGAGAAAGAGATTTACAAATATATACTGTTCTCAGAGCAATGTAGTGTTACAGGAGATTTATAAGAACCTAGGCAGATGCTTAGCTGTATTGTAAATAATCATACTGCCCTGTCAAGGAGAATGACGCGGTAACCTAAGGTGTCTTCTCCATTGCTATTTCCCATTTCTGTGCCTGAGCCAGAGTAAGATCCCCTCCTTGCCCCAGTTATCTGGACCAATTCCTAAGAAAACTGAATTTTCTGTAAAACGTTGAAAGTGTCAGTATTGCAGTTGAGGACAATAACATAGCAGTCCTGATAACCGGAGTTCATGGGGACTTATGTTTCATGATATCTTTTTCCATCCATGTCTGTTCCCTTTGGCACCTAAGGCTTCTGAATGTACTTTCAGCTGTATTGTGAGTTTGGTAACCAACAATTGCCAACTTCACGTTGTCAGCTGCTTTCTACAAGTTGGCTCATGCCATTAGTAATTTTTTAATTTTTTTTCCCTGTTTACTTTTAGGAAAAAGATGTGCAAGGATGACAACTTGCTGATACAGTTAATGTTCTTCACCTCCCTGCTAGACAAATTTTAGTTCCTGCACCATTTAAATCTACAGTCAGCAACATATGACAGTAACCTGTCCTATCCAAAACAGCAGCACAAAATATGCTACAAAATGTCAGTGTTTTCTATGTCGATGTCTTCCATGCAGTACAAGTCTGCAATAAAGAACTATCCCCCCTAAAAGGCATATATGGTAGAGCAGTGCTGTTAAAATCTTAATGGCAAGCTCTTTTTGTCCTGCTAGTTAGATCCACAGTTAGATCCATTTCATGTGGAATGATGTCCAGTACCTTTTTTATGAGATATGTCTTAACAGAGAGCAACAGCAATTGCTAGTTAAGTGACTATCTCAGGTGGCTGAAGACAGAAGGCAAAACAAACTGTCAGAGTACAGGAGCTGTAAGTGAGCAGAAAAAAAAAAATCCAGCTTTTCTGCTTCATTTTGGTTTTGGTTTTTGTTTTTTTTTTTTCCCTTTAGGTTCTTGTTTGGAACTCTTTCTGGCCTTAAAGTTTTAAAAATACATAGGGAAACAAAATAGTGAGAATCAGAGCTTCATCTGCTATCCTTGTTACTGAGGTTTATATTCTATAATCTCATTGATACAAATCCACACTTTCTGGTGTTCCATCAATTTTGCATAGGGATTTCTCCACTGAGGCTTTACCAGAGTGCAGAAAACCATTAGGGGAGGCAGCAAAAGACTGAAGGCAGAGAAAATGTTAGATAAAGTTAGACAAATAAAGTGATTCTACCTTAAACTGAAACTCATGGTGATATTCTGTTCCTGTGAATATCACTGTGAAAGAGGTTATTAGAAACTGCCAGCAACCTACCTGCAGAGATCATGGACCTTCCCATGGTTGATAGGTCTGCTGTCTCACCACGCTCCTCACCAGGACTCACTGGTTAATTCCCTTCTGCAGGGAGCAGAAAAACTGAAACAATATTCCCAATCCACTGACTGCTCATAATTTGAGCAAGAACCAATCCAAGATGAACAAGAGCGTTTTCCCTGGATACATGATCAATGGAAGGCCTGAGACACTATATTCTATAGTTTTACAGTTTTGTCAGAATGAAAAAAGAATACAGCTACCTAGCCAAACCCACAAAAGATAAATACAGCCAGCCCTGTTAGCCACTGCCAAGTGTAGTCAGTGTTTTGGTTACATGGAATCATGCATTTCCAAATTATGCTGACATACACAAGCATATGCTGGTTTGGTATGTAGGCACTGATTACATTGTGTTGTGGGTATCAACATCACAGGATGCTGTTGCAGAGGTAATTCTTATGTCCTAGTCCTCCCTTACAGTGTTCATATCACTGCTGCTAGAGATTTGTAGGATCAGTTGTGTTCCTAAACTTATTTATTAATAGAAATCACCAATATATAGTTTAGTGATATTTCTAATGGATGTTTTGACTCCAAATTAATAAACTGCAGAGTTTCAATTTAAAAAAAAAAAAAAAAAAAGTATTAAGAAATTGCATTGTGGAAACAACAACAGTAGTAACCTGATCCGAAAGGAGAAATTATGCTATAAAAGTATCAATTAAAAGGTGACAGACATCTGCAAAGAAGATATGTTTCAAGGGAAATGTCAACTGACATAGTTTTATAATAATATTACTGAATGGAAGCACACATTTTAAGTAACAGCACCACCTTTTTTTTTTTTTTTCCTTTTTTTTTTTTTTATATATTACTAGTGGATGTATCAGAAGAATTAAATAATTATAAAATACCAGGTGAGAAGAGGACCTCAAGGATCATCTGGTCCGACCTCTCTTGGCAAAAGCACAGTGTAGACAAGCTGGCTCAGCACCCTGTCCAGCTGAATCTTAAAGGCTTCCAATGTTGGGGAAGCGACCACTTCCCTGGGGAGATAATTCCAGTGGCTGATTGTTCTCATTGTGAAAACTTTTCCTCTTGTGTCCAGTCAGAATGTCCCCAGGATTAACTTGTACCCATTATCCCTTGTCTTTTCCATGTGACTCCTTGTAAAAAGGGAGTCTCATTATTCTTTGTAGCCACCCTTTAAACACTGGAACACAGTGATAAGGTCTCGCCTAAGACTTCTTTTCTCAAGGCTGAACAAACCCAATTCTCTCAGCCTTTCCTCACATGTCAGGCTTCCCAGACCCTTGATCATCTTTGTGGCCCTTCTCTGGACCCTCTCCAGCCTGTCCACATCTCTTATGTATAGCGGACACCAAAACTGAACACAGTATTCCAGGCATGGCCTGACAAGTGCTGAGTAGAGTGGGGTGATGACTTCTTTATCTCTGCTGGTGGTGCCCTTGTTGGTGCAACCCAGCATCGTGTTGCTTTCTTTGCTGCTGCAGCTCACTGGTCGTTCATGTTGAGCTGCTTGTCCACCAGGACCCCCAGGTCCCTTCCCACACAGCTGCTCTCCAGACAGGCAGATCCCAGTCTGTGCTGCACTCATGGGTTATGTTTTCCAGGTGCAAGACCTTACACTTGTCCTTGCTGAACTTCATGAGGTTCATGTTAGTCCACTCTTCCAGACAGGAGGATTCATTCCATAACTTCCACAAAGATTGAAATAACACTGATGTGTCTATAATTTCCTGGATTCTCCTTTAAGCCCTTCTTGTAAATGGGAGTATTCTGCGATGTCCCCCAACCTCCACGACTTCTCAAAGATTATGAAGGGCAGCCTCACAACAACATCAGCCAGCTCTCTTAACGCCCTTGGGTAGATAATGTCAGGGCCCACAGATTTGTAGGGGTCAGGGTCCTGTAATAGTTCAGGATTACATACAAACTCTTCCTTCACTGATGGTGGGTCTGTGTTTGCATCAAACTGGATTTTTGTTCCCAAGGCCTGGGGCTCAATCGTGCTGGTAATGACTGAGGTGAAAGAAGTGTTGACAACCTCTGCCTTTTCAGCGTTGTTGGAGACTAATCCATCTCTCCTGTTTAACAGCAGGCCAGTATTTCCCTTCTGTTTCTGCTTCTTGTTTATGTACCTGAAGAAGCCTTTCTTGTAGTTTTTGACATCTCTAGCCAATTTCAATTCAAGCTGAGTTTTTGCTTTTCAAACTACATCTCTGAATGCTCTGGCAATGCCTCTGTAGTTCTCAACAGGTATTTGTCTGCTTTTCCACCTCTGGTAGACTTCTCTCTGTTTACAGCAGACTCAGCAGCTCTCAGTTAAGCCAGGAAGGGGTCACTTGCTCCACCTGCTTCCCTTATCTTTAAAGGGGATGAACTGTTTTTGTGCTTCCAGGAGAGCGCTCCTTGAAAACTCTCAGCACTTGCTAGCTCCTTTATCCTCCATGGAAGCTTTCCATGGAATCCCTCCCAAGTGAGGTCTGAGCAAGCTGAAGTTTGCTCTTCTAAAATCTAAAGCCTTTGTCTTAGTACTAACCTTCAGTGTGCTCAGCAGGATCCCAAATTCCACAATACTGTGATCACTGCAGCCAAGGCAATCACTAACCAAGGTATTACAAAGAAGGTTTTCTTGGTTGTCAGTAGCAAATCCAGCAGTGCTGCTTACCTGGTTGGCAGATCTAACAT
This sequence comes from Athene noctua, assembly GCF_965140245.1. NCBI lineage: Eukaryota > Metazoa > Chordata > Aves > Strigiformes > Strigidae > Athene > Athene noctua. Next base: position 18,731,060 of record NC_134045.1, read on the forward strand.
TTGTATGATGAACACGATCTACATACTCCAAGAACTTGATGGGTGACATGTGAGCTGCTGAACTGTTCTTCCAACAAAGGTCTGGGCAGATGAAGTCACACATAAGAACTAGGTTCTGTTGACCCAAAGCTTGCTTAAGTGCCCCAAAGATTGCCTTGAAGGATATTTAGGTGCTATGGAAGTCTTAATAATCATCTGTCTGGGTGGCTGGCCAAACTATTAAAACTGTCATTCTACATTAAACACAAAAATTAACAGTCAGCATCTATTTCAACAATGAGCAAATTATCAAAAATCTAATGCACCTCTTTACTGTCCATCTGAAACAGCCACTTCTAATACCTCAAGAGAAAAGGATTATAAGGATAGTCTCAGGCATGTGACGGTACCCAAAAATATAAGGATTAGCATGCAGTAATCTGCAAGTCTGAAGCAGCAAAACATTCTGTTCTAATTCTGCAAGAAGAACCAGAGCACAGAAAATGAGAAAACTGGGCCAAAAAAATCACACAAGCATCTGGACTCTCCTGAGATCCATTCTAATAGTTAGGGTAGCATTTTTTTCCCTCTATGCCCTTTCTGTGATAGCTTTGCTGCCTAATTTAGTACTCCATCCTCAACTCTCAGTAATTATGAATGGACTTTCACTGAAGGTATTGGCTTTAGCAAGTGTTTTGCCTATTTCACCATTTCACACGTGCAAGAACCTGCATGTACATAATATGCATTAATAAACGGCCATGAAGCAGAGCCACACAACAGAAACTGTAAGCTTAATCCACATAACAAAAATACTTCGGTTTATGATAAATCTTTCAGAAGGGGAGCCCAGCTATCCCTCTCCTTACTTTCATTTTCCCTCAATTAAAAAAACTGCAGCAGTACTTTCGAGAGCTTTAGTACTAGTATTTGTTTCATCTATTTTTGTCTGTGGGTAAAGTTTCTTACACAAAATGGATCTCACTGTAGTCATAAAAAGAGAAGACTTGCGTGCGCCTTAGGACAATAGTCATCAGACATCTGTGCAGCAAATAACGGGAAGGAAATACATCATTTTAGGGGTAATTTTCCTGGCTGGTGGTCGAGTGCATAAAGAATGAGATGACCGAACATCCCGTTAACTTCTCTTTCAAAAATATTTTCTGCCCTGCGTATCTTTGTTTCCAAAAAATCAAATATTCCTCTGCTAAAAAATGGTAAATGTTTTAAATAATTTGAAAAAAATAAATTGCTCAGTCTCTAAATATGTCCGACTGTAATACCAAAGAATGATTACTGTAGAAGAACTTCACAGTTTTAATTTTGTTGAAAAATGTTGCAAACAAATGGTAAATATAATCTCAAAATTTGTATCACTTTCAAATTACTAATATTCTCACTGGAAAGTTTTTGGTTCTGTGCAAAGATCATTCTTTCTTTAAAATTTCCTTTCCTGCAAGGTAGACAGCTTTCCTGAGGCTGAGAATAAGGAAAATGATTCAGACAAGTTCAACTTGTTAATGAGACACCTTCAGATTTGCAGAGGCTTTTTTAGCCAGACAATTACTATCTAGGACATATACCTGTCATTAATAAGCCCATAATCTCAATTGTGATTTTAAGTGTGAGCTTTGGAAATGATATTGCACATATATTACAAGAACACTACAGTTATATAATCACACAGTGAAAATATTCATTATTTGGCCTTGGCTATATTATATAATCATTTCACCCCAAAATTTTTAAATGTACATTTCTAAACTCTTTTAGTATATGCTTGCATTGATTTAAGTGCTGTATTTCTTTAAAAACATCCAAGTCTCATTTAATTCAAGTTAATTAGAACTTTAAGAAAATTTAATCAAGTTGTAATTAAACATGTCAGAATATCTTTTGGAGTGAATGTCTAATGTTCAGTTCTACAAATTAATAACCACCTTAATTAGAATGAAGTTCTTATTTATTCCATTTTTAGTTTAGGATTTAAAAGTACACTGATCTGTCTGAATTAATTGTCTGTACTGATTCAAGCCTCTTGCCAAGATCCTATTTCACCCAAAATTAAGCACTTTTCATGTTCATTTGTTTCTTCAATAGATTAATACAGCACAACATATTAAAAATATCAACTTGTATGATGCTGTATTTAAACTACCACATCAACCCCCATTCTAAGATTATTGTGGCCATTTCCTTTGAAGCTTTTTTTTGGCTATGTGAAAATTATTCAATTCCTTTTTGTTCAGAAAAAAAGGAAACAAAGGCTTATTAGGTAATGTTTTAGGGGACTAAAAGCAAATAAAGAACTACAGAGGAAAGAAACTATCTTTCTGTATTTAAAAGTACCGTAAAATGAAGTCCAATAAAAACCTTTTAACTTACATATCTAGTCTTACTACTGATTTATGATTTATGACTGACTGCTGACCTTGCATTGTGCAAACATTTAGCTCAAAGCCACATTAGCCAACCAAATATCCTCAAAAGAGTTTTTAATATGCTGTATGGAAAATGAGGGCAAGGGTTGTCTCACTAGTTTTTGAATCTTAAAAAGAAATTAATTATTCACAACACTGAAAAATTACCAATACCTTAACATGAAAGTTGATCCATCTTCATCATACTGCATTATTACTTCTCCTTTATCAGCATGCTTAAGTATTTATATTTCACATTAAAATATTAGTCATTAAATCAAAACAAATTGTTAATTGATACTAAGCTTGACAATGAATACACCTCAATGAAGACTCACTGTCTTCACAGAAAGTTTGGTATAGTCAGTATTTACTCAGATGTGAGTGCCTAATCATGTTATTTTGATGAAAGCAACTGGGCATAACATTCCACCATGATGAAAATTGTTAAGAAGATCTTTTCCATTCTCTCCCTTATCCATATTCTCATAACTCTTTAATGTAGATCACGACTATGCAGTTCCTTCTCAAGAAAGCTTCTCTTACTTGGACAAACTGCAGATAGACAGGAATGAGAATAATTTGCCCCTTTTTTTGTTACTGATTACCAAATGGCCATTGAGTAATGCACAGAACAAGATACAAGGTCAATTCCATCCGTCAGTTCCCTGCAACACAAACTAGATTTACATTTAACATAGGCAGAAAAAAGCCTGTTATTAGTCCATGTTAGTGGTAAGGTCCAACTGACTTTTTTGCCTCGGAAAAATCAAAAAGGAATACCAAAATGATTAATAATGATTATCACTGGACTAGAGATATTTTTATCCAAAAGAAAAAATGAGGGTTTTTCCCCCCACTATGTGACGATGATTTAACTTTTCTGGCTCCAAGAAACCATGATTTCAGAAAGACATCCAGCTGCTCCTCACCCGCCATCCCCCCCGATTTCTCCAGACAGGGATAGTAGGATGTTCATCTCACTCCAACAGCTAAACATAATGGGATCTCCTTCCATCAGCCACTCAAATAGGAGTCAGAGCTCCTGAGTATGGAGCTATCATACCTCCCAAAATTATTGTCAGAAAGAAGTGTTAAAGCACGTGTAGGACTAGGAAGGACTTCTTTACTTATGACTTGGGAACAGAAGGCATTAATTTGGAAGGCACTTGTCTTCTGGAAACATCAAGTGGCAGAAATCTCAGCAAGACATGATACTGAAAGAAAAAACAACACACTGGCACTTCCAGATGGTACATCTCCCACAGATCTGCACTTTCTGGGTACAACAAGCAAAAAGAAATCTGAATCTGAGAGCAGGAGGGAAAAACAACATGGTCATGAACAGAAGGTTCAATGCCAATGGGGAAAAGAAAGGCTAAGTGAGTGCCACAGGACAGAAAGGACCTATTCTAATATGGAAGATAAGAAATTATGAATCTTAGGAGAGAAGATCTGGGTGAACAGACAAGCCCTATTTTAGGCAAGTATTCGTCAAGGAAGGATTTATTCAATCCTTCCACTATGAGTGAAATTTACTTCTCTCTATACCAAAGCCCAAGTACGCAGGAGAGACACCCATCCACACTCCATAATCCATATGGTATCTTAGCAACTGTTATCTGTCTATGGGCTGAAAGAGCAGCTACTGTTCCTCTTAACCCCTGGATTTAACTATATACATACAGCATGCTTTCAACAGATGCTGGGTTTAGATAGCAAAGCATCTTGCATGGACTTCTAAACAGAGCAGATGGTTTCATTTCATAATATCCAGAAAGACTGAGTTTCTTAACTCTTTAATGGGCATCTGATGTGAATCTCCATCTTAAAACTCCTTATCATCAATGAGACGTAAGGAAAATTTATCCTTTTATTCAAATGTGTGTTTTTGTCCTTGATTTGCAGAAGTGGTATTAATATCAATTCCAAGTGCAATTCTATATTAGAGTGAGAAAAGTCAACTTCCAACACCAAAGTATAAAAGCAGGAGTACTGTGCCATCTGTGACATTTATTATTATTATTTTCCTTTATCTGTGAGTAGCTCATTGCCATTTATCTCAGGTGCTCTTTTAAAGAACTGCAAATTAAAACACCAACCAGGTACTATGAAGAGAATATCCTTAAGAGCCAGTGTACTTTGGTTTCATCCTGCAAGAAATGTTGATTGTCGCTTAAAAACAATCCATTTACACTTTGACCATTGCTTCCATTCACTAATATTATGTGTTATGAACCATTTCAGAGAATCAAGAGATAAAAAAAGTTAGCTTACTCGTCAATAAAAGCTGTACACATCAAGAGTTTGTTCTGTGGGGGGAAAACCTGAGGCATCTTTACAGCAGCTGAGTAATACAGCAGATTTCATAAGCGGTCCTAGTGAAATACCGTTGTCTGATTGCTCTGGCATCAGCATGCAGATTATGTCTAGGTTTAATGGTTTCAGATAACAACTAAAGCTGTGTATGACATACACTCTGCAGTGAATTTTGCAACAAAAATGCATTATTATTGATGCCTTCCAGCTCTCACTTTATGAACTTTTTCTAGTATGTGGGTGTATTTTATAGACAAGGCAAACTGATTAGGGAGAAACACATTTGTTGCAGTCCAGAGATTTCCCCATTTCTGTTAACGTTTGTTTTCTTTAAGGCGAAGTTGCTATTCATGTTGAACAACCTGCTATTTATGACTATGTGGACAGAAGAATAATTCCTTCTTAAATATGAATTTAGGCACAAAGTTAAGTGTAAGAAAGGGAAAAATAATTAGCTCATGTAAAAATGCTGTATTTTCACACCCCCAGCCCCACCCTTGAGAACAAAAGAACTCTCACACCTCCACTTTTTCCTTCTCCTTTTATGTGGTATCAAAATCTGCTTCTCTGAAGACAAATTTCACGTCATCTAACATTTAGATCTCATGATCCAAATGCTACTTCCACTATACTTCCGTCCAAGAATTTCTTGGGTTGGGTACGCATACACTCTTGCTCAATAACCAAACCATTGCTGTATGACTGTAAGGCAGGTTATATTGTCTAAGAATCCATTACAGTGACGTACAGCAACATCATTCTGAGAATGCTGCTGCCAGAATTGAACAGCTACATCCTTCTTGGGTGTTAGCAAGATAGTCATCCAGACAATATTTAACCAACAGCAGGTGAGGATGTGGTCCAAAACATCCTCACTGCACGACTTTCAAATTTCTGGAAATTAAAAGAAAAGCGATGATAATATTCAGTATTTCAGACAAGCTTACTAGTGTTAGCATTAAGATCTAGCAGACAATTCTCAACCTTCATATGTTAAGAAATCTTTTATTCACCAAAAAAGTTGAAGTGGCTCATACAAAGAAACCTGATCAGTAAGCATGAAGAATAAGTATGCGTTATTACACAGAATAACTGTCTCTGATTTTCTTTAGTGGTAAATGAGTATAACTTTAACATATGCTGCAAGCTTAGATCCTTGTTTTCTGACTTGGCTCACAATTACTTACACGGTAGGTAATACCATTTCCTCTGTACAGCAGAACATTAAATAAACAGCAGCTTTAATATAATTTGAGCCCTTAGAAGTCGCTGGCTTAAATAATTCTCAATTAAACAGTATTTGGATGCATTATATTTTTAATTTTCAACCAATATAGTTTAAGTAATGATTGATGAAAAGAGACCGCAGTTTGTGCATTGGAAAGCGAAGATAATGCTGTACTGAAGATTTCTATCTAGAAGAGATCTTGAGAATGTGAAAAAGGCATTGTAAAAGAGGACTAGAGAAGGCAGTGCAAAGGCCTGCTGGGAGGAGTAATTTCTTTCTCCTGTACCTGTCTCTCAAATGAATCAAATCTGTACAACTTCTCTGTTTCCTCCACTTGTTGGTTAAGAATACTAAGATGAAGAAGTTCACCTGATTAAAAATATTTTGGGGATGTGCACTTTAAATTGAGAGAATCAAGTCATTAACTACCATAGCTATCTATCTACCTTGGAAACATAGCATCTGTTGCAGTCACTTTCCATAAACTGCATTCACTGACCCAGTTAGTCAGCTCTGCATCTCTGCTCCCCAAGTGTCAAAGATGTGAATCTGTCTCAGTTTAGTGGCATCTCTAGAGAACTACATCATATATATTTAACTAGTATCACAGTAATTTTAGAACACTCGCCTGTTACTGATTTTTCCCTTTTCTATTTCATGAAATTGTATAATCCTAATTTAACATTAAGGGATATTATTTTTCATTCTTTTGGACCATATTTTGTCTTTGTATGTCTTTAGATATTAAGGCTTCAATATGCATTCTGTTAAAGAAAGCATCTTATTTTTATTAACATATTGCCTCTCAGCTCTTCATGATTCAGTCTAATGAAAGCATGCAAATGCAGCTACAGAGAATTTAGCTCAAGTTCAGAAATGCATTCTCACAGAAAATAAGACTGAAAAGCATCACATGTACTGAAAAAGTATCACTAGGATTCTTAAATCACCTATGGCTCTCACCATTTTCTCCATGTACCATGAATTCCCCTAGCAACAAGGTCACTTCTTTGACTACAAAACACGGACTATATGGAAACTGGAGCAGCTGAAGAATGTTGCAAAGTATTTTGTTATGTTAAGGTTATTCATGGCCCCAAATGAGTAGCATGCTAGATGCTGAATTAACTGCATTCCAATTAAAACAGAACTACCTTTTAATCTAACATAATGTTTGCCACATAATATATATTTTTAGAATAATTGGTTGATTTAAAAAATTTATATTTGCTGATTAACTTATACTTACTTGATTAATTTAATGGCTTTTCTCTCTTCTATATGATTAAACATCTATCAAGAAATATTAAAAGCAGAAGCTAAAAAAATAATCTATGCTTTTTCCTTTAGTTCATTCTGCTTCTGATTCTGTTTTCAAGTTAGCCTATCAGTTACTAGGACATACTCATGTCACTCTATTATCATTTTAGACAGGAAAAATATGGTGCATATACTGTCCTGTCAAACCAAGCTATCCTCCTTTTTTAATTAAGCAGAGACTAAAGATATATACACGTAGCATCCATAAGATGATATGCTTAAATAAATAAAGGTTTAAATTATTTGATATTGCCCAGCTTCAATGCAGATAAACAAACTGGTGCTGCACATTCAGCCTAACACTGTAAATCCTAAATCCTACCGATTCCTTTGGACATTAAGGGATCGTTAACTACAATTTTTCTCAAGAGGGGCTTTGAACTCCTAGATAGAGGAATTATTATAGCAGCTGTCAAATTTCCCAAAGTCTTCAATTCTGTAGGTACTGTCAACTTAAGCTCTATCCAAGACTCTGAAGAACTTGGGAAAAGTGCAGAGCAGTGTGCAGAGCAGTTGGTGCCTCAGCAGGGTTATCTGTTCTTGCTCTCCCTGGAACACTTTCATACACAATCCATTAGAGTGTGTGGTAGCATCTTACCCTGAATGAATCTGGAAGTATCCTGTACTGTTGCATAAATCAGTTTTAGGCTTCACACTGCAATGTATTTTTCAAATATTGCTGCTTCTGCTGCTTACCTTGTGCAGATCTCCCACTCTCAGCACGAGTGCGAAATTAATTCAACACACTGGGATTTTCTTTCTTCGAAAGCAGACATCCCCCACATCAATGTGAAAAGCTCATGCCTTTTTAAAAATTATTTTTGGTTGATGCCTTAATGCATGCAGTGTCCTCAGTAAGGTTGCTGCTATACTTAGTTTGTCATCTACCATACAAAATGTGTAATCCTCCTTTCATTCTTTAGTCTTAAATTTTAATTTTGTATGGTACTTATAGAGTAAGGAACATAGCATGGTTCACAGTCCATATCTAGGATACTTCAAAGAAGATCAGACTGATGACAACCTCAACAGTGCTTGAACACCAGCTGGTAATTGAGGTGAAAGTTAAAGCAGAAAGAGAGCAATAAAGAGAATTCACAGCAAACTAGATTCTTTAGGCTGGATAGTGTCAAAGAATTACTGTCCAGGTTTTGAGATAGAGTGTGTTAATTTAGTAATCATGGGGAAGTAGACTGAATATGCTTCCGGGAAATAGATTATCTAAACTGGAAGTGATAAACTAATTCAGACCATGCCACATCCCCTTTGAACTCTCTGGAATTATGCCCTGTGCTGTTTCCTTTCTTCTCATAGGGTATTAGGGAAGGTGGAATGTTTAACAGGAAGGCCTGATTTTTTTGTAATAATGGGCATAGTCATAAGAATGTCTTGTGCACCAGATCAAATAAAATTGGAAAGAGTTCTTACAAATAAAGACTCCAATAATTTGAAGCTAGGTGAATGTAAATATTGTGTGAGGAAGAAACAAAGTTACCTGACTGCTAAAATTACAGTAGTATAGAAAACCAGCAATCCTACCTGACAAAAGTTGAGTTCTAAAACTACTCAAAACAACAGAAAAAAAAGGCAACATACTACATAACTTAAGTAAAGAGAAGTACCAGCAGCAAAAAGATCCCATCAACTAAAAAAAGCAGAGATTTACAAGAGATAAAAATAAGAATCCAGTAATAAAATAAGATAAAATAATGGCAAGAAAATAAGTAATATCCAAAAAATATCTGTGGCTGGAGCAGTGTGAGGGTGTTCTAATAGACCCCTGAAAGATTCAGTAGACAAATAGAAAAAATCCAAACCCAAAAACACAAACCCAATTTATCGTGGTCTTAATACCTTTCTTGATCAAACAATTGGTCATGTAAAGCACTTAAGTGAAAACCAAGGCCAAGTAGTATCCCAGCCCAATTATCTAGAGAAATATTAACTACAAAGTTGAAAACAGATTCTCAGAGAACAAGGCAGAAAAAACATTTTGACTAACCAGCATTTGTTCTGTCCTCTTATTTGATTTATCATGAAATCACAAATGTGATTTCACAGTGGTGTAATAAATACAAAATCCAGGAGAAACAGTCAGACTACAGCCTGATACAAAGACGTACTTTTTCACTAGCCCTGTATATTTTTTGAGTGCAAATCCCTAAGTGACATAAAAGAACCTGCATTCAAATAAGCCACAAAGCTTATTTAGGATTCTAGGGTATTTGAAGAAAAACTCATTCATTAGAATGAGTGTTTCAATTTTAATTTCTCAGGAAATATATAATTTTAAAGAACCACTGTTGTTCGGGATTCCTTCAAGGAAATATATTAGTTTTCAGAGACTGAACTATTTCCTGAAGTAGTATCTGATCATTCTCCATTGTGTCTCTTTTTATGAGTACTGCTAAAACTTCTAGGATAACCTTATTTGATTATCTTTATATGTATCCTTTCAGTAAGAAGAAATTAGATATCTACCCTCAAAATTCTCCTTTTAGGAGTCTCTAAACCAGGCAAAGGAGCAACAAGAGAAAGAAAACTCATTCCGTAATGGTGGCACTCCTTAGCTCCCATCACTTCCTCCTCAGGGTTTTGTTTCCCTCAGATTGTGAGGGGAGTGGGACACATGAGGAGGACCATTAGAAGAATTCATAATGTTCTGAATACAATGTCAATCATTCTCTCATTGTGGGCCATGAAATGATCTCAGAATCAGAGGAGGAAGTGGGGAAAAAAAATCTGTGACACTCATAGCTGTACTTTCTAATCCATGGAAGTAGAAAGATATGTAAGTGCAGTTTAAGAACATGAACCTTCTTTGCACATTATGTGTGATTAAAAATGTACAAAACACATGAGACAAAGAAACAAGGACTGGCACTGATTTGGAAAATGTAATAGTTTAGCTAAGAGGAGTTAGTGAGTGCTATTTAGCAGAAGAAAAGGAAGGGAATGAACTGACCTGGAAGGCAAGCTGGCTGAACTTATCTTTTATATGAAAAGATAAAGAATAAAATAAAACTCTACTCATTAACAGTTGAGCTGAGGTCAATCATAAACCAGACGGTACTAGCTTTGTAAAGAAGATTCTCAGATCTAAGAGCAGCTGTCAGCTGTAATCTTATACACATTGGAGACTGTCCTTAAAGCTGAATATGCCTATACCTATGTTATTTCATTTTCCCAACGGCAAAAATTAAGTTTCTTAACCATGGTTGTTTTCCAGGATGAGGCTAGTTACAGGATCATATAGAAATAAAGTTTTCTGTTTTGTGAGTTATCTATTTGCAGACAGAGAAGTTTTAGACTAATGAAAGCACATAAAAAGTTGAAGACTTTTCAAAATTCCCTTCCCCAAATTTGCCACCCATAATAAAGATGAATTCTGAGCCCCTCAAAAAAAACCAAAAAACAATTCTATTTCAGAGATAGCCTTTTATACAGAACAGCAGTGTGCTTACAGATTATGTCACTGGTTTAATGTGGCCTGAAACATGGGAAATGCTTTGAGGATTTTAATTTAATTTAGAAAACGCATTTGACTAAGTAAAGTTAGTCTATCTTAAGGATGTTAGTAACAGCAAAAAAAGTTCATACACTTATATGTGTACATTTATACTCTGCATATGAGGGAGGAGTTCAACTATAGAACTAGTAAAGGGATGTTTGTCCAACATTCACTGAGGAGTCATTTTTTGCTGTACTATTTGAGCTATTAACTCATTTCAGGAAATGATCAAACAGAAGCAAATCAAAAGCACCTTTTCTTAAGCCAGTGATAAAAAATGCAAATACATAAGTCTGAAGGGACAAGCCTAACAAGTCTAATCAAAACTGTGTTACTACTTCTCTTAGGTCACAACTGTTTTATAAAATAGATATGAAATAAGCTGGAGGAAATATGTACATTTAAAAAGTTTTAATAGGAAGTGAAGAATTTAAAGAAACACACATATAAAAGCCTGATGTTCAAAACCATGAGTTTTACATGTTGTATAGATCCCGATCCATGACTTCAACTATTCATGTCCATAAAAAAGGCGCACTCCCTTCATGGTAAAATATGTATCTCCACATCAAGACATTACTAGTTGTCCTAAAGCAAACTATGGGTGAAAAATTACATATCTATCTGTACCAATGATCTCAGAAACTCATAGTAGTCCATGAGCTGCATGAAATTCATGTCTTTTCCAGAGGTACAGATGGACTGCTCCTCCTGCCTCACACTTCTAAAATAAGACAACTTGTCAAGTACGTCATTAATATACTTAGAAAGGTCTGTTTCCTATTCTGTCTGATAAAAGGTGAACCATTATATTTCTGCATCATAATGTTTTTTTTCTATTCATAATTGCTATTAAAGCTCTGGTGGCAAAAAAAAATCTACTCACTCATCTGAATATTTTGGAAAAGAAAAAGACAAAATTCTATTTCATAAAAAGAGATAAAGTTTAGTGCAAGGTAAATTTATAAACTTACTTCAATTGTTACGTACATCCTTGCAGTTGAGCATGAAAGAGTAGGATGACAGGTGCATTGCAGGATGGAGAACATTGATGTTAAACGTGACTACTTGCAAAGCAGATCTTAAGAGTCTTCCACTGATGCCAGATTTGGGATTCTGAAAGAAGACAGTGTATATTGCCCAGGAAGCTATAGGAAAATATGGGATTTCAAAGGAATAGAGAAGGGATAGCATGATACATCATCAATAAACGATTGAAGATCACTTGAGGTATACTTGGATACATTGGAGGTGTCAAGGCTACAACTCTGTATGTGCACAGTTCAATAAGCTTAAAGTGCAGTGATTTGCCAGTTGTATCCTGTATCATGTGCACATGTGTGCTTACACCTAAGTGTCAAAATGTGACAATAATTAGAGGAAAATGTGTATGTGCAAGTAGATATTTTCTAGATTGGGTGCTTACAGTGTAGATTTTATGAAAAGCTATAAGAACCTAAGAGTATCTCCTGATACTGCAAGTTTTGACTTCTAAAATAAGCGACATAAAATTGTTAACCCAGTATTATTTTAACAGAGGTCATTTATATACACTGGACCTGATGTTGCCTTTTTATTTTATGAGATCTTTCATTAAAATCACAATGGCTGTGATATATATATATATATAAACACACACATATATATGGAGGACCCCTACCAAAATGCAGGAAATCAATATTTAGAAAAATAATTGAACAAAAAATATACAGTTGCATTTGAAGATTAACTTTTTGTTTATCTCCCCTTATAAAACTGATTTTAGCTGAACCTATATATAGCATATATCTTAGGGAAATAAAGTAGTATATTTTTCATTGTCTTCCAATCTCTTTTATGCTCTGCTAGAGTTAGCACTAGATTTGAAACAGAAGAACATGGACAGCCATTGAGCACAAAGCTTGGCAGAAACATCTGATGGAAGAGTTGGTGGTTTTTCTATCAAACTGCTGATCTATACAAATGGAATCCCCTGCTTAAATCCTCAGCCAGCTGTACAAAGTGCACAGACCAGCCGAAATATAGATGTTAGATTAAAAGCTCTCATCATACCAGAAGCAATAAGGCTTTAAGTTCAAGTCTGATTTTATTCCAAATACAAAACAACAGGGAAAAAACAGCGATAAATTCCTCTATTCCCTATCTCTAGCAAGCAACCCTTTAAGAATGATTAATTATTTAACAATATTGTTTATATCAATAATTCCTGCTTCATGACTTTGAAGTAGAACACCATCACTATCAAGAAAATACACTTCTACATAACTGTGTCTATGTTAATTTATTCTAAGGAACACCTCTTATATGGCCCTGACCCAAACCACTTCAGAACTACATTTAGAACTACATTCATCCAAGAGACTTCTTTTTCATGTGGATTATAAATACTGTGTGAACTTTAGCTTTCAGTTTTACTGTCTTTTTCTGCTTTAATATTAAAACTTATTTTTCATTTTTTTAGTCAGTTCTACTTTGGATGGGTAAACTGTTAATTTTGTGCTTGCTTAAGTGAATATCTAAAGGGTTTATTCTTAAGTATATATCTCTCTCTGCAAGGAATTAAGTGAACTGTGTCCCCAGCTCAGGACTAAACCAACTTTTATTTTCACATTTATATCACAAAACAATCCAGCGCTCAATCTTAAGACAATAACTCTTGTAAATAACATGTAGAAGGTAAAAAAAAGCAATACCCAGAGATAGATAAGGTCACACTTAATCAGTCGCTCCATGGGATGCAGAAATGAAGAGGATCAAAATTTTAGTAAGTTAGCTGTCTGTATTAAAAATCAGATATAGAATACGTTATTTAATTCATTTAACAAAACTGGTTCCATATCTATACCTGAATTTTCTTTTATTAATTTTATTTCATATACAATTTTTTCCTAAGACCTAGATTCAGGAAGCATATTGGATATAGACAACAGGTAACAGGTAATTTGCTCTAAGGAAAAATAAATTACTTTAATTGCGCTTTCAACATGCATTTGCAGCAGGACACTAAAATGCTTATAGACCACAAACGAGACTGAAAAAGCACTGTTTATAGACAAATTCTAATCAGATGCCTCCAAGATATTTTGATTTCCACAAGGTAAGTTCACAGCAATAGTTTCATTATTTGCGAAGCAGGTAAAAACATTAAGGTGTAGTATTTTCTCCTCTACACCTAAGACTGTGCAGAGTCACGCTGTTTCTGTATACTGTATTTCACATTCCTGTAAGTTCCCAAGGAGTGAATTTTCACACAGGTAATTAAATTTAGTAATTTCTGCATCCATTTTAACTAGTACTCCTTAGGAGGGGAAAGCATTGGCCTTTAGAATTCAGACTTTAATGGAATGCAAAATAAGTTAATGAAACTTGACTATAAACCAGTAATGCACAAGAAACCAACAGAAGAATACTAAAGATTCAGTCATGCAGATGACAAATGTTTTCTTTTCAATAATGCATATATATATAAATTTATATGCGAAATAGCACATATATAAAAAGCTAAAGAATGGATTTAATTTTGTTGTTTGGTGCAGAACTGCATCACAGACAAAAAGAAATACATAATAAAATGTTGAAAGCCAGTTTTTGAAAACATATTAGCAAACTACACATATATACATTCATAAAATGATTTTCTGAACCGAAACAGAATTGCCAGCTTCTTGTATGTTGAATTATGGATTCCCACAGGAAACCTGAACATTAGTTAGAACTAATATTGCTTCTAATCTATTCCTCTGTCTAGGTTTCCAGTATGTACTTCAGGGAAATTTCTAGAAATTCTGTAATAAAATAAGCCATAAATATAAAGTAAATTTCATCATTATTCTGCTTAATGTGCTGCTGCCTCATGTTTGATGCATTGAAATTTCTACAACTCTTTGACTCTACCTATTGCAATGACCAACATTATATAGTATACCTAAAATAGAAACCATTCAATATTCTACAGCTTGTGGCAGTGAGTTCCCCAGACTATTTATATGTTTTGATGAAAAAGTATATACTCAGTTATAAAAGGAATAAATATGATTTTTTTTTTAATTCATTATTTTCATGCTTCTTATGTCTTTGCTTCACAAAGAAGGTTCTAATCATTCCAAATCCATCCTCTTACAAAGCCATCCCAGATCTATAATTATATTGTCACCCTTCTCTGGACCTCTTCTATTTCTGCTAAATGTTTTTCAAGTACCTCCTCTGACATTTTAATTTACGTTTTTTGAAGAGAGTTACAAATCACTTAGCTTTTCAGCATAAACCTTATTCACCTTAAGTGCTCCCTTCACTCTTTGGTAGGCCCAGTGACCCAGCAGCTCTCTCACAGACTGCATGTGTCTGAAATATTTAATTTCTTATTAACTGCTTCTCTGAAATAATTCCATCAGAGCCCTCTTAATTCCCAGCTTTTAAACTACAATGGGAAAAACTTGTATCATTTAATGTGCTCAACTAGATCTGCATTTCCACTTGCAGAAGATTTTTCTTAAGCCTTCCTATCACATACTTGTCCAGTTGCAATGTCAAAGGGTTTCTGTACCCCTCTTCATTTTAGGGCCCTTCCCTGCTCTTTTCTGGCTTTGTGGGCTTGGGGTATTTTTTGTTTCCCTGCCCTCCCTCTGTGTGTGGGTTTGTTTGGTTTGGTTTTTTTAAATAGTCTTATTAAAACAATCACAAACTGTAGTTTCTTTAGGTACCTCTTAGTAGTATAATTCCTCTGTTGCCAGATACTGATAGCTCTTCAGGATCATGTATGTTTAACTTCATGTTTCATGTTAAATGTACTTGACTTCTGCTTTGAAGAGATACTAACTTTTCATACTAAATGCCCTACTAAATAAGGACTCTGTCTGAATGCTCTGGAATCCTGAAATGAGCTGCCAATCCCTGTCTGATTCTCACAGTAATGTCTTGTCTGCTGAGCTGCCAATCCCTGTCTGATTCTCACAGAAATGTCTTGTCTGCTGGACAGCTCAGATTTTTTCAAATCAAAAAGAGACAGATTAGCAGAAGCACTAAAACTTCAAGGTAAGAAAAATATTCTTAGAGAGAAAAAAAAAAAAAAATCTATTTGAAAAACTGCCCAGAAACAGGTACAACATTCTCCTTCTCCTTGGAAATCTTCACACTGACCTATAACTCAATGTTGTTAAGCAGAATATTAAGAAAGTAAATTCATGCTCCCTTTCAAATATTTAATAAAGAAAAATATACACTGCATTTAAAAAATAGTTTCTTATGACTAATTTTAATGGCAATATATGGGCAATATTCTAATTCATCTATAAAATCAGAAGTGATGAATTTACAAATATCTTCTTCTCATGTAACATATAAGTGTATATTAAGAGAAGGTTTACTTTCAGATACTACTCATATTACCAGTAAACTTTTTTTCCTGAACTGTGTACACTGCATATACTCTAAATTCAAGTGGACCATCCTGAGTCTCAGAGGCATGAAAAATGAGATATCTTGTAATTTTACAGCATATCTTACACAGGGTGTAAATATAACAGTAAGATGAAACAATAAATTGAGATAACATTAACTTTGCTTACAACCAACTGCAGGGACAACCGAGCCTCTTGATAACACTACTGCCAAAACTACAGACTGAATAAAAACATTGTAGTTAAATGGCACTGAAACAGTGGAGAGCATAGCTTGAACACCCTTGGTACTAAAGAAAAGTTAGAAAGACACGAATGTTAAAGAAGGCCCCCCAAAGATAAAGGTAAATGAAGATCAAGACATATGAACGGGCACAAAACCCACCACGTGGAAGTGCCTGGTTTTCTCCACTGACACCAATTAACAAACTAACAATGTGTGTTATCATTTTATTTGGGCAGGTAATATTAACAAATTCGCAGAGGCTTTTCTTCCATGCAAAATTTTCATTATTTAGACCTAAGACCCACCTGCATTTTCCCTTCCAAATGTCTTCTGAGATTTTTCAGGTCAGCCAGAGCTCAACGCACTTTAGTACCATTAATATCTTCCCTGGATAATGCCTATTGCTCAGATTACAATGACTCAATAAATGCCTGAAAATAACAGGTGTCTCATGCTCAGTAGCTCAGCAGCTTCCTATAATACTCTTACTATGATGTAGGCTCAGTGATAAAATAACTTTTGTAATTGCATAACGGAAGATGAAAGTGAATATTAGTAAGTGATCTGCTGCTAAAGAACCAAAAGGATAGTCTTGTCAAGGAAAAGAATTAGCAGGGTGCATCAGCTATTAGAGATGCACATCCTACTGCTTTGCCTGCATTTGGAGGAAAAAAGAAATCCATAACTGGAAATATGAAAAACCTTTGAAAAAGCTTTTACTGCAGTGGTATTGAGTATAGTGCTGTACACAGGAAAATTACTGCCTTCCATACACTCCTGTGAACCACTGTAGATTTTGGCTTTAATTTTTATATTCCTAAAAATTATAATCTGTATTTTAAAAATATAAACTTAGATGTAGTATAATTTTCAATGTTTAATTGTGTTCCCTGACATGTGTTTGGAACACAGCTTTGCAATTTTATCGTTCAGTGCCTTTGTTTACTTTTTCCCATTTATTGATTGCTGGCAGTGTTTACCTATTAAGAGCTATCTTCTGAAGTACAGAGTCGCAAAGTTAGGAGAACCAGAGATAAAATAACCATCTTAGGGTACATTTGTAAATAGCTGAATTCTGATAGTCTCTTGACTATGACATACTAGCACAAAAATGTAATTATCCCAGAAGCTTTTGAAATACAGTATCCTCATTTGCTTCCCAGACAGGGTGTTACAGAACCTGTTAATACACTGTTAGTTCTTCCAGTTCTTCTTGTGTAGTTTCATATCCTTTTCTTCCAAGTGATATACCTCATCTGCCAATCTGCAAGGCTGCTTTCAGCCCATTTGTGAACTGGATTGAAGGAAACTAATTAGCTTTCCATGTCCTAACTTCCTTAACCTTCTCTACACTGTGCTACTCCTAAATATTCTTCCTTTAATATTTTTGCATTTTGGGGATAGCCACCTCAATTTGCTTTATTCTGAATATAAGTCTAAATCCAAAGTATACCTCAAGCACAAGGAATTTAGAAAGTTGGGGTGTTTTTTTCTGCGGTTGGAGTCACCTTCCTCAGCCTTGGTGGTGTTGATGAAGTTTAATATATGGCAACTGCAAATTTAAAAAACAATAATTTACATCTCACAGACAAATATCATGTAAGAAAAATTTCAGCATAGGCTTTTTGTTCATGATTGTGATGATATTGTGGTGCTTTCTGGCACTCCTATTAAATAAGTAATTTTCTACACGTACTTTTTTATTTTCTGTTATAGCTCAATAAAATTTTAGTATAATTTTTAGCTCTTTGTTAGATCATCCCCTGAAAAAAAATGGAAACAGGTTCAGAAACTGCCATAGCTGTAGTCAGGAGTATTTAATAGCTTTTTTCCTAGACTAGATGAAAATGTCTATTATTTTATTATCCAGAAAATTATAAATGAAAGTGATTTATGCAGAAAGGTCAGTTAAATTATTTTAACCTGACTAAAAATCACCTGTTTATCAAACAAACAGCATCTCTCTCTACCTTCCTCTTGATCTGACACTGTTCATAGACTTATGTGTTGGGTTGGCCAGCAGCCTGTCTTGCATTGTGACCTGAAAAGCAGGGAATTTCAGGTTTTTGTCTACAATGTCTAACAAAAACAATCTCTAACAAAAAGAATCCTGGAAAAAAATTCTTGCTTTTTCTCACAACATCTATTACACTGTCATTTTATAGAGAATATTAAATTATTAGAGGTTTTTCAAAACCATTTCTGATACATTACCATAAGGTGATAACATCCCCTGACAGAAATGGTGTGAGTGAGGCTGATTCTGTAAGGGGGTCAATTGTTTTTTGTGGTCTGGGGGATTTTTGTATCTCAATTTAACTGGGATATGCAGAACTGGAGAAGATACTATGTCAATTCTCCATATAGCCTAAAATACATTACTTCATTTCAATGGCTACAAGATGGTTAATATGATCTGTTATTTTTAGTCCTCAATACTCCTTAAAAACTGTGATACAAGAATTATACAAGAAGGAATTACATACAAATATAAAAATTTGGGCTTATTGTAGCAGCCCTTAAGAAGATACTGTACATGTATAAACTAGGACCAGAACACTAAGTAAGACAATATAATAGAATCTGCTTCCCTTTTCCTAGTGTGTGCATATAAACATGTAGTACATTTACACATACGTATGTCATTATATCTAACAGTTATAAGTAACGAAATGCCACATTACTATTGCTAATGTAAATATCAGTCATACAGTTTATAGAAGTCTTTGTCCAGAAATGCTTTACTGTACTACCACAGTGTTTTACTGAGCTCTAAAATTTCTGCAGAAGAAAGTAGTAATATAGTAACACAGTCAGATATTACTTAAATTCATTTTAAGCTAATGTCTTCATTTGAAGGAGATCTTAAAATATGAAACTTTTGGACTTGGTTGTCATATATAAATTATATACCATCCCTTCAAATATTCATGAACATTTTGTGAATACTCACTAATATAGAAAGAAAGTCTCCAGTATAAAGCAATAAAAGATGGCATATTTATTTTGATCAACTATTGCCATCTCCCCTCTCTCCTGATCAGCAGTATCCTTTTTCTGGCTTAATAGTTGAACAAACAGTATACACAATGCAGTGCAATTTGGTAAGTATTGTTGTTTTGGTTTCTTCTTTTTTTTTTAATGATTTACATCAGGTGCACTGTACAACATTTCTGAAGCTCACTGCTGAAATAACGCTGGGGCAGGAATCAGGTATAAGCCTGTTCCTGGTTACACGAGATGAAGGATTTGAAAAGATAGCAGGACAGCAGCAGCAGCAAGCTATTTCTTGCCGTTGTTTTTGGATGTAGTCTCAAAGATTTACCATTTGATTTAGACTGAATCTGAAACAGAACACTGAAGTTGGAGGGGGATGGTGAGGTGATGTTTGTGGTTTTGGTTTCTTGCTTTAAATCTCTTCACTTAGTAAAGTCCTCCCTAGAAGTATTTACTTACCTAGATTTTATATAAAGAAAACTCTGTGTCTAAGCACTCTTGGTATAACTTTAAATAAAAAGAAAAATCATTCTAACATCAATTTAGCCACACTTTTCCCCTTTCTCTAGCACATGCATATCAACCACTAGTCAATAAAACAAACAGAAATCAAATAAATATCTCCCTATTCTTTATATAACCCAGCGGGCCCATTCCAACAGGCCTAATTCCTCACATGTTACATGAGTACATACACACACTCCTCTCAGCTCAGCACACTTGCCAAAACACCAGTATCTTTGAGCTATATAAAACCCAGATGGGGAGTGAAGTGCCATGGCAAAGTTTCCTTACAAAGTATTTTCAAAACACACTTGGAAGAAGTTGCACATCTGAAACCACCATAAAGTTCAAGGAAGACTAGTGAACCAAAGCAGCTATGACACTTGATAGTGCCAAAAGCTTCATCAAAAATTAATTAGTGGCCAACATGAGAAAAGAAGGAAATATAACCACCATTTAAATGAGGCTGCACTAGATAACATCTCTTGCTTCAGTGATTGTAGGCCACCTATATTCCATAGTGATCTGCGAGGACTGTGTAAGTGGAGACCGAGCTTTGTGTCTCAATGGCAAATGACAAAAGATGAAGTTACTGTTGGGACAATCTGCTGGGACTGTAATAGCTTTTAAGAGCACATGATGAAGACAGGCCCTTTCTCCAAACAGAAGCAGTCTGTGAGGATACAGAAGCAGCATGATAGCAGCCTTTAAAGAATAGTAGTCCAGGACACACATAAAGTTCAAAGCAAGTGTTGCAAAGATGACATTAATCAACACAAAAGACCATATTGCAGCTAAGAGAGGTTTGCCCCACATCCTTTATATATTTCTCCTATTTTTCTTCCACCACAGAGAGCACTTGCAGCAAGTTCCACTACCCCTTCAGAACATGACAGAGATATCTTGTCTTCCATTTCTTCCACTTAAAATTCTCAACAACTCACTATCTTCCAATACGTCAAAGAGATCTTTTAGACTAAATACTTTACCAAAAGTCAGTTGTAAGAGCTGGCCAATCTTTCATCTGAAGGTTCTGATTTATGTACAGTGTCACACTATCTGTGTGTCCTAACAGTGTGAAAGTCTACACAAGTGTCTATTCGTTTCTTCAACATAACCAATTGTCAGGTCAGACTGTCAGGTTCACTCCAATGTGCTGGATTAGAAATGTACTCCTAAATCACCCAAATATTTATAGTGATCAAAAGAGAACACACATTCTCATTTAACATCACTGGACAAATACAGGATTATGCATTTTAAAACAGCTAGACTATCTTGACTATCTTTTATTTATTAAAATCTTATTACTAGTGAATTCTAGTGAAGGTCTTAAACTGAAATCTCTTAAGAAATAATTAGCCACCAGACAAATCTTTTAAATCTCCTATTGGAAAAAAATTGATGGCTAGAGTTGGCACTCCAAAATGATCAGTAGCATACTTCCTCACTCCAAATTCAGGAGAAAAACAATACATTACTAGACCACCATGTGTTTAGTACAATACATCTTCATGTTCTCCTTTAAGTGCTAGAAAACTATAACATTGTTAGGGTTGTGCTACTTTGGCTGGACCAAACCCTAGCATATCATCTCTGGTGACAAAGGAACCCCAGGGGTAGTTTTATTGCTTATTAGTTAGAAAAGAACATAGGAAAATATTGATAGGAAATAGTTTCAGGGACAAGTTAATCGCTGTTATTTTTAGTGAATGGTGTAAAACATCAACACAGAAGCAGCCATTTGGCAAAAGAATTAGCATCTGAATAATTTTCTTAGAGAAAACTACTAATGTTCTTTCAAATTTTCTATTGCTTTAATATCACATCATTGATGAAATACAGTAGAAATATTAGGAAAGCAAATTGCTTTGCAAAACAAAACCATGCCAGAAAAAACCCTTGAAAAACAGATTCGTTATTCATTTTAACAGACCATTTAAAAAATGGTTCTTTCATTTGCTTGGTTTTTCATCAGTCAGGACAAAGTATTTTAATGCCTTTAATTTGTTGCACTGACAGTTGAAAACTGTATAAAAATTATAATGCTGGACCTAATTTAGCTTTCTACATGTCTAATTTCCAGAAGTGCAAAGTAAACAGATACTACTTATTGAAAACTCAGGCTATTGATTTAGTACATTTCTTTATACATTGCCTTTTTTTTTTTTTTCCCCCATTTTTTCTGCCTAACAGTGTAAGCAAAGTTATCTAGAAAGAAATCAGTGGACCAGTTTTCACTGGGCCAAAATATAACCAATGGCTTTAGGTACTGAGATTTTTCCAGAACTTATGGAAAGTTTGTCACTTAGGCAGGAATAAAATGTATGCATAAATATTAGGGTGCCAGATAGATTTTCAACATGCATATAATCAGAAGTTTGTAAAAGTGCATGATTTCACTTAAACTGTATTTCTATTAGCATACACCTAATAACACCCAGAACTTCAAAATGCTCAGCAATTTACAGTGAAGTAAATTGCATCATTTCAATTATTTACATCAATGCTGGGGATTTGGAAAGTTTGCATTAATGTTTAATGGAAGGTGTTTGTGCCACTGCTTTTCTTGAGATAAGAAACACATGCTTCTCTAAAGGTTTTTGTTCTTTTTTCCTTCTGATTACAATACAGAGAAGTAACTGCTTGTCTTATCCAACCAACGCCAAAGAACTACTGACCCAAAATCCTGAATCCTCTTAAATAAGAATTAATAAGGTAGGTTGTATCTTTTATAATACTGCCTCAAAGCCAAATGGTTCTGTGTCTACACCTTTTACCATGAAGTTACTATTTAAACCTTTATTAATTAATAATAAGAAATAAAGCACATAATAAAATAATTTTTTTTCAGGATATATATAAAATTTATATCCTGAATGAGTTTGCTTTATTTTCAATAAGTAATTCAGAAAAGCAAGAACAATGACGATCTAAGTTTAATTTCCTAGAACATTACCAAGGATTTCAGCATGTTTTTAAAGCAGTTTTACACTGCATGATAAATCAATCAAATGTTGTAGCAGATGTCTAATGTATTCTTTTCACATAAGCCAAATAGAAGTGGGTAGCATCTGTGTCAGATGCAAGCACAACTGCTTGCCAGCTATGTTGGCCACAAGATGATGGATGTTGATTGACAGTAGCTATCAAAGATTGCACCAAAAGTTTGAGAGATTCAAAGGGGGCTATTGTAGGGATAAGAAAGAAGTTCCTCCAAAGACTTAATTCCTTTTTCTTCTGATTAGTATAAAAGCTATTGTTTTCCTGGGTAACTGTTTCAACTTTGTAACATAAAAAGATTTATATAAAAGATGTAGCTATTCCAACTCATAAATCATCAAATGGTAACCCTATTGATTTTTAACAAAAACTGCTAGATTAGACCTGTACTATTGATTTATGAGACTTGTGTTTTACCAATCAGAGATCAATCTTATTAAAGTTTATAGTGGTTTCAAGGGAAAGAATATCCATACTGGTTTGATAAGGAAAATAAATATTAATACATTAAGAGCAGAAAGATGTAAAATTAGTTATATTGTACAGATACTGTATACTTTTCTTGCACATCTTTCCATCAGCATGAAACATGAGCAGAGATAAATTCCAGAACAAACCAAGACTCTCCCCTTCTGTATTTTACCCCTGTCACTGTTTTACACTATCACTGAAGTTTGATACCTGAGACTATATCATCTGATCCATCCCTGACTCCGCTGATACAACTCGGTTTTGACTCAGTTTTGATGCTTTCTCCCAACAAAATTTCTCAGGTAAAATTTGTAAGAATCATCTTATTTTCTTCTTTGATTTAAATTTCCTTCTCTGTTTTATTCGTTAATAACCATGTGAAAATGTGAAAGAATATGATCTCCATAATCATGCTTGATTCCTGCCCTCACAGCTTTCATCAACTCTCTTTCAGTAATTCTTCTGACCTCCCCTTTTCCACTTCATCAGCAGGAATCAGTTCTTCCAAGGCAAACACAGTAGTCTGCCTGCTCACTAATCTGCCTTCTCTTTCACATCACTGCTGCATAGCCTTTGTCCTACCAATAAGCCTGGCAGGTACATAACGTTTGTCAGCTTTTTCACACATCTCCACACCTGCTTTCAAATCACCTTCTCTGACCTGGGACTTCCTCCAGCTATCATGAAATGCAATAGGAAGATTCTGCAAAGTGCTGTATCTCCAATACACAGTCTCAATACTGACCTGTCTTATGATGCTTAAGATAGAAAACCCATGCTGAGAAGAATAAAGATGCAAGTGGGAATCTGAGAACTGGTAGCAGTTCAAATGAAAGTCACGTCATGCTTCACATTATAGAAAATATTTAAATTTAGCTTCATATGTTAGGATTTTTAAAACTGAATGTTTCCAAGAAAGCTTTGGACTTTGGCTTAAAAGTAATTTTGGGGTCGCTGAACAAATGTATTTTGCTGGTCCCACAAAATGTCATTTAGATTTGGCAGTTATAAACTACAGAGAGTCACGATTTCCCATCTGTGATTTCAATTATAAAACTTGATTTTGGCAACATGTCAAAACCACAGAGCTTTCCAAAGCCCTGCTCACCTACCACATGCAGGCCACTTCAGTATTCTACACAGAGCTCATTCCCAAAGAGGGCACTGTGAGTCAGGAGCTCCTGGGAGTAGAGCCTCCATCTAACACCAGGCCACAGGACATGAAAGATCATGAATTAGAAAGTTTGACCATCAACTCTGTTTAATCAATTATCCTGGTTTCTTACATTAGAACTTCACTTGTCCAGATGCTGCCAACTAGGGCCCTCCTCCCAGATTCTCTTAGAATCTACCTCTGCAGAAATTACAATTGCAATTTTATTTTACAAGCCCAGATTTTTTTAATTTTCTTTTTTTCCTCAGCATTCTGACTCGGAAGAATGCATTAGTCTCACAACACTTTTTATAGCTGAACATTTCTTTGTCATTTGAGAGCAATTTAACTCTCATTTAACTGCATTCTGCTTTCTGTAATATGATTTGGTCTGGTACAGTACACAGAAAATGTCTTCATTTCACAGAATCAATTGCAGTGAAAGAAAAGGAACACAGAGGACAGGCTGTAGAATATAATTTAAGACTATTCTAGGCAATATTGTACTACCTTTAGTCTTTTAATAAACTAATCTTGGACTAGATGAGCTTCAAGGTCTTTTCCAACCTAGATGATTCGGTAATTTTGCACTGTTAAATTGTGTTAGCAATATAAATGCTCAACATCCATTAACATACTGGCATACAATTTTGGTTTCTCTGATAGTTCACTACAGAGCTGTATATCATGGAAAAATAAGTTAAAAGATATCATCAGAATATTTTGTTCACCAAGCATATTATAGTATCCTACAACACACGTTTGAAAACAAATCCTTTTTTCACCCATGCAAATTTACCAGTAAGCATACCACAATGTAAGCAGGTGACTAGTAAGGATCAGTGCCCAGCTTTCTATGCTCTAACTGAAAGTGTTTTGAAAGGACCTGATTTCAGAAAGTAAGGACTAATACTCCTTAAAGTAAGGGCAACATTCCTTAAAAAATCGGCCTTCTTCAAGAGATCTCAAACTGGACTATCTTTTACTCATTAATAACACCTGAAAATTTAGACTATGCAAGTTTTCAGTTGCAACATTACCTACACCTATGCATGTATTGAAGTGGTTCTAGCTGAAGAGCGGTTTATTTAACCTCTCGGCTTTAGCAGTTGCTTGCATTTAATTTGGAAATGTCAGGCTTAATTATGCTGTTGGACTGATTAAGGAATTAGAGCAGACAGTTTATCAGATATTAAGCTACAGTGTTTTCACCTAAATGCATAGCCTGCATTATAGCCTTGTGGTTATCTATCTGTTATACTTACATAAATGTAATAGACTACCATTGCTATTGCAAAGACCAAATCTAGTGTCTACTACAGTCATAAATAGGAATTTCTACAGGTTTTCTATTCCTTTTCCTACTGACAGAAGAATTACAGCCTAAAAAGAGTTTAGCTTTGCAGCAGAAATCTGAATTCCACAACAATAGCTTTTCTTTCCTGCCTACTGCCTCAGCCATTATTCTACAAAAGAGACATGTGGTGAAACTGCTGCTCCTTCCCTGATATTTTGACTCTTTCAAAGAATAAGTAAACATCCTTTTATTTTTCTTTCTCTGCATTAAGCAAAATATCACTTGCAAGAAAGGGAAGAAAGAACACTGTCACCAGTGCAAAGTAAAAGGAACAAATGCTTATTTATCTTACTCTGAATTTAAAAACAAACTCACACGGAAACCTCAGAGCAATGGCTTCAAGGATTCATTTGAGGAAGGACTTTTCTCCGGGTCACACAACAAAGACAAAAGCACCAGGCGAGAGAAAGTCATAGACATGTTTCACTTGATCTTTGAGTAATCTGATAGAATGTTGTGTGTAAGGGGAATGATTATAATATCCGCGCTGCTGAGCTGCCTGAGTGGATAATGGACTGGCTCGGTTATTAAAGACAAGTGCTTATAAAAGAATTCACTTCAGAGCAGAAGGAAAATACTAACAGCGTGCTATGAAGATCAATACCAGACCACTTTTGTTTGATTTATTTAATCAGTGACCCCAGAGAAACACATGCAAAGAGAAAGAAAATCTGCTGATTGTAGAAAACAGGGGTCAGGCAGAGTGGCACGGGGAGGGTGGGCTGCCGACTCTGCGGAAGGTGAACAGAGCAGTCAGCTCGGGGAAACAGAGAAAGCTCAGCACAAACTGCTGAGACAAAACAGTTTAGGGTAAGGATATGAACAAGTGTAAATCCCGGGGATTCAAAACAAGAAATAGACTATTTATAAAACACCGATTCCAGTCATACGGTACAGAGATTGAAGTAATCCTTCCATTTTGCAGTTTTGTCACTATTGCAGCTTCTTACTGTTCTGTTTCTTATAGTTTTGACTATATCAAATAAAAAACAACCAAAGATATGGAGGAGACTAACAGCGTTCACAAACAGAAAATGTTTCTGCAGGCAGGAAGACCCTTTTCCTTCATTGCTTAAGGAGAAAAAATGCAAGAAACCAAGTTGTAGCAAGAAAGTCTTGGGGTTTTAAAATATTAATAAAATTTCTAATAATGAGGTCATATACAATGTTTCTAATATTCTAGTATTTAATGCAGTACTAGACCAGACAGCTTGAGGAGATTATATGCATCTTTTATAACAGTCTGCGTACAAAATCCTGTCAGAAAGGGTGTGAGTATAGCTGATCCTGCACTGAGGAATAGAAGATCTTTTAAATCAGGTAATGAAGTGCCTTTGAGTCCTACTACTTATGAGTGTATTATGCTGGTAGAGAAACAACCAAAGACTCTTGACATCGAGCTTAACTGCAGTAAAAGCATTATAGTGTACAAAAACATGACTATCTTAAATACTTACAGTAAATAAAAAAGCAAATATGAATCAAATGAAATTATATTATGGCTCACATTTGAGTGTTCTATTATGAACATTTTGAAGATTATTATAAAAAGTACATTAAATATTTAGAAAGACTGAAGCAAGGTCATGTAGAATTCAAAAGCTCTAATCAAATGAGACTTCTGTTTAGAAAAGAGTAGAAAAAAGTATATGAATTTCTTCAGTGCAAATTGTATGTCACAAAGAATTTTGTGGTAATATCTAATACAGAGAAACAGAGACACTGTCTTTCATTAAACTAAGTTAGCTGGACAACACAAGAATCTGAGCAAAAGTTCTTTCATTATAGAAAGGACATTCAGGACATCCTTTAATTGATAAGGGAAAAAAAAAAAAGCAAGCGCCATAGAATTGGACAGCGTATATATTTTCCCCTTTAAAGATTAAGGGGAAGATGATGCCAATAACCTGGGCATGTTAATGATGACATAATTTAATTTATGCACGTTCTTACACCCAGGTACATTTAATATTTATTTAGGTAAGTAAATACATGACTTAGCATTAACATTTGCTGCTGTAGCAGATTTCTTTCCCAGTTATCCCTAGATTCATTTTTTGTGGGTCGTAGTTTGGGGTTTTTTTGGGGGGAAGGGGGCACATGTTTTGGTGTGTGTTTTGTTGGGGGGTTTTTTAAAGAATTGATTTCCCTGAAAACATATAAAGAATTTTGAGAGCAACACATGTCAAGATGTAGGTGCATACACTGGCACATTCAAATACATCATTCTATCAGCCCCTTACAACGCATGCATGTTTACAATTACATTCCCTTTCATAGACTTCCTCTATTTTAAAAAGGTCACTTATGGGTCACTGTTAATGGGAAATGAGATCTTGGTCTCTGCGTGCACTAATAATTCCTATAATCCATTATATACTGCTTGAGGATCACATTTATCATTGTTTTCAGTAGAAGAAAAAACCTACCTTTTTAGCTATGCCACAAAAATTCTCCATGTAAAATAGGGGCTGAAATTTCGAACCCTGATGTAGCACAGCTAGTAGTATACAGTCTTTTATCTACTTAGAATGAGAACTCGCAAATAGTTTTTCTGATGAAGAATCATCAAGACTTTTGTTTCTAACACATCAAGATGTTTTAGAAATCAGTTGGTTTTATTGAGCATTATAGTTCCAAATAAGCGTAAGAAATATTTACCTCAGAGTAACCATTGTTAGAAGTGTGCCAGCTGTATTCTCAATTTTGTGTTTTCTGGTGTATCCACAATTCAAGTGTCCTTATGTTTCCTTATAAGACTAAGAACAACCCATTGATTGATTCTTTACTTCTTTAGTAAGATCCAGATATTATAAAAGAAGGCAGACTTGGGAAAGAATACAACATAGGTAGTTGCCTCACCAACCACAGTCACTGTAATATAAAACCTACTGCAAAAGCTTGTTCATACCCTGTACTATATATACTGTCCAGGACTAGCATTCGATCAGCAAAAATCCTTTTGAGTAAGACAGTTCCAGAAGCTGGCATTAGATCCTGACATCCTATTTTGTGACTGAAGTTGGTTTTCTTACTAGCTTTGAACCCTAAATATCTTTCTTACTCTGCTGTAGGAATTAGTACATTTCTCAAAGATGTTACTGAACCTAAGTGAGCTACTGTGGTTACCATCAAAGATGTATGCTTATTCAGTTGGCCCACTGGAAAAGGACAGAGAAATACAGAGTAAGGAGGAAGTTTTGGATCATACTAAATTCACTGTGCTTTTTTTCTTGACACAATGAAAAATCTTAAAATCTTACTTTGCTTAACATGTGGACCTGATATAAAGACTTTCTTTTCAAGCATAAATCCATAATTCATAAAAGCTGCTCTTTACAACAGTTATACTTAATTTTGCCCATTGTTTTTAATTGCTCTCACCAGCGATGCAGGTTCAGACCAAAAAAATCCTGTAGTACTTGTTCCTATCCACAAAATTAATCAGGCAAACCCTTGTTTTCAAAGCTCATCGTAAATATTTAGTAACCTATTAAACCCTTTTTTTTTTTCCCTAGCAGAATTTTGGCTCATCGTTTCACTGTGCTCCACTGAGTAGCTATAAATAAAAATGCAACCTCTTTTAATGTAGAAATGTCTCAAAGTAAAGTCAAGGGCCCAATTCATTACAAATGTTTTGCCAAGGTCTGAAGACAGTTTACACTTTTTAATTTGCAGAGCCGCCAAAGTGTTGATTGTATTCTTAATTCATATTGGATAATTTGCATGCAGGTCATGTGCTTTGTTGTGTGTGCTGGATTTAATACCATTATGAAAGTGTCTTCTGAGAAAGACAAGAGCCGAGATTATATTCCATTTTGATAGGTATAAACAAAGTCTGATATGCCCAATAATCAATTTTTATCTTTAGTTTGAAATAACACATTAGAAACAAACAGGAAGCTACTGGGAAAGGAAAAAAAAATGTAGTTTTGGCACTGATGACTGCACAATAGTGCAAGGCCAAACACTTGGACTTTTATCACTGTATTATTATCACATCACAAGAAGTATTATAAAAGCACAACTACAGTGGTTTGCACTGTTCCCTGGAGCATATAGCACAGGCTAGATTCCGAAAGCAA
Source organism: Athene noctua (assembly GCF_965140245.1). NCBI lineage: Eukaryota > Metazoa > Chordata > Aves > Strigiformes > Strigidae > Athene > Athene noctua. The sequence goes on from NC_134045.1 coordinate 18,761,029, forward strand.
AGCTACTGGAATTTCACAAGAACAGAGCCTGGCATCAGAGCACATCACTCAGCTAAACTGAAACCACATGTTACATCTCAATGCAAGAAGAAAAGGACAAAGAGGACACGCCAGGTTTGAAACTGAAAAGTAGAAAGTTTTGTTTATTTTGTGTAAAATGCAGTATAATATGAAAATTAATGCCCCAGACAAATATCAAGAAAAGTAGGTGTTACAGATAGTTTTTAAAGGAATTCTACTAATGGTGGTAATAAACGTATCTAACCTAGTAACAGTATTTTCTCAAATATAGTCACGCAGAAGATATATAGCAAACCTTTCAATAGGCTATAAAAAATATATTATTCCGTCAATTATAGTTACTCTAGGAAATTTTGTAATACATTCTATTCTCATTATAATTTCTGTAATAATTAATTTATATTGTATTGTTTCCTCTGGTAGCTAGAAGAGAGCACAACAAATCAGATCAGGTAATATATGCTTCATATGTTCTGAGAAAGTGAACAGCAAAGTGTCTTATATTGACATTTTTAGTCTTCTGTAGTGTCATTTCTCATATCCATCTTTGTTTATATGCTCAGTATCTTCTTACAGTATGGACAGCCATTAAAAAACAAGGAATATTTGAATGAAAAACATAGTGCAAGAGTCCCATTTCATGCACTATAGTGGAAGTGTAAATTCAGTGTCCTTTTCAAACAAGAACAGGAGAAGTGAAAAAGAGATGCATCATATTATGAATCCTGCATATCATCAGTCTCCAGCCCTCAAAATTGCTTCTACTTAAACTGAGCAGCATATCTGTTGTATTTTCAAGTCATAAAATGTGTTTCCATCTCTTTGTTCAAAACCAAACACAGTCAAGTTAAAATTCACTGGAATTTTGAAAAGTCTATGTTATAATGTTTGAAGTTAACAGTAATTTGCTTCACAGCAGGGCAAAAGTCTAATAAAATCTTATATATTGAGATTCATAAACCAGACATTCTGTAGTATTTTGTCTGCTTTCAGGGAACTCCTGAATACTTGTCAAAAGACAACATAATAAATTCGAAATTCTGTTAAGTATTAAAAGTACCATTCAATTAAACCCAATTTTTTAACACATTATAAATATTGGCAGGGTTCACATGCTCCAAGGAGGAAATGATAATAAACAGAAGTTAAAACTTGTATTATACAGTAATACCACTTGATCATAATGACACTGAACATTTATATCCTTTTGAAACAGAAAATATTGTTCTATCCAACACTCCATCCCTACACAATGTAGATTTTATGTTCACAGAATATTTATGTCCATAGTTTTGATGCCAAGTGCACAATGGAGCAATAATCTCACTATTCCAACAAAAGATGGATATAAGGTCTTCCTATCTGCTAAATTGAAGTTATGCCAACTCAAGTCTAGTCAGAACTTTGTAGTATTACAAATTCATTAACCTTTTTATAGATTTGAAGACAAAGGAACCATTTTAATCATGTAGTTTGACTTCAGCCAATAAGCAGTATCACAGAACAAATCACAGAACTATAACATATGTTTAGATATCCATCTAGTCTTGAAACTTGACAAAACTTCCTATAGCTAATGAATCATTAAAATCATTGTATGACAAGAAATGGGAAAAAGGGATTGCGATTCGGGTGGCTACATCCAAGTGACTTGTGGAAAATTTACTCAGAACCAGCATTTCAAATGAAAATACAGGCGAACTTTGTATTACAAAGTGTATGCTTCTGCTGCATTCAAAAAGTAAGCACTAAGATGTGTAGGCCATGCAATTTATGTGGTACTACAGTCATGAACTGTAGATTTTCCAATTTGATAAATCTACCCTTATGCAAACAAGGGATTCTTATATTCAATACATCAGTATTTTAAAAATTCCATTGGAAACTTTCTAAAATCTGTTCTACAATCTTCCCTGACAAAGTGCCTGTGGGCCTCCTCTTACTTCTCCAAGATCGTTTGCTGTCTTTCAAGACAAGATTGCTTTCTGTGGGATTTCTTTTTCAGCAGAACCTGGCCACTTGCTCTCTGTCCCTAAAGATCACTGCTGTCATCAAGCCTGTTGGCTCTTGCCAACTCGTGTGTATTTTATCACAGATGTGGATGAGATATTATGTAATTATACTTCCTATTACATTAGTACAAGTGTATAATAAAATGAAGCCTGGTTAATTTTTGTTTCCAGATTTGCTTCATATCCAGTTCAGGGAAGATATTATGTGTGATTCATAAACAAAATTGCAATTTAGGCATGAGCTAGCATATTTATAGAACTATACTGCATACCAAATTAGGTACTAAATTCAAGCTTGGACATGGCAATTTCCCTTGTGATGACAGTATGTGGTGGTAAATATTAATCCTTAATCAGACTATATGAATATAGTGTGATCCTTACAAATATTAGATATTTTCTGTCATAGAAAGAAAGGAAATTTTTTTCTTAAACTTAGAGCATGGAAAAGTTTCAGAAGAGGAACCATCTGAGGAACATTTCCACGAGAAAAATGTTTGCTCTTTTAAATTCAGAAGGGAATGCATTGTTTTATCAAAAAAAAAAAAAAGTCTCATCCTTAAAACCTCTGCTAATACCTCAGTCAAAACTTTTGATTTTCTGTCTTATTTATCTGTCCCTAGCAAATCAGCCTCTCTTCATCTCTTTGTCCAGGTAAGAAGCCTTTTCCTACTAGTTTTTTGAGAATCAAGTCCTGAATTTTAAATGTAAATACTAGTTTACATAATATTTTATTGTAAATATATTTTAATGGATTAATTTTACATGTGTAAAATGAATCTATAACTACCTGAAAGGAGGTTGCAGAGAGCTGGGGATGAGTATCTTTAACGAAGTAACAAGCGACAGGACGAGAGAGAATGGCCTCAAGTTGCACCAGGGGAGGTTTAGGCTGGATGTTAGGAAGCATTTCTTTCCAGAAGGGGTTGTTGGGCGTTGGAATGGGCTGCCCAGGGCGGTGGTGGAGTCCCCATCCCTGGACGGGTTTAAGAGTCACGTCGACATAGCGCTGAGGGATCTGGTGGAGTTGGGAACTGTCAGTGTTAGGTCAATGGTTGGGTGGGTGATCGTCAAGGTCTTTTCCAACTGAGATGAATCTGTGATTCTGTGTTTAATGGATTTAATTCCATTAACTGTGTTCCATTTCATTCAATTTCTATTAATGGGAAGAAGTACTGATAAAATGGAAGCTGACTGGTGTAAGTCATGTTTCACAAACATGATCAGTATCGGAGATCAACACAAATTCATATAAATCAGTGTTATCTTTTTAATCAGTTCTGGAGAATGCAGTTCTTCATATAAATACCTGTATTTCCTTCAGAGGAAAAATATTTCTACAGGATAAGAATATTCATTATTTGCTTATGGTTTACTATGATCAATTTGTTGTTTCTCATCTATTAAAAGCTCAAATCATTATCAAGTAGCAAACTAAAATAATTTTCTTTCAGTTACAAATCAAGCAACAGCAATAGCAAACAAAAAATAATTCAGAAAATGATTCATGTATCCCTAAGTGTAGCAAGTAATCTATTTGCTAAAATACATAAACTGCTTGGCAAATACTTGATAAAATTGCAACCGACTGGAATCAGTCTGTGAGTAATACACATAAGGGAGAAGACCAGGGCCATCATCCAAAGCTGACTAGTCAGAGAGGCACTTTTTTTATGTCAAACTCAGTGGGCTTTCGATTAAGCCCTAAAAACTGTATGATAAAGCTAGCATGCTGTGCTCAAAGGTGAACCTTAAAATGAAATGTATGCTATGCCAAGAACAACCCGGGAGCTTCAATTGGAAGTTTAATACGTTACAGATGAAAGAAATATCGATTTAAAAGGGTGCTCTGCAGAAGTAATTACTAAAATACAATTAATCTTTCAAAATGCAAGTACATTCAGATGATCAACAATAACTACAATCAACAAGATATATACAACTCAAAATGTCTAATTAATGTCTGTGCAAATATTAGGCATTGTCAATAAAAGCACCAACTGTAGTCAGTCAAATTCTGTGATAATCTCTAAAGACTTTCTGAAGTCATGGGGACAGAAGATAGACAAGCACAAGTGATCTGAATGAAAAACTGAGCTCAGAAGTTACACATTTGATGCGATGGTACATGAAATATCTACTCTTGCTGTCCTCATTTGTTCTGTTCAATGAATATGGATTAGCAATTAACCACTGCAACACTTGAAGTTAAGATGTATTACAGGAATAAATTCAATGTGGATTATATGATGTGAACTTCTTATTGATCAACTTGCAGAAAACGACCTCAGAACTACTGCCAGCCTTATATGATTGGAATTTTTTTATTGTTGTTGTATCCAATTTTGTTAGATCTATCATTATAGATGTACCAGTGCTGCTAGGAAGCAATTAGGATTAAAATGGTTCCAGTAATTCCACGCACCCTCTCCCCAATAGGCATTCAATTTTCTTCTATTCTTCTTCACGGAGTACCTGATAGAACAGTTGCATCTTATATAACTCACCTTGGGCAGAAAACTCATCATGCAATTCCAAATAAAATAAAACACAACTATGGGCGCATATACTGCAGGTTACATAGCTTCAAAATGAGAAATCCCTATTTCAGTTAGAAGGGAATATTCTACAGAAAATAATAAAGCTAAAACCTTTTCTGTGTTGTGGAAGAACTATGAGACTCTACGTAACATAATGATCTTAGGAAAAGTGCAGACATTTGATTCCATAGGTCTGAATGGTGCTGAGCCATACTGTCAAATAAATTAAAATGCAACCAACCAAAAAAAAGGAATTTTAAAAAAATTACACCTGACTTTAAACTCTAGCACACTGAACAACTGAAAGAGGTTTAAATAGCACACTACACTGGACCTGTCATGAGTAAGTACCAGGGAAGGAAAGTTAAAATAGTGAAAATAGTTCCTTGTCACTGACAAAGCAGATACTAAGGCCCTTACTTCTAAGTAAGTTTGAGCAGAGCAGGATAATTACAAAACTGTATTATAAACACCCGAGTGGCATAAACAGAAAATAAATAAGTTGTAGTCACAATCTTAAAAAAGTAGGGAACTATTTACAATAAAAATTAATCAATTAGTTCATCTTTTGAATACTGGGCACTCTTAAAGGGACTAGCTCATAACCAAGATCTATAACAAAACACAAGATGATTACAAGCCTCAGAACAAATCCTTGACAAAGCAAACAGAAATTTAAAAATAAATGAAGTTGCCCATTTCAGAATGAAGCTTAAGTGTCAACAATCCTTTGATCCTATTGAAGCTACACTACAGCAAATATGTCAGCAGTCTGACATTTAAGAAAAGCTGTTCTGTTGCAGTTTTAGCTTCATTTCCAAGAGCACAGCAGAGTAGAGTAAGCACAGCAAAGATGGTAATAGTAGTGGCACCAATTCAAAAGAAATATTAATGTCGACGACAACAACAAAAAAATATACACAATGCAGGAAAGGTAAGTCCATGTACAGACAATTCACATGACTCCCAGTTAACAAGGAAAGGGCACAAAGATTTCCACCTTTAGTCACAGATATGGAGAGTACCACGGCTTCATGTAAGAGTAAACAACTGCTTTGTGAAATGGAGCACACAGTACTTGCCAGAGCAAGCCTAGCAAGCACCCAGCCAAAGCAAGGACCTCCAAATGACTGAAGGCATGATTAAGTTATATTGCACTACAAACGGGTTGCCACCTTTTGACAATGTCTGTGGCAAGATTGTGAAAACAAAAACCACCATGATATTATAAATTTTTTTCAAAGTCTCGACAGCATCGCAGATACACTGGGAGAAGAACAAAAGACAACATCAATTCATGTATATAAAAAATGAGCAGAAAAATCCAAAGAGAAAGCCCTGCAATTAGATCAAGTGGTGACTCCAGAAGGAGAAATCCTGCTCTGTGTTTTTCACTATTGCTCCTAATCTCAACAGGTTTATGATTTGTAATATCCAATTTAAGAACAGACTGCAGTAAAATTTGGCTGTGCTTTGTCGATTATAACAGCAGTATCTATTCAATGGGTTCCCATTTTGAGTGCAGAATTTTGGAACGCCTCCTCAGCAGCATCTCAACTTGTCTACTAACCAATTAACATGCCTCTATGGTGATCCCTGAAGTGGTTTTTCATCAGGTCACTACACTGTGTATTCAAACACTTGGCTACACAAATGTAAACACTGTTATTTATAGAGTAGTATTGAATCTGTGAATATATGGCTCTAAGTAAATGTCAGTCACTGATCAATATCAGTCTATCAGCTATAATAGTACCCTGAAGAAATACTGTTTAAAAATGCCATTGTAAATAAGACAGGAACTGTTGCAATGATGAACAGGTCAGCCAGGAAACTCGACCACAACTGTCTACAGTACAAGATATTAATCCAGACAATTTACCAGCAAAAAGGCTCAAATGCTGGGGTTTCAACCCCAAGCCCCAAATTAAGGTTGACATATGGTTCCCACAGCCCTTCCCAAAGGGGGGTGAGTTTCCCTTCAGGCTTCCCTCCAGGGTGGGCCGGCCTGGCAGACAGAGCCATTGGGTAAAGGAGCCCCAGGTGTCTGCATTCAGTAACCAAAGGTCAGGTGTCCCACTCGGGGATGAAAGCTGGGACCCCTTGCAGGCAGGGGCAGTGTCTGTGTGTGGGGTGGAGGCCCTGTGCAGAGTTCCCTGTTGGGGAAGGACCTCCCGCCTCCCTGGGACTGGGCTCCAGTCAGGTCTGGCTCTTGTAAACGCGGGCTGTGTGGAAATTCCGTGTGTGGCTTCCTTGGTCTTATGTGTTTGGCTGGTTGACTCGGTTGTCTCCCGTCCCTTCTATGGGAGACTGCATGTCACCATTTATTCCACCCAGTGTTGGTCGTGTGGTGGTGTTGTTGTTGGGGTCAGTGGGATTGATGTCGATTATGTATGATCTGACTTGTTTGTACCCCCAGTGCTCACCTGTGTACTGACCCTTTTGTATCAAATACAATTTGGTGATTGGTTCATCTTTATGCTGGCTGTGTCCTTTATGCTAGGCCTGGTAATAGGCAAAACAAATGCTAAGGCACTGTTGATCAAAAAGCACCTAGAACTGATAGAAGTTTCTTCTAATTTATTCAAGTATTGTAAATTAAACAGCTGGACACTGTTTCAACCTGCTCTGAGCTGATTATATAAAATGGCACCATATGGCTACCTGAATATTCCAAGGCATGTCGCAGAGGTTAGATACTCAAAGACTCAGGTAATGCCCGTTTGAAATAATGAAATAATCTTGACAGTTTACAGGTCTGCCTCTTGCGAAAGGAGCGTCATGGCAGTTCCCTCTAAATTAAAACTGAAACCATCCTTCACACTTTCACTAATAGTGACATTTTGCAAGATAATAAAGAGTACAGACATACAATAACCAAAGTTACAATAATATCAGACAACAAGATTTAGTTTTAATGAAGAATGTTATATTAGTTCCACAAAACAAAGACCTTCCAAATGACACTTAACTATTTTCATTCACAAAAATATTTTAATTGTAACAATTCTTAAAATTTAGGATAAAATTAAATGCTTCAATACTGCAATTTTTGTGGTGACAGAATATGATTTTTCACTTAGCTCTAATAATAAGGTTTATACAAAACAAGTAAATACATTGAAGGGCAAAATCATCCCAGCTCAGCAAAGTGTAGAGAATATCGAAGGATTTGTTTAAAACTAGGCATCAAAATGGTTCCTAACCAAAGCCACTGTGCCTCAAATTACTTTGAGCATTTTTTTACATCAGGGCATTAGTCAACCATCAGCTGACTTTTTAGAACTAAAAGCAATCCACATGATATCACCTCTGAGTTAAGTCATTCTTACCAAAAAAAAAAAAAAAAAAAAAAAAAGGGGGGGGGGAAGGAAAAGCTAAAGTATTTCTGGTTATCAGTTTCTTCTCAGATGGAGTTGTTTTTAAACGATCAATAAGAATAAGAACTACTAAAAAGTAATTTCTGTATGTTCAGGAGGTTAATTAGTTTGTTTTATTTCAGTTATTAGGTCTTCCTTTGCTCCATCTCCTGTGTTTTCTTCTATTCTTTTTTATATTGTTTCATGGAAAATAGCAAGGATGGAAAATCATGTTGATTTCTTTCATTGTAATGAACAGTAGTATATAAGTAGTCTCATATTATCACATAAAAAAAATCTGAATATGATAAATTATCACCCTTCTGAGCCCTCATGAAAATATAATTCAAATAGTGATATTACTACTATTTTGTTTTTAATCACACTGAATAATATTTTAATCTGAAGAAGCAGACTAAACCACAGACTAGACAAAGAACTCAAATTTGAATTAAGAGACAGAGCAATGGTCTGTAACCATTTTTCAATTTTTATTTTTTTTTTTAAGGGTAAAGCTTCTGCAACTACTAGCTATAGTAGTCTCCGAATTAACAATCTCTGAACAAATCCCTTCTGGGAGGCTGAATTTTAATGCAAGTTATACTGCCCAATGGTCAACAGGAGCAGTTGAACAAATGACAGAAATTCAACTCCCTCTTTGTACTTAGTTTTGCTTGTCCTCTTTTTTTTTTTTTTTTTTTTAAGTGTTTCTGTAGGAAGAATAAGTCATTCTATGAAGAACAATTTACAGGCTTGGTTCGATGACCCTACTTTTGTTTATACAAAATATTCATTAAGGGAAGCTCAAAATTCCTACCAATTTTTAAGGAATTTGAACTTACCCCAAGGATTCATATGTCATTGTCTAGGATGAAAAGAGGGTGGAAAGAGAAAGAGCCTATAGATACAGACAAAATGACAACATAATCTTCAGTTCCTTAGAAACAAAACAAAAATACTAAAATTGCATTCTAGAATAGCTGAATAATTATCTCAGCTGCCTGTTCAGTCCCATAACTACTCTGTCATCCTTCTGAAATTCTTTGTGGTGATATTTTATCTAGCATTTCCCTGTCTTTTGCTCTTTGGCATTTCTCTTCACTCCTGGTCCAAAATTTAAACCCTGGAAACTATCAGGCACATATTGGAAAAACTGCTGGAAGAAAAAATCCTTCATCCTTGGGTTTTGTGGTGGACTATGTAATCTGTGATTTTTTTTCCCCCTAAACTTATATTAAAAAATAAGAAAAATTTCATTAAATTGCTTCAGAATAAAAAAAATCCAAGAATACTGGCTTTATTTGATAATACCTACTAGACAATTTTTGATTAAAAAAATAAATAGATGATCCAAAACTTCTTCACTTTACACATAACACTAAAAAAGTAAAGCAAACAATGATACTTAAGCATTACACATTAGTAATTTCATGGTCACCTTATAAGTGTTCTGAAATGTTAAAATTATTTTAATACTATGTAATTGCTGTATGTTCAAACATGATAATACCAATGACTAATTGACATTCTTATGATTGTATCTAATAATCTCTAAAATATCAACACAGAAGTCAACAAGCAGCTGTAACCATGGCATCAAAGCTCTAAACACAACAAATCTGGATATAAACTAAAACAAAATTAAAATTAAAAAAAAAAAAGCATTAATAAAGTGAACAAGTCACTTTTTATTAAGCACAGGAACAAGTTGCCCAGAGAAGCTGTAGAATCGCCATCCTTGGAGCTATTCAAAAGCCATCTGGACGTGGTCCCTAGCAACTTAATCTAGGTGGCCTACTGTGCAGGGCAGTTGGACAAGATGACATCCAGAGGCCCCTTCTAATCTCAACCATCCTGTGTTTCTGTGAAAGTTAACATGTTTACTCAGGAGGAGGCCCTCATTCGTGGACAATAGTGATTATTTAACGTAGTTTATGGGTTTTGAGATTACTCAAACCGCAGTTACAGGCTACCAGGGAACAGCAATGGCTATCAGTGCTCTGTGGGACTCAGAACAATAACCCACCTATCAGGCAAGGAGCCACATCATCCAGGCTTCATCCCATCCTGAGCAGGCTGGCCAGAGAGGGAGCAAACAGTCTACCCAGAGCCCAGGTCAGCAAGCACCTGCAGGGTAACACGGTGGGTCTGAGGTCTAGTCAAAAAGTCAAACAAGAGGTCAGGAACAACAAGGTTCTAGACTGAACTAGAGACAACTCCTCCATCAAAGCTGAGGGAAGGAAGTGATGGTACAGGGCTGAGCTTAAGTTGGCAGGGTGTGGCTGGGGCCCCTGGTGAAGCTGGGCAGGATCATTAAGATTTCCTGGTGAAGTCAGGGCTCTACCATGGTTATTTTGTGGCTAGAAACACTTAAGTACCTTGATCCTTTCCACCATCATTAATCATGCGCCGTATGAATAAATGTAATTTGTTCTTACTTACCCGTTTCAAGTACTGCTAATGAAGGTTACCTAAACTCAACACATATAAAATTTAAATTATAAAGTTAAATTTAACACCCATATGTATTTATATAAATTTTCTCTGAATTGTATTTTCATACAAGTGGTCTGTAAACTCTTAAACAATAGTAAATCATTGTCAGAAGGAAAATACTTGAAGTAGATTATTACATTTCTTAGAGCAGAGTTTGTACCTACAATTTCCTAGATTTTATTACTAGTTTACTGAGTTAGTCCAATTTATCAGAGTATAGTCTACAATTTACTGCTGGAATACTGTAAGGTACTTGTAGTAAATTTATTTTTGACACTTAATATCCAAGATTTTGAACTTTTCTCACACCTTGTGTAGTATGAATAATTTTTTAAAGTTTAATATATATTTCCTTACTTTTTTACATCCAGTGCTCATGGACAAAGAATACACAGGATTGAGGTTCTGTACCAGAATCAAGAATATGATTAGTTATAGAGTAGATCCAAATTTGAGAAAATTTTAAAGTTTTTACCATTTTTGACTTCTTGATATTAAAGATGAGTCCAAGATGACATAGATATTTTATGCTATTTCAGGAAAGTTGTATTTTCTTCTCCCAAGTGGAATATCATCCTGATTCTCACCCCCTGCAAACCACACCATCCTTGAGGTATGTATGAATTTGCTGAGAAATAAAGGCTCAGGTACCATTACTTGGTTTTACATTTATTTTTTAGCAGCAGAGTTGTGCAATATGTCAGCTTCTTCAAAGCTGATTTTCACGATTTCATGATTTTAAAAGTGGATTAACATTTTTCAAGGCAACTGTTCTGGACCAAAAATAATGGAGCTGAGAGCAGCAGTACTCGTGCTTTGCTTCTTTATAAAAGACTACACTTTTGAAACATTTTGTGTAGTCAGATCAACATTCACTATTCTCATTCCTCCCTACTCATATTTCATGTTCAATGAATAGTATATTTCTGCAATGCTCCTTTAGCCAGTTGATTAGTGTTATCACTGCATGACTACACTAATAGTTGGTATTTCCTATTCCAAACTATAATACATTAAAGAGCTTGCATTTTCAAGCAAACAGCCATGCCACTTAACCAGTATAAATAACAGGCCCTGCTGTGATCTGAACAGTGTGTATTCAGCAAAGGTCCCCCTTTTGGCAAACTTTCCCTAGCATTTCCACTAATGCTGGGGGATTTGGGTTTGGTATTTTCAGCTGCATGCTTTTAAAAAGGAAGTTTCCAGTTAATTTTTTTCTGTATTGTAAAGCTGTTACATTAAATGTTTAAATATAACAATTTATGATTTGTTGTATTTATTCATATTTAATCCTTAATAATACAATTTCTTTGCCTCAACAGTACTTTGCTTAGCTGTGTGGTTTGAGTCTTTATGTTATGTTTTATTCAAATCTAGCAATTAAAAAAGATCAGCAACACAATTAGTTGCTTGTTCCCACTTTGCATTAACCTTCAACTTTAGGAAACCTCCCACAAAATTCAGGATCGTATCCTGATTCATATATTATACACAGAGGAATTTACCACATATTATTAACTTAAGAACTCTGAGAAATTCTGTATTCTGGAAAAAGATGCAGTTGAACAGATGTCTCCCTTATGGGAACGTATCATTTTTAAGATTGAAATACAAGCCCTTATATAAATTTAAACTTATTTGATTCTAAAAGTTTCCAAAATCTAATGAAGACATGCGTGATTGATCATCCCAATCAAAGGGCTGGCTTTTTTCCTTGTAGGTCAAGAAATAGGAAGTTAAGACAAAATTATATCTTTTACAACTGATCTATTATAATCCTAGACCAAATTTTCAACGGACATGGAGCTAACGTAGACAACAAAAGCAGAAGATGCTGCAAAAATTTGGGATTTCTAGGCCCCATTAATTGCTCTTTATTTAACTTCAATAAATAACTACAGACTTGTAAGTCAGTAAGTTGTACTTACTCTGCAAGTTGTACTTACACAGAACAGAAAACTCAACATGGCAATTATATAACCAGATCTATTAATTTACCCTAAGGTATAGGCAATAAATATCAATATAGCTGTGATGTATAAGGGCTTTGGAATAACAGACTCTATAAAATAGAGCGCGTTGGCATTCCTTTAACAGTGTGATTCGACCTAGGCAGAATACATTTACTGACCATTTTTGCAAAATGTCAGTGCAGTTTGCTGTCTTTCTCAGAGGAAGATAAGACCCTTGCAGGAAAACATTGTGTGCTGAAAGGAAGCAGTAGAGACTGTTTCTTCTCAGATCTTACTATATGAGAGGTATATTATATGTCTTATTATATGGGAAGACTGGTCCTTGAAAGAAACATGAGTCTTATTACAATAAAAACAATATTTTAAAATAATATTTCAGTAAACCCTTCTGGATTGTTCCCTCAGTTATTCCTCAGCATTCTTAGCAGTAGGATAATTAGGATGCCCAAATGATTGACCTGGCATCCATGAAAACAAACAAACAAACAAGCCACAGCTGTTTCCTTTTTGAAGCCTTAACTCAAGCTGTACTTACTCTCCAGGGAGCACCAAAATATTCTAAGCACAATAATAAAGCCTTCTTCACAAATAGTAATTCAGGGTCATTTCTGAGATGTCTCAAACTCCTACAGGCTGATTATATCTCTTATTTTTCCAGATTATTTCTAAGCCAGCCTTTTGTTCAAGAGTAAATCCTTGTTTAAACAAAATCCAGCAAGACAATCCCACTAATTATTGTAAATATGGCAAGCAAGAAACAAACCATAGCTTAAACCCAAGGTAAAAATGAAGAAGAGGAAAAATTCAAATTTTCAAATTCACATTTCACATCTATTGTGTCACTCACAGCACAGTTTGCCATGACACTTCTTATTCTCTTCTAGTAACAGAAAGACTACAAAACTATTGGATTTTAGGTGGCATGAACATACGTGATACATGAACAAGGGATTATATGGTAAAGAAGTTTTAAAAAAGGGGGAATCACTTGAATGACTTGTGAATTTCCTACAGTAAAGCCACGAACTGCAGATTTATTATATCATCTAGAACAGATAACTAACATTCTAATTTGAAATAAAGTTTTGGGAACTACTATTAACTCTACGTTTGCACAAAAGGTGGTAACAATGAAGTCTCAACCAGGTTGAAGTGCACTATGTGCAAATATCATGTAAATAACAGCTCTGTACAATACAGTAATAAATATAATACCTGACAACCTTCATTTATAAAAGTAAATAATTTTAGAACATATTCAGCATTCAGCACTGTATACATGGAATGAAGGTAAAGAAAAGTATACTTAGAGTAAGAGCCATGTATCGCACCACTAAACTGCATGATTTTCCTGTTATCTGGCCATGCCATACCTTGGGCCAAATCCAACCCATAAGAAAACCCCACAGCTTTTTTTTTTTTTTTCATGGAATCATAGAAGCATTTAGGTTGGAAATGATCTTTAAGATTGAGTCCAACCATTAACATAACACTGCCAAGTCCACCACTAAACCATGTCCCTAAGCACCACATCTACAGATGATGACTCAACCTGGGCAGCCTGTTTCAATGTTTGTTAACCCTTTTGGTGAAGAATTTTTTCCTAATATCCAACCTAAACTTTCCCTGGCAAAACTTGAGGCCATTTCCTCTTGTCCTGTCACTTGTTATTTGGGAGAAAAGACTGACACCCACCTCAGTACAACCTCCTTTCAGGCAGTTGTAGAGAGCAGTAAGGTCTCCCCTGAGCGTCCTTTTCCCCAGACTAAACAACCCCAGTCTCCACAGCCGCTCCTCATCACACTTCTGCTCCTCCAGACCCTTCACCAGCTTCATTTCCCTTCTCTGGACACTCTCCAGCACCTCAATGTCTTTCTTGTAGTGAGGGGCCCAAAACTGAACACAATATTTGAGGTGCAGAATCACCAGTACCAAGCGAAAGGGGGCAATCACTTCCCTAGTCCTGCTAGCCACATGTTTTCTGATATAAGCCAGGATGCTATTGGCCTTCTTGGCCACCTGGGCACACTGCTGGCTCATATCCAGCTGGATGTCGACCAACACCCCCAGGTCTTTTTCCACTGGGCAGCTTTCCAGCCAGTCATCACCAGCCCTGCAGTAGTTGTTAAAACCTCAACTCTGTCGTGACTGAAGGAGCTGAATGCCTCTAAGATAGTCAACATCACCAAGAATGAAGCCTGTAAACAGATAGTGTTTTGTCTTAAAGTCACAGCATATGATTTTCCTGTATTTAAAGCTTCAGTAAGGAAAAAACAAACAAACAAACATTTTTTTTTTTTCTATATTAGAAGATCTCTTCCAACTGACATTCAAACCGCATTTAATCTTTAATAGGTCTTTGTATTTTATTTTGAAAACACTGATTTCTTTACTGACTATATGATGAAAAGAAATATTATTTTAATTGTCCTCAATCTCTGAAAGTAATACTGATAGGTTTAGGGCAGCTGCCTCCATTCTCTTATAAAATCTATAAAAGTCTCCTAACAGGACAAGAAAAGTTTAATGAAAATCAACACAACACTGAAATTGCACATTAAAATGTTGTTATGATGTTTTATGACAAATTAACAACAGGGATGTTTTTACAACCTCTAAATCATGATGATACAGTTTTTCAGGTGCTATTGCACTTTTACAAAACATATTAAGCTGTTCCTAAAACCATAAAACTAGCCTAACCTGGGAAGAGAAAACAATCCGAAGCTTGCTTTACTCCAGGATATTGTGTAACATCTGGACAAAAATTCCTCTGGTTATCAGCAAGCACCTATGCTGCAGTAAGGGGATTAACAGAAAAGGCTCTTCGCTTTTGTTCATGAGTTGTAATGAATTTAGTAGTTAACCTTTTATTGAATTCTCTTTAATGAGATTTCTTTTAAATGCTGCAGATTGCATTTCCTTTACCCAGGTTGAAGACAGTTTGCACTTCCATGCTCATTTAAATGTTTTTGGAAAAGATGAGCTGCCCCTCCTCACCCTCCATAGAGAAAAACTGTATCTAATTCAAATCTGTCCACGGTGTACACAGGTGTACTCTCCTTCACACCAGTGCACTCTTCTGAGGCACGCATCAGAATGGTTACCAGATGCCTGCAAACAGATGCATTGGTCCATTTGTTTTGAAAAAGAGCTATGAAAGACAGCAAGGAGAGGTCAAGAGAAAGACAGATAGTCCAGAGGTTCCCGTACCTACCTTTCCCACATTAGTTTTTTTCTTTGGTTTTTTTTTTAATTAATATTTAAGTGATATCAACATTCACAAACCTGACTTCTTCAGTGTAGGAAACAGAGGGAAGATTAGCAAGAGCATCAGTTAATGGAGATATGTCTTCTTGTTCCTATCTACATGTGCTGTGTGGAAAAGGACCTCAGCTGGCCACTACCCTCTATACAGCTGCAGAACAGAACAGGAAGAAAGGAATTAAATCTGTATGAGCGTTAGCAGAGATGACATGCTTGTAGCTGGACTTATTTTTTACAACTATTTCAGTTTCAGTAAGCTGAACAGATATTAAAAAAATTATTAATAGTTACTGCAATAGTTATATTCGTAGAATTTTAATATATTAATAGTCATTTTATTCTGATTGTAGCAAAGCCTTACGAGGAATATTTGTATGCATATGGATACGAGAAACTTAACATGGGAAGAAGTTAAAGTAATGGCTGTAAAATATGAATAGTTGATAGAATTGAGTAAAAGTGAGATGGGAAATGTAGTATCCCCAGTGGCTGAAGTAAAACAAAGGCTGCTACCTAAGGAGGCATACAAATAACATCTGGTTACATATTTAATTGAACACATACTCTTTAAAAAGAATTTATCACTAAAACCTGTTTTCAAATTGCCAGAGTGGGGATTCTATAAATAAGATCGTTAAACAGAAATGTTAAGAACTCAAGGCAGGAGGGTACTAAAAGAGCAAATATCAACAAAACAGAGGAAATGTGAGATGCTAGACATTATGATTTTGTTTTGTTTGGGTTTAGAGGTTTTTTTCTTGTTATGAAATTTTTTAGCATTGTATAATAACTAATTTCACTTCTTATTTAAGAACATTACCAGTAGTGAACAAAGGCTGGATGTTTCTTTTGTCTCAGTGAAAGTCATGAGTTTGTTTTAAAGTTGGTGCTTTAATCTAGAAATCTCAAAGAAATAAATCTTATGCAATTCACTGGAAACATCACACCTAAAAAAGAGAAAATCTAGTGAAATACAGCATAACACATGACAGTAAACTCTCTATCTCTCCCAGAAGACACCAGCACTGAATCCCACTCTGCACAGTATAATCTGTACTGTTCAGGATTATTTTAGCAAATTATAATCACATAAAATCTATTCAGAGTGGATGTGACTCAAGTTGCTCTTTGAATGTCTCCTACATGTAAAGATTCTTATGTAGAGAAAAGCTAAATAAAGCCTAATATGCTCTCTAATAACTTTGACTAACCTGACATATTCTGTAGTTTGATATGTGTAATTCATGTTTGAGAATTCCACAGTAGCAAACCCAGTAACATGCAGTTTTTTCTTTCCCACCCTTAAAGAATCTGAGCCACAAGTATAATTAACATTAAAAATGGCTTGGTTTTCAGCCCTCTTATTTCCTAGGTTTGTCTGAGATAAAATGTCTCTGTCTCTAGTTTCTACACAACCTTTATCAAAAATTCCACCTCACATTAAAGAATATCACCATAAACAGGAAAAAAGAAATCAGCATTCTTTTGTAGATTTTGGAGATCCTTACCAAAGAAAAATTTGTTCCCTACCAACATATATCACTAAATGAACTGGAAGGAAAAATATTTTGGAGGTGATATTATCTGGAAGTAATACCCATAACAGAAATTAATGTGGGAAATGTAATAAGTGACCTAACTGATTATCTGGAACATATCCTGAGATCAGTTCTGCTTTTTCGGATCTCAAGGAAAGGAAAAGTAAACCAAACCTGTGAAACACAAAGAAGTCAGTTTAAAAGATGTGTACAGTGGGGAAGATCCAATAGGTGAATAAACTTGCCACGTTAAGTAGAATGGAAGAACAAATGCTATGCAAAATATACAGGAAAAATATATCAGAGAACACTGAAAAATGTTTCTGCCAAAATGTTGAACTGCGACAGAACTTCTACAGCTTTCTACTAATTTTGTTCTTTGTTATTTGAACAGCAATAAAGAAGCAGCAGAGTAAAATGACTTTATCATACAGCTCACCATTGTTAGCACGAGGTTAACATAAGCGTTCGCATATGTCTCACTGTGAAAGTTATTTCAAAAC
This sequence comes from Athene noctua, assembly GCF_965140245.1. NCBI lineage: Eukaryota > Metazoa > Chordata > Aves > Strigiformes > Strigidae > Athene > Athene noctua. Next base: position 18,778,738 of record NC_134045.1, read on the forward strand.
AATCATACTGGCACAGTAAACAGGGAATGTTTTAGCCCACGGTGCTGTAAAAGAACACTTCAGTCACTGCATTCTCTGAAAAATTCTCCTTCATACCATTTGTTCAACAATGACCAAAAAAATGCAGCACCAATTCTTCCTTAGGTTTCACAGACTACATCGTAACGAAAGGAACAACCAAAACACCCTACATTTTCATGAACTTGAAACACTGAAATTTTTTAGTAATGCATGAAGGATAGCTAGGACTGTTTACTGAAGTGGCTGATCATTTACCCTTCATACACTGCAGAGTTTTGTTCATTGATATTTTAAGAACACTCAAAGTTCTCTCATTACCTCTGCTTCCTTGGGTGACTTCTAAAACATTCCAGTATATGGTCCTTACTTGTATCACAGACTGCAACTATAATGTTCAGTTAGTTCAAAATGCGGTTTAAATTCAGGAAGGAAGAGGCTACAGAAGAACACAGTATTATTGTTAGTTTTGATATAGCAGAGTTAATATTCATAAAATGGTAAAAAGCTAGAAAAGAATCTGAAAGGAGAAACAAAAGATTATTAAAACTGAAGGATAAATGTTAACTAATGCTGTTAAAAAGTTTGTCAGTATGTAAATTAAAGGAAAAGAAATAATCCCAAACCTCAAGTACTGTAAAGCACAAAGCTATGAATGAATTATTATAAGCTAATTTTATGCATCTTTTATTTGTTTTGTATTACAAAGGCTGGTAAGATGTTCATGTATTTCAGCAGCCAATATAGATAATATGTTTGTTAAAACAGTAAATCCCTAGCTGTTAATTTTCTAGGGACTGACTACACACATTATCAGGACATACATTGTAAACCAAACAAATAATGTCAAAATGTAAGAAAAAGAAATCATATAAACAGAACAGATGTCATTCTAACCAACAAGTCAGCTGACCAACCAACTGTCTGGTAACTCTGTGCTGAAAAATAACCAAGGAGGAATTATTTGTGAATAAGATCCTAGAAAGATTTAATAATTGTGATTTATTTCCTTTTTTTACCATCTTGAAAAGATACTCAGGAATCAAACCCACTGTTCCTTCTGTATACTGAAGCCCAGTACTCATTGATTTCTTCAGAGACTTTGCAATGGCAAGTAAAGAGAAGGGTTACAGGAATATCTTCTACATCTACACAAACTATTGAGCTTCATGAATGATGGTTGTGACCAAAAAAAGAACACTGATTTCATCAAAGAATGTTGCTTCCTGTTTCTCCTACTGGCTTCACAACTCTGAAAGTTGCAAGAAACTATAGCAGAAATTCCCCAAAAGTCATCATTAAGTCAACCTGATATCAAGGCAGGTTAAAGTGTTTGATTGGGCTTCTGTCTTCTCTCAGGTTAGAACAGAAAACAGGACGTGACTAATAATGTCAAACTGAATCGATCAATGGGATGTATCTTCTGCTATCTCAAAGTAGTTCAGTCATACAGTGTGCTGAGCTTTCCCTAAGGCATCGGGCTCCTCAGCTTCTAAGATTTCTTTCACTGTCGAAGGAAACAGACTTATTCCCGTATTGCATTCTCTCTTACTACATTTCAAATTCATTTATTTATTGCATTTTAAATGTATAAATTCTCTTGATTTTACTGCTGATAGAATAAACAGAAAGCATGACCATTTCTTCCTAATTCTTAACTTGTGCAGACTCTCTAAACTTGAATCCAAACGCCTAGCACATAGGAGTTTAGTGTTACTAGCTGCCAGTAAAAAGGTTTCAGCTCCTGTTCCCTCCTCACCAAAACATACCAGAACTGGTCCAAGGAACACTGCAAGTAATCAGAAGAAAAGGCGATCGGTATCAAGATAGTATTACTGTTGGAAAAAAACACAAATAACCAAAAGTGACCTAGAGAATATTCATTTGCCACTGCTGAAGGCTACATTTAAAGACAAAATTTGGTCTGAACTAATTAGCACAAGCAAGTAAATGCCTCAGATGACTGGCTCCTGTAAATCACATTCTTGATAGGAGCTACATACTATATCCTGTGCTACAAGCAGAAATGCTCTTTCATTTCAGTTGTTAGGGAATGTTTTATTACATATTGTAAATCACAGTTAGAATTCTACTCTTGCATAGCTCTTGGCACTGATAAAGTAATCCTAAAAAATTACCAGTAAAATTTCAGCGAATGCTAATGGTGCAGTGTTCCTAAATTTATAGAATCTTTGGCTTAGATGAATGTTGCTTGGAGCAACAATTAACTGGGAAGGAAAGTTTGTTAATGATTGCATATAATGTGTGATGCAGATGCTGAATGATTGGAAAATTAGAAAATAGATCCACTCAATCCATGCAATGTGATTTACTAAATGAAAAAAGGATATGCAAATTCCAAGGCCAGAAGGGGAGAAAAAACCTACTTGGGCAATCTCCTCTCTCTTGAGGTAGTAATTCAACATCCCCTTGTGCCAAGGAAGAGATTCCAGGTAGCCAACCCATGCCATCCTTCCAGCCAAAGTGCCTGCTGCTTGGCTGCATCTGTTCTTTCAGTGCAGATGAATTGCATCTCCCATTCCCAACCTCCATAAAGAAGCAAACTTGCCATAGTTTTTATTTTATTGGTTTTTTAGTGCTGGGGAAGGGACTTAAGCCACTGTTCCCACTGAAAATGTTTCTCTTAGAGTAGCGAGAACAAATTTATTTTTTGCTTATACCAGGTGTTATTCAGAAACCTCAAACGAAAGTGTTTAAAATGCTATAAAAGTAATGATTTGGAAGTTTTATATAGTTTTCTGCATAAATGATACTAAATTATTTTGCTCCTACACCTGCCTACTCTTTAAATTAGCACAATTATTCATGTCTTAACAAATACATTGGTGGCATTTGGTTATATGAAAAAATAAAAAGGATATTTGTCCATCTATAAAGCATCTGCCATACAGGAAAACTTCTGTCCTTTTTTAAAAGTTTTTTTAAAGTAAGAACTTTGAAGAAATAGTAGGTTCTCTTTCTTATTTTCTTAAACTTCATCTAGGAACCACATGGTTCTATTAAGCTGAGATGATGAGTATCTATCTAAACAATGAGGAATCAACCATACGTCTAGCAATCACTGCAGCCAACTAGAGTGTCTACTGTCTAAAAACATTATGCCCTTTATATGACCTTCACTTGAAAAAGAGTTCACTAGTGAAAATATATTTATCTCAGATGTGAATACAATAGGAAGAGGGGACATAGTTTCTAGAGACCTTTGGACATGTGTAGCCTCTGTATAAAGGTGACACAATATCCACTGGATGCAAAAATAAATTAGTTAATTATACAGGAATTTTACACTAAGCAATAAAAAGCTTTCTATATGGATATACGTTCAAATGTATGTTAAAATGTTCTTCACATTGGCTAGAACTGGCTTCTGGATGTTGTAGACATGATATAATTTATAAAGGCATTCTACTACCATGTGGAGAACTCTTACAGAAGTCTTAGCTGCAGCAGTGGCAGAAAAAACGTGTCTCTTCTGCCATCACCTCGTGCTGGATAATAAGGAATATTTCTGTTTGAATGGTATTTCAACTTCATCACTTTCACAGGATATTTTTTCAAAATCCATCTGAAAGTTCCATCTGGGAAGGGAAACAAGTACTTAAAGTCATGTTACATGAAGAACGATGCCTCTGAGGCTGTGACATGAGGATATTAATTGACTTCAGTGATGGCTTTGTAATACTTTTGACATATTTTTGGATGGTAAAAAGGATATACAATATGGAGCAAGAAATACCAAGTTATTTTGTGACAACAAAATTTGTGTGTTTATATAATTTCAAGAGCATATTAAAGGAAAATTTAGGACAGGGGACATTTTAATCCCATTGCATTCAAGGTTAAAAATTAGAATTTAGCAAAAAAATATACTATACTCCTCTGGCTTCTCTTTATTGCTCTGTTCTTTTTTTTTTTTTTTTTTTTTTTTTTTTTTGTGGTATTACACACTACTGTTTGGATTGTCAAAGATGTGTAAGTAGTTTTAAGAAATGTGTCAAGCTGACACAAAATATTTTATACGGCTTTACTTTTTCTAGTTATTGTGTATCTTATTTGGCAAGCTTTCTTATGCTCCACAATGAATTTTTACTTGCTAACTTTTTCATCATTCAGTCTTGTCACATAAAAATTATGCCAAGAACAAAATCTACATAAAAGTTGAGCAACAAAGTCTGTGATCAGTTTAGCTTTCAGGATGGATCAAACACCTCAGTAATCACTAGTTGTAGCCAATAATAAAGAGACTGTTCTTTCAGTTAGTTTACCAATCACTTCATCTTGGTTCACATTAAGTATGTATAACATTAAATATTATACAAACCGAATAATAAAAACCTGACCCAGTCAAGTGTTGTGTTCCACCATTTTGCACTAGTTTGTATCTGAAAATGAGGGTATTCAGTACCTCTCAGATCTGACTTCTAAATCTCCCGTGGCACCTAAAGTAGAGAATAATTTAAGATCTGACACTTGGTTTTTATAGCTTTGCAAACAAGAGCGGGGAGATCTGTAAAAGAAATAAAACTACTATACTATGAGAAACAATAGCTGTATTTCTGGATGGGCATGTATCTACAGATTATAATCTCATATCTCAGCCTCTGAACTCAATGTTGCTAACCACTTCTTGTAACCATTATCTACTCCAGAACTGCATCCCTACCACAAATAACCTTGAAGTAAATAGAACATAATCCAATGAAAAAATTCCTATGTCTTTTTATTTCATTGCTAATTAAAAAATTACTTTTTAGCCTCAAAAGAGGAATGATTTTCTATTTTTTATTTAACCAGAAGCATTCATTTCTGATTAGGCATGAGAGACTGTGGACAAAAGGACTAATATCCTGAAGATAGTAGTATATGTTATTCGGGAAGCTCTCATCAGTAAATTGAAATCTGAATTGTTAAAACTCTATTAGACACCACCTAAAACTAAGGCTTAGTAGGCATCAAAGTAATTTAAATAAAGTAATTAAACAGTAATTTACTTTGTTTTCTACTGTCTTGTGTAATCTTCTAGGATAGAGCAAACTGTCTAACAAGTCATCCCTTCTGCTGGTCGTCTCAGTATTACTCCTTTATTTGTTCTTGTTGATTTCTTGTTCCCTGAAAGCCATCCCATTAAAATAAGCATTTGTCCCAATGAATTTTTTTAATCTTATAATGTCATGCTAGGTGACTTTTTATCAAAGACCTGAGAAGGCAGACAACACATTTTGCTAGCAATTTTTATTTTGACCATCTTCAGATTAAGATTATGTGCAAAAATTAGAGACCGTTTCAGAATACACAGGGAAAAGTAGGGCTTAATATTCCTTAAACTACTAAGACAAAGCTTCAGTAACAAAACATTTAACTAGATCTCCTCTAAAAACCCTGAAAGTCAGCAAGTATTGGTTTGCAAGAGATTGGTAACTCCATGAAACGGTCAAAGTGAATCAACATTCCTGAATTTAATAAGGCTTTTTTAAGGCAATATTAAAATTTCAAGTGCGAGATCACAATTTCCCTTATAAGGGCTGTATGCATATTTGCTATATGGAATATATTAAGCTGACCACTTCAAAAGATATGTTGAGTTTATAAAGGCAGAGCCATTTCCTGAAGTTGAGTTTCCTGAAGTTAAGTTTCCTCCTATGTATTCAACTTCTCAAATGTCTGTTTAAATCAAAATTAGTCTTTTTCATAGAATTTAAAATTAAATAGAAGAGTTCGACATCAATATTTTTGCCAATGCACTAATACAGATATATGGTGGAGTGCACAAAATTAACTTTAAAAGAAAAGGTCATTTCCCCTCCCGCACAATTTGATACGTATTTTCCTATTCTTTACCTGTTTTAGTACTTTCTTTCAGTAGGTTCTCTACATTGTTCACCTGGTATTGCTCAGCTGAAGATTTTTTCTTTCCGTAGCTGGTATGTTTTCAGATAAAATCAGCCCATAAAGATAATTTTAGATCCAAACCAATTATGTTTCTTTTAAAACAAATTAGTCTTTCCTGGCAGCAGCAGGTATACTTTCAAGAGAGTAACATTAACTGAATTCCAAGTGCACTCTTTCAAAAATATTTTCCTGACCTCTTGAAAATCTTGCAGCATTTATCAAATTGTTCCTACACATATCTCATTTATATAGAAAAGAGTTTCTTTATGTGCTTATACACGCACTGTCATCTTCCTCTACATTCATGGCTTTTGATGTAGTTGAAGCTTAAAGTTATGATGTGAATTGGTGCCAGATGAACATGGCCAATAGATGTGACAGAGCACGTCCAAGACTTCTCAATTTATAAACCATTTTCAATTTGTGGCACTGACTAGGGAAGCAGGGAAGTGTGGCAGAGATCTAGTGGGAGACAAAAGGACAGTAGGCTTGCACAACAATATTGGGTTCCAGATAGGTAAGAGAAGCTGAGGGGCTGTGAGAGAGTGTAAGATCATAGCAGATCTATGGACAGGACTGAGGAATTCTTTTCCTCCCTCTCTTCCAGTTTTCCAGTACAGATTCTATCCTTGAGTCCGTCTCTTCTCACCCCACATTCCAGCCAACCCTCTCAGAAGGCTTCCTTTGGCATGCTGAAAGAAGCAGTTTTCTTTCTTCCAGCTGTAGTCTCTTATTGGTTGGGGAAAATGGCTGGAGAGGACACCATAGGATGCCCCTGAAGATTTCGGGGAGTTTTTGATTGTTTTCCCTCAGGAGTACAGGCAGGATGTTGATTGCTGTTCCCACTCCCCAGCCATAGACAAACAATTAATCTGTTAGATCCTGTATCCTGCTACTCTCAGCAGCAGCTAGTCATTACCATTAAATTGGCTGTGCTGTAAGAGGTGACAACGCAGGCCAATCCAGCTCTCCTTGTCTGAGGAATGATGCAGGGAATCATTAAAGAAAAATTATTCTTCTTATGTGAAAGATAACAATAGGAGAAAATGTCAGCTGCAAAATGCACACAGTCACTTAGAGAGATTAAAGAGATAACCATCCGTTAAATAAAAGTAAAGAACTGTAAAATTATTTTAATTATCCAATCACATTTACTTACTTAGTATAATACTATACGTATAATACTTTGATTTTAAATTGAAAAAAGAAAATTACTTAAGTACCTGTTCTTATCAGGTCCTAACCTTCATGTGGTAGATTTGAATTTTATTTTTTTGAAAATATAACTTCATGTTTCTTTTGAATACCATTCTTTTGAATACCATTCAATTCAATAGGTACCGATATTATAAGCATTGATATAATTTTTTTGCTTTTAGTAATCTTTCTACAATAATGCATATGAATCAGTTGTAATGATTAAAAACCTTATATTAATTCAGATCAGACTTGGGAGAAAATCTCCCTAGCTGCCTATATAAACTAGAATGAGATTCCTAAATGGTTTAGTAACATTCATGACGCTAAGACACAAAACTTTAAAAGCTTACGGCATTCAAACATTTGGGTTTTTTTCTCTGATGATTTTGCATACTTTTGACCTTGTTGTATATCTATTGAACCAAAGGAAAGAGATAGAAAATATATGCCTTCAAATCTTTAAAGACATATTTGATGGGCGGTTAGATTTATCGCTTAAAAGCCATATTTTCAACAGCCACCCATTAACAGAAATTTTGAAGCTCTTTCTGCTCACATGGGGAAAGGGCTTTTGTTTAGAAGCCAACACACTAGAGGAAAACTGGAATCCAATAGCATCATGATGGAGGTCCATAGGGAAAAATTCTGACAATGCAGTCATGTTTTCAATCACATGTATCTAAAATTGTATTCCTAAATAAAAGTGAACTTATTAATCGCTCCTGATTATCATTCAAAACCTGACACACTAATTTTGCTACAAAAGAAATCTGAAGTATCATCTGTATTTTTCCTTTGTTATGCTAATCAACATCAAAGACTAGTTTACTTCTAATCAGTACCACAGATAATCAGTCTGTCCATTTATTTTTTCACCTGGACAAACACAAGAAGACTTTGAATTTCCATAGCCATTATTTATTAAATCAAAGAGACCTATCTTGTCCTGAGATGAAAGATAATTCCCTTCCTTGTTCATACTGCAAAATTTCCCTTTTTGAAATACATAACCTGAATTACAGTTCAGAAAGAGCATAAAATTTGTGGTTTAGGATTCCTGCTTCCAAATTTTTCTTGAGTTTATAAAGCTCTTTAAATCACAAATTTCTTTATGATTCTTAAAGAAAAGTTAAACTCTTTGAACATCTATTTCATTAATATTATGACAGCATGAAAGTGATACATCTGGTATATAACGTTAGATTAAATTAAAAGTTATTTCCATAAAAGATATTTGGTTTTGTGAAAACTGATATATTTTAAGAGAGTCGTTTTGAGGCAGGTAAAATTCTTTTAACTTAATCAGTTGGTTAAATTAAACAGCTTAAAAGCGACACACTATAACATAATTTAATCTGTATTAAACACAAAAGTGTATCCAAAAAAAGGTTAAATGATTTCCTAATGAGGTGTTATTGTTCATAATCATAAGCATATAATCCTATAGAGTTAATTGCCTTGGACTGACCTCAATGGATGCTTGCTTAAGGAAAGCAGGGAGGCTTTTAGCCACAGTATATACAGTATGGGTAAATTGCCCAACATTCCTACTAACAGTTTGGGGGTTTTGTAGTACTACTTAATTTGGGCTGAAATATTCCATTTTCATAATTGAAAAAATGTCTATAAAATTTATTTCATCTGTTTCTGAAAATAAGAGTAAGGAAAATAACTTTTCCCCTTGTTAAAAAACTTACGGTGACCTTTTCTTCCATCATTTGTGTCATTTATAATTTTGAAATTTAGCAGAGGTTACTGTGCATGTCAAGGGTGGATGGACCTTTTGCCATCCACTTGAAAGTCACCTAAGTTTGACAGTTGTAGCCTTTGAAATTTGCTGCTTGCCTATGCTCAGCAGATAATTACTGGTTCCCCAAACCTAAATTTCTTTAAGAATTCAAACACTACAACTCTGGATAACTGTAGGTCAAGTTGGGTATTTTAACTAAGGAGCAGGAACATGCTTTTCAACTTCCCTCAGAAAGAAAAAAAAAAATAAATAAAGAAATATGGAGGGGTTAAGATCAAAGTATCATAACTATCAAAGGTATGAATCCAAGTATGGTAGGTATGGAACAGTAAAAAATGGCACAAAGTTCTTTGAAATGGGCAGTCTCAGGGTGTTGGGAGAGAGGCAAGGAGTTGGAACAAAGACAAGTGGAGATTGGAACATTTCCGCAAGGAGATCTGTACAGCATATTGGGGCTGATGAATGAAAAGATGGTTACGAGAGAGGTACATTTCAAAAAGCAGTAACGTAAAAAGACTGGAAATGGAACCAATCAATAGGAATTAAATCCTATAATTTGAGGAAAAGGACTACGGTACAGAAACAGCAGATCAAAAGCTAAATGGAAATGAGAAAGGAACTTGAGGCAGGAAAAGTCTATACTTATAAAGAGGATAAGGCTCTCAGTGTAAGGTTAACAGAAGGGGAGAGAGAAGCAAGAGTGGAGAAAATACAACAGCAGCAAGTTAAAGGCGTGAAGCATAAGATAAGAAGCTAAAACAACAACAACAACAAAACCATCTTAATTTGTTAATAAAATTTTTCCATACCAGAACGTGGAAAATGATCCATTGCTTACTTTCACTTTGCTGTCTGTGAAACTTGTTCTCACAGAGTTACATACCACATCAGTGGTATGTAGGATAACATCTTACTGTTCTGGTTGCTCAGGATTTGCCAATTGCCTACATGGCCAGTATGGATGTAGTGAATCAAATACATTATCTTTCCGATAATACCACTGGGAGACAATGTGTTGTCACATTTCAGTTAATTTTTCTTCAACATAAGAACATAAACACTGAAAATCTGTACACCACTACCACTAAAAAATTTAACATCAAAATGTCACCATTAAAATCTGTGCAACCGATAGCTAGGAAGCAATCTACCTTTCACATTGCAGCTCACTACATTGCATATTTGTCCCACTATTTTTCCCCACAGGACTCATGACATAATTTGTTGACTCACTTAATTAAAGTGCACTGAAGGATGCTGTTCATAGGACTTTTGTTTCGTGTGTTGTAGGAGGTGAAAAATGAAAAATGAATGAGGCAGGAGATTCAAGAATCAGAAAGGCTGTTTTACAGTCTGTTAGGGTTACACAAACTAAATGTCATCTGACAGAGCTGCCACCTGTACCGTGGCTTGTCCAGAGGATCGCTAGCTTTTTCTCACAGCCTAGAAGCCAAACTAGAGGCCTTAGAACTGGAACCAAAGGCAGTGGAAGTCACTGAAATGGAAAAATGTTATGGGCTAAATCTGAAGATCTTAATACAGTGGCATTTCCAATTAGACTTCCAAAATGGATTGAGCTGACTTCAGTCTTTGAGTGCCTCATGCCTTCATCTCTTAATAATGACTGATAGTATCTCATCTTAGAAGATGTTCTGAAAATTCTGTCAGCCTCTCAAAGGTTGTACGGATGAACATTACAGAAATACAGAATCACGGAATCATAGAACAATTCAGGTTGGAAGGTACAACAGGAGGCTACCTAGACCATTCCTCCAGCTTATCTAAGATCCACTGAAGGGTAGCTCTATCTTGGGGGACCGTTTTCCCAATTTGGTGTCATTGCAAATTCATTTATCAGAAAATATTGATATCGGCCCCGTATTGTCTAAGTGCTATAGATGACATGACACAAACCCCCCTTGTATTAATACATATAAAACTGGATAGTCTTGGCAGTGGATAATCTTTTATCTAAGCAAAATTTAGGAAATGCTTTTCTCCAACTTTTCTCATCCTCCAAGACATACTGTCATTACACTGTCTATGGCCTGAATGGGAGTGTTTGTGGCAGATGCCTAAATTCCAAGAAACTCAGAATATGCATTAACACAGAGAAAATGTTACTCTTAGTTGTTTAAAATAAAAATATTAGGTACTGTATCACTGTAAAAGTACCTGAACAGGGAAATATTTTATTTTGCTAAAAACATTGGGCCATCTAAATTTTAACAAAATTATTATTGGTTTTAATGAGTGTAAACGAGTCTCCTACTAAGCAAACTCAAAATACTAAGCCAGGAAAATAATCTAAAACCTCAATACCATGAAGAGAACATTAAAGTTAAGTAACACTTTAAAAAACCATTTAAACTCATAACACGTTCCAGTTAAGAATCCAAAAGTAAAGTATCTGATTTTATATCAAGTGTTTGAAAACACCCTCTGTCACCATTAATCTAATCAATTGATTACCCACTAAGGCCTTTATTTATTAGAAGTGACAGCAGAATAGGATGGAAGGAACTTGGGAAACATCAAGGAAGTAATTAAGTAGGATTCCCAGCATTTGAACATACGAATGAGCTCTGGCAAGGATGACTGAACTGGACTGCAACCTCACAGAAAGTGCTCAGACTACATGTTCTTGACATTTATGTATATTCATTTTATCTCAGATGAGATACTCGCTAAATCCCAGAACATACTAGATTAGAGATATGTGGTTTCAAGTAAAAAACCCAGAGTGAGCCCTCAGAATAACAGTTGTGATGGGACTCACAGTGAACCCTCAAACAAACATCAGCCACAGGCAAAATCTATACTGAAGAACAGGAGGAAAAGAAGAGCATCTAAAAAGAATAAAGGCTAAGTAGGAAAGAAAAAGAAAGATAGGAAGTCTGAGCAAAAATATTTAAATAATTGTGTAAGTTTCTGGTCTAAAAGAAATCCTAGAGGTGTAACTTAATTGGTTAGAAATGGTGACATAATGATTTAATGAGTATAGCTCTGTGCAGACAAGAGAGTTTAACAGAATATGTGGAAGTGGGAAATGCTATTTAAAAAATATTTTATGCTATTTTTTTTAATACTGCTTATCAGCTCTTCTGGACTATAATATAAGTCTCTTTCTGCATCCTGCTCAGAAAACAGTCATTTTCAGGTGTGGTAATACTAACACCATTTCTGTCTCAGTGATTTATCATTGCATTTATATCATTTCCTCATTACACATCCAGGTAGCTACTGATTCTTACTACAGAATATAAATTTTATCATTAATTTACAGTTTCCTACTATTTCTTCTTTCTTCATTTTGCTAAGAGTTTCTGATCTGTATCAAAGAATATGTTCTTTTCATTCTGTACAATGATTAAACATTTGTTCATTTATTAATGATTAATTCATTGATGAAATAATGTCTCCATTGTCTGTTAGAAATATAAGATTTGCTCCTATTGCAACCAATTTCATTGCATTTGACCCTTTGAAGGACTAGCAATGTGATCTCTCTAGCTCTCTATTATTGCTTTGTCTTGTTCATTCAAATTCATCACCTTTCAAGCAATTCTACCACGCATGTTATGTCAGCTCCTTAGGGGAAGCTTTTATGGTAGCAAATACCTTGCCACTTAATTACATTCCAGTAAATTGTTAGATTGTACCCTCCATTTTATCTTGTAAGGGAAGAAGGGAACTGTGTCTATTTTGTTTATGAATTTCATATGCCTGGCAGTTCACCTATTTGATACTGGTTTACTTTACAGTAAGGAGTTAAATTAAAAGACATCAGGAGTGCTAAAGCAGTCTAAAGAACCCAAAGAGCTCTCAAAGTATACATGCTCTCAAACACACGAAAGACATATGGATTTATTCTCCCATCTATGAGACCAAGATAAAAGGGAACATGAAATTTCAAAGGGGGTAGTCCAGGGAAGAAAAGTTGAGCAGGTTCTCAGAAGCCCCTCAGAGTGAGGATGCCTGTCGAAACAATATAATAAAAACATACAGATACCTCAGTAAACACAGTATTCTTCCACTTTTGATAAAAGGTATTCATATTGCCTTTGCCAGGCATATTAGGAAATACGTAAATAAATATTTTTAATTATATTGTCTTACACTATGTATTTCTGGGTGTACAGGTAAAGAGTTCTTTTCATTTTTCATGAAGAACCCGATTATTTATCAGTCCAAGCCACTGCCACAGTGTCCCAGAGGAAAAGCTGAAGTCACTGGCCAAACTCATTGAGGCCTGTCAGACTAACATATTTTGTACAATTTGAGGTTATAACCTAAGCAACAGGTTCATGTAATCTCATATAAAGAGAGATGGCAGCAGCAAAATCAGTTCCCCAAGTGTACATTAAAGTAGACCTAACGTATAGTTTGCCATTTACACATGATAAACCTTAAGACTGTATAGACACAATTCAGAGTTGTGTAGCTGGGTTCAAAATGTAGCTGGCTTAAGTCTTCAAACACAGTTGTAAAATGCATTACGAATTTGTTGTGCACTTACTAGCCCTGAGTAATTTAAAAATGAAGTATCTTATTCTGTCCCCCCAATGTCTAATCTTCATATAAATAAAAAACAGCATCTCGTTCAAAGGAGCATATCCAACGCATTCTTTCCTATAGATGAGGGAGAGGAAAGCACACAGCCATTTTTGTATTGGTTGCAGGAGTCTGTTGAGTACAGAATTCACATTTACAATCCATTGCTTAATCTACAGCATTCATGATGTTCACAGGAATCAAACAAAAGCTTCCAACTGTTGCATACTCTTTATCCAGAAGATTAGGTTATCTGTCTATAGCCTTTTCATAATAAGGATTGTCAGCTGGATTTTAAAAATGCTGCTCCAGTTTATCTCGATGAATGTATACTTATGTATTCCTCTAAATTGTGTTACTGAATATCCAACATATGTTTTACCTCAGACTATGTCTCCCATTGGTGTAGAAAGAACACTAATTTTTGCTGGTTTGCTATTTTCATACCACCGTTTCCGTGGCATGTGGGCTCACTACATAAACTGCATGTAATGATCTATTAGTTTAAGATGCTTATAACAGGAAGGCATAAGCATCATGTATGACCACCTGCTACTTCTCTGACACACTGATTAACCACTGCAGCTACCCAGAACTACTCCACTCTCAAGCAAATGCCCTGAAGATAAAAAGCAAGCAAAGCAACCCAAAACTTAGGTTATGGCAAATTCCCAAGAAGAGACATGGAAATAAAACAATTTACACCATCACAGAGGAGGGCCATAAGAGATATATAAGCAGGTAGTTGTACTAAATGGACATCTCTGCCTTTTCCCCCATTTCCAGAATATTTACACATATAAACGTTGAACCACAGAAAAGCCACTGCAATCCCTAATGTACCTTACAGTCCACGAGGTACCTGATGTACAGAATAACATGCACTCAACTCTAAGCAGACAGATTATCACCCTCTGTGACAAGTGAAACTTCAGGGTAGCTTTTTAAGACCTGTGAGAGAACACTACAGCAATCCAGAAGGAAGACTAACTAGCTCAATATTGGTGTCTACAAGACAGAAAGGAAGATAGCTATTAGCTGATTAGGCAAAATATTGAAAGATAGTGTAGTTATTACCAATCCCCTCAATAGAAGGGATTTCACCATAGAATCACAGAATGCCAGGTTGGAAGGGACCTCAAGGATCATCTGGTCCAACCCTCTCTTGGCAAAAGCATGGTCTAGACAAGCTGGCCCAGCACCCTGTCCAGCTGAATCTTAAAAGTGTCCAAAGTTCGGGAATTCACCACTTCTCTGAAGAGATTATTCCAGTGGCTGATTGTTCTCATTGTGAAAAATTTTCCTCTTGTGTCCAGTCAGAATGTCCCCAGGATTAACTTGTACCCATTATCCCTTGTCTTTTCCACGTGACTCCTTGTAAAAAGGGAGTCTCATTATTCTTTGTAGCCACCCTTTAAACACCGGAACACGGTGATAAGGTCTTGCCTAAGCCTTCTTTTCTCAAGGCTGAACAAACCCAATTCTCTCAGCCTTCCCTCACATGGCAGGCTTCCCAGTCCCTTGATCATCTTTGTGGCCCTTCTCTGGACTCTCTCCAGCTTGTCCACATCTTTTTTAGATTTAGATTTTATTAATTTTTATTTGATATTTAGTAATAAAGGGCACAAGTGAGATGTTCTCAGCTATTCCGAGTAACCAAAATTGCTTTTTTTCAGGAGGTTAAGGCAAGATGTGACATGAAACTCATTTCATCCATTTCTGCTTTTGCTGCTTCCAAATTTTAGTATTAGAAGGCTATCTAGTAGGGGTTATATGCATTTATAAATGACTATACATTATAATTTCTAGGTGATATGAATCATAGAAAGACTGTTTAGCACATTTCAGTCTAGCAAGAAGCAATGCAGTTGACAGGGATGTTTTAGTGTGGGGACCATATTATACCTGTTTTACCATAATTCATGCTGTTTCTTAGTTTGTTCTGTATTTTGTTCGGAATGCCAATATTAACCTTCCAATATTTATTATTGCTTTATACAGGCAGATAAGCTGTTAAAATATCAAATAATGCTGTATCGTGGAAACATTATGGGCATTCTGAAACTCTTATGACACCCTCATATGCAGCTTCAAATACACCTGTATTCTCAAACTAATGTGTTACATACATATAACTAATGTCTCCATAAGGATCAATTATAAATAATATCATAAGATAGATCATGCATGTCACGGTAGTACTGATGGATTTGGGAATGATTAGTTGCCATAGTGATGACTTGGCTGGGGCAGGCTGGGAGAGATTAGGCAAAGAATGGGGAAGGTTGTGTTTTGCATGTACAGTCAACTTAATTAATCTTGACATCGTGTAGAATAGAGCAAGAGTCTCTTGAAAGAACTTTTTCTGTGAGGCATTTCTTATGTCCTTGAACACTGGAATCAGAAGGCAATTATGCTAAAATGTTTTCTCTTTTTTTCTAATGCATTTCTACTTAATAGGAGGTAATTTTGCATTTCAAATCCTACATTTAAACTTTAAATCATTGAAACAAATGGGGTTTTTATTGTATAATACTCACTTTAGAAGTTTGTACTGGCTGAATAAGATCAACTTGTACTTTTCCAGCATGTTTTAGCTAATGATTTAAGAAACCCTTTAAAACTTCAGTGCATATTATTTTCATTGTATAGTTAGAATAACAGGCACAGAGACAGATCAAGTGATTTGCTTTGTTACCTAAATATATAGGTATAGAATAATAGAACATATAGAACATATGGAATACAGAACAACAGAATATATAGGTATAAAAAACTAGAAGACAAACTGAGAATGCAAGAATCCTTATTTCATACCTCTAAAACATCCATCAACCTATTATTTTTATTTTCATTCACAAAGATCTCACTGCAAATGAAAATATCACAAATTAATCTTACTATTTTTTTTCTCATGCATTTGTTCAGTTCAGTATTCACAGTCCAGTATCTTTGCTAAAAAAGATAAAAGTAATACCTGATAGAAAAAAGAATTTATTAATTTTATATGTTCAAAATACTCTTGAGGATGATATCCATGATATAGGCCAGACATAGAAAACAGGACACTTTGGCCATTGAGAAAATAGCCAAATATGCTAATACTTCTTAAAGCGAGATTGCCTATGATTTCTAAGAACTCATGAATATATATAAACACCAAAACTATACTCACATCAGTAACATATTATACTGATTTCTGTTAACCAGTCTTGAATGGCCCACCTGACATGCAAGCTTTACATCTTCTAAAAGAAAAATTTGTGCATATATGACACAGAATTCAAACTGAAGAATGATACAAAATTCTTGCAATGCTCTCCACTCCTAACCAAATGGAATTAAAAGGTCTGTATCCCCTTTCAAGGGCAAAATGGCAATGTGTTTACAATTTTAAATATCTTAAGAATTAGTATTTGTTTCACTACTTCATTTGCAACTATAACTAAGTGTAAAGAGGTACTCTTCCCTTTTCAGTAGAATATTAATCTTACCCTTCAGAAAAAAAAAAAAAAAAAAAAAAGTCTCTCCACTTATCTGTATGACATATAAGGTTGCATGTTGCTTAAAGTCTGTCCTTCAGCTGTCTACTAATTAACTCTAGAAAAACATAGCATTTCTTTCCTTCAAAATATACTCAACAATTTTCTTAGAGAGATCAGAATGAAAACTATGTATATGAAAACATGCTAGGATTTTGTGGGAAATCCAATACCAAACATATGATTTGGTGGTTTTCCCCTTAGTTTTATAATGAGAGAAAATAGCACAAGCACTGTAAACCTTGCTTGTAGAACGAAGAAAAACAACCACTAAGTAGCCTCTCTGAGCCACAGTTCCTCTCATACTCCCTTCTGGTTCCAGTGCAGATAACAATCCTGATCAATGAGTGCAAACCCTGCTATTTCCTAATATCTTCTATATACAATCACAAGCCTGCCCACAAATTAGCTCTGCTACGTATAAAAACTTTTTGTCCTCTTTTCTGAACATGCAGTCTCAGAACATTACTCCCAACAGCTACAATTTCTGCTTATCATTACTTGTCATAACAGTCCCTTATTGCTTTTGTTAGACAAACAATTTCTAACCTAATGTTTTATCTAAATAAATCTGTTTCTTCACCACCACTTTTTTTTTTTTTTTCCTTAGGAACTATTAGAAAACATTCAAAAAGACATTTAGAAACATTTATTTCTAGTTACTATGTAATCAACATCTGTTTAATAATTATGTCTCACTTCTGTAAACTGTATTTATGTCATTTCGACTTTATTTCACTCACATATTTAAGACTTTTATTCCTTTTAACTGCAATTGTTTAGAAATTTCTGCAGGTTAGCATGATTTTTCCCTTGGATTAAGTATAGTTTGGCATTTATGAATTATTACATATCACATTAGTTTACTGCAATTGATAGTATGATCCATGAAAAATTATCTGCTTTACCAATATATTAATACTTTCTGGAAGCCATACCTCAGGTTTTCTGCACCCTGAATCACAGAAATAAAATATGTGAACCATGAAGCATTCATGAAAGGCGCTTCCTGCTTTTCATATATATCTAGGTTTCATATCTGGGACACTTAAATTGGATATATGGTGTTCATTGTATTTTACTTTTTAATATCTACTAACATATTCTCTTCAATTTTCCATCTACAGAAACAAAGGAAATGAGTTAAGATTACTAATAAAACTCTAAATATATATATAAATATCCCCAGCTGTGACCCTTAGCTAGAAATTGGTTTGGGTGGCTTACTCCATCAAAATTTACATGTCATTTTTATACATGAAACGAGTGAGAAAGGAAATACGATAAAGATAAGAAAGTCAAATAAAGGACTGCTTGAGAAACTTAATTTAACTTGGAGATAATTGTATCATCCCTGCATCTTCGAAACAGTAATTTGGCATGCCTAGGGACAGGAAATGCAGACCCAGTAATGAAATGAGATGTAAAGATAGAAGACAAGATTTTGAAGCTTGTAACTTTAATACAAAGACATTTTTTGTAGAGCTGAACCATGTTCTGTTACATCTGCTCTATCCAATCCTCAGACAAATCTGTTCTACCAGTAGCTCATCCCAATACTGTCCTCTTTGTTTAAACTTTGTTTAAAGGAGCACAAAGCACCTAGAACAATCTGGTTGACTATTCTTACATTGCAATCGCAGCCAAATGGGACCTACTAGCCTTTTACTCTAATACTTATTAGACTGCCACTTTCATAAACTTTTAACTCAGAGGTTTTGTTACAAGTCACTTACAAAGTGTTTCTCTCTTATTGCTGAAACTACAGCTTTTCAAAACAACAAACAGTTAAAACAAACCCAGTTCTGGACCTGAAATGTCTTTAATAAATATAATAAAAAATGTCCTATGATGACTGGAAATCCTCAAGTGACTTTAGCAGTGAAGGTTATTTAAACTACCTGCTTTTCTTACAAGTTTTAAAGAAACAAACTTTAACATTGAATCTAGAAATGGTCCAAGGGTTTAAATACCTATGGAAGAAAATGCTTTTTTGGTGAAAATGCCCAGGCTGAGGATGTGATGAGACTAAGGATCTGAAAGTGAGTCGCTTTTTAAGTAACTTGGGTGTACTGACAGTTCCAGGCTGCACCCTGAGCATGCAGTAGGTCAGCACTGGGCAGGTTGGGAACCGACTCTAAGGCCAGCAATTACTCGTGGCTACTCACTGGTATAGAGATCCCTGTCTGGAATTCAAGGTGTTTAAAGAATCTAACAGCTGGAAGCATATAACAAAATACATAAAGGAAATAAATGAGCATTCATATATATATATCCTATGATATATTCTAGATATAGCTAGGATGGGAAATACATTTTATGTCCCTGTATCCTTATAGAATATGAACTGCTACTGCATTAATTTCTGTTATGTAGCTTCAATAAAACAGCCACATGTGAAGATAGATTTTAAAAGGTTTCAGTCAAACTTATAGTTCTATATGTGTAGTAATCCTGAATACAAATGCTTCTGTCTTTTATCAAACCGTGGATGTTTACTTGGTATTTTTTTCCCATTTTTTCTTCCCAGGTTATTTCAGATGTTCTGCCTTTGGAAACAGGAGCTTAACTGTAATGCATCAACTCCCATTAGAGTGAAGGGCACTGAGGCTACTTCCACCTTAGAAAATGTGATTACCTTCATGAGGGATTAAATCCATTATATGAGGGGGTACAAATATACATGTTATTTAGACAATAATTAGTTTAAGTAACTTTTTACATTTTGATGACACCTCCCCTATTAGCTGACATCCATTCAAAACAAATATGCAGGAATATTTGGAGACTTGAAGTAAGTTTCACTGCCAGAGTGCACTAATGAGATGGGCTAAAGAAGACTGACCTTAGCTCTAATTGGACTCGGAATGAAGCTTTTTACATATTTTCTTTGAAAGGTCCCTATGACTAATTCTAATTCAAAGCTGTCTAAGCAATGCATACTCTCAATTACCAGCAGCAAAGGTTACACTAAATGGGTAACTGCTGGTTTAACCATGAGTTATTAGAGATTGCTAAAATTACATTTTGGGAAGTGTCAGTTACTGATATAGCTTGACTCAGGAAATAACTTGGACTCATTTAAAGCCTGTAGGAAAGAAAACTTTATTTTGCATCATTCCTATTTCTTATTCATAGGAACTGTTTTAGACTCCATGCCTGGGAAGCACTAGGTATATCTTCAGACATAATCATCTAAGAATTATTCATTTCTTCAGAATTACCTGAGACCTAAACCATTGGTATAGCTTTTATGCAGCTGTGGAGCTGGTCATATTCCTTGTTCTGGTGCAGGAACCAAGGTAGTGTACAGTGAGTGTCTCTAAAGTTCAATTTAAACTTTTTGCTAACGTAAGTTAAGGATTCCATTTGTTCTTAGTAGCCAAAGATGTGCAAACCTTTGCTTTATTTTACAGCTGTTATCTCATTTTTTTTCTTGTGTTCTTTTTCCTAGAATATGGTGAGATAATATAGTTGAAATGATCGAATGGTTATCATCAAAAAGAATGATCTCAAGCCATTGCTCTGTTTCCTCTCCTTTTTCTTTCTGCCTCAGGTCCTTGACATACATGCCCATCTCTCTTCTGATCACTTTAGTGGGGTGGTGTGTTGACCCCCACAGAACCACTTGCTCACCCCCACTTCTCAGTAGGATAGGGGAGAGAATAGGAAGAAGAAAACTCATGCATGTAGCTAGAGATTTGATTCATCTCACTGTGGAGTTAGATGAGCATCAGTCAGAGTAATGTCTGAAAAACAAAGAAAGAAAAGGGTTTGCTTAAGGCCTTAGCTGATCAGTGAATGCACTTCCATCCTTAGTTCAGTTTTGAATTACTTGGGTTTCTTGTCTCCATAGTACCTGTTAATATTGGTATTCCTGATAGATTTGGTAGAACTGAAAGGATGACAATTATTCATGCTATGTCTTATCATGTTCTTCATAATGATATCACAGCCTGGTCCAATAGAATTCACACAAAGAATTAATCATTAAATCCTATGCTTTGTTACAATGTGGAGAGCAGTGATGACTGGGGTTCCTCAGGGGTTGATGTTGGGACCAGTGCTGTTTAACACCTTTGCTGGTGACATGGACAGTGGGATCAAGGCACCCTCAGGAAGTTCACCAACTGCACCAAGCTGTGTTGTTGACACGCTGGAGGGAAGGGATGTGCCATCCAGAGGGACCCGGACAGGCTGGAGAGGTGGGCCTGTGCAAACCTCATGGGGTTCAACAAGGCCAAGTGCAAGGTCCTGCACATGGGTCGGGGCAATCCCCAGCACAAACCCAGGCTGGGCGAGGAGTGGATTGAGAGCAGCCCTGCGGAGAAGGACCTGGGAGTATGAGTGGATGGTAAAATGACTGTGAGCCAGCAATGTGTGCTCACAGCCCAGAAAGCCAACCGTGTCCTGGGCTGCATCAAGAGAAGTGTGGCCAGCAGGGCGAGGGAGGGGATTCTCCCCCTCTACTCTGCTCTTGTGAGACCCCACCTGCAGTGCTGTGCACAGCTCTGGGGGCACCAACATAAGAAGCAGGTCCAGAGGAGACCACAAAGAAGACTGCGGAACTAGAGCACCTCCCCTGTGAGGACAGGCTGAGACAGTTGGGGGTGCTCAGCCTGGAGAAGAGAAGGCTCTGGGGAGACCTTAGAGCGGCCTCCCAGTACTGAAAGGGGCTGCAGGAAAGGTGGGGAGGGACTCTTGGTCAGGGAGTGTAGGGATAGGACATAGGGTAACGGTTTTCAACTGAAAAAGGGTAGATTTAGATTAGATCTAAGGAAGAAATCCTTCCCTGTGAGGGTGGTGAGACACTGGCAGAGGTTTCCCAGAGCAGCTGTGGCTGCCCCCTCCCTGGCAGGGTTCAAGGCCAGGCTGGACGGGGCTGTGAGCAACCTGGGCTAGTGGAAAGTGTCCCTGCCCAGGGCACGGGGGGTGGAACTAGATGACTTTTAAAGTCCATTCCGACACAAATCATTCTATGATTATATGACAATTAAATATATTTAACTATCAGGAATGTATCATGCAAACAATTGTGCCACTTAAAATCATGCCAATTAAAAGCAGATGTATCTATTACATAAGAAATCTTAAATTTATCTCATAAAATTTCAAGCGATTAGAAATCTCAAGTCAACCCATCAAAGACTGCAAATACTTAACCAGTGACTTTTACACTTAATTAAAGTTATATGTGACCAATAAAGGGTCTCAAAACAATTTTTTTTTTTTGCATATTTGGTTTTCAATTACTGAACTAAACAAGTTGCATAAATACTTCCAAAATAAGTTTTCTCATTGAGAACAATGATTAACTTAACATGAACAGAGTTGAGCTCATCCTTGCTCAGCTAACCATTAAATTCAATCTCCCAATCCCCTGGGGGATGAAGTGTAGACAAGGAGAATGCTAGCCCGTAAGGCAGAATACTTCAAAAATGAAGGATATGCATTGAAGTGTCAGGTCATCTGTTGTGATTTCATGTAATAAGTTCACTAGAGCATCCATTGATTATCAATCAGAATTCACCACATTATATTCTTTATGCTGTTCAGCATATCAGGTCCCATTAAAATAAAAAAAAAGATTTGAATTATATTCATTCTGCTTCTGCAAGGATGCATTAATACCATTTCAGAGATCCAGTGTTAGTCTTATTTTTATATTGCAATAGACTTCTCCTTTACACCAGCAAAAACTTACATTAGGCCACGCTTGATTGCCTACTCAACTCAAACTATTAAGGCTCTGCATGTATGGCCTCATGTTCTGAGGAATTCATGCTGACTGCCTCAGGAGAGAAATATCCCAGAAAATGGTCACAGGTGTGGCAAGGCCCAGTAAAGCAATTTAAAGTACACACATATGTGATGCCGAAAACTCCAGTTCAGCATAGACCTAAGTGTGTAGATTCATAAGCTCATTTCATACCTCATAGTTTGACTTTAAAGTACCTTGGGTAGCTGGACTTCCACTGATGTTTGCACCTTGAGTTTCTCTAGACTCCAACATTGGGCATTGTGCCAGAGCTCAAGCCTGAGCTCAGAATGGGATCCAGAAACAATGTGAAGCTTCCCAAGGGATCTGAGCTGGACATAAATTCTGAAAATGCCATACAAATTACAACAACCTTCTAAATGAATGGAGTACTTGCCAGAACTGTTTCATTTATAAATACTGCAAGAAAAGGCCATGATATTCCTTTTTTAATTTCCTTAAATTATTATCTTAACCATTAAAAATCATACCTTATATTCCAGAAGCTTGCCTTAAATACTTAGGCTATATACTTACTACCTGATCTCCACACAAGTTTGCCAATACTTTTTATATTTGCTACTGAGTAAAAACCTGAATATATGAGTTTCATGGTTGAAAGCAGTCCTTCAGGGTAACTGTTTTAGCCTTGTTTAGTGTTGTTATTATACACAAACAGTCTATCTGACCTAAGACTCACTTCAAGTTTAAGAACCTCAGCAAACCTCCACCTTCAGAATCACAGAGTCAAATGTATCATGTTCTTCAGAATTTAATCTATGAATAAATTCACACACCTTGCAATACATTCTCCTACCCAGATTTTCTTTTCAAGCTTTACTTAACCTTGGTTTCTTCTATAAACATATGAATATCACAATATAACCTCTGTTCACTCATCATTTCTCAACAATACCATAGTAAAATAACTTTCAGATTCAAATTAGGATTATATTTGCTTCATGAAAAAGAAAAAAGATGTATTTCTTACAACCTTTTTTTTAACTCTAAGTGTAACATGTCGTGCATCTTCCCTTGTACTCTGACTGTGAAAATTATTTCTTGCTGTTTTGGTAGATAAAAGTATTGCACATGCATGCTCCCTGTACCCCAATATTTGTTTCCTTTTACCAACTGCAAGTTCATAAATTTATCATTCAAAAAATTTTGAACATGACCTTTTTTACCACACACATTGTTTCTATACGTTCAGCATGTGTTTTCTTGTAAATATTTTCCACGTCCTTAGGTTTATCTGAATTTTATGTTAGTAAAATTTACAGATAATTTAATGTCTACAAAACATTTTACAGGCTTATAGTGTTTAAAGGGGAGAAAAGGCTAGACATTGCAATAACAAAAGAGAACAAAATTGAAAAGCATTGTATGAGGAATGGACCAATATATATACAGACTGAACCAGAATGAACCCATCAAAAAATGTAATAAAAACCTATATGTCAGAATCAAAAACCTGTGATTTAGGACTTATAAAATGGGAAGCTGTGCTTTGGTACACATCTTTTTTAAACTGTAAGCAATGTGGACTGTGGTACCACTTCTCAGACTGCTATGCACAAGAAAGGAGTTACAAAAGCTTGCCAACACAAAAATCTAGAGACATAAAGATCACAGAATCGCAGAATGGATAGGGCTGGAAGGGACCTATAACAATTGTCTAATCCTACCCTCTGCCCAACGTAGGCTTACAGCAGGTTGCCCTGGGCCATGTCCAGTTGGGTTTTGAGTATCTCCACAGATAAAGCCTCCACTATGTCTCTAGGCAACCTGCTCCACTGTTTGCCCACCTTCGTAGTAAAATACCTTTTTCTTATGTTTCAATGGAATATCCTATATCTCAGTGTGTGTCCATTGTCTCTTGTCCTGTCACTGATTGCAAATGAGAAGAATCTGGCTCTAGCTGCTTTCCTTCACCCATCAGCTATTTATATACATTGATAAGATCCCCTGTACCTTCTCTTCTTCAGGTTCAACAGCCCCAGCAACGCCAGCCTCTTCTCATTTATCAGACACTCCAGTCCCTTAATCACCTTTGTAGTCTTTCACTGGACTCACTCCAGTATGTCCATGTCTGTACCAGGGAACCACAACTGGAAACAGTTCTGCAAATGTGTCATACCAGTGCTGAGCAGAGAGGAAGGATCACCTCCCTCAAAGTGCTGGTGATGCTCTGCTGCCTGCTGGCGTTCTTTGTCACAAGGGTATATTGCTTTCTCATGTGCAACTTGTTGTGCACCAGAATCCCCAGGTCCTTCTTTGAAAAGCTGCTTTCCAGTTGGTCGGCCCCCATCCAACTTCAGATGATGTGTGGGATCTTTCCTTCCCAACTGCAAGACTTGGCATTCCCCTTTGTCAAATCCCATTAGGTTCTTGACAGCTTGATTCTCTGACCTGAATCATTCAGGTCCTTCTGAATGGCAGTGCACCCACCTGGTGTATCAACCAGTTCTCCCAGTTTTGTGTCATCTGAAAACTGCTGAGGGTACACTCAGGCCCATCATCCAGGTCATTAAGAAAAATGTTAAACAGTACTGGTCACAGTATTGGCACCTGGGTACATAACTCATGATCAGCCTCCAGGTCAACTTTGTGTTACTGATCACAACTTGTTTGAGCCCAGCAGTTCAGCCAGTTTTCAGTCCACCTCAATGCCCACTTCTTCAGTCTGTATTTCAACAGACAACTATTATGTTATGGGAGACAGTGTCAAAGACACAAGTCAAGACAAGCAGCATCCACTGTTCTCCCTTCATCCACTGAGCCAGACATTTCATTGTCAAAGGCCATCACACTGGTCAAACATGACTTTTCCATCATGAATTTATGTTGACTACTCCCAATTACTTTATTGCCCTTAATAAGATGTGTTAAACTGTCAGCAAATATCTCCTGGTTATAACTTTGCTGTCTGGTTTTATGGCCAGTTTCATGACATCAACTGGGAAAAAGCCAAAGCTGAGGAATTCTAGCTACCCCCAGAAAGTACTGATACATTTGCAAATTATCTTCTCTGTCAGCAAAATATGAGCTAGGAATGAGGCATTTTTCATCACTTATTATATGTTTGTGGGTACAGTAAGAACTTTCCATAGAAATTAAATAAGAACTATAGCAGCCACAACTCATTCAGTTTAAAGTTTTATTGCCAAACCAAAACTTAAACCAGAGTCAATGGAGGCC
Source organism: Athene noctua (assembly GCF_965140245.1). Lineage (NCBI taxonomy): Eukaryota > Metazoa > Chordata > Aves > Strigiformes > Strigidae > Athene > Athene noctua. The sequence continues at coordinate 18,804,671 of NC_134045.1, forward strand.
AAGTCTCTTCAATTAACTTCAAAGGAGCCTGTGCTATGAATGATGTTTCACTGAATTAATGAGAACTATCATATAGCGTTTTGAATTTTACATTTACTGAAACCTAAATTTAAGGCAAATGTTAGAGATTCCTAGGATCCCTCAAAGTGGAAATGGTCAATTTTTACAGTTATAAGCTATTCTGCAGGAGAGGAGTTGCTCTTCCTCTTTCCTGTTTTAGAAGCTGTTCTGCATCACATAACAGAATGAAAGTGGCCAATGTGAATAGGGGAAAAAAAGAGTCAGCAAAGTTTCGTAGCCTGGGATTTAAGGAACTCTCCCAAGGAGCATGTAATAGGGATTGCATTCACAGGTGCAAAAACAAACCCTTAAATCCATATTCCTAACTGAGCACTCTAATTTCCAGAAGACTGGATAATGCTGGGAGAGGAGGGAAGGAGGGAGGGAGGGAGGGAGGGAGGGAGGGAGGGAGGGAGGGAGGGAGGGAGGGAGGGAGAAGACAGGAATTACGTCTCACCTATATCATGAAAGTGGCAGTTAAGCCTCATTTTTTAATGGAACTGGAAATCTACTTTCATGAGAGACAGTGAGCTGTGAACTCTAACTGAAGAAAGACAGCAACTTGTGTCTAGTGGATACAAAGGCCAGATCCATCTTAATGAACTCTACATACCCATCTGAGTCTTCTAAGACAGCAGGGTGGTCAACATGAACTCCCTGCTCTGTTCAGCACTGAAGGATTCCCTCCTTTTGAGGTTTATTTGCCTTCTCAATGTAACTATCTTTCTGTACAACTTACACAGGGAAGATGAAAAAGGCTGTGTCCTCCAATGAACTTGGGTGTCTCAGGTAAAAAGCCAAAGAAGGCAGAAGAAATAGAACGTTCCTCCTGTTTTTGAAATTCCTACTAGTTGGCCTGTTTCTGTTCTTCATGCTGATCTGCATGTAACTCATCCCGAAGTGCAAGATTCTGCCTGTAGATCATACAAGTAGTTTGAGCTTAGTATTCAGTGAGAAGGGTTTTGGTATGGTGGTCAGATGTCTAAACTTAGGTGTTGCAAAGCCCTGTGTCACGACACCTAAGTGCCTTTGAGTCTCTGGGCTAAGTTGCTAAGGCTGAATCAGAGCCTCAAGCAGTCATTTTCCTTGTTAGTGCTTAAGGCTGGCTCCAGGAAAAGCCTTGATAAAATATGAAAGCCTTTACTCAAGAATGGAATAAAATGTCTCAGGCCAGGGGATTATCATCAATATATCTACAGGGAGCATAAAAATACCCATAATCTAAGCATAATTATCCATCTCCTTTTCTCTCTAAAAACAAAATTACACATCTGAAGTGATACATTTCTAACAGTCCGTTGAGCTGGCCCAGAACATAATGCACTGGCTCCAGTGTAATGAACTACTGTCAGCCGTTCACAGCCAGGCTTCTCGGGCTTTTTAAAGGCATGGACAGATGTGTGTCTGGGCTACCTGCAAAGCTGGCAGCTAGTGTCCCACATGTGTGTACATTCGGGTAGGTTAGTTATTCAACAGTTCAAATTATCAGTTTTATATGCATTATGTACCAGTTCTTCAAAACTATCATCATTTGCATCATAAAGATTATAGTATTTGGAGAAGTACAGGTATTAATTTTATGTTTTCAGACTATAGCATCAATCCATAAACTGGTGTTTCTTCCATTAGTATGACTAAACTTTTTTTCAGTTGGACTATCCTCAGAAGACCTGCATAAACATTTTTGTATTACACACACTTCTAACTGAGCCTATAACAAAGATTTACTTAACCTCATTGGTATCTGGAACACAACTATGCAGAAAAAAAAATAAAATGAGGAAAGAATAACTTATGCAAATAAGTAGTGAAATGTATTATTTCCTGAAAAGTTGTAAAAACAAATATGTATGGCAAATAAAAGTTTCCCCCAGAATCTAGACTTTTGATGTAACTGAACACTTTATTATCAATTACTAAATGAATTTTAAAATCTTCTGATGATTTATAAACATGATACAGCACACAATCACCAGATTTTAAAGATTCCTCCATTTTTCCAAGGGAAATAATTAAGAAAAAAATAAAATAAATAGTTGCTGATATTCCTCATTAGTTTATCAAAATAAATTTTTAGTCATTTATCTTTTTAAAGTAAAAGGCTTCATAATGAATACTCTAAACTGTGTGGAGAAAGGAAATTAAGGATCATTCAGTAAATTGATTATATTAAAAAAACCCCGAATATCTATTCAGCCATTGCATAAAAAGGACAGCTTTCAGGTTAAACACCTCTTTCTGGTCGAACCTCACTGTATAAAACACATGAATTCAGTGTGCCAGCTAACCATGAGATACTCATCAAATCCAGTCATGAAGGCAATCTCAATTTTAACCAACCAATGAAGTAAATATGGGTTTTTTAATACCTTAAGAATGACTCTTAGCCATGTTAGTCACTTAAGACAAGGACTTTAAAAGCATTACACATCTAGAAATGTAAGTTTTCAAACATGAAAGAAATTTCAGTGACCCTAGAAATGTTACTAAACACCTATGTGTGTATCCAGATACCTAAATATCTTGAAAAACTTACCAAGACTGTCTGATTTATTTTTTTTTTTTCCTTAGTAATATAAAGAAAGTATAAGAATGAATATTCCAAGATATTTTAAACTCTGGAGTTTAAGACAAAAGAAAACACAAAACCCAAAAAATCTGTTGTTTTCCTTCTCCAAACATGAAGATGGACATTTGCATGACCACTCAAACAACAGCTTTAATTGAGAAATAAGCAGACAGAAGCTTTAAGGCAAGAGATTCTATTTTGGGCAGATCCCTCAGCCAAAAATATAGGGACAACTTGTGAGCAAATCACACAGCTGAATTTAGCAGTATGTTAACTGCATTTCAGTTGTAACTACAGCCTCAACTACCCTTTGTTTTAGTAACAGTTCATAGTGTTGAGTCATAGACCCTGCTCAGACGTGCATGATATGTAATTGAGTTTGTGATGGAAAATGACTAAATGTAGCAGCAGAAATGCAACGTGTGCTGCTATCTGACCCTTGTCAGCAATGCCAGAGGCTTTTTTCATATGCTACTGCTAGTTGTCATTATTAACAGTGACCATGAATTTCATTCTGTCAAAGTAATCAAACCACAGGAGACAAGTTTCTCAGGAACTCCACACAGAGAAGGTCACTGGTGCTTGATCTCATCAAGCTGCTTTCTTTGTTATTAGAAAAGGCAGGTGAGAAAATGAGTAAATGACACCCTTAAGATTTTTAAGAACACCGGAAAGTTGTTATTAGACTTTGAGACCAGCAAATAGTATATCCTATTGATCAAGAAGACAAGGGATATAGAGGAAAAAAGATGTTGTTTTGTTCTCCTTCCCCTTCACTTAGACAAATTAAATTCTACCATGTCACACCAAATTTTTTTGAGTATTGATTTTTTCAATCTTTACTTGACATTTGTGGTGACTGAAAAGGTTCAATGTGAGATCCGGAAGGAAAAAAAAAAAAAAAAAATAGAGCAACGATGCTATATGCAGTTTGCAACCTGCAATACATCCATAATATACAAAAGATGACACACCATATGGATACTAAGCCGTTTTCCTTTTGCATTATTGTGTAGTTTGCCTCAAATACGCTGCTGAACAGTCAGAGAGCATATCACATGGGGATGGGGCAGCTTCTTTGTAACAAATGCAAAATGGCTTGTCCACCTAAGGTTATAAAACATCTTTCAAAAAATGCGGTAGGAGCTCCCTCTACTGATATTTTTCAACTTTCCAAGCTTTCTGGTTTTGGCAAGTGTAACACACCCAAATATATTGGATTACATACACATCGAGTGCATTAATTTTCTTTATATCATAAAAGAATAAAAGTAATAATTTAGTGTAAACCACATCTAGTGTAGACATTATTGATTCACATAAATATATTATTACATTCCTATTCTGTCCTTGTGATTCACCAATAGAATTAAGAAAAACATATCTCTGCTCTGATAAAGGAATTCTCGAGGTTTGTCATATTGTGAGACACACCAGCTTTGAGAGGTCAGTGAAGGCACTGTAGCTGTAATTAAGCTGGATTTGTCTTCTTATCAAAAAGTTACAAGTTCTAAGAAGCTTTGTTAGAAGATTCTAACAAAGCTAGATGACCACCCACTTCAGTTTATTAATATTTGGTCATGCCCTTTTTAGCTTTTTTTTTTTTTTTTTTGCTGTGTCTTAAAATGAGCAAAAAGCTAGTTTGTGTAGGCTACAGTGTTTTTGGGATAGTTTTAGAAAACATGTCTAATTAAGGCATCAGCACAACTTTGTTCACCAGCTGTTACTCAGCTGGATCATGCATCCAATCTTTGTTAGTTCAGCTTCATCCAGCAAACACTAGGTTTATTCATCACGAGGGCTAAGATGATTCAGACTGTAGAAGGTGACATGTCTCCAGTTTTATTTGTGTTTTCATTCCTCAGTATAAATTCAAGGTAAGATTACACTATGAATAAACTACTTCACATCAAAGTGCCCATACCACTTCCCTATGGAGTCGATTAAGTTCCTGAAATTTTTTCAGGAATCATGTAGCTGCCTAACTTATTCTCTGCAAGATGTCTCTTACTTAAAGAGGAATTTAGTATGTGCAGAAGAAGGTGCTTTTTAAGGAGTTGAAGTCCACAATTACTTGTACTTTCAGTGCCAAAATTTTTAGAAGATGAGTCCACTCTTGTTTTTTCTTGTTTTGAGTTTTTTAATTATTGATACAGACTGATATTATTCAAATGAAGGCCAGTCCAGATACAGACAATATATCTACTTCGTGTAGAGTTTATTTAGTTCTCAGATGTACAATGTCTTCCACATTCCTCCAGAAAATACTGTATTTCTTGCCCTTCTCCCATCTTCAAAGCAAGCAGTTGTAACACACCATTGCAATTCTTAGCTGAGAAAATTATACACGGTGCCTGAGTAGCCCAACACTGCTTCCTAATAAAGGGACTTCAATAAAAAATAGCTAGATAACTCCACTCTATGATTAGCCATTACTTCAATATTCTCTGTTCGTAATCTGAGATTTTGGTCTACTTCCTGCCATTTCAGTATGAATCTAGAAATTTATTTTATCCTTCTTGTTGCAGCAGCTATTTTAATTAACCATCCCATCAAGGGATGGATATTTGTTGGTTTTACATAATCTGGAAAATTTAAATGCCCTGTAGAGCACTTTAACCATTTTGAAACCACAAAAATTACAAAATAGAACCCCCAAAATGGTAAAGATCAAGAGGATAATGAAAATTATCAGATATGTTGGATTAGATTTTGGTATTTTTACTACCAGAAACTAGGTATCTCGGGACTGTAATAATATAATTGTCTTACAATAGCAAAACTGTACCTAACATTTAAATAAAAAATATAATGTCTCAACTGTTGTAGGATGTTATTCACAGACCACATTAAGGTAAAACTATTGACATCCTCCATACACATACCAAAAGGAACATAAAGTTATTATCATGACTGTAAACTTTGAAGTGCAAACAGCACATAAAAAGACAAAGAAGTTATTTAGTCATCACTATTCAGTCACGTTTATATCTATTAACATTAAATATGATAGAATAGGTCTTTGAAAGACAGCTATTAATTACATATTAGTGTTGGTCACAAAAGCTGTTTGCTACTCAAAGAAGGATTTACAGACCAATTGGACCAGAGATTGCTCTTGATACCTGATCTAAGGTTCAGTTTTAAGAGTGGAATTTTTCACTCCCTTCACCAGATTCAGGCGTCATTACATTTAAAAAAGCCATCATGGTATAGGGGCAAGTACAGATAAGTATAGAAAGACGGGCAAAGTATATTCACTCTAGAAAACCACTGCATTTCAACAACTAACAAATTGGTTTGGTTGTTACTTGTTTTTTGTGTTCATAGCAATGTGTTTATACTGAGAAGTCTTCAAATTCCCTATGAACTCTATAAGGTATCATTAAAAAAATCTCAGTTAAAGACAGTCCTTGACTGAATGAGGAAAGACAACATAGTTCAAGTAATACTATGGGAGAGAGAAAACAAAACCTGTGTTGAGATGCAAGTCTGGGGTATTTGCCATAAGACATTCAATTCTCTCTAGTCAGAATGAGATATGAGTGATTAAATTTGAGGTCCCTTCACATCAGCTGTGAATGCTGCCTTTGGTTTTATGTGAATTAGGCTTTCTTATCAGTCTTAAGATTTTGTAAATGACTGTGGAGGTTTATATGACTACTGACTTTGACAATTATCATGTAAACTAAAAAACATTAGTTAGAAAATGGCTATTTCTTATTTTTAGGCCTCTCTGTTTTGCCAGTGCTATTTTCAATGACATCCAGAAAGCTGAATATGATCAGGACAGCATTGGTCCTTCTGTTTACATACATTTCTTTTAAAGTTGAAGTCAGATAAGTCACATATATATTTCAATGCTTTACACCTCAGGGTGAAACTTCAGGCTGTCATCTACGGCTTAGTGATAAAAGAAGGACTGATTAAAAGAGACTGACACTACAGAGCTGATAGAGTTGGAGGACTCTAGAGGCTTCCATGCTATTAAAAATCAGTCATGATTTTCTTTCAAGAGGACTGTTTCAAACAATGAGATTTAAATATTAATTCAAACCAACATTTGTTGCCTTTCTGCTCTGTGTATTTCTGGGTGCCTAATTACAAAAATAATTTGATTGTCATCTGTATCTGTCACATAAAAATCTAACAAAATACCATCTGTATTGTTGAAGTTTAAGAGGTATCAGTATATTAAGGAAGGACTTTGTATTAAATTCTACCCAGGCAGATTCCAGCTGAAAATGGAATGATCACTACGGCAGTTTTTCCATGATTTAAAGTCTAATTTGGATGCAACATTTTAATATTTACACTCATGCCAACTATACTGTTTAACAGCAGGTTTCCTGCTTAAAATTCAGGAATTACTGTATTCAGTAAAATATTAATACACTGCACTTACACAGTGCCTCAATTACAGGATCTTAAAATGCTTTTTAAGCATTAATTCAGATTCACATCATCCCTGAGAGGAAGGTTCTTGCAAGAAGCACTATATTGTTCTTTAAAGTAGCTGAGGTAAGAAACAGAAGCAACGCTCTTGGCCAAAGGGCATACAGCAAGTCAGTAGAAGAACCAGGAACAGAATTTAGGCATTCTAGTTCCTACTGCTCTTCTCTCACCATTAAATTACAGGGTTTTTTCCAGCTTTCATCTTTAATACCAGTTATGACCTTAGGTAAGCACACATATCCTTCAGTATCTTTGACAAGAATTTGTGTGAATATTTGTCCGTTGTGTTCAATATATTAAATTAACTGAAAATTTGCATGAATACCACAGTCTGTTGGTATTTCTATGAAATCTGACACAAAAAGCCTTCAATAGAGTGCTAAATTATTTACAATTTACATATATCTTCAAAGTATTACTTAGTTTGATCATGTAAAATAATGTAACTCTTAAAAAAATACTGGAACTGAAGCTAGATTGCTACTTCACACCCAAGGATTAATGTCTGAATAATACAACCTTTCTTCAGTCCGTGAATAATCACACCAACAGACCCAACTCGGTCACCCTGAAAGAGAAGTGAAACTTTTCAGCAGGTAAACAAAGGCAAAATATCAAATCCCTAAAGTAGCAGATTACTTCAGTCAGTTAAATTCTTTTAAATCCTGTCATCCCTATCCCAAATATGAGAAGTCCTGTAATTTTTCCAATTACTGCCGATATGCAGTGCTAAGTTACAATTTTGCCAGAGCAGAATACCAGAGAACAATGAGAAGAAAATTAGAAGGAGCCACAACACCTATGTAAGGAAAGATTTTAACACCACAAAAAATGAAGTAATAATAAGTTCTCACTGCAGTGAAAAGAACTGGAATATGCAATTTTGAAAGATGTTATCTGCACTATAGCTGTGCCATAAACTTTTCCTTTGGATAGGATTCTACTGTAAAAGCATTAGCTATTTGTTAGGAGCAAATTTTCTTATCATTAGTTATTCTTTGCTAAGGGCATCTTTCATTTTTTCAAGGATAATTTACCAATAGAGAACAATGACAAATTCTTACACCCTTTGCCGAAAGACTCTGAACAATCTTATTTACCGTGTTAGTCTTCTAAAAATGCTGCTATTGTTGGAGGTTTTTGACTTTCAGAGTGCTTTCTTTTGTCATTTCATAAAATGTTTAATGTCACTTTTTATCTCTACTTTCTCCATATCTCTTCTTCTGTCTGTCTCTTTCTATAAAACACTGCCATGCATTGTTTAGCTGATGTCAAGAACTGTGGAAAGCAGGTAAGTAGTTCTCCCATTGACTGCTTAGGCAATTCAAACAACTTCATAATAACAGAACAAAACAGAGAGAGAACAGTGAAAATCTGATGATAGCTAAGAGGTGTAAAAAGCAAGCCTTCTACATTTCTGCAGCTTGAAACATGTAATTACGTTTTACCACTGGTGCAATTGCATTAATACTACCAACACAGTAAACTGTAGTATTATCTGAATGTATGTTTTTAAAGACCTTATCACCAAAGCTTGCCATGTTTCAATCATTGAAAAATACATACTTTTCCTTTCCAGTATAGAGGCAGTTTGAATTAAAATTTAATTTCACCAAAATATTCCATGAATGCAAGAAGATCTCAAAGATATGAAGTATTGTGTCTTCTGCTGATAAAGTTGAAGAAGAAACGGTAAAGAAGATAAATAGATGGAAGGAGTCTGGCCCCCAAATTGTACTGGTTTCCTTAATCTGCCAGACAGTTTTCAAAGGATCCTTTCTCTTTTTCTGTGTAATAGGAAGAACTACTGAAAAGTAATCCTTTCTAGCGGAACTGCTATCTGAGGTGGGAAAAAAAAGCTGACCTTCTTTACCTTTTATAAAAAGATAAATTACAAAGAAAAAAAAAAATCTTCTCAAATCCATTGCTTAAAGAAAAGCCATATTCCCTTTCTGCTATTGCAAGAAGGACTTGTCTATAAGGGAACAGGTGGAGAGCTATTTTGAGTCCTGCTTTTAGTGTGGAGTATAGCTGGATATTCCTGGAACCATCAGGACTTTAACGTGGCCAGGCTGCTGAAGAGCTGCAAATACAATAGGCTGAAGAGTTCTGCAAAAGTTTTTCTGTTACGGTTTTGTAACATTATCCTAATTGCTGATTTAATCTTTTTCTAGAACTGATTTTAGTTTTTGGAGTATATGCTGAAAGCAAGATGTTACCTAGGTCTTAGTAATACACAGCACATATAAGGACATATCTATGCCATCTTTGAATTGTAAGCCACAACTGAAGTCTTAAAACAATTAAAAATTAAAAATGCTACATAGTCTTCATTTTATTAACATGAGGTGTGGAACTCAGAATTTGAAAGCACCAAAACAGAGGGGAAAATGGTCTCCTCAGTCACTCATGGGTTAACTGTATAGCTAGGTGTTCATGTACTACTCATTTTGCCCACAGTTTTAAAGGTCCGGAAAAAGGTTTAGAAAAGCCTGTGTTAAGAACTTGGCTGTAAGATATTGCTTGGCTGAGCATCATATGACAGAGAACTTCCATAATTCTGATGGAATTACACCATCAATGAGTAATATACAGTGATTCTTGGCTATTTGTAAAAGCCTGAGAAGACTGTTAGGACCAGCTGAGAATGCACTTTAAAAAAGGGCTTTAGAAGATGCTTCAAAAAATTATATACAGGAGCAAGTTTAAGCTGTGCTCCTCATTTTGTGGGCGCTCTATTCTCCTTTTAAATCTTGCAAATTAAATGCTGAAGGTGCAACAGTCTTGATGCAATAAACAATTATCTCCAGAACTGATTTGCAAGCTGAGAACTTCTTTTTCCAAGAAGTATCGTGTATTGCTATAGGTTCAAAAAAGATAATGAATAAATTAGTTAATCAAGGTCAATGTCAAAAATATGTATGCTGAACAACTTTTATTTAAAAAAATATTCTTAGTGGAGTTAAATGCATAATGTTTTGTAGATCTGGATCTTTTTAATCTTCAAAGACCACCATAAACAACAGGTAATTTCTGGGGTAGGTGAACTGGAGATAGGACAAGGTTGACAAGGACAGAGTGTCCATCATGCAGTACAAACCAGCACAATATGGTAAGAATAATGAAGTACTTTCCAGAAGTAATCATCACATAAGATATAAAAAGGAAAACCAATTAGAAATAGCTAGGTCTACACCAAATCCAAATTTTTAGTACCTCAGACTTGATTAGCTTTTTCCTCCTCCCATAAAAGAGTTAATTTTTCAGAATCTCTTGAAAAAAGCCTAATTAATTTTCTTACAGAGTTGCCCTAAAGAAAAATAAATGCTACAAAAGAAAACAACACTAGAAAGAAGAGTGTTTTCATATAAGAAGATGCTTTCATGTACTAACCGCAAAGAAGACAAGACATGTTGTTAGGGTAGACTCATTATTAATAAGCATTCCAAAAAGAAGAATGAACCAGAGAAAAATAATCTATGAAAAGATGTTTATATTAGAAAGCAATGAATTAACTTATTTAAGTTAGCAAAGAATTTCTAGTGTTTTAGAGGATTAAAATATCTAAGTAATAGTAATTTGATATAGCATGAAAAATTAACATGCAGAATAAGAAATACTATCCTCTAAATTACATATTAAGCTCAGAAATTAACCCACAAGCTTTTTGCACAAGTGCATCTGAAAATGCCCAGGTTTGAAAACACAGTCAGCTATTTGAATAATCAATCTAATGTGGAGAATTGCTAAGAAAGTGTGACTTGAGTGAAGTGCTCATGCTGGTGAAGTAAATGGCTGCAAGACAACGAGCCTGGTGAGTGTGATAAAGTATGGATGTCTACTTACTTCCGAACATCCACTGTCTTCAGGGGTTTTACATTTTAGACATGATTTTTTCTTCTGGGTTTGTGTAAGCATATTTACTTTATACTTTAGTAGCTTTGCATGAACTCTATGCTGTTTGGATTTGACCACAGGAAATACAGTTCTGTAGTTTGGAGGCAGATCTGCCATTGTAAAAAATAAGTAAAATAAGCATGCAGACACAGAAGTAAAAACCCCTAAGACCTTGCTTGAGAGCCACTGAAGATCCACTGACTGACAACATCAGAATCATTATTTCATAGTTGCCATCACAAAATCTTAGAAACTTTGTAAAAAGTTATATTTTTGAGTTATGAATTTGAAATTGAAAGAGTATTCGCAATCACTCATTGTGTGTAAATCAATGAGCAACTGAATTAAATGTTATAATGGAACATATTAAGTTCTATTACCTTCTCATATTTTGGCTCTTAAAATCTCTCATCTGATGAAGGTAAACTGATTTTAAGATATCCTTAAGATATGAAGGAGAATTTAGTAGGTGTTTTCACATTTTTTTAATGTAATATTTACTTTTAATGTTTGGAAATCTCTAAAGCTTAAGAATAAAAATAAAAATCTCCAGACCATGTTACCTTATTTGTTATGCCGGACACAGCTATAGGAGATAGCTGGCTATCTCTACTTAATGGATTTTTATATTACTCTCTAGATTGCCATAAGGATCAGTTACATGAAAATATATGTACACTTATATTCATGCTTTTAACTTTAGGAGTTTTCCAGAAACAAAGAAAAAGAACTACCTATTTTTTTATTCAGCAAATTAAAGTTATAAACCCAAACACAGTAGGCATGAAATAGTTCCCTCTAAAAAGACTTCAGCAGAAGTTTGTTGTGTTTTTGTTTTTTTATTCATGTTTATCTTATAGTCTCTCTATATTAAAAATCTTCCCAAATTAATTAAATGAGCCAACGTTAAGACTTTCACGAAACCTTTATTTCTTCATACAATGCTCCAGTACTTAGCTTTTTTTTTTTTGCTTTTTTTTTTTTTTAAAAAAAATAACTTGAGGTGCCAGAATCATTGGGACAGGAGTATTCAGAGTTAATTTTTTTGAGGTTTTATTTTGAGATGTAGATACCCGAGAAGACTGCATCTAAAAACATTCAATGGTAAGTCCACCGATGCAGCTAGACCCTTTCTGGTTTACAAACCCTACTCTCACGCATTCTTTGAACTGTAAAAAGATTGGCATAGTAGCATTCGGTCTGCATGGTCAGTAACATGCAATTAATAGCACGTTTTAGGTTCTGGCTTTCTACACGTTAGATTGCATCCAAAACTGGTAGTGAGAAAGAGGAGCAACAACCTCAGGTGTTGTCAGGTACATATATAAGTTTAAGTTACTCCTGAAGGTCATTCTGTAACTCAGCTTAAGTGTCTGTTACAATAACTGCTTATAAATAAACTGTTTCTCCTTCCCTTATGAATGGGAACGCTCAAGAAGTTTATGCAGACGGCCAGCCCTTCTGGACGACCTTGCAAGAGAGGGCGCGTGTGCATTTTGCGTGATTTAATGCCAGACTAAGCATATGTTCCAGCTGAGAAATTAAAACCCACATCTGGCAGTAGAGAGCATTTTAAGCCACCTCAAGTTCATTTTGGTACAGCTTGCAAAAGTTAGTTTCAGCTAATTTTAACAAGCTGATACTACTTACTCCCAACTGTAAATTGATGCCACCCAGTGAAGAAGTGGCTCTTGCTTTTCACCCCTTGGGAGGTGAGCTGGCTACCTGGATAGAAGGCTTGCTAAGTCAGGCCTGCTCCTGGCCATGCATTATAGACATGTGTACTCAGGGAAGAACTGAATTGTCATTTTTAGTTTATTTTCCCTCTTCTGTCCATTTTGTACTTTAAAGGAACTTTCTGATTAATGGTTAAGCAGACTTTTATAACTTCATTCTTTTCACCATGGGAAAAGGGGAGAAGGATGCAGAGAAATTGAATTAGCTGAGAAACTGTTTCAGAATACAAGAGCCGTTATGTGCTTTACCTCACCACGTCTTCAAAGTATATGTATGATCCTAATTCCCAAACTAAGCTGTGAGTCAAGAAGTTTGCCAACATTCGCTAATCACTAGGAAACATGTAACTTATTCTGCAATCAATAGTTAACAGTTGGCAGGAGCATACCCTTTGGTTTGGAATTGATTTTGCATTTGTTCAAGGATGACATCCATGCTGACAAGTGAGACCAGATAATTCAGATTTATCAGTTCTGACTTGCTGAATAACCATGTCAGACAGATGATGGATGGCTCCCAAACTGGCAATAAGACACAAGTTGGTGAAGGTGATAAACAAAAAATTAGCCTTCTCTATGCCAAATAGCCTAATATTCCAAAATGCCAAATGACATTATCCCAGTATCTTCTCAAACATGTTAAGATTCAAAAATCAGTAAAGCATCTATTTGAACTACAGCAACTGTTAGACAAGAAGCACTGAGGTCCACACGCTATGAAAGACTGGAGGCCTAAATAAGCTTGGAGTAGTCGTGGTCTGATATCAGTGGCCAGGAAAGAAAGCTTCACATGAGTAACTCCTGCTGCTCCCAACAGCCACTGCCAGCAGCGATAATAAAAGCAAAGTTTATTTCTGACTTTGGCATGACAGCCAGTGATTTTGTCAGAAATGGCAGTATGTCATCAATGACATTTATGATCAATAATGGAACAGATACTTCAGTTGCAGTTGGGGGCAGAGGGTATTTTGGGAGGAAAGACGTGAATGCATAATCTTTGACTGGCTGTATGCTGGTTTTGAGAAGAACATGACTCAATATAAGCCTCCTGTGACATCCAGGAGTTGCTAGAGCATGAGGAAGTCCCAGCTTAACATCTCCCAGGACTTCTATTCTGGCAGACAGGATGTTACAGAACTAATTGTGTTACGCTAAGGGATACTTCACTAGCTGGAATTCAGTTCAGGAAGACTGTCTGAGCATGTCAAGCCCTGAGGAACATGGTCCAAATTGTGGAAACCATAGAAATGCATCAAGTTATGTGTATATTTTATTAATTTCCTTAGACATCATTGCCCATGCAGTGGTTGTAATTAACCGACACTGTAGTAATATTTACAGAAAGCATATTTACAAAAAACAACTTAAAGGAGAAGCTTATGAAAAGTAATATCAAATAGAAAGCATTCAGCTGTCATCTGTCTGATGGTTTATGTAGTAATCAGTAAAAATACATAAACCATTAAAAGTTTAAGAGATACCCAACTATTTAATTCTGTTTTATTCATACTCAGACAGCAATGTACATATAGCTTTCTGAAAAAATATGTAGTTAAATCTTGAACTATTCAAGTACACGTATTTGTAAAATTCAGTTGAAGTTTTCAGGAATGGGAGGTTTTTGTAAATTATGTTTCATCCTTTCTTATACAGCAGGGAATATCCTGCTACAATTTGACTCTTGGCACACCATCTTAGAAGCAGAAAATGCAGAAGCATATAGAAATCTCGGGTTTTACTGCTGCATAAGAGTCTGAATAGGCTAATTCTTTGATTAAGTTCTCCTATGCCTGCCTTAAAACTTAAAATACCTATCTCTAGAAGTCTATTAATACAGCATTGCAACCACTGTACATGTTCATGACCTCGGAAATGTGGCATTTAATGTTTAATTACTAGCTCAGGAATAGATGTTCTAAAACTAGCAGGAGAATATAAGAGCCAAGAGTGATTTTATATTTTACATTATAAGTACAATACAGAAATGATTATTGAATTTTGTAAACCCATTTCTTTCTTATTCAGATATATAAACAATTGCTTGTTAAGCATCATAAAAAGTTAATTTTGTATAAAACAGTTTTTTCCATAAAATAAGAGCTATCTAAAGCAAATAATTGTTTGGATAATTTGCTCTTAAAATCCTTACTATTGGGTTGTTTAAAAAAGGCAGACCTTCTACATCCAGGTAGATTCTGATTACCTGGAGAGACAGACACATACACAAATATAGAAATAGTTTGCTGATCGCTTAAAGATGTTTGGTGAATGCAACCACTTCTGCCCAAAATATACATTTTCACTTGTAACTGTCACTGACCATAATCCATGCACAACTTCCAGCCAGCAATACATTTCTAAGTACAATAAAGTAATTCTTACAAAAGTGATTTAGACAGTAATATTTTCGGTGTATTGTTAGGGCCAAATCCACACCAGCAGGCAAAATAACATCTAGAGTGCCGCCTTATTTTTGATAACTAGATATTAAAACTCTCATATAATAACATCTAGCTATCCATAATTCCTGAGTTTAGTACAAACATACACTGCTAAAAATGGAAACATTCTGTCCTGGGTTTCGGTGAGTGGCGGGGGGTTTTGGTAGCCAGGGAGGGGGCTACAGCTGTGGCCCCCTGTGAGAAGTTTCTCGAAGCGCCCTTGGCTCCAAGTCAGACCCACCTTTGCACCGAGGCCAGGCTAATTAGCTGCACCTCTGCAATAATGTACTTAAGAAGGGGAACCTGAGAGAAGTTAGAGTTGTGAGGAGTTGTGAGGAGAACATTTGTGCTAATACCGGGGTCGGTGCAAGAAAGGAGGAGAAGGGGAGGAAATGTGCCATAGCAGAGACTCCCCTGTATCTCGTGATGAGATGGCAGAGCCTCCCCCCAGCCACCCACCCGAGGTCACTGGTGGAGCAGATACTGATTTGTTGCTTGTGGGGAGCCCCGCACTGACCCAGGTGGCTGTGCCCAAAGAAGGCCGGGACCCTGTGGGAAAAAGGCCCCGCTGTTGTTGTTTGGTGCTGGGAGGATTGCAACGCGCGGGGGTTACGCACATGCCCATGGGAGCGGCTCATGTTGGAAAGAGTTTGTGGAGGACTGTCTGCTGTGAGAGGGGACTGCGCTGGAACAGGGGAGGAATGCCAGAAGTTCCTCCTGCCCCAAGGTGGAAGAAGCAGCAGGACTGAGTGCACCCCCATCCCCTGCCCCCTGCGCCGCTGGGGTGAAGAAGATAGAGATATTGGCCACAAAGCTGAGCTGGAGAAGAAGGGAGAGGTGGGAGAAGATGTTTTCAAGATGTGCTAATTCTTCTTACAGTCCTACACTGTCATTAAGTGTTTTTGTTGTTAGTGTCTGTATTAAAATGTATGTGCTTTTTTCCTTCCCCTAAGAAATGTGTCTTTTGCCCCTGACCATAACGGGTGAATCACGCCTCCCTGACATTACCTCTATTCCCGAACCTTTGGCTTTACTTTCTCCTTCCCAGTGCTGGGGGAGAAGGAGAAGGTGAGCAACTGCGTGGTGTTCTGTTGCTCTCTGAGCTCAAACCACTAAGTCTTTTGCTTTATTTTCTCCTTCTCAACACTGTGAGAGAAGGAGAGAGTGAGCATCTGTATGGTACTCAGTTCCCCTCTGAGCTGAAACCATGACACTCCAATATGTGATAATATAACAGTAGAACTCTATACTAAAGTTTCATCTAATAAACTGTTCTTACAATGCAATATGCTGATTGAAAGAGGTAACCTTATTTAAGATATGAGCCAATGGATCCCTAATTTGTAATTTCACCCAGAATCCAATGTACCCAAGTTTAGTCACAAAACTATTTCAACTAATGTTTGGCTGCCAGGGAATCCTTGAAGGTTAAACATCTAAAACAGTAGAACACTAAGACAATCACAAATTTGTTCCTTAAATATCACATCAAGAGAACACAGTTGTCTGTTCTCAGGTAATATTATAGTAAAATGCCCAAGATAGATTCCAGGACTTTTCTCACATAACTTAAAAGGAACAGAAAAATACCCTGAAAGTACAGCATTCACCTGCAGCAGAAACAGATTCACTGCAGCATTCCAAGTTTCGATATGAATTCCTTGGGATTTCCTGTAGTTTCCTAAAGTCTACTGCAAATTTGTGAGAGGCAAAGACTGATTTCTTCATTGTACCTTACAAATATATTAAAACGTTTGCTCTTTATCTTTTTTCATTTATATATTCTTTGTTAAAATACACACACATTTCACAAGCTTCAAAGCTGATATACGAATAGTATCTTTGGACTTTTTTACCTTAAAGATCGAACTGGAAGAACACAATAAAGGAGTTCCAAAAGGTAAATTCATACTGCAAACCAGAACAGTAGGAGAGTCCATTTTACAGGAGGTTCCATTCAATTCTACTGACTTCAATAAAGCTACACTGATTTACAGCAGCCAAGAATTTGCTATATATCCATGCAATCTAACTAGGCCTTTATATATCTTCACAGTAGACACTATAGTATCTGAGTTAAGCAGATCAAAGTAGAAAGCCTTGTTTTAAATCCCCTTGCGAGAACAGCTTTAAACTGAAAAAGATTTAAAGACATTAGTATAGCTTTAAACTGTAATAGAATGTTCACTTCATAATTGAAGTGATCTTCTTGAACAAATTAAAATCCCAGAAGCAGCTGTCATTTTTAAAATGTATTTTAAGAATACTGCAAACTTCTGCATTCAGTTAATGGGTGAGGTTCATCTTTTACATTCTCAAAGCGAGTACTTGGAAGCCTGTCTAACTCCACTTGAGGACTTAAGTGCCTATCTCAAAGACTATACTAAAGTATACTATACATTCTTTTAATGTACTGAATCACCATAATATTCTTACAATTCATACAAGTTATGCTTCTCCAGACACTAAACAAACTAATTTCTAATGCTTATTGATTCTGAAAGACTATCACTTGCAGATCAACTACTAGCACTATTAGTGAGGTAGACTGCTTCCAACATCCATTAACATCAACTGTTTGAACTGGCAAAAGGAAGAACATAAAAAGGGAGCCTGAAGCATTACCAACTGCATGAGACCACCTGCTTGTCTCCAGAATGGCTGAAAGCAGGGAATTCTGAGTACACAGCCTTCCCCCTTCCTGCAAGACTTCACGAAACACACTCCACAGGACATGGGACACAGATGAGGCCAGGAAAACTTTTGAAAGATGCTTGTATGCAGAGGCAGAGGGAGAGGAAGAGTGACTGCTCAGAGATGCTTGTAGTTTCTTTTTATATAGATTTGACATTGTGGCTCTCTTAAAAAGAGGCCTGAAAAGGAAGCTTTTAACACAGTTCCACTGGAACCTCATGGTCCTGCATATACAGAATCTCCATGTGGATGATCACAGCCAAATGATCTCCCTTGAGCGCATCTGTGCTCCAGTGATAATAACTTGTATTGCCACTTGGTACAGAAATGGGACATTTTCAGATTCCTTGCTGTTAAATTTGCTCCATGCAGTTGTTCACCAGAACCTGACTTTGCTGACGTTTAAAATGCAGTGTGAGACATCACTTCTTGGTCAAACATTTGCTCGATTCTATGGCTGTACTTAATTATTTATTGTGGTTGTTTCAGATGATGCAAGGTCTGGGAATACTTATCCTGCCTATTGTCAGTTTGATGTTTGCTGTTTTAGTTTTTTCCCCAGGAGCACTCTGATGACATTAGGAAGGGAACATAAAACAAACCAGTAAACAAGCTACTGCAAACTGTGATAAATATGCTGCATTTGCACATACACACCAAAAAAGCCTCAGGTTTGTTTGTTTTTAAATTATTCTAAGTGGAAATGATTTTTCTTCACATATGAAAGTCAACATCTTTACCAGCACAGAGCAATTAAGGTGAGAAAACTGTTCAATTCTGACTTGTACCCCACAGTTCTGTCTATTGAGTAACCACTTACACACGTTGCTGCAATGAGAAGTTTATTTTGAAGGTTTCTCATTAAAAAGATGATTCACAAGGACCTGTTTAGTTTGAGATCTAATGAGAGCATAACCAGATTTGGTCTGGCTGTGGTTAAAGCAGTGCTGAAAGCAACCTATCACTTCGAATTAACAAAAATGCAACTTAATACAATGAGTAACAATCAGGAAACTAAAGTATAGGGGAAAAAAGAAAGCATTAACGTATAACAACAGGGCTCACTAAACATTCATCAGGTAGAGCCTGAGATAGAAAGTATTTGATATCAGCACTAAAACATGCTGACACTAAATTCTCTCCTGCTCCTTACAGTCACTTTTGAGAACTCTATACACACTGTCTCATTGGATTTGTCTTTCATGTGCTCTTAATACTAACAATAGAATGATGGCATTGTCTTTGACACTGCCTAATCTGTACAATGGTAATTTGAATGCATTTATTTCCTACCTATTGTTTTAGGTGACAGGTGCCAACTCCTACTCCCAGTCTACAATGTCATTCCAAAGGTACATAATATAAAATTCCATATTCATTCAGCTTAACAAAAAGAGAAAATTTGGAGAGTGGTAATTCTGTTAGCTTCTATTGTTTTTGTCAAAGGTCTTCTTATTTCTGTACTAGCTCAATGATCTTGATTTAGCACACTGCCATATTATTCAGTTCAGAACTGAAGAGGACATTAAAGCATTTAATCTTTAGACAGCTTAGTTCTGCAAGATGAAAGACAACAAGGACAGAGACTGCATACAAATGGGGAGCCCACTTTACCAATTTTTATTTATATGTCTTGGAAGAAGTTGTCCAAAAAAGTACTTTTAAAGATCCAGAAATTGCCAAAAGAAAACTTGACTTTACATGGCATGGTCAAGTCAGGATATCACATTACAAAAATAAAATACAGGGAACCTCTATTGTGTCTATTTCTCATCAGAATTAAGTATACTATTCAGTACTGATTTTTAGTATAAAAATTGCTTAAAGAAATGGATGCAGCAAACCAATAAAAAAGAGAAAAAAGTCCAGGTACTTCTGGAACAGATAATGTGGCATGTTTCTTGTCCCTATCCAATGTCAGGGAGGTTTTGATATGATTCCAAGAGCGAGATTAAGACACAAACGAGGTCAAATGCAATACACCCCAAACAGGTTTTATTCTTAAAAGTGAAGAGGGGTAGCAATAGGACAGAATGGAAGGAAAAGAGAAATCAAGCAAGCATGTGGGATAGAGTTGCAAGAATAGTCACCACCATGCATGCAGTGGTGTCCCGTTGGTCCTCAGTCTTCAGTTCTTCAGTGGTGGGTGCACACACAGCAAAGTTTTCTGTTGCCTTTTAAGTTCATTGTATCCTCTGATTAGCATATCTGTCCACCTTTAGCTTTTCCTCTGGTCCCACAGGTTTTTGCTGACTTCATGCTTCTTGAGCAATCATCCCTCTTCTGGGGCAGAAAGGTTCACCTCTTATCAGTTCATTAGCAATGCATGCACCGTGTCTGGCGTACACAACAGAGTCACAAATGGCTACAGTACAGAGCCAGTGATAAACATTTGGTTTCACTCAGTCCAGTTTCCCTCTTTGAAACTCATCTAAGGAATCTGACAACCCAACTGCAAGGGAGTGGGGGTGCATCCTTCGAGACACTTCTGCTTCCTTGGGTGACGTTCCTGTAATCTGAAGGCTGCAGCTTGTCCTTGAGGTTTGCACAGACACAAACAAGCTTGGAGACAGTCATTTGACATTTCAGTCTCTCGCATTTCTTTATTTATATATTAATTTTAAAAATACATTCAAAAAATAAAAAAGATAAAAAAAGGAAAAGCAATCAGAAGAATTCCTATTCACTAAAAGCAGTTGCTCCCGCTAATAAAGAAGCAGTGAAGTAAAACATTCTGGTTGAAGACACCACTGAAGTACAGAGTTGGAAAGTTTGCTTCTGAAAATTTAAGTTAGTTTCTTCTTGTTTTAGGTGAGTGGAACTTGCAATGATTTTGAAAGTATTATCACTAGCTTTCTTATGGGGTTTTAATAATATATGTGTGTTGCAAATTATGTGTGATACTAAGCTTTCAAATGTGTTGGATTTATCCCTTTAAAATTAGAGATAGACCTACCTTGTATTTAAACTACCATGTATTCAAACTACAAAACATTACACATAGGAAGCCAACTTTTAAAATAAAAAATGAGTGTTTTTTTCATTTTTCAGTCAATGGATGACTACACTGAGACAAGGTATGGTAACTCATGGCACAGAGCCACAATCTAATTGAAATGCAAATGGTGCTGCAGAGTGCCAGGGAATATTTGGCTTACTGTAAGAAAACTAACCTTGAGAATTCAATTTCCTTTGTCCAAGAAATACCATCACTAATCTAATAGTGTAGTTCATTTGTAATTAGTGATCAATCAGGCAAATTTCCATATTCATTAACAAAAATTAGTGAGTGTTTAAAGGGACCATTAAAAAAGTCTACAGATCCATGCTTCTAATTTAGTCTTAGTACAGTGGGACACTTTCATCTGTGTTCTTATGGAAAACTAACAAGTCTACATATGTAACTAATTTTCTCTTATTTCCACATCACATTGCTGTTTAGACATAACAGAAACCTTCTACTTTTTGAATTCTGAAATATTCCAGAAGTTTTTAAAATATTAACAAAACTCGCAAGAACATCACTCCTGTGAGGAGCAGCTGAGGACTCTGGATTTGTCTACATTGGAGAAAAGGAGGCTGAGGGGTGACCTCGTTGCTCTCTACAGCTTCCTGAGGAGTGGAAGCGGAGAGGGTGGTTCTGGTCTCTTCTCCCTGGTATCCAGTGACAGGACACATGGGAATGGCCTAAAGTTGTGCCAGGGGACATTCAGACTTGACATTAGGAAACATTTCTTTACCGAGAGGGTAGGCAAGCACTTGAACAATGCTTTCAAGAGAGGTGATTGATGGCCCAAGCCTGTCAGTGTTTAAAAGGCATTTGGACAATGCCCTTAATAACATGGTTTAATGTTTGGTCAGCCCTGAAGTGATCAGGCAGTTGAACTAGATGAATGTTGTAAGTCCCTTCCAACTATTCTATTCTATTCTATTCTATTCTATTCTATTCTATTCTATTCTATTCTATTCTATTCTATTCTATTCTATTCCTCATTCCCTTCTCACCTCTGGAAACATTCTATTGTCTTATACATCATGACAAGCAAGCTTAGACAAAATCTTGTGGGTATTTCTTCTTACTCACATTGATTTCTTCATACGGCCTGTCTAGAAGCTGGAAAAAATTTTCTTTTTAAAATTACAGTGCTCCTTACCTTTGCATTATAACAGGCCAGCAGCGGAAGCATATAAATTTAGACCTGCTGCTGGTAAGAAAAAGGTCTTCAAAGGAATAAGAAACATTTGAGTCAAATACTGAGAGAGGAGGAAATAAATGTTTCGAGCAGTAGTGACAGTGATACAGAGGAATAGACTGGGAGATTACGAAGCCCACATTAGGAGAGACCTGTAAGAACAGATTAGGTAAGCACCTGTTAGAAATAGTGCTAATCCTCTCTTGCAGAAAAGGAGTGTCTGCCTAAAAGCCTTCCTGCCTGTGATTAGATAGCATATGGCTGTGATATGCATATTCTCTTATCCCATCCCAACATTCTTTGCTGATGTATTCATAAGCACTTTGAGACCCATATTAGAGCAATTTTCAAAAGGAAAATAACATATCGCTCCACCTGTGATTTCAGATACAGTCCAGCTGCAGTATCCTAAGAAGTGCTTCATATGCTCTACTGAGGCCCAAATTCTCTTATGTCCTCTTCACAGTGTGATGACCTTGGCAGGCTACATTAATTCCATACCATTTCTATGCAGGACCCAATACCTTTAATCCTGAAAAATAAGGCGAATGAGAAAGAGATACCCATTCTCAGACAATACCTCTCTACTTGCTAGAGGACCTCTCAGCTACAGGGTAACAGCAGCCCATTAGTCTTCTAGGCACTGAGGTCTTTGCAGTCTCTAAATCTCCACAGATACTTTGCAACAACAGCTTCAGTCCTCTTCATTTTTTTTTATTTATTTGAATATAAGATTTAAAATATTACCCCTGAGTGGCTAGGTTCTTTCCTTATGACATCTTCTGGCCTGTGCTGCCCTGAAACTAAAGCAGTAGGGTAAAATCTCACAACCCCCAGTCCTTTTCTTCACAGGATATGGAGGAACATCTTCTTATCTCACTCTCACACGTTACAAGAGAAGGACTACAGGATCAGGCCAGTAGTATAGTTTGGTATTCTACCTCTAGTAGCAGCAGCAGCAAAAGATGTTGTTTATGGAAAACATATAAGCTACTTTCTGTGATCCATTGTTTTTTGTCCCCCAGCAGTCATTGGAGTAGGGGTGGTAGAAAGTACACCACTGCCTTTTTCTTTAGGATCTGTTTATGAATATATTGTCCACAAACTTGTGTAACTCTATTTTTAACAGACACTCTCTGCCTCTACCATCTCCTGTGGCAAGAACAGCCAGAAGTTCACTGCCTGCAGTGTAAAGAAGTGCTATCTCATTTTAGTGACTGTCTTCTATAGGCCCCTTCTCAGTGCCACAAATGAGTGCTATGTAACATGTCCAGTAAATGACATGTTAAGGATCTGTTACACTGGCTGTCCAGACAGACAGAAGGGATATAGAAAAAAAAAGAGTCAGTACAATACTCTGTTAGATAACTGACATTCCCAGGCATGCACTGCAGAGTTGATGTCTACTGGTTCAGTACACATTTTCAAACATTCAGCAGACTGAAATACTGGATAATTGTATAAACATTTCAAAGACTATTAGGAGAAGTTTTCTAGGTGGGAAAGAAAAAAAAAGGAGATGCCTAGGCCTATAAGGAGAACTTTAAGTCCACACAGATTTGTTAATTCTTTACTAGCTAATGGTATGGAAAAATCACCCAAATATACTAGCTAGTACAAATTAATTTCACTGGAAAGAGGCATATATATAGAAGATACTTCTCATTCAAAAGGATCTTTGCATTCAGAGTTAGAAAGCAGTAACCTTTTATTCACAACCAATGTCTCATAGTGTTCAACGGATTTCTAGAGTAAGATTGTGTATTTGATTATGGGTTGCACAAATGAGTCATGATTATATTAACAGGTAACTATAATGTCTATGACAAAACAAATAATACTTTTCTATCAGGATTCTACTGAAATTTTATTATCATTAATTTTGATGTGTTTTAATAGTTTTTTGACTTTCTGAATGATCAAAATTTGTAACAATTATATTTTAACATAATTATACCTGACTTAATAGTCACCAAATTAATTCTTCATAATCTTAATGTACCTGCTTTAAAATTATGATATTTAACTCATAGTAATAACAATAAAAAAGAACATCCTCAAGCAAAGGTAATAACTGCTTGAAGGGGACAAATGCTTACATTTTCAGCTAATGAAATAAGAGATTAAATGCAGAAACAGTCAGTTATTAGCTATTGAAATTGTGTTTAAGTTTTAAATTTAAAAACAGTTTTGGCTTAAAAGCAGACATACATATATATGCTTGGGATATAACATATGTGTGCTTGAGAGACAACAACTCCATAAAATCTATTTTTCAACAGAAAAAGACCCAAAACTCTTATAAATACAGAGTGCAGATTTTGACAAAAACAAATTCTACAGCCAGTGAAAACAGTTATGAAGTAACAAAAAATGTTGGATTCTTTGCTCATTGCTCTTTTTGTCAAGGAGTTTCATGTACTACTCATATAATAAAGCAGAAGAACAAAAAAAGATGTAACAGAAATAAACAGATATATGTATGTATGTATGTTTATAAAACATACCTGAGAAGTTGTTTTAGAATAAAGCTAATCGAATAGTGGCTTTTTAGTACCTATATACCTATCATGTAATATACCAAAATACTGAATCTATTATGAACACCATGTCTTTAATAATAGACTGGATTCTGTAAGCACTACTGTGCTCAATTAATTTCACAGAAGTAACACTATTACAAGTATAAAATTGTATGTAAGTCAACAATTTTGCAGTATTGAAGGCAATATATTTTGACAAGATGTTTCAAAGTATGGCCTTGCTGTAATGTTCTGAAAAACTATGTCAGGACTTGATAATACTTGACAATACTTGGCAATAAATGCCTATCCCAGCTGTCCGAAACTTAGGATCCTTGTGCTCCTTAAAAGATTACACTCACCCATAAAACAGAAGACTTGAGCCAGTGTGCTTTCTGAATTTTGAGCTACTAAGGTCTAGAGATTCTCGGCCTTTTCTCGAGAAAAATATTCTGAAATGTTTTCTTTTGTTATTTCTCCAGGAACTAGGCTTTGGGAGGAGGAAACTTAAGTGTTTTAGTAGTGCAGAATATCTAGGATCAATCACTGAGCAAAGCCTTCACTGCACTGAACAAAACATAAATAAGTGGAAAAAGCACAATCCCAATCCAAGGCTTTCTAAATCAATATATCTGGAAGGATACAATGGACAATCACAGCAGGAGCAGTCTGAGAGGCAACAAATATCATGACTAGAGCTTAGCAGAAATAATTTCCTAAGTGAGTAGTATATGTCAGTATTTTTTTCCACTCTACCAATCATTCTGTGGATGTTTGTTGAGGTGTAAAAATGCACAAGTTTCTACTCTTCTAAATCACATCTAGTGATAATCAAAATTAAGAACCTTAAATATTAAAACCAACCAACCACTCAAGCAGAACAAATTTTACTAGAATGAAATCTGCAAGAAAATTTCTGGAGCTTTATCTCTTGCTTCAGTTAAGCGCTGATCGTTTGATAATACAGTTGTTTTTAGCAGCTGGGATGCCCATTAGACAGTCTTCCCTTGGCATGTTGATGTACACAAGGTATGTACTGAGTTTGTAATGGATGACACAATATAAATTGACATATATAACCTACAGTACTTCAAAGAACTGCAACACAAAGCACGTTGACATGTCTAATAATCATAAGTGACAGATTGTTACAGGGGTTTTTTTATGCTTAACAACTGAATGGACAGACAGCATTTATCTTGTATTAAACTGTTGCATTTTAGAATTGACTTTAATTACAGGGGAAGGTATGATATTAAAAAGGAACGTATTTCACTGGATCATTTCCCCTTCACAGCCCTTACCTGTTAGATGTGCTTTAATAAAGCCTACCACACTGGTCACTTGAGATGAGAAGGGTCAAAGAAGCATAACCTTAGGTAAGACTTAAACAGGAGGCAAATATATAATATCATATATTGAAGATTTTTTTGAAGAGTCAAAATTCCAGGCCTCAGCCTCAGCATTTGACACTACAAAGGCAGACACTTCCTGGTATATAGTATTGCAGAGTTCTACTGATTCATTTCCAGTAAAAAAAAAAAAAAAAAAGTAATCAACAATTCTCAGCATTTTAGTATGCAAATGGTATTTCTTGCTACAGTGATACAGGGAAGGAAAAAAATCTATAGATAAATTACATTATAAAAGGCTTTTATCATAACTGTCTAATTTATAGTGGCATGCCTAATTTAGTCCAGGCAGACTCTGGTCTAGTTAACTGCACTCTAATTTGCTAATGTCTAAGTAGGTTCCACAGGTAAAGGGTTCATGTTGATCTTTACCATGCCATTACTCTCTAATGAAAGTTGCTGCTGGGAGGAACACAACGATGTATTTTTCTAATAGGTGGTGGATTATATTTTTTAAACACAAGTTGAATAGTGGCATTGAGATATAAACTTTGAATTTGGACTCAAAAATATATAGCAATTAAGTAAAAGAATCCTACACTAATAGACCATAAATTACTTCACATTTCAGAAGAGGTAATTACTTGTTTAATGTTGGGATAGCAACAAATTTTTTCAGTAGTGAATGGAATACATGGAACCACAGAGTTGTAGACTGACATAAAGGGAATTCAATATCCTTGTACTGTTTTTTCCAAGACAGTATCCTTCATGACACCAATGCCACTGAGGCTGGTTCTGGCTACAAAGACATGACTATTATTTTGTTTTCTTTGCAAAACTCCTTTTTTCATCTCTCTCTCTTTTTTTTTTTTTTTTTTTTTGACATGAAATTAAGAGTTCAAACGTGTATACTGAGTTCTGAGATAATGGGCAGAAAAGGCTAGTAGACAAGCAGATTTCAATACAGAGGTGCGTGCCATGGCCATTGTGGCCGTGTAAGAATGCTGTGTAGATAATGTGCATGTTGAGTGACAGCAATATAGGAAGGACATGGGAGAGGATCGAGAACCATAGTTTAACACTACATTATATTAACATCTTCTACCGTATACTCAGCAGCCAGAAGTTTTGAAGAAGAAACAACAATTGAAGGAGAAGGGTGGTATCTGGAGCAGTCTGATTCTGCTTTTGCATCACATGGGTCTTTTTGCATTCTTACCCCTTCTTACCTATTTTTAAAAGTTATCATTACACCTGTTAATATTAAACTGAATTTTGAGGTCCTGCTCTCCTTTCTGCTCTTAACACATAAACCAGAAATAAGGTCATGTTGGTAATGGCACACCGGGATAAGTTCTGTCTCTGAAGTCTCTGATAAGACAGACAAATGGACAACACAGTGCAGATTGTTTCAAGAAAACAGTTTGAGACCCTATGGAGCCTATACTAATGGCACCTTGACGGCTTATATACGGGTTGGTGAGGACACTTTTACATATGAATGAAAAATATGCATATGGAAGGAAAACTTACGTAGCATAAGCATATGAAGGATTAACATCTTTTGGGTTTGAGGATGGAATTTTTGTCATCTCAGTGTGCCATGCAGGTACATCTGCAATATGTACAGAATTTAAAAAGCTTTAATACCAATACAAGAAGAAAAAAAATATTTCTTTGTTGCAATTTGCATCTATGTGAGGCAAACCAACTGATTCCCAGAAATAGATTTTGCTGATGGACTTGATATAGACACTCAAATATTCCTGAAAAATAGTGATATATATATATATATATTTTTATATATATATATATATGACCTTACCTACTGTTTCATGAGAGGCATAGAATACCTTAAATGCATCATATCATGTAACCATTCCAATTGTGGTAGACAGGTCTACCTGACACTCTTTTGTTGAAAACTCAACTGGAAATTAAAGAGTGAAACTCTGGGGAGCTTTCATCCAGTTGAGTTTTCAACAAAAGAGTGTCAGGTAGACCTATCACTATTTTTCAGGAATATTTGAGAGAGTGGCCTATCACTTAAATCCTTTCATTAAATCTGTCATTTATTCACTTCCATGTTCTGTACAGTTAACGAAGTGCCATGATGTAATGCTGCTTAAAGACAAAACATGAAGAAATGGTACCAAATATAATTTTTAGACTATAGGGGATTTAGGAGATTCTAAAAAAAATACTTTAAAAAAGCAAAATATTTATGTCCTTTCCATAGCATGTTATGGCACTATAGCTGTATGTTTACAGTCTGGCATTTATTATGCTTATTATTTATAATACTTTCTGAAAATTTCAGAGTGTACATACTAATATTTCTTCTTCTCTTTAAAAATTTCAGCATTTTCATTCTTTTTTTTTTTTTTTGGGTGCCACTGAAGGAGAAAATCCTTGTAAATAACAGTCACCTCTCTCTACTTCCAAGAATATCTTCTGGAATCAAGAAAAGTCCATCTTATTCAGTGTTCTCCGGAGTCTGCTGGTTTTTTGACCATTGCTTCTCTTCCTGACATAAATTAGCCAGTTCTAATAGTAAAGATCACACATTTATCTAAAAAAAAAAAAAAAAAAAAAAAAAGTAAAGTTTGACATTTATGCAGTAAGATTTTTTTGGAGAAGATAGGACTTTATGAATTGAAATACAATCAGCTAATGCTGTTGGTTCAGTTTCAGGGAATTTTGAATTTCAGTAAGTGATAAAGATTTGTTAACACCACCACTTTGTTTAGCTTTTTAATATTTTATTTCCTTTTGCTCTCTATTTTATGGTTAACTGTATTGTATTTTAATTGCTTGCTTGACATGCTGGCATCTCAGTAGGGTTCATGGGGGAGTTTTATAACATTTTAAATAATTAATAGTAATTAATAGACTGCATTAAATCAAGTTCTCAATATTCTCTATATCTTCTGTGTATAGAAATGCTTTCACAATCTGAGAGTTTAGCTCATCTTTTATAGTGTTTTAAACTTTTTATTTTCTTCACACAAAATGTGAAATACTTTAGGAGTTTTTGTTTTGTATTATGCTGTCCTTTGCACCAAATACATTAGAGACATTTTTAGAGTACATTTAATTTTTAATGAAAATGCCGTACTGGAAAAATATGCTGTGTTACAATTTGGGAAAGCCAAATTTTGTCATCCTTATGCAAATAAAACCTACTGATACTCATTAAATCTGTGAGGCTGTACTTCAGGTCATTCTTATTACAGTGCCCAAATATTGTCACAGAAATCTAACTTCTACTGCTGTTCATGATATACAACCTGATCTAAACCCACTGAAGTCGACAAGTCTTCTTGCTGATAGAATGGCCTTCTGATCATGCAGCTATAGTAATACAATAACACACTTGAAGCTAAATATATTTTATGTCTCAAAGTCACTAAAAGTTAGCTATCAATGATGTGCCTTAACCCATTGTATGTAGGTATTTGTATATTTGGCTGCTAAAACTTCCTGTATTTTCTTAAACCTACAGATTTTGGATTTCTTCTAAAAAGCACTATGTAATTATTGCTCACACTTTTGAAACTCAGAGATTAATGTACTAGAGGCTCAAAGACCGAACACATAGTTATTCTCTTCATCAAGGTCTCTCCTCTCTTCTTTTTCTTCAGCTTTCTGTAGGGACACAGAGTGGCTTTTCTGAGTTGCTCGTATTTCCTTATTTCTCATACTTAAAAATACACCCTTGTTTTCTAGACCCACCTTCATTTTTCTGCACCAAACTATGTCTATGTCAACATACCTTATTTATTAATTAAGGATTTCTATTAGGAGAACATGAAGGAATAAATCATAATATCTGAAAAATCTGCATAGCTGCATTCAACTCAGAAAAAATATCATGGAATCACGGAATAATTTAGGTTGGAATAGACCTCAGGATATCTCTAGACCAACCTCTTGCTCAAAACAAGGCTCAGCAGCCTCTCTGGGTAATCTGTTCTGGTACTGAACCGCTCTCATGATAGAGAATTTTTTCCTTATAGCCAATTGCAATGTCCTTTATTGAACTTGCAGTTGTTTCCTGTCCTTTTACCGTGTGGATCCTCCTCTGCAGGTCAGAAAAACCCATCTCCCTCTGCCTCTCATACATTGCCTGCCCCAGTCTCCAAGCCATCCTCCTGCCTCTTTCCTGGACGCGCTGAGCTTCTAGCATAAATGATCTGCATCATGAAGAAGCATGCAGGTGTGTTTTCAATTCAGAATTAAATGGATTATTTTAATGTAATTTTTGTATCCTATATACTTATTTCTACTCAAATAGAGTATAATGGGCTTTTTCCTACTTCCATGAATCTCGTCCTTCTTCCCCAATTAAACGTTGTCAAAAGCGCATTCTGTACCTCAAGCGAAATGTATTTTTAAAGAGTAAACACAGTCCTATTTATATACTTTGGCATGCTATCACAGATTCAATAAAAAGTAACATTTTTCAATTGAATGTCATCTTTATATACAAACTGAGTAGAAACAGACTACAAATGAGGCTTACATGTCACCATTTACCAATCACAGGCTCCAGCACATAAGTAGATAAAGACTTTAAAAAAAAACTATGCACAAAAACAAGTAAGATCATTCTAAGACCTTCAGGAACTGTTATCTAAAATTATCAAATTCCTTTTTTTTCTTCTTTTTCATTTGTGCAACTCCTATGACTAAAACAACAACAAAGGAGCATTTAATAAGAGCTTTTCAGATTTTCATGAATATGTGATGTGTGTGCTAGGGATCTACTCATAGGCATGCTATGGTTTTCTTTAATTTAACCTCCCTTTAGATTTTATGTCAAGATAAAGGAATCTTTTCCTTGAATATTTCTCCTGTTGCAACACTCAAGTGTCTGTCTTTATCAGAATTTTCTTTTTAAAAACACAAGTGACAAAATTCTGACTTTGCTTAACTGTGTCACTGACTTGCAAATGGACAAATATTTAATTCAGTATTTCTACTTTTATTTCTATTAGTATTTCTAATCCTTGAACAGTGCTGCTGACACAGGCGGAATCATTTGAGAGACCGGATGCTGACCAGAGCACTTGTTTTAAGTAATCATTTTCCAAATGATATCATTAGAAATAGAATAATCCGTAGAAGGTATCACATGTAAACTTTTTTTTTCAACATTCCCAAAATTCATTAAAGCCTTTGTTCAGAAAATGAGTACATAACTAATACGCTGCTTATTAATATAAAGCAAAAAACACTGGGTAAATGCTGTGTTTCAGGATAGTTTCTGCATTTCTCTATGATTTTTATACAAGTGCAAAAAATAGTGTAAAAATAGGAACTTCATGTTTCTTAACATATGGAAAAAGGAGTATTACCTTCCATCTTGATATAAGAAAGAAATTTTTTATAGTGAAAACAATCAATAACTGGAACAACCACCCCAGGGATGTGGTCAAGTCCCCATCACTGTAGGTTTTCAAGATGTGATAGGACGGTGTGGCAAGTAATCTCATCTAAGCTCACTTTCCCATGACAGGTTGGAACAGATGATCTTCCAAGGTCCCTTCCAACCTGGGCTGTTCTAGGATTCTAGGAATTATCCCAGTTAATTTCACCACCAATCTTACCTGCTCTACTCTTTCACCACAGCCACCTTCAGAGTAACAGGCATCTGGGTACTTAAGTGGGTAAGCCTTAGTTACAGTCTTTGAAAGACTAAGAAACATGACATGCAGAAAGACAAGAGAATGACCTTACCTTTTTCCCTACATTTTGACATTTTTTGTGGCTTCCTTAAAAAGCCTGATATAAACAAATGAATGGGAGCCTTTCCTTTAAGGTGTATATGATATGGGTGACTCCTCCATGTAACACTTTTTTAATTAAAAAACATCTAATTTGTCACTTTACAATGCAGGTATGCTTGGGACTTGACTTGACTTCTGGTCATGCACTGATTATAAATAATGACACTGATGGAACTGAGCACAGCAGATGTAGAATTGCTAAAAACTGCCAGACATCTCACTGAAAGAGCAATGTCTGGAATAGTATAGAAGAAACAAAGGGACGCAAAGCCAATGTTGGAAAAAGTGGGTGTGTTAGTATGTTTTGAAAGGGTGAAAGTGAAATGCACAAGGCACAAAGATGAGGGTTGCTGTACATACATATCTGATTTTGTCCCTCCTTTCTGTCAGTGATGCTCAAACAGCATTTTTTTCTCTGAATTTTACACAGAATTTTGCAAAGAGAAAACTTGAAACCAGGCTAAAATAATAATCTAGGCTCTAGCATCAGCCGTGCCATATGTGCCATTCATATCTATTAAATGAACTGAAGTATAGATATGTGTGTGTATGTATCTGTACGTGTGTGTTTAGGTGTGTGTGTATGTCATTCTGGATAAGCTATAAGTAAAGAATGATTCAGATAATAATATTCATCATGCACTTTCCGCTCACAAATGAAAAAAGACACTGGACAATAGACTATCAGGCAGACTCTTCAGGTTGGGATCTAAATTGTCCCTTTAAGGATGTGTAGATGGTGCTTCATCTCCATAAGCACTTGTTCAGAGAGATACTTCAAAGTCATAAGCTGTCTTCACGATTTGCCTATATCCCGTAACTGCAATACATTAGAGCACCCCACGTGTACAGGCTAAGCAGTAGGGAAAACATTTACATCTCCAACCCCATATTTAGGACCTGTAAGGGAAGGGAGTAAAATAATGCAACAGAATCTCTCTTGAGACACGGGAGGGCTCCTCCTTCCCTGCTTGAAAGCACAGCTCAATTCACAGTCTAGCTACATAAGTTACACTCATTTCTAGTAAAGTCAACATGAGGAAAAGGCAGTAACTATGTATCTGTGAAATGTAATATATTAATAGAAAGTACATAAGGCTTTCTTACATAGTTTACACACCATTAACCTACTCTCATTCATATTAGTTTATCACTCTAAACTTAACTTCTGCTTTTATTCAAATGTTTTTATTTGGTGTTACTCACTTGCAAAAGGGGTAAAATAGCAGTTTTTCTAATCACCTTGAAAAAAACCTTACTCTCAAGGAAGTCTGAGTGCTAAAGCCTGCCCTCATAATTCATATAATACAAAAGGCATTATAATTCCAATACGTCATTCCTTTGACAAAGATTATAGCACAGACAGAAAATGCCCACAGATTAATCCATCATTCTGACACAGTTTTTAATGAGTGGGAAATGCCAAAAATATGATCTATTATCTTTGCAATTCAAAACCTGTAATATCACGGACCCATTCAAACTATTTGCTAAAATGTCTTAGATCTAAGATTCATGCCCAGAAGCTTGCCACCCATTAAACTTTTTAAAACATATTACACATCATTCTACATGGGTTAGAAATTAGATATGCATGATTTTTATTTTATTTTAGAGCAAGAACAAGAGAATTTTCCACCTTCATTGTTTTTGAAATGTCTTTCATTTGAAGAAAAATATAATGTCCCAGTGTCCCCTAGTGGGCAAATGAATTCACAGGTAAAACATTCATTTCATATATGTCTATACCTATCATCATCAACACGTTTGGAAAGATTGTTCTGAAGTATTGCACTAGTTTGCACCTTCTCTCCCCTAGAAAAATACACCATAAAGACCAGATTGGATAAATTATTGTCAAGAAATAGTTAACTTCAGGGGAAACAAAACCAGATGCATTTACGTTGGGTATCCTGCTGGACAGGAAGAGAAAACAGATTTGAAAGACTACTTCTGTTTCCTCCTCTGTACTGCATAGGGTGATCTTAATAAGGTTTTTTCATGTATCTGTGTTTCAGTTTTGCTTGAAGATATTGACAGCTTTTTAATAGATCATGTAAGCATTACACCATAGCTGTACTTTGCTGCTGTCTTAGTATTAGGTAGTCAGTAAGAAGCAGTCGCTATATTTTTTCAAGCATGTCTCGGTCACCTTCCTCCTCACTTGAAATACCAGCAAAAGTCTGAAGTGAGCACGGTGTAGCAGATTAATGGAAAGTTTAAATGGAAAACAAATGAAATAGCAATCTATCTCAAAACTTTTTTTTTTTCTTTTAAATGAATGTAGTCCCCATGAATTTGAAGAATTTAAAATTCATTCCTGAATTAGAGGAAGTACTTTTCACTGTGTCCTGAGCTTCCAAGTGCACTGGCATTCTCAGGTTCTTTTAAGAAAAAGTTTTCAGTTATATGCTTGCTTCCATATAACAAAACTGGCAAATGAGGTTAGAATCATGTGACTATTTATGACTTAAAAGTAGCACTCAGTGCTTCTCGCATCCAGACATAAGTAACAAACCTGTAGTTTCCCTACCACCAGGCTGAAGTGTTATAGCAACAGTTTAAGTGATGGTTTTTGAGAATCAGGATGTAGCTTTTGAGGAAATTCAGCATTATTTTCGCTCAACGTCAGCCACACAATTTTGGGGCTAGGAAAATACAGCCTTAAGTAGGAGTTGAATTGACAATAAGGAACAAACCAGCATAAATTTCTTATCCTCTAGTTAACAAGACTGTTGTTCTCATAAAATAACTGAGAAACTCAGGTATGCCAAATGAGAAAAAATAGGCAGATATAATTAATGTCACAGTTTTAATGATATATTTAAGATTCAGAAGAATATATTAGGTAGTAGAATGGCTTCTCAAGAATATTTTACTCTTAGAACCAATTAAAGTTCTCATGGACAAGCTACTCATCTCAAGAGATGCATATTCAGACATTCTCCCCAGAAAACCTTTGTGTAAATCATGGTTAAATCACTTCATCCCTCTTTACATCAGTAGCATCTCCAAAATTGTGTAATATTTCTTTTTCATGCTTTCTAAAACCTGTCAATTTTGTCTGGTTTTTGAACTCTCAAATCCCTGGGCTAAGAACTGATTCTTTTTATGTGCATATGTGGAATCCATCACAACAGGGTCTCTAGTTATGGCTATGCAGCAAATAATATACACCTTACTTCTTTGTCCATTGCTTTGATTCCAGAATTGATTTATCTTACAGGAATGGCTTCATCTGTCATACAGGATAATTTTCAGTCTTACAAAAGCTAGAACCTCTAATCTGTAAAGTAACTAATGAATAGATACAGAATTGCATACACATTCTGTAGTCATATAAATCAATACAAGATATTTTCAACATTTTTTAAAAGAAATGGAATTCTGTTAAAAATAAAACATATGTAACAAAATATGCTTTATTACAAAACTGAGCTGCAGAAGGCCAACACTATTGTTTTTCATCTGAATTTATACCAGCACTGTCACCTTTCTACGCAGAGGGCATATTTTTTATATAAAATGCAGTTTTATGAAGAGATGTAGGACAGAAGAGTAAACATAGAAGAGCAGAAGTGCTGGTACACTGTCTTCTCTTGCAACTGTAACCTCTAGAGAGATTGACCAAGCCAGGAAAAAACCTGCATAGGTCACAGCTATGATTCACTCAGACTGGACTTATTCCAGATGCATAAAACCCTTGAACCAAGGGATCCCTGCCAACTGTTCTCGGTGCCGCAGAAAACCTCATGATCAGTGTGACTGAAGACACCCACCTGAACACAATCTCAAATCATTTATATATATATATATATATATATATATATATATATAGCTTAGCAAGGATAAAAATACAGATATGAAAAAGATTCTCAGCTGAGTATGACAAGTTTTGTTCTGTAAGCCCAGCACAAAGCAGAAATCCAATAGCACTGTAGGGCAACTGCTTAATTCTCTTTTCTAAGGGCTGCACATGTTGCAGCAGATGCCAGTGCTGCATAAGGCACATCCTCTCTGTGAACATTATATTGCCCTACTCGTTACAGCTATATTGTTATTCTGCATCTTTAAAACAATTTTAGCATTTGCATATCTGACAAACTGCTTCCTGCAAGGAGGCATAAGTAGGGTATATAAATGTATCAGGGTGGAAAGGGGCAGAATAAAGTACTGAGGAAAGAAATGTTGCTTCACAGAGAAAATATCCCAATGCAAAAACAGCAGTAAGAGTATCCAGGCTTGCTTTAGTTATTATTAGAAGTGTCTAGTCTGGACATCTAATATGTATGAGCAACAGCTGCTTCATTAGAGAACAAGTTTGGTCTTGATTCTAGACTACTCACCAAATCCACACTTTCACAGCACTATTGAATACATTAATATCTTCTTCCTCCCAGTATGGCATGCACTCCAATGATTTTAAACAGGAAAATATATTTTTAAAGACCTGAGATTACTAAATTTATTAAGACCTCAAGTTATAAATTAAAAATAATACTTTCCATAACAACACCCATATTTAGTGACATATCCTTTCAGTGAAGCTGAAAGTTTATATATAAGTTTATAGTTAAACTCCTAGATGAAAACTTTCAGAGTCGGTAAAGACCACTCCCCTTTCTAATCTAATCTGCCTATCAAAGCAAATATTTTCTAAACCTAACACAAACTGAGTAGTAAAAGGAAACAGATTTTCTGTTGTGTTCTGAGTGCAAATTGTCTTTGTTGCAGATTAATGGATTTAAAGTTGAGAAAAAACTTTACTGGTACCATAATCAGAAAATGAAGCAAGCAAAACTAGAGAAGAAAAAAAATAAAAATCTTGTTTTTATTTTTTTTTTAATTTCAACACTTAACAGTATGTGAAAGTTGGTTTTAGATTATTTTAAAGGGGTGCTTTTCAGTTACTATTGACCCCAAATGTAATCCCAAAAATAAGGAGAGAGGATCTGGCAAAGGTGAAAGGAGTGGGCGGGAGGGTTGCACCCCTGGCAAGTGCATCCTTGCTCTATTTTCTAGGTTACACTGGAATCCAATAAAGTTGTTTTTTTTTATGGATGGAGAGGCAGGAAAAGGACAAGTAGGGTTAACACATCCACTCCAAAAGACTATTTTTTCTAAAAGCCTGCTCCATTATACAGAGAGAGATACAGCAGACTCTTAGTGCTGTCAACCCTTTCCTTCCCATATGAGTTGAACCTCTTAATGAAATCTCTCCTCATTTCAATTCTGGATGTGTCCTAAGAGTCTTAAAACAAGATGTTCAGAATTTTAAATCTAAGTTACCACAAAACTCCCACTGGCTTCAGCAGACTCACCCATCCACTGTTAAATTTTACTTAACTTCTCTTTACCTCTCATCTTTGCTGATCTCTTTCTATGCATGCCAAATAAATGTTATGACAAGCTATAATTCTCTAGCTATGATATCACACACAAAAATGATGTGCCACAAAACATTAAACTTCTGTTCACGTCCTTCTCAAATATGTGTCTAATACAAAACATCACAGTTTCCAATGAAAATTTATTCTTTGATAGTGAAATAATTTCTTGGATTGTTACATGTGAGTGAGTCAGGGTCTGCTCATGATTAAGAAACACTACATCCAGCTGATTACTTGCAATGAATTATTTCTTCAGCTCCTCAGAGAATGTAACCTACAACACATTCCTTTCACAGAACGTGCTAAGGTTCATAGCCTCTCAACTGCTAGAGACAGAAGCACTTAGTTTACCTATTACCTATGAAACACATTTAGTTAGGTTTGTCTAAATCCTGGCCTGGAAGATAAAATTGTACAACGTTCATGAAGTGCTGTAGTCAGAACAGAATCTTAGGTTGATGTTTTTTGTGGGTTTTTTTAGTTTTTGTTTTTTGGTTTCTTTCTACATATCATACCATCTTTCTGTCTATATAATTATTTTTAAAAGAAAGGAAGAAAATAAAAAAACAGTAGGTTCTAAATAGCTTCACAATTATTCCTCTTCAGTCACTGGATTATCTGGTCTTCTCAGGCTGAATCAGTGTGCAGTAGGAATGTGCCCAATTTCAAGCACATAAATACCAACATCAAAATGGGAGAATATCCACATGGGCATAAAGCGAGGCTTGTCCAAAACTGTAGCATAAGGGCCATGGAAAGTAATCACCCTCTGCACACTGACTCAGGGGCACTGCAGTCTTAATGAATTTCAGGCTCTGACCAGTTTACATTTTCTGGCACTTGGTGCCTCTGTGGCATCTGGTGGGATTTTTTTTTTTTTTTTTAGATTTGCTCTGCATCATGAGCCTCAGTAAATTTGAAAGGTTTTTGCAAGTAAGCTTGAAGGGCTTGTTCATCAGACCTTGAATTGTCAATAAGTACCCAAAATTCATTGTCAACTTTGAGAAAGCTAGAAAATCCAACAGATTTTGATATAAATCTCTCATGCTTAGTGCTTTTGGGGTCACTCTGCAAGCCTTCTGGACAGTATCATTAGTGTTTCCATCTGAATTCAGAGGTGGAGCAGCGTTATGCCCAAGCTTTTTCTTCACTGGAGCAATTGCAGCACAATTGCAAATACACCTTCACAAGTGTGGACCTCAGCAAGAGTAAAGATTTGTCTTCACACAGAACAGCCATTACATTAATAGTGGCACAGGCAGTTTGACCTTCATTTATCAAAGGAAAGCGATCACCTTCAGCTTCTTAAATCTCCTGCAGTATTCACTGTTTGTGAATGCACTCATTACTTGTTACTATTTTCATCAATATATCATCACTAATTCTAATTATATTACAGTAGTATACAGTACAGCACTATACTCAGTATCAGACAGAGACCAAAAAAATGCAATTTCTTGAATATTCACTACAAGAACATTAGTGGTAAACACAAAAAGGCAACAGTTAGGCATACTCACATGCAGGCATGCAACTAGTAATTTTACAAAGTCAAGAACTAAAAGCCAGGAAAAGCTAGAATTAACATTAGCTGTGTAGCCTTAATTTCTTCTATTTGGGAATATATATTATGATACTTTCTGTAAATATGTTAGAATTTAATGCCTTTATGTATAATTTTTTCCTAAGACCAACTCCTCCCAAATTTTGAGTTCAAGTTATTGGAGGAATTAGACTACACTGATTCTATGTTAACTGCATAGATTATCAGATTATCTTCAACATTTGAAGATGTACAACACTGTTTTCCAAGCCTCAGAAACAGCCGTGCTGTTTTGGATAAAACTTTGCAAAGACATGTGGAGAGAAACTCATGAAAAAAATCCATCTTAAAAATGTGTAGTGCTCTACATGAATAGAAAGCGGTGTGGGTTAATCCATTCACAAGGCTGACTCCACAATGCATTATAAGAAAAAAGGCAGTACTGTACAAATTCAAAACGTTTTAGCAAGCAGCCCCCAAAATAGCCCCATGAAGTAGGTAGACAGATGTGAAAACTCATACTGACATCGGTTAAATAACTTAATCATGTAATCAGTCAGTAACAAAGGAAAGGTGTATTCCACTTTTCTCCTCTAGCATGCCAACTACGAAACAAATGTCAAATCAAAACCAAATAATAGTTACAATCTATTTAAGGTAGACAAACCAAATTTTTGTGCCTCCAAAAGGTTATCTGTACAAAAAGAATAGACAATTAGGTCTGAAACTACTGATTTTGGATTTGCAAATACATACTGATAGAAACAAACTGAGATACTACAGGTAAACAATATTTCAGCATATTTACAAGGGGAAAATTCATGCCAGCAGGTGATAATTTGGTCTATACTGTACATTTTTAGAGCTATTGAATTGCATGCTGCAGTGCTGCAATCTACCATTTCACTACATCCTGTGTTTTGCCTAAGTGTTTAGTAAGGCAAGGAAAACTAGAGCCTGCAGTGAAGTAC
Source organism: Athene noctua (assembly GCF_965140245.1). Taxonomy (NCBI): domain Eukaryota; kingdom Metazoa; phylum Chordata; class Aves; order Strigiformes; family Strigidae; genus Athene; species Athene noctua. The sequence goes on from NC_134045.1 coordinate 18,844,289, forward strand.
ACAAACAGAATAGCAAATAGGATCACTTTTCATTTCAGGCTTCTATATTATAGAATTATATTTTCAATCCTAACATAGGTCACAATAGTGACAATGGCAGTTGTTAACTTGCTTTCTAGGCACGTAGTACAGTTAGGAAAGATTTTCACTTAATCAAAGTTGGATATTTCTAGAGAGATCAAAAGAGTCTGTGAAGTGGAGAGCAGGTGCTACAGACATCTTAGAGGATCTGAGAATGCAATTAACCAGCAAATGAGCCTTGGAAAACCTAGTCTTCCTGAACAGATGAGCACAATAAAAGCCACTGAGAAATGAGATGGCCAAAGCACGCTAATAACAGCAGCAAGCGTATAGACATCTGCCCTGTATCTTAACCTTTAGGAAAAGAGAGCGGATCAGATACAGAAAGGAAAGTAAGTACAATTATGTAAATGTGTGGCCCTCCTGAAGGAGATGAAAGTTTATTCATTGCTGTTACAGAGGTTCAGTTAATCAGAGTACTACTGGCCTCTCTCTTTTCACAAGTGAATTGGTACTTGGGATAGTTAACGCTGGATGAAAATGGTAAAGTGGCTTCTGGAAGATGAGAAAAAACAAGTGATTTTACCCCTCAGCATTTATACAACAACTTTTTTCATCATTTATATTCTGATTGCCAGCATCAAAGTTTAGCAGTGGGAGGTGTTTAATAATCTTTGTGGGAGTCTGTAGTCACTGGCAGCCTTTAACATTGTAATGTAATGACAAATGTAATACGGTTTTGGACAAATGAAAATAATCCATCTGAACAATTTCTGCTGATGCCAAATTTCATACAGGGCTTATTTAAACAATGGAAAAGTGAGGTCTCAAACTTTAAAAATGGGTCAGACTTTTTATAACTCTGTTTGTATTTTCTTCTGAGTTCTACAATACACCCTGCAGTAGCTTATGTCTTTACAGGATATTAATCACAAAAGCTATCACATGTCAAGCCTAGTATGGATATTATAGGCATTCAGGTTAAAAGGGGGATTTTCTGCTCTGGTACAGAGGATCTTTGCATGACAGGGCCATAAAATTTCCTCTTTTATGAGAGAGAAAGAATTCAATGTGGGAGTGCGGGAACGAAGTGTGACGTCATTCACCTTGAAAGGAGCCGTGAGATCCAGGCAGTGCAGCTTGCATAGCCTTGATGCTACAACTGTTATAAAATGGTTCGCTATGTATAATTACAGATTATTTTCTTTATTTTGGTCTCCAACGGTCTCTGAAGTCTCAAAGCCTTTGCCTTCCCCGTCACTTAAGCTTGCTAGGACTTGTTGAAACTTGAGACATGGCTGGAGTGACCTTCAGCCCATCGAGCTAGCACTGGCAACAGCATAATCGGGCTGTGCAGCACTGCTGTGAAGGTGAAGCAGCAATTATTTTTTCATTGTTTTGACTTGTTTCCTTGATCATTTTTTGCTATGTTGTTAAGTTTGAGGACCTAGGCCTTAGGTTGACACGGGATACTTTTCTTTTTTAAACTAATGATTTTTAGTGCCTCAGAGCCTATAAATTAGACCGAACATTTTGTTATAGTAGTATCTCAAATTACTCTTAAATTGTACTTAAGATAATTCTGAGCCTAGTTCTTCCATACTTAGATGTAGCTGCTTTGTACTACTAGACTTTAAATAATTTCTCTGTCTTGAGTTAACAATGTGGAGATTCAAATACCCCTCCTTGTGCTGAGAATGAGCCTCATACTCACCCTTGAAAGAGTTCATTGGCTTAGATGGATCTGAACCATAAATGACCACATTCCTTGTGAACAGGACTGTATTCAGCTGCTACCCCCATATTTGAAATGTTGAAATTAAAATCTTTGAAATCTTTTCTTTGTTCTCCTGCCATTTTCATATTGCTTCTTTCCCTTCCCCCCCATCTGTGATATGCAGTTGCACAAGTATCAGCTATTTCCACTCCTTACACTTATTTTTTGGTGTTAGCTTGAAAATGTATTAAAACAAAGATACCAGTTTAGCAACTATCACTTCAGAGATATTTAATGGCTTGGCTTTTGCAATAGGACAGTTAGGCATAATGGCATGCCCCTGTCATTTGTTAAGGATTTAAGAAAATTAAAATCTTCCAGTCACGGAATTGATATTTAGAGGTCATCAGTCTGCACAGTTTGAAAGACATTCAGAAATATTTTCTGAATCACGCTAAGGGAAAAATCTTACACTTACTATTAATTACCACAGCATGACAAGGGAAGTTTTCTTCAGGTTTTTTTCTTTCAGTTCTGGATAAAAGTCTTAAACTTTCATTTGCTCATTTTCACTCACAGGCAGCAGGTTGACTGCTGTTTGCCTGAAATAACCCATTCTCCTAATATTGCTGGGTAATATCACCTGATGTAACAGAGTTAAGAACAGTGCCACGGAGAAAAAGATGGAAGAAGTACCTGTACCATTTCTGTGGAGAAGTTACAAATCTTGGAATGTATTGCTTCAAAAGCAACAGTTTGGCTGTCCCCAAATCTATTAAAAACATGTCTCTCGTGCCAAAATAAGATAATGGGAGCAAAATATTGTTAGTTCTTAGGACTTGAGGGGAAGGGGACCGATGTGAACATGGTCAGTAGAATAGCGGACACTCACCATACATGTAAATTCTAACTATGTCTTGATGAATAAAAAATTATGTCTTTTGATATCTTACAGATTTTGATGGGTCTTCCACACAATTTCTTGATATTTGAGTAAGCTTTAACACTACCAGAGAAAAAACTCAAAACAATGTAAGGTCTTTAAAGGTGTTATGAAAACAACTGTCACTTGTATGTTACTCCTGCATATAATACTGACAGGTTGTGTTAAAGAATTTCAGAGTCTCATTTAGGCTACACAGCGAGGCCTCTATGGTGCTACAATTGGGACGTTGGTAAACAGTCATTGAAACTAGCGGACAACTTCAAACAGACTTTAGGAGTGACCCATAGCTTGTGTGCAGAGAACAGCGATCAAAAGAAGTTTCTGGCCCACCTCAGATATGACATGTCACTTTCATCACAGAAACAGAAATCACTTGCCCCGTTTTCCTACTCTGCCTTTAATCCAAATCCCTTTATTTCACTTTTCCGCTTCTGCATGTGATAACCCAACAGACTCGAATCCTTCTTTTTCATTTCCCTACAAAAGAACACCCCAAATTCACACTGTGCTGGCATTGTAGCCATCTTCTCTTCATCTCCATCCTTCGAGAAGCAGTCTGAACCACTAGATATCCAGGCCCTTATTAATTGTGTTTTCTAATGATTTATTAACTGGAACAGGGGAGCAGTACATCTGGCAACATTTACATTTGCAATTAGGGAATCTGATTCTCCATAGCAGAAGTCTAATTTTATTATTTGGCTTAACTTAGAAATAGTCAGATGGCTTAGATATGAAGAAATGTGTATGACTGAGGGATACAAAAATCTGGAGAGAATCTATCCTTTTGTAGAATATGTTGAGCAAAACTTGTTAAATTTATGCACCCTCATGACATCACCTTTGGTCTCTCAAATGTTTCTGTACATATTTTTTTACCTTCTATTTAAATTAGTTGCAAATCAATTTAAAGTACTACAAATACTGATAGCTTTTTCTCTTTTTCAAACTTTGCGTAGGTGATCTGGGACAAGTGGTTTGACATCCCTGTTTAGGCAGGTGATCGGACAGGGCTACATGATCTTGAAAATTAATACAAGTATCTTCTGACTACCATTTGAGACATAAATTCTGTAGATATATTCATATATTTGAGACAAATTTTTTATATGTGCATGGCTTTATTTAAAAACAGCATTTTGGCAAACAGCATTTCATATGCTCAGGAATATATATGATGGAGAAAAAGAGCAGGAATTTGAGTATTTGAATAAATACTAAGACAAATTCAAAATACAATAGAGATATTTCCTTGGCAAAGGACTGAACTTAATAAATCCTGAAATATATTTAAACTTACTTACTGTTTCTATATCATGTGTTTAATATAAAAGAATTATTTTTATGGTTTTAAACAACCTTTCACACTTCTCATCTGCATTTCTGCACCTAAACCGAATACAATAATATGCAATAGTCGAAAACAGTGTCAAGTTTTTCAGGTAGTTTGAATGCCTGTAAGACAGCAGTACTGTCTGCAACATATCTCCACTAGATGCTAAAACCTAAACATGATAAGTAGGAGCTGTACTCTTATAGGGCTTATTATTTCAACACTAAATTCTAGCAGGATCTTTCTTGACAGTGAGTATGAAGAACAGAGGGCTAATATAACATTAAGAGTGTGCATGCTCAGGAGATCTGAATAGCACACAACAAATAGGAAAGTCTCTCTCCCTCCCCAGTATGGCCTAAAACGTGGATAAGTCTGTAAAACTTCTCTTGAAAGTCATTTCAATTGCAAATTGCCAGGATATCTGAGAACTTTCATGAATGAAAGAAGAGCAAACTTAGGACAGAAATCCATCGCTAAAGCATATGTCAGGATATAGGAGTCACCCCTGTTATGAAGGATATGGGAGATAAATGAAATTGAAGCACTTTCTCCTGCCCTCTTTACACAGATAAAATATTCAAGCACCCACAGAGAGCTCTCACCATGATTTCCATTCCAATTTTATTCTCCCAGCCCTTTATCACATATATTGGACATCTCTGTCAAGATATATACGATATTTACATCATAATAGATGTTGATGCTTTCACAGGACATCCATAAATAGATGTTTCATTGTTGACTGAAGTATGTTATAAAAGTACATAGAACAGTCCAAAACACTTCTACCATGCTCTTTTTTTATGCCATCCCATTTTCAGTTCTGTTAGCCTCTATGAAGATATTTCTTTGGTCTTTAATATTTCAATTTGCCACAAAATCTTTACAAAAAAGTCTGAAAAATCACTGTAATAATTTTTGATCTTAAAATTAACTATGAGATTAGATTTAAATTGATGGCAGGTAGGTTGGTCAGAGTGGAGCTTTTGGAATTATCCCGTCATGTATAGGGAATATAATTCAAAGCCTTAAAGAGATTAGGTTTGAATTTTGAAGGAGTCACAGACTTGTTGTATTCGGCCTAATCTCTACAAAAGTATGTTTGGCAAGGTTATAAATGGGATAGCTCCATTTGCTTTTCAGATCCAAATTTCTTTTCTCTGGATGATCTTTAGACGCATCAAAGAGTGGGGAAAATAGCTTTATTACACTGGTGGAAATAATGTTTTGTAATAAAGCAAGGTGATGAAATTGATAAAAACAAAGCACCTAGACATCTGATTAAGTGTATTAAAAAGGGGCTACAGTATCTGTTTTCCTTTCCACATGTAACACCTGGAACCTTGCTAGGAAAGGGTTTGACTAATACGTAATGCAGAACTTCACTAACATCTTTCACATTTACAAGCTTTCAGGCATTTTTTAAAAGCAGACATCTACAAAGATGTCCACGTACTGCTGAAATATCCTACAAAACATTTTATAGAGCAATTTCTATCAGACAGAAGTGAAAACCAAAATAATTTTTTGTAAAAGCAACAGACTCAGTGAGGTTTTTTCCTTCAGTTTAAAAAAAGCATCAATACAAACAATAATATATGCCTTTTCCAAAACCCAAACAAATCCATACCTTACATTATCTTTCATTAATCTGTCAAATGAAATTTCTTAAGACTTTTTTTTCTCCATTTGACAGTAATCCAAGGTAACGTGCTCAACACAGGTTTAGCATTTCCAGTATAACATGCTCTATTATTTTTAACTGTTTTCTTATTGGAGATGCATAATTCCTAGTACCTTCCAGATAGTTCCATTATGCATTTTTTATTAAGTTGGCTAAAAGTCACAGTCCACAAGTAGCTGAGCAGTCAGTTTGTCTGTAGGTCCTTCTATCAAGTGACTGTGCTACATCTCTTCTTTATTAAAACAGAACCCTGCCATTTTGTCACCAGGTCATAACACCTAATTTTCCAAATGAATTGTTTCCAGCAAAAGTGATTTAATTTGTCCCCACTTCATATTCACCTCTGGGAAGTGCAAAAATGAATTAAATCAAAAGCACAATTAATTTTCTTCCAAACCTTTCTTTGCCACTTAACTAAGGCTTGCAGGACACAAGACCAAGCAGCTGTCTTTCTTAGTGTCTAGTCACTCGGCACATGTGTACAGACCAGTGTTGTCCATTAACATTTCTGTTTCAGACTTCCTTTTTCCTAACAATTTTATTTAAAAAATATTTAATATAATTCAAAAATTTTATCCTAAAAAAAATTATTATTTTTAAAGCTATAAAATTTAGCTTAAAAAGCTACCTTAGGAAAAAAAAAAGAAAAAAAACTTGCAACCATTTAGTCATAGTATTTTTGACAAGTTTATTTTGCTGGGCTGGAGAGGTTGTGGATGCCTCTGTAATTCAATTTAAGACCACAGTATGATTATAACAGCAGCGGCATTTCAGAAAGTCTTGGTACAGTTAATTTTAAGCTATTCACCTATAATAACTAATAGCTGAAGTGTTTCCTAAGGGGTTTTCTCAATTATTATTTTCTCCTTTTGGTTCTTGCCAATAAGATTCCTTAACAAAACAGCAATTACTATTTTGTGACTAACTGGTGAGAAGTTTGGGAAAATCTATTAAAATTGAGATACTGGTACCTGGTCTTTTAATATTTACAAATACTTTCTTTTTAATATCCTCCGTATGGATTGCCTTTTTCTCAGCCTGTCTCTGTTCTTCATCCAGTGGGAATGACTTTGATTGCTGAATACTAATGAGTGTATGATTGGTCCAACATATGATTGTTTGTTTTGAGTTATTAATTCAGTTTGAAAAACATCTGACCTGTGTTCCTAACTGTGAGAGAAGTGAGATTAGAGTATGAAAAAACAGATCATATCGTGCAGGCCTAGCGAAAGATAACAATGGAAATGTGCATCTGTATGCAGTAGACATTTATGAATGCATTATGCTCTTCTCAAGTTTCTTCATGTTTTCCTCTTTGAAGTATCTTCTCAGCAAGAACACTTGTCTGTGTTCCTGTTACTTCTGCTAGCTTTTCTATATCTCCAGTACTTTTATTGAAATGCAGCAGAGAAACTAAACATCTGGCAAGTCACCAAGCCAGAGTGACTGGGAAAAGCTGAAAAATCCCTCAGAGAGTGAGCAACATCTGTTTGATAGGCAGTGAAAAATAAACCAGCAATAAACTCATTTTAACAGCAAATAAAAGGTACATGGGGCTAGGGGAAGGTTTTCTAGAAATGCTGATTACTCACATTATGCAATTAAATTGGCATTACTTTGTTTGACAGTCATAGAAAAGCAATTGTGAAAAGCTTATGTGCTCAAAAAAACTGATCTAAGGACGTCATTTTCTACTTGCATAGCAAGAAAATCTGCCTTTTGAAGTCTCCCCGGTATTTTCTGGGCAAGAACCTATGAACCTTGTCTGTTTCAATCCCAAGAAAGTTGTAAAGGAAATACCATACTCACTTGGGTCTGAAAAAACACCGCAACAAAAGTCATGCTTTATGTTCTGCAGAAATGCTGTTAAAAAGATGAAAAAAACCCCAAACCTCCACTTTGTGTTTATAGATCATAACCAGATAATTCAACACTTGAAATGAAGTACAACTAAACTTTTATCATTTACTGTGAATTTCATCATGATTCTAGATAAATTCACTGGAACTGGTTTGTTTATAAAGCTGTTGCTAATAAGGGTTACCCAGTGGAATATAAACACAAGTACCTGTGAGCAAACAAGGCAATATTTAAGGTATGAACTTAAGAAATATGCTGAGCAGTAACACAAAAATTCAAACTTCCTAACAAAAGTACAAAATGCTGGTTTTGTAAGGCACAGACAGAAATCTGTTTGTGCTGTAAATGTAGTTTGGGGAACAAGTGGGAGAATCCTTTCCCTACTATTATGATATGAAATCATGCTGAAAACTGTAAGAAATAGTCCCTACACCAATGATACACCACAATATTAAAATTATCAGACTTGCACCCTTTGGGTTACCTGTGAAGCGTGCACAGAAGGAATGGGATCCTGTCCCATAAAACTACAGCCTGATGAAGGTGAGAAAGAAGGACAAGGTATGTCAAGAGACAGTATGCAAAAAACCCTGACAAATATGAAGTTTCCTTCATACTGTCCTCTTGAATCAACGTGTGGTCATGAACACAGTGTCCATGTCTGTAAGATGGCCTACACTAATAAATTCCACTGAGAAGAGCAAAGCTGCAGAAAATACCAAGTGTCAGTACCTGAGGAAGTGATCACAGATGAACAGTGACAGTGACATGAGTACTGCAACAGTTCAGCCTTAAAGAAAAGCACACGTGGTTCTGCCTTCACCCAAAAGGCATTAGAGCATGCAAGCTGCACCCAGCAGATAAACAGTAATTTACTCCTGCACATCACCAGGCTCTGAGACAGATGAACTACAGAATGCACATTTATCCTTTCCTTTTCCCTGTGACATCAGTGATGCATCTCAGAGAGAACAAGGCACCAAAAGATGCTTTTAATTCCTTGACAGTCATGAAGACGCCTAAAAGGAGAGTCATATGGGAAAATCTTATCCTGACTACTAGAAGTTCATCACCATAACTTCTGGAGTTCATGAAGAGGCCAAGCATTTTTCATAGCCACCTTAAAATGTTTAAAATAAGACAGATTTGCTTGGGGTTTTTTTGGTTTAACATGTGAGATTATTTTACTAGCACTGAGCAAAGTTATCCCACATCTTCTCCTGTCTTAAGATGTCATTTTTGATATCATAACTAATGATATATAGCAAGCCCTACAGCTGGACAGGGCACATTTTACAGAAAGATGCATTTGTTATGATTTATTTTAAACTTATTTCTTTCTAGAGTGAAGACATTTGCTTGGTAGAGTTTGTTGAGCAGCTCAGGGAAGCTGGATGCTTGCTTTCTGTTGTAAGTCAATTGAAGAAACTAGTGCTTTAATAATCATAACAATTTTGCAGTCCACATATTGATGAATACTGATCATTTAAAGGAGGAAGCTATTCACACTAATAGCAACAATAATAATAATAATGTTCCTCTAATATGAAGAATATCAGACAGTGTATAACTTTGCTAATAGTTTAGGTACTTTAACCAAACTATTTGAAGTTTTTCCAAAAACTGAGGTACTGTAATATCTCATTTAAAGATATAGAGCAGCATTTTGGTAGTGCTTAGCATAACAAACTGTTCTCCTGACATGTTTGCTGAAGTCTAGCAGAAGAATCAATCAGTTACGTTTATAGAGCACAGGTCAAACTTTGGTTGTTAGAAATTGCATATTTTTATGTTCTTGCACTTTTTACATCTATTTGTAACCTGAGCTTTCATCACGCACAAGTAGGTGGGAGAGGTTCATACTATAGTATAGATTCTACTTCAGTGAATTTAGATTTTCTAAGGTTCTTCTTGCAAAAAAGTAAAACTTAAAAGCTGACATTCGATTTTGTGAGTTCAGTCAGGTACTGTGTCCAGCACATACCACTCCTGTTAACCTGCATATTGCAGTTATTTGGCATATTGTATGCTATGACAATCTTGAATACATTTAATGGTTTGGGGTTTTTTACTTAAAGGTATAGGAATTTCTTCAAGTGAAACTTCAGCTTAACCAAACATAAGCTTACATTGTAACCAGTGTTCAGTAAAATCACCCACAGATGGAGTATTCATATCAAGGGTTCCAGTATTACAGAGTTCGTACTCATTTTTCCATACAGTGAATGTTAAAGAAATGCTTTTGTGAGTGTACCTAACTTCAAGCATGTCCACAGGTTCTTTGCATCAATTACATATTATTTCTTTGAAAAGTCCAGTCACAAGGGTAGAGCTTAATTAACAAGGTTTTAGATCATTAAGTATTACTTAATTATCAAGAAATCAGTGTTTTCAATTAATTCAAAATTAGCTGTAAGAATTGAGGCTAGATATTTGTCTTTTGAGTTTCTAAAGGTAGTCCTATTTCAAGAAATACTGTTTCATTTATAAAATTGCAAGTTTTTGTAAAACCTGAAAGTACCTTTTAATGGTTATGTGAGTTAAAATATTTTATCTTACTTTAACATACATTCTTCAGTTAAAAGATCTAAGCTGAAAATTTTCTCCCACCCCATATCAATGACTCACTAAGACTAGCTACATCACTTGTTTAAAGTTACACATGATCTTATGTATTATTTGTACTAGCAAGCCAAAAAAAAAATAATTATAAAATCAATTAATGCTTCATATTGACTAATGGGTCAAGTCAGAGAAAGAGGCCCTGAAAGGTCCAAACTAAAATATGTAAATTAAGCTAAAAAACCTGTCAAGAGATTTGTTTGTATTACTGGCATTGCTAGCTGCCTGCTGGGTGCAGATACTAGACAAGTAGTACAACTCTTTTTTTGCCTAGAGAAGGCAGAGAGACAGATTCACAATGGCTGCTGTTACTATGCAAGGATAGATGTAGAGTGTGAAGAATGAATCACATTCAATACCATTCATATAGAGTGAGGTGCAGTGTATAAATCCAGTGCCCCCAGGGATTTCTATCTGTTACTTAAAAGTTCTGACCAGTATACGTCAAAACAACAGGTTGCTTCAGTGACTAAATTATCATGAAGCCTTTCTTTCTTAATAAAAATAATACTGCAGTGTACTAAACTAAAATAATAATAATAAAAAATACATCAACTGTCAATAGATTCTACCCAGGACTAGTTGGCTTCCAAATTAAAGAAAGCTCTGAAATATACATTTGACTTTTCAACATAAAATTGATTAAATTCTTCACAGAGAGTGCCTGGCAGAGGTTTTTAATACAGGTTTCTTTACCTTGCTGATATGTTTTAATTCTCTTGTCACTCCACTTACCACACCTAAGGTTGTTGTCTTCTGGTACATGTTACTGTTCTCATTTAAGGACTTCAGGGAATTCAGCAACAGAGATTAAGATTTTAGTTATTCCCTTGAGTTAAAAAAGCCATTTAACTTCACTGGATGAAAATGCCACAAAGACAGAGACACTAAACACTTATGACATTGCCCTTGAAACGACAAGTAATTACTACCACAAGTGCCACTCACACACTAATATGTAAGAGACACTTAACTGATAATGTAATAATAGACCACCAAGGGAATATACAGACAATCTCCATTAGACTGAAAGAAATTTAATAAATGATTACCAGCTAAAAAAATTACATGATTTTCCATATTACTCTGACATTCAGTGTGTCTGAATTTGAACTCTTTCGCAGAAGATTCACCTTTGCTTGCAGATCTGAGCACTGATAACACTAAGCCTGTTGGCAACTCCCTTTGACTCCAACAAGCTTTGCATAGAATGTTAAGATGGCAAGGAAGTGTTTTTTCCTCTCATGAAAGTCAAAGAGAAATTAATTATAACCCACAGCAGGGAGAGCTTACTTGTACCCTGTTTCTCTAAAATGCAAGTGCTATGACACAGTCACGCTTGTAAAGCCTTTTTCTGCAAGTGCCAGTTGTTACAAAGGCTCCCAAATAAACAACAACCAAGAATTAAAAATCTACTATCAACACAATTAACTAGCCTTCCGCAACCATTCAATTAGAGGTTTGAATGTCCATGAGAGGAGAACAAAACAACTTCCTAGGGTTTAATGACAACTCCAAACACAGACCAAAGCCCCAATTTTTAGGGTTTTACAACAACCCAAAATGCTCTATCGCTTCCCAGGGTCTAACAACAACCCAAAATGCTCTATCACTCACCTAACAATGAGGACTCTCAACCTCGAGGACCTGCTCAGGGCAGCATCCCGACCCAAGTCACCTCAAGGATTTTCCTTGGGTGGCGTCCCAAGGGGAGAGTCCTCTCCCAGCGTGCTGTGCTGCTCCAGGAGATGAGCTCCCAATGGCTCCCCCAGGGGCCTCCATTGATACCCAGGCCAAATCTGATCTGTGGTCAACAGCGGCTTCTATTGGCCAAAAGTCCAACTACCCTGAAGCCCCGAGAACAGTCAGTCAGGAGCTGCCACAGTTGAGCAGCCAAGAAGCCCCATTTTCATTGGGCGGGTGCACCTGCCACACCAGTACGGGCCAAGCTACAGGAGGCACTAATGGCTCCACACACAGAGAACTAACTCTCTTTATCAGTGACGCACATTTGCATACACAGATATAACACCTCAACATACAACTTCCATACAGGATATACCTACATGTATCACATTTTCAGGCATTAAGAACTGAACAGCACTAGAATTATGCTAGCCCGTTCAACCTGACGGACTGGTCTTTGTCAGTTATTTGTGTACCAGTTCTTCACACAATTCTCAAGAAAAAGCTGAAAACATGGAAGAGTGATATCACACCATGCCCTGAAACACATTTACACAAGTCTAAATAAGTCAATACCCAGAAACACAGCTTCCCCATTCAGCTAATATCATAATGGAGTGACCACATGGCAGATTTTGACATTTTAGTAAATGTAGCATGTCTTGGTTCCTTTCAGTGAAAGAGATCATAGAAGGGCATAATATAATATGTAATCCATTTCCCAGCCCACGCTCAACACTAACTACAATTCTCCCCAGAGCTAACTGATGAAATTTAACAGTAACATCTCAAGCACTCACCCAGAAGACCTGGCTGTCACGACCCGGACTGGAAGACCAGAGAATTGCAACGGTTCTGTGATCCTCTTGGGTTAAATTAGGGTGAAATGACACCAAACAACTGGTTAAAATGTTTTACTTGCGGTAGAGAACAATTTAAACCTAGAAAAGGATAATAAGCAATGTGGTCTCTTATAACTCTATAATAAAGAAAAGAAAGAAAAGAAAAAGAAAGGAGAGAGAGTTAAAGAAATCTGGATCACCAACCTTGGATCCAGCGTTGTCTCAGGTCTGGTAATCCTGGGTGGTGGGTGTGCATGCAGTGAAGTTTCTGTTGGTTTTTAAAGTTCCTTTTATGAGCTGATTAGCATACCAGACGAGGAGGGGCAGGCATGCCACAAACTCATTTCCATGAGAGAGGAGGAAAAAGGTGGAGCAAGGGTTCCAGTTGAGTCGGTGGTCGTTGCCCAGCTTTGGGTTTTCCTCTGCTCCCAGAAATCTTATGAGTCATCCCAGAAATGGTCACCTTTTATCAGTTCTTGTTACCGCTTCAGTGGTGAAGGCCCGTTAGTCATTAGCGAGGCAAGCCTGGTGTCTGGCTTGCACAATAGAGCCACAAAGCTTCGGGCTCAGCCGTACTTGTGCTGGAGGGGAAAGAACCTGGTTTAGCCCCTGTCTCCCTCTCTGAGGTTTATCCAAGATGTTTGTCAATGCAACTGCAAGGGAGTGGGGGGTGCATCCTTCCATACACTCCGGCTTCCTTGGGGGACATTCCTTAGGCTAACCCAAAGGCCACAGCTTGTCCTTGAGGTTTTCTGTGTCGATGAATGTTTGAGGCATTTCTTCCTTCAGTTCCTCACACTAGCGAAAGTTATGCAAGAATGAGCAATGCTTCTTCACTTCCGAGCAGTAAGTTAAAGGGGCTTAACCAGGATATAACTGGGTGGAACATGGAAAGATAGTAAGACATCTACTTAAAGCAGTTTGAACAGTTAGCAGTAGGCAGAAGTACTCTCTCCCCACATGACCCTCCCCTTAAAACTGTGGATGCACTGTACGCTATCAGTAAGCTAATATTCCAGCCCTTCCCCAGTTACAACTTATTTATAATTCACCATAAAAGCATAGAGAAGTCCCTATGTGGGGCGGGTCATCCCCTCAGGTTTGCTGAGCTCTCCCAAGCCAAGGCCAGCCTGAATGGCTGCAACTTCAGGGCTACCCTGGGAAGCCCCACACGTTTGTGGTGTGGATTGCCATAACCAAGCAACACACCGGTCACCATCCCTCCTCACCACTATACCTCAATGTCTCTGCTGCTCTTTGCCACCGTATCCTTTATGTGTTGTCAAATTACCCCTCACAGCTGATCCTTTTCAGGAAGAAATCACTCGAATCACTACAACAAAAAAGAAAATCCTATTGTATGAGATTTTTTTTTGCTTTCACCTATGACTTTCATACTTTTCTATAACTGAAAGTTGCAGTTTTGGCTTTGGTCATTGTTCGGTCTGAAGTTTCTCATTCGAAGACTTACAGACAGGATTAAGTTTAATTAAATTATAATATTGCATTTCTAAACAAACATTTCCCATCTGACATGTAAATGAGGCCAGTAAGCTTCTCTTGTTCTCCACGGGTTAATAACTGTCCTGATTTCAGTTGGCATAGAGTTAATTTTCTTCCTAGTAGATGGTTTAATGCTGTCTTTTGGATTTCATGTGAGAATCATATTGATAATATACTGATGATGTAGTTGTTGCTAAGTATTGCCTATGTCCTAAGTCAAGGATTTTTCAGTTTCCCATGCTCTGTCAGTGAGGAGGTGCACAAGAAGCTGGGAAGGAGCATGGCCAGGACAGCAGCCCCAGCTAGCCAAGGACTATTCTATACCACAGAACGTCATGCTCAGTATATAAACTGGGGGGAGTTGGCTGGGGGGTGGATCACCGCTTGGGCATCAGTCAGCAGGTGGTGAGCAGTTGCCTTGTGCATCACTTCTCTTTTCTTGGGTTTTATTTCTCTCTCTTTTTGTTATCTTCCTTTTCATTACTACTATGAGATTTTATTTTATTTCAATGGCTAAACTGTTTTTATCTCAACCCATGAGGTTTACTTTTTTTTTCCAATTCTCCTTCTCAGTCCACCAGGAGGTGGGGAGGAGTGAGGAAGTAGCTGCATGGTGTTTAGTTGCCAGCTGGGTTTAAACCATAACAAAACCAAAACATTCCCTCTAACTCCACCTTTTCTTTTAGGAAGGAACAGATATGCATTTTTTTCTTGTTTATCCACAGGAGTTAACAGTAGACCGCTTACTCTTTGAGATCCTTTTGCATATTGCTGTTATGTACTCATCTAAATAAGAAATTTATAACCTCTTTCTCAAAAAGCTTCTTAACAAACTTGCAATACAATTTTTTTTAGAACTATGCCAATTTTACTTGTCACATATGTATATCCCCGTTACCCAGTTTCAGAATTTCCTGTAGAACAAGAATTATGACTTTTGTATAATACCAAAATACCACAAATAGGTGCCATATTCTGAAACAGAACATATTTTGGAAAGAGAAACTTTAAGGTTTGCCTGCTTCATACACAGAACAAGAGCATGAGACTTCCATATGATTAATGAGATACCCTTTATGAGCAGCACTGTTACCATACAGAGATTTATAAGGGTATCTTTTAACTGAATGTTAGTTAGAACATACTCCATTTTCACGGTGGTAGTCCCTTTCCAGAAGTTCATGTGACATGCTTAATGTTTCCTAAAAAGAGCAATTTGAAGTTAATTCTGTTTTCTATTTTTAATTATTTCCTAGCTTCCTAAAAATGCCCTGGGTTTAGACCTACAGTGGTTAAAGATTTGCTCTAATTGTGTTTCAGGATCAAAACTGTAATAGGTGTAATTATGATTTTGGAAAGTAAATAACAATATTTAGTTACACTCCAGCTGTCTCATGAGAATCATATATAATTACCAAAATCTGATTTTTAAATTCAATTTCTTCATTGCAACACATTGAGTTTCTAGCATCAGAAAAATTAATGAGCTTTGATTCAAAAATTAACTTGTACTATAAATAATTAAGCATCTCTATATCCACATGTCCACAGGAATTTGTTACACAAACAGTAGGAAAACAGGCTCTATACCTCATCCCTTCAGCTTGTCAGTGCAATTCACAGATCCTGAATGTATCTTCAATAGATATTTAGCCTACATAATAGGGTTGTGGCTATGTTACATGTAGAACGGACTTTATATTTCAGCTTAAATAATTCCTTAGATTTAAAAAAAAAAAAAAAAAAAAAAAAAAAAAAGAGACTGATTTCCTTTTTGGCTCTTCTTTCAAATGGCATAATACTTTAAATTAATGGTCTCAGGCACTATCAAAAGCTATATATAATTTTCAAGCTCATTGACAAACATGACCGTTAAGTATCCACTAGAATAGTTAGTGTTGTTATCATGTAAAGCCATAGTATTTCTAGTGCCCAATAAATAAAGAGTTTTCCAAGAAAATTGTCTTCAGTGCAGAAATACACATTTTGTATTCTTGTGCTCAACAAAAACCATCACATTAATTATATATTTTTATTAGGGAAATGAGCAAAGTTGTCTGAATATAGGGTTTTGCCTAAAGGGAACAAGTAGACAGTTCTGCCACAGTATCTCCTACCTCCTGGCTTTCGTATGACCACAGTTAAGAGCTTTTCAGTCATGCTTCCTCTCCACAATACATCACAGTCATCATACTGTTCCCATCTGTGCACCATCCTGAGATGCTCCAGCCAGTAAACGTGGGCTAAGAGACACTGTGATACCAAGCACTTGATTGACAGTTCCCCTGGGGAACAACAGAGAACTTTTTTTAGTATCAACGCTTCCCATTTCTGGACAAAGTAATTTGAAACGTATTTTCCTGACCAGACTTTGTGCCTGATAGAATATGCCTAAACCGTGTTAATTATAAGGCAACTGCTGTGTAATATAGTAGTTATATCTCTACTACAGGGGAAGAAGATAAAATTAATTACAGATTCAATTAGCATTAGGGTTATTTGGAAGCTGTATCAAGAACTGTGTCTTAGAATTGGTTACGATGGTGAAGCAACAATGCTAGATCATGAACATGTTTCTATAGTGTTATGAAGAACCTTTATATAAAAATTCCCCCAAATCCTTCAAGAACAGGACATATACAAAAAAAGTTTGCTGGGATAAGAATTATTTTTTTCCTGCCTACATTGTGAGACCCTTTATAACAGTTTCAGTTACAGTAACAGCTCATTCTCACATTCCAGATATGACATATTCAAGACATATGAAAATGTCTTGAAGTACTGAGTGTGCCCTGAAGGAACAGGACAAGGTCTTCAGGTAGTTTAAATCACTGGATACCACCACTGAAACTGTAATATTTTAAAACCAAGGATCTGTCTCACCAAGCTCTCTAAGAATCTTTAAAAAACCCACATTGCTTGCAGCACTTTACATTTACATATTCGGCCTTAAGGACTCTGGATCAGTAATGCTGAAAATAATGTTTTTAAAAGATACTTTGCAGCAGGGGGTCATTGCATGGAAGGTGAAATAAAAAGAAACAGAAACAAGGTTTTGGGCATATTTCAGAAAATTATTTTGAGAAAGATGAAAACAAAGTAAGGTTTAGGTTTAGCTTTTAATTATTGATTTAAACTTAATTTCCTTCTTTATATAGAATTGCTTTAAGGTAAAGCTAAGAAAACCAAACAAGGTATTGGACATTGCTGTTATACGGTTGTTTGGGGTTTTTTTAAATTATGTGTATATTCTATTGTCAAAAAGGAATTAATACCATCTAAACAGAATTATCATTGTAATTAAGACACAGATATTTCAAAATACTTTGGTATGAATGGTTTTATACCTATATTTTTTGATAATTTAAACAGCTGCTATTTATTCAGGATAACAGCTATAAATAATTATCCTGCTTTACAAAAGCAATTGTTAAAAATAAAGAAATTTCAAAGAAAATAGTAATATGTCACCAGACAGAATAAAAGCATATGCAAAACATATGAAGGCATAGGGGCTTCATTAGTTATTAATTTGTGAAGTGATACATGTCTGTGAGGAAGTGGAAAACCAAGAAGCATCTCTATGAGACAGGAATAAAAAAGAAATTCTAGAAAGGGCAGAAAACCAAGGACACAACTTGAATAAGCAATAGAGCACTGACCTTGAAAAAAGCTTAGTTAGATTCCTAAGCCAAAACTTAGCTTATGTTAAACACAGTAGGTTTTGCATTTTACTTATCAATAAACAGGAAACCACTAAAGTATACACTTACTTCTTGTCTCAACAAACATGTCTCCCTCCTAAACAAGCAACAGCTTACAAAGTTTTGGCTAACAAGGGATAAAGGGAGAAGGGAAGGAAGAGCATATCCTCTAAAATAATAATATTTAGTGGATTTGGAAATGTTTTTTTTAGTGGTGAAAAAAACATTTCACCGATACTATATTTCTTCTACTGTAACAAATTATTTTTTTTTTTCATTTGATTCTAGTATAATAACCAAAAAGCTCACAATGATCATATTGCCAAAACAGGAGACTTTATGTTACTGTTTCTGCTGCTTCCAGTCTGTTAGAATACTTTTTTTACAATGAGGGCGGTGAGACACTGGCAGAGGTTGCCCAGAGCAGCTGTGGCTGCCCCCTCCCTGGCAGTGTTCAAGGCCAGGCTGGACGGGGCTTTGGGCAACCTGGGCTGGTGGAAGGTGTCCCTGCCCAGGGCAGGGGGTTGGGACTAGATGGTCTTTAAGGTCCTTCCAACCCAAACCATGCTATGATTCAATGATTCTATGATTTTCTTCAGAGAAAGCAGAAACAACCACACTTTCAGATCTCTACATTTTTCTTCAGATTATGTCAATTTTTTTCTTTACTTTTATTGGGAATTCTTTATCCCTAGGGTTTGTTTTGTTCCATAAATCTCACAATAAATTTAATAAAGATTAATGTAAATTATTTTTGTAAGCTATTTTTATTCCATTTAAGAATGTGGTTCTGATAAACTAATGCTTTAAGCTATTTGACAAGGAATGAGAACAAAATATTTGAAGGAATAAATATTCAGACCTACATTTCATCAATAATATGTTTGAATTTGATTATTTCAAATGCTTGTATTGCTTCTATTCCTTAATAGACTACAAATACTTTATCAGATATGTTCACTTTGCTTTCTTTCAAACACAAAGGCAAACGCAAAAGAAAATGTCCTTTAGTACATGTGAATTTTCTGCCAATAATTTCAAATTCAGTGGAGTAGGTAGCATAAATTTATCCAAGGGGACATGTTTACATTCATATAGCATCACCCCAGAAAGCAAACCCAGGAACACACCATGTACCCTTGAGCATCTGGATCAAACATTCTGGCTCAAAGTTGTTTCAGGTGAGCCCATGTCTTCCATGTTCCTCAGATAAACTCTACTAAAAGCTTTCACTACAGCCTTCAGAAAAATTAATTCTTTTTAACAGTCCTGTATTTTGTTTGTTCTCCTTTTTACAAATTATCCCAAATTCAGATGTGGAAGATTTAGCTACCTTTCATATTAGTCCTTTACATTAAGGGTGAAAAAATGTTGGAGAATTTACAAGAGAAAAATCACTAATTCAGGCTGACAAGTGATGTTGATTCTTCACTGTATTGTCAGGAGTATGAGAAGCATAGAAAACTACCAGCTATTTACTTAGCAATTTAACTAATGACAACATGCTACATGACTGTGATCTGGTCTGAATATAATTGACTCATTAACCAAAACCATTTCAACTTGTTCACATTATCAAAGTCAAGAAAAAGCACAAACACAAGCTTTGATGAATACATATATATTTACTTTTTACAAGGAGGGTTGATTCAACCAAACATTCTTATTGTTAATATTCAGTTATTTTAAAGCAACCACTTTATGTTTTAAACAAAACAGACACTTTATCAAAATGACTGGCATTTCCTGCCCCTCTTTACCTAGTCTCATAGCAAATCAGAGGAACTGTATTCTACCTTGCTAACTCAATCTGTGCTTTTGTTTGTCATATGGCTTTCAAAAGACTGTCTGCTGACACACTGGTCTCACCCACTGTGTTTTCTGAGAAAATCAATTTATTACTTGGCATGTCTGTCTGACAATCAGGTAATAAAGTAATATTTGGAGTAAAGTCTGTGGTAGGATAAGAATATCTCTCTTCTAGCTGAGAGCTGCATAATTGATTAAGAGGAATAAATGAAACACAGAGATCCCCTTCTATTCAGCTCTGGCATTTGAGTTACAATTTGTCACCTGGGCATCAGCAGGGGAAATTGGTTCCATATTCAGTAATCTATACTTTTATTTGCTAGGAATGGATGCAGCAATCTGTCTTCCCTTCCTCTGCCCTCCCCTGCCAAATCAGGCACACATACCTACAGGTGTTAAAAACAATGACTGCAGTTGATGTATTTCCAAAATATGGCAGATTATGTGTATGGGATGCCCAAAGCAACCACAAAAGGTAGAAAATCAGATTAAGATGCAAACTCCCTAAATGGGGTTTTGGGCATGCAGAATTGACCAAAGTCACAGTCTCTGATCCAGTTAGCCTTGTTTATAGCACCACTAAACCTTGGTAGGGGCCTTAATTCACTAGTACTTCCATAGTGAGCTTTAAATTTACCTAAGATTCTTAACTATCTAACTGCAGATGCACCTATTCTCCTTCTAAACTCCAGAGTAATCAATGTTTCCCTCGAAAGACACCTAAACATTGCTTAAAATCTGCCTGAATGGCCCAAAACACAGTGCTCTTACACCTGTAAGAGTGGTGAGTAACAAACTGAGGAAGAAAGACTAAAAATATCAGAATGGCAGAGGGGTGAATGGGCAGCAGGTAACAACTTAATTGTGATGTCTGGAGTCCAGAGCAAGTGAATGATGCAACGCTTGCATGCAGATAGAGGAGTTGATGGAATGTGTGGGCACAGGAGAATAATGACAGAGTAGAAAAAAGGAAACAAATTGGGCTGCAGCAGGGATACATGTACTAGACCTTAAGTAGATACAGACAAGTCAAGTTGAAGAAGCTGTGGTCAGAGCCTCAGTGTTGACTGCTCCTTAGCAAAATACCACTCCATCTATAACTGTGAACGTATCTATGAAAAATGCTCATAACCAATAACATAGACAATAGTTGCATTTTGGCTGTGTATATAAATCAGCCACAAAAGCACTACTTGTGTTGGCACCACACTTCAGAAGAGGGGAAACAGAACTGATGACTTGTATTCAGCACATATGCAACATTTTTGCTATCACTGAAGGGAAATACACTTCTATCACTTGTGTTAGGTCTTCCATTTTGTTGCTAGTTCTATGGCACATGTTGGGTTAACAGTTTATTGCTTCTGTTTGGCTCAGTATATGCTGGTCTTGAGGCTTGGTTATAGTTTGGTAGCAAATCAGTGTCAGTTCTGCAAGAAGTACTGCTCTGCTGGATGCACAAGACCATCAAGATGACAGATTCCCTTGCTTAGCAGCGTAACCCCTCTGTGAAGTTTCAATAGTAATCCTCACCAATTTATTCTGCTTGCCAGTGAGGTCCATGCTGACCCAGAAGTCATGGATCAAACACAGAACATAGCCCAAAAGCAAACTGAAGAGATACCTACAGCCGTTAGCAGAGCAGACGGCCTGGCTCCAGCTACATACTATGTCAGCTATAGTAAATACGCTCGGGATATACTGGCAAGATGAGAATGATCTCTAAACTAAACTGGTAGATAAATGAAGAAACAATGTTTAAAGGTAGGTAAGTCAATGCCTTCAGTTAGAATTTCCAAAGATGAGCTTATGTCTATATCATAAAAAAGCACAATCAAGTGTTTTTTCCTATTCTAGCATTTGGGAAGACTGAACTCACCTCTGCAATGGAGTGGTACTTTCTCCGTGCCTGGAAGACCATCTAATATCTCTCTCTCTCACCATCTGACTGACTGTCCCTCTGACTGGCTAGCCACCTGGAGACTGCTTCTGGGAACATCTCACTTTCATGTCTGAATGTCTCTGGGATCATTTTCACACATCAGTTGGTCATTTAAATCACTTTCACAGTTAACATAAAAATACAGTAACAGATGAAATACAGCCCCTCTTTTCTTCCTGGAGGCCCAACATTTCAATAAAGCACTGCTTACAATAGGCTACATGCCAGACTGAAACCCAGAACTGTGGAATATATGTAAGTATTTTTCTACAGAATTGAAGGAAAAAACAAAAAACAAAAACAAACCACGATAAATTTTGGAGTCCTTTGATACAAATCTACAATACTTATTTATAGACCCTAAGGTAAACACTTACAAAAATTAAATAAAGGCCTCTGCAGTCTAGAGGTAAATCCCAAACTCATTTAACTGGCTTTCAGAGATAACTAGCCCCCATTGAATTCAGTCAGGATGTTGATGGAAAAACTCAAACAATTAAGAGCTTGAATACAAAGCTAGAATTTCAGCTTTAGATACCTATTAATATTTTTTTAAAACCTTAGCCTAAAACATGTTGCATGTAATCCTGCTATTATGGGGTCTCGTATTCTATGTGACATTTTCTTGAGTCTTTCGAAGATGTTTTTCACTGCCTGTTTACTCATACAAGACAGACGTTTTGGTAAGGAAATGTGAGATTATTACATTTGTATTTTTAATTCTAGAAATGAGTTACAAAAAACAATTATTTGAAGGTGATATTAAACACACTCTACCTTTTCTCAAGTGAATTGTTTTCAGTAAGTTGTAGTAAGGCACTGCTTACCCGCTGAGTTATCTATCTACTTGCAGTATTTTGTAGCAGTGGCTTCAGCTTCTTACAGTACAAGCCCCATGTGACATTCATTCAATGCATCTGCATGCAGAACTCTCACTCTCTTCCTGTCTGGAACTGGGACTGGTGCCCTTCCCTAACCAGGGGTATCTGAAAGAAAAGTCTTCACTCAGAGTTGTTTAAATACAGACAATATCTGCTAGTGCTCTCCCCTTCCCCAGAGATACTAAAAAACCCAAAACCAAACCCTGAAAAGTTTCAGAAAACTATTATACAAAACTACAGAGAGAGCCTGGGCCATGTCTTCACCAAATTTTGTGCAGCTCTGATTTGCTCTTTTTACTGCAAAGGAAAGGAAAACCCGACTTATTCTGAGAAGCCAGAAGGACGTTACAGTAATTCCGTGCAAAGTATTGCTATACAAAACTAAGAATTCTTATTTCAGACAACCAAACATTATCAAACATTTGGGACAAAATTCTGCACTGACTTCTGTGGAAAACTTTTGTACTGGCAGTGTTTGAAAATGAATTAATTTTTATTTGTGTTATGAAGATATCCTGGGAATATACACCAACTCCCAAAACAAATAGAGTAGTCCAGCATGTTTTAAATCCCCCCCAAATCACTGTGTATATCCTGCATATCTATTCTAACTGCTGCCCAAAAAATACCCACCAAAATCCTCCCATTGAAACTATGCAGCAATATCAAAATGCAAAATTTGCCTCTCCACAGAAAACCAGAGGCAGCAGAGATCATCTCCTAATGTGGCAATTAGCATACATATGCAGCACCTTTCACTGGTTTTCTCGATGTCACTGAATTGAATCTTTATTTATAAAGCAACTCCTTCATTCATTTGTTGTGAAATAATGAGTTAAATAAATGCTCAAGTCTCCTCTGACCTTTTACACAAACCCTCCCAGTAAGAGGTTTTTAAAGTTTTCCCTTCTGTATAAACCCTCTATGAAGTATTAGTACTCAACCTGTTCTGAGCAGGGTGTCAGATCAAATGACCTTCAGAGATCCCTTTCAACCTGAACTATAATTGTATTACCAGGTGATTTATTTCCACCTAGTAGGGCAGCACAATGGACTGAAGCTCCTTCTTCCCTGTTTATACAAAGCTTTGATCAACTATAGTAATATAGGTGGACCCTGTGCTATTTAAATTTGACTATTGCTATTGATCCTACAGCTAGGACAAAAGGAAATAGGAAAAATAACACAGAATTGAATAATTGGATATAGGATGTCAATTATCCACAAATGTCAAACTGCCTCACATAGAACCAATAAGCTTCAATTTAATGCATCTTTGTCCAAGAGTAATTTCTCCTTCCTTGATATAACAGCATAGAACATAGATTATGAGAATGCTTTTTGTTTGTTCATCTATTTATATTTTTCACTTTGGCCTTTTTTTTTTAAGCACACACATAACAGGGCATAGGAGGTGGGGTGCAAATGGACGTACTTGGCACTCTGGGAAAAAAGCAAGCACTTTCATATATGACCACTCTACCATTAAAGTAACAGGAATGTTCAGGAACAGCTACATGACCAAAGTTGTTTGGTTAAGTGATTATTTCTTGATTTTTCTTGTATTGCCACTAGTGAAAACCAGCAGGGATTATATGCAATGTGTTAGATTAGAAAACTATTCCGGTTACAGCTCCAGTAATTACAGGAACTCCACCCCACCTCCATATTAAAGAGTAGGTGAAAAAATTAATTCTCAAAGGAGCTAAGTTTAAAGCCACATATTATTGAATTCACTTCTTTTATTCCTTTCAAGTCAGTATGAAAGCTTAGTGAGCTTATCTGATTTTAATATCTAATCATTAGATAGAAGGTGAATCAGGCTTTCAGATCTTAGCGAGAGGGAAGAAAGGAATACCTGTCTTTAATCTATGCATACATATGCTATTAATATCAGGGGCAATAAGAGTTAAAAGGTAGTCCATAACCATAAATACAGGACAAAAATAGCCATTCTGAAAATTCAAATATATGTGGATGGCCATTTAGGATGATACTGAATATCCAGGAGAAACGTGCACCAGTTAAAGAACTTGTACAGGCCTTGATTTTAAGGGTCAGGAACTCAATTCATCAGAAATGCCAGCAACTGAAACAGGTCTATGAGATGAAACCATATGCAGAGCTTCATGAATTTCTAGGTTACTACAGTAATTTACTATCACAGCACTATTTCTAAAAACAGTGCAGCCAAAAACATTTTATGGAATTCCTTTAAAGCATACAAAATCAAGGTGTTAGTGGGCAAGAACAATCCCTCACTAATTTCCCTTTTCACACTCCAAAGATAGCAGAGATTTGGTTTCCTTCTGTCTCTTCAGGATTTTTTAACTGACAAGCAAAAGCATTTGGCACCTTTGCAGAAGAAAATCAGTTTTAACACAGTGGTGGAGCAAGAGACCTGTGATTGTTTATATGTACATCACATATCCTGTAACATTCAGTGGGTCCCAAAAAGGAATTTTCTGAAGTGAGTAGTGGTAGTGAGTCCCTTAAATTGCGAACATCAACTGTAACAAACAATGCACTCAGTTTCAGAAGTGCTTATAGTTTCTACCAGTACCAAAAGGCCTGAACAGAAGTGTGAATAGAAGTGACACACGTTAAATTACTTGCTTGGGTTATCTATATGTAAACAAGAAAATAATTTTGCTTGTTTTGTAAAAAGTTCTTGGAGAGCCTCATATTTCACTCAGGCAAACTGAGGTCAAAACAAGAGATGGCTACACAGAAATTCGATGCTCCTTGCTGAAAGACAATAACATATGTAGTGGAGGCGCTTTGAAATTCTAAGCCAAATGAAAGTTAGCAGCATCACAGGCTCCTTAAACTGGTTGTTTGTGTTAGTATTAGGCCATAGTGAAACTTTTCCGTTAACCTGTGCTCCGTAGATTCTAATCCTGCTGCTGAATCAGTTGCAGATCTAACGTTACAAGAAACAATGATTTCATGCTAGGTCTTTACAGGAACAAACAAGCAGTACATGCTCAAGGCCAAATTAAATATTTATTAAAGAATTATAACAAAGTAATTAGTGTCAAATTAGAATATACTGGAGATTTGATTAATAGTTAATTGTCTTTACTCACCTGGGAGTCTGTTGTTTCTATAGTCTCTGCCAAGATAAAAATACAAGAGGAAAAAATATTGTACACTGTATTGGAATGATATATAATTTCTGAAGGTTTTCATTAGTTAAAGACAGCAGATCTAAGAATATATACATACATATAAATAAAAAATATATGCATTTTACTAGCAATCCTGAAAGTTGCATCCTATTTTAAAAACTCAGTCCTTCTAAACCATAATGTACATTATTGGTTCTTTAGTAAATGTGATAGCAGGATCACACCTAGGATTTGTCTCACCTAGATTCTAGATTGCTAAAGCTAAATAACTACTTGGATGGGAATAGGAGTTTAAATAACTAGTTTAGACTAGCTTTCTGAACTGACATGAAGTTAAATGAAAACCTAAAACCCAAAAGTCATTCATGGCAACAGTTTATGGGGAAAGGTAGTATGAATATAGAAGGTAGTGGTAAGATAACATGAATTTAGAAAATGAAAAATCATCATACAAACTCAGTAAATGTTAGCCACAAATTGCACAACTCTGCAAGCAAACAGCAAAAATATAACAAATAATTTTAAATGGAGAGCATTTCTAACAAAAGAAATACTAAAGGAATAGTCAGTTCCCTCTTTCTTTTTTGCTCTTTTTGTTTTGTTTTGTTTCGCTTTTGAGGCAATTGAAATACCTCAAAACATAGTGGCATACAGGAATAAGCTCTCAGAAAAATCTTTTTACAGGTGAGAGATATTAACAAATCAAGAAATTAAATCTTTGGAGAAACTCTTATTTGCAATCAGATCTCATTCAAGTGTACAGGTACTGGGAGATATTTAGCATCACTCAAGTGCTTAACTCCAAACAAATATTCTTGCAGAAAAATACAAATGCTCAGAATATTTGAGTTTTGTCTCTTCATGGACAATAAAATTGGAATGGAGAGAAACAATTTAAATGTTATTCACAGCACTGTGTGTAACAGAAATTCTGCTGTACCCATGACCAGTTTAAAATTAAAAAAAAAAAAAGTGTTAAATAAGGTCAGTGAGGTTTCAATGCAAATTTATGTTCTATATTTTATAATTGTATAATATTTCTGGGAACAAGAAGACAACGAAGCAACCAGTTTCTGTCTCAGCTCCTCTATGATCCAAATTAAATTTCCAAATAAGTATCAGAAGCAAAGAGAACAGTTTCATAAATGCTTGAATTTTTATGAAATTATCCCACTATTGCCATCTTGTGGATGACCCGCATCATAATACTGCTTATTCTTCATCTCTCTTTCCTCCTGCCTTGAGGAGAAATGTTTTCTGACACTCCAGATTGCCATGGCAATCCATTACCTGAAAGTTATAGAAGTTCTTTTAAGTCAAAAGAATTGACTTTAATAATTTAAATGAACCAATTAAAGAAAAATAAACTTGTTTCAATAAATGATGAGTTACTTTTTCTCAGTAAGATATTGAACACTATTAGTATGTGAACTGAATTGTAAAAAAAAAAAAAAAAAAAAAAACGGAACTGTGCCATAAAAGCAGCTTTAATTTCATTTGTATAGTTCCCTTTCTATTCGAGGATTGAACTTTTCCAAAGAAGAATGATCTATTGTTTAAGGCATAAGGCTTATGTAAATCATGGAACTATTCAGTGTCACAAAGCCTTGATGATAATAGTTTTAAATATAAATTTATAATAGATTGTATAAAACTCAGATAATATCTGATGGTAGGAGCCATATAATACAGAAAGAAGCTTTCCAGCAGCATCGTGTACTTATTATTTTTGTTCTCTTACATAATAGTCTTACAAAAATGAAATACAGGTAGAATTTTATCTCTCTGACACCCCCCCCAAAAAAAAAAAAAAAAAAGAAAAAAAAAAAAGTCCCAAAGACAAGGGAATATGGGAGATGATTATGGAATTCCTAAATTTAAAACTATTTTAGGGTTAAGATGTCAAAGACTTTGCTTTCAGGTTTCATTTCACAAGTCTAGAACTGAAAAACAGAATTTAACTAATGGCAAATCAGTCTTCAGAACACAACATTTCACTCTCCCGCTGTGACAAGAACTGCAAGAGAAATATCACAGATACCCTTGCGCAGTCTTTTACAAGCAGATAGATATCAATGCATTCTGCCTGTTTTATTCCAACCGCTTTGCAACTTGCTTCCAACCCACAGTGGAAGCTGTGATTACCCTGGCACTGTGTTCAGTTAGTTAAGTATGCTCAAATATACTGGTACACTGTTGCAGCTACACTTTTTTTCAGATAAGGACGATTCTATGTCTACCAGTGAAAAGCTCATGTCAACATCCCAATGGCCCCTCTCATACATACATGGCATCTACATAGAGTATATTAAAAATACTTACCTTCTTTATGGCAATAATTAGGCTACTAACACTATCTAAAATCTGCAAGTCTTGATGCCTGATGATGAATCAAGCCTTCTTGGCCAATTTCAGTTATGTCTGACACATGCTCACTTAGAATATTACACCACTGCCATGCCCCTTGGACATTTTTTTTTATATTGTCACCGTAATAGTACCTCCATATTTCCTGAACTCTTTTCTCCTCCTTAAAATGTATTTTTAGCATCACTTCAATGTAAAAAATATTTAATGGTTTTTGAAGAGTTTCTAGCTAGATTCAGTATAGTTTGCCTTCTTGTTTATAAAGCAAGTCCCATATTTTATAACTGCCAAAAAAAAAAAAAATCATATTCCATTGAAAAAATATTCCTTCAGTTAGTTTTCCCTATGTTTTGGGCTTCTTGTAAAAAAATATAATTGCACAAAATGATAGCTATGATAACAAGCCTTTGGCTTTCACACTGCCAGAAGAATTTTGACTTGAGATAAAAACACACCCTTTGTCAAGGTGGACCCAACTGGTACAAATGAAAAATGACATTACAGTAGAGCAGCTTTTATATATGCTTGAGCCACAGCCTGGCAGAAATAAATCAATGAAAAGAGTCAATGGACAAAAATAAAATCTCACTTTACAAAAGCCTCAAGAAAAAAAAAAAAAAAAAGTGAAAAGACAACCCCTGTTAAAGAGTCAGATCATACATTTTGTCAGCCATTTTCTGATTATATGGAAAAGATTCCATCATTAAAAACAAGTGGCAAATGTTTTTTCCCTATGGTTTTCCCTACACAGTCATTTCTAAATTTCAAACTGTGTGCACATGGTTAGTCGGTGCCTATCTACACAAACTCTGTCAACTTGCAAAACACTATTCATGGAAAGGAGGGCTGACATAAAATCCTTTTATGTCAGCAAAAAGCCTCTATTTAGAAACAACATTGCTGTCAGACTTAAGAGTATTTAAAATTTTGCTAAGTGTTAGGAGCCTCTCAAATGAGCTTCTGCATTTAGACAGGGAGATATAAAGAAGGTTTGCAAGTCATGTGGTAACTGCCTGGATCACATCCATAGCAATTGTTACATAAAGGTCTCCGGTAATTATTCATGTTAGATAGAATAGTTCATATTTCTGTCCTAGTCTAGTTTTATATGTTGCACTCATAGATTTGAAAGATTTCTGATAGAGTTGCTGAAAATGTACAACCAGATATGAGCCTGGAGACTAAGTTTGAATAAAAAAAAATTAAATTACAAAGAAAATGCAAATTGACCTGCATGGTCACAAGCTTCTGATCTCCTAAACCTCACATAATAAAATTCCTGAAGCTCAAGGTTTAGGAATACACTTGTAAACCACACTATTTACTACCAGATTCAATGGTCAATTAATGTGGCCACCTATAGGGTCATCACATTTTGTCACCTGGCACTATATAACATTATCCTTGGGGGTTTGGAGCTCCTGCTAGCCCATTGACATTGTAATTAATATTCACAAAGCTTCACTTGCCCTTCAGACCTGCTGCTACATTTCAGTGACTCAGGGTGTAAGCAACATGCCTAGACACAAGCTAGGGAATGTAAAATAGCTGTATAATAGAAGATAAATTTTTTTAAAGTGATACTGTTGGTTAAAACATATTGAAATTTTGCCTGAAAATACTAATTTAATTGGACTTTGCATAAAGATATCTAGAGACTTCTGAGGTAATACAGGCAAGCTGTCTGATGCTTAAAACTGACATGGAAGTCCAAGTTCACAATATTTTGCATGATGTATTTTATTTCATGTCAAAAATTATTTTATCTTCTGAAAGAGAGAGCTGGTAGCAACTTTTAAAGTTCTTTTACACTCACCTTTATAAAAAGTTATCACAATTAATTAGTATTACAACTTACTAGGGGAAAGTAACAAAGATTTCTCTTCACAATAGATCTTTGAAATACAGAAAGCAAGAGTATTTTCTTTTAGAAAGGTGCCTTTCTGTAGCCTTCTGTAACTACACTCGGGTTAAACTGAGTACTATGCTATTTGTTTCTTTCTTTTTTGGGGGCAACATCTTTTCTGTTTCATGGCCCATAATACAGTTAAACCTGTGTAGCAAAATGGGCAGAGGCAACAGAGGGAGGACAAACTAATTACTGGTTAATGCCCTTGGGGGTCAACAGAAAAAATCCTTAGGAAAATATATGTGCAATTTATATTACCAAACTAAACACTCCATCATTAAGAAGCAACAAATATAAATGCATATTTATTATCATTAATATATATTCTTGCAAATATGCTTTATTGCCTAGACATTAATTAATTTATTGAATCCTGTTCTCCACCCTGTACTCCACACCCCACCCCCCCCAGCAGTATCTCTACCACAATATTTTTGTATTTCTTTAGAGTTTAAATCCCATCAAATTATAGCAATATGCATTTTACATGAACACTGAGGATTTCAACTTCAGGACTCTTTTGACATGAATGAACTACAAACCCGGCTTTTACAACTGTGAACAAGATGCTTAAAGTAATTTTAAATGACTCCCACTTTACATTGTTTAAAAGATCTGAGGAGTTGTTTATTTTCTGACGGGATTTGTAAATTCTGATGTTTCTAGAATTCAGAATATAAACAGTTTTCATGGAAATACTGAATTTCATTAGAGATTATTAGAACAATTGAAAGGTCTTGCAATACAGAAGTAATTGATGTGTTCTATTCAAATGAAGAACACTTGTGTACAGTTTAATAAAAAGCATCTCATAAAGATTATGTCCTACATATTGTGGGAATTCTGTCACCATAGACAACATAGATTAATTGTAATAAACAGAAATTGTCAGTAAAGCTCTCAGCTTATGCCATGTAATATTGTGTGAATAAATTTCATTTTCTAATATTATGAAACAGCCAAGAGTATAATAAATCATCTACCTAAGTCCTTTGAGAATTTTTGCATAATTTACCAAAACAAATTGATTTTAGCAGAAAAGCTACTAATTTACATGGGTAGGAATGGTTTTCTTAGTGTGATGAATTTAATTTCAATTTCCCTGTTTGCATGAATTCACTCCAGCAATTCATCACTGCTAGAATTATACTACAGCCATATTTTAGTTGAGCAGGCACATAACTTACACCTGAATGACAATAAAATGCCTTTAAAAAGTAAGATGTGAAATTTGCAGAAGATATCTAGTGAAAATCGTTGGAAAGACCGCACTACCTGTCAAAAACATAAACAATAAAATGCTGCATAACAATATTAAACATTTAGAGAATTATATCCATAGATTGATTGTCAACTTTATATTTCTGAAGTTTAATCTTTCTATTCATTCATAAGATTTTGTTCTATAACAGGATACTTTCCCATGAAAGAACGGGGATATAAAAGTGAATTTGTAAAGTCAATACAAGTATATGACAGAAAATGTAGTTAAGCACTAAAACGTTTGGTCAACAAAGCCTTAGAAGACTCATGTACCTTCTCAGACTCATCATCAAATTGAAACTTTCAGAATACATAGGAATCCAGGATAGAAAGCACAGTAGCTAAAAATGGATCTGTTCTTTCCTACCTCTTGGTAAGATCCATTGTTCTGTAACAAACACGTCTATAGGACACTAAACGTTAAAGGAAGTTGCCTTGTTTGCCTGTTGAGATAAAGATGGTTATATTTTAAACCATCTTAGTTCTTTGGACTTGTACTCATGGATATTCCAGGAATATCGCTCTGCAAAAGAAGAATATACATCCAGAAATTTACAGGAATGAAAACAATGTAAACCATACAGATGTGCTACTTTTTAGGTTTACACCTCCCTTCATCCTAGGTTGTCCATTAGGATAAGAAGTAGAATACTTCATTGTCATGATCAACAACCAATTTATCAGAAGGCCACTCACCTCACTATTTATATATTTATACCCATGTTAAATTACAATAATACAAAAATTGTTAGCTAGATAATGACAAGATTTATAATACATATAGTTCACCATATATGACATATCTGAAAGGAGAGTTGTCACTCACTCCGTTTAGCACACACAATATGGATTTTAATTTCACAGACAGTAACTTGCTTCTCAAAGGGAAAAGGACACTGAAGATATTTATAGATTATTCAGGAGCATCAAATAGGATGACGCTGTAGCAGTCTGAATATACTTAATACTGAACCTGTGAAATTAGCATTTTCTCAAAAGCACCAGATGCACATTCTTAAATAAAGTTATAAATGACACTGACAAGACTTCATTATTTTAATGAAAAAGGAAACATATTATATGGTACAGACCATGTCTATACTTCACTTTCCAGACTTTTGTATGATTTATATGGTCAAAACTCTGAAAATATTCTCCATTAGAATAGGAAGAAGGGAAGTTGAAACCTCACTTAAAAATGCACTAGTTTGCTTGTGTTGTCTACGTACATTCAACAACATTTGATTTACATATGTTATGTACAATTATTCTAAATAAAAATATTCTGAGTAAAAGTAAATACTAAAGACAGCAGAGTAATTTCTACCTCCAACCACCCACTCTACCTAATCCTTGCAAGATACGTAACTGTGCACTGCATGCGTTGCTTGAAATCCACTACTTCATAGGAAATTTTCCTTTTTACAGGTTGTAACAGTGCTAACAGCAAACTTCAGTGTTTCCCTTGATTTTTTTGAACCAGTTCAGGGGAAGTTTTCTAGTCATGTAATTAGATGGCAAGCTTTTCTGGAGTCAGATTTTTATTCTTCGCTTACAGCATGTAGTACAATAGAGTCCTAGAACACCTAAATGCTTCTATAATACACTGAAAATAATTGTTAATTAGAGACATGTTGTTAAGTCTCCTGAGAATATGTGCTATCCTTCCTGAATAAATCATTCCATCTCCTTTCCTTCTTTCTACTTTTATTTCCCTTGGTATTCCTAATAACCTCTTACAGATCTTTTACTATCTTACTGTATCACTATCAGCTTTTTTGCCTTTTTTTTTTTCTCATTCTGACTCTTAAGAGTTAGTCACATCTTGTTTTCTATACAGAATCTTCTAAAATACATGATATTTCTGTTGCACATTCATACCTACTTCAAATATCATAAGCCCTAGTATACTAGAAGGCATGAATGTCCTGAAGAGTGTAACGCTTTCACTGTATGTTAGATTATTTCCTGTATATTATTCCAAAGATAAATATTTCAAAAATGAGAGACAGAGGGAGAGAATGGAGAAAGGATGGAAGAATTATTTTGTTAAGGAAGCTCAACACCACCTCAAGAGCTTTCTGGAATGCAATCCTTTTAAAACCAGTCTTTTATGTCATTGCTTATGCAGGCTGCATCTTCCTTTTACTACTTCCCTGCCACAGAGTGATTTGGAACTATATGGTCTGTGGCATCCAACTGTCCAGGAAGGACGACACCCAAAAGTAGATCTTCCTTATCAAGAGGTTTCCTTTAATTAGAAAAGCAAGTCTCAAAGCATTAGAGTCTAATACCTCAAGTCTTATCAAGTAGAGGCAAAACTCAATACAACAGGGCCAAATGGCATGAAAACTATAAACTTTATGTACATTGTCTTGTTTTGACAACTCCATAAACTTATAACAAAGAGCAATACAACAATGGAGGTTTTGGGGTTTTTATTTGTTGGGGGGGTTGGGGTTTTTTTTCATTTTTAGTTCACTGCAGCAAAAAGGTGGACCTGTGAGAATATATAATTTCCTCCCCTCCCCCTTCATGATATATTAAGCACACGTCACCAATAAAGACTGCTTGCAGTCTGAACAGCAACACACACAAAACATTACTTGAAATCTGTTTGTTTTATGGGAAAATGCTTAAGACCGAAGTAAAATTTTCTAAATCATGAACTGTTAACGGTCACGTTCTTTGCTACATCTTGAATGCCTTCTAAATGGATGCATTATTGCTACAGCTTTCATCACCAGCTCCTGCAGTAATCCTTCTGTTTAATGATCCTGATTTAAAAATCGTTACAGTTAACAACTACTGATATTTTACTTTCAGCATTTTGGCATTCAGAACTGCTTAAATGAAACAGTTCAATCTTCTAAGTGACAATAATAGTTCTCATTATACCAACCTGCAGGACTTCCATTCTGCTACATTTTGATATATTAGAGCCTACTCTGCTATAATCATTAGCATAGTATTAAAAATACACTTAATCTTTGTCAGAAAGCTCATCAAATATTGAATTTTTTGTTTGGAAATGTAACTGTTTCTTCCTGGGAATCACTCTTCCTCTTCCCATGTTGGACATGGGCTACAGTCTAGCTTACAGTCTAAAGGTCTGACTTGATCATTCTGTTTTCGCAAGCATGTACAACAGCGCATTAAAACTGCCAAGTGCTAGACTAATTCATGAATACTACAGTCCACACTGTCTTTTTGGAAGCTCTGGGCAGCCTTTCAAACCAGTTCTTTAAAGAATGCTGATAGCACCGTAACATTTAAAAGTCTTAACCTAAGTGATTTCTAAGTTTCTAAGAAGTGATTAACTTTACTTCTGTTTACTGCATATTGATGCAAAAGGTGATGCCCCTAACATTACTAATAGATCAAAAACTATCAAGGAGGGGGAAGTTGGCATTTCTGCTTATATTTTCATTACAGTAAGAGATATTAGTTTCTGGAAGAGAACTGTCAAAACAGTAATAATACGGGAAAATATTCAGAATGTTCATTCCTATGTACTTATATAAGATGGTTTAATATTGCTAAGGAGGCAGAATATTTCCAGTAGACACCTCTTTTGCATATCTGCTCTAGGTGAGAAAAATCAGAATCACGCACATTAAAATAAAAATCTTCCTAATATTTGGGAGGAAAAGTCACTTCTTTTCAACCTTACAGGTAAATATTGTAATAGTTCTCTACCTATATAACAAAAGCTTGGAAGCTGCTCTTCAATTGTTCTCTTATGCCTTAAGACCTTAAGGTCAGATGATAACTCTTGCTTTCCACCACCTATTTTACCTTTTGCATAGATGTCAATAGCAGCGATTCTATGCTCATTTCTAGCCACTGAAGCTTTAGAGTGCTTTCTGACTGATGGTTCAAAGGATCTACAAGTCAGTTCATATCCTCCTGTGGCCATGAATTTTGCTGTCATATGCAATCACTAAGCTTTTGCACGGTTTCAATCCTAGTATCAGTGATTAGAATGGCTCAAAAGCCCCCTTATGAGAAAATCCTAAAAGCAATTTTTGACACAAGCAGACTGGTATCAGATACACATGTACAGCATTCATTGTGCCATGGTCTTTTTCCACCAGTGATATCTACAGTTGCTGATGACCTTACAACAACCATCATAAGAGAACAAGAAGATTGATTAGCATCTGATGTAGCAAAATAGTGGAAATCACAAGCTTCATCCCTACTGTCAGCAACTGTTTACAAAATCTAGCATTACACATACCAGAAATCAGTATGGTTCAGCACACTTCATGAAGCATAGATGGCTTGTAAATATTGGTCAGTTTTTGTAAACCCTGTCATTCCTTTTTGAAGTAATTCATACTGCAGTGAAGCACTTAAAGGATTTATCAAATACAGGACCTCTGATTGAGCAAAGAGAGATAAGACATCTTTCCTTTACACCATGCCTGTGAGGCATAGTGCCAACTTGACCAAAAATTAACACAGAGCTGAGCATAACAGAAAACAGATTCACACATAAAGATCCTGCAAGCGTAGCAACAAGTTTAGTGTTTGTATTTTAGCACAGAGTAGGAAGCATAAAAAAACCTGTTAAAGCTTTGCAATTTCAAACTTCTATCTCAAGGATCAGGACAGAACGCAAAAGTAGGAAACAGAACTTGGGCTGTCTTGGCTTAAAAGATCAGCAAAGTAATAGGAGGAAAATCAAGGTTAAACATTTAACTGAAAAAATAAAATCTCATAAACATAATCCTTTATTAAAGTCAGCAGTGTAGTGAAAGGCTATGTTGCAGTAATTGTGAGAACACAGATTCCTGACTATTGAATTCTGGGCTCTGTGTTTGTTTCTATTTATTTGTGAACTTCTGACACTTAGTTCACTGTGCACTTCAATAGCCCATTTCTTGGGCTAAATTAAAAACATAACATTCAAAAGAGCAATGCCACAGAAAGAGGTGATATCAAACAGCCTTCAGTAATATAAAGGAAATATGCAACAAAACGCTCTGATAAATAATCCTACCACAAAACTCAGGTAACTGTCTTGACAAAGAAGCGCACAGTTTTAAAAGCACATCAAACTCAATAATCAAATGAAACTTTTATTAGAGAAAAAGATAATTAAAATAGAAAGGAGTTGGGGAAAGTGGTATTCTTGAAACCTGCCAAGGGGTCTACACTTTTATGATTTTATATTTTTATGATTTTATAGTGAAAGACGTGGAAAGAAAAAAAAAAAAAAGTCAACAGTTTGCTACACTGTCACCAGGCAAGGGAGAGATCACATTCTGTTTTCTATGTAATTGCATCATCTATTTGTCCATCCAGCAATTCAGTTGAATTTGAGAAATGGGAAACTGTCTCACAGAAAAGAAATTACTAGGAATGTTATGAAAACTGGGAGCTACACATCTCCAAACATACAGCTCCATTTATTCTGTTCTGCCTCTTGCTGGATACTAGTTACAGAACAAAAAACCCCCTGAGACTACTAAGAAATCGGGGTTGTGTGTGATATAGAAGAAGAGTATCATACAGAGGATGAAAGTTAAAAGGGGGATGGAAGATGCAGGAAGAAAGAATTAAACAGCTTTGACTTTTTCTTTTAATTTGAAAGTATTCAAATCAAATCTTGGTAAGGCAATTTTTCAAGCATAAAAACAGGAGTAGTAATAACAAAACAGAGGTTTAGAATGTCTTTAAAGGAAAAAGTTTTGTTTTATACAGAAGTCTGCAGTGACCCCACAAAACTGAAAAGACCCTGGAAATTCCATGTTCTTCTGGGGTTAGACCACTCTACTTTCAAACCTCTTGGACAGACACCATGCTAGGAAGGAAAGGAGACAACGGTGAGACTCCAACATAATTTAGATGCCTATCTCTGTTTTGTCAGTTTGAAGCATGGGCCTTACTGAGAAGGTGACTCCAATATCCACATTGTCTCATGCAGGAAGCCCAGTCACCTCACAGCTGATGTAGATGCAGAAAGGACTCTCTGGGCAGGCATTACAGATTTTCCACACATGAAATCTGTAACCCTCTACACCATGGTAAACATGATGTCCCAGAATCTTATGGTGTCTCCTAATTTTCATTTATCTCATTTATGTGCTTAAAAGGATCTTGGCAAAGGACCATCAACTTCTGTGTTGGCAATTAAGCTCCACTGACTGCAAAGAAAAGAAGATACTGAAGCCATTACAGCATACTCTTTCTAGAGAGCTTTGTATCCACTTCTTGGAACTCTGTGTTTAGAAGCTGTGTATAAAATCCTACTACACATTAATATTTTATGTGATATAATACAGGAATTAGATCAGAGACAAGTTAAATTTGTTGACATCTTTCTCTTTGAGATATTCCAAGGAATAAAGTTCACTCATAGTAAGGTTATCAGAAAGTGCCAAATGCTTCACAACCACCAGCTGTAAGGAATTTCAGTCTCATCCAAAAGATGGAACTTACACTGATAAAAAATAATAACATTAGTCAATTCAAGTTATTCATCTCAAAGTGAAACTTGGCTTCGTATTAATTTTCTTTTCATCAGTGAACCAGTCCAACTAAATCCTCCTAATTATCATTTACTTCTAAAAATAAAATGTTATTTAGGCAGCAGGTCTCTTCATGCTAAAGTGACAGTTTTTATATACATTAATTTAAATTTTAGTGTATGATCCTGTATGTCTATATCTATCTCACTAGAATTGTGTTTTAGGGCATACCATACATTTTATGCTAAGGAAATTGATTTGCATTTTAATAAAGAAATTGACTCATTACAGAGACTGTATCATTGAAGGTTGACTGCAAGGTTAAAACTCCTGCTGAAAGCCTGAAGGAAGAACAAATGGCTTTCAATGGATTCTCCTTTAGATTATTTATACTACATGTCATGTGCCTATAATCCACCCAATAACACTAACAATCTCAGCTAATTTGGAGGCTGAAATACAGCTTCTTATGGGTAAATCATCAGACCAAATTATCAGTGTGCCCCTCATGTATAGTCAGACCAAAGCCCGTATTTGAACGTCCCAGGATTTTAAACCGACCTTATAAACTGAAGCAGTACTGAAGAACACTTTCATGTGAGTAAGGAAAACATAGTGCTTCTAGAATATCACACTGAAGACAGCCACAACTAATTGGCAAAAACCAAAACTAAAATAGACAGGCAGAAGGAGAATTAAAGATTGAGGTGTTGCTTTGGGTTGTTTTTGTTGAGTATGCCACACACAGATGTGTCACAACATGAGAGGGATCAACCAGAGGAGAACAGACCGAGATTAAATTTTCAGTTAATCTTCCTATTTAGATATTGTGAATAATCAGGTTTATGTGATCCTTGCTCTCCAGACCTGCAATGGATGACATTCTCTGGTCTGGAAAAAGTTCTGAAGCAGTACTGGTCAGAAATAACCATAAACCCAGAAAATTAGTTCAGGGATTAGTGAGATTATTTCATGTTAAATTCTTAAATCACTTTTTAAAATTTATTTTGCAAGCCAAACTAAAGCAATCGCATTGTGTACTAAAATGACTGACCTTGTCTGCTTCTCCTAAATAAAGAATATTATTTTGATTCACTATATAGAAAGTTGAAACTTATTCCCACTTCTGAAGACTTGACTGTTCAGGAAAGATTTCATTCTCCATAGCTTTGTAAGTGATTTTTCCTTCTCGCCTGTATCTAAAAAGGGCTCTTCCTACAGAGTTAGCAGCTTTGCTGTATCACCTTTTTATAGCCACAAAATTCTTACTTGGCCAGCAGATACACCTTCTGCAGCAGAGGATGGAAAGCTTATCAGTAGCCTTGTGTAGTCAGCAGACCAATAACTAAGTGTATCTTTAGGGAAAGAGAGTGGAGGAGGCTGAAACAGCTACAGAGCACTGATGGAGAAACTCCACCTGAGCAAAGATTTCCTCAGATTTCAGTACTTGTTGGACTTCTTGATTCATAACGTAGCTGTAAAGGTTGTACCCTAGGGACAGAATTTGCTCTATAGAGGCTTATTTAGCAAAGGATTTTCAAAATAAAAAATGATGAGTATTAAATCTGAATGGATTAAGAAGCAGCTCCCCGCAACTCCCAAGTTTGGCATTATTTACAATATTTGAATACCAGAGAATGAATTGCTCAAGGCAAAAATGAGAGATCCTGGATGGAGATTTTTCAGTAGAAGAAAAATGCAATATTACAGATAAGAATACAATGGGAAATACATATGTGTATTTCACTTAGAAAGACTGATAGGAATGCCTTGAGAAAACTGTTCTTATGAAGAAGTTACAGGCAGAAACTTCTCTTCAGTAGAACTAAACCAGTAACTCAAGATAAAATTCTTCACCTCTGTTTGGCAGAAGACCTTGAAATCATTTTAACTTCTTAGTGTTTTCTGAATGTTTTTTCAGAACCTGACTGGGAAGGTATCCCCTGACTAGACTTCTTACCAGCTTTTTGAAGCTAATGTTACTACTACTACTTCTTATCCTCCACTGTGCTTTGTAGATCTAGAAGTAGGAGGAATACTGCTTCTTCCATAAAATATCATAATATATTAAATATGTTAATATATTTAATATATAAAACATAAAATATCATGTTTGTGCAGGCATTATTTCATTCAATCTCCTTGCTATGAGAAGAGGTTAAGAGGTGGGTTAGCCTTATAATTGTTACTACTGTCTGGAAACACATGTATAACCCCCCACTGAAAGAATTAGTAGGTTACACAAAGAGCAGCAGAGTGGTAAATAACTATGACAGTATTTTTTACATGTTAATCCTGACGTCTGGCAAAAAGGGCCAGTTAATACAAGATGTATTTTAATACAGCTAAGCATCCATGGGAAGTAAATACAAGCCATACAAACAGAACAGGAAACAGACTGGAAAAGACATACTCTGAATAGGATGTTAATGCTCAGCAAAGAGGAAAAAAAACCAAGCACTGATCGGCAATTTACAGTGAAAACCCAAAGGAAATGAATGGCAGTAAATAATTTTACTCCTCTTCCTAGGAATACTTCACACAGATTGAGTGTTCATATGATAAAAATCATGCTAGAGTGTGGAGTAGGCTCAGAGAAACACATAATACAATACAACAGCTGCAGAAAAATACTTGTCATGGAAGATTTAAAGAATTCAGTCTATTTAGCTTATCAAAAAGAAGAATGAAAGCAATTAATAATTATTACTGTATAAGCACATTCATAAGGAGAAAATATCAGTTACAAAGGGGCTCTATGTCTGAGCAAAGAACAGCATAACATGAAAGTGAAGGTAGGCAAATAAAAATGGTTAAAAACAATTGTCTTTAACAGTGACTGTGATAGAATAGCTGGAGCAAAATATTGAAGGGACCGGATAATTTTTCATTTCCTCAAGAATAAAGATTGCATGCCATATAGAAAATCAGCCATACAGAAATTTATATGATCAAGACAGTCATTAGGATAAGTATAAGATAAATTTAAAAAGGTAATTTCAGGCAAGAAAAGGTCTGCTAATCCATAAAATATACATCTGAACAGTCTGTCCATGTCTGAATGTGAGTAGTTGGCTTTAATGAACACAAAATATA
Organism: Athene noctua; assembly: GCF_965140245.1. NCBI lineage: Eukaryota > Metazoa > Chordata > Aves > Strigiformes > Strigidae > Athene > Athene noctua. Next base: position 18,885,087 of record NC_134045.1, read on the forward strand.
AATCCAATAGTTACCAGATAATTAAGACTGTGAACAGCCAAAGCGTAGAAATTGTTTTGATGTCCAGAACCAAAATAGCATCTTTCCACTAAAATAACTGAAAAATTTCCACTAAATTATCATGAACATGTTTTTATTATTTTTGGGGGGGAAATACTTCTTTTTTTGTGTTTTCTTGTGCTTTTCTTTTAACAATAAACACCAACTTTAAAAAATCTGGTTACTATGTTCACATTTACCCTTACCTACATCATCTGTTCAAAAGGCAGACTACATGTGCTGGTTTCGGATTTCAGTCAAAAAGCAAATATTCACTTAAATATTTCCTATTCATATGCTTCTTTTGTTGTTCTTGTGAGACCTTCAGGACTGAAAAATGAATGAGGAGAAAATATCTATTACAGTGATTGATATAAATCGAGAATTATTAGGACAACATAAGTATTTTGACCTATTATTGTATAATGGCACATGCCATTTTTAAAAACAGAATTCTATTAGGTCATACACAGATTGCCTGTTGAGACTATGTTACACTTGCTAATTAAGACATAAAGCATGCGAATGCACAAGTTAATTGCATAAGCAAGCATTGTAAGGCTTTACACACAATCCTGAAGTGTACTGAATGCCTCAGTAAATAAAAACCCACTTATTTTCTTTTTTTACCAATGGGATTTTTCTGAACCAGTATTCCTGCTTCACATTCGTTCACTGAATCAGTAAGTGCACTGGTACTTGGCAAATCAGATTGTAAGAGTACTGTTAGGCTCCTTTTCTGACCTCTCCTGACCATAGTACAACTTGGACACAAAGGCTTCACAACTCAGACTAGTTTCAGAAAGATAAAGGAAATTTCTCAGAGTACCTTGACCTGCATAGTCATAAAAAGTCATCCTTTAGGTGCTTAAGGTTTGCTATGACTTAGCAAACAGAAGAAAGCTTAAGGTGTATATACTTTTCCTAAAAAAGGGGTACGAAAAAATTAACATCTGAAAACAGTTAAATATGCATATTTGTCCTTCATTCAAACAGCAAATAACAGACTGCTTAGCTTTAAACATACACCCTTAAGTTCTACTGACTTCAGGGCAATGTATGCCTTAAATCTGATTCACAGTGATGAAAATATGTAGATACGGAGATGAATACAAAATCAACAATACTCATTGCATTCACACTTCCTGCAGTGTCTCTTACGCATTTGTTGACCAAATAGATTAATTGTTTCACTTATAGGAATTTTACTAGTGCCTGAATTTCAGAAAGGCAAATATTTAAGAAAGAAAAAAACACACTGGCAATAAAAACTGGATGTTTATAGAGGCCACTGATAAAAAACGCATCAATATTCAGAAAAAAATATTATAGTCCTTTCTTTAAACGCAAAAAACCTCCCCTATATCAGTCACATTTTTACAAAGAAAAGCAACTGTTACTTTAGAAATTGTCTTAATCTTGAATGGAAATGTTTCAAAAAATAAAGAAAATTAGAAAATGGAGCAAAAAATCCCTACTGATTGGGCATGTCGGAAAAATGCTGATAGGCAATATATCATGTTTGACCTCTATAACCTCTGATCGAAATTTAAATTGTCCTCTGTAGAAATCATTATATCGTAATTATTTTCTCAAAAGGTTCATGATTATTAAAATGGCATAGGATTCATCACTAAGTGATATTCCCAGAACGAAAATGATTGCATCAGAATAATTATAATCTTGCTAGAAACATCAGTACAATAGAGAGTTTGTTCCAAATCTATAAAAATTTAAGTTTGCTGATGAAAAATTTTACCTTGCAAGACATGGAAGAACACCGAATTACATAAATTGCTACATCTAAGAATTTTAAGGAGGAAAAGTCTCTCTGATTAGTACTCCTCACTTTAATATTATCAAAAACATCTTGATGACTCTTTTTCTTTGGAGTCAGCTTCTTTTAGCTACAACCCAAAGAGCAGAAATTTGACAACTGTTGTCATTTGGCTTAATGGAGAATAGGTGGATAAACCTTTTAGAACATGTATCAGCAAAATACCCCTCTAATCAAATAACTATTAGCAGCCTCAGTAAATAACTGCAAGTTATCAAAACAGACTTAATGAAAGACAAACATGCATTTCACATTCCAACAAATGTGTCTTATATTTTTTGATACACTTCAAAATTTAACAGGAAATTTTTCGGAAGAGTTGTTGATATTAGCTGTGTAGTTTGGTTTTATGGCCTTGATCAGTTTTCCTATTTTTGTGACTACATTTCACTCACTAAGAAGAATTTTTTTACTGTCACAAAAAAAATTAACAATTTTTTACTGTCACAAAGCTTTCATGTGCAGAAGTATATAGTTGTAGAAATGAAAACAAAACTAGTTAAGAAAAATATAGAACAAGAGTAACAAAAATGATAATTTTCATCAGTCCTTGTACAAAGCGAAGCATGTATATTATGCCTTCAATCACATAAAAAGCTTCTAGAAACTGTAAATTTCAGTGATCACTCAAGAAATTAAAAGCATACAATCTGAAACTTCTGGTTTACTGTACTGCATCCTGGGGCTGCAGCTACGCTTTCTCCTTTTCGATCTAGTATTTCATTGCTTAACCTGCTTTTGCATCTCTTTATTTCTTCCCTTCTCCTCTCAACCCTCTTATCTCCTGTAAGCAGAACATGAATCCAACAATATTCTGGTCAGAAGTAAAATATTTTTAGTTCCTATCTTTTGAATGGGTAGAAGGAGGAGCAAATATATTTTTCTGTCCTTGCATTCATTGCTGCTGCTTTTGATGGTCACAAAAAAAGTAACTGAAGATGAAATTATTTTTGTTTTAGTTAAGTATCGAGCATGGCACCCAGTATCTAAGAAAAATACCACATCACAGAGATTGACTGGGAGGAGATGACATCAGTATAAGAGAAAGATGTGTTGCTACAAGTTGTGCAAGACTAACAGTGCAACACATTTTACAGGATGGTTTAACCACTCCACACAAGAGCTGCACACTATGTTTTGAACACCTGTTTCAGCCTCAGAAACCTTGTATAGACATGAGAATATTCCACCCAAAAAGAAGATTTCTTTTTTAGAACATCATTGCTTTATTCTGCCTACATGTAGTTATAATTCTCTAGGTTTGAAAATGCATACTAATTAAGAATTATTATTAATGTGCATGGTTTTTCTACTTGGAAATCTGTGCAATGAATATAGACATGAATCACAGAATATAGGCATGAATCATAGTGAGTGTTGATTTGTCCTTAGACTTACAAGCAAGTTGGATTCTCCAGTAAATTCATTCAGTCCCTCACCTCTTCAAGGTCCCCCTAAACAGCTGTCATCATTACAACATCTGGAATGGCAGATAAGCAGTTCTGTTTGGAACAGTGCAGTCAGCACTTTCTCCAGGAAACTGAATTTGTCACTTCTGCCAAACATCCATCTTCTTGCCAGTTCTTGACTTAATATCCCCAGGCAATGCTCAAAACAGGGCTGCCTGTATTGGAACCTGTTGGTGTGCCACAGGCTAGGTAAGCTAAAAATTGAACACCTCAAGGAAAAGACCAGAAATTATCCTGATGATCTCAAGGTAATGCGGTATACACAGCAGGGTGTACACACACAAACATAAATTTAGTATTTGTCCAGTATGCAATATTATAGGAAACATTATGAAATATGCCAAATCATATATAATGTTATCAGTGAGAGATGCCTGTATCAGCCTTTGCTATTAGAAGGAATATTCCATGAGCACAAGGCATGCTGCCGAGGACTTTTTGCCCCATTTTAAGAGCACTGGCTACCATTAAAACCTGCTTTAGACAGAGCACAAATCTAGTTCAAATTTGCCATGTCTGTGAGTAGTGCTTACTGAATGATCTCTGTTAGTCCTAAAATACCAGGAATTTTCCTCATTTAAAGTCATGTTAGAGAAAAGGCTTCCTTAAAAATACCCCTCTTTGTATTTCCTCTGCCTTTGAAGACATGGAGAAACGTATTGAGAACTTGATACAGAAAGACTTTATTTCCTTATTGAGTTAGTGCCTAATCAATATTTTAATATTTTCTTTCCACATAATGCAAGATAAAGGCATTTAACTTTTTTTTTTTTTTTTTTTTTAATTATTATAATTTCAGGTCAATTTTAGAATCACACTTGAAGAATATAAAATGAAAATTTTCATCATGTAAAATTGCAAATCCATGACAACCTGCATGAGTGTCACAGCCCTTTGTAGACTTACATTTTTAATCTTTTCAAGGCAGTTCAAAAGAGGACCTCTTGGGTAACCCACAGTTATAGAAATGACAAGGGCATTCGGAAATCTGTATGTGCCATTCAAAGAGGAACCAACTATACTAAATTTTGCCAAGTACGGGTCCTGTTATTAGAACAAAAAACTCCTAAAGCTAGGACAGCTCTGAATGTGTTTTTTCATATCTAATGAATAAAATCAATTGGAAGCTTCCAGAACATTTAGATGAGATCTCCAAGGAAAATAACCATTGTTTATTCACTAAGCTACAGATTTTCCAAGGAGCAAACTAATATCTCAGTTTAATTAAAAGGGCCATGAAGAGTTGCTTGTCAAGCTGTTGTCAAGAGAGATAATTTCTGAACTAGATATGGGATGGACTGCTATTTGCAGTCATTAAAGTACACACAGCATTTTTCATGTAAAGGTATTGACGCTGGTACTCTGGTAAAATCACACCACACAGACTCTATGTTAACTTGACACTTCTTCCCCTGGATGTCTCAAATCTAAAAGATTCTTTATAAAGGCATTTTTTTTCATTGTTCAAAACTGAAACATGTTCAGTAAGTGTCTTTCCTTTTGTGATCTCTTGGCTCTCAGTCCAATTGAGATCTCTACTATTAAGTGCCATTTCACACCTACAATTTTTTAATGATACTCTTAACATCCTTATCAACAACCATTTTGTAGCTTTGCTGATCTCAGTTCTAATGTCTGCATTTTACCTTAGAGGTGGCTGGATTTCTGCAATGCTGGAAACAGTCTTCCCTTGGTGCACTCACAAAATATATAAAAAAACAAAACTCAAAACCTTCAAAGGAAAACAGACATAAAATTGGAAAGCAGTTTTTGTCTCTGTAAAATACATACTTATTTTCATTCCTGTCACTCTATGAAGGACAAAACCAGCATAATTACCACTGTTTAATGTACAGCAGACCCAGAATAAACTCTGCTTCAGGAATTTCTTGTGATTCACCTAATTGGGATTTGGAGTGCTTAATCCCATTACTACAACTATAGTACTCCTATCAGCTATGTTCTCTATTTTAGTTACTTTGAAGGAATGTAAAGCATTCTTAGTAGCCACTATATAAAAACTCTTGCTGCTTTACTGTCTCAGAACAAAAAGCACCTCTTAGTTCTCAACAAAACTCTGTTGTGTACTAGGAAAGCATTTAACTCCAAATGATCAAACCCACAGGAAGACAGTAGGTATTCTCTTTAGTATATTTGCCTTCCTCTGTTCCAGTCTTTCCATGTGGTATTATTTTTGATAATATTCTTAGCTTCAGGCCACAAAAACATATGTACTTTGGCTCATTTCTTAACACATTCAAGCTAGTGGGCATGAATTTAAGGTAGTATTATAGGGGGCCTTATCCATTCTGGTATGAGTGACCATTTGACCTCTGATATATGCTGTGAGTACCATGAACATTAATGCCCTTTTCAGATAATACATTAGTCTTATTTTCATATTATGCTTTCATAAATCTTTGGAATAGCTTTTCTAAAGATGAATGACTATGCAGCTTCAGTTGAGAAATTAATAGGAGGTTTGCAAACCATAGCCAATGGAAACATCATCAGCCCACATATCAGCTCAGCAATGTTTTTACTAAAATTGTCTGCAGCTGGGTGATTTGAGTGCAATTTATTTTCAAAGGCCATCATTTCAGGCAGTTTCAGATGGCTTTTTATGGACATTAGTGGCATTGCCCTGCATTAATCGTAGGTATTAAATTTACTTCTTTTATTTCTGTGCTGCTATTCATGGGTAGGAAAATACCTACTGGAAGCGTCAACACAGAATCAAAGACTGGATAAGGCTGGAAGGGACCTCTGGAGATAATCTGATCCACCTGCCCAAAGCAGGGTCATCTATAGCATGTTGCTTACATCTGCATCCAAATCAGGTTTTCAGTATCTCCAAGGACTGAGAACCCGCAATCTTTTTGGACAACCTGCTCCAGGGTTTGACTGCCCTTGCAGTGAAATGCTTTTTCTTATGTTTAAATGGAATTTCCTACATTTCAGTTTGTTGAGACTACCTCTTCTCATTTCACTAGATATCACTGAGAAGAGTTTGGCTCCATCGTCTTTACTACCCCACATCAGGTATTTGCGTACTCTGGTAATGTTAACAATTGCCATCAGCAATGTATAAACTGGGAGGAAAAAAGGAACTGGCATTTCAGTTGCCTTAGCCTCTTATGCTCCATTGATTTTTTTCTACTTCTTATTCAACAATTTTACAGAAATACTGTCTGCAGACCTGAAAGAGACTGGAAGCTCATCTGGGCTAGAGGTGAATAACAATTCCTCCTCTTCTTCTGGGCGGAATAATCTGAATCGTAGCACAGATTAAATGAACCACAGAGAAGAGAGACAAAGTTTCTTACTTTACGCCTATGCACTCATAAATGGGAACAATGAATTCCTATGCTACTTCTCACCAGGCTGACAGTATACACAAATAGGAGGAGGCAGATACCTCAATTTCTGCTCTACACAAGGAAGCTTTTAAGAACAAAATAATGCCTTTTTCCATAATGTTTAACATTCTCAATTAGGATTATATATTTAATTTAGATTGAAAAGAGTTAAAATATCAAGAGGCTAAGTCAAATTTGATGCTAGTAAAGAAGGAATGGAGAGGGAACTTCAGTTAGTGAGATACTTTAGCTGCTTGCTCACTGTCCTCCACCCCCACAGTGGGATGAGGGAAAAAATAAGAACAAGAAGAGTGAGAAAACTCGTGGGTCAAAATAAAGACAAGGAAATCACTTACCAAGTACTGCTGTGAGCAAACCAGATTCAACTTGGGGAATTTAACTTACCGTCTTGCCAATTAGAATAAACAATTATTGATTATGGTATCTGGGAACAAAAAATACAAACATTTAAAACACCTCCCCTTTCCTCAGGCTCAGCTTCACTCCAAACACCTCTCCTCCCCCCTCATTACTGCCCAGGTTACTCTCAGTCCCTTCAGTGAGGAAACATATGACACAGTGGGTTGGGTAGCTGCTTCTCTTTGCTGGTCCTTGCTCCTCTATAGTTATGAAGAATGTAAAATACTAGTTTCTAGAGTCTTAGAGCTGGCGTGAATTACTACAGAACACATCATGGCTGACTGGACTTAAAGCATCTGACTCATGTCTTGTAAAACACTCAAGGCATTTCAAGTGTAAAAAACCACATTCTAGCCAGCATGCTTCTCAAACAGTAGAAATAATATGATAACAGCTGGGAGATATTGGGGTTTTAAATGTTGGAACAGTTAATGGTACCACTAGTTTTAAAATATTTATCCTTTGGGATTTAAAAATTAAGAAAGTGCATTAGCCTTCTCTTTTCCTCCTCTTTTCAGGAGGGGGACTAGTACCTTAATTTTTTGGAGAAGGGATTTTTCCAACTCCTGTCTTAATGATTTTTTTCCAATTTGCTACCAAAAAGCGAATCACAGGTTTTAGCTTCCTTTTCCATTTTCAATCTCCCTTCTTAAACCCCTTCTTCCTCTTATGCAAGAACAAGTAGGATCTTGGTGGATAATGAAAGGAATATACATTTCATATTACAAAGGCAACCTGGAAAAACTGTGTGATTGACAGAACCCCAGAACCCTTATTTAACAAAATTATTTTCATTAAATCTTCTTATAAGTCTCTACTTACCATGTTTGTTTTGCAGAAGTGCAACAGCATAGGGTTATTAGAAGAAGCAGGGCAAGAGCAATAACCATACAGCTATATTATGCAGTCTGCAAAGAAAGTAGAATGTTTGTATCTGAAACCCTGAAAATTTCACATAATGAACTAAAGTTCAAATACAAATACAAGTATGCATTTTAAAAGACTGAAAAAAATCACTACTCTGGCACATGACACTGAAACTTTGAATTTCAGCATTTCTTCAAAGGCATTCACACATATAACAGGAAATAATTCCGTGCATATTTAGGGAGCATTTATAGCAAGCGTCATCACTTCTGTTCTCTGGATCATCATAATATTCATCACAAGGAATTTTAGTCTAGACAGTTTCTTCTCATGATTAAAAATGTATATTCATAAAATAATTTAGTTTCACATTTGAGAACTTTGTATATTTCATTTGCATTAAATGACAGTTTTAGTGACTTTAAAAAGTAAACAACTCTACCTATTTTCTGTATACACATCTCTTATAAAAGGATTTGAATATTTAGGTAGCTATTATTTATATCTGCTGCCACAGTGGATTTCAGTGTAATTTATCAGGCTTTACAAAAGTATGTCTGCCATATCTTGATTAAACAAACATTAAATTACTAGATTAATCAGAGATTTCATAATATTTCCACAGAATATTTGTTTGAATTAGGGCTGTTTTTAACTAAGATACCTTAATGTTCAAGTACTGCAATAGACATAAAACTAAAATGACCGTAATACATGACTGCTTTTTCTCTGTGCTTAGACGTTATTGCAACTCCTGCTGACTAGATTAGAAGTAGTGTTAAGGAAGATTTAGATTAATGCAAAGACGTGTAAAGTCATGGGAAAATATATTAATATAAAAAGCATGCAGTTATCACACAATCTGTTCTTCTACTTGTTCATTAATACAGATTTATTGTGTCTTTACACAAATGCGTGCAAGTGAGATTGATGCTAAAGGCTTGGACCAAGGACTCTTGGCATCAAAAAAAAAAAAAAAAAAAAAAAAAATCAAGTGACTTCAAAGAGCTTTGCACCAGACTTTATATCATCTGTAAGACAAACCTACCATAAAAAAAAAGGATATTCAGCATTGAATCTGCTAATTTAAACTCCAACTATTATCCTTCAAACCAGCATTTATGATGAAAGCAGCTCTGAAAATTAAACTGAATTCTACAACTGACTCTTTACAGGAGTGCTAATGATCTCTGCCTATTCAGAACATTAAGCCAAGGCTGAAGTCTGAAGTCCCAGAGACAACTGTGAAACACTGAAGGCAGTTAGGGAGGCCACAAATCAAGTTACCACCTATTCCCACGGGGAAGAAACACACTTTGTTGAATTGAGTAAACATTCTCCAGAATTCGGGTACTTTTGATAATTTTAAGTGCACATTGGCAAAGAGAAATTCCTGGTTTGTATCAGTCCAGACCTTAATTCTTTGCACTAGTTTATGTCTAAGAAGACTTAATGTCCAAATTAAGTCTTTTTATTAGACCAGAGACAGTCCTTTTGTAAATCTATGGTAAAGGGACATGTTTATAGCCCTCTTTAAACCAGAATACCACTTAGAGTTGTAATTTGTCCTCTCCTGTCTTACTGGGCAATATGAAATGTTGCTGGCAAATAAATTATGACAGCTGTTGCTGTACAGCTATTCTGACTGTCATCCACATATTTCCCACAAGCTTTGAAGCACACTCAGCACTGGGCTCTCACTTCTACTGACCTAAAGCAAAGGACAGGCTTTTTTTGCTCTTCCTAATATTTATACAGGTTCAGATCACAGTACAGTCCTAGAAGTGTACAGTTCTGGTGTACCCATATGTGTGTTTGGGAACATTTTTTTAGAGAAAATTGTCCTGCACTCTTCTCCATTTAATTGCGCTGCTGCAGTGTGACTGAAGAACTGGATTTGGACTATGAGTAGAGCAAAGTAATCTTTAATATTTTACCAGTAAAAAAATCTGTATTAAAATAAACTTGCAATTTAATCCACTACTTCTACTCTCTACAGAAGGGAAATGCAATCAAAACAGAAAAGCAAAAACTAGTATTGGCTTCCAGGCATCTTTGTTTTATTTTAACTATGACATCATCTAAAAACAGAAGACTGCCATCAAAATCCTAAAACAAATTACAGTGTTATTTACATCAAGTGTTAAGTAACACCATATATTTGGGTCTGAATCTTGCTTGATATTTTTACTCTGAAGTGCTTATTTTCAGCCATTGCAATTCATCTTTGAGTGTCTTAGGTAAACTGATCTGAATGTGAAAACATTTACCGTTGGCAAGATGGAAATATTCACCCATCTCTGAGAATTCTCTCTAATTTAAAGATCACTGTATTTTTTTCTTTGCTTTTGTTATTCATCATTTAATATACAAACGACTTAACAGTCTTTCTGTGGTCACTATATGCACAACAGCATTTTCTGAACCTCAATTATTGAACTCTTCTACTTTATGGTACACTTCTCATGAAGGCAAAAGATTTCACACATTGCTATAGGTCAGTTACAGTTTTGATTCTAGCTGCTAAGCTTCTTGCATGGCATCATCTCTACAGTATTGAAACTCCAGATGATAACTCCATAGTCCTCAATTCATACTGTTCTGGGTGAAGAGTAAGTAACTTATGAAAGAAGTAATTTATTTTAGCCATCTTTGTGTAACAACACACCTGTTTCCCATATCACCAAATTATTATCTTTTCCTTAACTCTACTGTCCTATATTTTAATCAGTTTCTCCTTCAATTCTCACGCTTAGCATAAACACCAGAGAAAGTTAAAAAAAAAAAAAATTCAAGCAAACTAATGACTGATCTAAAACTGCAGTTAAAATCTGCAAGGCCGGTTTCTACACTTTATCTTGCCAGCCAATAAGGACCATCTACCATCTTAGATGATCTTCTTTCATTGTTTTTCCTGTCTTTGAATCCTTCAATGACTTCCTGCTTCCGGAGTAGGCAGCTCAATCTACCTGCTCATCTCTAAAGTTTATTCTGTGTTTCTGGTCTTGCTTCATGTTCTTCTCTGTTCTTATTCTTTAATCTGACGTTGGCTTTGTCTACAGTGAGTCAAAAGTCTGTATAGGAAAAGGGTTACATGTACTTGTCAGGCTATACAAAAAAAAACAAACACAAATGCCCAACTATACTTGAGAATATTTTTTCAGGAAGAAAAATGTTTTGCTAATATTTTGTTCAGAGTATGTAACTGAAAAGTGGTTTTAGCTAAAGGAGACATCTACTTTTGTAATAGAAATAGATGTACACAGCAGGGAGTGCAGACAAACCATTGGGTGTCACACCTAGGTGTCACACACAGAAATACCATGGGGTAAGTACTTTCTGAGACAAAAGGCTGTGAATTCTTGCGATGTATGCACTCAGTTTCCCACAGAAACACCTCTATATGTTCCTCCAAGCATGGCTTTGCATGGAACTCACTGCCAGCATTGCCTTCTCCATACAAACTCCTATCCACTTCCCTTTGGCTTTCTTAGTCAACTTTAAGCAAAACTATTGCTTAGCCTTTTTTTCTTTTTTTTTTTTTTTTTTTTTTGTAGTTCCTAATATTTGAAGAATATAGGGGCTTTTCTCAGAAATGAATAGTGCTGGAAATCACTGTGCACTTTTTTTTTTTTTTCACTATATTAATTGTAGATCTACAACTCATTGATCACTTTCCTACATAGTTGCAAATTGTGACATATTTTTCTATTACTTCAGTCACTTTTCATTTAAGATAAATTTCTAAAGAGCTTGAAATTAATGGTCCTAAAATACAGATGGGGAACTTTCTGCTAATGGCAGGATATGTCACTCTTACAAAACCATGAGACATCCACATTTTGGCAAAAAGTCATCATCTATCCACTAGCTGTGGTCAGTGTTGGCTGATCCTTAAATGTCTGTTCTAGTGCCACTTACTCCATCTGACAGCTGTCACTGCTTTTTCCGCTATTCCAGCAGCATAGGAAATGGCACAGCCTATAGATATTGCTGCCCAAACAAATACCATGGGAGCCTAGAACCCAAACTTCATTAGACACGTCTTCCTTTGTACAGAAAGTAGTACAAGATAACTTATTAGCACATGTCAGAAACATGAATATTACAGCATATTCAAGCTGCTCATGCACATTCATATCAAAAGCTGGTAATCTGGACATGATTGACACAGGTTAGACAAAGTCATTCTGAGTTTGAAGTGAATTTCTAATTAGAGTCAGTGTATATGAATTAGTCTCTGGAAGTCCAGCCGAGATCAAATGAAACTACACTCCTTGTTTTCACTATCTAGTTCTTGTTTTCACTATCTATCTACAGCATTCAGACCAGTCAAAGACCTTGGCAGTAGCTGACAGCTTCCTTGCCAGTTGTTATATATAATTTGTATGATCATTTAGGCACAGGCCTACACTCGGGGCTGAATTGACTGTGAAGAATGTGCCCACAATAGCCTGCTGAGATCGAGCCTATTTGCATCAAATTCCTATTGAAGGAGAAGTAGCGCTAGCAAGGAAGAGCAGATTAGCAGGCTGCCAATCCCCAATAAACACAAAAGGATTGCATAGTCAACAAGCTTTCTCCTCTTCCTCAATGAAGCTCAAATATGAAGCTTGGTAAGCAACTTGAAGCAGAATCTGCCCTCAGCAATTCTCAGCACAGAGGGCTGGCACCTTAAAACTTTTAAGAAGCACTCCCAATGTGCCTGCATGAAGTTGCTTCAGAACATGAGCATCATCAGGTGCACAGGAAAAATAAATCAGTATTTTAGGAAACAAACTGCTTTGCAGTGGGCAGTTTGAGGGGCTGGCCGATATTTTTACAAAGGCGGTTCCATATTGATGCTACAGTTTCTCTCTGATGTAATAATTCACATACCAGTAACTTGAGAAATGAGACCTATAGACATACAGTTCTAGCTTGGATCGTCTTGCCAGGCCTTCCACATGGATAAGAAGTGCTGTCATAGTTCTGCAGAGTGGCTTAATTTCCAAATCACTAAACCCCGAAATCCTCAAATGAGTTTTCCCTTTCTGAAATGGAAAATAAAACTCCAAGATCCAACTGTTGGAAAGCTTCCCTAAACCTCCTGGGAATCACAGTGCAGTTTTATACAGCTCTGACACCCATCATATGCATAATTCTTCACCAAAATACAGCCTTAGCTGTACAAAATGCACGTTTTATGTATGACCTTGCTTACCTTTACTGTGATCTTCAAATAAATTATATTTAAAAATTACTGCATTCCATTCTAATATACAGAGGCAAAGTAATAAACATCCTAAAGCATACAACCCTATGATATTAAGTGTTGAATTTGAGGGGTGGAGGACAATGCTTTGAAGTAACTCTACCCACTGACCATTTCAAAGACACATTGTAAGTAGAATTTGGAAGGTACGTTGCGTTATCCAACAGCAAAAAAGGTGATTGGCAAGGTCAGTCAGTTTCTAGAAGCAACATTTGAACACTGGTTTTAGTGAAACTCGAAAAAATTGCAAAGTCAAGAGACAACATAGTATTAAGAAATAAAAAGAAACTTAAGTGAAAAAAGACTTTCCTCACAGGGAGTATGAAAATAAAAACAGGACAAAAAAGTCCTAGATGTGCAGTTACCGGAAATAAAATCAGAACCTATTTAGTGTACTGTAAGAGTGCCAAACTCCTACAATACATAGCAGAGCCAACCACTCTGATGTACTGTGTGTCAAATGGCTCTGCTGTAGACTTGCACAGGTGCCAGGAGGGCAGAGAAAGGCTAAAGAGACACTGAGATCCAGCAGCTGAAGTTCACCTGAACTGAAGTAGAGGAAGCAGACAACAAACGATAGCACGGCTTGAGGCATGGGAGACTGTACCGACAATCATCATGGAACGCATGTGGCTGTGATATTTAGCTATGGATTGCATTCTCTTGGAATGACTTTTCATTTTATTCTAGGGAGAAAAATACAATATTTGAATGTAATCACTCTAATACGAATTACCTCTCTGTGATTCTTTTCTGTTAATGCTGCAGTGTTGATTCTGCATTTGACCTGAAATATTTGAACTGACAGAATTAAACCTAGTGTGTGCTCAGGAAAATTATGGAGGATAGTTTTCCAATCCCATGTGTAGGAACAAGACTACTAATATTTTGTCCAATTATTCTTCTAATAATGTGTAAATCACCATATTATCCAAGTGCTTTCCAAAAATCTGGTTATCACAACACTCCAGTGTAAATTAGAACACCTGTTCTGGCTCACGTAAAAGGTCTATTTACTTTAATTGTTCAACTATCATAGCTCCAAATTGTTTAGGAAAGAGTAGGAAAAAAAAAAAAAAAAAGTGACAAATATTTGCAGAATTCTCTCTCTCAGCAATTTAAACTGAGGGGTTTCCTCAGGCAGATGTGGTCTTCTACTTCACAGTTCTTAATGGATTTCTTCTCCACAATTTTGAGTCACATCAAAATCCAAATAAATTATTAGCTTCTGTACATAATGTAGAAAGGAGTTTCAGGACTTAACAAGGTAAATACTAAAACCAGTATGATATTTTAAGCTAAAACATGGATACTAATTACAATTTCCAGTGCTGTCCCCTCAGTCTGTCCCCATTCAGTCTGTACTTGAAAAGGAAAATTAATCCACTTTTTTCTGAATATTATATATAATTGTGCATATACTTTAAAAGCTACTATTATTGTGCAAGCATTTGTAGGTTCAGTAGTAGGCAGAATAAAAAATTTTTAACTGTAAGGTGAAATGGATGATATTCAGGATCGTTTACGATCTGGCATTTTGTTTAAATAGAAATTCAGCTGTTATACTCTGAATTGCCTCAAGATGGTAGTGGTATCACACAAACCTTTCTCCTAGTTAAAAAATGCGATTGCAGTCTGAAGTCAAACACCTCATTTTATCATCCTCAATACAGAACTGAAACTATTTCAGGCAGTTGTTCTGAAATATTTTATTCCTGCTTGTTCTCTAATTTACAATAATGTAAATATAGAGTGCTAAGTTGTTCATGGTACATTATTGTGGCAATAACTTACTTTTCTATAGCCCTAACTTAGCTTTCCAGAGTGAATACTGCTACAGATGGAAAAATAATGGATGTTTCAGTTCTGTACCCTTATCCTCAAAAACAGAGAGTGGCTTGATTGACTTTTAACAGAACTTGAGGATGGAAGACAGAGAGATAAAATGGTGAGGAAAAAAACCCCACCACCTGGGGCAGCCTGAAATGCACCACTTACTCCAAAAATGAGTATTTAACACAAACACTGAAAAATCCTGTTTTGGTGTAGTAGTGAAGAAATACTCAAATGTAAGGGTTTATTTTTCATATAATATTTCACTTTGAAATTAAGAATAATTGACAATAACTAACCACTACTTTATTTCTGGAGATATTTACTAATTTTGATATAATAGCACTCAACATTCAGTTGTCTTTCCAGTGGGGTCAGACAGATCCTTCTTATTTAGGAGCAGAAAAAATTGGGTGGAGTGAAGACTATCACTGGAGATTATATAAATGTTATATACAGCTTATATCAAAAGATTATATATAAAAGATATCATTTACAGACAGCCAATGTCACTGAGCTAAATGGCTTTGAATTTACATTTTTCAGCTATTTGACCTATTTTATCTGACTTTTTCTTTCTTTATATAATTGATAAATGTGCCAACAGAATACGAGCTTGTTTCATGGCAGAAGAAATCCACCAAAAAATTCTAGAATGTCCTAATCTTCCAGTAAGAAAATGTAAAAGATTTGAATATAAGCTAAAAAAAACCTCAAAGTTTTTTACATGCCAGGCAGCATCCTGGAATCTAATGGGAAATCTCTATTTAATACTGCTGGACGTAAATGATACAATGCCTTGAATGTCAGCCTATACTCACCTTATGTTGAAAACTGGTAGTATGAGGGAATGTTCTAATGTTTACTCGTAAGTGTACAGCCTTGCTAGGCTTGTTTGTATCGACCCTTGTGTGCTGTCCATCTCAAGTAAAAAGACTAATTTTTTTTGTATCAAAGATGACCTAATTCATAAACACATGATGCTAAATCAAAACAAAGACAAAAAAAGAGAAACTTTCTGCCATGCCAAGCCATTCAGAGGAAAACTTCTATAAGAGATCTAGAGTTGGCAAGAATCATGTTGTTATTCTAACTATTTCGTCCAAAGCACGGAATTCTCATTGCTGTTTTGTTTGACACAAACTTATGTGTGTTGCAGAACATTATACTTTGGTGTTCACAAAATACAACTAGCCTGTATGACAGTTCTACCTATTACAGTAATACAGACATAACATTCTGGCAAATGTAAGCCATTGATAACAACCATTTTGCAAACATAAGGAATGGACATACTCCTTCAGTCTTAAGTCCACAACTCCTTCATCAGTTGAAAGCAATATAGTTGGAGTGTGCAAAAACAACATACCAGGGGATGGATCATGCATAATTTTTCCATATTTTATAGATTTCTACTATACTGGTGATGAAAATTCGCCTTGGAAAGAACAACTGTATCATAATAGAGACTTAAGTAATTGAAACAGAATACCTAGGAAAGAAAAAAAAAACAAAAAACAAACAAACCACAAACTAAACATGATTCTATGCTTGGAAAAATAAACAGCATGGTTTATCAGTGACTTCACTGGACACTGAACAACCCACTTAGATATAACTGCCAATTTTTTCTAATCAAAATCCAAAAATACACCATAAATTTTCATAAAGATTCATAGACACATATAATAAAGAATTAGGAACCTCTTCATTGCAAAGAAGTCTTGAGAGGCCAGCTGTGGAAGCTAAATATGCATCTTCTAAATTAGGAGACAAGTCAGAAAAACACACTACTTTTAGGCATTTAAATACCAGGGTTATCTTTGGAGTCACATCACACAGAGACACATATAATACCAGTCCTTCTCAGACAGCCCATAGACTAGACACAAAACCTGTAAAATTAATTGAGCTTCCCAGGAAACATGGAGGAAGGGTCAAAATTCATTTTTGTCTCACAGGTCTGTAGTGAGGCACATCATTACAAAAACCAGCCAGAAGATAGATCCTGATCTTTCACCTAAAACAGCTCTCTGCATCAATTTCCATTTCAGCTCTGTTTTTATACCTATTAAACAAAAGAACCAGATGGTAACTGCATCTGTCTGCCAAATGTGTAACCAACACAAGTGTGGCTTATTCTCTAAGATTATCCCTTAGCTATTGTATGAAACTTAGTTAATGTCCTTCATGAACACAAAAGAACTTACATGTATCACACCAAATATCAAAAAGATTTCATGCTTCCATGGTGATACATTTCGGGTATTTTTTTCCATGTTCAATATTCTCCATAGATCATAGACGTTCGGGTTTTCAGGGAGTTGTCCTTCAGTGTTGCTGAAGGAAGCAAGTCTTTTCCATGTGAAAGGAGAGAACACCAAAATGGCAACCTCACAGTTTCACTTGCAGTTACATTTGTAGAAGTTCTGAGTACACAAGGATCCTGAATGCTAAGGGTTTTCTGAAAAAACGTTATCTTGGATCAATTGTTGGTTGCTCTGATTTACACACTTTTTAAGGATTTTTTATGTGCCATTAGAAGAATCATTTTACCACCAGAATCTTCCATCTTTCCTTCACTGTATGTTGCCTGACATCTGCTGTTTAGCAGAGAACACATTATCTCTATTACTTGCCTATTTTCTATTTATTTGTGACCTTAGGTCTTTTGGTGAAGTTTTTGTTTGCTTGCATCTCCTTTTGAATTCTTAGTCACTGAGACTGTTATGCAAGAAGCTTCAGCTCAGCTGCACTTTTTTTTCTGAAGGACAGATAACAGAAAATAATGGCCCAGTGAGAACCACAAGGGTTCTTTTCTGTTCTTTGTAACACATGTCCAAAAAGTCGTCTTTAAAAACTTCTTTGTTTAAAAGATTTTGAGAGTTTTTGTTATTGCTGCATGCATTTCCCATAATAGAGATATCTTTTCAGATCATGTGTGCTTTAAATATATTCATTCAGAAAGCATTTTTCTGACGTACAGATGTCTCTAAATTAATGCTATAATAAGTAGCAATAACTCTGACCTCCCATGCTTTTGTTATTTGTCTGGAAGGCTGTCCGGAGAGGACAATGTGAAGAGGAGAGCTAAACTCTTCCTCTTGTTACATTACGAGGACACATGTTGTTTCCAGTCCTTTTCATAATGCAAAAATTGCTGGAGCCAAGCAAGGCACTTCTTTTACTGGGACTCCTTTTGGTGCAGGGTTCATTGGGAGCTACTCCCACTGTAGCTGTTACAAATGACCATACCAACCCTCCCTGTCCTATTTGTGACACCTGCACCAGAAAGAAATCATGACTCTGTAGGAAAAGAACACAATGAGAGACTCAGGAGGATGGATAAAGCAGGAAATTTGTCATATACTTAATTATATTACTGTTATCAGAGCTCTTATGGAGGCTGAGAGCCTGAACAATGAGATTGTTGTTCTAAGGCCTGCTACCAATGAATCAGCAGAAAAAACCAAAACATTGCAAATATTCTTCCTTACCGATCATATTTAAGGTGACTGATGCTCTGATTAAGCTCAGACTATCACGTGCTCTACATTTCTTCCCTAAAAGAAGGGGACAAATACGTTCTCCAGTAAAGCAGTTGAAACTATAGATTCTGAGCAAGACCCTACAGCCTTATATCAAGCCTCTCAACAAAAAATGTAAATTTTCCTAGCCTTCCAGTTTCTCTAATGGTTAAATCTATCAGTTTTGTCTTGACTGAATTGAATCCTACTCCATAGCATTAATTTCTAATCACTGTAATTGCCTAAGTGCTATGCAATACTTCCTAGTTTCTAGGTCCATTCTGGGCATCATGGGATTAAACATTTTGTGTGTAGCACATATATTTTTTGCTGTGCTGTAAGGCTAGCACGATTTGCACCTGCTTATACAGCTGACTGACCTAAGAAATCTACTCTCTGTTCTCTTACCAGGAAACCAAAGCCAAGCACTCAGACATGCAAAATAAAGTGTCCTCAGCAAGAATAAAAAAAATTTTATTGGGGTTCTGTTTGCGTAAATCCCTCAAAAATTATTTTGTCCACTGGAAGCCTTAGTGTACACTTCTTATGGCTGTACTTCCTGATTTCAGCCAAGTCAACAACAGCATTTCTCAGTAATTTTTATTTTAAACAATGTAACTTCTAATGGGCAGTTGGTTAGCAAATAGGTTTGTGTTTCAGTATTCTTACTGCTATATTTTATATATTGATATGTACACTGATATAAAATAACCCAAGATTACAGAATTTTTATGCATGTTTTCTTAAGGCAAAGTAATTAGCTTCTGTTTAGATACATGCTTTAAATAATGCTGCTGCATCTGGGAAAGCATTCTAAAAATTTTGTCTAATTACAAAAATTTGTTTAAATTAATGTTATAGCCTAAACTTCTTTTACCTTATTAATAAAATGGCAGTATTATTTGCACTTAACAGCAGCGCAGATTTTTTGTAACTTTAATTTCTAAATTAATCCAGCTCTCACTCTACCTTTGTATGTTTTGCATATTAATCATATTATTCTTGGCTCCATTTATAGCTTCATGAAAACTATACAACCTACTTTGGTATTCTTTAGTCTTTAACAAGTGAGACTGGGAATTGAGGAGTAATCAGTAATGGTTATCTGCCTTTCCTATTTAAAAACAATAATGATGTTCACTCATCCTGAACAAGGCCTTTAATTAATCATTGTAGTAATGCAGACTGAAGTCCCAGTGTTACTATCACTGACGCATAACAGTAGTATAAAGTTCTGTTTAAATGCTTTTGTTCTGTGAAATAAATCTTTACATCTATTCTCCATAATTTAGTAAAATTAAAATATAGCCTCATTATTCTATTCATTACAATATTTTCAAGCAGCTATATTTATTTTTATCATGGGATAGCTGGCAACTATATTTTATTTAAAGGGCATTTTTCAGACCATGCATAAATAAATATATTTTATATATATTTAATATATATAGTTTCCCCTCTATATCTATTTAATTCTTGTCTTTATAGGCCTCTATGAAGTTTTTCATTCAGTTTTACAACATATGACTAAATTCTACAAAGGGTAGCTTAACCTCAGGGTTTGTTTTGGGGTTTGGGGTTTTTTCTTTGTTTGCTTTTTTGTTTGGTTGGTTGGTTTTACTC
Source organism: Athene noctua (assembly GCF_965140245.1). Lineage (NCBI taxonomy): Eukaryota > Metazoa > Chordata > Aves > Strigiformes > Strigidae > Athene > Athene noctua. The sequence goes on from NC_134045.1 coordinate 18,905,315, forward strand.
TGTTTTAATGGGTATGGGGAGCACTACAAAACCATATGCATTACTTCAAAGACTAGTACCCCTATTGACTGAAAGATAATGTTACCTTCCATTTGGAGATGTTAATCTTCTGCTACTAGCAAATAGTCTAATTAGATTAAAAGCTACCCAGTGCACTATCTTTTTCCAAGTGAATAATTCAAATGAAATGACTAATTAAATTCTTAAGGGAACCACATAGCTATTTATGATGATAACTTGGAGTTCCCATCAAAGTGGCCGTGCATGCATCTCTTTCTACTGTCACATTTAAGTATATCCCCCTAGGTTGGAAATACTGTAGAAGGACAGAGTGTGCAGATGAATTCTCTGGAGAGCAAGAATCAACTGCTCAGGGAATTAACAAACTACAGTTTCTAATGGAGAAACAAAACAACAACAAAAAAAGATGACACATTTCTCCAGCAGTCTGAAATGTAAAGGGCTACATTTCATCTTTATATACTGTGCTATATACAGTGCCATACTCTGAAGGCGATGAATTATACATAGTCATTGGGGTTTTTTGACACCTCTTTAACTGGTGTCCCTGTAGGTTCTGTCAGGATTCAGTACTTTTTTTTCTCAAGCTTTACCACAGCTTTATCTGCAACATCTACTGGAAAAAAAGTTTGGCTAGTATCAACTTTGCTTTCTATCCTAAATTTTCTACACTTCTTATGTAACATTCTGGTCCTGCCAACAGAAGAATGAGTCAGTAAGGCACAGAGATTACAGTGTTCAAATGAATTAAAAAAAAAAAAAGCTGAAGGAAAGACTGTTGGTTTTATGTTTAATGGGAGACATGGAATTCCAGCAACAGTGACTTTGCCTTGCATTCCAGGCAACTGTGGACAAATCTCTTGACATCTGAGTTTTCACTACCAATTTAATCATTGGGGTTGCTGACTTTTCCCTACTAAAATCATCAGATGACACACACATGTACCAATCAGTGGTTGTTAGGCACCTTGGTAATACAGAAATCAAAGTAATAAGTATTTGTCTAGATAGACAGAAACCTGGTATCAAGCTCTCTGCATGAAAATTGAATCCGACTTTTAATGAAAAGATTTGGATAGGTGGTCTGGTTTTGAACTTAAAAACACTGAGAAACACTTTCCAAGTATATTTTTGTCCTTTTAATTAGAGCCTTTTTTTCATTTTTCCAATCCCTTTCAACAATCCTCTAATATTTTTACAGCCTTGCCTTTTGAGAGGCAGGCACAAAGTGAGGCAGATACACTGAACAAGGGGATATCAAAGAATGAATTTCCCCTGTCGCTTTAACCACATGAAAGCTCTCCAAATGTATTCCCTTGCTTCTCTTAGTGGTTTGTATAATGAGATCAGTAGAAGTGAACGCTAACATCTCCCTGTTCCATTTGCAGCTCCTAGTAGCTGAAGGATAACTGTGCTATGGTAATGATCCTATTTGAAAAGGGAGTATTTGCTACTGCATTCTTTCTTCTTACTTTTTTTTTTTTCGTTTTTTTTTTTTTTTTTTTAATGTTCTGACAGTGTTCTCAGTTTTGGGGAGGAAAGGGAAAGGAAGAGAAGAGCACTAGAGACAGATGATCCCTGCCTCAAGAATTTAAAATCTGAAGAGAGAAAAAGAGGACAGAACTAACTGGTGGTCTCAGGGGACAGAGAGAATTTTATGATGGTGCAGGGAGGAAGGAAAGCCTGTTGGTTGTTTATCAGTCCAACTTTAGTTGGAGCTACGATGTTCAAGACAACTTATGTCAGTCTTCAGAACTAGAAACAGTAAAGCTCTGCAAATGTAGGTTTACAGAATACATGGTGTTTTGGTTGGGGTAAACTATAAAATTGCTCCCTTTCTTGGATCCTCAGTTACTGCCTGTGGTAGTTCCCTGCTCTGAATGTAACGGTATGAATTTTCTAAGGCTTTTTCAACTGTGAAAACTTGCTCAGTGCTGTATTGCATAAAGGTCTGCAGAACAAAATTAAAATGTAAAGACTGTATGCTTGCACACTGAGAAAGTATATGTTCGTCAGTGGTGATGGAAACTGAAAGCCAAAAGTGAGTATGTCTACACAGCAATCAAAGGTGGAACCACAACGTTAGGTAAGCATACTTTCCTGCCTATTTTTTTTTTTTTTTAATCTGTATAGCCTCAAGAACAATAGCTTTTGGTACTTACCACATTTATTTAATACAGATAAACTCTAAACCCCAGTATGTAAAATAGGAAGTGGGTGTATAGGTCTATTTTTAGGAAGATTGATCCTTGAATTAGGAGCCGACATTCATGCTGTTGTATGATACCTCTCCTCTCCCTCAAATTAACAAGCCAATCCCTTGCTTCTCTACTACTACATCCTCCCCTTATATCACTCCTCTTCCTATTAGCCTGTTTTTCCTTAGCCTACTCTTGCATTCTCAGACTGTAGGTCCCAGTAACGACTGAGTACCTACTGGAACCACAAGATCCTACTTGTCTGATTCTAAAGCAATGATTTTTGTGATAGCAAGAGATGGAAGTTTCTGTGTGTGGTGATCAAGAATATCTCGCTGCTGTCCAGGGTAATGGTCACTGCTTTTCCTCAGTTTGGAATATCAGTTTATCTGCAATGTTTCCTTACACTCTAACACTGAAGTATGCTGAGACGAAGTATGAACACACAATAGCTTTCATGGTTTCCCCAGGGAAAGGTGTTAGGAACTGGTATATTTGACCACATTCACACATCTACATATCGCTAGTTCCCTGCTATACTTTAGGCTACTGTTAGTACAGAGGCCCAGTTACCTCCCATATCTCTGAGAGTATCTGCTTCTCTCTCTTTCTTGATATAGGCTATCTCTTGCCTCCAGCCCTGCCGTTCTCCCAAATATTACTGACATGCTCTCCCTACAACCTATATAAGAACAGCCCTTCACATCATAGTCATATAAAATTATTTAACAGTTTCAGATATGTTTCAGAGGTAAAGCTGATAACATATCAATAAAAAGGTGTAGAAAAAGGCTCCTAAAACCTGACATAAAATTGGATTGATTTGCTGTATTCCACACACATACTACTACAAAGTGACTCCAGGCTATAGTAACTTCTGCTTATTCACAGGTATAGAACGCTCATGCAAGAAAGAACCAGCCCTCCTAGAAAAGATGTAAACAGTTTTCGTCAAAAGAGGTGTTTTATGATATGTGGATTTTTATGGAAAAGACATAGGCTTTCTCTTTGGAAGTTTTGGTACCTAAGCAATACAAATACTTTTCTTTTTATACAGATTTCCTTCTTCTCCAGACAAATTAGCCGGGGGGCTTGGTCCCTTTAACATAATATTTTCTCCAATAACGTGTACTATATACCTAATTTTTCCTTATGTGCTGATAGTCTTAATACCATTCCAGGTCAGCGCAGTTATTAGTACCTCTTCAGGGACCAGTATGGCTTAATCTGTGTTCTGAAGGAGAGCATTATTGAAGCCTGAATAATTTATTTTTTGATTCTGCTACTAAATCAGGCAATAAAAACTAAGAAAAATTATGCAGATCAAATCAAAACTAAAATTTACCACCTTTCCCTCATCAATTCTAGAACTTAATAAGTTTAATTTATTTTGATTTGTGACCTGAAATGAGACATTTTTATTTCAGGGACCTCTTTGAAAAGCAAAGTAAAAAAAGAGAGGCTAAATTCTCAAACTGCTAGTGGAAAAAATACTGTTTGCATTTTATTGTTGGCTCAAAAATTAGCCTCAGGCAGAGTAAGAGAAAAAATTGAATCCAAACCACCTTCTACGCAGTCCTGCTGATTTTGTCTCTGATTTACCAATTAGTATTTTAATTCTGAGAATTATTTTGCTAAATTTTGCATGTTGCTGGGACTGAGTGAATTCAGAAAAAAAATCATTATAAAACTAAGAAAGGTCTTGTAGGAAGACTGTAAAGAAGATTTACATTAACTTCAGACAAATGCATGTACATGTAACTGTTACTAACAACTGAGCTTTGCCATCCAAATACGTATAAATGTCAAATAGTCAAGAGATCTGTCTAGTTTGTTTGCCTCAGTGAGTTAACTTTTAGGAACCTGACTAGCATCAGAGCATAACCTACTGCGAGTGATGCTGAAATATCACCTTGTAGCATTCAATAATCTTCCTTTCCCTAAGAATCTCTTAGGAGAATTTTACTCTCAAAATCAAAGAAACAAGACATTTAGGAACTTTACTAATTCTTCTCCTCTAATTACAGCATGAGTTAAGTGACATAGGAGTGCTGTAACATATGACAACACCCAATTACAAAGAGCTTGAAATGGGGTCTTTGAAGAAATATATTGCTTTGTGGGTTGCTTGTGTTAATAAAGCCAAGATCAAGCAATAGAGTTAGAAAACACATACACCTCTCACTTTTGGTCAGAGAAAAATACCAAATCCTGGCAAGAGGGGGTATTCTAGTTCTTTTTAATATTGTTTGTTGATTAACTGTTGTTAACTATGAATGCACCAGCAGTTGTTAGTTCCCTTGAACATAGAATAGAAAAAAACTTTTCCCCTGTTATTTTTTGGTAAATGTTTGATGCAGTATGTCATATTACACAGTACAATAAAAAATGGATCAAACAATGAAATAGTTGCTTTGTTTGCCAGTCAGAGAACAATGCCAACTGTCAGCATTTGAATTATTACAGAGCCATTTGACATGTGTACAAAAAAGACTATGTATTCTTGACTTTCCTTGTATTGCATCAGCAAATAGAATTACTTAATAGGATTACTATTGAGCTATATTGTACACTTCTATTTCAGTTACAGCCTTTGTACATTGCTTCTCTTTGTGCTTTACACATGCAACTGTTATTAAAAAGAAAAATAAAACACTGAAAAGCAGACTGCTTTGTTAATGACACTTACATGGTATATTTCAAAAATATTGTTAAACTTAACCAATGATGGTAGAACAAAACTCCATTGAATCGCATGCTAAAAGTTATTTTTAATTATTTGATGGTTAACATAATACAAACACTAAATCTGGCTCCTGTTATTTAAGTTATCTTGTTAAAAAGGATGGATCAATTGAATTGATGGGAAAGATCGTTGTTTTGATTGGTCTGACCTAGAAGCCAACAGAGCAAAATATGATGTTGCTCACCGACAGGAGTGAAAATCAGAATTGCTCAACAGTAAACGGCCATGAACTGGGGGAGGCTACTCCTATAACATTTGATCATAGTTGTCTTTTTTTAAGCTGATGCACATCCTGCTCTTAGATGAATTGTTATGGACATGAAAGAAATGAAAGATAGTTCTGACAATTACTAGAAACAAGTGTTATGCTAGCACCCTACCATTCTTAAGGAAGTCCTTCTGGACAAGCTCTCCCAATCTAGAGTGTGCTATCATGCTTATTTTACAGAGGGCAATCCTTTTTTTAAAGCACAAATTGTGTGTCTTTTTCAACATTACGGTTCCCTCACGCTGCATTTCCTTAAGATGAACGCTACCCTGCTCTGAAAATATATTTCATCTGTGTTTCTCATTTAGCTCTAATTTTCTCCTCAGGTCTCTGATATTTTTTTTAAGCCATAATCTGATTTTTTGCAAGGTATTCTTGGGATAGGCACTCCGCTATCATCCTTTGTTAGGGATACCCTTCGGTTGTACAGGTGAAGAAAGGAGGGAAATGGATCAATTCAATAGGACTTGACACTATCATTTCTAGAGAAGCCTCTTAAGCAGTAAAATACTTCACAACAGATGAATGATACTGACTTCCACTGCTCAATACTGTACAACCAACTCATTCATTCTGTTGCGTTATTATGAGTTAATCTTCACAGCATCCTTTTTTCTCACACAACACTTCTACTCTAATCCTTACCCAATGTAGCCTTTCCATGGTAAACTCTTAAGTTGAACTGAAACTTGAGGTAAAAGAGGCCTCTATTTTTCTTATTTTCCTTTTCTAGAAATGTGTAATATAAATAAATCAATAATATAAAATTGTTTGATTCTTCCAATTAGAAGAAGTGAGTTGTGTTATCATCTGTTCTGATCCCCATGACATGACACATTTATTGTATGGCAGTTATACACGCATCTGTATTTTCTTGAGATCAGTCACTTCAGGTCAAGTGGAGCAAATTCTGGGCTCAGTTAAACTGATCTGTCCCGCTATGGGCTCAGTGACCTGGGGCTCCCTGAGTTTATAAACTCACAGAACTTATTATGTGCGTATTAACCAGGGACACTCCAGAGAAACTTAATTTTTCCAGAAGGCAGTAAGAAATGAAAATATTTGTTTAGAGCATTTCAGAAATAGAAAATGGGAAAATTAAAGTTTTATAGAGTAATACAATACATTTTTAGGATATCATTAGCCACTGAAAAGTGCATAGTATTTATGATACAAAAAAAACTTCAGAAAAACTTGACTGAGTCCATGATGAATCTGGCCAAATTTACTTTTGCTACAACATGCTAAAGCTCTAAGTAATGGAAAATTGAGGCATATTTGGACTTGTGCTGTTTCAAAGTGAAACTCTGAAAAACATCTCATAAAGAACACATTTGATCCCAGTTAAGTGCATGTGTGGCAAATAACTGGGTTTATGTATCTAAAGGTTTTTAACATTTAATTCTCAATCACATAAATAGGTCATATGTTTTAGATGACAAAAAAATACAGCACAGCCTATTTCTTTAAATGAAAGTCAGTTCTGAAGCCTGCTCCTTGATGGTTTTCTGTGAAGTGACAATATACCAAGGAGTTACAACACAAAATATGTAAACTGAATTAGGTGTCACATGTAATGTGAAAATAAATACTCATCAAATTAATGCATAGATAATACAGTGATTCACAGATCTTTTTGTAAAAAAAATAATGTATTCAAACAAGTATGGAATAATGTCATATTAACTGACACATGGATGACCTCATTTCATACCATTAATGCCTGATTACAAATACTATCTAACAATATGGGAGAAAACGTAAAGATTTTTGAAACACTTAATAAGGGAAGCCATTGCTGACAAAACTGTTTATTCACTGCCTGGCTCAGGTGTGCTCACCAGTTTTTTTTCCTTAATGCTTTTATGAAACTCAAGTGTACAAAAATAGTTCAAAAGGGAGAGGGGCTGAGAGGGTTAGGGGCTGGTATAAAGAACTACCTTTATGCAGATGCTAAATCACTGTTTTGTAGATAAACACTAATTTGAGTAATACCTTATCATTCTCTGCTTCAGGTTACTTACCATTTGAGCATAACTCCCCAGAAAAACAGAGGAGTAATGGAAAAGAACTCTTTCCTTAAAATTTAATGATTTTCTCTTACTTAGTTCCAGATTCCTATCCCACTTGAAGACACAGTGATGAAACCTTTAGGATACCTGCAGCATGCCAAACACAAATACTTTATGTCCACTGGTTTCGGGGGAACCCAACCGTAAAGAAATACATTAGGTGACTACTAGAATGTATTTTAGCCATCGGACTGTCAGTATCAACAGAGGAACCAGGAGTCTAAGGATGCAGAAGCTGATGAGAGAGAGAGGGGGGGAGAGAGAGTATGGTAGTCTACATGAGACTCGCAAGGGAATTTAATGAAAATTTTGGAGTTTGAATGGCAAAACCATTTATTTCCGTAAAGACAGACATTACTTTAACAATTTCTATTAGTAAGAGGCTTGCCACTTCATAAGTGGCCATCCTAAAACAAAACTAGAATTTCTTAACAAAATCAGTAACCTAATAAAGCAAAAATATAACAGTGGCTCTCTGACAAGTCCCTCAAAACACAGAAAAGTGGGGATCTGGTTTGAGGCTTTGCAGCAGTAGAATTATGCAGAACCCTTACCTTTACATTTCTTTAGCACCTAAGAGAAGTAAAAGAAATTTCTAAGCACAAGACTTTGTTTGTCTCTAGGCTATAAAATACACATTGTAGGCTTACATTTGTAGGATTCTGGAACTGTGATTGTTTTGACATAACTGTCTTCAGAATTCTTATTGTAGGTGAAATTGTCCTTATTTCTCCTCATCAGATACATAATCCATGTCATGATTGAAGTTATTTCCCTTGGACAAAAAGTTTGTAACTACTATTGGCTTTAAATATAATCTGAAAACTAAATGCAGTTAATTTAGGAAGAAAATATTACCCATGAATAAATAACACCTTGTCAACAAACAATATCTATGTACCTGTAGGAATATTAGTCTTCAGTTTCATCATATCAGTTTTCAACCACTTGTTGAAGTGGTTTCTATGAAGAAACCACAAATATTTCAATTATATAAAATTTAATTTTATGAAGACTTCCTTATGAAAATTTTAAAACTCATTTTAAGTAACAGGAATGGAGACTTTATTGTGGCCATTCAATATATAAAGGTGGTTTATAAGAAATACAGAGAGAGACCTCTTCCTAGGCCCGTAGTGATATAACAACGGGCATCCGTTTTAAACTTGAAAAAGGGTAGATTTATTATGCATTGGACATAAGGAATATTTTTTTTATGACGAGGATGATGAGACACTGGAACAGGTTGCCCAGACAAGTTATGGGTAGCACCTCCCTGGAAGTGTTCAAGGCCAGGTTGGACGGGACTTTGAGCAACTTGTTCTCATGAAAGATGCGCCCCCTTCCCATGTCAGGGGGGTTGAGCTAGGTGATCTCTAAAGGTCCCTTCCAAACTGAAACCATTCTATGAATAAGGATGTGTGAGAAGAACTGATCCTAATAAGTATGTATGTAGCTTTTTTTCATGTAACCGCTGACCAACTACTGGAGGGAATACCAGGACAAAACTGATTTAACAATATTCAGATATTTTCTTCTTCTGTAATGATCTCATGTCTGTCCTTAAGTATCTAATTTAACTCTGTGGAGGACTGTTTCCTGTTAAAACTTTTATCTGTTTCTCTTATAGAAGGCAATAAAACTCTGAATTCCCTTTGGGTTACTGTAGCTTCAACTTAGGAAGGCATTCCACACTGCTGAATGTGGAACTATTAGAAACTTAATCATCCCTCCTACTAGATTAATATTTTGTTAGTGGTTTGTTACAAACATGTCATTCGGTTCTTTTTGTAATGCTAACCAGAAGCATGAAGCTGATTACTGGGCACAACAACATGTACCTCTTGACTCTTAAAAACATCTCTTCCTTGCCTTTGCTGGACTTCAAGACAACAAACAGTTTGACAATTGCATTGTTTGATGGATGGTTACAAGTGGGATTCATGGAAGTAGCAGCAGTTATTCTTTACTTGCTGTTTGTTAGACTATGCAAAGAAGTCCCAGAACTCTCTGATTCTGTTCTCAATTTGTGTAATCTTGTATGACTGCAAACAAGATTGTATGTAATCTAAACATATTTCCTCACTTGAATTTGGGGGAGATGTGTTCTTTGAATCTTTAGGGTAGCCCTAAACAGGTTCCTCAAGATTATATTTGGCCCAACAAGAGGTAGGTTGGAGAAGCTCACAACTTATAAATAATGCAAAGATTAAGGTTGCACAAAGTTCAATTCTTCGTTTTCCATACTGTCAAATAGGACAGTGTTCTATCAAGATGTCACTAAGTGTCATAAAGTTTTAAATTAATGCCTACTGGAATGGGATGAAGGAAAGTGACTGCTCCAGTGGCAGTATACTTTTGCACTTAATTTGCACTTAAGTGTATTTTTCACTTGTATGAATCAGTAACAAGTATGAAATTTGTGAGAGCAAAATATAAACAAATAATTAATAATGAGAACTTGTAGAAAGCAAAGTGAAAATGTAAGGTTTTTTTTTCATTAACAGGATTGCTCTTCATCTGTTTTCTCCTTAGAAATGGAACAGCTATGTATTTCACTAAAGAGTTAGTTTCTAAACAGTTTTGGAAAACTACAAGAACAAACATGTCTAAGCATGAAGCGGTAGTCTTTGCAGGGGCTATTTTGGAGAGTATCCTTTGGACAATGAGTGTGCTGGAGAGAGTACATAGGAAGAATCAGAGTGAAAACAATTGTGAGAATCTCAGTTCTCCGGTGTTGCAGCACCTTTACAATGCACAAAATCTCTGCCAGTTTTTGCTAGTTACAAAAACAAAGATGGGCTTGTATGTCTTTGTTTTGTACTGCCTAACAGTGCTAAGGTGAGTGGAACCTGACATAGGTAATGTAAAAAGGTGACTAAAATCCTTCTGATACATTCTGTAGACTGAATTAAATCCACTGGTTGGTATTGAATGAATATTTAGAAAAGCAATCTCACCACTGATTTATTTTCACTTACTTTAGCGCAGTGTTTCTCAAATTAAACATAACGAGCTCCTTTAAAAAAAGAACGTTCGGTGATTCTACTACCAAGATCATATGCATTGTACATAGATTCATCCAGAATTTGATTAGAATTATTAGAGTCTAGACAGTCTTTGTCTCTATTTTTACTTTCATACATGTTGCCATACTAAACATAAAACAAGGCCCCTGCTTCCTCACCTCCATCTAAACCAATCTGGTTCTTTCCAGTCTTTAGTCTTTAGAGTCTTGTAATTGAGTAAATGCATTTAATATACAAGAAACATAAAACATAAAAAAACCTAATTTGTAACTTAATGAATACCAAGTGTAAATGGAGTTATTTAGGTTATTTATGGACTTACTAACCATGAACAGATATCACTTTTTTGTTTATCATTCAGAAATATCCCATGCTCCACAAAAAAATGAGAAAAAAATCAGGTGCCCACCAAAGCCACTCTATCGGTCCCCCCTTCAGCTGAACAGGGGAGAGAAAATATAACTAAAGGCTTGTGGGTTGAGGTAAGGACAGAGAGAGATAACTCAACAATTACCATCACAGGCAAAACAGACTCTACTTGAAGAAAATTAATTTAATTTATTACCAATCAAATCAGAGTAGGATCATGAGAAATAAAAAATAAACCTTAAAACACCTACCCCCCACCCCTCCCTTCTTCCTGGGCTCAACTTTATTCCCATTTCTCTACCTCCTCCATCCCAGCAGCACAGGGGGACAGGGGGTGGGGGTCACAGTCAGTTCATCACCCGCTGTTTCTGCTGCTCCTTCCTCCTCAGCGGGAGGACTCCTCACACTCTTCCCCAGCTCCAGCGTGGGTCCCTCCCACAGGAGACAGCCCTCCACAAACTTCTCCAACACGAGTCCTTCCCAGGGGCTTCAGTTCTTCATGAGCTGCTCCAGCGTGGGTCCCTCCCACGGGGTGCCATCCTTCAGGCACAGACTGCTCCGGCGTGGGTCCCCCACGGGGTCACAGTGCTGCCAGCAGTCCTGCTCCACTGGGCTCCTCCCTCCATGGGCCACAGGTCCTGCCAGGAGCCTGCTCCAGCGTGGGCTCCCCACGGGGTCACAGCCTCTGTCAGGCACATCCCCCTGCTCTGGCGTGGGGTCCTCCCCGGGCTGCAGGTGGGTCTCTGCTCCCCCATGGGCCTCCCCGGGTGCAGGGCACAGCTGCCTCACCATGGGCTGCACCACGGCCTGCAGGGGAACCTCTGCTCCAGCATCTGGAGCATCTCCTCCCCCACCTTCACTGGCCTTGTTGTTTGCAGAGTTGTTTCCCTCACATGCCCTCACTCCTCCCTCGTGCTGAAGTTGCGCAGGTTCTTTTTCCCCTTTTTAAGTACATTATCCCAGAGGCGCTGCCACTGTTGCTGATGGGCTCAGCCTTTGCCAGCAGTGGGTCCGTCTTGGAGCCAGCTGGCATTGGCTCCATTGGATGTAAGGGAAGCTTCTAGCAGCTTCTCACAGAAACCACCCTGTAGCCCCCCCGCTACCAAAATCTTGCCACACAAATCCAATACACACATAAAAGTGTATCTTTTCAATAGTATCTTTTTTTGTAGCTTTTGTGGGGAGAATAGTATTTCCAGGAGGCTGTCCTTTCAAAGTCAAAACGCATATGCTAAAGACGTGGTCTGCCATTTCCCTATCTATGACAAATCCTGTTTGTTCAAATCCACTAGACTGAATAAGTGTACTATTGGGAGTGTTCTCTAAGGAGTTTAGTAAAACTTACCCTCACCTTCTTCTGATGCAAAGAAGGTAAAATACAAGCTTAAGATTGCCACACAAGAAAGTGATATAATTATTTTACCTTACACTTTTGTTGGAGTTTTTATTTAAAGTGTGGATTTTAGGATCTAAATTTAGTTGGATTTCTTTCAGATTCAGATATTTCACTTGAGCCCAACTTTTTACTGCTAAACCCTTCATTCCAGTACATTATCCAGAAAGCTGGTAATAATAACTACTATTTAAATTTTTGGCAAATAATTTGTTGCAGCTGTAGTTTTTCACATGCATCATTAACTGCCTGGGCACATTTGGAAAAATTTCCTGTCTTTTTCAGGGTTTTTCATAGCTTTTCTGCTATAAGACTTATTAAGCTAAGCTATGAAAAATCTCCCAATTCCAGAATATTTCCAACCCTTCAAGAAAACAAGAGTTCAAATGCACATATTAAAATTCTTCACAGTGGTTAGAAACAACCATCACTTCTGTTTACAGTATAGGGTTATAAATTATATTGAAATATCATTCAGTTTTAGTCGTTCTCCAACACTGCAAAGAGATGGATGGTCTCCAGGGTAAGGTTGTCATAAAAAGGAAAATCAAACCAGCTGAATAATACAATAAGTCTGTGTATCAAGCCAGCTCAACCAAGCAGCGATAAGAACTGTGGCAGCCTTTGAGGAGCTGGCTGACAGATTTCATTTGTCTGAGTTCAGATCTTGCCCTAGTGTCATATGTCATATCTTCCCACAATACCTTTGGTGTTCTACCGGCACCCCTCTAGGTGCTGTCAGGGGATTAGAAGGAGTCTGCCAGTTAAAATGCTTGAATGGATAAGTCAAGAGTACAAGTAAAGAGCCCATTTAGTTTCAGGTATTTTTTTTAGGCCACAAGATTGACATATCTTTTGCATTTGGTTCTGTAATTAGACATATTAAACTTTAGAATATAAATGTGTAGTGCTATGTTGAAATATATATAAATAGTAATGAGAATGGAAAATGAAGATGATTAAACCCTTTGACAACATCAAGAGTTATCTTTAAATCCTATAACTCCTGAGGCAACATCTGGAATGACATAATCTGCTATTACTAATGTCTCTACAATTTCCAAACTAAAGCCTTGTTCACTTGAAAATAAGGCACATCAACATAAGAGTTAGCATGTGTTAGCTACAATGTTTCCAGAGGAAATAATTTTATAATTTAAAAAAAAAAAAAAACCAAACAAAAAAACCCAACCTTTTCTAACTTAACTTCCTCACAGACTTTCCTAATACATGGTTTACAGTTGCTCTACATCAAGTTTAAGTAATTTTTGCATTTCACTCCACTGAGACAAGTAGTACAGTCATATTTTACAGACCCATCTAATGCAGATTCCAGAGTTAGTTCTGAATGAGTTTTGGGGAATAATTCAGATGACTAAGGTAGGCATTTAAGTGACACCTTAGATGAGTAATTATCTTATCTTTTCTCCAGTTGTTGCTCTAGAATGGTATGATTCACCCACATTGTTTCTGCCATGGCTACTATGGATGTCATTGTTAGCTTAGTGTGTCCAAAACAGCAACAATTTCTATGCTTAGGCACCTGAATCACAAAGCACGCATACACAGCACTGGTCAAAAGCAACTGTGCTCAGTTTCAAGAAGCAGATCTAGCATGTTAAAGCAACACTTCAAACAGCCTAAAATATGTAGAACAACATTGTATCTGCATTGCCTACTGTTTCATCTCAGCAGGAGCAAGGGCTGTATCACCATGAATAACAGATGCCTACACAAGCACAGGGGTACGCTCCTGACACTATTTACCTACCTACCTACGCCATTCCGGAATTGAGAGAACATGAACAAATCCTCCTCTCAGGAATCTCAGGCCTTCAACCTTCTATGCTGTCATGGTTTAAGCCCAGAGGGAAGCTGAGCACCACACAGCCACTTGCTCACTCCTTCCTCCTCAGGGACGGAGAGGAGAAAATCAAACAAAGGGCTCGGGAATCGAGATAAAGGATGGAGAGGGATGACTCACCCATTAAAGTCAAGAAGAAAAGATAGACTTGATAGGGGAAGAAAAAGGACATCAATTTAATTTTAACAGCACCACTAATTTAACAAACAGAGTAGGACAGTGAGAAATACCACCACATCTTAAAAGCACCTTCCCTCTACCCGTCCCTTCTTCCTGGGTTCAACTTTACTCCCAATTTCTCCACGTCCTGCCCTGCCAGTAGCACAGCATTGCGCAGGAGAATGGGGGTTGCAGCCAGTTTGTCACTTGTTGTTTCTGCTGCTCCTTCCTCCTCAGTATTCCCTTGCCCCAGTGTGGGGTCCCTCCCATGGAAGATGGTCCTCCATGAACCCTGACATGAGTTTTTCCCAGAGGCTGCAGCATTTCACAAACCACTCCAGTGTGGGTCCCCGCTGTGGGCTGCATTCCTCCCAGTGACAGACTGCTGCAGCACGGGCTTCCCTCATAGTCCCAGACTCCTTCAGGCACAGCCCCCTGCTCTGGCTTGGGGTTCTCCCTGGGCTGCAGGTGGCATCTGCTCCACGTAGACCTCCATGGGCTGCAGGGCACAGCCTGCCCTCTCACCGCGGGCTGCAGGGGGTCTCTGCTCTGGTGCACCTCCCCTCTCCCCGCTCCTTTCTTCACCTGACCTCAGTGTTGGCAGAGGTATTTCCCTCGCTACCCTCCTCCTCTCAGGTTCCTCTTCTTATGTACATTATCACAGAGATGCAGTCACCATCACTAATTGGCTCGGCCTTGGCCAGAGGTGAGTCTGACTTGGAATCGAGGGAGATTCGAGAAGCCACTTCTGTAGCCCCTCCCCTGCAAACAAAACGCCACCACACACAAACCCACCACAGAGCTTCAAGGCTTCAGCTCTGGCAAATAACAAACTTCCATTTCATTTTACACAAATCTCTTCTTCACATTTGCCTGTACACAAGATGTGTAAAGCAATAAAAAAAATTCAACATAGCACTTTTTATGCATAAAATTCAACATCACATATTTGATGTGTAATGCTGCTGTAATTAAAAACCTAATATAAAGCATACAAACTAAACAGAAACTTTTTTGGAAAGTATTGTCTGTGAACCCTTGATGAAAAGTAAAGGTAAAAGTTTTAATCAGTTTTAAATTCTTTTTTTACCGGATGAATCCTAGGATGTTATCAACACACTGAATGGAACTGAGAAAGGATAAAGTACAGTTTAAAATTCAGTGGACAGTTCTATTTCAGATCAAAATTTAAGCACACATAACATTTGTGTGGTTAAGTGAAACAGGTTTCTAAAATCAGGGGAATAAGAGTCAAGTCTCACAAAATCTATTAAAAAAAAAAATAAATTCAGGAAATACCACTTTATATCTATTGAAATGATAAGAATAATTATTCCCATATCAATTCTAGGCTTTTTGATCATATACACATCTCCTGCAGGAGGTGGTCAAAGACTCAGGGTAAATATCTAAAAATTCCTATAACAAGTGCAAAGTATATCTGAGCTGCAGATCACAAGAGAGGCAACAGCTACAGCAGAAAAAGTGTAAAATTCCATTTCATATCTAGTCGTGGTGTAGGCTTCTAGGTTTTTAAATTTTTATTAATTTAAAAATATTTAAGTTTCTCTTTGTGAGCAAAAATAAAAGTGCACGTGAATGAAAGTATCTGGAGGGGAAAAAAAAAAACCACTAACTCAAGCTCCCTTTAATCAGTAGCATTCAAGAATAAAATAGCTGTCAAAAAGCTGTTCTGCTGTATTGTAGTTATCAGTCCATCCTGACACCAGAATGCCTTTAGCAATGTTGTTTTGACACACTAGTAATGCCTGCAACTTGTTAGCAAGAGTTGTATTAAATCATCTTGTCACCAATTCTAGCTTTTATCAAGTTAAGTTAAACAAATTCACCACTTAAAATAGAAAATATTGGTTTTGGTAAAATAAGTGTAGATACAACATCTCTGAAATTCTATTTCCTTGTCTATATCTAGCCACAGACTTCGGTGTGAGAGACAGAAGAAAGGGAGAGCTCTTTTTGTTTATTTAAAAAAAAATAAATAAAAGGTAAAATGAAATTATTTTCTACCATCAAAATTTAAAAGCACTGCCTTTAAACAATGTTGATTTTAGCCAAAAGGAGAAAGAAAAGAAGGTGGTGGTACAAGATTTAACAGAAAACAAGAGCTCACTACAAGAAACAATATTTCTGAAGAGTTTAAACTTGGTATTGTCAGTCATACTTTGAAATTTGGCATCTTTAATACTTTAGAGCCCCCAAATAAAATCAAATTAAAAAATTAAATGTAATAGTGGAGTCAAAGTATGCATATTAAGGATGGCACAAAAAGACCATGTTGTAGCAGTAGGTGGATTGACGGCATAATATGTAATGCTGTCAATATGATTCAAACAGAAAAACTTACATTGTCAGAGAAGAGGTGTCCTGACTTCCTAAGAAAGCATAAACTAAGCAGCACAGACTCGAATGAACACATATTCACATGTCCTGACATTTCCGAGGTATGTTTACTTCCACTTCCACTGTGGAAATCTGTGGAACAGTGAATTCAGGAAATGGAAAAAGGCTCCAAGCATTAATCTTTTTTAGACAGCTCACAATCAGAAGAGCTAATTTCCCCATGTCAGTCCCTTGTGCCACAGGCAGGGCCAAGGATAAAAACCCACCCATAATACCTGAGTCCTGGTCCTCTGTCTGTAGTGGTAGTACTCAAGACATGGTTACTACAAGCGAGTGAGTACTCATGACTCTTTTCTGACTTTAAATTAGAGTTGTAGCTCTAATGATATCTTCAAGAGTAGAATATTAGTTTTGCTCCAATTTTAAATGAACTTTATCTTAGTTTCTTAGAAATCAGTGGTAAAAATCCTATCAACAGCTTGATCTCACTTCCAGTGCTTGTTTGGCTTTCTAAAGGCAAACAAACAAACAAACAAACAAAAGATGGGAGTAGAAGGCAATAAAACAAACAGCAAATCTAGACTCCCACTTAGAAGTTTAAATCAATTCTATATGAGAAAACACTTCCTAGTTTTCCCCAGCGAACTTTATGGCAAATCAGTTTTAAACTCAGCGAACACTGGGAAAAGAGCAGTCTACTGTATTTGATTCTATCTAAGCCCTTACATTACACAAAGGTGTAATAAAAATGCCAAAAAATATTTCAGCAGTTTCTAATTAAAATACCTGAAAAATATCGTGACACATGCCTCTGCATTCTGTTCAGTAAAACAAACATTTCAGTAATCACAGTAGATTAAATCCTGTGTCAAAGATGTTTGATTTTTCAGCCTACATTTATGACTTGTAATTCTAGATTTAGGATATTAACAGATATCCTGATAAGAAATTTAAAATAACTGCTTATTTTTCAGCCATTATTTACTTTCCTAAATTAAATTAGTCTATTTTTGAAAACGTCGGCAGAAATTGTTTGTGATGCATCTCGCAGGGATATCAGTCTCTTAGACAGAAAAATCCCAGGGAAGGGAAGAATGGGATACATAGCCATTTTCCATCAAATGTTATGGACAGAGAGAAATGCTGTACTTCTTAGCTTTGAACTCAAGGTATCTGGGTCAAACAAAAGCTTCCTAAACTTTCAGAAAACAGAAAAAGTTAACATAAGTCTCAGAGGAATGGGCCTTCATATGTTCTTCTGGGTGAATAAACAGTACAATTGTTTTGAATGAGCTGTTCTGAGTCATTTGAATTAGCAAGAGTTCCCAAAGGCAATTTTCCTACTCATGGCAAATTCAACTGGGATTATCATGTAAGCACAGATTTAAAAGTGAAGACTGTAACTAGAAGATTTAGGCTAAGAATGAGTAATCCCAGTGTTCTACACTCTCAACTAGGAAAGAAGGCAGCAAATGATTCTATAGTGAAACTGCAAAGTGACTCTCTATTGATCATGCTGTCCATTCATGAAGAATATTTGCTAAAACTCTACAGTTGGTGTTTTTACACTGTCCCAGCTGACCTGCTTTGCCAGCTAGACCTCTCTAATCGAAACCTTGATTCTGTGAAAAATTACCTCCACTGGTCACCTGTAAAGACAATCCAAATACCCAACTAAACCAGTGTGAATTATTCCTCTTCCCTTTCAAAAAAAAAAAAAAAAAAAAAAAAGTATTTTCATAGATGCGTAGAAGGGCACTGAAAAATACTCTGACC
The DNA here is from genome assembly GCF_965140245.1 of Athene noctua. Classification (NCBI taxonomy): domain Eukaryota; kingdom Metazoa; phylum Chordata; class Aves; order Strigiformes; family Strigidae; genus Athene; species Athene noctua. Next base: position 18,923,571 of record NC_134045.1, read on the forward strand.
CCACAACTGACCTGAATAATGTATTTCCTTATAAGAGCTAAATAAAATATCATCTGGGATTTTCTTCTTCTTCAAAATCCATCAACTACCACAGTACAGTATAGCTGGGCAAACTTTATGCCTCAGCTGCTAACTTTCACGATAGGTCTGCAAGACTGACTTACAGGGTATCTTGATTACTGCAGAGTCAGTAAAACTCTTAAAGTTTCATATCTGAGTAAAGTTACTAAAGCTTTTGGATTTTTAGTAAATACACGATCACACACTTCTGACCTTCTCTCTCTGCGATTTACAGTGAATGCCACGTTCCTCACCTTAAAAATTCCCTTGTTGCAAAGAGAAGTCAAAGCATGTGTCAGGAGGTGATGTCAGCCTTGTCTGTCACTCAGGCATTTAGCAAGATTGTTGGGTTTTTTGCTGTGTTATCTCTGTATGGCTTGCCTGTAATATGGTTCTACAAAGGTGCTTGCCTGGAGACCAAAGAGGCTACCTGATTCCCAAGTGGATATGCACTAATGGGTTAGATTTAGTGTGCTGAATGAGAAAAACCTTTTCCTACTAGATCTTCTCATGACACTAATTCTGGAGAAAGGTCAAGGAATCAGTTTGCTGCTTCCTCTCCTCCAAAAAGCATTAAATTATCAGTTGGTGGGTTTCTCCAACATTCAGCATTAATACAGCAGTATTCCTCACACTTCAGTGAGCTCTATCTTCAGTTAATTCCTTAGAGCACTATTGCTCATATACTGTCAGATAACAGCACAGAATAGCTTTATCTGAGAGAGGTAGGAAAAATAAAGGGAAAACTTCACAACAATGAGCGGAAAGGTGCCCATTAAATAAAGAACATTCAAGTATTCCGCACATGCAATCTACTCTATGTCTCTCTGTACTTTAATTATCTAAATTACCTTTGTTTAGAGATAAAAATGGGATTCTTAAGGAGCCTCAGGACTACATCACACAAATTACAGAACAAGTCTAAGTGTTAACTCATATACATTACAAATTTATAACCTTAAATAAATCTGTATCTATATATGGGAAATTATTTTTGTTTACATAACTATAGACAACAGACGAGAACCTTGGATTGACACCAAGGACATTTTCCATAGGCTAAAGCAATGTCTATTAAAAAGCCTATAATAAAAATCAAGTCCAGATTTTGCGGAAATCAAATTAAATATTTAATTGTATAGACAAAAATAATCTCACAGGTGGCACACACTCATGGGATACTCCGTGTGTCTCTTATGACTATGCAGAAAATCCTTATTTTTCCAGTTTTATAAAAGAAATGGACATTGCACGTATCATCAACATGTTTTGAAATAAGGTTTTACAAAAGCTAAGATTAGTATTTATGTAACATTAAAACCTTGCCAACCTGACCTTGATAGATGTCTAGCATGTGATCCTCATTTTTTTTTTTTAATGAAAAAAAATCTGTTTGTGCAAGACAAAAAGATTAAAAAGTAAAATGTTTCATCTGAGTTGTGAAATTTGAAAGAATAGCAAATGTTTAATATGAACCTATGAAACATTAAATTGCATCTAGAAAGATTTAAATAGTTTATTAATCTACAGCAAAGAATAGAGGAAAAAAATTCAGAACCACTCAGTATATCTTGGAACAGAACCTAAATACTTATGAGTTTGTACTCATCAAAAAGGAAATGGGATTTTTCCCACGGACTTCACTTGGCATTGGATCAATCTTCAGAATGACTGCTTTTTTGATAAGAAAAAAGTTGAAGAACATGAAGAGATGTCTATCATAATGTCTTTTGCTAATTTCAAGGTTTTTACTTTTTGAGTGGTACTATTCTGTCTGGCTAATTTTAAGATGTTTAGAACTAGAAATGTCTCTTCTCTCCCCTTCTCTGTGAATATACTGAACAATTTTGAAAAGCAGTACAAGGAGTTTTCATTAACAGTGAGATTTCTAAGGTATGTCAGGAAAATCTCCAAGGAAAGTTTAGTAAATGCTTCCCCACATTTAACAATAAATACAGGTTATTTAACAGCCAGGCTTCCAGATGCTGAAATGGCAAAAAACTGTTGGCAACATATCAACAGAGTTGGAACTATCTACACTAAGTATATAAAAGAAAAAAAATAAATTTAAATGCACTAATCCTGTGAATCATTTTAGTTCTCTATGTTCAATGCCTCAGCCCACATTGCTTTTCCTTTTATTATTTACTGGTCACCAAATTCCTAGTGTGCTAATGTTGTGATTAAATTAGTGATTGTTTCCAAAGAAACCTTAAATGAAAAAAAATAGTTAACTTCAATAAAGGAGATACAGGTGTGTATATCTACATGTTTGCATATGTATTTTTATCTATCTCTCTCTCTCTCAAATAGCTAGGAAATAATTTGGGTGATTGCATATCCAGGGAGCTCAACAGCCATTCCATTTGAGTTTCTCTCAGATTATTCTTGTACATTTGGAAAAGCAGCATGTGTTTTCCATTAATACTCAAAAATCTGCAATGAACATTGGTTTTCACTTCCTCATTTTTTGTGATGAGAATGAGTTTAAAGAAATACTTCAAAGTACTGCATTCTGGAAACTACTCTATTGTTTGCACTATCTGAGGGGAGCTGATTATTTAATTTGATAGAAGCGCAGAATCATTTTTGTTGGAAGAGATCTCTGGCGGTCATCCAGTCCAACCTCGTGCTCAAAGCAAGGCCAACTTCCAAGTCAGATAAGATAGATTTCATTGTTAAAAGCCTTGTATACTGTGTAATAACGTGAAAAGAAAATCTCAAAGCCAGAATACAAGACACTTCTTTCAAAAGAGCTACATCTAGATCTTGTTCTTTTTGTCCGTACAGTGATTGTAAATCTACAATAATAGAACTGGAAAACTCTGCTTGCTAAAACTGTAGAATCTTTGACGCATTTTAACATTTCATTATTTGAGTGGTGACAGTAGTTTTAGCATATATATCAGTTATATATATGCTTAGGGCTTTATCCTAACAAACTTGTAGCCTAATACAAATGGTGGAATAAAACAGCTGTAAAATTAAGTGGCTTTTAGTACCATACCAATAGTGTGAGCAATAAAAGATTGTTATTGAAATGCTTCTCATAGCTATTTGTTTTAAGAAGAAATGGGTATAAGGAAAAAATGTTATATCAGGCTCGTTCTTGTTTTGTGATGAAAAAAATTGATGAAAAAAATCCATTTAAACTTAACTTGTTCAGTACCTCAATACACACAAGGAACGTGACCTAACTAGTGCTGAACAACTTCTGAGAAGGAGCCTGATTGATTTCAAATCCCAGTCATTTAGCTACAAGCCAAAAAGAGCATTGGTCTGCAGTAAAGTAATGAATATGCTTACAGTCACAACTGTTGATGTGAATCTAGCTAAGTGGGGGGAAAACTACCTAAGGATACACGAAGAATAAAGAATATGAAGGTACAGATGTGAGTAAATGGGAGTTGTTGATTATGTTTGTAGAGTAGTTGAAACAAAGGACGTTTCAACAGAAGTCAATATGTCTTAAAAATAAAGTAATATTATGGAAACTGAATTCAAAGATGCTCTGTGCAGCATCACCTGTTCTATGAGTTTCAGAGACTCCACAGACTGTTTATAGTTTGTCCAATGGCTGAGGAAGTCCTTGAACCTGACATTTCGAAAACTGGCAAACCTTCTGCAGAATAGGTTTGATCAAGCTTTCACACATATAACCAGACTACCTTTCAAATGAAAATCATACCTCTAATCTCTTAACATTCATTCAGAACTGGAACGACTTGTAACTCTGCAAATAATGTTATCCGCTTCTCAGGCAAGTTGAAACAATTATCCATTCAGTCTTAGGTACGGCACACACTGATGTATATTGGGTTTCTGATGAGTTGAGGATAGTCTTTCACCTGAAAAGAAGACAGATCATTGAGAAAAATCTGTAGACTCAGTTTATTTGATCTTTGAGAAACTCATAATATTCAAAACAAGTACTGTAATATTATTTTACCATAGGTATGGCATACACTAGAAATATCTGTGAAGAATATATTAGCATATCAAAATACTTGGCCTAGCATGCCTGAAGAGAGACAATAATTAATCATTCATAAACAAATGTTAAAACTTATTAAGCATCTGACTAAGGCTATCATATTTTAGACAGAAACACAGGGTGAGAAATCCCACAAAGCACAGCATGAATCACGGTAACAATAGTCTAGGGATACTCAGAATAGACGTGTCTTTACATAACTTACATAAGCATTACACATAATAATGCCAATTAATAATGGTAATAATAATGTACTCAGCTGGCAAATAAAAGCTTCCTCTGTGACCTGCAAACTTATTTCTGAAAACAATCCTGCTAAAGTCAAGCTGAGTACTTGCATAAAAAAAAAATTCTAAGCTTCAGTGGTAAGGATCCGTGTCTTACCCAGTAAAGCAGATTAATACAATGGTTTTTTTTGATTTTGTGAATGAGTTTCAGTGCATCTACTTTCTTTTGATCTTTTTTTAGAGTCTAATACTAATGATGAGAAATTTTATTTCCTGTGTTTATAATAAAGCTGGTATTAGCTATGTGTTCTTCAAAGTTTTAAGATGTATTAGACAAGGACATGAAGAGATTTAAATGTACTAAATATTCTTGGAAAGTTTCAGCATTTCACACTCTGCTTCAGATGGAGAGATTTCACAGAAAATGGAGCCAGTGATGAACACCTTTTAAATAAGAGCAACCTTCCAAAAGCACACAGAAGAACAGGAAATATGGATCATTTTTCAATAATTGAGAGAATAAGTTCAGTTTCAAAAGCTCCTGCTGCAGGAATCTTCTCAACTTTCTTCAGTCTGTATGGGTTTTCACTCATCTGATCTTTACATTCCACGGCAAGTGTAAGTAACCAAGGAGGTAACACCACCTCCTTTTCGTGGACCGCTTCCTTAGAACTGACTCTATGCAGTGGACTTCAGGAAGAAAGACAGCCTCCCACAAAAAATACGAAAATGCTCTTGGTGAAACCAGTGTAAACTAAATGTTATCATTAGACCTGAGCATATTTTTTTGTCAAAATGGGTTGAAAAATTGAACTTCAAATAAGACTGACAATTTCTTCTTCATTTTAAATTAACGCATATATGTTTAGTTTTGTTCTTAGGAAAATTAGGTTTGTGTAACACCAATTTTTCTGTACACCACTTAAATTTTTATTGGTCAATTTGAACCAAATTTGACAAAGTAATTCACAAAGACAATTCAGTCCTCACAGTTAAGACCTGAATGGGTGGATTGATGAAGGAAAGATGTCTTGTCACGTTGATGAAAAGGTTTCTGTCAGAAAGAAAGACCCAAACATGTAAGAAAACTTTCAGATAAAATTAAGGCTTTCTTGAACCTGACCACAAAGATTAAAATCCATAGGAAAGAAGGCATCAGAACTGAGGACTCAGATTTAGTTGATTTCTGTCTATAATCCCTTTTGAAGTGAAATGTCCTGTTTTAGAGACAATTAAACCAGAAACTAAATCAAGCCTAAGTCCATGTTTCTGGTTGATTATAAGTAATTTTCCTGGGGATTTTTGTTTCATTTATACTTCTTTACTGAACTAAAAGCACCATTATTTCACCTTTTGACCTCAAGTCAACTGGTTCATGAGAAGTATAGAACTGTCTGGCCTTGGTTGATATGGGACACATGCAGTTGTTCTTTTGTCTGTTATCCTCGACTAAAGCTGTGAAAACACTGTGTAAGGATAAAGGATTTAAAACAAACGAGCAAATCTAAGTGACCATTCCTTCACTGTTATAAATTTATCTCTTTTTTGAAATGATTCTCGTTTATCATGTACTTGCCTTTATCAATAGTGTTCCAACTTTGGTGAAGCTGTCAGTAAAAATTGACATGGGGTGGAGATAAGGAAAGAAATCAGCGCTCCTCTACATAAATTAACAAGTTGTTATATCACTTTCTGTATTTTGAATTACAACTTCATCATGTCTCCAAAGCTAGCAGAAAATACTTTATCAGTTTATTAGCTCAGTGTTCTCTGGACAAAACTACTTCCCTCGCCCTAAAATTTGAAAGTATCTTCTGTGACAGAAGACAGCAAGAAAGAGGCAATGAATATGTTGGCATAATTGAAAGTTTAAGCTATATCTGAGAAGACCAGTTATGATCGTAATAGTTATGACCATGAAGAGAAATTCAGGAAAGCCTAATCCCTTTGTCTGGTTGTATAAACTTCTATTTGTCTTTTGAATAACTTGTGTGATTTTCACATTCATTATTTGTACTTCATTACTGCGAACAGCATTAACATGTTTTCCAAGGAAAAGCAATGAATAACATACCGCATACCTCTCTTAAATAAATGTTGGTGTACATAACATATTGTTTTAAGCTATTAGGAACCAAAACATAATTACTAAGTTTTTCATAACCTCTGAGAAAAGCCCCCTTGGTTGCTATTACATACAATTCAGTATTTATGAGTAATTAGGGATTTGCAAGTGCATAGAATCTGCACACACCATATGCTTCTTTTATATCTCTGAACTACTGTATGTTGCCATGGCAGTTTTTTCTTCACATCATCACATTTTCCAGAAAAAACAGAGACGGCTAATGCCACCAAATTTCAGATTTCTCACTGTAAAGTAAGACAGCTGGTTATCCCTCTCTTCAGTTTTGCTGGGCAAGGGTTATGGATTTGCTTAACTTCCTGAGTTCTGTTCAGTAACAAAACTCAATGAGACACTGAAGAGGCAAATGTTAAATATCACTTTTGAAATAATGACTATGCTAGCTTCTTTTCTTTGTGTTTTTAATCATGCCAGTTGCTGTAAATACCACTTCATGGAATTTACCTCTTCAGAAGCAATTTTGTAGAAATGATGAGGTCACCAGAAAGCTAAACTGAAAAAAATGTAACACCTTATGCTTAGGTGAACTTTATAAGAATATATTCACAGAATATATTTTTAAATAACCCATAAACATTACAGATAAATGGGAGTTTGCTTTCCAAATTTTCATGCAATAGGTTTCAAATTAATTTACTTTGTAAAAAGAGGTGTCCAAAGAGTAGACTGCAGTTCAGTTGAAGTTTCTGTTACCAGCTGGTACTCACCTGAATTTCCAGATACACGGAAATGCACGTTCTTATGATTTTACTAACTCTGGCCTTTAAAGATAGGAATACCTGGTTTGCCCTTAATGATTCTTTATCTGAACAGTTCCACTGGTTTTGACAGAGTCATTCCAGCTTTCCATCAGCACAAATGAGAGAACAAAATGGTTCAGGGACATCTGACATATTTTTAAGGTCTGATACAGTCAACTGCACACTGGCTCCACCCACTGACCAGAGAGCCATTTCAAATTCATTTACACATGTAAGCACTTAGTCAGAATTGCTGGCTTAGGCAAAGCCCTGGTTTCATGAGACTATGCATGTCTGACTGCTCACATATGCTTTTTCTCTCTCATGAGATACATATGAAGAATAGTTATTTTATGCATAGCTAAAGGCAATACATATACTAAAATAAGACAGTGCTTTCCAGGAAATATGTTTATTGATTTAATATGTGAAATTTGTCTTCTCTTTAATCTATGCCCAAACCTAGAACTAATCACAAAATTTGACTTAACTTGGAATAAAGAGTAACACCCATATCCAACAACAGAGACATTTCCTCCTAACTAGTCCTCATAAATACTGTAGACGTTCTGCATTAAAACTAAGAAATTCCTGTTTTTATCTTTCTACCCGCTTGGTGACCTTCACTGACATAGTTGCTGGGACTGAACATGGAGAGCAGTATCACGGCAGAAGGTGAACACCTCTATCAAGGTGGTAAAATCAGTTTTCCTACTGGATTTGTATCCGAGGGGATTTGACAGGCCAGAGAAGCCATGCGACACAAAATGAATTCTATAGCTACTTGAAACCTGAGAAATTTATATTCTGAAGCTGGACAAGAAAAATAGAAAAAATAGTGGGTTTTTTTCCCTTTTTTATTTTCTTCCCCAAACCCAAGGACCGTTGGCAGTGCAAGTTAATGTGGCATAGAAAGGCCCGATTCCTCTCAGTCCGATTTCTATGCTCCACTGAATTAAACAGCAATAAGTTCATACACACTTATATGCTCCTGCGCAGTTTGGCTTGGATGTGCTGCACCAAAAAACCCCACTTTTTTTGTGTGAAGTTTAGATCTCAAGGCTCACATTAGCTGATAGAATCCATGCTTCCTAAAGTGCCTAAGAATTTTAAATAATGCAAATACCCTAAGCATTTGGGAATAGTAGTGAAAGTTCAGCTTGGCTTGGGTTTGCAAGCTACTGGATATAATGAAAAAAGCTTGAACAGTCTCACTTGGCAAGCCCTGCACAAAATGCTCCTTTTTGTAGTTATGCATAATGAGAACCCTGAATTGTAAAAAGGAATGTGTTAATACCTGAAACACAGCATAATAACAGAAAAGTAAGGGCAAATAATGCAATGTTGTTTCCTTGAAAGAACATCCCTTTTCCATGTTAAAATTAATAAGTATTTCAATACTTTTATTTCTGTTTTTTTACAATAATAACAATCAAAACACTGGCTATTACAGCAGTCAGGGAGAAACAAGGCACAGAGGTATGGGGAGAAGGAAGCTAGTAGGTCCAGGATCCCTCTTTCCTATGAAACTTTGCCATTTCACCTTCACAGTAACAGGAAAAAAAAAAAAAAAAAAAAAGCGATTTCTAAATGCATCAATAATCTAAGTCATATTTTTTGGTCCTTTGTTGCCCCTGAATCCCTTATCTTTATGGCAGGCTGTGATATTATCTGTCTCACTGCAAGACAGAAAATAAGAGGGCTGTCAGGATGACACATGTCTAAAAGCACTAGCTTACTATTAAATTAAAGACCTTCCTACAACAATTGAAAATATTTTCTCTTTTTATTGTGTTGTTTCATATTGTTTTACTTGCTGATACATACTAGTGGAGGGTGTAAAGCAGACAAAACATTTCTAACTGTGTCTAGAACCCAAGGCAGTTGCACTGTTTGTGCTCAGATTGCATAGCTGAGTGAGATGAAGTGGTGAATATCTCATGTAGTGATTCTGCCCCAGTACAGAAACAGTGTCAGCGATTCCATCTAGATTGTTAAAAGTAGCAGGTTTACATTAGTTGCTTTCAGAAATGCAGAAATTTTATAAGAACAGCTGTAAATCCATTAGTTAAAAACCTCTTGCCTCATTAGAATTAAGGCAAAAGTGGCTCAGTTGTGCCTTTTCTGGTCCTTAACGTTAGTATATATTGAGGATATTGGTAGTAAGCTAGGAGACTCCTCATCATTGTTACACCGATGCTTCATTGCTCCTTGTGCTCTGCTGATCAGCCTCCTACCACACGGCAGAGCAAAGGTATGAGAGACATCTCTGCAGAAACGATAGGGAGAGAGCACACAGGGTTCTCACCAGAAAAACTGAGCGAGAGAAGAAGGAGGAATTCTCCAGGAAAAGCAGGAAAGGTAGGGAATACTACAGTGGTTTGGGAGAAGCAGAATTTACCATGTGGGACTATTCAAGGTTTTTCCATTATTTTCAGTATTTTGTAAACAAAAAACATCGCTTCTAAGGAGATCTTTAGTAATATCCTTTGAATGAAGGGGAACCCATCTCACTTAATCTACTGTATAACAGCACCAGTTTCTCTCCAGAACCAGAATCAACTGAGCCATTGCAGAAGACTTGCTGAACAGATCTGAAAATTATACCATATTTCCTACATTTGGGTTTGGAAAGTTATATACCAAGAAGCTGCAATACTATATGCAGAGCCCCCCTGAAATGCTTGTAGCTGCTACTATCTGTTCAGTCCCTTTTTCCATTATTTCCAGGATTGTTGATGACACAGCAGCCATATCTAGTTCTGCTGATACAGATGCAAAACTAAAGATGTACTCCTTCAGGAAGACAAAGCTCAGGTATATACACTGTAATGTTTTCTTCCATGACGTATCACCTCTTAAACACTGAAACTTATGGAAGTAATTATTAAATCAATCAGATAAGGCTTGTGAAAAAATAAATTGTTTTACTTGTGCTTCAAGATGTCAATTTAAAAAAAAAAAAAAAAAAAAAAAAAAGATCCCTACCAACACAGTCATCTGTTAGGTATGGGTATGGGGGACAAGGGAGGAAAAATATAGTTAAGAAATGTTTAGAAACAGCCTACAAAAAAAGACTTAAAATCTTAACAGTTCAAAACTGAAAATATAATTAGAGGTTTTAAGTTTATCAGGGTGAATCTTTCGTAATTCTAACAATTAAATCGCTTTACCGACCCTGAAGTAAAGTTTAAAGGAATTAAATCTACCTTCTCTTTTAGTGAACAATGAAACCACATTATAATATCATCACTTTGTTGACTGACCTTTATAGGAATTTCTTCCTGGGAGTTTTTATTCTTAGCTTGAATTTGCTACAGACTTTCAAAAGATTACTTCATCTGCCTTATAAAGGGTTTTGCAGAGTTAAATTGGGATGGTCTCTAAATTGCTTCTTCTCAGATTAGGACACCCACTTTCTTCTGTCTCAAAAGATTTCTTCAAACTGACTAGTGTCGGAAACAAGTTGGGTTTTTTTTTTGTGACAAGTATTTATTGCAGTCAGGTGCTATAGAAATTAAACATTAAGCTTCCATGAAGCACAGGAGTTCATGGATCAAAACTATTTCCTTTAGGAAAATGCTTGTGACTGAAATTAATTCAACAAATCCTAGAGAAGACAGGACTAGCTAAGTCTCTACTTTCAGATAATAGCAGTAATAATGATTTATTATTTCTAGCCTATCACTTTCTATGTGCTCAGCATGCAAAAAGTATGACTGAGGAGTTTCTGCAGACATATTTGGCCAGTTTATGCTGATTTTTGTGATGAAATCCTTTCAGAAATGCAGGGATATGACACAGCCCCTGTGGTCTAAAGAAAAATCTCAATTTGACATTGCCTAATAATTAGCAATTGCAATGCTGTGTTCTTAACTATGCTTCTTGGACAACATTGTATTAAAAAGTGATTCCAATACAAGGGGTTTCATGTGGGACCTCAAAACTGAATCATGCATAGAAGGAGGAATGTATCCCCAATCAGTGAAAAAACAGGCAAAGTTTTCTGTTCTGTCACAAATGCTCTCTTGTTCTCACTGAAGTGAAATGTAAAATTTCTCTTATATGGAAAGGATGATTCTGCAATAAGTGACCAGCATAATGAAGAAAACAGTATCTGAATAAATATTTAGAATGAAAATTAGAAGAATATCCATGCTGCATTTAGCATTTGAATGTAATTTGGTCATTCTCCCAAGCAGATCTCTGAACAGGTCAAAGTGCGCTCTTGAAGTCTAGAGCCATGATCCTGCTTTTTGCCTTGCTCCCTCCTCTCAGCATCCTGAACTCCACAATCTCATGGTCAGTGCAGCCAATGCTGTCCCAAATGTTCACATCTTCAACCCATCCTTCCTTGTTTGTAAACATGAGGTGCAGCGGGATCATTGGATCCTCAACCACCTTTCATAGGAAGTTGTCATTGATATACTCCAGAAACCTCTTGGACTGTTTGTGTTCTTTGTGTTGTGCCTCCAGCAGACATTGGGGTCCTCCATAAGGACAACAGCCTGTGGTAGGGATGCTTCTTCCCCATCAGAAGAAGGCCTCATCTACTTCTTTCTGATTAGGCAACTATAGCAGATAGCCACCACCACATCATCCTCATTGGTCTACACTTTAATCCTCATCCATAACCTCTCAGCTGGCCCATCACTGATCTGAAGGCAGAGATCTCTATGTTCCACTGCTCTCTCATATAAAGGTCATGCTGCAGTCCCAGCCTGGCCTTCCTACTGAGCCTGTATCCAACCACTGCCACATCCCGGTCATGTGAACTATCCCACCACATCTCTGTGACCCCAGTAAGTTTGCAGCCCTGCAACTGCACAGTCCTCTGTTGATGCTGTTTGTTTCCTATCCTGCATGCAGGTACTTTGGAAAGGCATGCAGTTGTGCCCATTCCCTGGCAAAGGTATGGATGAAAGGTTTCCTCATAATGCTGTCCTGCGGACACCTTATTCTGAGCGTACACTTGAAGTGGGATAGCTAACATGATGGTGTGAAAAAAATGAAAAAAACCTCATCACTTTTTAAAACAAAGATGGATTTTTCAACAACCAACACTGATAAGGGGATGCTGCTTTACCACGTTCTATGTAAAACTATGATGAAAGTGAAGAGAGGAAGAGACTATCCTGTAAATAGCAAGAACCTAACTTTGCAATTAAAGGCATACAATGGGTTGAGAGCATGTAGATATTTTATCTGCATAACATTTTCTTTGGATGACTGGACAAGTCATATCAGAAAGAAATCTCTAAACATTTAAACCCCATGGAACTGGTAACAACATAGTAAGCACCAGTTAAAATCCACATATACTTTGCATCATATATAACTGAGCATAATGGCATCTAGCTGCACCATAAACATAAACTGTACTTCCACAGTACAAAATATTTACACTAGTAAACTGAATACTGATACTAATCCCTTAGGTTTCAGCACGTGTTAAAGATTAAGAACTGAGCAACATATTTATCTGATTATTAAATATTTATCTTTTCCCTTCCTTTAAAGGAAAAATAATCTATTTTCCCTGAAGCAAAAATATTTTTCTTTGAAAATACTTGTTTTCATTAATGTGATTTTAATACTTAATTAAAAGTGAGGGGTATTACATGTTAGAATTATAGAAATAAAAACTAGTGTCACTAGACAAAATGGAATTTTAGTTGCAATATTAACTGGATCCAAACTACATGATACTTCACTAACATCACTGAAGTAAATATGAATTAATCCAATAGAATAATTTTGCTGTAGACGTCTACCACACAGAAGTAATTAGAAGTTAGAGATTTTGAAAAACATTCAGTCTTAGTCTAAATTTTGATCCTCAAAAAGTCAATGATAAACCAGACATAAACTATAATGAAATAAAAATTAAGCTGCTGACACACTTAGACCTGCCATGTACAGAATACAATTACTTGTTTTCCCTCCCTCTACCCCCAGAATCTGTTAGCATCAGATATACATTTTGAGAACTGTATTTGTAATAGGAGAACAGCAAAATTCAGTTCTAGGTATGTGTATCAGTAAGACAAGTCCAAGTGTTAGTCCATGTTAATTTAGGCCCAGACTACTGGAGAATGTAATGCAGTACATGATTTATTTGACCAGAATCTGTCATAACTGTGAAAAACTGACATGAAACTCTTTCTTTTCCAAAGATTTGGCCCTTTTCTTATAATTCTTTACATACAATGAGTTTTCATAGCACTATTTGATTTCTGCCACACATGCACTTCACAGATGTATGCTTGAATGATGTAAAACAGGATATGTAAATTGCAGGTGGAATTTTGCTAACATAATAGATAATTATAGGAAAAGAGAAGGAGTTTATATTCTGGAGACCACAGCAGAGTGAGCAGCATGTATCATTTTATGGTTTTTTTTTTTTTTTCCTTTCACTTTAATTTTTTGGGTTTGTTTTGTTTTTAAGTTCCTCTTACAGCAGAGCAGTAATATTACATACCTGCTATAACTATTATCTTTGCTTATACTGAGCAAATTACTTGCTCTTTCAGACACCTGTAACATACAGGTCTAGTTTTCTGATAGTAAGAACGGTCTACAATATGGTGTTGTTAATCATCTCACTCATTCACATAAAAACAATAATATTGCCAAAATCCCCTATCTGCAAGATGAACATGGTAATCGCCACAGTGTGTGCTAAACCTTTCCAGAGTGGTTTGAAAGGAAATTATGGAGACATCTATGTCTTTAATTTCCTTTAGAAAGTAAATTTACATTTGCTCTAAATTCTCAGTTTGACTAGTTTTCCTCCAGTATGGCATAGAGTACTTAATGCTCCAGTAAAGCTTTACTTGACCTTTGTCACTCAGAGGTGGTTGGCAGACCGTTACCTGGTGCAGTCATAGCCATGTGAAAAAAACAAACAAACACCAAAAAAAACCACCACCACAAAACACAAAGAGGAACTAACAAAGGCTAGAACATCAAATACTTATCACATTGTCCTTCACTGAGGAAGTTACCATTCAAACAGAGACATTCCCAAAAACCAGGATCCCCATTTGTGTAATATCCAAATACGCTTCCTGGATGTGGATGAAACCAATACATATGGGCAAACTGGCAGTCTGCAAAATACATACTGTGCAATCTGGCCTTGCAGGTATGTAGGAGGTACATGAACACTTTGGGGAATGTAAATCCACCTCTTTGTCAAGTGATGTTCAATATTGAAAAACCTGTTATGTATTACAAAACTAGACTATGACAGACCCTGTGGACATAAGATAGCACAGAAAGATGAACAGAAAAGTAAAATGTAGGGAAAGGCCCAGGACTGAGACTGGGAATTCACCAGTGCTTGATCAGCTCACCTGGGAGTATCTTGCCTTGAGAGATCCATTATCACACATATGTAATAGAGCATCTGCATAGCATTGCAAGGTGCTGCAAGCACAGCCATATCAGCAAGATATTTTCCCCTCCCTTCATGCTGGCTGGTGAAGAACTCAACAATCTATAGTTTGTTTAAAGTATTTTTTCATTTGGCAGTATTTTAATCTCAAAGACCACAAGTCTTGATATTCCAGAGATATGTAATACTACTTGGTGTAATTCATTCTAACCATTTACTCAGATGAAGAAACGCTACATGGGTTAAGACTATTAACTCAGTTTATGGCTTCCAGAAGGCTGTTTTATTGTCTGTTTATGCCTTCTATGAAAATACATAACAAGTACAGTTTAAAAAGTTAATCTCAATACAGTCTTCTCAAAATATATTCCTTTGGTGCTTGCAATTTACTCTAATCTGCCTTTCCTTAAGGGCCCTACTATTTCTTTTATTTAGTTTTGTTGTGTACTATGCTATTATTTTACAGAACATAAAAATATCACCAAGAAAAAATTAGGCCAGTGTAAACAATAATCTTAGAAATGTGTGTTGTGATTTATAATGGGGTGCCTTGTGAATCTTCACCTGGGCTCCATATCTATCTCACTTCAGCAGATGTTGCTGATCCTCTTAGGGGTATTCTAACTTTCATTGCTTTATTTTCTCACTGAATAACCAGATGCCAAACCACAGAAATACCAAATTCTGGTGAAATGTATGTCTACTTCAGTCATCAGAATACAAATTACATAACTAATCTATACCAGCAGGGTGTAATTAAAGATTGAAGTCACAGGCAAAACCCTAACTGATGCTTACTTTGTAGTTCTTCCAAGTTTATAATCCATTTAAAAAGAGTGGTCTTGAGATCTACACTCTGCTTGGCTCTGTCACCAAATTGCTGTGTGAGTTTCCCTTTATTTCCATTGGCTGTCAAATGGGTTTAATAGAGAGCTAGAGTAAGTACGAACAAATGCAACTAGTATGATCTCAAGCATAGAACAGGTTCAATATGAAGGGAAATTAAATAGGCTACAAAACTTGCCCTTCATAAAGAAAAGACTGGGAAGGGAATATGATGCAGATCTGAAAGTTGCCAGGGATGCAAACAGCAAATGTATGTGTGTGTGTGTTCTTTCTCAAAACACAGGAACCTGAGTCCAGTCAGTGAAACCATTAGGCAGTAGGTTTATACTAAAGAATACTCTCTCATGCAACCAACACAGTTGCCACATAAAGGTATGAAGATAAAAATTATATTCTTTCAAGGAGAGGTTAGAAAAATTCAGGTAACAGAGGTTTAGTATTAGCTATCAAAATCAAATATCTGCATGCAAGTTCCTGTTCAGGATACCCGCACTTTCTAGAGGTTTGGAAAATATGACCCTAGGTACGATCTATTCTCTCCCTAAAAATCCAGTAGTCCCTTTGGAACAAGATGTAAAAATAACCTAACCTTAAGTCCAGTTTTGCGTGGCAGTTACATATTCAGCAAAACTTCTATCATATCATCTCATGAAATTTTATATTTTCATGAAGAAGGGGAACTTCTGATGGTGTTTAAAAACACTACAGAAATGTAAGATGAAGTAATGACTGGGATACAAAATCTTCTTTAGTTTCTAGACTGTTTTAATTCTTTTTTGTTTGTGCAAAATTAGCAAGTATAATACTTGATCAAATTCAGTTTTTGATCTGGATAAGCACTGTTGGTCATAATTTGTTATAGGAAAAGATCTTAATTTTTTTTTCTTTTTGAGTATATAAATGTAATCTGGATAGTAGGAGCATGCGGGACCTAATTAGTGCACTGTACTTTGTACCTAGGGATGTCAACAGAAGGCAGAATATATGTTTAAATAATGCAGAGATTTTGCCATGAAGATGGCAGTCACAGATTTCCACTCTGGGAATGACTGAACACTCTGTGAAATGCCACCTACATGACAAACAATTTCTGCAAGAGACGAACAACATGCTTAAGTTTCAAACTTAAGTCATGTACAATAAGAAATGAAAAAAGAAAATTACATGAAACAGAGCAATTACTCATTCATGTCAACACACTTGACCAAAACAGGACAAGGATAGAATTAATGAAATATCAGTGAACTTGAATTATTTTCTTTTCTCTCTTTTTTTTTTTTTTTTTTTTTCCTCTCGCAGTTGTTTTAACATTTGCCAATTTGTTGAAGATTTCACAAGCATGTTAGAAAGGAAAACAGTGACTGGAAGATCTAATCCATTATGAGTAACTGCAAATATAAATGCTGGCCCAATTTCTAAGACCTAAAGTTTGTACCTTTTTTGTAATCTAATTTTAAAATAGGTTTCATTCACTTTTAATTAAATGAACTGCTCAAACATCTCTATTACAGTTTCATTGCTCATTATTTCAGCTACTTTGAAAAGTTTAAGGTTTACAATACTTTGCAATCAATTTAGGCAAAGAAAGCTACGTTTTAGCTCCTGGTGATATTTAAGCATTTTGTTTTAATGTAAAACTATACAATCAAAATGAAAATATAAAAGATAAATTTTTCCATCTAATTGTGTGTTAGGGAATAAGAGTTATAAAAACAAAATGCCAGCAATAACAAAGACCATACAAAGCCTCTGATCTATATTTAGCACTCAAATTATAAAATATTACAAATGGCTAACCCTGATTGTATTTCATTAAATGGAAACAACAATTCCCATGTTATTAGCAACTTCGAAGTAGAAATGTAGGGAATAATGGGACACACAGGAGATAGGAAAAGCCAACCAAAACCAAAATCCTTCATAACTTGTCCAGAAAGTTGGTACAATTTGAATGATAGTATTAGGCATATGCTGAATATATTTTTATTGTTAGTAAGACACAACGGTCACAAACAGTAATATTACAGTACATAGTCTGGCTGTTAAAGGAGATTTTAACACGTATTGTGGAGAAAATCCTAGTATGGAAAAGAGATTATAGGTTAAATTTCAGTCAACAAATTAAGCAGATCTCTGAGAGTCACTTTGCCTTTGCACAAAATAATCTTCCATTCATTAAGTGAAGATAAAGGCAATAAAACATGTATTTAAACCCAAGCAAGACACTATTAAGGTTTATACTATCAGTAAAAAGCCTGTGTTACCCTGTTACCTCATATGTTGAAAATAATTTGATTTTTAATTCCAGTAGAACTCTAGAAAAATTTGAACTCAAAAATCTTTCATGTGCAAACACTCAGCTCAGATTTTAGTAACTATATTTCACCTCAAAACACTTGTAAAACTATTGTGATGAACTTCTAGTGCTACACCCCCAAAGCACACAAATTTACTCCTGTGAACCCAATGTAGTGGTGGGGGAAAGAAGTCATCAGCTTAAAAGAAATGTTTCAAGCACTCTCTTTAGTAGTCTGAAGGGAAAGATGTAGCTTTCCACAGAAAGATTAAAGAGCAGGAAAGACATTGCAGGAAGATCTTTCCTCCACTTAGACATGACAGATGATATACCATGTGCCAGTATAATAAATAATTTCTAGTATGGGGAATACACTTAACAGCTGAGCAACAGAGATGTAACTTACACTGTCAGATCATGGAAGTGAGACAAAGAATTAAAAGTACCTAAATAGTAACAGAGAATAGACAGAAGTGGTTAAGGAGTCTATCATGTAATGCCAGTGCTAGACCTTCTAAAGCCAAATGTGGTACCTCAGATGAAAGTATTATTGTTATGAATTTAATTGCCTAATAAAGGCGATAGAAATAGCAAGTTAAAAATGCGAGACTGCTAAATAATTTATAACAGCTTCAGTTTTCTGATATCTTCATCTTCTTAATCAATGATGAGGCCATGATTTACAATATGTATGGTTCCCCAGCAAAACCTAATAGCATCTTTATAGGACAAGCTCTGTTACACCAGCGAGGAGACTGCAAGCTGTTTCATTAACTTCAGTCGGAGAAACACTGTGCCTCACGTGATTTTTGACTTGTATTTTAATTGGAACTTGGTATCTGATTGACTTTAGCCCTCTGATGCTCACTCCAATGACCTTAGATGATTAATATTAGATTGGATGTGCTGGTCCTTAATGAATGAATATTCTCATAATCAAATATTTTAGAGGATAGTGGAACTTTTAGATATTCTGATTTTTTAATCAGAAAATATGCAGGGAAACTTTATTAATTATAGTTCAAGTTGTCACAGTTTTGTTTTGTGTTTTTTTTTTTTAACATTCTTCAACTTCCTGTCTACCCTCAAGGCTACTTTTTCCGAGTGTGAGCATGCCATATTTCTCCTCTGAACAAAAGAAATCTAATTTCTCCTCCTCCTATTCCTCACCATCACAAATACAATTATTTTTTGTATGATAGGTTCTTAGCCTTGACATCTGGTATATACTCAAAATTATTATAATGTCAATTTAGAAGCTTCCTGGCTTTTGAAACTAGATATTTAAAATAAGTTATATTTATTGTCTTTCTTATTAACATAATCTCTTTCCCTAGTTGTACAGACTGTATAAATAATACTTACTCAACAGAAAATATTAAAAAATGCACAAAAGCACTTTTTTCTTCATCTTGTCAAGCCATACACAGGAATATAAATGGCTAGTACCACAGAAGAGCAGTTTGGGGTATAGATTTTGGCATCTAGTGAATACAAGTTTAAGACCATGAAAGAACTAGTCCCACATACTTGTCCCAAAGAAAAATGCGAAATTGATCACCATCAATTAAATCTATAAATGAAGTTTAGGTAAGAGAACAATTAATAGTACATGTACATTTGTGGTTATTCCATTCCCAACCTAGCTCAGGTCGTTTCAGCCATGCAGGTCAATTTTGCTATATCAAGGATCAGGAAAATGCAGCTTACTTGGTCCTGATTATTGGTGACATCAAGTGTTCAGTTTTAATTCTTGGACTACTCCTTCTCCTTTCTCCAAATGTTTTCAGCTCTTGGAGCTGGTAAGAGGCACACTTGAGCCAGGCACAATGGCACAACACCGTGACCAAATCAGGCAACACAGCCTCATCTGCTCTATACTCACATTACTCTCACTGTCCCTTTTACAAGTAAAATGTTCCCCAGACTCTGGCTCTGTGCAGCCTGGCAGTACCATATGTGTTTTAGGACAATAATAATGACAAACTGTAAAAATGCCACAAAGCTGCAATTAACACTGATGTTATGTTACAGCTGTAGAACCAAACTGAGGTGTACGAGCAGTTATCAGTCAAGTGATGCTTGAGTAAACTGATCTGGTTAATACCTCATGCTTTACAACATGATATAACTCATAATTATGCAAACTGATTGCAGTTTGAAATGTAAGCAAACTACTAATATCAGAAATTTTTCATTCCTCAACTATGAGCACTCACACACTTGCACATGTTTACCACAGAAATGAAAAAGGAATATGTTTGAAACAAAGAATCCACTTACATCAAACTGTTTTGACCCTAAAAGCAATACCAAATGGATTTACTTTCCCAATATTCACCTATTGAATACAGTTTGAATTGAATATAGAATTAGTTCTCTTTCAGCCATCTTCTCTTACAGACAAAAGTCCCACCTTATTCTTGGCCAGAAAATGATATGTTAGAGAGCTTAATAATGAGAGAAAGTGTATTTGAAAAACTTCTGGCATCACCAATCCCCTGCTGCCAGTCAAGTTGAAATACTTTATGTCAATAATAGCGTCACTTAGCAATTGGTCACATGAGACTTCTATTATAACCTCTTCTGGAAAAACTAGATATTCTATTAACAGCCACAGGAAGTGGAGATGAAAAGTCTTCTTGGGTTACCAGAATTACCTGTGCCTGATTTATTCTGCTCCTTCAAGGACACATCCACATACACACATCCACAAGATGGAATCCAAAATTTGCAGAGCGAGGAAGAAGTTAACTAATTATTTCCCCAACACCACCACCCCTGTACAGTTGCTCTAATGCAGCCAGATAGGTAGGAAATTTGAACCTCGGGTTGCTGTGACACAAAGTCTCTGTATGTGCACTACATAGGTATTTCTTAAATCTGCTTCTGAATTATCTTAATAAACTTGCATCTCAATCTTTTAATTGAGGCCAGACGTAGTTAATTATGCAATCCACAGATAACCCCTTTAAGAGAAGCTGTTGTCAATATGAGTGTGTCCTGTATGCACACGTACCTTTTTGTGAGAAAGAGCTACTTGATTTTTGTGAATGGCAATCATTATTTCAATGATAATTTTGATTAAATATGTGATTCTGTGCATGTGAGGTGAACATACAAGCAGCAGAAATTCATATTACCACAAAAGCATTGAATGGTACAAAGTTGAAAAGAGAATGAACTTGTGCCTCAAGAGATCCATGGCAATATGTTTAAATATTTCCTTTAGAGATTATATAGACATAAGAGTACATGTTTAGAATTTCTGCCTCCATCTTATATAGCTCTGTGTAATGTAACCATAGTTAATACAATTCCAAAAATGGTATTTGGGTTTATCTGTAAAATATTCTTTTTAACTGAGTTAAAACACATAGAGATACGGAAGTTTTTATGAGGACAGATAAAACATTGTTTCCAAAAACATCTAGGGAATTTATCAAATGAAAGTACAAAGAACAACACTGTTACAGAGGATAGAACGTGTAATTACTATATTGGTTCAACTCTAGATAACATCAATCATTTTATTCTCTCAGTTTGGGAAACTGTTATGTAAGGATCCATTTTCCTAAGTTGGTCTAATGCATACAGCAATCCCTTCATAACTGAAAGTTTTATGTCCAGTAGAGGCATTTATGGCAGATGTTTAACGTAAAATTACTGCAAAATTACCACAAATTTTCACTGTCAGCTGTTAGGAAACAGACAACAAATTCGGCATGCCAATTAAAAATAATGCACTTCAGGAAACAACTAGTACCTTTCTTCTTTTCAGGAAAATTATTATATTGCTCTATAGATTCTTTCCCCCAAAATATTTTTTTCTTTATTGCTCCCTTCTCATGGCTCCCTAAGCAAAGAGTTATGGCTTTTTTCAAAGCCATTTATTTATTTTGTTTTCTAAAGCCTCTGCAATTTGAAAATGCATCCAGAAAAGTGCCAGAGTACACAGTCCACTATATTTTACTTACTGTTGCTTTTAGCAACTACATCACCAGTACATATCCTGTCATTGATCTGCATGTGCTGAAGTTACTACTGAAATCAATGGAGACTTCAACTTCAACAGGGAAAAAAAAAAAAAAAAAAAAAAAAAAAATCAAAGACAGGAAACTGTCTTCTAATGAACAGACCTAAAGTCTATCACAACTCCCATTAGCAAATCAGACTACACTTCCAGAGAGTTACCGATGTTGTTTAGTGCCATTCAGTATAAGATTGTGACTATTAAATATTTGCCACAAACCTAGGCTCTGCTTTTCTCTACAGCTCTCCTCTCAGAACGTGAAATGTAGCTTTGCTAGTTTGCCCTCCTTTCCCAAACACACTGTTAGACTCCCTAGGCACTAGATGATTTCCTCAGTCTTGTTCATGCTTAGCATTTCTGATTGATCTGAGGAAGAAAACATGTTTGGAATGACAATCAGTCATGGAAGAGCATTATTGCTAACAAGGAGGACTCTCTAGGCGATCTGTTCATCGAAGAAAAGAAACTAAGCAGTATTTTCATATTTAAGCGCCCGCTACTTCTGACCTGTCACAATACTTAGAGGAAACTTAGACTCTAATAGAAAGTTTATTCAAAGTTTTAGAAAATTCTGTTCAATTTCTGCAACTACGTTACATGAATCAAAGGCATAGGTAGCCAAAGGAAGTTTCCAAATTCCCAGGAAAAGAGAATAAAACCATTAAATTTCTGTTATTACTTCATCTTTCTCTGCACAATGCCTTGCACGTAATTAATTTAAAAATAATTTATGCTATATCTAGTGATCGAAAGGATCATGAAACAGCATTTTACTGATTACCTAGCCCTACATTTTCAATATGAAATCTACCAGTGCTGTAAAATAAAACTAGACACAGGAAATAACCCTAAACTGTTCTAAAACAAACTTTTGTTTCTCTTATTAATATATTCAAAAATACAAATTCTAAATATATGCAGAATCTTTAAAATGCTACTTTTCAACAGATTCTTTATTTGAAATTCTTAGAATTAAAAACATAATGCTTCTTCTAAGCATAAAACCGTACTCTAGAATATATCACATTAGGCCAACAATACCATTTCTGAAATACAAAAAGGCATTGTAAGATTTGATGATAGTAGTGATTCCTAGTGGAATACAGTAAAATTATATTTGAACACAGATAACCTGGATTTATACCATAGTAACAAAATAAGAACAGCTATTTGTAGCTACATACAAAGGAGAAACATTTATAATACAATAAACCAAGAAAAGCATGGCCACTTCCTAATTCCACAAGACACGAAGTGTTAAAGAGTACGTGAGAAATATTATTCATGCATTTTTGAAATGTTTTCATTAGTACACAGCCCTTGAATGAAATCTTGGCAAAACTGAAGGCAAGTGGAATTTCATATTGAGTTGAAAAAAACAGGAATCTGTTCTATGTGTAAAAACAACATAAAAATAATTATTTGTGTTTCTACTTGTATGTTTATTTTTATTATATTTATTGACCTTTTCTGAAAAAGAAATGTTACAATAGTCTCTTAAATAACTATGAACTTTGTAAAGGTCACTAGAGAATTCCGAGAGTGTCTCAACTGACACTAGCCTGCCATCTGCTACCAAAAGGGCACATATGCTTTGGATTTACTAACCCATTTATCATGACAGAGGTTACATTGGCATGAATAGCCACTTCTGTAAATAATAGATAATGTCAGGGAATTCATTGTGATAATGATTCTTCTGAAGCATATTGTTCAAAAGAATTAAATATTCAGAATAATTAGACACTCTAAATTTTAACTGTGATTCTTAGCAGTTTCTTATACTAATTCTGTAATTCTTTGAGTTTGACACGTACAAGGTTAAATTAAAAAAATATTTTTTAAAAGCACATGTAAAATACAAAAGTTTCTAGAAACGAGGTGTCATGCAGATGACAGTTTCAGCTTTGCTCTATATTTTCATATTCTCTGTGACTGTAGAAACAGATAGTTGGTATCAAATGACAGAAAAAGTCTTAAGGAAATCTGTATATCCTTTATGCAATGAAGCATGAAGTAATTGCCTTGAAAATACAGTCTCTGATCTTGCAGACATTCCATTTCCCTGGCATAACTTCCAAATAATTGGCTTTCATATAAGTGAAAACCAGAGGAGCTTGGAAATGAAAGTTCACCCAGCCAGTTAGGGAACTGGATTTCATGAGAACTATTCATCACAGTTTATCCAGCTTCATTTCTGGTTTGTAGGTGAAAGTAAAAAATTTGCATTGGTCAAAAATAATAACTTTATAATCTGTATAAAAATGCTTCAGGTATAAATTGTGTCTAGAAGTATCCATGATGATGGGATATCAAAATCTTTTAATCCAAAAAGATATCGCAACTGGCAAGTGTAAAGAAATTTTGCATTCAACTACCTGATTCCTGGGATCTATCATTTTAACTGGTCCATCAGACCCTTTCATTAGTATTTTAGTTTTAATTATAGATCTTGTAACACTGGACATGCCATGTAACACTACAGGCAGTTGGATGTCACATAGCCTTCAGAATTGCAAACAAAGAATTTTAGTTTTTAGCAGGAATATGGGACTTTTGGTTTTTTTAAATCCTGATCTTTCTCTTCACACCATTGCACCTGTTTAACTTAAAACTAATTTAAACTACAGCTCCTGATCTAAGGTACCCTTTTTTAAAATTAAAACAAAACAAACAAGCCAGCACAAGGAAAAACGCAGATATAGACCACTAACATTCTACCTGTGCCTTCACATAGGAGAGATGCTTATTGCATGGTGCTAACACCGCCCGGAACAGCAGTCACAGCTATTCTACTTCATTGAATAACAATTAAATACACCTTTTCTGATCATGCCAAGGGCAACAGCAAGGGCTGAGATAGGAAGCCCAAATGCTGCTAATATTGTTTCTAAAGAGCATACACATCCCCTAGCTGTGCAGTTTCTTACTTATCTTCTAAGCTTTGCTTTCTGTCAGGCTGTAGTGAGTACGAACCACACAGCGGTAATAGCAATCTAGCAGTCACTTAGCAATCTGGCTGTACCCACTTGGGAGACGAGTGTTTCAAGTGAAAAGTTGCTTATTGATCAAAGAGAACTTACTATGACTGTTGTGCACGCAGATAAGGGAGAGCTTTAGCAATGTGATTTATATAGATGATTGATATATAAGCCTGGAATGGATGTGAACGTGTCATTTAACCCTCCAAACCCAGAGTAATTCAAAATGAAAACCAAAACATTTTTGACACTTCTCCAGCATTTAAAGATGTTCATAAGAGATAAAGTACTCAAGAGACATGAAACTTTGAAGGATGGCACATGTATTATAGTAAGTATCTTGTTTAATGCACTTGCTTTTAATACTGAAGCAAAATACAGGTGTGATTATTATTTAGTGAATAAATCAAACATTCTGAAAGATTCTTTCCTAATGTGGTACACAATACAGACAGTACATTTTTCAAGGCAATGTTCAATCCTCATTATTTCAAGACCTTAGAATATTCAAGGTATTGCATTAGGAGTACTTAATACATGGCATGTATTCTAAGACCACATTTCCACTCCACTTAACCGTTCACTAAGTTCTGCTTCAGAGATTTTCACTTGTGCATCCTCAAAGCATCTTTAAGCACTCTGCAATAAGCTATATGAAAGCTGTCATATGAGAACTAGAAATAAATATATATATTATTTAATTAATTTTGTTTGTAAGGTATACTTTCAGAAAGTATCTCTGACAGTGCAGTTTCTGTACGCTACAGGATGATGCAGGGTAAAAAAGTGGCCCATCCTTTTAACTATCACTCATATATTGTAAAGAAACTTTTTCTACCAGTACTGATTCAAGCTATTTGTCTTAAAGGCCACTGAAGGCTGTATGTTTTATTTTGAACTAAGCTAGATGAATTTTATCTTATAATTAGTATCTTGCCTTTTAAAAATTTTTAAAATGTTTTAAAAATATCATCTTAATGCTGAAACCACCGAAAAATCCTTGAAGAACATATCACCTGAATGCTTGAAGAGTCAGAAATTACTAAAAACCATCTGTAAAATAAAGTAAGATGGTATTGCATTGGCTTATGCCTTTTGCTTTCTTAGTATGCTGTCCAATAATAAGAAAGACAATAGAATAATACAGAAGGTCCCAGGCATGAGGTAAAGGTACAGTGACCACAGCCTTTTGAACACAGTGACTACTTTGGTTACTACTTGTGTAAGACAGCTAAGGAAGGTGATGAGGGAGGACTCCTATTTCCCCTTCTCCTTTCTCTTGACCTTAAGACCAAACTCAATATCCAGACTTTACAGTAGGACTAAGCACTTGAAATTGCTGAACTACACTTTCTTTTCATGTTGTCTTCAGGAGATACTCTGAACACAGCTGTGTTCAGAGTAAGACAGATGACGTTCACAGACAAAAACCACTCTTTTTTGGAACTATTTTTTGGAGCTATTTTTGGAACTCAAAATTTTTCCAATAATCTTCTCTCTCAATAAACACACCATAGAGCTCTTCTAGTGCAGAGAACAGGATCACAAATTACTTCACAAGAGTTACCCTCTCACATATGAGAAACCTGTCTAGCACTATCTTACACAACACGGTGTGGATATCCAAATTCTACGAGAGAATGACTGTAGGTACCATGTTCTAACTTTCCTATTGATTCAAGTTCTGTGGGCATGAAAAACCCTGATTCTTCATGTCAGGCTGCATGTGCTAGTTATGTATGCACTGCTAATAACTAATCAGTTGGGGGTTTTTTTGGTAATCCATTTTTTTGGTAATCAATTCTTCATATATACTGGCAAATCAATATAATCTTCACTGCAATTTTCTATCACACTGATCATGATGGTATGTTACACTAACAAGAATCTGATGGCTCTTTTACAGTTTTTACAGGTGGGTTTTTTTTCTATGCATGCAAGGGAAACTCCTTTCTTGCCAAATGAAAATTTTCACTATGACTTATTGTTGGTTTCCATATGTAATGCAATGTAAGCCTTTGTAAAGTTACAGAACACTTATTTCTCTGTAACTTCTACTCTTGTTATCCAAAACACTGACTATGATTTCAAAAACCTTTATAATTATTAGCTAAAAGTTTATGGGCTACCCCCCCCCCTTCCCAGGAATTGAAGTCCCACACAGTTCTAGGGTGTCATACGTTCTTTCTTTTTCATTTGATCACAGTGATTATTTTACTGTAAATCTGATTACATTAATTCAAAGCAATTTATTGCTAAGATTGATGGATTTCAGCTGCAATTGATTATGAGTAACTTCCAGATAACTCAGTTCTAAAATTCATGATAAGTTTGGTAAGTTTTAAGGTACATGGCCTGAGAGAACTAAGAGTGACTGGGGTGTCTGTGCACTGTCACTTTATTTAGATGAAAGCAGTTTTCCTCCTCTTAAGTCATATATAAAATTGGACCATGTCTGAGGTGAAAAGTAATATGCATAAAGATGTCTGTACAGGCTTTTAGAAACAAAAATTTTAAAATTATTTTATTTGAATAAAACTTTTTATACAGATTTTTTTTCTTAAAGTACAAAAAAAAAATTAAACTGTAAGAGTTAAGGGGATCTAAAGCAGAGATTCTGAAAGATTTGTGAACTTCAAGGTTCATCTAACCACTCATCCAGTTAAAATAATCAAATTGGATTAGTGCTTTCATTTTCAGATTCCCAAATGCTTTCAGAAATGAGTCCTGATCTTCCATCCTTAAATCTTAAGTAAAATAGATGCATCTTTCTATAGAAGAGTCTGCATCTCCATATGTAGACATACATCCTAAAATCCTACTCCAACCTGTCTTATTAGCTGTAATGGATGGTAGAAACAGTATACATGGACAACATAAATGTTGGTTACTTTGTGAAAAAAGAATGGTACAGGGTATCAGAAGGCAAGGCTGCCTGTATGCCACCTGACTGCTCTACTGTGGATCACGTGCAACAAGCCTGGTATCTAACTCTAAATAAAGCATGGTGACCTGACTATAATTTCAGATCAATATTTTGGGGGGAGGCAGGGTCCCCAAATGAAGAATTACAATCCTGAATACTACCTTTCATGTGACATCTACCCTCTGAGGTGCTAGAGAGATCTTTTTGCTTGGTTTAGTTTGTTTTAAACAAATATTCTACTTGGAGTTAGGGGGTTCTTTAATAGGAGGAAGGCAAGACTAGATCTTAGATTTTCTAACCACAAGTAATAAGGACACAGTGGAGAACACAGCATATGGCTATTTGGGCTACTGACTATAACTGCGCAAAAAAGAACATACAACTGGAAAGAACTTAGTGTCATATGGCTGTGAGAGGCAACCATGTCATATCATCTCTTTCAGAAACAGCAAGTTCTGCTACAGAGCTGAGGGACCATTATCACAGAATGTCTTGTAGCTCTTAATTTCAGACAACAGTTTTGGGAGACAAACATTTTTTGAAACAGGAGGAGGAAAAAAAAAAAACCAACAAAAAGACACAAACAAACTCGATTTTTAATTTCTTACATTCTGGGTGAGTTGAGAACTACAAAAATGACATTTAGTTCCTAATACTAGTTTTTGATCTCCAGAATAAACAGTTTGTATGAACCCTTAACTGCTTAAGACTGTATAGTAGTATCGGGAAGCCTTATCCATGCTATGTTTTTTACTACTGCCGAGGGGATTGTACCCACATCATGTTCCCGACTCATATTACTTTTCTTCCACAAACATTTTTACTGATTATGAACATGACTAACTTTCCCAAACATTGTGCATGTGCTATAACTCAAACTGTTATAAAAGACATTAACGCAGCCTTTGCCTTTATGAGAAAAACCCAGAAACTATCAAATATTTCCACCATTTTGCATAGTACATAGAATATGTTGCACAATCATGTTTGGACAACACTAGCTTTTTTCCTCTCTCAAATATTCTGTTTCCTTTCCATGATCTCTGTCCTCTTACACTTTTGTAGGTTTTACTAGTGTATTTAAAAACCTGTCCTATTAACTTGATTACCCTAAAATGTAAACAACTAACAAAATCCCTATTAGGGAAAGATATTGACATATATGTATACATGTTAAAGATAGAATAATATTCAAAATTACTGACAAATTCAGCCAATTCTAATTCAGCCACTACTTGATTAAAAAGAGCTGGGTTACAATAATTTTTTTCAAGTTCACCTAGAACTGAAGGACACTCAAATACCTAGAAAGTGAAAGGCATTTGGTTCAGATTTGCAGTCCCAATGAAACAAGAGACAGAAAAGTAGAAAAACACCTACCCCTTCCCAACCCCTTCACCAAACAGCATTTAAAGTTGGCCTGCTCATGTGGAAGTTAGGCCGTTTCTCTAACTGGACAGATAGAAAGGATAACAGGTAAAAGCACTGCAACCTTTAGGTATATATCTAATTATTGAAACGATAATGCTAAACTAAAAAAAAAACAACCACCCAATCACCCAAAACAAAGGCTAGTGATTTATTAGCAGTCTGAGTAGCAGAGGGGAAGTAATCTCTGACATAGTATCAACCAAATGAATTACGAAAGAGATTTAGAACTTTCCTTTTATTTGAGTACATATAACACTAGATTTAATTAAATTACATGTTAAGAGGATCCTTATATCCCTTAATGCCGTACAAATTTACACATTGTCATTTGTCTCTCACACACACTAATTAGGCATACAAGAATGAAAATCTATCTGTAATTATATATTCTGAATTCCAGCTTCCTGAAAGATGTTTGCTTTATGTGTATAGGACTTAAGAGTTAGCTAGGTTTATTGAGAGGGAGAGTCTCTCTGGAAATCAGTTTTGTGTATGTATATATATATAAACATTCCACTTCATCTTGGTGTTTAAGTTCTGACTTCACACTGTGTCCTACCCCATACAGTATCTCTAAGGGGGTAAAAGCCGTCTTTACAAAGTAAGAGGCTGCCTGAAAAATAAATGAATAGGCTAAACAACGAAGAAACTTGTTTTGAAGAACAATAAAATACTTAGAACGTTATCTTAGCTGATTCATATAAATTCCTCCCACCACTGTTAAAAAGATTAAAAAACCAAACACAAGTGGGCAATGATCACATGGTGTATGCATATCTGCTTTTGAACCTCTGAACATTATTTTCTACTTAAAATTGCTTCTTTGTGATTTCCTCTATTAAGAAAGATTAAAAACTTAATTATTCAAACACAACAAGCTAATATTCCTTGCACATTTATACTACTTCATGTATTATGAATATGGAATCAGACCTCCAAAACTTATCAGGTCACTTAAGTTTATTTGTAATATAGAACATCAAGTTTAAGTGTATTATTAGCTTCTTTAATAAAGCAGAGCTATTTTCTACTGAAACCCACTAAGCAGAGCTTCATACCTGAAATCCTGGAATTTTTGTGGTTTCTTTAGGGTCAGCATGACCGCATTTAAAATACAGAAATCATGTTATCGCCTTCAGAAAATCCAGTTAGCAATTCTGGAGTCAAAAGTTATTTGGCTGGCAATTGCTAATGATAGCAATACCTATTCATTATCAGACTGCAGTAAAAAGTCAATTTATCTTTTAGGAGTGTATTGTCACACCAGATTAAAAAAATGGCTTGAAGTCTCATATCGAGATTCGCACTGTTCTTATGCATTGGCTGGGGGTAGGTTCCTCCTCACACCTTACATTCGTAGTGTCACTCAAAGAAGCTGAGGATCAAAACTAAATACATTTTGAAATATACAAGATTAACTCAACATATTTTAAAATCAGGTAAATTATCTATGTACAGTGCATAGGGGAATGCAGAAGAGAAATCCCAAAAATAGAGCTGATAAAAAATATTTTGGAATACTTTGTGACAATTGAGCTGCTCCTGATGCAACTGAGCAAAACAATCTGATATGCTGCCTACCTACCTTATATAAAGCTTTGGTGGAATTTTAGTCACAGTAGTTCAATAACAAAATTTATATCATCTTCAACTTTTCTGCCTTTGAAAATACTTTAGATATATCTGGAGCTCAGGGAAAGAAAAGTCATGTAAGAAAAAACAAAATGAAACCTCTATGTTCATTCTGTATTTATTTAGCTTCTTTGTGTAGCTATAGCAAGCGTAAACACACCTTTGCTTATCCACTTTATATATATATATATATATACACACTTCTATGAAGTATATTATTATATGAATTAAATACATAAAAAACGAGCCACCATGACTGAAATATCCGATACACACAACAGTGAATGTTTTAATAGCACCATGCTTTTGTACCCTGTAGTATTTCTATTTGCATATTAATGAAGTTGAAGGTCAGATGCCACTAATTACAACCTATCCACTCTGTCCAACATACCACTACAAAAAACTCATGAGTGGACCTCTTAATGCCATTATGCAAATGATACTTAAGTACAGAAATAAATTCAAAATAGTGGCATCTAAAGCAGCATATTAGTAGGAGGTAAATTAATAAATATATTCAAGAAATTGAAATTAAAAATTATTATTCAACACTAGATTAATCATTACTGAATAATTGTAAAAAAACTTTGTGGGTTTTTTTTTTCCACCTCCTGGTGTTAGTTGTAACAGAATAAAATTTCCAGTATCTTGCTAAAATATATTAACCAACATTTCTGGAATTATTCCAGCATGAGTCTGATTGAGAGTATATGGAAGTAAATATTAAGTAACTATTATGATCAGCAGAAAAGTAAAGAACTGATTCTCAAATAATATGAAAATATATTGCATTGATGTGAAAAAAACCCACAAACAATCCACCACCCCCTCCCCACACCCCCCAAAAAAACCAAACCAAACCAAAAATGCCACAACTTCTCATAGTATAACAGTTTGGTACTAGAGAAGATACATAATATGCTTTCTACAATTTATGCCTAATGTAAATCCTAAGTAAATAGTTGCTTACCACCTTATCTTGACAGATTGGCATATAGTTCGGGGCAGGTGGGTGGAATCACACCTAACACCAAGCAGCTCAACAAGGAGGGGCGAGGAGGGGTGAGAAGTGCACCACCACACAAAGACAAAGCTATCATCTGAAAGAACACCTGCAGTTGTGAAAGAGGTTTACACTGTGAAGAATGTGATGAAGGTGCAAGGAAGACACAGGGTCAGTATTTCCAAGATGACAGAAAAGCTGTAGTCCATAGCAAAAACCTCAAAAGGACTTACGGTGATATGTAGGATATAGGAAAAGGGTGGCAGGTGGCTATGTTATTAGTTTTAATCACACAGGAAGAGGAAAATTTGTTATACCTGAGAACTGGCAAACAGCAGAGAAGCATAGCAGAGTTAGGGAGATCACAGAGGGAGAAAACACTGATACTGCAAAGTGGTAATCAGGTAGAACACTCAGGAACAAGTTTGAAGGCAATTCAATGAAAAAACAGATTGCCAGAAGGAAAACAACCATGATAGTATATAGTAAAGCAAGGAGTCAGGCCATGAAATAAAAGCATGAGCACTAGTTCTGTAACAGATAAATCTTGCCTTAGACCATTATCCCTAATGTAAAATATAAAGTATAGCAAAGAAAAAAAAAATAATTAAAATATATAAGGAATAGCAAAAAGAAAAAAGTCTCAGTCAGATCAGCAGACGCATCCAGCTTGTTTACATAAATTAGAACTCAAATTAGGTAATTGTGCAAGAACTTCACCACTTTATGATGCTTTAAAAATATTAATCTCCTGTTCCAATGCCTTTTATGTGAAACTTTTTTTCATTCTTGCACCAAGACTTTTTTCTTTGAATGCCTGTAAATAAAGTTTCAGCTTTTAAATTCTAAAATTTCTCTGCAAACAGAAATCAAGTAGCGTGACAGAAGACCTATAGACCAAACAGGGGATGGGAATATCATCACAGTTTGAATTCACAATATATCATACTATTTTTAACATTAGTGTTAAAATGAGGGTAAAAAAAAAAAAACTACAGAAAAAGTCCAAGAGAATGTAAGAACGCTATTAACATCTTAATATAGGTCAAGAAAGATAATCAGTGATAAATTTCTCTCGAAGTAGAACAGTACTAAGCACTGTCTGTCCTTAGAAATTTTCCAGTGTAATTCTTTGTTTCTGAAAGTAGGAAACAAAGCGGATCCTTTTAAAGTATCCTTCAGAGAATGGTGAAATAATGAATCATATTCTCTGGATACTGAACTCTAATATTTACCTAAGCAGTCTTTCGTCTCTTTCTCAAAAATACTTTATCAATAAGAAAAATTATCTTTAAGGTTTCACCTTGAAAATCAGTTACTCTATACATTAGTTTATGCACTCAACAATTTAGTCAAGACAGTATTTGTCCATTTCAAATCAGATATATTAATCTTATACATATTCTATTTTCTTATTAATCCCTTTGGATGAAGGAGCCAGCAGGAGTACTTAGGAACTATCTACAATTTATATACTCCTTCCCTACTATTTTTCCCATTCTGTAGCATGTAAACCCTTCTTAGCTCACTAAATGAATTTACTGTTCTTGCTTTGCTTTTGCCTTCCATCTTCATTGAATGTAAGACAGTTGGACAGGTGCACTTGATGTAATTCTCTATAATATTCAGTAAAAAAAGTTTTAAAATGTCACTGATATTTCCTCAGGTTTTGTTTTCATAAGATTATGCTACTGAACAAACGTCAATAGCTGTTAATTTGCTATCAGACTAACAGAATAAAGTAGAAAAAGTGTTTAATTAACAAAAACATCAACATTTTAGGACTGATAATTGGAGGATTTAATATAAATGAGCAAAACCAAAAGCACAAAGTCATAAAAGAGGAGAACGAGCAGTACGTTTTTAATAAAGATGACTATAATAATCTTCCAGTTTACATCTAATACCATCTGGTTTCAATCATACAGGGATTTTACTGTAGTAATACATTAGATTGCATATCATGGTTATAAAAATCTGTCAAAGAAAAGATTTCCCCTCACGGTGTAAAATAACCAAATAAAACACTAGTACTATTAAATCTGTAAATATTAACACAATTAATAATTTTACGTTTGTTCCTCTATTGTAAATTGCCATCTGTCATTTAATAAGCATAAAAGGCAAAGCTTTTCAGGAGCTGAGTGAAAGACTTTCATTTTCAAAGTCATTTAGTAGTGAATTATACCTTCATGCTCTTCTTTTTAGATTTTTGGTTTGGTTTACCAAAGACCATAATGCTAGCCAAGCTACTATGAAATCTTCCCCGCAGCATATGCACATTTACTTGTACTAAGATGAACAACTCTAAAATACTGACAAGGTTTATCTTTTCTGGAAGACCAGATTAACATAAGCAGAAGTCACCTTTGGTACATAAGGCCAGAGACTCTTAAACCTTTCATATGGACTGCATAACAATGTACTGAATTCCCCCAGCTGCTTTCCCCATATTTTTAAACAATATCCACCTCTTAGTCCTTTAACCACAGGACAATCAGAAGGTTGCTTTTTTTCCAAAAGCCTTCAGGAAAGAAAATCTTACCAATATTTATACTATTCCTGTGGCATATGATGGATGGACATATTCAATTACTTAAAGATTTTCCTTTTTTGTAAGCTCTGGAGCTCCAGTCTAGAACCATCAGTGTGCCAGAACATATTCAAAACGTTTTTTCATTCTTATGATGGGACAGACAAATCCTTGATGACATACTGTGTATGTATATCAGTACCTCCTAGTGTTTACAGTCCTGCATGAAACTGTCTTAATGTAGTACTGGTCTAATTTTAAAATATCAATTCAAGCTTCTTTTAAAGTGCTCATAATATATTCTGATCTTCCAAATTTACATTGTTTAACTGGAAAACTTCTCTCACTAGTAGTTTTATTATATTTTAATTTGCTCATTGTTTGGTGAGTACTGACATGTTTTAGGAAACACTGATGAAAATATCAAAATAGAGAAGGAATTATTTTAGTGTGAATTCCTTTTATAGCTTTATACAGTTTTTGTTTGGTTTACTTTTTTTCTTTTACTCTATCTTTGTATGTCATGTAAAGGTCAAGTTTGCACATATAATATTAAAGGCTTTAGGAGGGTTCCAATTATGCCATTCAGTGACATTTTAAGTGGTATTCTAAGTGCTTTTCAAATAGTAAGCCACCCTCACCTGAGTTAATATTTTTGTCTTTATCAAAGCAAACTATAACCATCATACAAGATCTTCTAGTCTCTAGAATATTTTAAAAATGAATTTGACAAACTCGTAGAGGGTTTAGTCTTTATCTAGGTTACAATTAGAAAGAGTTTGACATCTGAGAAATTATATAAATCATCCAGATAGAAATATCATATTATTGTACGATCTATTAGGACATCAAAATATTCAGTTTGTCTTTTACAAGTATGCCCTCACTACACGAAGAAAAGCACATGAGATCCCTCCTGACTGCAGAAGAGAGGCAGATCTAAGTATATTTATATATTTGGAACAACAAATACTGTGTCCTAATCTAAACTCTGATGAGCACAGAGCTACTTAACAGATAGACACAAAAAAACCCAAAACAAAACATACTGTCTTAGTGCCACAAGCCAGTGTAGCTGACCCACACACATACTTCACAAGTTCCTCAATAACTCCACTCAAAACCAAGTAGGTTTTAGTACAGTTTTTGTTTAATAATTCATTTCCACTGTATACAAAATAGAAAAATTAAAAGGTCTAATAGGAAATAGGAAGCAGCCGAAACCTTGAAGTATAAGCATTCTGGAGCATAAGCAGTTAGAAAGCAAAGTTGTCGTACTGATCCATAACAAATACCCAAGGCAATAAATAGCTTAATATGTAACAAGAAAGAACTAGAATATTCACTTTATAGAACTAATCCACTGACATGTGATTCATTAATTATCACCATTTGATCTTTTCATACACTGTAACTGACTGCAGATGGAATGCCATAGACAGGCACACATAAAAGTTGTACTTGAGACCTGGTTATGCTAGTTTAACTGTCTGCTAAAACAAACTGCTATTTGCAAGAGCACACAGGTATAAACGCGATCTCTGTTAATCTCAGTAATTTTGGCAACTGACACTATTATTCCAAAGCACAGTTGAAGTAATTCAAACTAAATTTCTACTCATCAGCTGGAGGCAGTCTGAACGGAATGATTTCAAAAAGCTTAGTAAGTACTTTTATTTTGTGGTAATAAGAAGAAGTGTAGGCCTTGGAGGCTTACTACCAAAAAAAAAAAAAGGAAGAAAAAAATTTCCTTGTACATAACAGGAATGTTTTAAGTGATCACTGGGATGGCCTAAAGTGTGTAACAGTTTGCAAAGGTCTCGCGATATAACAATACCCTACTCCGCTCTCGTGAGACCCCCCCCCCCCCCAGTGCTGTGTCCAGCTCTGGGGCCCCCACCATCAGAAGGACATGGACCTCCTGAGGAGGTCCAGAGGAGGCCATGAAGATGCTCAGGGGCTGGAGCACCCCCCTGTGAGGACAGGCTGAGAGAGTTGGGGGTGTTCAGCCTGGAGAAGGCTCCGGGGAGACCTTAGAGCGGCCTCCCAGTACTGAAAGGGGCTGCAGGAAAGGTGGGGAGGGACTCTTAGTCAGGGGGTGTAGGGATAGGATGAGGGGTAACAGTTTTAAACTGAAAGAGGGTAGATTTAGACTAGACATAAGGAAGAAATCCTTTCCTGTGCGGGTGGTGAGACACTGGCAGAGGTTTCCCAGAGCAGCTGTGGCTGCCCCCTCCCTGGCAGTGTTCAAGGCCAGGCTGGACGGGGCTGTGAGCAACCTGGGCTGGTGGAAGGTGTCCCCGTCCATGGCAGGGGGGGTGGAACTAGATGGTCTTTAAGGTCCCATCCAACACAAACCATTCTATGACATTGATTATATGATCTGCAAAAGCACTAAAGGACCAAGTTCCCTTGAGGAATGTACAAAGCATACTATAATTACCTGTCACTGAATCAGCTTTGTAACTATTTTCCTTTTTCATTTAAAATTGGAAAGATTTACATAACATTTGAGATTGTTACTCTTTATAACAGGGCTAAAATGCAGCATGCACAGCTCTAAACATCTTTCAACATTATGCAACAAAGCCAAATGCAAATTAGCACTAAAAGCTAAAGACACAGCTAGAAAATACCCCTTTCATTTAACTTATAAATGTAAAATTAATTTAACTTTACATTTTCTGATTGAAGACTGTCTATTCTCTAAGGTGGATACTGTACAAAATTATTGAAAAAAGGTGAAGATGTATTTAATATAAGCTGGAAGAAGGGAGGCAGGACTACTGGAAATCTCAGTAAACAGCTTCTGTTAAGTAACTTGTATTAGGGTTTTTTATGCTGCGATTATGTGGTTTTTAGTACTAATGTAGAAGTTGCTTAGTCCAGTTCTTAAATGTAAAAATCCCCAGCTGTTACAGTAGCTCAAAGTTGCTTATCACATTATATACATGATTCCTTGTATTAAGTTGCCATATTTGGGTGAGAGGTGCCATGTTACTTCATTATTAAGAACAAGACTTTCTTACAAAGAATAACTAATGAACTATGGTAATTAGACAAAATTCTTTGTTAATTGTCTCTCATAGTTTGTGATATTGCTGAAATAATAAATAGTACTTACAGTTGTTACAGCCTATAATTCTATCTATCATCTGTGATGCCAAAGATCACACCAGAAATTTTGCAATTTAAGACCATCAACATTTTTGACATCCCAAGTCATGACCAGGATCATACTTTTTCTTCCTTTTTAGTTATCAATGAATAAAATATAAAATTTCATCTTCATCATTCAGATGAGCAGCTTAACAGCAAGTTAAAAGCAATGTTTCTTAACACAGTTTGGCTTAATTATAAGGAGGTATACTGGATGTTGCTCAAATACTGTTATACACTATGAAATTTTATCTCAGATATCAGATCAAGAAGTTGCTTGCAGTATAGGTTCTTAATTAGACTTTTAATGCAAAATTTCAATCACTGCCCTTTGCATTTAAAATTGAGGAGACGAATAAAGGGATTTCCACAACAGTTTTCTTTTAACTAATTGCAGAGGTGGGTCTTGGTTCTTTAAACTTAATTAACCATGCTGAATGAAGTCCGAAGTTCATAGAGGCTCCACACTTTCAAGAGGCACTGAGGACAATGTAAGCATAGTTCTCAAAATCCTGAAAAGCCACAGCTGAAATAGATGTTCTTGCTACTCATCTTGAAAGCAATAAATGCAATAAAAGAGTAATGACACACAAATTCGTGAAGTGTTCCATGGTTTTCGGCTGCCTAGGGAGGTGGTGGAGTCCCCATCCCTGCAGGTATTTAGGAGTCGGGTTGACATAGCGCTGAGGGATCTGGTGTAGTTGGGAACTGTCAGTGTTAGATTAATGGTTGGACTGGATGATCTTCAAGGTCTTTTCCAACCTAGATGATTCTGTGATTCTGCAATGTTTCTTGTTTTCTCAGCAACCTGAAAATACTCAGTGCTAATATACCATGAGTCATTAGAGGAACATAGACTTTGTCTTGGGATTTTTTTTTTTTTGTTAAGAAATCAGATGTCCCCGTCATCTGAGTAAAAGATAAATATCATGTTATTTATGTGGGTGATACACTACTAAAAGTTTTGTTTAAGCCCAGAAGGTAGGCATTCTTTGTGCTCTAAAGGTGAATCCTTCTGTGTTATGTAATAAGCCTTCATAGCACCAAAAAGAAAATGTATTTGAAACACAAGAATTACTTTATATTGCATGCTACTGTATAGAGGAATAAGGGGAAATCCAATCTCAAGACAATTTTCTGAAACCAGGCAGAAAACAATGCAATTGCTAAGAAAGCAATCAGATGCTTTTTTTATGCTACCTGTCTTGGTTTTTTAATAGAGATATCTCTATCTCTCAAGACACTATTTGATATCAAATATAATTTATTTTTTTCCGAGTACAAAGACCTATAAATAATTTCTTTTAGAAAGTAAAAAAAGTAATTACGTCATTTTCATTTAAGATGTGCAAGAAAGAAAAACCCCACATGTATTGAAATTGTAAAATCTATTTTCTCACTTCTCTGCATACAAAATGGACAGTACTAACACATCTAAGGAATCTGTATTCATAATTATGCCTTGTGTTTAGTAATCCTTTCATCTACTGGGAAGTATAGAAAAACAGCCTTTTTTTTGCATCCTCCTTTAAAGATAACTATTAAATGTAAAGATATTTTATATTTTTTTCCTACCCCATTAACATGAAAGCTAAAATTACTTGGAATCATGGGTCATGTTGAAAAGCATCAGGAAGTCAAGAAAACGTGACTCTGATATTGTTACACACTAATGACTATCTTACTTTATTGTATAAACTACTAGTGACTGACATTTCTGGAGAAGAATATTTAATTTACAGAAGCCTGAATTCTATTTGTATCTATGACCTTGAGAAAAGAATGACCTGTAACCATTTTAGTTTCTGAAGAATCATTAAAAAGACTGTTGAATTTTCCTTTCATTTCCATAGAACTGTTTGACTTTTGAGTCTTAATTGCTTTTGTAATACCATACATTATTATCTGAAATAGTAAACAATCTGCAAGTAATGTTAGGTGTTTATTGCTGAGAGGCTTTTTCATCAGTTGACTGAATGTAATATATCTTTTCAATTCAGAAAGCTGACACACCTTAATGCTTCATAATATGACACTCACAAAAATGTAATAAGTAAAACCCACAATATTTAAAAATCATGCTTAAGAAAACTTTACTTGCTTCCACTAAATCTCATTCACCTGAATATATTAGCTGCTAAATACATGGGTTTTTATACTCAAACACAAAATTTTACATAACATAAATTCTTCTAAATATTTTAATTACAAAATTACAATTTTAAATGCTTCAATATCATGGGTTTGCATGATGTCTCTGCATGAGACCATCATATTCCCAGTTTTTGATCCCAGCTCATGTGTAATATTCAAGAAGATATTTATTCACTGAAAATGAAAGATTCACATCCATTTCTTTTTCATGTACCATTTAGTCCCTCTCACTCCACTGTTCATGGATATGAAATTATATCGGAAAAACAGAAATAGAGATGTAGCTCTGCTGAAAGAAACAGTACAATTATATAGACATCTACATGATGAAAATTTCTATTTATTTTTATTTAATTCTACTACAAAAGTAAAGTAAAGCATTTATTGACTCTTCTGTAAAGATCCATTCTTCTTCAAGAGGGAAAAAAATAATTTAAAAAAAATTCCTCTTAAAAAGAGG
The DNA here is from genome assembly GCF_965140245.1 of Athene noctua. NCBI lineage: Eukaryota > Metazoa > Chordata > Aves > Strigiformes > Strigidae > Athene > Athene noctua. The sequence goes on from NC_134045.1 coordinate 18,963,597, forward strand.
AGTTGTATACTGAAAGGATAAGCGTGAATAGAAACAGCTTTTAACAGAAGGAGACGTTGGTTACCTTTGTTATTGACCCTAGTAAGTGATCCAAGACTGAGTAGCTTTGCCTTAAGTACACAGGTAGAAACGTTTTCTACTAGATCTCCTCAGCCTAAGTTGAAAACTACTGGTCTTCATTATAATTCTTCAAATCCACTGTTTTTTTAAATTACTTTATCTCTTGATGGAAGACCGCAAACAGTACTTCTTAGTTACTCCCTCACCTAATGTTTAATGCTTTTCCCTTTCTTCCTGTGGAGGATCTTACTCAATGATTAAAGGAAACTCAATGCACTAGGAGAATATGGCGAATACCATCCTAAAATTTGGTCAAACGATGTACTAGGTCCAGCATTATTTTGCTAGATGGCCAATAATATATTTAGAAGCAGAATTTTTTGTTGGTTTTGTTTTTCCCTCTCTCTAAAGTGAATCTGTTTACATGTATCTTAAGAACAATAACACTATGTTATAGCTTAAATAATTTTCTGGGTTTTTTTCCTATGTCTTCTGCTTCTACCCAGTGAAACAAAAAACCAAAACCAAAAACCCAACAACAAAACAGTGGAATCTGTTAAGAACTTAATTGTTTTAAATATATGTCATCATGTAATTTGCTAGTACTTTGAAAGCCAGATAAAATATTTACATATTTTTGTTGGGTTTCCCAGGCATTTTATCTCTTTATCTTGACTTGCTTTCTTGCATAGTCCATTAGCCATTTATTTTGTCAACTCACAAAATACATTAAGGGATCAATATATTCTGTGAGATTTTAGTGAAATCTCTTAGTAAATTGAAACTCTGTGACATGGAATTACCCCTTAGCATCTGGAAATCTTTATAAAGAAAGTTTACTTTTTGTGATAATGGTTGAATGATGGTTGAGGTCCTGCACTTCTCACAATATGTTGTTACAGAATAAAAAAATATTTATTCTTTCCCAAAAAATGTTCACTTCCTCCCTCCCAACCCTCTAAACATTATTCTCTAAAAGCTTAATGATCTTTTAGACACTAGTTATACTGAAATTAATGTTAGTATTTTGGCACTGAGTAGATAGGGGATAATGCAGCATCAGATATTTTCAAATGTGAATTATAAGTTTTAAAAAATACTGTAATTGTCAAAAAGGAAAGACCTATCCTCTGATCAGTGTGCATACCGTACTCTACTTCCAGCATATTGTTCAAACACTTCTTTCAATACAGAATAATGAGTTTCTTCATAACATGTAAACTGCTGAACTTGTCACAGAACAAGACTGTGGAGCAGGGGTACCTTCATAAACCCATTTAAACACTAGGAATGTTTTAACATGTTTTCAATATCTCACTGCAGATGATGGGTCACAACACTGAGGCTTCTTAAGGAACTATTGTATTCTTTCTTTTCAGAGATATTAATGATGAAGAGGCACAGGTATACTTTTAAAAGTAGGTAACAATCCCAAAACCCTAAATAACTTAAAATCTGAGGTATAATTTGCATTTCACATTTTTATAGCCTACATCTCTTCTTCATTCAAACTGTACCAGTGTCACCATTTCATTCTACCTTTCTGTGGCAATTTGGAGAGGGCTTGATCTGGGTGTTTTGGTGGATTACTGCACAATATAGACTGCAGGCTATCTTTTGTTTTCACAGACAAGAGCAGCAGCCCAGTTGTCCTCTCAAAAATCCTATTCAGGAAGAAAAGGTTTGACTTACTAAAGTTATAACTAAAAAATAGTATGAAAATATAGGCAGTCACAATTATTAAATTACCATGTGTGAGGAGTATAATAGCCCTACTAAGTAACAGAGCCACTATATTTAATGACTATCAATTAAACAAATGGAGTCAAAAGTATAAACAGGTATTTGCTCTTTTGGTGATGGACCACATAACGTGCACATACTGATACTTATTTCTTTTATACTAGACTGGCGATTTTAAATAGGGTGCACGGGTTAGCAAAAATGCTGTGAAAGTAGCAAATGACTTTCGAGGCAAATACAAGAAGCACTTAGCTTCTGATCTCAAGGTAATTACAATTATTAGAAAAGTGGACTTGAAGCCTTCTCGAGCCTACTGTAACCCAGTAAAGACCTTCCAATCAGTGCAAGTCAGCATCCTCGTGTCTTCAGATGGCTGGGTCAATGCTACTCTCAGCACTTCTTCTTGCTGCGTATTATTTTATAAATAGTACATGCAAGTCTAATTCTGCTCAGACTATTTCAGACAAAGCTATCTGACAATGCTTGTTTTCTAGAAAAGTGATGACTGCTTTTTGTCAATAAAACAAAACTCTGCGGGAAATCATTTTTCCTGGTCAAGGAAAGACTGTAGTGGATACCAAGTGAAGGAAAACACTCCAAATACAAAAGAAAAGTGGAAATAACATAAACACTATGGCTGAAGAAAAACAAGGAAGAACTGCAAAGCGAGCTTACAATACACATGCAAAAGAGCTGACATATCACTGGTGACATAAAAAAACTAGTCACCAGCCTCTCCTATCACATGCTAAGGTTCAGATCTAATCATTTTGATATTTACTGTCACACTCACTGTCTGTTCAACCAAGGAGCTACCAGATTCTCAGATTTAGAAGTGAAAGTCAAGTCTTAAAGTTTTAACAAATTGTATAGGCAGGTATTTGATTTACTCTACAAATGAAGGCTTTCCTTGTAAGAGGGGTTTTTTTGCCCCTACACACTCCCTCTTCTGATGTGCTGTAATATTCCAAGAACTCAAATGACCTTCCCATCTTGTTTCTTTCTACTATGCAAAATTCATTACACATTATAATTCACATTCAGTGTGGCAGATTGGAAAACATTCTATTAGTTATAGTGTAAGTTATTTAGATCATAGTTCAATAGGCAGAAGTACATTAACTACTGCCTACCATTAAAGCAAGAGTAGTGAAAGAGACTGGTGGCACAATGCTGACTGCCAAAAGAAGGTCAGAGGTGTTGCTCGTAAGAACCAACAAAAAAATTTTCAATATATTGTCTCAGGTACAACAATTACACCATATAAAAATAATCAGTAATCTTTTTCATGAGAAAAATAGCAACATATATCTATTCGAACAACTATGTTTGAACATTACAGTATTTTACAAAGTTTCTAGAACTAATTCAAATCCTGATTTGAAGCAGCTATTTGATATAAGGTTTGAAATAATTTTATCTTTCTTTTTACTGCTAAGTTATATACCTATTTTTAGTACCCATTTTTAGTCTTTATTAAATTTTATCATGAAATAAACTCATAGTATACACTTTTAAAGAAAGAGCAAGCCTTCATTAACCAGACTACTCTGAAGGTTGCACTCAACATGACTGTCATACTCTCAGATTCAGTGTGAGCTATGTTACTGATAACTGTGTGATCGCTCTGGATATACAGTTTTAACCCTGCACATTTTTAAAGCATGAAAAACTAAATTATATTCTTCACATTTTAGCACTGATTTGGTAATCACAGAATCACTGAAAAATATAGATTGGAGAAGATCTCTGGAGGTCATCTAATCTAACTTCCTCCTGAAAACAGGGTAAACTGTTAAATTAGATTAGGTTGCTCAGAGACATGTATGATCAAGTTCTGAAGATCTCCAAGAGTGGAGATCCCACAATTTGTCTGGGCAAACACTTCTAGTATGTAATCACTTTTATTTAAGATTTGGGAAAATAGCCTCAGACAAAACATATCCATACAACTAATTAAATACAACCCCCTGATAATTCTAATAATTGGTGTGTTTTAAAATACTTTTGAAATTAATTTGGGGAGACAGCAACAATCTTGATAAATTGGAACTTTCTAAACTTAAACTATGGCTGAATGAAAACAGCCCTTTTGATAGGCTAGTCTTTCACAAATTGTGTTTGCTTTTGCAGAATACTTGCTTTTCAGTAAAGAACAGAAATTGAATATTAGGGCAAAAAAATCTCACTCAGGAAGTTCTTAGTTTTGCTACTCTCAAGTTTTTAAACTATTATTTTCTTGAGAATCACTATTTTCTGATGAGATCTAACTTAAATAAACCACTTTTTTTATCTGTAAAAGAGGTACAGATACCATTCCATAAGAGCTTCCTCAGTAAACCAATATATACACACACCAGACTCAAAATTAAGTACTTGAGGAAAAAATAATTTTCATGAAGATAAATAATACAGTAAAATGAGTAGTTGCATGGTATTCAAACCACATATAGTCAGATGTTCCAGCACCTGTCTCTATGAATATCATTGAGTGATTAGTCTTTGATGTAAACAGTGGAGAAAGGAACTTAAGTCATTAGAATAGAAATGTTAGTCGGTGAGCAGCAGAGACAGTGTTTTAATACATGTTTTCTTATTCCATAAGCAGTCCCAGTAATTTGCAACGTGATTGCTTTTCTTCAGCATGAGAGACCTTTGTGACTATGCAAGTTGCTAAAATAAAGTACATAATACCTTAACATGGCACAGAGTTGTACATTACCTAAGCATCTTTTTACAGTGGTAGTTGGTACACTTTGACATGTCAGTTATATGGTTGCACACATTTCCCAAATGGCACATCGACTCTTAACTCGTGTTCATCATTCTGATTTCTATTACTGGCAACAGGACTTGTAAAGAGGTAATAATTACCTAATCATACATTTCTTGATTAATCTGGTTTAGTTACTTAAACGGTAATTAAGTTCATTTCTTGTAGATTTAAGCACCCTCTACCAATTAGAATATGTATTTAACATACTTTATTAAATGGAATTGTTTGTGTGAAGCAGAAAAGATTCTTTTTCCTGTATGCATTCACGTATGCATAAAAATGCAGAAATACAATGCCAAATACATGAAAGAATGTAGACACATGGAAGGCATATACCACTGTCAAATACTTCTTACAAAATTTTAGAGTGGTCTGGTTAATCTTTTTTGAAAGCAGTTGTTTTCTGAAGGTGTTGAGCCACAAACACTTTCTATGTGATTAAATCCAAACAAGTAAATGACCGTGCTTTTATTAATTTTGTTAAAGTTTCTGAATGTTTTTTCTACTCTCTGCTCATTGGAAATTTGGACATCCTGGTACTTCCCATCTTCCCCACCTTCTCCCAAATGCAAAGTTTTAACCTGACCTTCCCTGCTCTAAGCTATCTGGCCATTTGCTTCAGTGTCTCTGCTTCTTCCACTTCTTTTTGCCTAACAGTGTTTCCTGTGACTATATTCTAAAAATGCTTTTCTTTTAATGCCCCTTATACTTACACATGTATCTCCATTTAGCAGTAAAGTTCACCCAGTGAAAGTAAAATAACGTACATCTTGGAAAAAGCACACTGTTTGTAGCTTCTACACTGTTTTCATCACTCCAGGAATCACATATTACTCTTTGCTTAGTGGTGCCTGGCATAAGACACCTACTCTATGCTGGTCATAATAGAAAGAATTAGTGCATAACAAGGATCATAAGTTGTCCTTCAGTGTTGCGCTTGAAATAAGGTGTCATGTTCCTAACAGCACAGACCTCACCTACTGGTAACAGGGCCTGCAGTGCCTGATATCAGGGGCTTTGTAGCAAAGATGATGAGTATTTTCCTTACAAAAACGCACTAAAAATATTGATTCACTGAAAACTGTATTTTCTATTAAAAATATGTATCCTTTTCCAATATTTCACTGAACTAAATGAATCATTAAGTGCCAGAAAAGTTAACTCAAGTACAGAACTAAGGATTTCTCTTTTTAATTCTTAGTTGGACTGACAGTGATTAAAATTGCTCACAGTTAATTATGTCATGTCCTTGCTATGGTTCATAATAATTTTGATCTGCTTTGAACCCTTGATAAGACTAGATATCTTAAAGTAAATCGGCAAATAGTTATAAACAGAGCCAAAAACTTCTTTTAATTTATTCACTATTAGTGGACATTTTATAGTATTCTTAATCTTCCATTAAACACCGGAAATTCCCCTAATAAAGAAAATAGTTGACTAAATGTTAACCTTATTAGTGTTAGTGAAACAAATCTGAAGTATCAAGTAATTTTCAACAGGTAGGACGTAGACTGTAAAAAAGCAATAGTATCTGCATTTCAGCTACAACACTGTCTGCCGGACAGTATGTTGTTAACTGTTTTTCTTCATCTTTTTATACAATATACAAAACACAAATACTTCTAGTATTGTAAAACCCAGTAAGTCTCTTACTCAAGATTAAACTAAGTAATACTGAATCTCAACAGATGAAACTTTTAAAAATGACTGCTACAAAGCTTTTATCCAAGCTAACAGGCACGATCCAGTGAGGCTCTAAGACCTGCCTAAAAACTGAGTTATGCAGAATTTAGGCTCCCAAGTGTTAATTGAAAAGCTCAGTTTACTGTCACAATTAGTGACATGAAAGAAGATATTAGTGTCATGAAAGAAGTGCTTAAAGCTGCTATGTACTTTAATATTCAAGTTGCTGAACTTGGAGCTATGCCTGTGCTCATATCTAGCTAGATCTGCACTTCAAAATCAGAACTCCATACTGTGAAACTCAAGATCTAAAAGAGGGGAGGCACTGAGCAGGTAATTAAATCCTGGTCTCCCTCCCTCTTTCTAAGTGAGTATTCTAACTGCTAAGACTACACAATAAACATCAGGGCCTCTGGATCCCAACTGAGATTTGTACTCTACACATGTACAAAGGAACCCAGAAGTACAGACACCACAGCGGTTTGCATTTTACTCTGCAACCAAGTACCATGAAATTTGGACATTTCCATGATTTAGCTTCCAGGCACCTAAAACTGCATTAAGCCCCACATACCAAGATTAAGGGGCATACTGGGCTCCCTAGAATAATTCAGTCCAACATGACTTTAAGCAAAATTTTTTTTTTTTAAATAACATATGAAATTCTTATATGATGTTTTTAAATGAAAATTTGTTTTCATTCTCAGAATGCTTTCTGTGATTTTCAAACGAAGATTTAATATTCTACTTGCATAGCAGCATAAAAGGATTCTCTGATGTCCCTAGACTACATTGGATTTTTTTTTCCCCAAGCAGAATGGTCCAGAACATTTTAAATACTAATAAAATGGCTGTTAGCAGTAAGATCAAGTTCCTATGAATTCCTCCTATGAACTTTTACTAATAAAGTAATCATACCATGGTGATGCAACTACTGCTGCTTAGTATAACTGCCAGAAGTAGTTTTTCCATTCTGGAGGTATATTAACATGGTAATTTATAAATAGTCTGGAAGTTGCATTCATGTGAATATTTAAGAACATACATTGCCATGCAAGAATGATATTTTATAGGTATATCTTAAAAATAAGTTATGGTATATCACTTAAGGTTTATCTTCTCTGTTAGGAGGAAAAAGCAAACACAAACCAACAAAAGTATTTCTCTACTCAACAAGATGAATTTTCAGGTTACTTAACATAGTTTCCTAGAAATTGCACCACCTGAAGCTAAAGTTAATGCTGAACTGGGAACTACATCCTACCTATGTACAGCTCATGAATTTGAAGCAGATGGCATGTTCCGTTTCTAACTGAATGTCTTAGAGTGATTGACAGTGACAAGTCAGTATTTTTGAAGTATTATAGGACACTCAAGCATTTAACTCTGTCACTAAAATACAAAAATATTTAAAATAACTAAAATAGTAACATTAGCATAAATATGTAACGGTTCTATCTGTAAATTACAATTGCTACATAAAAATGAGAAAATACTTCCCTATTTCTCCTACAACTTTATGCCTGCCTTGGATAAGTGGAAGGTCTGCTGCCTCCTGTTTGATTCAAACTTGATTCTTTTAAGCAGTAACTAGGCATATGATAGCAATGCATGATTTTGTAGCACTAAACTCAGTTCACTTCACCAGCCAGGTGAGTAAAAAAATAAATCACTTTGATTAGGTTTACTTTGTTTTAATAGTACCATTTCATACCCTCAGTTCAAGGATTCAATTTCAGTGAACTACAGTACACTAAAGGATAAACCAAAGAAATTATTTGATTGTCGATAATATTTTTAAAGATAATATCCACCAACAGGTTCTTTTTCTACTCTCATACAACAGCTTCTCAGTCTGAAATTTTTGACCTCTCTGACATTAAAACTGGCAAAGCATGCTTATGACAACTTGGAATTCTATTATGTGCAAAGAGCATTCACTGCACAATAGTATGGCGGCATTATAGCATTGCCATCGTTACTACTGGAAAGTTCTCCATTAGATTAAACCAGTAACTGATCACACATATACTAGCAGATCTGCCATACTACAAACACAGGAGAGGGGAAAAAAAAAAAAAAAAAAAATATATATATATAATTGTAACGTGCAAAAATGGGATAACAACAATGCAGAGGAGGCTGTAAAATTGCAACTATTCATTTGCCACTGGGCAATAAGAATCTGATCCTTAAGTTATTGCATATAGAATTATAGAATTCACCAGCTCAGTACAACCTACACTGATCATTATTATATTGTATTTGCCAATCAACACCATACAACAGTATCTTAGTAGCAGATGTGAATGTGGCATCTGTGGGCTTCTTAGTGATGACTATTTACATATGTCTGAGGGTACCAAGGTCTGGCATTCAAGACTTCCCTAATTTATAATCTATCAGAGCCATTGCCATAATAATCTGTCCTACTGATTACTGCCTCTATACAGTTAATGGTACAGTTTGACTTAATCTTCCCATTTATTAGGGAAAAAAAAAAAAAAGTTAAGAACTCTAAGAGTGTATAAGCTATTTAATTTCTAATGTGGTTTTATAGCTCCAGTTTGTATTCTTCACTCCCTGACATTTTGCATGTCATATGGTGTGTTTCCTCAGGGAAAGTAAATCAGTTTCTCTCCTGGAGTGCAAGCTTCCTAATACACAAAAAAAGCGCTTTGTTTGAGCGCAAAAGTACTGTACAGTTGTTATGGTAACTGGATTTTAAAAGGAGGTGCACAGTTTTGAGGGGCATCTGCTTAATTCCCAAACAAATTCTTCACCCCAGCTGCCTGCAAAGGAATGATTTTAAATCAGTCTCTTGCAAGACGCAAAGAGTGACTTCCAGCTGAGAAGCTTAGCACAGCTCCCACTGGCTCAATGAAAAGGACGATCCCTTTATTTCAGCTGGAAGAATTGCTGTTTATGAGCCACAAGAGTCCTCGCTTATGTCCCAGTTCTGTTAACATAAAGGGTGAATACATTGCAAGTCCAGCTGGGGCAGTACTCAAAGACTGTATGGTGCTAGAAAATTTAATTGTACTTGGCAGAAACAGAGTATCCTTTTTTCTTCCTGGACATACATACAAGAGTAAGTTCCAATGAAGGTACAAAATCCTATACAAATAAGGAAAAAGCATAAATAGAAATCCATCTGGCACGTGTATGTGTGGCAGGGCCTGGAAACGGCAGTGCTGATCATGGTTGCCACTTCTTTCATATTTTTAAGAAGTCTGATCATACTTGAACCATCCATAACTGACACTGACTTACAGTGGTCTTCACTGTTTGCATGTTTATGTATTTTCAGCAGCAACATAACACAGATGCAGTTTTGGGGTTTGGTTTGTTGTGGTTTTTTTCTGAAACATACAGTACTTGCATATGGAATATATATGCACATACAGACAAAATTACAAATTAAGCATATTCATACTAGTGAAACTATATCAGGACTGATGTCTTTGTGTGGAAAAAAATGTGGCCAGCCAAGCCACAAAAAGATCATATAATGACTCACAACTACAGCTAAAAAGTCAGGTAGGATTCCTAATGTGACAAGCAACAGACTTGTACAAGTAGTTCTTTCAAAGGAACATTTACCATCAAGCATAGATTGAAGTAAACCAGACAAAATAACTGAACATGCCAAGAGTCAGGCATTATATTAACTATCTTCTCAAAGCTGAGTATTTTACTGAATGAGATCTCAAAATACAAAGTGCCCTGTATCTTGTCAAAATATGAATGGCTCAAGAAAGGTTGAAATACTAAATAACAACAATAAATTTCAGCAATCGGAAGTAGAAAAATCAATCTAGATTCAACTAAAACAAGGAGTTCAAAATATGAGACACATAACATTATAATGTAGCTGCTAAAAATGCACATGCTCTCACCTCTTATTGCAAGAGGAACAATTTTGTTATGCAGTCAAAAATCTTAAAGTCTTAACAAATGTACAAGTACTTAATTATAGCAAAGCACTGGTATTATTTTGTACTGATAAAAATAATAGAGAATCAACATGTATGAATAAGCAGAAGGCATTTCTTATAGGGCTGCTCCATGCCCTTTTCCTTTTTACTTATTTTTAATAGTGTCTTTCTGTTTTCAAGGCTCCTTTGAAAGATGGGCATCAGATGGCTGTTTATACATGTAAACAGTGTGTATCTTTAAAAAACTCTGAACTATATCTAGTTTATAAATACTGCCAACTCTCTGCACCTGCACTGAATCAAGCCAGATTTTATATAAGGAGGAATTGTATGTTCACAGATGCATCTTAACATTAAAGTCCATTTCATTTACATGACCCTGGAGCCTTGTCCAAACAAGCTCACTTGAGCTTCACCCAGATGGTGGCCATTTGCTTGGGCTTCATTTATTACTATTCCCTTAAGTTAAGGCAGACAGCCAGCTGGCAGAGAATCACAGACTTTTGCTGTAGAGATTACACGTCTTCATCACTGCACGGTAAATAAAGGAATGACACTTATAAACGTGGTAATGTTTGCATCATTTTCTTGCTTAACCTACTGTGTACAGCTTGTTTTGTGCCTGAAAATAATATATATATACACATTAATAGATACAGTCATGAAAGGATTGCAGCAAGAACAGAAGGGAGCTTCCCTGAATTAACAGGATGCTTGTGTTGGCATCTAAAACTAAAACTAAGCACCGAACTCTAGAAGAAACTAGTGCAGGATAAAAATCAAAATATCAAAGACAAGGATGTTATGAAGAAACAAATATGATTTTCAGCAAATTCTTGTTCTAACTACTTAAGCAGATTAATGTGAAGCTTTTTAATTTAAAAATATTCTACTATGATAACATTAGTAAACAGATAAATGGAATATACTAATAAGTTTTTATTTAAAATTTCATAGGGTTTAATATTCCATATTTTAGCATATATGTGAGAAAAACAGACAGTGGTGCCTACATGAAACTGATACATGTTAAGCTAGAAATTTTTACTAGTGTGTAATTGTGACTCTATTTCACCTTCTGCAAAAATAAAATACTACCTATATCACTAAAAGATTTGAATATAAGATATCAAATTCATTAAGTGTTAGTAGTATAATACATTAAGTTCACTATCATCACACAATTTTATTATCATCATAGTATTTTCTTTAAGATAGCGCTTGTTATCACATGCAATCCACTGAGCTATGCCCATGTTTAAAATAAAAATAATAATAAAAATACCTCCTCCAAAACCCATCTAAAGATAGCATGAATACTACACAAGGTATATACTAGCAGACATAACATATGTCTGGCAGTTTGTACTACGTTTATGAGAGGAATGTCAGGTTAACCACCACTGCTCTACTATGGAATAATTTTAAGTGACTAGCTTACGACACTAAAAAAATTTGTATTATACAGGCTGCAGCAAATACATATTAAAGTATCCATGATTAAAATAAATATAACCTCTTGTATTCCATCAGCATTAATGACATCTATATCTAAAACATCTATAATGTTCCCAAACTGTTAACTTTTAAGTGGTTTATGAACAGACAACCAAACCATTAAATTACACTAGCTTTTTTCACAGATCTAGTAGACAACAACTTACTCATTAAGACAGCTTCACAGCTTTCAAAAGCATATAATTTCAAACTCAAGGAGAGTAAGTCCACAACAGGTTTAGAATTTCCTGTACATGTCCAACTTTTATAGCTAAAAATTTTGGCTTTGAGATTTTTATTTTCTTTTTCTAGAAAGCCAGCTCTGTCTATAAGCCTACATCCAGAGTTTTATTAAACACAGAAGACTTGACTGAATGAGGCTTCCAATCACTTCCATGTACAAATTACATAGCAAGTCAGAGCCCTAACTTAGGAGGAGAAGTACTAACTCATATGAAACAGCAACACAACACTCACATGCGTGAAAAGTACACCATGTCCCTACCAAATAGCACTGTGGACTTACCCAGGACACCCGGCAATGGCTTTTCCTCAGCAGAGCTGCAAACTGAAGCAGTTTCTCCCCAAAAAGTCAGGAACTCCCTTCAGTAAAACACCACCAGCACCATGCTGCCTCAACTCCAGCAACACACCACAGGAGATGTTAAAGCCACAGCACGTACAGCTGCTCTGTGCGAGCACCTGCCTGGTTTGTGGGAAGGTATGAGGTAAAACTATCTCCTTTTTTGGTTACTATTCAAACCAGTTTAGGAAAGGGAAGGGAAGGGAAACCACCTGAGTGCCTTACCCTGCAGCAGGGGTATGCCACACCAGTTACCTCAGCGAGCTCCACCTGGAACCTTTTAGAGGGCATGAACTGGTGTGGGGCCTGTGGGGCACCACCTCAGCACTGTGCTGCTGGGCTTGGGGTGACGGCAGGGACGCTTCCGTCTGGGAAGCCACAGGAAACTACAGCCTGAAGGAATGTATCATCTTGTCTTGCTTCTTCATTGCTAACAGTATGGTGAGTAGGTGTGGATTTTCTTTGGTTGTGGGGTTTGAGCTTTTTGGGCGGAGAGGGGGAGTGTTAGTTCTAGTAAATTCCACTGGGAAGTTTTGATTGTGGCAGCACCGGCCTGGCCCCTGGCCCGCCCCTGCCCTTGTACCACCATGTTCTCAGACCGCTTTGCACCCCTTGACTCTTGGTCCCTCGGCGAGGTGCTTCTGCGGAGGCCTGTGGGCCTTCCTGCCTGACTGCCAGGGGGAGCGCAGGTGGGAGGGTCTTGTGTTGGAAAGGCTGTACTTGGAAGTGATCTTACACTGATATTTAAATGCATATAAGGATACACTTTCTAGAGATGTTTCCTGCTGTGTTTTCTAGTTGATTGTATGTTTTAAAACTGACTTTATTAGCTGTCTCTGCACTGAAATTAGCTGTGTGTCCGTGTGCTTTGGGCAAGTGTTAAAATTCAGCCTTGTCTGCCCTGAAGTGGGTATTTGTTGCAGATAAAGCTACTAGTCCGTTCCTGTCAGGGAACTTGTTTTTAGCTTTTGTTATCTACTGAAGTCGTGTTGGTTTCTGTCAACTTTGAGGATTGTTCAAGTTAAGCATATGTTTCAATTCTTTGCTGAATCCAAGCATTTGTTAATGGCTTTACTGGATTGGTGATGTGGTTTTCAGCAGCTTTTCACTTAGTCCAGATGTCATCAGTGTAAAGATTTAATACCTGCCTTTTATCAGTAGAGCCTGCAGTAAAATAATTGTCACAGAGTTACTCAAAATATACAAATCACATGCGCTTTTTTAGCCTATATCTATAATTCTATCCATTAAGAATACATGATATTAATTGGTCAGCTGCAGCCCTCCTCTTCCCCCATTGACTGCAGTTGTTGGGAAATGGTTTTTTCCTCATGTTGTTGTTTTTAATACACCTGTTTAGAAACTTTGGATTCTTACTTCCTTTTAGCTATCATGATGTTTACTCAATATGTGAATTCTTGTACCTAATGAGTTTCAGAGCAATAAACATGTTCAGTATCTCACACAGTCCCTGTTTTCACAAACTACAAATTGATTTTCCTTCTCATTTTTTTTTTTTCATGAGTCATTGTGACCCAACCTGTACCAGAAGTGAAGCTTGTTGATAAGAGCAAGGACTTGATAGGCTCCTAATCTAATCTTTGCTGCTAATTCCTTTAATGCTAGTGGGTTGTGTTTGGTTTGTTGTGGGTTTTTTTTTTTTTTTTTGTCTGGGTGTTTGGGTTTTTTTGGTTTTGTTTTTTTTTCCTTCTTTATTTTCCTGCAAGAGAAACTCAGGAAAGAAATCTGGCTTGCTGGATGTATTTCTGGGATTTCTGTTGTCCCTACCCCACTCTCCCCAAGCTTTGTACACGTGGGGAGGTAGGTTTCTAAATATAGCATCATACCAATGTATGCATGCTACAACATTCCTATAGCTTTTAATTGCTAGAGTATTGTCCTTACTGTTTTAGCTCAGCATTGGCTTGTGTTTATTGCCTGTTGTGAGCTTTCCTATACTCTTTCTGGCAGTCTTCTAGGTTATAGAACAGGAACCATCAGCTCTAGGTCTCTGATCCTAGAAATTTTATATAATCTACAAAAGCAATCCTTGAGGAATCTATTGAAGGGGATTTTCTTAACAGGCAAAAATGAGCCTGTGAAGTGGATGCAAAGAGAAAATTGTGAAGTTTTTAAAAAAAAAAAATACAAAAAAGATCCCCCTCTCATTCATAGTTTCTAATAGTATTATAATTCTCAGTTGTTGTTAGCTATATATAACTGGTGGAAGATAATTGGATTTGTTATTTTAGTGTAACAAATTGCACATGGATTTATAATTAGTTTGTGACCTCAGATAATAAATTCATTACATTAGCAATTTTCCCATGAACATTATTTTTTGAAGGATTAGAACTACAGAATGTACATTTATTTTAACAAGCGCTTGCCAAACAGTTCAAGTAAATCATGAAGAACCCACAGAATGAAAAATATTTTTTTTTAACTCCTAACTATTCATTACTTGAGAAGTTATAAAGCATGAATTAAAACATTCCTTGCTAGAGAAGTAACTTAAAGTACAATTAATAGAGGGCCAGTATCTTCCTTATTGTTTTAAGAATGGGGAGCAGTTTTAGACACTCTTTTCATCTGTGCCTGCTGCTGTCTTATTTGGGAGGAGGTAGGTGTTTATTTGTTGTTGGGTTTTGGTAGTATTTGTATGTATGAGCACGTTTCAGTGAAGCTGAAACAAACACACAAGTCTACTGAAAATTTGTGTTTTTCTTGAGCACTTTACCCTTTTTTTGTTTAGCTTGATAATTTCGGTTTTATTGCCAAATTTCTGGGGTTTTACTTATGATACTGGTGTAAGCACTTTTATAACATCAATGGAAGTGTCTCACATATATTTCCACTGACACGGTAACAGCCTCAGAGGAGCCATTACCATCACATTCCCGGCACTGGAGCTGTTACAGTGTCAATGAAGTGTCTCTCATACTTCCATCGATGTGGTAACAGCCCCAGAGGAGTCATTACAATGTCAGCGCAAGTGTCTGAGTGGTTATGATGTCAATGGAGGGGCTGTTTTAATGCCAGTGTAGCATGGTCATGCAAAATTCCATAACCGTGGTGAAATAAGGGAATTACTTTTAATACGCTATTTTGGCTACTCAGTGTAAGGTTTGAATATAAGCCTCAAAAGAAGAGGGATCCTCTGCAGCCTCATGGTTATGTGTTTTGGTATGCTGAGGAAGACAAAAATTACTGAGGAATTCGTAACTTCTACTACACTAAATAGTACCAGCATACTATAAAGGTGCACCACAGTACAGTTGATGCAACAGAGCAGTAACTATTATCCTTACTGAACTAGATAAATCGTGAAAGCATCCATCATGACAAAAAGTGATATTGGAAACACACAAAAAATATGTGGTTTATTCTTTGTCCTGTCTGGGGTAGGTATAGTAAGTTCTGTTCAGTTCATGTTCTGGTGATCTCAAAGATGAGATCCTAGAATATGATCTTTGCTCCGCATTTAAAGAACTCATAGGACTGAATGTTTTACTCGGTGTGTTTAGCTAGTCAGGTGAATAAAGTGAGTGAAACATTTGTTGCTTTGCCAGATGTATCCCTCTAACCAGACATTTCGAAGTAACACTGTAACAATGGATTTACTTCAGAAACAAAATGTTCCTCCTAACATTTTTAAAAGTGAAAAATCAAGACTTGTTTTCATCAAAGCAGAAGTCATAGAATAAATAAGAAGAGTTGCACTGGACTATTTCTGTGTATAACTTCTAGTAATATTCACCATTTTGATTTGTTGTGCTAAAATGGATCATGATGAAGGCTGCTTCAGTTAAAGGAGTTCCAACCATCCATCTGTATGTCATCCAGACTTTTTAATGATCTGTTTTCTTTATAGGGATGTTGTGATAGCTGTCCTAATCAAACAATTCACAACATATCCACATCTCCCCCCACCCCCCTCCTTGTTGTAACTGTGTTACTGTAACTTAACCTACCAGTTGGTTATTGATTAAAAAACAATCCTAGCAAATGTTCAGGGTATAGGTTAGTAAAATATGTATTGTTAATTTATTTTTTTTTTTAACACTCAGGGAAGATTGAGGTTCATTTCAAATAAAATGATTAAGGGAAAACACAGACTGCAGAATAAAAAAAGCCAAGGTAAACACTTAATATTTTATAAGTTCATATAAATGTATTTACAGTAAAACGTTTATAGGCTGCTTAGTTCTCATACAATGAAAAGCAGATGGATAACTGATACAAGTGGGTTTTTTCTCACAAGGTTATATAACCTCCATTAACTAGATCTTTAAATGCACTAATTATTAGGTAAATGTACCTTTTATTCCCTGCACTGCTGTACATGGGCACGTGTAAGCTATACCTATTGGCTATATTTTTTTGGTTTTATTGCACCTTTCCTAAATTTTAATACCATATTAGTCATTATCTAAAATTAGTCTTACAAGTATGTAGTCTGACTTCACTGATGTTGAAAACATCTTTATTACTTAGTTTAGGTGTTTCAGATGCAATACATTGTTTATGCACTGCAAGGTTAATTGCGTTTTATGTTCCATTAACAGGAGTGAGATGTATCTTTTAAGTAGAGAGTGATACACATTCTTCATTCTCTTATTCTCACTTTCATTAATACGTAGTAAGGGACCAAGATAACAACGATCCTAGGATTATAGATTAGCTACTTGTACATAACCACAGTTTCTTTAATTCATTAATGTAACCTAGTTCAGTTAGTCCTTGGTGTTAGTAATTCATAAAAAGTAAGCTTCATTTTGGCCTTTCTAGCCTTAATTTCTTAATTTGCAAGTAAACCCAACCCAGAGATGTGGACCAATAATTCTGGATTGTGAAGAAAGGCAATCTATGTGTTTTCGTATGTATTCCTACAACTAAATGCACAACTGGATACATATTTTTAAAATATATACGTATTGATATATTTCTAAAATAATGGTGTCTCCCTTAGTTGTAATGTTTTGTTTGCATTTCATAAAATATAGTCTTTTTTTTTTCCTGGCAAACAAACTTGGTGTGCAATGCAAAATACATCTTCAGAGGGAAGAACATTATATGTTTTAATAACTAAGAATTATAATGTTTGCTGTTCAACACTTAGAAACTTCACAGCATTTACCTCAATTATTTTGCTTTCTAATTATTTGTTAATATAAAAATACGCATTCATATAAAAAATGACAGTTTCCCCTCAGTGCTGGGGGAGTGAGAGCTCTATTTAATTTCTTTTTGTCCCTCGCTATTTACTTATTCCTCTATACCTGCACTAATTGATTAGGTATATTAGGCTTTCTAAATTGTTAGTCTGTAACTGTCACCTGGTGAATTTATACATTCTCTTACTCTCTATGCACATTAGGCTTCAATTATTTTGCCGGACTAATAGACAAAATACTGTTCTCTCTTGCCATCTGTCCTTAGAAATCCTGAGGTAGGAATACCCAAATTAAACCACCTCGTTTCTACAGAAAAACTTGCCCACTCTGTGTTATCCCTAGAGGCAGGTCCTCTAAATCCTCTTCTCCATGTTTTGCATAAAGTCTTGTCTAGCATGACTTTTGTTTTTCATTACTACATATTTGTATCTTTTGCTGGAATATTTGTGATACAGGAAATATATTTTGACAGTGCATAAACACAGACACTACAGTCTGCTGGTGGTAGGCAATTACAGGTTAAAATAGCCTATTTAAAAAGATACATTAAAAAGAAGCTACAAACAAATTCGTAAGTAGAGACTAAATGACTATATTTCCTCACTCTTGAACTTCACTACCTTCACTCCATTTTAATTCAGTCATGTAGTTTTAGTCAGCCTACAATGTGGGCAGTGGTGGTCGCTCTGTTTTTAGCTGGTCTCCGCTATATTCTGCAGGTATGCCTTGCTTTCTGTCCTGGTTTACGTCTCACTTTTCCAGTGTGTTGTGTTGTTGGGCATGGGGCTTTGTATGGGAGAGAGAAAATCTCAGATTTTAGAAAAGGAATGAATGTCTTGTGGATATGGCCCTTCAGTAATTGAAGGTAAGATCTGCCTCTGGTAAACATAAAAAGCTTATATATAGTTGACCATAGGACAATATAAATTAGTGTGTGCTCAGATTTTATCATATTTTGTATGTACTAAGATGTCAAATATTTTAGGATCTACAGAAGTGTTCTCTATTAATGACTTTTCCCATGTCCCACTTTCTTTTGGGGGATGTGGCTTATAAAACACAAGAAGCTTGATGATTTGTAAGGAAATTAATTCTAACTTTAGGCTTTTAATGGATCTCTGTCAGGAGAAGTATTACAAAATTGTTTGGTTTTAATTTGGATTGGTGTTTTAACGAACACTAAAAAAATCCTTTGCCTGGCTGTTAATACATTATTATCCAATACTAAACACTAATGCAATAGAATACAAGCCTTTGATAACATTTGGCTGTGCCACTCCTTCCAACATTTTCACCTTGGTGGAGGGATTCAACAAAATACGTGTTTCTGTGCATGTATAGTACCTTAGTGTCATTTACTTACAATCAGATTTCTACCTTTATTATCGGGACTGAGTAGTAAGAAGGAACAGAAGTCAAACAGAGGCTTCCTTTCTTTCAGTCACTTTGTTCAGGTATCTTCTGTCATGGTTGGAGAGTCTCTTTAAATTGAAAATATGCAACATAAAGGTTTAACTAATGATTAATACACATAAAGGATGTTGTTTTCTTCACAGTCCCCGTATTCTCCTTTAGTGTTTTCTACTTTTTGGTAGTTGGATGTTGGCATTTCCCCTTTGAATCCTTAAGCTTCTTTCTCTCCCTATGTTAACAATCTTACCTTTGCATACCATTTTTATTTTGCATGACATATGTATTTTCTCATAGTAGTCTCAGCTGTTCAGTTTTCTCAGAAACTGGGGCCCATGTTACATGAGGTATGAAAAACCGGTCTTAAATAACAAAGATCTTAATCCTCTAACAGGAGAAGGGGTACAGGTCATATAAGAGAAGTTAAAAAAAAATATAAATTCATCTCACCATCTTCTAAATCAAGTCTTCAGAAGCCTTTTGCTTATCCTTTCCTGAGGATTAAGTCCTCTATCACAGTGGATCTGAACCCACACACTGTTAGTCACTGGAATCTAGTACTTAACTAGGCATGGCAGCAGATTAGTCTTCTGCAGCTCTCAAAAGTGAAAGAAGAAATCTTTTTCAAAAAGTGTGGTAAGGGACGAAAGGGATTGGAAGTGAGCATAAACTGAGCACTGTGAGTTAATGGAGCTATTCTTGTAAGGCATGGTATCAGGGAAAATAGTGTCAAAGTAATAACAAGGCAAATGCTTTGATGTTGCTTTCTATAATGACCTTGCTGTGCTACCAGTGAGAGAGCAAACATGACCTCTGACTTCACTATTTTTCAGTTTCATTAGATGGTAGTAATGTCTGTCACAATTGTTTCTCCATTGTGCACAGTAACATCATGACTGCAGACTTCCTCATTCTTTCATTGAGCATAAGAACATGTGTGGGAGTTGAAACAGTGGTTTCTATTCTGTTTTTTTTCCGTGCTGTTCTGACATGTATAAGCCAATTAGTGAGTATTACATGCTTCTCTTCTCATCTTGATGACTTCCTGTGGTTTGAACAAAATAGCTTAAAGTTCTTTTGTGGGACTTTATCTATGTTTTGTTTTTTTTTTTTCCCCCATGGCTGAGAAGTATTTTGGAATTTCTGCTGGTTTAGTTGTGACATATTTCATTTGTACTATTTACTGAAAGCCCCAGGGGCAGCAAGTACATGTGCTGTTAAACATTTGTTTAGCGCTGATTGAAACTCTAGCAGTTGGCTGAAGTCGTTATTTGTCTGGGATGTGTTTTGCTCTGGAATACTTTGGATGTGCAGAAATAGGACTTAAAATAGAAATGAGCTGCAATTCTTTTAAAAATAAATAGACTTTAGCTTGTATATTTTTGAATTTTATGAGACCACTCTTAGACAGCCAGCAGAAAGCTTTGAAAAAACAGGTTTTGCTAGATAGACAAGGAACCAGTAAATTTGTTATTCACTATAAGTCTTTGAAGACCTTAACTGAAAATGTCACAGGAATGTAATCCAAATAATAACAATAAAGCAAAACAAAAGAAAGTCCTCTTCTTTCCTGACACCCTATCTGAGTTTACATCTACTTTTAAGAGCATGTAGGACTTTGCTTTGTGGAATATTGGTTCTTTCCTTGAATACTTGGGGGTGGAGAATCCTGGATTTGCTCTTAATGAGACAGAAAACAATTGTCTAAAACATACTTAAGTGTGCTGTCCTGGTGAAGTCCCACTGCTCATTCCTTGCTGGAGCTATTTCAGTTATCCATTACTTTAACTCTCCTTTCCTAATTGTCTGCTGACTGTGACTCTACTTCTATCTTCCTCTCCCCTTTTCAAAAGTAAATTGTTGCCTTTATGTACGTTACCCTTGGATCATTGATAGGCCTTGAACTCCCACAGCTTCTCATTCATGTGTACTTGCTGTTTAACTGTCAATCTCTGGACCTTATTCTTAGGGTTAGGTATTACTCATTTCAGGGAGGTACAATTTTGAATGATCTTTGCTGTAAATGCTGTAAAACCAAAGAATAAAATAATGTTAAAGGTGGTACTTTAATTTTTAGAGAGGGCAACAGAAGTGTTGTACGTTTGTGGGTGTAAGGATTACTGCATTTTGTGATTTTTGTGTTTAGTGCCTTCTATTATGCAATCTCAGAAGTCTGGACACACTGGACAGATAATTGCACTTGTGCTTAAAGGCAATAACAAAAACAGATGTGAAAAACAAAATGCTGCTGTATGACCTTGGAGAGGAATGCCTGAGGCACCATGCTGTGGCAGCTGACATCATTAACTGTGACTGTTATGCTCGGGTCCTGGAATAATCAGACTTTAGAGAAATGTTTCGCAGGGGGCACCTTATGGATGTCAGTCTTTCATGCACTCATTATGATGCTGTATGCGTTTGATTGTGTGAGAACAAGAAAGATCTACCTTGAGGCGTATCAAGCAGTCTAGCTGGAGGTATTAGAAATCTTGACAGAGTAAAGCAGTGTATTAAAGAGCTTTCACACTGATGATCCTCTTAAAAATGAGACTTCAGAACATCTATTGCATAGTATGATTCATCTAAGACATCAAATAACATATGTTCTTAGCCTTTGACTGCAGTCTTATTAATGTTATTCTTCAACTGAAAAGTAAAATTAGTCGTAAGTTTTAAAATATCTAATTTCTCTGCCATATTTTTTTAGGTGTATACATCTTGTGAAGAGGTTGATTCCTGTAATCAATCATTGAATCAGTGAACTGAAACCTGAGAGAAATTTGGGATACAATATTAAAAGAAAACCCCAAACTTATATTTTCCACACTGAAAAGTAATTGAACATAGAATCTTTTATACCACCTTTAGATCTGAGATCTGTTATACTGTATGTCCTGTTTACAGAATAATTTTCTTAGCACCATCTTGTGAATCTCTAGCTGTGTAAGGTCCTTCTTATGACAACATGTGCTTGGGAATATTTTCTGTTGAGATGAAGCAGACTTCCCAGATTCAGTCTTCATTCTTCCTTGTCCTCAAGTATGGCTTTTCCCATACTTTCCCCTCATTTCACAGAATTTGAGACCCAGTAGGGTAGGTGTCATGTTTGTGATTTTTAAGGGAAAGTTAACATATGATTGATGAAGTTACCTGAAAATATTTAACTACTTAATCTCCTTTTTCCATAATTACACCTTCCCTAGTATTCTCGCAAACTGATTACTTACTGCTTTCCATTTGTGTTTGCCAATATGTTGATAATATTATGTGATCTTGTCAGGTTTGTGTAGTAAGAATGTCTTCAGTTTGATGTTTATATACCATTCCTGTCTGTCAGACAAGAGTTTGGATAAGTTACCAGGTGTTTTGTGAAAGCATATAGAATTTCGTCCTTGTTTAGAATGTAAACATGGGTAATAGGAAACAGGACACCCAAACCCACTTGATCCAATGGTGCTTCACACTTTTCCTCCACATAACACTAGTTGTATTATGTATATTTTTGCGATTCAAGAAACTGAATAGCGCTGTTTAATTTTTGTTGATTTCATAATTTCTGAATATTAGGCAGAGTTGTGAAGCATGAGAAGCTAAAGACTGCAACTTTCATAAAGTAATAGTGAGGAAAATACTGAAGTACTAGATTAGAAATTGGGGGGGGGTGGAGGGGAAGCAAATACTTTTATAGTGTTTTATTTGTGACTTTGTTATTACTGTAATATCTTATTTCTCTGTTCCAAACAATGGAGATGTCAGTTTTTAATTCACTGGTGGTTTGAGAAAGTTCACTAATAATGATGATAAACAGTGCAGCACTAACTTTCAAATAACAACAGTAGACTCTGTACCAGTTTCAGTGTTTCTTCAGCAACCTTCTCTACAGAGTGGTTGGTTCATTCTTGGATATATTTTTCTTAAAGGTAAAATATGATTTACTTATTTGAAATGCATTTATGAATAGAAAAAATATTTTGGGAGTCATCCATTGTTATCATTAAAACAGTCTTTGATTGGTATCTTATCTAAATTAATTATCACATTAAGCTTACCCATTGTAATCTAGTAACATTATGAAGAGAATTCAGAATAATAGACCTAGATAAAATAACAATTTCCATTCAGTATTTATGATCTTTTTAGTTAACTGCCTGAGATTCATTGCCCAAGGTTTCTCCTGCTGAAACAGCAGCAGTTGGTCAGTTTTCTGTCATGATCATGTGACACTACAAAGGGGCCTCTCAGGACTGAAAAAGAAGTTGTCTGAACATGTCAGAGAAACCAATCATACTCCTTTAGTCAAATATCTAGAAATCGCTGAAGTGATGGAGTAGATTATAGATTCTTACAAAAAAATGTTTTATATAAAAATGTAAGGTTTGTATAAAAAGAAGAGGTAATGTCCCTGCATTAATGATGAGTTGATTATTTAGCTTTGAAGATTTCTTTTTCTGTTTTCACAAGCAATTCACTCTCTATGGGAAAAACACAGTTTTAAGATTATGTTCTGAATCAACTGTGGTACTGAATAAGGCTGCTGAAGGTTATCTGCCAGTCTGTATCAGCAGCAAAATATCTGAAAGGGGAACCCTCTCCAAACATTGTAAAGAAAGGTGTTGCATTTAAAGCACTTGGTTAAGAAACAACTATGAGTGTTAAATGAATATTTTTCTTGCCAGCTGTATGAGTTTGGATCCTGAAAGGCAGCTAATGCAAAGATTCTGTGATAATGGTTGGTAAATATTTTGAATGTACATATTCATGTTCTGAAAAATAATATGCTAACAGCTGCACCAGACTATGGTTTGGAGGCATTTCTTAACTACAGTAAAAGAAACATTTCTTTAAAATAAACCATGGCATGCAGATGGTAGTAGCTGTATTGTCTGACTTCAGCCAACAATATCCTATAGATAGTAACTTCATTGTTTTGGCACTGATCCTTAGCTTTACACCTGTAACAGTAGTAGAGCAGTGTTGTGCATAAATACTTGTTTGTGAGGTTGGTGGTAATTAATCATATGATAACCAAAGATAAGGGAAGCAAACCTGATTCTATTGGCTCAAGAGTTAATTATTATTTAACCTAAAGGAGAATTTCCAATAGCTGTTTAATAATGTATAGCTTATACCTGTGCAGTTGCCCATTTCTCATCTTTAAAGAATAGAAAGAAGGTAATGGCATATAACATACTAGCCAGTTAACATGTATTTGATATCTCAGAATTTACAGTGTCATACCAAGATAAAGTGTTTTCTGTACTTAACCTATTTTATTTTACTGAAATTTATTAATGGCAGTACTCCTTTGTAAAAGTTGCCTCTTTGCTAGAAATATTAAGTTGCTACAGTATATTTGGTATATTCAATTGCTCCTTTTTTTTTTTTTTTTATGTGACAAACTTTATAGGAGAAACAGAATTTAGTTCAACACTCAACTCCCACGAGCCTGTAGTTATTACTTGAGGTCACAGTGTTTGAATTCAGATGGAAATTGAGTTTATTTTCTGACTGGAAATATGTTTGATACAATGGGATATCTTACGGACTGTAGAGTGTTAATATTTTTTTCCATTTAATAATGTGATTTTAGCTATAATAAGTAGTAAAGTAGAACAACCTTACTAGTGCCACCCATGCATGTGTGCAAATGTGCACACGTGCATGCAGTTTGGGTTTTTTTCCATGGGCACTAGACTTCAAATTTATAGTCAAGCCTAGCTCTGTTAAAGACATTAACAAAAATTGGAAAGAGAAATAACCTTTTGCAATATTAGTAAATGCTCTGTATTTTTACTATATTTCTTTGACCTATGATGCCAGAAATATAGATTACACCATTAAATAGTGCATTTTTGCATTCTTCCGGTATTTGCTTCATTTTCCCTTACAATGAATATGTCCAGATTTTTACAACATCTGGCATATTTATAGCAATTAGTTCCGGACAGGCTGTACTGCTGTCATTCTAAATTGCGAAGTCCAACCACATACACAAATTATGATTAGAAATGATTTAGTCAATGAGTAAGTAGTTTATCTTACTCACTTAAACTGTAAAGCTATCAAACCTGACGGGTCTGACTGTCTTGATGTTGGTTTTGATTAAAAATAAGTTTTTTATAAGTTTTAAATCTTTTAGGTAAGTACAACTGTGAAACAATTAATCTAAATATTGTTCAATAAATTTGTTTTACTTTGTATTGATGAATGAACCTTCGAATAAGGAAATGTGAATAAAATATAGATTTACTTGTAAAGTAGGGGTCCTGAAAGAAATGGATCTATTACACTACTTTTGTGGAAAAAAAGGTGATATAAAGATCACTGTCAACATCATTCTGTTTTTAACTAATTTGACAGCTTTACTTGCAACTTTATTAATACAGAAGAGTATTTACTGAATTTACCTTTGTGAATTTCCTATACCATAAATAAGGTCATTAAGTACTTAAGCAATTTAATTGAGGTAATTAATATGTTATTATTGGCATAGCTTTTTGACACCTAAGACCATGATCTATGCAAAAACACTGTGTTATATCCATATAGTAATCAGTAAGTGCTCTAATACAGGCTTTCTGCGTTGTACAAAATAAGTTCACTGTCAGAGAAGTAATTTTATAGTATGGGAAAACTGTAATTTGTAGTTTAAGATGTAGTATACTGATGATAGTACATGTTATACAAAAATAAAACCTAACATATCTCATTGAGACTACGTGTGGTGTAGGAATCTACAAAACATTACTTGGCTTGTTGTTGGCAACATGTCACTTAGGATTCCCTTCATAAATCAACTGTACCGTGCCCCTGTATATACGTAGGGGCACATGCATGCACATCTCTTCAATTGTGGAGAATGCTAGCCTATAAATCAATTAGAAGCTTTGAGAGTTGGCAGTCCTTTTCCTCTAGCCAATCAAGAAAATATACTTGTTCAAGTACAGAAGAAAGGACAAGAAAAGGCATACATTAGGAAAAATTTGGTAGCAATTGTCTTTCTGCTTGAACTACAGACTGTTTAAAAAAAAAAAAAAAAAAAGAGTTGTCTTTGTGAAATATCCTCTCACTGTTGTAGTGGTTAGTTTCTGCATCTCTCATCAGCTGAATGCATATCTTAAGGTTTTCAATTTTTTTTTTTAAATGTTCCATAAGGGTATTTAATTGGGTGTCTCCACTAATCTGGTGGTTTACATTTGGTTAACAAAGGATTAATGTGCTCAGATTATGTCATTCGTTATCTTGAATAGTGAGATTACATTGTTTGTGTGTCACTGCATGCATTAAACCCAAGACTGGCTGCCCAGTTGCAGACATGAGGGTTCAGAGCATACATGTTCAGATCCAAACTATGAAATGCAGAAGAAATCAGCTAGTATAAACTAGTTGGGAATGCTTAATCAAGTGAATGGCTTTTTTTTTTTTTTTTATAAACAGATATTTCCAGTTTGTTAAGAATTGAAGCCAATTGTAAACCAAACTGTACTTAAAAGCTTTTCTGTGACAATCCCTAGACAAAGATAGTCTACTATGTGACCCCTTAATGTCTGGTTTTCATAGTAAACCCACAGAGAGGTGCAGAAATTTTATTGTAGTGTAGTAACTGGAATGCCTAGAAGTGCTTCCCTCTGAATGTCATAGTTCAGGTGATTTATCTTTTGAAATGTCACTTTCCATATGGGACCAAGGCAAACTCGGAACAGAAAAGGAATTAGTTATGTTGTGTAATAACAATATATTTTAACACTGTGTTCTCATCACTTCTATGCCCTTTTTTTATTTTTCAATAGGAAAATTAAAGAATTGTACATTTCTTTTCTGTTTCAAATCAGAATAGCTGCACTTGATTCAGTGGAATTGTTTTCAGCTACCAACAACCTGTCCCAGAGTTAGAAATCGGCTATATTTTTAGGTAGAAACTGATCATAAAATATTAATCTGTGGTCCTGAGTATCAAAGTTGTTTAAGGAAAGTCTGACTGTGTTTGACATCATAATAATTCTGGAATATGTAATAGAAATTAAGAAGCAGAATAAATTAAAGATATAGCCCACATATTTTTCTGCTTTTATTCCACAGCAGTTTTTTCCTTATTTGAGGTCACTGGAGTAACTCTCTTTACCAGCATGGTACTATATGAAAATATTTACTTGGCTTACAGACTGAAAAATGGAACTTTACATTATGCAGTGTAAACTACTGCATTTAAAAAAAAAAAAAAAAAAGTTTTACACATAATTTGAGAGTAGTTTGGTTTGAGAGACTACACTTTCAAGGCTTCTGTCTCAAATTGCTCTTTAGGGCCAAATTCCAATATTAGTCTATGTAACTTTGATTCTGCTCACTGAATATTTGCAGCTAATAGAAATGGCTTTGTTTTGTTGAAGTCAGAGTTGATCCAGACGAACTAAAAATGTTGGCCTGTATAAGTTTTAGTTCCTGTCTTGAAGTCTTGAGAATTTCCTACCCTGAAAGGACTAAGCTAATACAGTAAGTTAGCCAAGAAATGCAAACGCTTTAAAATAGCAGTATAAAAAAGATGTTAAATAAATGTATACTTTTCAATTGAATCTTTCTATTTATAGGTAATGGGCTTTAAATTATCACAAACCTTTTATATAAATGCTTCTAAATGTAAATTAGCGTATGCAGTTGGTAGAATATGTGCAGAGAACACTTCAAAACCCAAAACAAAACAGACTCAACGATGCACCATATAGGATCTCCTGTGAAAAACAGCTGCTGGGAGGAGGACAATGTTTTCAAGTAAATCTCTAATGAGTGGTATTTTGTCCAGTTAGATGTTACTTCTCTCTATGTATGTACATATATAAAATAATTTTCACTACAGTTCCGAGGATATATAATGCAAAACCCTAATGTGTGTAAAATTGTTCTTTAATGCTCTAAGGTAGTCATTTATAGTTCTATTTGATGTTTAGGTAAGATGCTTGCTCTATCAAATGTGGTGATTAGTCCCTCTTGAATATGAGAGGGATTTCTGGCAGCAGAATTCTATTTGACTGTAAAACCTAGGAGGCTGGAAAGAAATCCTTCATACAAAAAATGTCTCTATATAGTTGCTCATACACCAGATTCTAAAAAGAACCTCTAAGCTGTCAAGAACTACAATATGATAAAAGCAGGAATGATGAAAAGGCAATGGCACCTTGCAGCTGACCGTATAAAAGCATAAATTCCTCCTGGGACTTCTGCATATAAAAGATAGGTTTCACTACTTTTCTAAGAACAGTGGATCACATTAACTTATTCAAATAGGAGGTCAGATCACAGTGTTTAGGTTTAAAGCTGTCCCACACAGTCCTTGATAAGAAAAAATTGACAAATCACACTTTTGAATAAACTCATTTTAATCCTTTTCTTCCTTTTGAAGTAATAAAAATATCCCTGTCATGCAGTTGCCATTGCATTTAATGGCTGTCATTTAGTGAAATGGAAAAATGATATCTGAACATAATGCCTTCAAATATGGCTAATAGCATTTTACATGAGGAAAAATACTTTCATTTTACATGAATGTGGCTGTTAGTCTATGATTATTATTGAAAATTTAGCTGCTTTGCCTATTGCAGTGGAATGATAAGAACAGATAAGACTTTTTCCTGTCATCTATGTAAAAGAATAGTAGTATGTATTCTTAATGTTTTATATAATTTTCAGAGCTCAAATTCTTTTCCAGTTATTTTATATCATTTTTATTTGTCATAATAAGCAAAAGAACACAGACTTTTATATTTTAAAGTGATGCAGTGATTATGTTTTTGGATCTGTTGTCATAAATATGATTTTATCCCAGAACACATCACTCTTGTTGAGATTTATGGCAATGCCATTGTATAAATGGGCATTAATTAATGCTAAATTACAATGGGGTGTATATGGAATTACAGGTGACATACACATCAGTACCAAATGAGCTCCTGGTGATTAAACTTACTAACATTTCTAATTAACCTTGAGTACACTGGACAGAAACTGCACAAATGCTCTGAATTGCATACATGATTTGCAGTTCCACTGAAAACAAGATGTACTGTTCAAGAAATGGCCATAAAAAGTAGTTAAAAGACCACCTGTATGCTGAGATGACATTTGAAAGAACCCAAGAGAATCGGACTTAATTCAGATCCACTCATAAGGAAAATCAAACAAATTACAGAAGCAATAAAAAAATCTATAGATGACTAAGCATACTTGTTTATCAACTCTAGTGTTTACTCTGGGCAATAACCTTTGCTAGAGTTTTTGTAGAATCTCACTAATGAAGCAACTGAAATATACTACCTTTTTTGTAACAGACTTCTGTATCTTGAAGGAGGGAATTGGACTTCATATTGTAGTGAAGATACAGCAGATTGACTCTTAGTTATTGGAGGATTCTGCCCCGCAAAAAACAATATGAGAGACTGACTGACTGATTATGACTGGTTTTGGAAGCATGTCGAGAATACGAAGTCATGACAGGTTTTATCTAGTGTTTGAAAATGGAGATAGTCCCATCCAGAGCTGATTGTTCTTTGAGTATGTGACTGAAATGTCCAGGTTTATTTTTGTAAGTGCTGGTTTAAAATATAAAGACCAGAAAGAAGAAAATGCCACTCACTGAACCAAGGAGTGGCTTATAGCATAAACTAAATACCAATAGTATTTTGAAGTAATGCATACAGGTGTTTGCTTAGAACGGTAGATTTAGTCCCCATTTATGTATACTGTTCTCTGAACCACTTGAGGTGCACTGTTTATCCCGTCTAACCTCAGTAAGATTATTGTTGTTATCTGATGTTTGCATGTGTCCAATTTGTGGCTTGTATATGAGTGACATAACTTCATAAATATGGATAGTTTCACTGAGGTGAAACTGGCTTTTCTCATGAATCAGCAGGGATGCCGATTTCTAGAATATTTCTGATGCAATTTAAGTTCATAGCAAAAAGGACTCAACTCCCTCATGTTATTCTTGTGGGTTAGTAAATTCTTGGATAAAGAAGAGATTAATAAAACATGTCCAATATAGAAGAATGTTGACCAAGGATAATGACTAACTACCGAGATCTTCAGTCAGTGGGTTATTGTTTAGTATCTTTACAAATATGAGCCTGTTCACATCACTAAATACCTCCCTTTGATGCTTGTGTACAATTTTATTCATCATCTTGATATCACAGATCATTGAAACCGAGTTAGCCAGATGACTGTATGTAAATGACTCTACTTTCCCTTGTTGTATAATTTTAGATGGTATGTAACTGACTACCCTTATATCTGTACTTTCTATTTTCAGTTTGTTAATATGAAAATACTGATGCAGAAAATTTTTTGTCCCACAAAATTAGGAAATTCAAAAGTTATGCATTATGAATTGGGAAGGTAGTCTACAGATTTTGATAAAATATCAGTAGACTTACTTCTGATTAGTAGCTAATTAATCATACCCTAATACTTGGTTAGGATATAGAGAACTTTATTACATGAATTAAAATTGTCTTCTGCATTTATCATTCATCCAATGCCTACAGAATTTTTTTTTTCTTTTAGTTGGTATGACAGGAAGTCAAAGATTTTGATAGGGACAGGTAGCCTTCACTTTAAACATTCTACTTGAAATTTGAATTGATAGTTTGTATGCTGAAACACTAGTGACATCACATTTAGCTAATAGATATAAAAGTTTAAGAATGAGGTGTGCATGCATAAACTTTCCTATCAATTAAATTTTTTTCACAATGTCAAAAATGTCAGATATGAAACCTTAAGCTACAGTGCTGCTTTCTAATGCAATATGTTCCTCTTGTGACTGCAACCATGGGATAAAAGGATTTTCTTTTCATCATAGGCCAAATTAAATTTTAATTGCCTGTGAAAATACAAATGTCAAAAGCAAATCTTCAAGCCAAGATTGTGATCCTCTGTCACAGAATGTTATGTCCCCTTTTAAAAGTAAAATAATTCTTTTCTTCAAGTATGTTTCCCACAGAATATCCAAAACTTTTAATTCAAAACCCT
This sequence comes from Athene noctua, assembly GCF_965140245.1. Taxonomy (NCBI): domain Eukaryota; kingdom Metazoa; phylum Chordata; class Aves; order Strigiformes; family Strigidae; genus Athene; species Athene noctua. Next base: position 18,994,491 of record NC_134045.1, read on the forward strand.
GTGCTGTGATGCATATGTACTGAACAATGTAGTTGACAGTAGAAGACAATCTCAATTTGCATATAATATTAAAAATGGTGTTATGCTTAATATGTCAGTTTTTTGATGTCTGATCATTTTGCAAGTACATCAAATTGAATATAATGTATAATTTGTTAAAATGTATGTTGTGGCATGTACAGTTTGCATACAGAACTCATAATCGACTAAGGGTCAGAAGGGAACTTAGTGGATGTAAATCAATGAATCTTCACTGTCCTTAATGCTGCATGGTCTGAAATTGATCCTCAGCTTATTTTAGTTTAATTTTCATTCTTACGTATTTCCTGTTTTTCCAAGCTGTCCTTAACATAAGTCCTGGTTGAAATTCACTATTAGGCGTATTGATCAGCTAAATATAACTCAGTAGCTGTTTCATACTAGAAGGTACTAGTTGATTATGATCCCAGTAAAGTAAGAGAGGCACTTGCACTAAAACACATTATTTATAATGATATTTAGTGAAGCTAAAACTGTAAAGAAAGAGAGGGTTAGCCCACCAAGTGTATGCTGCAGCCTGGAGATATGCACAGTGCAACACAGGCCTTAAGACCATGCTGTACATGCAGCATAGGCCTGCTCTTACTCAGATACATGGATTCCTTAATGTACAAAGCTATTCAGGTTGGGATCACTATAACAGCTATGACTTCTATGAATGGAAGAAAATAGGGAATGTTATTTTAAACTCTGTAGGAAAGCAGACATGAACATAATGATTTTGTTTCATTCAATTATCATTCAAATATGGCATGTAATTGTAAAACTTAGGGAACTATGAAAGTGGAAATTTATAATGATGCAGTCTTAATTTTATTAATTTAATCCATAAAGCAGATATTACACCAAGACAGACATCAAATTAAAAAACTCAGACTCTAATTAACTTTAGAAGTCTCTTATGTCTAATTTATATGGCTGTCATAATTTAAATACTGATGTCAACCTGGTCATGATGCAGAAAACTCCATTTAGCAGCAGCCATTAAAGAAATATTAAGTAAGATCTCATTCTGTAACCATGCTTTAATTCACAGTAAGATGTTCAATTGACTTACATGATTTGGACAATATTAAGTACTTCATAGGATAGAGATAACTTGAAAAGTTAACCTCACCACGCACTACTAGGCTTGCTTAAGCAATGTATTGAAGTAGAGGTTTCTGTGTTCCTTGTAGAAGTTAATACTATTTTCCAAGTATCCTTAGGACAATACCATGAAGTCATTCGTTTTTGCTTTTTTTAAAGTTTTTAATTTGAAAAGTTATCTACATGTTTATTTGCCTCTCTTAATCCCAAGACCCAGGTGCCTAAAAGGTGTAAGCCTGCTAAAGGGAGTCACAAACATAATTTCAGTGTCTGTGGACAAGATTCACTAAAGGATCACAGAAATTTATGTAGAAATATCAATATCAGCTGATGCCTAGAGTTTAAAGCTCTTGCAGTTAAAGCTCTCTTGATGTGTAGAGTTCTCTTTCTGTGCATGCCTTAAATGCATCAGGCTTTGAGCAGTTTGATATTCATCTTGCAAATTTAAATCCAAGTTCTAGAATTGATTAATTATTCCCTCTAACCCAGGTCAGTAGATATTCTCTGGCAAAGTCCTTTTGATTAGGTTTCTTAAAATTTAGTTATGGGTTCTTTCTATTAATGCTTCGTGGAGGAATGATCAGTAGTGTCCACCTGATAGCAAGTTTTCCAGTTTGGTATGTCTATACCTGAATAGGCAGAATGATCATCAAGGAAATTAGAAATGCATATTTTGATTTATTACTTAGGTACAGGATGTTGAAATCAACATGAGCAATCTTTTCAGGAGGTTGTCCAAACCATCCCAACAAAAGCCCTCCTCCTGTGAGCTGTGATTGTTGGGATTTATTGCTCTGAACAAGTGAGACAGTAACACTGTAGCTTCTTTGTGGGGACTTTTACTAGAGCATATAAATGCACTGAGGTCGTTGCAGTGTTTGAAGGAGTGCTTCTATGTTTTATATTTCGATTCTCTAACATTAAAATAAATTAGATTTTGAAATGGAAACCATCAGCCAGAATTTCTCTGTTAGTGTGAGAATAGAATTGAATTGGGGGGGGGGGGGGGGGGGGGGGGGGAGAGAAGTAGGGAGGGATGGAGAGAAAGAGAGGGAGGTTTGGTTAGTAATGGCAGATTTAGTATAATTTACGATGTCATTAGACAGCTTTTAAAAGTGAAGTAACTTTAGGATGGCATATGCAAGTCTAGCTATATGATAGCTAAAGGAAGTTCCGTATAAAACTATTAATGTGACTTGCACTCTTCAAAAATAAATAATTCAAAGTATTAAAAATCGTTTTGTATTTGCATAACTTTATAGGCAAAGATCAAAGCTGAATGTTTTGTTTCTTGCAAGTCACATTGTATCATCATACCTTAAGCAAATGGTGAATGAGTCTGGAAGAGTGGTTGGTATCAGCACTCATCTGTTTTATGGTAGACAGCAGTGTAAGTTCTATTCCAGTGATTCACCTCAGTGTTCAACAGGCTAATTGCTATGGCACTTTATTAAGAAGTGGGACCTAGACTGAACTTCTTGTTCCAGGTCAGGATGAGAAAGAAATTGTACCTGTCACAGGTTAGTACTGCATTCAGAGGACCATAGGGTGCCAGCATCTTACATGAAGAATCAGATAAGCTCTGAAGCTCTGAGAGAAGTGAAGGGCACCTCATTTATAAATCTCTGCTGGTGAGCTCTGAGCATAAGGGCTTGGATGTGTCTCCCTGGAGCCTGTCTTAGTGCACATCAGCTTGGGCGTGTGTTGGTTTGTTGCTGTCTCTTGCCTTTGTGTATGTTCCTGGGTGTATGTGCCATCAACAGCAATCTTTTTAAATGAAATTTCATTGAAATAAATGTATACATCTGGAAACCTTTACTTTAAAGAAATTGAATTACTCGAGCATGTCCAAAGAAAGGCAGTGAATCTGGTGAAGGATCTGGAGCACAGGTCTTATGAGGAGTGGCTGAGGGAATTGGGATTGTTTAGTCTGGAGAAGGGGAGGCTGAGGGGAGACCTCATCGCCCTCTACAGCTACCTGACAGGAGGGTGCAGAGAGCTGGGGATGAGCCTCTTTAACCAAGTAACAAGCGATAGGACAAGAGGGAATGGCCTCCAGTTGTACCAGGGAAGGTTTAGACTGAATATTAGGAAGCATTTCTTTCCAGGAGGGGTTGTTAGGCGTTGGAATGGGCTGCCCAGGGCAGTGGTGGAGTCCTCATCCCTGGAGGTGTGTAAAAGTTGTGTTGACACAGCGCTGAGGGATCTGGTGTAGTTGAGAATGGTCAGTGTTAGGTTAATGGTTGGACTAGATGATCTTCAAGGTCTTTTCTAACCTTGATGATTCTGTGATTCTGTAAAAATTGTAGATACATGTGTAATTCAATTATAGTTAAATCTAGTCAGACATTTGAGGTTTCGAATTTTGCACATGCACCCTGGTTAATCTAGCCCTTAAAGTGTTTTAATGGGCTGCTTTGTATGACATACTCAGCTGATGTAAAACTGTATCTTCACTTGTGGAACTACATCAAGTATTGACCTCTACTTCTCAATGGGAAAGTTAGAATGGAATAACTGATGAGTTTTCACTTTGCTGGTTGCTATATATTCCATAAATATCTGTGTAAATTATCAAGCAGTTTTGGAACATTTGTCCTTTGCTTATAAAATCTTCAAAATATTATTAAGCTTAGGGCAAGGTAATTATTTGGAAGTTTAGATTTATACTTTCAATTAAGGATGCCTATCAGCATCCAGGTTTCTCACTTCTGGTCCATGAGAAAGTAAGAACTAAATTTGTACAGACTGACCTTATTACAGTCTTTCTGAAATGTATGCATCTTTAAAAACTTGAAAAATTATTTACCCCTGTACTTAAATGAAAAAAAGTTTAATTTCTAAAGAGATCATCCAGTGGTGGATTGGGTAATTGTGTGAAAAAGAATTTAGAAAAGCCATGCAGCATAAAGACACTCATATAAGACTAATTACTGCTTTTTTTTTTGGCATACAATAGTTGTCATATTTTCCCACTAAAAATATGGACACTAAACATCAGAATAAAAGGGAAGAGAAAAACAATAACAACTGCAGAAGCATGTAAAAGCTATTTTCTTTCTTGCTAGGTATAATAAAGAGCTTGAATATGAGTAGTCATTCATCATGTAAATGAATGGAGTAATTTGTTAAACTTATTACACAGATGTGAAAAGAAGTTTAACTGTCTTCATTAAACTTTATATAGGATTTTTCAACTTCCATGTTTTCACTAAAATTGCTTCCTTGCAGGCTCACGGGGTGGGGGGAATATTTATTTTTATATCTGTTGCAGCTGATGTTGTTGGTGGAATAGTTGTTTTGCACTAGTCTATAGAGACTCAGCATCTGACTTCAGATAAGATAGGTGTCTGGGAATTTGGGTAACATGCCAGAAAACATTTCCTTTAACAATTAGTGTGAATAAAATCTGACACCTTAAAAAAAATCTAAGCAGTTGAATAGTCTTGACAGTTAGTTATAATGCAGTGTGTTTTAAAATATTTGCAAATACTGATGAGTTTCTTGTCAGTATACAATTTAATTGTCTTTCACCCATATTAGAAAATACCTTGGGAGAAGGAATAGTTAAGGGCATTCTTCAAAATCTGCTTACGGATATCACTTCAGGATTTTTTCATTACAGTTTTAGGGGACTTCAACTATGTCAGTTCTAATGTTGATGTTATGAGAGCCATCCAAAACTAAACCGATACTTTGTTGTTAGAAACATGAGAAAAAGGAAAAGATTTTTATCTGAGTTCAGTAGATCTTCCAATGTATGGAGGCCTTCTTTTGGCCAAGTCTACATGACATGTTTCCCTTTCACCTATAGCTGTTTTTAGAATGGGCACAGAAAAGCTTGAAACATCTTGTCTTCTAGGAAAAAGACATGCTATTTCTCTCACCTCTCTGATTTAGCATGCATACTTCATGGCTGCCTTAAAATGCTTTTCAAGCCTGATTCAAATCATATTTTTCGTACACTCTTTAATCTATTATTGCCAGTCAGTCAGCTTATCACTCTGCCAAGCTCAGCTCACTCTCCAAGTCCCACAACTCATTCTGAATGTCAAGAACTGTTCCCCAGAACAAGTCTGTTGTGCTTAAAACAAAAACACTGCCACCATCTAGTTTTTTTTTATAAGAGTTCCACTGAGAAATTCAAGATATTTACTGTGGAACTGACCTGTTTGTGACTATTAGGCTGAGCTGAATGACGTAGACCATAGAAAGATGTGAGTCTAGTATTTCCCCCTTAGTTATCCATGTGAAATGTAAAATGTTTGTGTTAGGAAGAAAAACCCAGCATCAGAGAAAAAAATCTACACAAAATCAGGATTTAGTTTCCTTACGGACATTAGTGACATAAATTCTAATTTATTGATAAATAGTTGCCTAATATCGTAAATTCAGGTAAGGAGTTAGTTCAAACTGGTGGAGTACAGATGTAATATAATGTAACTGCACAGCACATGCACAATAAGGCCCAGGTTCCTAGAACAAGGCAAGCAGTTAAATTTAGTAAATGCACAGGGAATGTATTTCTATCGTCAATAATAGCAGAAGTACATATGTTTCTTTGTAACTGCTGTAAATATGAGGGAGGATCTGAGTAACTTAGCAGTGGGAGGGACATAGGAAACAAATTATGACTGGTGCAATTAGTAAAAGAGTGGAATACAAAATGCTGATGGTAAATGTATTAATAAATAGAGAGTAATGGCCCTTACTAATTTATTTCTACATAATGATTTCATGCTTTTTGGTGTTTTAGTCCTAAAGCATACAGAAAACAATAGCTCATTCTTTTATCACTGACATGACCTCTCAAGACTATCAGCATTTCAGAGTTGGGTAACACTTCAGTCACATAGTAAAATACTGGAGGTAGCATATATAAAATTCCTTTGGTGTACTCCTGCGACTTCTTGACTGCAGTGGAACTGGCAGTCTGCATTGTTACACTTGTCATGATATACATGAGAAGTGTTCTGTGCAGGATCATTTGGGGTCATGGCGTTTGGAATCAAAAAAGACAAGGAAGAAAAGAATGAAACCCCACATGTAAAACTGTTAGAAGGAAGAATTTTTGTGAGTCTCCATAAAGCATTGAAACAAAAGTTTAAAATCAGCATTAAAGATGATATTGTAAATGCAAGTTTGCCATTTACCATTATTTGAAGAATTAAAAATGAATGTATTAAAATTATACAGCCATAGCTAGCTGCTGCCATGCATACCCTAGGCATACTTTTGAATTTAGCTTTTTTTTTTTAATCGCCTATTGGTTTAAACAAACATGTAAATACTTAAATGTTCAGTCTGTCTTTTCGTAACAGTTATAGATAGGTTAAAATAAGGACGCAGAGGAAACTGTGGGGAAAAAAGCATGGACTTCAAGGAATGAGGCTAAATCTGCCTCACAATGGCAGGTTTTAAATACAGATCAGATGTAAAAATTTATTCTTTGAGCCAGTAGTTTAGTGACACGTCCCAAGGGCAGTGATTTTTTTCAAAGGACTTCATATAAGATGTATAGTGTTAATGAGAAGCAACCTGTCTGGATTATCCAGAGCATGTTTGGGCTCTTTTATGTGTGTGTGGTTTTTTGGTGCTGTGGTTCTTTGTTGTTTTTAAAGTTTCTGTAGCCAGGACTCGTAAGAGATTTTCTCTTAGTGTTTTCTGTTAGGAAATACTGATCAGGTAAAAATGGTCTGTGGAAATGATCGCTTTCAACAGAACATTCAGCTGTAGTTCAGATTCTTGCTGTAGCCTCTGAGGAAGTCTGTGGTCTAATCACATGGTTGTAACAAAATTGGGGGGCTTCAGATTTTTCAAGTCAGTATCAGGGAGTATCAGCCTGACAGTATAGACTCCTCTGTCGAGGGGCCTCACAGCTGCCTGATATAGGAATGTCAGAAAAAGCCTGCCAGTGTCAGGCAATCTGGGGAGTCTGACCATGAGGCTGCATGGCTGAACCTGAAAAGCAAAGGAAGTAGTTGGTAGAAGTGGTGTATTTCCACATTTCAGCTATCAACACAAAAACCAGTTATGAAATTGAGGCAAACTCTTTCAGTTCTACTCAGTGGCAGTTGAGATTCTTGGGAAGCACAGTTTATTTCTATAGTGCAATTAAATTGCTTATTTTTTAGATTTGTGATCTCTGGAACATTTGGAGACAAATTTACCTCACTTCGGTACAAGGAGATATGTCAAAACTGCTGTGGAAGATGCATGCTTTTCTTCAGCCAAGTCCATCTACTTGTAGCAATCCAGAAAACCATTAACTGTGTTGAGAATCCACTAAAGTAGCACTCAGGAGTAGGAAATACTGCCTCAGGTTGAACATCTGGTTAAAGTGCAAATTGCATTTGTATGGTCTTACAGCTTCCATGGGGGAGGGGAACCAGTCTGGTACACTTTTCCTCAAATTCATTTAGATTCTAAGTTTTCTCAAAGAGATTCTGAATTCATAGCTTCCCTCTACAGTCCAACACACTGCCTGGAAGCCTTTGTTTTGAAAGCTTTGTTTGCAGTTGCCTTTAGCTGTATGCACAACCTGCAATGCTGCTCTCCTTGTCTGTTTTTTCTAGATCTGGATAAGTCTGGCTTGCTGTAGAGTTGTCTTCTGTCACTCACTGATCTCATGCCTTGTCAGTTCATTTCATTGACAAGACATTGGTACTTCAATAATTTCATCAGAACTCTTTATGAATGTTGTTGGGAGATCCGTAAACTTCCTTCTTTTTCGTGAGAATGCTGTAAGTCTTGAGACTGATGACTCAAGTGGGGCTGTGTTTTTTCTGGGTCGCTACTGAATGTTTATCTCCTGCATAGTAGGAGTAGGTAATTTTTGCTGTGTATGCTTTGGAAAAATAGCCATAGCAAACAATTAATTACAGGTACTGTTCTTCATTACTTCATTGTAAATAGACTACAACTATTTGACTTTTACAAAAAAAAAAAAAACAAAAAAAAACTATTGCTAATGAACAACTTTGGCTTAGGTTTGGCTTTACGCTACTGTTGAACAACTGTTTTTAAGAGGGAATTTTAAAAAGTAAGAACAAAACTGTTCTTAGAGGCATGTTTTGCAGCACTTCCAGCTTCCAACTGAATATTTAATACTTGCAACAATTTTAGAATCTAGTTTTCTGGTTTAAAGCATATGGACTCAAAATTCAATATTTGCTTTGTAATCTTTTTTTTCCCCAGTTTTTCAAGGTAACTTGGTATTCCTCAACTGTGCTTTGCTTTTTATTTTTTAAACAAACAAATGTTTTTCTAGATGGGGATCAAAATATGAATGCACAAGGGTTTCAAACACTACCAATAAAGACCTGAATCTTTACTCATGTAAATAAAACCCCTGAATTTGACTAACAGACAAACCAGGATCAACAGGTTTTTTCTCTTACAAAAGTTAGTGTCCTATTGATACTTTTGTCTTGTAAAGTGTTCTCCAACTCATGACCCATTACTATCAAATTTATCTTATTATCATTGCTTACTATAGGTCTTAATTTTATCAAATGTCACTTTTCACTTTTTTTAATCTATAGCATATACATTTGATATATATATGCTGTTGCTATTTTTCCTGGTGTTAGAGCTGCATTAGGGTGTGAATACCATCAGTGCTTCTGCTGGCATAATCTGTTCCATTGAGGACAAATATAATCTTTTTTTTTTTCATCTACATGAAATGTGGAAAAAAAAAAAAAGGTAGTAAAAGGCAATATCACAAATTTACAAAATAAGTTTGGCCTTTATGTGGATACCATATTTAAAATCCTAACAGCAAGACACAGGGAATTACAGCTGTGTCTCATATTTTGCTTTCAGGTTAAAATTCTGTCGTCTTTCAATATTACTGCCTTTTTTTTTTGTAAACTATCTCCTGATACTTAGCAATCTTAGAGTACCAAAAGAGAGATAGAGTCTAACAATACAGTACCCAGTTCCCTTTTAAATGCTTAAGAAATGACAGAAATTAAGAATTATTAGAAGAATAAATTGGAGATGGAAGGTGGCAAACAGAGGAAGCAGACTGGTTAAGAACACAAAAGTATCTAGAAAGTATTTCAAACACATTTATAAGATAGCGCCTGCTGCTCCACCTTGCATGAGTCTGAGTATTGAAATGCTGGGGTTTCAACCCCAAGCCCCAAATTAAGGTTGACATGTGGGTGATTCCCACAGCCCTTCCCAAAGGGGGGTGAGTTTCCCTTCAGGCTTCCCTCCAGGGTGGGCCGGCCTGGCAGACAGAGCCATTGGGTAAAGGAGCCCCAGGTGTCTGCATTCAGTAACCAAAGGTCAGGTGTCCCACTCGGGGATGAAAGCTGGGACCCCTTGCAGGCAGGGGCAGTGTCTGTGTGTGGGGTGGAGGCCCTGTGCAGAGTTCCCTGTTGGGGAAGGACCTCCCGCCTCCCTGGGACTGGGCTCCAGTCAGGTCTGGCTCTTGTAAACGCGGGCTGTGTGGAGATTCAGTGTGTGGCTTCCTTGGTCTTATGTGTTTGGCTGGTTGACTCGGTTGTCTCCCGTCCCTTCTATGGGAGACTGCATGTCACCATTTATTCCACCCATTGTTGGTCGTGTGGTGGTGTTGTTGTTGGGGTCAGTGGGATTGATGTTGATTATGTATAATCTGACTGACTTGTTTGTACCCCCAGCGCTCACCCATGTGCTGACCCTTTTGTATCAAATACAATTTGGTGATTGGTTCGTCTTTATGCTGGCTGTGTCCTTTATGCTAGGCCTGGTAATTGGCAAAACAGGTGTGTGTCATCTTGGAGTTTTGGGGTTTTTTTGTTCAGGGTGGATTTTTTTAAGTTTTTGCTTTTTTTTTTTTTAAGACTTATTTTTAATCCTACTCACTGTATTGCCTTTACAGATCTCTGTCTGGACTCTAAGAATATTCAGGCTGATGCTTTAATAACTGCTGCTTCTACATTGCTATTTTGAATTCTTTTGACCCTCCATTTTTATTTTAATGAATAGCTGGTGGGATGTGTGAATGCCATGTACTCCCAAACAAAAACATTGTTGCCATCTGGGAGGTTTTTGCTCCCATTTTGAAAATAGGTTTAATATTACTATAAATTTGTTTTCTGCTAGCAGTACTCTTCTTGGCTTCAAAAGGGAAAACATCATTATAATTTAAGTATAAATTAAGAATTAAATCAGTAGATGGTGCTATAATCTCAGTTTTAGCTGCTAGTGCAACAAGTCTTGAAAGACTGATTTTTTTTGTACCTTTGAAAAGGAAACCATTATATATAAAAATGTAATCAACACGATGCTATAATTATTTTATATGTTTGACATTTAAAATACTTTAATATGGTATTTACTCTGTGCTATATTTAGGTGTAGCTCTTGATGAGCATCTACTGGACAAGCAACAAGTATGTGATGTGATTCTGAATAAAATAAAGATTTGACTGTGCCCACTGTGGCTTTTTTCACAGCTGTGCATTGGGTTTACTTTGCTTCAAAACAGCACATCTCCCAAAGGTTCCCTGTTGTGCTGAGAGAAAGAAATCTGCTGTTTCTTTTGAGACTGCACATCACATTGGAACCCAAGAGATCTCTGCGTGCTCAATTCCTCTTTTTCCCCTTACCACCTCTTTTTCTCGGGGGGTAAGGGAAAAGGAGAAAATATTTCCTGGAAGTCGGACCTAAGTAATTTTACTCTTTAGAGGAGTTGTAAATGTAACCTGTTGTTAAGGTGACTGTCTGGGGAGGGACTTTGTAACCTATTGCTCTATGATGTGTCTGGTATGACACTATTGGCTAAAAACATATTTAAATATATGCAGCTGGAAGCAGTGGCAGTGATAAGGATTCAGTTAACATTTGAAGATGGATTCAAAATTTAGGAAAGCAAGTAAAGACTAGTATCTGCAGTAACAAGCAGTTTCTGCATCTGGTAGAGCACTACACTTTGCTAGAAGACTCATCCTGAACAATCTACAGTTTGTGTAGCATGAAAATTATAAAATGTAGGGTAAGTATTATCAAGGAAAAGTAAATGTAAACTGAACCACAAATATCCCAGAATCTTTCTATGCTATAAAAATTAAAGCATCTTCCCCACACCCCTCCCTTGGAGACTAAATGGGAGATAGGAGCCTGAGCACATGTTGTGGGTGTGGAGTCACTATACAGTGGTGTTAATGAACACTATCAACTGGTCACTTTGTATTGAGGCCAGGAAAATTTCTGGTAAGAAGTTTCTGTCACACTGTAAGCTCTGCACTACTTGCATACGTTTCTCTCCTCCTATGTCTTTGCATGAATCCTGCACTGCTGTAGCCCCTATGCACAGCAATAAATATAAAGTGGAGAACACAACGTTTTCTGCCGGTGGTAGAGTTATGGGAGTGTACAAGACTTCCACAAGAGGGAATTACTCTTGTACTGATAGCAGATGGCATTAGAGATGAAGAGATTACTCCCACCTTGTCTTGTGTTCCTTTTCTAAACCTCTGTTTCTTTTGCAATTACAGACTAGGTAATTTCAGGGGGGTGTGGCAATGATAATTTGTATAAGCCTCTTTAAAGAAAGACTAGGTGTATTAAGACTTCTGTATTAATAGCAAATACACATTCAGTCAAGTTTCACATGTCCTGGACAATGAGGCATAAAGATATAAGTAGTTTATAGTGGCATAGTGAGGGGACTTGAAAAGCAATTCTTATGGTAGTGTTACTATTATTTTTAACATAATGTTTCTGTTTTAGAATGACCAAAATTTCATGTTTCTGTGTCAACAAAACCAGTAAATGTTGCTAGTTCTGGAATGCATGTTCCCTACTGGAAGCTTTTGATAAAGCAGCAGATAAACCAGTTTTTGGTGGTGTACAACAAAAATATTTTTGCTTCTGTTTAAAGAATATGTAGGAATGTTGAACTACTTAAATGAAAGGATCGTGTTTTGCAGTGTAGTACCTTAGGAGAGTAGCTGTATGCTTGAACAAGGAATTTACTTTAAAGGCCCTTATTTGTGACATTTGTCACAGGGACACTGTAACAGTTCCTAGTACATTAGATTATTAAAATGTTCACTTTTTTAATGCTAAAATGTGAATAGCCACACTAGTTAGATGCAGAGCCATTTTAACTGTGGGGGAGCCTTAACATGGCTCTAAATGGCCAATGAAGATCTTAAGAAGCTTATGTGAAGTCTCATCTGTACCACTTAATTGGTGAAAAGACTTCTGAGGTCCCAAAAGCAAGCATGCATTATAAAGTACAAGATTTTCTTCCTCAAGATTATCTTCACTTGTGGGAAGATTCTGAAGTGGGATGTTTTATGAATGACCATCTGACTTAGCCTCTGTTTCCTTAGCAAAAATTAGTCTATATATGCAATAAATATAATACAAATCATAATCTGTAAAGGTTAACAGTATAAAACTTTATACTTTGTTTTATTTTATGTTGCTGATAGCTGTTTCTTTTATGAGAGTTCCAAATTGCTCCCAAGCAAAGATACATAGCAATAACACACAAGTACATTGTACTGTTAGGAAGCAGCTCATTATAACCTCATCTTATCATATAAACCACCAGCTCAGGGATGCATTAATGCACTTACAATGTGCCTTATGGGCCTGCACAAGAAACAGATTAATGCTTGTGAAATCATATTTTAATTTTTAAATATTCTTTCAAGATGAAAGGAATCCTCTTAGTGCTATGGGTAAGCAATATTTTAAATCTCTGTGATTGTAATGTGGTTATTAATTTAATGTATTATTCTCATACAAAAACACATATTACCATGGGTCTGGTTTAAAGTGACAATATTGCAGAAGCTAAGCATTCCTTTTTTGAGCAAATACAGTAACACAGTCAATCAAAACCAAGCAATTAGTTTGTTTTAATTTTATGTAGCAGAATGCAATCCTGATGCACTGGAAAACACTTAATTGTTGTTAATATAGTTACAGGTTTTTTTACCCGACACAACCGAATATTAAAAACTGTATACATAGGGGGAAAAAAATACAATATGAGAGATAAGCACAAACCCATTGAGATTATATGGTGTGACTACACAACTTCTCCACTCTGTGAAACAGAAGGAGACTACTGAAATATATTATCTCAGTTAGAAGTGGAATTAGACAAAATTAGATATGCAGTAGACGCTTCTAAACTTTTTTTTTGCCTCCAGAGTTATCACTTTTTAATTAGAATACAGTTTACCAGGTGCTAAATCCTGAAATCTAGTCTTTCTTTAGAGCATTTTAAATTGCTGCAGATAGACAGCTAATAACCTCCATTCATCCAAAGAAGAATAAAGAAGAAAAAAATCCAAACAAATTTACAAGAACTTGGAAATGGTTTGCAAACGTTTCAGAGGAAAAAAACAACTGAACTTTTAAAAATTGTAAGAGTTGCAGCTGTCTTCAGACAAACAGCCTTTTGTAAGTTATTAATGGAAAGATATGGTCCTATTCAGTTGTCTAAAGCTATAGGTAAAAATATAATCATAGAGAAGACAACATTAAAACCAGAATGAATCCTTCCAGTTAACCTAATGGATGTAAGAAACCGAGTTCCTTGGTTGTGTTTTGTAGATACTGACTGGGATCATGTTGATCCTGATTTGCCTTCTGGTAGAACTTCAGCAAGGAGTTGTATTCAAGCTGCACAACTGGTCAGTGAATATCCTTAAGATGTCTTTGAAATTGAAATGGATATAAGTGATACTTAAGCATAATAAAAGTCCTCTACTACTTCTTCATATTGTCAGATGGCACTCATGAGAGAAATGTTCTGTACAAACAGAAACTTATTTATCAATATTTGATAATTGAACCACTTTTGCTAGGAAAGAGCAAAAATAAATACTACCTGTACTCTGAGGAAGCTCTTTAGTCACAAATTTCTGCACTGAAAAACTCCCAGTTCTGCTGAATAAGAGGGAGGTGTTGTTTTTTTTTATTCCTGAAAGACTTCAAGAATCTAATTTTGAATTTAGGCTTTATATCTCAGTCTTCAAAGAATGCTTTAGACTAATAAATTTATCTCAGTCCCACTTTCTGATTTGTGTGCTAGCAAGCAAAACTCTTCATTCTCTGGTGGCATTTGTTCTGGCAAGAGACTTGTAAGCAGCATGTACTGATAAAAAACTCAGCAATATCACTGGTGTACACTGCTTAGGGAATCAATTTTCTATGTAATTTGGATGTGGGCAACATGCTACTTCTAACAAGAAAATGAAATTCGCTGTACCTGTACATAGGTTGTTAGATGTAATTAATGAGTTTGGCAGGTCTTCTGGTGTCAGCGTTATTATTTTGGAAGTTCTGGATTTTTTTCAATTAAAGTTTAAGAATGGTTGATCATAACAAGCAGCAAATTGGATAAAAATGCTGGGAAGCCTGAATGGATGAACAAGGAGCTACTGTCAAAATTCAAATATAAAGAAGGAATATTCAGAAGGTAGAAGCAGAATCAGGTATTAAAAATCCAGTTCCTCCCTAGTTGTAGTAGTGTTTTCACAGCAGAGGCTGTAGGTTGATGTTTCAGTTCTGAAAGGTCTTTGTCTGATCAGTTGTTAATTCATATCTGAGTGTTAATTATTATTGAAAATTAAATGGACTGACACTTTGAACTTTAAACTGTATTCTTATTAGCAGGTCAATGATGCTGTTATATGTATGACCAGTGACTATTTTGGCCTTCCAAACACACACACACACTATAATGGTAAAGCTAGTATAAAGTCAGGAAGAAAAAAGTCAAGCAGGAGAAATCAGTAACTGACTTGGTTCATGAAGAAAAAGTAGACCATCTTGCCTGAATGTCTTTAGCTCCCTCTAATGCTTTTGTTAACAATTTTATATAAGGTGACAGATTTTTTTGAGAAGCTGAAGAAAGGAATTATTGACATACCACACTTTTAAAAATTATGGAAATATTAGTGGATGGGAGTAAAGAGTGAGAAATTCACGTCATTAGACTAAACAGAGCCTGAATTCCACCATTTCTATTCATTCTCAGAATACAGCATTAAAATACAACACTAACACTCCTGAGAAAAATATTTTCTCTGCTTGCGTTTGCTTATCTGTTTGAGACATAATTTTATTATAGGAGAAGCTCAACATTAGCTATGAAAATATGACTGTTATGTGAAAGGAATGAGAGAATGGATTTTCCGTTCTTTTTGTTTTGAAAAATTGAAAACCTTTTATTTTAATGATCACTGCATTCCTTTAGAAGTATGGTAAACTTCAGCAATTTACATCTATTTTCCTAAATTACCGTGGCATTTAAAGCTATTCACATTCTTATTTGTAACACACAAAAAAGTCCTATTTTTGTAGATACACTGTCTGTCATGGGCTAAAGACATAACCACAGTAATTACACATTTTTAGACTGTAAGAGTATCCATATATAATATACAACACCATCAGTTATTAGTACCTGTGGGTGTTCAAAATTTAATACGAATTCTGTCTGAAATAGTTCTGTGTTGTTTAGATATTTGATCTACATTATATGTTAATTAGAAATAAGTTTTCATTTTCAAGTCATATAGAGAAAACCAAAACCATACCTGACTTCTTTTTTTTTTTTTTGCATTTCACTATTATCTTAGTACTTGTCTACTCTTTAATCAGTCTGAAGCACTAGAAATGTAAAATCTTGCCTCAAAACTGTGTCTCTTGCAGGAATTTGAGAAGGCTTTATTTTTTTCTTTCATCTAATTAGAAGTAAATAAGTAATGCCTGGCTATCACATAATGTATGTTTCAGTAGCTCCCAGTGTACATCAAATGGAAGTTGATTGTCATTATCTCACTTTACAGATGAAAAATCTTAATCTAACAAAAGAGAATTAGAAAAACTGTTTAGGAGGCCAAGGCAAAGAGCAGAAATCAGTCTCCTAAGTTCATCTATACTGCCCATGTTGCTGTGTATTGAACCCAATTGTATAAATTGCCTAGGAATACTGAAATGTAATAATTGATAGAGTACTTACCAAAGCTAAAGTTCTGAAACATGGCCTTAATTACATGACAAATTTTAGGCACCTACATGTAGTCTAAATTTTGGAGCTGGCAAGCACTTGCAACTCCATCTATGGTATGTCTGTTAAATAGCCAGCTAGCCTTGAAACGGACAGCAAAGTTTGTTCAGACATCAGATGGCACATCTTAATATTTTGTTCCCATAGCCTGGTTTCTCAAGGTGCTGAGCACCTATCTTTGCTGCTGATTGCTTTAAGAATTGAGGCCATTCAGGGAAGCTCTCAGTACCTTCTTGATTAGGCTTCCCAGTTGGTGAAAAACAGCATTTTGATTGTAAGGAAGTTTAAAAAAAATCTTTTGTCACAAGCATGAGAATGGAATTCTAATAAAGGTGCTAAATTGTGGAGAAATACATATAAATTGCTGGTATTATGCAAACGCTTAATCAACTCTTACAATGTCATGAGATTGTGAGGAAATTGGATGTAAAAGTCTTTAAAATGTTTTTGGTGGTAGTGTGGCAGTATCCAAACCATGTTAAGAACTGTTCAGTGCAGAACAGGCTAGCATGTAAAACTGTCTGTAGACTCCCAGCATTTCTGGCCTCAATTTATCAGGGAGGGTAAACCATGAAACTGGATATCCCTAAAACAATAGTATTTTTGAGATTCAGATTCTTTTTCTAGTGCTGGGTTGTCAGAGGCAATATGATTCTACTGAGGTGAAGAACACTACCTGTGATATCAATGGCAATTTACGAAGCCTGAAGCTCTACCTTCAAGCTATTGTGCAAAGTGAGGGAAGAGTTATAGGTTTACTGTAATTGTAATTTTTCTACATTTTTTTCTTGATTAAAAAGCTTATTCTACCAGTACTTAATCAGTCACATGTTTTTAGCATCCTGTGACTATGCTTCTGCAAATTTCAAAATATTCTGAAAGTCCTAATTCAGACAGTGGAGGTACTAAGATACATTGATCTGTACTGAGGAATGGGGGAAATCATTGTAGGAGTACTAGGAAGTACACTGAGAACCCAACAGTCTTCATTCATTTATGTAACTCATGAAAATACACTACAGGACCATGTATAAATCTCCTTCAGCCTCAGTATCCATCCTTGCAGCTGTAAATCTCTGTTTTACAGATTTTCAGTAATGCAGGTCATCAAAAATCAGTTCAATAATTATTTCTGCAAGTTTATTTTAATTCCTCTACAAACACACAGTGATTTTTTTTTTTTTTTTTTTTTAAGGAAATCTAATTGACTTCCACTGCAAAACTTAAGAGGAATGGAAATAGGTGAATATTTGTCCATTCCATGTGACATATATTTGCTGAAGCTCGATTATAATGGGGAAGAACAGAATACTTCTGGTGTAGTGTAGGAATTAAAGCAAATAATTCACTTATTTGCTACTAAGATGTCAACAATATAAAAGAAGTTAAAAGTAGAAAGAAAAAGCTTGGTAGTATGTCAGAGAGCAGCTAAGAAGCTATAGTCTTGAATTATTCATATGGCTTATGTAAAAATGGAACCTGGAAATGGAAAAGGAAAGGCTATTATTTATTTATTCTACTGAAGAATAGCACATGTAAATGGAAAAGCAAGTGGAGTCTGAATTGTAGTCCTATCATCTTTTATTTGTGTTTTAAAATAAATTAAACTAATAAATCAGTTCTACTGAATATACTTAAAATTCTGTTAAGAAACATCCTTGGTGAAAAATTTTGATGCAGATAGACAATTTCTGTAAATACCTCAACTAAACTAAAAGAGGGCTTGAGCCATTGGCTTTTCTGTTTTCTTTTTAGACTAATATAAGGACAGGAAATGCAGCTGACATGCTCCCTGAATATTTTCTGAATGTGTATGATGATATCTAATATGAAAATATATCTAGTATTTCTCCATATTGCTAAAATACTGACATTGTGATGTATGAGTGCTTTTTGTGGTTAATGAATCCTGATGCGAATTTCTGATGCATTTAGAAAACACTGATCAGAATCAAAAAAAAAAATAGAAACAAACTGAAGCACTTTGCTCCTGGAACTCATTTCATAATGTCCAGGTATCGCCTTGGATGAGAACAGAGTTATTGTAAGCAAAATTCTGAGGCTTTGTCTCCCAACAGTCACTAATCTAGTATGGGTTAGTAGCGATGTTGCAGTGTGGCTTTTTCTTGTTTCCTGACACTGCCCTGCGACATACTCTTCCTGATGGGAGTATGAAAGCTGGCTCCTGTGCCAGCTCAGAGCTGCCTGAGCTTTCTGTGATAGGTGGGCATCCAGCTGGCCAGTTGCACTGAGTTTGTGTCATCTTCATCTCAGAGCTGAGCAGTGAACCTGTTGCATCTCAGCTTCAACCTCTTTTCTTGCTTCACCCGCTTTAACAAGCACACTCGCAAAAAAATACACTGTGTACTGACATACGTAAGTAACGCATTCTGCAACATGGGCACATATATTTAGGACTTACATCTTGAAGTAAAATTAATTGATTGACCTTTCATGTCAAATGCTGTTGAGGATGCACTGTGAAAACATGAGCTGTTAGGACAAACCTACTGATTTGTGAATATTTTTGTCTCTGAATATTTTTTCTCCTTCTTTGCAGTGTATACTCAATGATCTTTATCTTTTACGATTCTTGCTTCTTTGCTTGAATATTCACTTCAACTTGTCAGGCAGCTAAATAAAACTTACATACACACATATACATACACATATATCTGTATGTATGCATAAATTTACCACGTGAACATAAGTTACAGGAGGATTTTAAACCTGAAGCAAGTAGAAATAATATAATTGCTAATGTTACAGCTAGTTTTTTCTGTGTATTTTTCCCATATATATATCTGTATATATATATATATTTATTCCCCCCCCTTAAATAATGACGGTGGAAGAGGAAGAACTTTAGAACATAGATTATACTGTGAACTGAGATTCAAGTTTCCAGTCTGACCAGATGCTCATAACTTGCTCTGGTGTGTTTTCTTCTAGAGGTGACTGTATTGCCTGCACGTCATTGGGCCTATTAAGGGGTTGGTGAAAAGATCTTTTCACCAACTTTTCTTCAGGTTGTAATACTTGATGCTTTTTAGTGCATAGGTCTCATATTTGACCCTTATTTCTGCTGACCTACTTGGGATCTCGTTATCTTCAAGAGTTTGTAAGGATGGGAATTTCATTTGTTGAGCAGTAGGAAGGAGTCAGGTATACAAGTAATTTAAATCAGGATAGCTGTGCCCGGTGAAGAGCATGGCCAAGGAATGAAGGTATTTGTTTCAGGATGTTTTGAGGGTATGTCTGTGTGATTAAAAATAGATACTTCTATTAACCATATTTTAAAGAGAATTGTTCAGCTGCAGTTCTAGACTGTGGGCAATAAAATCAGTCAGTGACTGGTGACATAAAACAAGCAGAATACTGTGGTGTCAGTTCTGTTGAGCATCCCACTTATGTTTCTCATGATAAAGACTAGATTTAAGAATTTTAGTTTTCTTTACATATTTTCATCCTTTTCTGCTACTTTTTTTTTAAAAAAATAACAAAGTGAATATTGGCTGATTGCTTCATTAGAGGGATTTGATATTTTCTTCTCACTTCCAGCTTTTGCTGTGCAGACACTATTAGTTTTCATGACTTCTTTTCTGCTCACAGTATTTACTTCAAATTGAAATATTAAATGTATAATTTACACCTGTATATCTTGTATTTTCGCTATCCCTTTTTTCTTGTTGCTAATGTTTTTTTCTCACCAAAAATACAATTAATATAGAAGATGTATTCATGTGTTGTTACTAATGGTCCAAATGTTACACTGTTTTGTCAACAGAGCTTCATTGTTGAAAGCCATTTCTCTCACTGTGTCAATATATATGCCATGCTGTGTTGATAAGAATGGATCTGCCAGGAAAGGCATTTAATTAATCACTTCCCAGAATAAACTCTGTCAACTTTAATTTCCTAGCTAACAGTAATGCTTAGGCCAGCATGGTGGGTCAGTCAACAAATGTTATAATAAGTTAGATTCATGTTGAAAAAGCTTTGGTCCAGGATCTAGAAATGGTGTTTAGGTCAGCAATTTGTTTCTTTCTATCTGTGGACATGTTTCAGCTGTCTGACAGCTCTGATGTTTGTACAGTGAAAGAAAAGAGTAGTCTGTAGTGTTCCGATAGGTTATAGCATCAAGAGCATTTGCCAAATTCTGGAGGAAAACCAGGAATACATTATCACCTGTTAATCAGCAAGTATATTTATTAGACTTGTACTGTAGCTAATACTACTCTGTAACTACAGAATTATACATTAATGTAGCAAAAACTCACATAAGTCAGAAATGATAACAAACTTTTTGAGGTCTCTTGCATGTAACTTCCAAGGTTTGTAGTATATGTAGATGGTTTTCATCATGTTTTTGTGTGGTGCTTCTTTCCCACATCTTTATTTGAACAGATCTTATAATATGCAAAATAAAATAACTTGCATATTACTTTATAGGGAAGACAGACTAATCTGGTCCTATTGTTAACAGTAGGATAATATATTGGTGCATATTGTCAGACACATCACTGTGAGAACAATTGCAGTGCCTAGTAATAATTTTTTCACAATAATTTACAGAAGATAAAGATGAGGCTGAGAAGCAGAAGTTAAAATGAGGTTAAAATTGTTAAATAAAGTCTCTGACTTTAAATTTCACTTACTACATTTAAAATCTGTTAAAACAATGACTTTGTGGCCTCTGCACTCTGTATCGTTTGAAGTAACCTTCAAAGTACACTGTGAACTGTATGAGCCTCAAATCTGTTTTTCTCAATCTAAAGATTTGCAGTGCAGTCTCCAAAATTGCAAGCTTTAAGCTTGCATAAGATCTCTTAACAAAATTCCATAACAGAAATGTCAGAGCATAGGTGTATATATTTGTAAAATAATATTTAAATGCATAATTGAAATCCAAGCTTTTGCATTAGATGAGAAAATGTCTTATTATTTTGCAGAGAAATATTCTTAAAGAATTTTGTTCAGTGTTAATCTGCCTGCTCCTAACCCCCAAGGGTGCAATCATCCATGGGGATTATGTAATTTATCTCAGAGATGTTAGTAGCTGAAAAAGATGGTGGTGGACTTAAGTTTTTGAAAACGATGTTGCAGTTGATTTTAGATTAAGTAATTGGCATGAAACTGAACATTTGTGTGATATTTGGCTGACCAAACTGGTCATTCCCCCCTTCTTCCCCCAGTGCTGGAAAGAAGAATGTAAAGCAAAAGGCTCAGGAATCAAGATAAGGACAGGGGAGGGAATGACTCGCCTGTTACAGTCACAAACAAAGACAGACTTATTAGGGGAAGAAAAAAATAACATAAATTTAATAGACACTAACAACAACAATTAACAGATGGAGTAGGACAGTGAGAAATGTTACCACATCTTAGAAACACCTTCCCCCCACCCCTCCCTTTTTCCTCAGGCTCAGATTTACTCTCACTATCTACATCCCTTCCTGCCGGGGTGCAGGGGGCAGGGAATGGGGGGTGCAGTCAGTCCTGCTGCTTTTTTGCCCCCTGGGGAGGAGGGAGAGCAGACATGACTCGTCATTCTTCCCCTGCTCCGTTGGGGATCACCTCTCACAGGAGACAGTCTTCCACAAACTCTCTCTGACTTAAGCCCCTCCCACGGGCTGCAGCATTTTCCTAACTGCTCCAGTGTGGGCCACCCCCACGTTCCAGTCCTCCCAGCTCTGAACTACAACTGTGGGTGTTTATTCCCACAGGGGCCCGGCCTTCTTTGGGCACAGTCAGCTGGTTTGATGTGAGGTTGCTCTCAGGCCGCAGGTGGGCATCTGCTCCACTGTAGGCCCCCACGAGTGGCAGGGGCCAGCCCTGCTGTCGCACCTCGGGCTGCAGTGGGGTTCTGCACTAGGGCACCTCCCCCCCTTCTCCGTTCTTCCACTCACCTCAGTGTTTGCACAGATGTTCTCCTCAATTCCAACTCCTCTCAGGTTCCTCTTCTTAAATATGTTATTGCAGAAGAGCAGCTACTTGGCCCAGACTTGGTTCAAAGTTGGGTTTGACTTGTAGATAGGGGAGCTTTAAGAAGCTTCTCGCAGGGGGCCACCTGCCCCCTCCCCTGCTATCACAAGCCCTCACCACTCACTGAAACCCGGGGCATTGCATTGTCAGTGGAAATCACTTCAAGAATGTTTTATTTTGAATGTAAAATCTCCAGGAAATGAATATTTCTTAAGATATAAGAGTAGTATCTTGAATACTCGTCTTTTGCATGTCACTGCCCCTGCTGTTCACAAAGATACGCTTTTTAGTGTAACTTGTACAAATATTGACTACTTAATTTAAATCCTCAACATATTAATATCCTGTTATTAAATGTATTAAAAACTATTATCTTGTTATTGTCTGGGCATGCTGTGTTTTACTCTTAGATATTGGTAAACCTTTTTGTATTTTGTCCTGGTCAAGAATGTGTAACAGGACATTTCTATTTGATTAGGAGTTGGTTAGGCATGGTAACACCTAAACTCTAGCTAAATTCCTACAATAGCTTTGAGATAGGAAAAAGGGTTTGGGAGCCGAGATGTTAATTTTATAATTTAAGTTCCTTACTCCTTTTGAAGATCATTTAGTCCTGCAGTGAATTATGTATGCTTTAGGCTTTCCTTTATGATTTCTATTCTTTTAGTAATAACCTGAATGTGTCTCCTGTTAGAACTTAGTTGAAAATAAAAAAAAACCCAAACAAAAACTCCCCCCCCAAAGAATTTACTTTCAGTTTTATTTGGCTCTCTTTAATATCTAAGACCTTTTTTTTTTTTTCAGAGTGGAAGTGGTAGATTATCTTAAAGGTGTAGCACACACCTTAAAGGTGGCCATACTCGTGGAACCTGGGGTCATGTCTGTTGTTCTAATAAAATGTGATATAAAGTACTTTTTACTCACAAAATTAAATAAATAAATGAAATTTTCTGTCTCTGGCTTTTATTCCCTCCCACAAGTACATTATTTATTGATAGAAAGACAGAATTAAGTGCATTTTATCAGCAGAATTATAGATGGGCATTGTTAAATTTCAGGGGGTTTTAGCAAATTAAATTAAAGGATTCACCATAGTTTGTATTGATGAAAAGTAATAAGAACTTTAATAAAACTGTTTTTTTAACAGAGTAAGGGATTTCCTGAAAAAATGTGTTTTATTGACAAAAGAGAAATACAATCTTGGAGGAAAATGCAGGTCAACGGAGTATTGCACAAACCTTGAAAATTCTTTATGGTGAAAAATTGCACCCCTAATTCTACTTCTGCTTGCCAAAGTACCATGCTATATGTGGTGACTTCATTTACAAAAAGGATTGCCCTAGACTCGATTGACATTAATAATTGTAGTTCATTTGAAGCCAGTGGAGCCAAGCCAGTTTATAGTAAAGATTTGCCTAATTGGGTTTGGTTTACGAAGATCCAAATGTGTTCCTACAATAGCATATTCTTTTTTTTGAAAGATGAAAAGCAATTTAGCAAAGAGAGAAGAAAATAGTATGTATGGTATTGTGCATGTGCATGCTTCTATGTGTGATTAATATTTTGTTATGTAGCTTAGTTTTATCCACCTGTAATATTCCAAATCAGACTGGTCTAGTTATAAGGAACTAAAAACATATTGAATGATCCTTTTCTCATGTAGTCCATTGTGAAGTTTAATATTGAATTCATATTTGCTCACTGACTCGGCAAAGAGAGCACACTTTAGAATGGAAAGAAAATTTTTAGTAAAAGTGGCTGTGCCACTGTAACACTTTTCTTCAGATAGTCAGTGACGAATATGGCATATAAGTTTAAATATTAAACACGGAGAATTCATACTTTGAAAGTTTAGAAAATATTTTGTATTAAAGATATATATATACATAAAAAAGTAATATTGATTACTTGATCTACACTTCATATGATCAAGAGTCGTATCTGTGAATATACTGTTGGGATTGAGCTCTCATGAAAAAAATTTTTTTTTTGCATTTATATTTCTAATGAAGTTAAAATTTTCATTTTACAAGTATCCATGAAACTACAGCAGTTGGGTTTGAAGCAGTAGAAGAACTGTCATTTTTGAACACTGGTAGAAACTTGATACATTGTCCCAGAAACTCTGTAATCTAGCCTCACTTAGGCAACCAATTGGGTTACTGACTATTGTTTAGCAGGCCCTTCATGCTCTGTGAGAACAGAGGAGACTTTATGTGCAGTGTAAGTTCTTACAGGAAAAAGCTACTTAATGGTATTGTCTGTATTAGTGGATGTGAGAATTTAAGACAATTAGATGACACATGTTTTTAAGGTCTATAGATCCACTAATGTCATTGGACAGTCTTTCAGTAAGAAAGTTTTTATTCATTTACATGCGGCAAGAAGATAGCCTTCTTAACTTTCAAATACCACTAAAGATTAGACTACCACAGCATGTTCTGTGCTATTAACATTTTTATAACACATTTAATATTTGTTATAAGGAAATTAAATCTCAGGCATGTGGAAAAAACAAATGCAACTGGAAACTGGAGTCAGAATGAAAATTACATCAGAGATCTCCTAAGTCTGTTGCATGCTGCGGCATGATGAATGCCAACTACATCAGTAACCTTTTTGAATCTTAGTTTTGATATTGGGGTTGTAGTGTGTAGAAATGTATTGGGTTTGTGTGCAAGGTTTTGGTAGGGGGGAGCTACAGGGATGACTTCTGTGAGAAGCTACTAGAAGCTTCCCCCATCTGCTGGCTAAAGCCAAACCCATCAGTAATGGTGGTAGCACCTGTGTGATAATATATTTAAGAGGAGGACAAAAAACCCAAAATTGTGCAACTTAGGAGAGAGGAGTGAGAATATGTGAGAGAAATGACTGCAGACAGGAAGTATCAATGAAGGAAAGGGAGGGTGTGCTTCAGGTGCTGGAGCAGAGATGCCCCTGCAGGCCGTGGTGCAGCCCATGGTGAGGCAGCTGTGCCCTGCACCCGGGGAGGCCCATGGGGGAGCAGAGACCCACCTGCAGCCCGGGGAGGACCCCACGCCAGAGCAGGGGGATGTGCCTGACAGAGGCTGTGACCCCGTGGG
Source organism: Athene noctua (assembly GCF_965140245.1). Classification (NCBI taxonomy): domain Eukaryota; kingdom Metazoa; phylum Chordata; class Aves; order Strigiformes; family Strigidae; genus Athene; species Athene noctua. The sequence goes on from NC_134045.1 coordinate 19,019,724, forward strand.
GAGCCCACGCTGGAGCAGGCTCCTGGCAGGACCTGTGGCCCATGGAGGGAGGAGCCCAGTGGAGCAGGACTGCTGGCAGCACTGTGACCCCGTGGGGGACCCACGCCGGAGCAGTCTGTGCCTGAAGGATGGCACCCCGTGGGAGGGACCCACGCTGGAGCAGCTCATGAAGAACTGAAGCCCCTGGGAAGGACTCGTGTTGGAGAAGTTTGTGGAGGGCTGTCTCCTGTGGGAGGGACCCACGCTGGAGCTGGGGAAGAGTGTGAGGAGTCCTCCCGCTGAGGAGGAAGGAGCAGCAGAAACAGCGGGTGCTGAACTGACTGCGACCCCCACCCTCTGTCACCCTGTGCGGCTGAGGGGGAGGAGGTAGAGAAATTGTGAGTAAAGTTGAGCCCGGGAAGAAGGGAGGAGTGGGAAGAAGGTGTTTGTAAGATATAGTTGTGTTTCTCATCATCCTACTCTGATTTGATTGGTATTTGATTAATTTTCCTCAAGTTGAGTCTCTTTTGCCCATGACGGTAACTGGTGAGTGATCTCTCCCTGCCCTTACCTCAACCCACAAGCCTTTAGTTAAATTTTTCTCTCCTCTGTCCAGCTCAAGAGGGGAGTGATAAGGGTGACTTTGGGCACCTGGCGTTCAGTCAGGGTCAATCCACCACAAAAAATGTTCCTAAAGAATTATAAATTTGTTCTTATTTTTCTCTCATGAAGTATTAGAAAACTGTAGAGTAAGCCATATCATTATTGGATTATATTGGTTTTGTGAAAAGATTTAATAAAACTGTGTAAACAAGTCAAAGCTGCATTTGGACAACAATATTATGAGCCAATTAAATTGAGTGATTTAGAAAGTTAGAATAAATTGTTTTGTGAATATATATCTGCTGAGAATGCTTTGGCCATTACATATTGTAGTGGACATCCAAATAACTATTCAAAACTCACAAATTTTAATATATAGCAGCTCTCCAAACTACTTGCTTAGTGCTATGTCAAGACTACAGTTTTAATGATGCCTCATGCTGCTACTAAGCAGTGGTTAAAACCTGTATTTAAAAGACTGTATTAAGTGCTATGGAAAATTACCATCATGTGGATACCAGTTCTAAAAGCTGTCAGTTCACTAAAGCTTTCAGTGGTGCTCACCCTCTGTGGGACCAGCTTTTACCTTTTGCTCAGAATGGTAAATTAGAATGATTATAATCTACTTTCATTACTAAGAAATAAAAATATAAAGCCAGAACAATTAAAAGTAGAAGTGGCTGAAATCCATGATTATGGAAATCCTGTTATATATAATGTTAAAATGTACTCAAATACTGCTAGGAATAGGAGGAGAAACAATTCTGGGAGGGACTCGGGAAGTATTTTCTTAGCTAATAGTAGATGGCAATCTTACTGAGTTGAGACAGAAAACTCATGTGGGAACAGCTGTGCTGCAGGGGCTGCAACTGGAATGTGGAGTGCAGAAGGCCAAGGAAGAGGGAGCAGGTCTCAGGGAAGGGTGTTGGCCAACGTTTTATAAGGAGCTCAACACTGTAAAGAGGGCAGGAAGGCTGTGTGCATACACAAGCATACAAAAGAGCATGTAATGACAGAAGTAATAGGAAAACAAAAGGAGGTAAAACTGAGAAAAAGAAATTGAATTAAGGAATATTATTTTTTCTAAAAAAAAGGAAGGCAGAGAAATAAGGGAATTGTATAACTACTACAAATTCAAATACACCTGAATGTAAAGAGGGAACCATAAAGATAATAAATATTTAATCAGAATTATTAGAGAATTGAGTTTAAAGTGATTAAAATTAGGACTATAAATGACACTAAAGATGTATTTTTTTTATATACCAAGGCAATCCAATACTCAATTCCTGTTCCATGGAGTATCATATATTAAGATTCCATTTATATAAGTACAGTATTTATATCTCTTTTATAGTCTCTCCATTCTCTGAATCATCATCATAACTGAATTTTTCTTCTGGAAGGCAGATACTGAACTATGTAAGATAGAAATTTAAAATGCAGTTCTCTTGCTGACTGTTTATGCTTTTTTACAATTGTATTAGTGGTGTATATGAAGAATAATGGGAGCAATAATAACATGGAAATCTGCAACTTGTACTCTAACGTAACAAGTAACCTGAATTCTGAAATGTATTCTTTGCAGAAGGTTCTTGGACAATGGTTCAGGCAAGTAGCCAAATTAGCGGAAGGAGAGATGTTCCTGTTAAAGAATTTCAGAAATGAGAACCTAGTAAGAAGCAATTGAGAGAATAGCAAAAATTTTTTAAATGTTCTCTATTCCTACTGTGAGACATGGTAGAATTTCTAAAAACTAATCTATGGGCTTGTTTTCTTTCTATACTGTGATTCCTTTAGAAGAAATCCTGAGTGTACAAACCAAAAAAAAAAAAATCCACCAGGTTCCTGGTAAGATGGCAGTTTAGAAAGGCCCATCTTGATAGAGGAGAAGTTATTGGAGGCCATGATTGTGCAGGATAAATTTGTTGACATGAAAACGTATGTTCTTGTCCTTTCATTTCTTATGAAAAATATTCTTTTCTTCATTATTCTGTGTCTACTTTGCTCACAGGACTAGTGTTTCAGACGATACTCTTTGAATCTGGACAGTAGATCCAGCACACACAGAAATGCTGGTCTTGTCCCTTCCTCAGGTACAGGTATCATTTTGTCATATGTTTAGATACTGTGTATGATTAGCTTTCACAACTGTTCTCTAAATATTCAGGTATTAATAGGACTTCTGTGTTACCAGAATGAATACTTGAATATACTTGTATCAGACTTAATAGTTAGATATTCTTCTATGTCTCTCTTCCATGGTGATAAAATACATGTATTCTGAAGCACATTTAATCTGAAAATTTGACTATTACTTTGGTGCCAGCATTCCTTTTATTGTAAGGTATCCCATTTTCATCTTCATAAAATTAAATGCTTACATGTACCATATAATTAATTTAGGCACAGCAGAGAATTTGATCTGTGCCTTTACTAACTTTTGGCTGCATCTCTGTTTAACTGCTTTGGAAGTTTTATCAGATGTATCGTTATAAAATGTACCCAGAATACGTTTACCAATGAAAGAAATGTGAAAATGTTGACATATATGAAATTGTAAAATTTAAAACCAGAAATGTATATGCATCAGAGTAACCTACATACTGGGTGTGAGGGGAAACCAGACTCTGGCTCCATCTTTATTGCTCTTCATGCACTATTTTTCATTATGATTGGAGAGATACGAACTTTTTGTGTGCAGCTGTGCATAATGGGAGTGAAAAACACAATGCATTGTGCACTCACATTCTTGAACTGACGTGTTTAGAGCTTTAGATCACAGTGTGACTTAAGCAGTGTTTATACATAATGGACACATAGAGGTAGCTTTGTCAAATGTTCTTCCTAAGCACACGGAACTTTCATAATACTTGCTAGTTAAGTTTTGAGAGTGTAAAATTTATTCAGAAATGTGTCCTCCTAAAAGCTTAATAAAGACAAAGTTGGGAAAACCTTCTAAAACAACCTACTTTTGATATTCTTGGTTTAGAAGATGTGGTAGCAGCTAACTCATAAACTTAGTGTGAATATTAAACTTAACAAGCTTATGTTAATGCTCGGTAAATAGAATAGGAGGAAGGAGAAAGAATGAAAAAAGCGTGTAAGAGCAATGAGTAACTCTTAAGTGATTTTATATTTCAAACTCAGGGGCAGAATTTCCAGAGAGGTAAGACAACAAATGAGGCTGAAGTCAGACAGGTTCAGTAGTTTGTCAGTAATTTGATGACTATTGTGTGCCTCATTGCTGCCCTTGAGCATATTTTCAAGTCCATGCAGAACACATGACTGTCACCATCTGGACTTTGTCTAGCTCTGGTCTGCATGTACCCCCTTTTTCAAACTGTTTGTGTCTTCCTGTGACCGTTTAAAGTGTAAAATTGCATAAATGCACAGAAACATGCAGGTTAGTATTATATGTACTGGCTGTTGAACAACCTAAGTATATGACAAATTAAGCATGGATTTTTTTTTTTAATTAGGTAGAGCTTAATATTTTACATGCATGCCACATGCAATTATGGTATAATTCAAACACCGAATCCTCTGTGTGTAAACACCAATTCCTTTGGCACAGTAGATCCTTAAAGGATAGATAAATTATAGTGAGATAATAGTTCTATCTACAAGGAAGACTAGGGTGTATTTTCTTTCAGAATTCAGTGTAATGATAGTAGTATATCAAAATATTAGGTCACCATGCTTCCACAGATCTTTTTGGTGTAAGTAAATAGAAGACGATTATAGCCCAGTAGTAAGTTCTAATTCTTCCTCCTTCTGTTCATGTGTTTGTATACATGCATGTGCGCACACACACACACACACACACACTGTATAGTAAAGAGTATCTACAAGTATCAGACAACTAAAGCTCATATCGGAAATATTTGAGAAGCTGGCAAATTCAAAGTCCTCTTCTTTTACAGAGCTGTCTGTTCCATGCTTGGATATAAACTTTGTAATCATGCTGGTTCTGATATACAGAGCAGTGAAACTTCAGATCTTAAACTATACTAAGAATATGCCTCAACAAACACTCTTATTTTACCTTCTCTTGACGATGTCTGTTATCAGAATGTGTGGCTGTGTTTGTAATAGTACATGCTTTCATACCTTCAGATAATACAATGTGAAACATTTAAGGTTAGGTATACAGCATGTCAGCATTTATGGATGTGGATGTATGGTAGAAATGTTAAAAAGGAAAAGCTATTTTAACTATCAGATAATGAGAAAGCATTCTTGATGCTGTGACATTGGATGAGAGGTATTACCTTTTTCCTGAAGATACTATTCAGAAGAAAAGGATCTGACTGGTAATCAACTTCAGAATCAATTTTGCTTATAAGTTTCTGTTTACCTCAATGTATGCTGAGGAAGCATTCTGATGGATTAAAAATTTGATCAAAAAATAAAAGATTAGGATTTTTCTTTATTTTCTAGTCAGAAAATGGTAAAGGTAGCAAATTAATGTGTAGATGTTCCAGTTCTTTTTACTTTTCCTTCTCTAGGTTCTGAAGTATCTGAAAATGTAGCCACCGGGATTTGTTGTTTGTTTCCTTTTTTTATATGCCAGCTATTGATTATTGAATCAGGGCATGTTTGGAAAAATTGCAACTCTAGCTTTTAAAGTTTTTCTTTTGATCCTGACTTAAACCTCATCATCATTACTTGGAGGATGAGGCATTCTTTTTATTAGAACTTTTATTTCAGTTGTTCATATTGCCAAGCATTGCCTTTAATATTCTCTTTAATGTTAGAGGTGGGTTTCTGTACACTATTCAGTTGCATCTGTGACATAGCTGCCATCAAATCTTAGACAATATTTCCTAAAGTGTCAGAAATAGCAGAACTATAATTTTATTTTGTTGTCCAAGATTTTGGTAACAAAATTCTTAAATACGACTGGAAACTCCATGATGATATTGTTGCTATGGATAAATCTAATTCTATGTAAATGACAAGAAATAAAACTAAAATTATGCAATATTATTAAACAAGTCTTGTAAATTTATTATGTGTTAAGTATCATACAGTGCCCTGGAAGTCTTCTGTCATCTTTTTTTTTTTACTTTGGTGGTGTTTTCTAAGCTGATATGAACAAACTTGTGACTTTTTTTTATTATTTTTTTAAAGTTGTTCTTTCACTGATTCTTTCTGCTTTCAGTGAAGTCTGTCATAGTCTGCTTAGCATTTTCCTACACAGTTCTGAATTAATCTTCGAATGTTCAGTCAGGATGGCTTTCGCCTTGGCAATAGTGTTTTTTTCCACTCAGAATTTTGTAAACGTCACTATATTCTTGTATCATTCAGTGCTAATAAGAGTGTCTTTGAGGATGGCAGCTTTGCAGCCTTTTTAGGTGTGCAATGGAGCAAAAAGCAGTCAAGATAATCATATGTAGCAAGTTTTCATTAATAAATAAATTTACTAATGTTCAAACACATTTCAGAGTGTATACATGCTTGTGCACATGCTCAGTAGCCTTCACAAGGGATTTTGGTGGCTGTCCCCAGGGTTATAGAGGTCACATGAATCAAGTGAGTCTTAATTCAAAAGAGATGTGTAGAAGAAAATTACAAGGTCCTTCTCGAGTTAAAGGTCATTCTTCCTGTCTTAGAACATACAAACAACTGTGTATTCTCATTCTGGTAATTTTACCTTGATAGTGAATGTCCTGTATTATCATTACTTTTACAGTATTGTTCCATCGGTGGTGTAAGTGCATGTGTGTACACACAATGGATGTTGACACACACATGACTACTACAAATTTTCTGTTGAGACTGCCACTGCTAAAAAGCATTTGAGGCACCACTGCATATGATGCAGTATAATACAATGGCTTCCACATAATTTTTTTTTTTCTCATGAGAACAGTGAGATTGATGTCTTAATACATTTATATCTTTGTTTCCTGCCGTTCTTTTTCAATTTAACTACATTTTCATACAATTTTATTTTTATAACCCTTCTAATATTGTAAACCTTTTAGCTCTTTGTGATCTTGAGGGTAATACTTGCTAAGTGGTTTTGAACGCCCTAGTAGATGCTAAGTCTTTAGAAGAAGTGAAAGTTGTTATTATTGTTGTCATGTTACTGCTTATTTGCTCCCATTATAATGCCACACACACAACTCTACCGTTAAGATTATGTCAGACTTTCTATTGTAAGCCCTATTTTTAGACTTAAAGCTTGCCTATGAATATGTCTTTGAGTGCTAAAACACGTCATATCTCACCTTGGGAACAAACTATGGTCAACTGGAAAAAAAAAACCAAAAACAAACAGTTGTTGAGAGACAGAAGTTTAATTGGGGAAAAACATATCTGTAATTGTAACAACTGTCCATTTTGTGATACAAACAATACAAAATAGTGTTAAGTATTAATACATGCCAATAAAACATTTATTTCACTCTCCCATATTTTGCATATACTACAAGCAATACAGTAGAAAATAACTACTTCATTTCAAGGTTGATTATTTTTTTTTGTCCTACAGCAAGACATTATCTATAATATTTTACAATTCAATGTATCTATTTGCATAACCCTTTAGTAGTTATCTCTTGGTTTGCTGCTGAAGAGTCTTAAGCATAGGAAGGGCTGTATTAATTAGCATAAATGGAAACCATAGGTAATCTTTTTTTTATTAGAACATAAAAATAAAGTTTTTGAATGTAATGCACCTCTAACACAATTCAGAACAGTGACATTTTGGAATATTGTTGGATTTTTTTTTGTGGACTGCCTTTTTTGAAAGCAATTGTTTTTATGCATCACTTCCATGACTTTGAAAATATCTATGTGTTTTTATTTTCCAAGACCCATATTAGCTAGTCTCAACATAGAACAATTTATGTATGGTCTGGGAAAGCTGTCTCAGAAAATACGTATGACTTATTTTGCGTCGTGATTTGATTTTAATAAATTAAATTGCTATGGTTCAAGTCTGAAAACATTTATAAATTGTAACTATCATATACTACCCTACCTTGCAGGTTCCTGGATTTGAAATTTAGCCAATTAAAATATTCAAATTTTGAGGTGATTCTGAGCTTGAAATTATTCAGTCTACGTGGCATAACTTCTGAATGACATAATTTTGAAGCAGTGCACATAAGATCAATAAGGAAAGGTCAGTTTATTCAGTATCTGTAGCTTAAATCTTCTGGAATGTTTTTTTCAAATGTATTCTCTCTTGAAGGTATCAGTAAGATCATATCCCAGAACAGAATGCAATGTACTGTATATTACTGTGGCGTGGTTAAGAAATGTCGTTTTGAGTTAGGTATACCTTGCTGGTGTCTTCAAAACTTATACTACTTGTCTTTTGAATGACTGTTTATTTGGCAATTTATGATGATTTTAATGTTACTTTTTAATTCTGATAATACAATGATGATAATACAGTGAAGGACAGGTAAGATAATGAGCCCTTACTTAAGTGAGCGAAGGTTGACTTTACACATCATGTCTGTTTAGAAGTCTGAGGCTGCAGTATTTTTTGTTCAGAATTAAATGTGGTGCCATTGCCTTACGTATGATATATTTAAGATAATGTAACTGTTTAATTTTAAATAATTGACTACGAACGCCACTAGTAAAAAGACTATACTATAGCACTGTGAAAGAGAAACAAATTAGGATATCTCATTCCTTGGAGAAATAGATTTATATTCTATTATAAGGTTATCTGATTTTGACTGTATAATAGTTCTGTCTTTATATAATAGCATTGCATTTTAGCCAATATGCTGTGAAATATCTTGTACTCATTCTTTTCTCTGATAGAGAAAACTCTGATAGAGAAACATTCACAACTGATAGAAACCTTAAAAGATTCTTTGGTATATATTTTGCCCAACAGCATACTCAGCAGTACTTGATGTGATTCCTGAACAGAGGTTTCAACATCACTCCATTGAAAGATCTCTTCTTTATAATAAGACTCCCATAGACTGTATATCATCAATTCCAAAGTTTCATATCTTCATAGTTTTTTTTAAAAAAAAGGTTTCTTAAGTAAAATCTCTCATATGAGTTTCTTTCTCCTTGCAGGAATCTTTTATTTCATTTAAAGTTTAGTAATGCTTTTGCTTAGAGTAAATCGAATCTGTTCAAGCTATCCTTTCAGTTCTAGATCTACAAACATTCTTGTTGGTTTTAGTCTTTCCAACTGGTCCACATCTTAAAGTACACAGATCTGAGAAAAAGGAGGTAGGAAATAATGCAAGTAATAGAATACTCCAATAAGAGGGAACGATTTTCAGTCTGAGCAGTTTTTCTGCTATACTTTTGGTGCAGCATATGCTTTATATCTCAAGCAGAGATGGGCCTGTCAAACTGATGATAATTTGAGAATGAAATGTTCTGTGGTTGCCTACCTCCCAATCTCAAGTAACAATGTTAGTGAAAAGAAATGGAGGAGGAAAAAATACTGTGAAAGCATGCTATTAATGATCTAGAACATCTTCTGTGTTGAAGGCTGTATGTACCTTCTTTCTTGCAGCTGAGAAAGAAGAGCATGCAGATATTTGGGAAAGAGAACGCCTGGGGGCACAGATTTGAACCTATGCCCCGAATGTTTCCCTAAATCAGAATCTAATTTATAAACTGCCTTCCTTGCATGTTTTTTATTTTGGATAATACAGATCAATTCAGTTCCAGGGTCAGTTTTTTTCTGTGTGTGAGGTAATCTACTTGGCCTGTCCCAGAGTAATATTTACAGACTTAACATTAAGCAAACATGTAAACTCACTGGTGCCAAATAATTTATAAAAACTGTAATGTTACTTAACTTTCAAAATTTTTGTGAAGTTTAATTTCCTTCTTGCAGCATATTTCACAGTTCTGATATGAAAAATATGATTGCATAATTAAGTGTGGATATTTTAATAGAGTTCTGTTACACTATAGGATGTGGGCTGCCCCTTTTCTTAGGTTCTAGTGATTATTTTCCCAGATAAATCAGACATAATTCTATCCAAGATGTGAATAAATTATTATGTCTGATAAATATTGCCTATGACACTCTCAGTCCCTGCACTAGCATAATACATTAAAGTATATATAAATATATAACCATTATATAGGTATTCAGACTATATTTTTATTTGTAATGAATTATAGATTGCATTATATACTCAGATCTATTTGGCATTTTCTTCGGAAATGTAAATTTATAAAGTAGAGATTTTCAGCATCATTGCAATATTTCTGTCATGTTAGTTTGCGACTCAATTTACAGGAATATGTGTAATTTCTTTATGTAAAAATTAGAAAAAACTGTAAGAGGTTATATTGCTTAGTAGTACACTTGCATAGCTCATGGTTTTATTAGATAGATTGTATGGAGAGAGTACGTACTTCTATGTAACAGTTTGTCAAAGTTTATCATAGAGAGTTTTGTAGTATAGAACAGCAGCATATGTATAATACTTTAGTTCCCTTCTGTAGGCATCAGAAAATTCTGTGTTTTCAAAATAGGCTGATTTTTGTTACATTTTGAATTTACAAATGCTTTCAGTTACATTTTGTGATTATTTGGGGGAAGGAGGCAGTGTGTTTTCCAAAAACAATTTTAGATTAAAGAATGAGAGATTCTAACAACTGAAGGAAAAAAAAAAAAAAACAACAAACCAAAAAAACCCAACCAAACTTGTCCAGGCAGCTGATTAATTCCTGTCTGTCTTTATAGTCAAATCAGGCTTTTGGTTATGTGAGGTGAAGGGTATAAACAAAGAATTACTAACCATATTGCCAGTACTGATTTTATAAATCCAGAATTATTTAAACTGTTTCAAATTCAAAAAGCTGTTAAATCAGTAGATGTATAAATGTTGAATATCATTGTGACTTCACAATAAGCGATGTCACAAACTTTATCAGATGGTACATAGTCCTTCACATTGTCAGATCAGTGAAGCTGACTTCTCAGTTCTCTTAGTCAATTGTCATTTTGGATTTCACCAAGTGATGATAGTTCAATCAATCACTCTGGTAATGTGCAGTATTGGTTTCTAGGGATAATAGTATAAGTAATCTGATTAGGTGAAGGAGAGAGTACTCAAGGGTTTTAGCAAATAAGAATAGTTAATTTGTAAAGAAAGTGATAAACCTGCTTGAGGAACAGGGAATATGATGGTTCTTTGAAAGGTGCAGAACCCTCACCTTCTGATGAACAATTGTAATGGTTGTAAAGTTGAGGTTTAGGGTAATGAAAAGGAAAGGTAAAAGAACCCATTGATGGTGGAGATTTGCTGTCTGGAAAGGGAATGATGTAGGATAGGCTGCATTGTGGGTTTTAGATTGTCATTTGTACTGGTTGGTTCCTAATTACTACTTCTGGATTTATGACAGACTTTACAGGGAGAGCTAGAAAAAGGAAGTACTAATATTGGGAATACTAAATTGATGTCTGTACTACGAGAGACCAAGGATGAGGGCTGTATTCCTTTCTGGAGATGCTGTTCTTCATAGACCCTAAATGTCAGATAGCCACATTTGTCATTACAGGAGTTAAAATAGTGGGGGAAGTGGGGGGTGGTGTGTGTGTGTGTTGCAGGGAGAAAAGTCTTTGTTCTTCATGGTTATTTAACTGCCTCAAACAAAAGAGAGATGCAAGTTGGGTTGTTGGGTTCATGGGATGCTTAGATATAGTTGCCCAGAGTAGCTCCCATCAACAGAGAAATGAGAGAAGTTTTAAACAGGAGAAGGGGAATGGAACAAGGTCGCCTGCTTCAATTTATTCTTGGAATGCAATGCTGTTCAAGTACTTACCATGAAACGTTTTCTATGATTTGTGATTTTTGAAAATGTCTTAAGTATAGGATTTAAATGTTAGCTTTAAAAAATGGGCCAGTTTAACACGTTCACAGCTGAACAACCCCACCACTCTGCAAGTTATGTGTAGTTTTAGTTGAATATAATGCATTCAGCTCTAGCTGTGTGTTACCTAATTTAGAACTATTTGTTGTAGTAACATTCAGGTCTTCACATTTTCAAGACTAGTTATAAAGCGACAGTGTATTAGCCATGCAATTTATCAATATTTATTCATTATCCAAATGGCAGACTACTTGTCATAATTAATTATTGAAGTAATAAATAGTCTTATTAATAAAAACTGATGCAAGAACAGAATGATTTCCTTGATAAAGACTGATGACAGATTTTAGTATCTGACACGACACTCAGAACAGTGTGCAGATTGAATCTAAGGCCTCCTGCATGGATAATAAATTGTTATTTCAGAGAATAAAATGATTGATACATTTGCTTTGTGTGGAAAAAGCACCTGGGAAAAGATTCTACTCCCTAAGTTATTTAAACAGACTATGGTGAAATTTTCTTTCCTTGTGACAAATTTAACTTTCCAAGGAAGTGACAGCTCTTTGGCAGAGAGAGAAGAATTGATGCCTGCTTGGGGTCCTTGACTTACAGATTCTCCTAGAAGTCATATTCATTTGAAAATCTCTTGGCATCCTCGCTCACTTTGCATACTTCTTTGGCAACACACAAAGGAGTGGCTGCAACACAACAAAAGGATGATGGGAAAGCATGACCATGTGACATGGCAGACTATTCTGAGACAAATAAAGCCTGTCAGATACTTTGGAAAAACTGCTGCTGTTTTTATTGCTGCATGGCTGAGTTGGCCTCTGGTTCAAACTCATTGTATTTTTTTCATAGGTTTGATTTTACCTTCTGTGACAAAACAACTCCAGAGACTAAGCATCTTTTGACAACTTGGAAATGGCTGGGCTAGAAAAAAAAAAAAAAAAGGCTTTCACACAGAATAATGATTTAAAAAAAAAATCACAAAACTGTTGTATATCTCAGGAGATGTTTTATTCATAACCAGTATTATTGCAAATTAAAATCTAAATACTATATTTGAAAAGTCATCTGAAGGATATTGGGTCCATAACATGTCTGTCATTCAGTTTCCTTAGCACTGAATTAGTAAATGTAAATTAGTACATTTTCTTTGGTGCATTTTTTTCCTCATTTTTCTGTGTTTTAATTGAACTTAAAGGAGGTTCATATATAGAAAATATCTGACATTTGCAACAAACTGAAACCTGGAAGTCCTATATAATTTTCTGTTAATTACTTCCTTAATAGCTTATTTAAGGTAGTATATAAAATCAGCCTTAGCACCAACAACGTCATGATGTGGACGTTTATAATAGTTCATACAAATTTTTTCTTTCAGTTGCTAAGCTCTATATTGACAATATTATAAAGAAGGAGTAATAGAAGATGCTATTCTACTGAATGCCCATCTAATTTATTTGCAATTTTTTATGCTATACTCTGCACTATTTCTGAATCACACTCATAATCATATATAAAATGTAGTTGTATTGGAATTTGGGGTTTAGAACAAACAGGTGAGTAAAAGACCAAGAAAAGACTCCACATACTAAGACATGAAAAATATATTATTATTTTCAGATTTGACACACTCCTCTAATGGAACAAACTTTGCATCTGACCCATTGACTTGCCAGATACTTGCATGTAACTATTTTGAGAAGAGCAGTATTTTTCTTTTGGTTCATTAGTGACACATACATTGAGCCAAATCCTATCACAATAAACTTCACCCAGTCTTAAGCTACAAGTCATCTTTCTGAAAGAAGTTAGATGGTGGTAGGATATGATACAAGAATAAACAGGGCAAAATTTTGTTACCGTTTCATATTTTTTAAATTTTTAGTAACAAGTAGAAGGGAGTTGTAGCTGACCACCTTTAAAACTGCTTGCTAATTGTGGATATTCAATAATCTAATTACATGGTAAATTCTAATAATAGGTAATTCTAATATTTACATGCTCCATGCATCATGATGACAGTTTTGTAAGGAACTTGATCACCTTCAAAGTGATTAAATTCAAAAGAATTCTGTCAAAAATTGTACATTTTTGCAGAGCAATAGCTGCAAGATAAACAGCAGTTAAGGAAAAGATAATATCTTAGATATATAATTAGGAGTGGGAAGATATTTAATTTGAACTACACACCTGTAACCACAGAGTTCAGAGTTGGGCACAGTTCTGTTTGACTGTTACTAGAATGAAAGATTTACAGGAACCTAATACACTTAGCTTTTTACTTGTGCTCTTTATCTGTACTTACCATGTAGCTACATGCCTTCATAATATTCCTGAAGCACTATCATTTGACTGTGCAAAGTCCATTCCGTTTTTTTACAGATTTGTTGACTGAATGTAGATTGAATTATTATACTTCTATAGGAAAGTGAGATAAAAGAAGTATCAACTAATTATACTGCTTTGAAGATTAAACATTTCAAAACAGAGGAAGATTAACAAAAATGGAGTGTATATAATTGTTTTCATTGTTTGAACACTGACATTCTATAATGTTGAGAGTACAGTTGCTTCTTCCACCACGTTTTTAACAGAATTGCCATATACTTCCATTGTTCTTGCAATATTAACATTCACAAGCTAGTTGTATTGATCACAGATGTACGTGCTCTTTAGAGCAATGTTGAAAGCATCTCATTCACAATCCGCAATCCGCAGTTCCCTTGTAAATGGGAGCTACAAAGTTCAGAATAGTGTACCCCAGCTTTCAAATCTTATAGGGAGTGTGAAAAAAACCCTAGTTCCTGGGACATGGCGTGGGATTAAAGACAGTATAGGCATAGCGGTGGGTGGGCCCAGTTTGGACTGAGATTTACTGAACAGGATGAAGAAAGTCCTCAAAGTATTCATCTGAGATGGATCTCTACTTGTACTCTGCAGAGCTCACAGATATGTGTAAGCATTTTGGTAGAACTATTCCAGCTTTTTGTACAATATTTACATAGTTTATATAAAGCTTGGCATTGAGTGAGATTCCAGCTTCTGAAAGCAAAGTTGATAAATGCTTTTAGATATGGAACAGTTGAGAGTTGAGACCTCCAGACAAATATTAGACCTTCCATTATATCCTGACCGCTAGTAACCGTTTTATTTGTGGGAGCCATTCACATTCTTTAGACATATTGTTACTAGTGGTGATATCCTTTATGTGCTTAGTTTTTTCCTCCTGTTCATTATACAGTCATCCTGGTCTCTGTGTCACTAACCAACCCCACACATAGTGACAAATAAGATTCTCAAACTAATGTCCTTCTCTCTTGCCAGCTGGGCAGATCTGATAATTACTCAGATTCAACGTACTGGGCCTGCCTTTGCAAACACACGTTGAGATGATTAAACCGGTGCCCCTCAAGTGCAGGGTTCCCTTGCACACCCTCTTCCATCACCTCGTTTTGGGATAGGGATTCAAACTAGATTTACTACAAATGTTTCTTTTAAAAGCTGTTACAAGTGTAGTACCCACTTCATAAGACACATTTAGTGAGCTCACAAGCAAACAATGAATTCTGTTACTCGAATTCTGTTATACTAGGTCTGGCTGAGATGGAGTTAACAGCAGCCTTTGCAGTGGTCTGTTTTGGATTTGTGGCTAAAATAACATTGGTAACAGACTAGTGTTATGGTTGTTGCTGTACAGTGATTGCACAGTGTCAAGTCTTTCCCTTTTTCCCACTCTGGTTTCCCCCAGTGAGAATGCTGGGGGTGGGTGAGAAGTTGGGAGGGAACACAGCCAGGACTGGCCAAAGGGATATTCCATAGCATGTAATGTCATGCTCAGCAATAAAACTGAGATAGAGGAAAAAAATATGGAGGGTTTTGGCTTCCAAGGTAGCTGTTGCTCAAAGACAGGCCAGACGGTGAGAGGTGATAAGTGATTGCCTTTGTAT
Organism: Athene noctua; assembly: GCF_965140245.1. NCBI lineage: Eukaryota > Metazoa > Chordata > Aves > Strigiformes > Strigidae > Athene > Athene noctua. The sequence goes on from NC_134045.1 coordinate 19,035,095, forward strand.
AGTTTGGTTCCTTTCCTGCTTACCTTCAGCTGTTAAGATGTCTTCTATCTCCACACATGACTCTTGATTTTCTTCTGGCTCTCTCTTCTGTCCTGCCTTATGGGGTTGGGTAGGAGGTGGTGAAGGGGTAAGGAAAGGTGAGGAGCTGTGTAGTACTTGGCTGCTCTCTGGGGTCCATTTACCCTATCACTATGTCACGGTTTGAACTCAGCCAGCAGCCAAAACCATGCAGCTGGTTGCTCAAACTTCTCCCCGACCTGTGAAATAGGGGAAGGACAAAAAGGAAAAACTCGGGTTGAGATAAAAGTAGTTTAGTGATGGTAACAAAACAGTTCTCACAGTGCCTAATCTGAAGATGCATATATTAAGAGGAATAGATTCCACGGGAAATCTAGCATTGTGTTCTGAAGCTGAGCATGTGCAGAAAGTAATCAAGGTCCATTGTAAGACCACGTGATATTGGTGGGCCAGTGACTTCTTGCTTTGTCTACATTAGTTGGACATATATAATCTATAAATTTGAAGCTGTATAACCATAACATAAACAGTACAGAGCATGAGCTAGTAACTAATTTGATGGGGAACTTGAAAGAACTCAACCCACAAGCCTTTCAGGTTTCCTTTTTTATTAGTTTTTCTTCTCTGATGCAGTGATTCTTCTTTTCATTCCCAAATACTTTCAGCAGCGGGGTTGGTGAGCATTCCTTTCCCCTTCAGAAAATTGCCCAGTTCTGCATGTGTACAGTGGAGTATAGAATGTATGTATCTTACAGGATAGGTTTTGTTTTCTTTAGTTGTTTTTTTCAAATATCTGCAATTCAAAGTGAAATCTAGATGTCTTTTTAATTTTAGTGTTTCTAAAACTTCTGTCAGTAAGAGAACTTTTATATTTAATAATTAAAGCTATCTAGAACTCTGTTGGGTTTAGCTCCAGTAAATTTTATAGCATTTTTTCCAAAGAGACAATAAAATACTTTTTAAATTTTCAAATAAAAAATGAAAGGAAAAGAAACAGCATATGTAATACTGAAGTAGGAGCATGCTGCAGAAAACAAGCTGAGGAAGCTGATGAGAACCTATTAACATCTGCTCCCTGTGCTAAAATCAGCTCTAAAGTCTGAACATCTAAAAGAATTCTGTTTAATATGAAGCCTTACGCAACTTGATTATTACTTAGCAGGTGAGAGGAAAATCAGGAAATTGCCAGAACTCATTTTTATGTATAGAATTAATAATAGCATAAGTTTAAAAAGTGGCTTAGATGCAATAAGAGACTGCGAATGAAGTGATGATTAGGCAGATAACAGGGTGGCCCTTATGCAAGGTTGTCCAGGTTAACTTAAATGATGTAAGAGAAGTTTGTTTTGAGTCAGCTAACTGCATCATGAATATAGAAAAGCTAAATGCCCTGGTTCTGGGCTCTTTTAGATAGCTCTTGATGTAAATTTTGTTTATGTAGTTTCAACATGCACTCAGATGAAACATCCTATTTTCATGTTTTTAAAGTAAATTACCCTGAATAGAGAGGAGATGATTTCAATGTAATTAGGCTAAAGTGAAATCCAACTTTCGTACAAAGGTCAAGTTATCCTCTATTTTATCATTTACAAAGTTTTTACCTTTTCTATCAGTCCATACCCTTTGAAGTACTGTTTCATTTTAAAACTGGTATAATTATAAACAGATTCAATTGCTAATAGTGCCAGTGAAACTACTGATTCATTTTTTGCTGGATTATAAGACAATGATGTGCTAAACCACAGATGCAGAATTTTTTTAATGGTCCTGTTCTGTGTATGTTGACAAATGTAGACAAAAAGTCTAAGAGGTAGACTTATATATCACACAGTGGCATGTTTGGAAAAACACTTCGGACAAAAATTGCTTTTTTAATTTCTTCAGAGGATGACCAAGAAGGTGGAAGCTTCTCTTTTAGTGTTTAACAGAAGGAGAGTTAGACTATTCTCAACTATGTTTAAAGTAAAACATACTCGTGGTCTTTTTAGCCCCATATCCACAAAAGTTTCCATTTTACAATTACGCAGATTTTTGAGAAATGGATCCCAAACCAGTACAGAAAAAAAGATCAATGGGAGTCACACTAATAGTTTGTATCTTAGTGTAATATAACTTAACAAGAAAAAAGACCCTTTGTAATGCAAATGAAAGTAAATGTGCACAAATGCTTGTACCTCCTACATATGAGTCAAGAAATTAAAGTTACTGGATATAAGTCAAGCAGGATGCAGCAGTAGCCCTGAGTATCAGATACTCCACTGAGCATCTGAATCTTGCTCTAATAGTATGCAGTTACACAACAGCTTAATCTGATCTAATTGAGGGCTGCTGAAATCCTTCCTCTTGCCTTGTTTTCAGTGTCTTCATTACCTTCCTGCCACCATTATCATCTGTACTCCAAGATGCTTCTGTGGTCTCCTCCCTAGCTCACAACATAAAAGTGGATGAAATGGGGGGTGTGTATATGTATATATATAATGATGCACGAAGAAACTAATTTTTAAAGCAAACATATTACTTACAGAAGAATGTAATTTGTATTTATATACTAAAGAATCAGTTTGGGTTGTTAGAGAATATATAGGACCAACTTTGTGTTTAGTTTGTGCTTTCTGGAAAACTTTTCAGTGATTTGCCTTGGTATCTAGTCAGTCTTGCATAATTCGTGCCCCACAAAGTCAGTATCTAGAAGGAGTAGAACCCCTCATGTTATTTTAAGCATCAAATGATACTGTATTCATGGAGTAAAGTCTGGGCTTAGGAGCAGGGCTTACATAACTTCACATGTATTTCCAGTTAAGGTTCCTCATGTTATTTTTGTGGGGCAAGTAAAAATATAACTAAGCCTTTGTTATATGCATATAATAAAAAGTACATAGGAACCTTCCTCTCCAAAGCATATTCAAAATTATACCTTACAGCTCTTGGATCATAATAGATAAACCAAGGAGTTTATCCACAGCTAATCATTAATTCATCTGTGTTTGAAATCATCCCAAACCAGAAATGTTATCATCACTTGCGTGCACATTTCATATTAAAAATAAAAAATAAAAATTAGATGAGTGCCCAGTTGTTTAATGTTGAGTATCGCTGCATAAGTACCATCTGATTTTCTCAATTATTCTACAAATTCAGAGTAATAAATTAACAGTGCTGTAATTTTTTTTTCTCCTCAAGGAGAATGAGTTCTGTTAAAACAATTTAAATAGCAGAGTCTCATTGCTCTTGTCAGAGTGTATTTCTGTCCAGAATTATGAGCACAAAGAATTGCACTCTCACACATGTAAACTAATGTACTTCTACTGCAGATGAAACCAACATAATTTTTTAGAGAAGTATTGTGCCATAGTTTACAGTAGAAAATAACTCATTGGAATTACAGTGCAGTTTTATGTAAATTATAGAATCAGAATCATAGAATGGTTTGGGTTGGAAGGACCCTAAAGATCACCTAGTTCCACCTCCCCTGCCCTGGGCAGGGACACCTTCCACTAGCCCGGGTTGCCCAAAGCCCCGTCCAGCCTGGCCTTGAACACTGCCAGGGAAGGGGCAGCCACAGCTGCTCTGGGCAATCTCTGCCAGGGCCTCACCACCCTCACAGGAAGGAATTTCTTCCTTCTATCTCATCTAAATCACATCTCTTTCAGTTTAAAATTGTTACCATCTGTCCTATCACTACATCCTCTTGTAAAACGTCCCTCTCCAGTTTTCTTGTAAGTCCCCTTTAGGAACTAGAAGGCTGATATAAGGTCTCCCTGGAGCCTTCTCTTCTCCAGGCTGAACACCCCCAACTCTCTCAGCCTGTCCTCACAGGGGAGGTGCTCCAGTCCCTGAGCATCTTCCTGGCCTCCACTGGACTCGCTTCAACAGGTCTATGTCCTTTTTCTATTGGGGACCTCAGAACTGGACACAGCACTGCAGGGGGGGTCTGACAAGAGCAGAGTAGAGGGGGAGAATCCCCTCCCTCGCCCTGCTGCCCACACTTCTCTTGATGCAGCCCAGGACACGGTTGGCTTTCTGGGCTGTGAGCACACATTGCTGGCTCACCGTCAGTTTTCCATCCACTCATACCCCCAAGTCCTTCTCCGCAGGGCTGCTCTCAATCCACTCCTCGCCCAGCCTGGGTTTGTGCTGGGGATTGCCCCGACCCATGTGCAGGACCTTGCACTTGGCCTTGTTGAACCCCATGAGGTTTGCACAGGCCCACCTCTCCAGCCTGTCCGGGTCCCTCTGGGTGGCACATCCCTTCCCTCCAGCATGTCAACAACACAGCTTGGTGCCGTTGGTGAACTTGATGAGGGTGCCTCGATCCCACTGTCCATGTAGCCAACAAAGATGTTAAACAGCACTGGTCACTGTACTGAATCTTGAGGAACATCACTCATCGCTGCTCTCCACTTAGACATCGAGCTGTTGACCTCAATTCTTTGAGTGTGACCATCAGACAATTCCTTATCCATGGAGTGATCCATCTGTCAAATCCATGTCTCTCCAATTTAGAGACAAGGATGTCATGTGGGAGAGTGTCAAAAGCTTTGCACATGTCTCCTATGTTTCTTCTCTTATTCATACATTATTGGACCTATTTGACAGAGTGACAGTGAGAAAGAAGGAATTATTGATAAGTGATTATTAGTGTCAGTTTTAGGGGAAAAAGCAAACCAACATGGGGAATAAAACCAGGAAGGCCTTTCAATTTTACTTCCAGATGCTCATTATATATAGACACAGAAAGTAATAGTGGAGATCGCCAAGTTAAAACGAATTATGAATTAACCCTTGGACTATTTTTTTCATATAGATCTGCATACATTCATACATTATAACCAATAATATCTGGCTGAAATTTTTGTAGAAGTCCTGATGATACTGTGTTTGAGAGATCTAAACCGAAGTGTCAAATAACAATATGTTATGACTATTCAAATTAAATGTTTGTAATCATAATTGGTATGTTCAAAATTATTAAGTTTCTTATTTGCCACTTATCAGCTGCCAGTTGAAATAAGAGTGGAGAAAATGATTAAATGTTTAACCATGTGGACACAAGTGATTTCCATGAACTCTGCTTCTGCTTTGGAGATGAATTGTTTACAAAATAAGACAGTTTGCAGTAGATCTGATCAGCTTTGCATAGGAGCATAAATGTATTCATTTCTGTATAACCAATGAAGCTATTTTCCAAACCACCCATTTATTCAAAGTTTTGTGTGAAATTAAATGCCAGTGTTGTCCTTTTATAAGTGTATGACATACAGGGCACCAAAACTTCTGTAATGACTATTTATAATTGAAAGTGGAAGTTATATCATTAAATCTTCATCTCCTGCATTGATATAATGTTCTCCAAATGATGGCTTGTTTGCTTTTATTTTGTTTTTTAATTCATTGTTACTAATGTGGTGAAGGGATGGGAAACTTGAAGAATAGTGCTTAATACAAAAGCTTAACTGCTTTTTTGAAATAATACATACATCTGAAAAAAAAAAACCATTACAATCTGTATGTATATATTTAATTTTTTATCTGTGCATTTAACAAGAATGCTCTGCACATCTGTTTCAGCCATCACTATCTATAGTGGCTTATTTGATTGAGGGCTATATTGGACTTTAGGGCTAACATGGATTTGCTTATCTGCATGGTCAGTGGGATTTGGAATGATAATTTATTATAATGCATTATACTTTATTTACAATTTACAAATGGCTGAGAGATTTAGATTTTTGTTATCTTATTCATAAATCCTCTCTTCATAGTTAGTGCCAATATCCATTAGATATGATTGCTAATAGAGTAGAACAGGCTATTTCAGTTGGAAGGGACCTACAACAATCATCTAGTCCAACTGCCTGACCACTTCATGGCTGACCAAGTTAAAACAAGTTATTAAGGGCATTGTCCAAATGCCTCTTAAACACTGACAGGCTTGGGGCATCGACTACATCTCTGTGAAGTCTGCTGCAGTGTCTGATGATCCTCTCAGTAAAGAAATGTTTCCCAGTGTCCAGTCTAAACCTCCCATGGCACAGCTTTGAACCATTCCAACACATCCTATCACTGGATACCAGGAAGAAATCAGCACCACCCTCTCCAGTTCCCCTCCTCAGGAAACTGTAGGGAGCAATGAGATCACCCCTCAGCCTCCTTTTCTCTACTCTAGAAAAGCCCAGAGTCCTCATTTGCTCCCGATAGGACATTCCTTCTAGCCCTTCTGCCAGCTTTGTTACGTTCAAGGACCTTATTTAATGTGGGGCCCAGAACTGCATACAGTAGTCAAAGTGATCTCTCATCGGCACTGAATACAGTAGAATAATCATCTCTCTTGACCAGCTGGTTATGCTGTATTTAATGCACCCCAGGATGTGGTTTGCCTCTTGGCTGTCAGGGCACACTCCTGACTCCTACTGAGCCTGTTGTCAACCAGCACCCCCAGATCCTTAAGGACAAACTGGTTTCCTAAGTAAATGAGAAACTCAGAATTTCATGGAAAAGAACTGTGGTGATTCATCCAAAGAAGTCCAGAACTGATTAGCAGGTAAAAGTATAAACAAAATTTTTCCATTTAAGAGCCATAAAAAATGTGCAGTAACATGACAGATATCCTGGGAAACTGAGTCATAAAATATACAACTACTTCAAATATTTTTAAGTTGCCATTTGTTTATGTTTACCCAACTTGAGAGCAATGAGCTACTCCATGTTCTTAAAATAACCTTGTTTGTGCTACTGTTTTGCAAAATAGCATACCGTTATACCGGTTATTACCACAGTAAAAAGAAGTCTTTACAGTGAAGTTGTCAGATGATAAAGACAGTATTGTAGCCGTAATTATTCAGGGTGACCTGCTATAACTGGATAAAAAAAATAATGCAGGGACAATATATATTACATTTTTAAAATCAGGTATTTTCCATAAGCTTAACTTTGAGACTTGCAGTAATTATGTATCTTATAACAGCTTAAGAGGTGAGATAAGATAGGGGAAGAGAATAATACATTACACAAAGAATATCTGAAAAATGTTAATAGTTATTCTAAAAACGGTAGCAGATAAATAGAACAGTGATGCAACAATTTTCTTGCACAAATCCTTGTCAAGTGCTACTCTCCCTCTCCAGTGGAACCCAGAAGAAACTGTGAAGATAATTTGTTCCTTCATTTCAAATTAGGTGAAAAAAAGTAACATTATACAACTCTGATGTTACTGTAGGAAAAGCTTATTCATGCTGGCTATACTTGAAGTAATAGAATTTGAACAAAATAATCTGAATCAGCAAATGTGGTTTGGATTTTTCACCTTGTATTTAGTTGTACCAAGTACAGTTTGCAGAGATTTCCGTGAGCGATTTTTGCCTTTGATTGTATTTGCATTCATACGCTTTCTTGGTCAAAAGTATTTCTACTATGTCATGATCATTTTGGAAAATTTTGGAAAGTCTAGGATCTTTAAACATTTGAGTACAAACGATTATTCAGTTTAAGGGGGTTTTTTGAGTGTTTGTTATTTGGTATTGAACAGTTAGTATGGCACTGCTCAGAAAGTCCTGCTGAGCAGCAAGTGATGCAACCCTTAGAATAGCGATGTTCATATTTGGAAGGTCACAAAGAACTACGTTCTCAGGTTTCTGCAGACCCAAGCAGTTAGCCGTGCTCTGAGCAGGTTCTTTTCAGGTGTTCTAATATATTTCAATAGCTATGCGACCAGAAACGGGCCAAGTGTGAGGAAATTCCAGCCTTGTTTGCTGTAGGTGAAGAAGGAAAACAATAGTTTAGGAGTCCTAATATTGGTGAATTGCAAATATTTCAAATTATTAATTTCACCAACTAGATATTACAGCACAGAGAACTGAAACTGTTTATTAAGTGTTCTGTAGAAATAATCCTCCAAAGCAGCAGAAATGTGACTGTAACATTTATTAAAACACCAGTCTTTCTCATACTTAAAGTGAAAGTATAACAAAACTTTAAATTTAAAAACAGCCATGAGGGGATTAACAGAATTTAGAAAAGTAAAGAGTTCAAGCAAGTAAAGGATTTTGGATAACCAGCTTATTTTGCAGTAGGTAGTATAATAGAATATACAGGAAGTAAAAAGATAACGCAACAGGCTTTCTTTAAAAGAGCCCATTAAATTACATTTAAAGTCTAATGCATAAAATTCCCATTTCAGCAGAGACTCTGGAGCAGGGACCATCATATGTGAATTTCAGATTGTCAACAGATGTTTCCCTGGGTTATGCTCCCACAGATTGTTATTTCATTGGAAATAACACCTCTAATCTGTAGTTAAACATGATAAATACATTATCAGAACCACATTATCTGAGGATAACATTCCCCTATTTAGATCTGTTCCCATTTCACTTTCAGACACTACCCATTGACAACTCACTATATATGACAGAAAATTCCCTCTTAAATTGCCTTCAGTATCCTCAAAAAGTAGCTCTAGTTCAGCTACATTATCTTCGAAAACTTGTGCTGTGAGTATATAACTTACCAACACTGATGGAACAGAACTGATCAGTTGTAAAATTTTAAAGCATTTCAGAAAGTAGTCCATGTCAAGCCAGAGGGCACTTTCTAGTTTGAAACCACAAAGGTAATTTTTGTTTTTTTTCCATAAGACACGTGGTTTTAAAGTCTGTGACTAAAGGTGTGAGATTAGTTCTGCTGAGAAGAATCTCAGTGTTATAGTCTTGCTAAGTAAGATGACTGTTGGGGTCAAATTCTCAGATCCCTGTGTGTTCTCCCTTCTCTCACCCCAATACTTTTCTATTAGGTTCTTGTATTTGGCTGTAAGGTTTAAGATACTTTGTACTTTTTTTCTAATTAAATCTGCTTCAGAGTAAGTCTTCTCAAGTGCAGCACTTCAGCTGGATCTACTAGAAATTAATGAAGTACTATTGGCTGCTGTCAGTGATACAGAAGCTCTTGTAAGAGAAAAAGTTCTCAGTTCTTGTGAGAAAAGGAATAACTTTCTCATAGAATCATAGCAGAGTTACCTGAACTGGAGCCCCACAGGTCATCAAGGCCACTTTTTCACTTGAAGAAGAATGATTATCAGCCTGCTGATAAGGTCAGTAGCTTTTATAGCAAAGGTTTGGAAACTTCTATTGTATGAATGGAGATTCCACTACCTGGAAGGGCAACATAGCCCAAAGCTGCACTATCCTCCTAGTGGATCTGGGGTTTGGGTTTTCTTTTTCCATTTTTTTTTTTTTTTTTTTTTTTCCCCACAAATACTTAACCTGAACCTACCAAGCCTGAATGTCTGGTTTTCTGAGTTTCTGACATGATCAAGAAGAGTTGGGGTTTATCATCCATCAGTCCATTGCAGTATTATATAACCAAAACTGTATGTAGAGATCTTACTCGTGATTTTCTGGTACCTGAATTTTCCTTCTCAAACATAGATTTTATTGTCTGTAAACCCTTAATTATGAGTTCATTCTTGTGCTTACAACTTATCTGGCTCTTCTCCACCTTACTGTGCATGTAGTTTAGATGTTCTCCTGCTCCATGGATTGTTTTCAAAGTCAAGAAGATAAGTAGTTGTACTTGAAAATGCAGATTTGGGAAGATGTTGAAAGGGAGGATAAAGACACACAAAGGAATACTGAAAGAGATGATTAAAGGTTATACTACCAAAACACAGCCAGGCTCCAGGGGTGCTATGTTTAAAATATTTATTTTTAAAAAAGACATGATTTTAAGACAATTATTTAAAGAATCCCTTTCTGAAATAGAAACCAGGGTATGTAACTTCAGATGAAAATTAATTCATGATCCTCACTGCAAGCGTAGTGATCTCACAGTTGCACACTAGAGAGGATTGCAGTGTTGGGGTTTAACTTCTGGAGGCGACTAAGCACCATACAGCTACTTGCTTACTTCCCTCCCACCCCCTGACAGTGGGATGAGGGAAGAGGAAAGGAAGAGTAAAAGCCAGACAGAAAATGTTTAATAAATGAAGAAGTGAAAGAAGAGAGAAAGAAAACAAAATAAGTGATGCAGAGGTAATTACTCACTGTTTTCCATGGGTAGAGCTATGCTTAGCCAGTTCCTGAGAAAAAAAAATGGCTAACCCTCCCAGACCCTCTCCTCTCCCTTTTTACTGCCAACTGTAACATCATATGGTATGGAATATCTTTGGTTAGCTTGTGTCATCTGCTTGGTTGTGTCCCCCCCCAACCCCTTGCACACCCCCAGCCTGTTCATTGTGGGGCAGAGTGAGAAACAGAGGTGGCCTTGGTGCCCTGCAAATGCTGTTCAACAACAGCTGAAAGATTAGTGTGTTACCAGCCTTGCCTTGGTCACAGATCTACAGCACAGCGCATTGGAGCTGCCATCAAGAAAATTGACTCCGTACCAGCCAGACCTAGTACACTGTGTTAGGAACTATTTTCCCTTCTTTCTCATAACAGCATTCTAAAATTTGAGTAAATTTCCTTACTTCCTGATAATATTAACTGTTTGATGCTTGTAACATTTTAGTTTTGTGGAATAGTGACTATATAGGAGTGTACTATGTAACTTGAAATTTGAATGACTAGCAGGTCTTGTGATAGTTATTTCCACAGAACTTTTTTTCTTTGCCCACTGTGACAAAAGTGGTTGCTGCAGCCCAGTGGATGATACTGTATGAAATGATTTATTATCTAATAGTTGCAGTACATCAATATATTGTACTGCAGGCAGGTACCTTTCTGTTCTTGTTTATCTCCACGTTCAGCTGCACAAGAAGTGTAAGAACTTGTACATTTTCTAAAGAATCTATGTTCTTGTACCTTACAATCACACCTAATCACATTGTTAGTGGGTTTCAATATCCAAGCTAGTGTATACCAGATTTGCTTCAAATGGAGGGCAAACTAAGATTTCATTGTTTTATGCTACAAAATAAAGCAACATTTCCTTAGTTTTGCTCTTGCGCTTCTGAACTATTTTCCTTAGTAGCATTAGCAGTGTGTGATGATGAAACAGTGAAATTCATGCTGGTGCCAGGTGGTCATTTTCTTTTAATTTAGGTTCCAGGTATTGGACCTGGTTGCCTTGCAGTAATTATTAGTTGCTTTTACTTCTCCAGCTAAAGGCAATTTTAGTAGCCATTACAGGAAGGATTTTTAAACCACATAATTAGCTATTTACCAGTAATTGTTGCAGTAAAATAATAAAAAAAAAAAACTTCCACTGTGCTACTTGATGTATTTTCTCTCTAATCTCTGGTATAGATTCTCAACTGTGTTAATTGGTCTAGTTTGGTGGAAGCCAAATTAAGTAGTGGTTTATATACCTAAGGTTCTGGCCTATTCTTTTTTCCACTTTTGCCAATCAACATTTCAACATTATTACCTTGTTTCATGCTTTCTATCTGCTCTTTTTTTCTGTCTCCTTTGATGCACTTTAACCACAAAGAATAACTATTCTAAACATTCTTTTAAAAGATGTATATATGTGCACACATCTGAAATAGCTTGTGTTAGGGAATATCAGCTTTGAAAAACCAAGTATTCAAACATTCAGAGATGTGGTAATTAAGCTTCCATGCATGAGTTCTTTATTTTGTCTCCCCACTTGAGATATCTAGAGTCTGTTCTCTTTCAGTGCACTTGACATTTTGATAGCCTTTGCATTTTAAGTCAGTTTCATTTCATCTCATTCAACACCTAGTTCAGTATAATGTCATTTTTATATTAGAAAAACAGAGACTGAGTGCAGCTTGGAAAAGTTTGATTTCCATGACTTGGAGAGCATCATATAGGAAATATCTTTTAAAGGCAAGAAGACAATCCAATTTTTTGAGCAAAACTTCATCCCTTTTTTTTTTGTTACCTCTTTTGCTACCTATCTTCCAGATTCTGAAGTGAAAGAAAAGTAGTTGGTCACGTCCTTGTTAATGCATTTGTGAAGCATCATCTCTCAGTATCAGTAAAAGTGCCGCCTCCTCCTTTTTTCTCCTTCTGCAGTTTTATACTTCTGCCTTTTGGAGTATTTGAGTCTTAATCCCTGATTTCTAAAACATTTGCTCTCTGCGTTTCTGAACTCACTGTCAGTGAAACTTTCTTCTGAGTGCAACAGTATGCATTATATTTCAAACAACAGCACAATAGGAAATCTAAAAATTCACATTCAAGTTCTGCAGAGCAAGCGCTGGTCATGTAAAAGCAGTCTGTGATCCCAAACCTCAAGTTCCAGCATGGCTTCTTGAACACCCTTCCTCTCCAGCTGACCCAGTGCACCTACTGGAACCCTGCAGAGTAACCTGAATTCTAGGTGACTCCAGGGTGTTGTATCTAAGGTACAATGGCAATCAAAGGCTGGGTACCACACCAAATAATCCATACATTTTGCGTGGGCTAAATATACACAGATACAAGAATTTATTCAGTCTAATTTAAGAATTAGCAGTCTAATAGTTATTATTAGCCTAGCTGCAATGATGTTACCATTTTTAGTCCAAAGAATCCAGATTGCTAGTTCTCAATAATACTACAGTTAACACTGATATATTGCAAACTTTCTAGCATCTACCCTTCCTTGGGTGTTATGCTAACCTTTTCAGTAATGCTCTGGGTACTAAGGTGGACGGTACTAGTTTTCCTTAAGAAGAAGGTGGAAGCGGGGTTATGGTGAGTCATTAGCAGCATTTCTTACTCCAAGAGGAATATAATGTTAATGACAGGAGGTTTCTTTGTTTTCTGAGAGGTAGCTGAGTATTGATAACGCAAAAATGATTGCATTCTCATTCTCATACTGGGCTATTAGTTGTTTAGTACACTATACATACTTATCAGTCTATTCTTAGAGAAGTACTGTAATTACCTAGCATTTGGGATGTTAATTTCACTGATTGAGTTTCCTAAATGAGAGTTTATTAAAACAGCAATGATTTTCTTCTGAGGATTATTTTCTTATTAATTATTGGCCTGATCCAAACTATGCTTAAATGTTCTAAAAACAGGGCAGAAATATTAAAGCTGCATACAGCGGAAGAAAACAAAAAATCAGGTGATGTTATGAATAGGATACATATCACATCAAATCCGTGGGAACTTTTTTTATTCCATAATTTATTTCCACCATCATTAGCATATTCTTTATGCAACAAAAAGACTGTTGCTACTCTTCCCTCATTTCTTCTCTGCAAAGAAATTCCACCCCATGAACTTCATCAATATGTACAGTATTCCTTTGTGACAGTGTCATTTAATGTGCTGAGAGGGGCAATCTCGTAAGAGCAAATGAGCTTAAATTAGTGTCATTACTACTTGACTTCCAGTGTTGGTGTTCTTCAGCACAGAAGGAAATGCAGCACTACAGCCAAGACTTTCCATTAAAAATTAAAACATTAAGTGGCATGCATGATACTAAAATTGCAATTCAACCAAGAAGATACTATATAGTTTTTGTATTATGTTTACATCCTGTATTAAAAATGCATTAGTTATGGGTACTGTGAATTTACCAAGGAACAACTTAATATTACAAAAACATCAGTTAAATAATATTATTTTATTACCTTTTAGAAATGATAGTCTTAAATAACCATTTACCATAATCATGGACTGTAGTATTTGCATGTTTTAATTGATTTGCATGTTGTTTGCATCTTCTAGCTGGAAAATACCTATTCGATGGGGTTTGTGGCTTAAAATCAGTAGATTCAGTTGCTTTTCTCATGCTGTTCCTGACTGAATCAACAATGTTGTGCTGGTAACCAAATACATTTAGTGCCTATGATTTAGAAAATCTGATATAATGACCAAGAATAGCAAATACTTACATACAGAAATGTGCCAGTTCTATCAAGGTACATGTTTCTCACTGGTAAATGTTTATGGGAGATTCTGTCCTTTACAACTCTTTCCATAAGAAATATGAAGCTACAAGAGTTGATGCTTTTGATCTTGTAAGTTCATCCCAGCCTCATCAATCTTCAAAACTTTCGCTTTTGGGTGTTTTCATGGATAAAGCACATTCACCATTGTAATTCTTATAAATGAGACACTTTGGGACTATTCTTATTGATTAGACACATTATCCTGCTATGAGTAGCCAAACACATCTTGCAAATTGTACAGAAATGTAGAATTCTAATAAAAGACAATCACACAATCCTGTGTGATGCAACATTTGTTTGGATCTTATTTAATGACATAATTGACCAGGTGATCAAAGGAGTTAGCAGACTCTATGGGCTGGACCTGAATACAAATAAAGTTGTCCAATACATGATTTTTTGAAAAGAAAAAGAATAGTGAATAAATAAAGTAGAACTGAAGTTTCAGTAAGCTCAGAAAATCACTAGGTAAAATCTGATGTCTAAGGGGAAAAGGGATTCTGGAGGGGTTGACAGTTACTTGAGGAAGAAATATTAAGACTAAAAGCAAAAGCTATCCTAAAACAAAGAAGGCATAGGAAGATTAGTGAAGCACCAAGCTGGCTAAATAATGAGTTCCTCAATGACTTGATAGTGTAACAGAAGTCTATAGAAAATAGAAAAGGAGTCAAAGTATTAATAGTGTAAATATCAAAAAATAGCACAGAAATGTAAGTGAAACATCAAAAGACCTGATACAGCTAGCAGGGCACACAAAGAATAAAAGGAAGGATTCTGTAAGCACATCAGTAGTAAGAGAAAAATGAAAGAGCGAGCTAGTCTGCTTCTCAGATGGGAAGGAAAATAAATGATAGCTGATGTTTTTAGAAGGGCAGAGTGTTAATATCTTTTCTGCATCAGTCTTAACTAAAAAGCTCTGCTGCGATAATTTTAAAGCAACTAACATTAGTGACAAAGGAACATGTGATAGTATAGGGAAAGATCAGAACAGAGACTTCTTTCTAAATCAAATGCTTACATATCAGCTAATCTGGAAGAAATTCGCCCAAATTACTTGAGAGAATTGATTGAAACTGTTTGAGTCATCAGTGGTTATCTTTGGATAAAGTACAAACAAGTGCAAAATGGCAAGCATATTGCCTGTTTTAAGAAAGAGGAGAAAATGAGAGGCTGGGTTTATGAATTAGATTGAAACAAATAAATAATTAAACTGTTTGTAAACACATAAAAGTAGCAAGAAAATTGATATTACAGAATCATGAAAAAAATGTCAAAAGAATGCATTTTCCTTTTGTTATATAAGGTGTTGTATTGGTATGTGTGAGGCATTAGATATCTTCATTTTTTTATAAAGCATGTAATACCATCTAATAGCAGGATATTCTCATTAGTAAGCTAAAAATATACTCTAGAAGAGACTATTTTAAGTATCTTAGAGAATCATATCCAGGAGGTACTTTTCAGTGGCCCACTATTTAACTGGAAATATTCATTGAGTGATGATGTAGAAAGCTAAGTAGCATATTAGGAAAAAATTACTCAAGGTAAATTTCACGGGAGAAATTGTCTTGGACTGTTATGGAATTTCATCTCTTCTAGGAATAAATTAACTGTACTAACCTCAGAAATAGTTTCAATAAAGATGATCTTTCCATGGGCCAGAGATTAAGCTAGATTTTCTTTCAGAGGTTTTTTGTTTGGGTTTTTTTTAAGTATTTGTATTCTAAAAGTAAAATAGTCATAAATTTCAAATTAAAAGAAAAAAAAAAATCTAGTTTTATTTTCCCCATATGAATTACTAAGGTTGTTTAAATTCTTTATGCTTTAGTTTTTGTCTGAACTTCTAGAAATTTCTGTCACTTAAACACATGTCTTAGTCCAAATTCCACTTTTGAAATTGAATTTCCTGTAATTGATTATTCAGAAGGTTTGAGAAACAAATAGTGTTTGTACCCTGTTCCATTTACAGGCTTTCACAGCTTAAAGAGTCGTTGCTTTGTCCTTGAAACCTGTTCCTTTGAACCTACAGTAATAATTAAAGAACAGATTTTAAAAATGTATGACTTTATATCATACCTTCCTAACAGTATTATACTTAATATTCTGATATCCACTGCATTTGTATTACAGATCTCCTTGGACTGTTCTTTTTGAAGCAGGGTAGAAGGACATTGTCCTTTCTCCATTGCCCTTTAAACACAGACCAATCTCTTATTATTATGAACAGGGATGATCATGAGACTTCAGATCTAGATGTGATTATCTCGACTTGTTTATGTTGAGTATGTGTATAGAATTTAATTATAGGAAGGACTTTTGTGATCTTCACTAATAACAAAATGGTGCTGGAAAATCATGCCTCTATGATTTACTTCAGTAGTGTTATGTCTTAGATGTATATATCTCAAAGTTTTGATCATTCATAAAAGGGATGATGAGCCAGACATAAAACAGGTGTGAGCTGTTTGTTTAATATCACTTTCCCATTCTGTTCTCCTTGCCCTCAAGGTAACAGGCATGCTGAAATGCATGGAGATGTGTCAGTGAATCTTCAACTGAAGTGAAACACTGAAATAATTTATATTTGCCATCTTGGTTTATTTACAAATTGACATGCTATAACACAAATAATAATTTCCATGTCCCTTCCAGGTATGCAATTTAAGCAGAAACTCACACTTCAGTATTGCTTATCAGTGATATTCATGCAGTTGACACAGAAATGGTGGATGAGCTTTAAAAAGCAGTATCTGTCCAAAATGTATTGCTTGTTTTACTGGAGGTTTTTTTGTTCTATTGTTTTTTGTTTTCCACGTGGAAAATATGTGGAGATCGCATATCATGTAATGATCAGCTATCTTTCCTGTAAAGGTCTGTTTTAATATGAAAATGATGGCAGAAATGTAAACAATAAATGGGTCGATTAAGCCTGTGAGTACAGTTATCAGTGCTTCCTTATTCAGAAATGCTATTATCATTGGCATTAGCAGCATTCCTGAATAAAGAATATGGACATGGATGCTGAAGTAATGTTATATACTTTTGTATGTGAGAAATACTAAGACCCCCGATCATATAAGAAGATTCAGTTACTGTTGTGAGACATGTTCAGAAATCTCCCTAACTGCCAATTAACAAAGACAGAAAAATTTCTTGTGTAATAAAGACCCTGTAATGCCTTTAGTCCACAGAAGAATTGTCAGCAGAGAAAGTTTATATAAATTCCGAAAATCATCTTTATATTGGAAAGAAAATTTTCAGTATTTAGCAGTGTACGATTATTTTACTTCTTGATTGTTCTATAAGATAATGAAAATAGGGTAGTCTCTCAGTAAAATATTATTCTGCCACAAAACCATCTCTCCTCCCTCCGTCCCCCAATCCAAAAAAAAAAATAATTGGCAAACACAAAATCTGATATAGTAGTGTTTCTAAAAAAAACCCCTCAAAACAAAAACAAACAGACAAAACAAAACAAAACAAAAAAACAAGCCTGCAAAAATTTGCTATCTACCTTAAGTATGAGACAACAGTATACCTCCTTTTGCAGTGTTTCAGATTTTCTAGATTTATCCCTAAGATGAAAACACAGTCTCATTTTGCAGATGCTAATAACCTCTTATTACAGAATTAAAAATGTAATTGAATTACACAGGTCAAATTTGTAGCAGCATAGAGGGAACTTGATTGGTGCACTGGTCTGAATATTTGTACAATGTGATGCTTAGCCATGGTATGTTCATCCTGTGCTGCTAACTACATAAGCTCCTTGCAGTTTACTGTCTCTCTACATAGTATCTCAGTAACCATTTTTGAAATTAGGTTGGTTATAACATTTTTATCTTAAGTTTTCTTTTAATAATCATCAACCTTTAGTAATGTTGATTTTTGTAATCTTCAGCTCTTGGTAAGGTTGAAGATGCAATTGCTTCTAAGAAAGAGGGTTCAGAGGATTACATTTGTGCTAACTGTAAAAACAATAAAAGCTGTTAAAATTGAATACTTATGATGCCTGCCTTGATATAATTTTTTTAACCTTGAAGGAAATGTATTTCTAGAGAAACTAGGACTGGCTGTTTACTTCAGTGGTGTAAGGGTGCTATGTAGTCATTGGTAAGTTAGGATGTCTTAGGTAAAAGGCGTAGTATGGATAAATATCTAGAATGTAGTCACCTAAAAAGAGTTATCCATCTGATTTAATTAGTCTGTACCATTCTTTCTGGAGAAGGAAGCAACACCAACAAAAAAGAAAACTTGATGAGGCATTCTCATTTAGCTTTACTCATTTGACCTAGCAGGCTGATGCATGCATATGTCATCAAATGTAGCTGTCATATAGGCAATTCTCTTACACTTTGTTACTGCCTATTCACAGATCTGGAATTCTGTAAACTTTTGCAGTGTTCACTATACAAAATCAAACTCTGAGTAACTTTGAAATCACTTGATCCTTAGCAATGTAAGAGTGATGGCCAATTAGAGTTAGGCTTATGAATTGAAGGATGGAATAAGCTTCAGGGAGATTGGAGAGATCAGAAAGGTGAAAATAAATAAGGATGCTCATCAAGAATTTTCAAATTTTGAAATGCGTATTTTAATCAAGGCATTTTTCATTTTAAAAATCCCATTTATTGGAAAGGTATTTCTTACAGGAAAAGATACCAAAGTTTTCTATAAAATGATTCTGAACCATAGTGTAACTAGATGAGGGGAAAGTAGGTATCACAAAACTGCTTTTCTCAAGAATGAGATACAGTTTCTTCCCGGGGATACTCTAAGTGCAATAATGTATATAAAAGGTGTAATGGAGAAAACACCTGTAAATTTTAGGGGGTTTAGGGGGGTGCTGTTGTTTATATTCTATTGGCAAAACTGGAATATATGTTTCTTAAATGATACTGTAGAATGATCCTTAAAAGCCAGGACTTCTTAAGTAATATCAGACAACCTTTGCTAAAACTGTCAGTTAACTTTCCTCTATATTTAGAGTAGATAATAGATGTGATACATCATTCATCATGCACAGCCTCCTTCATTATGCAAACACGAATAAACTCAGATATGGTAAAAACTGAGATTAGACTTTATGCCCTTTATTTTGAATACAAATATCTTTACATTGCTGACACTGAGGAATCCCAAAGAAGTAATACAAATAAAGACAAACAGATATGAGTAGCACATTATGAATCATGCATAATTAAAAGGTTCCATTTTTCTTCAAGAACAGAGCGACATGAATGACCTCTTACACTTTCAAACAGTGTAAAAAGCTTCCACTAAAAAAACCCCACCTTTTAATTATTGTGCATTATCTAAATTGACATGATCATTAAACATAGAGCTGGTATTTGTTCTTGGTACAATTGCCAGCTTTTGCATGAAAGATTTTGTTTTCAGTTGCTTATAACTTTGCAAATCTGCAAAGGACTAGCCAATATTTTTGTATGAAAATTCTATTAGAAGGCAATTCCCTGCAATCCCAAATTCCCTTCATATTAGACAACTGACAACATGATGAAGTAATTTCCAAAGAGAAAATTGTTATGGAGTATTTTGTTTTAATGTGTCAAAGAGAGTGACAATTTTTTTCTTTTAAAAGTGCCAACAGATTATGTTTTTTAAAGTGGAACATGATCTTTGACAGATGAAGTACCTTTCGGGGTGAAAGTGCTCACTGTTGGCAAAGTTGCCTGGCTTTGAAAAATTGCATATCATTCAAGTTGCAATTGGGTCAAGCTGGACCCTTTATAGGGCCCAGAGATACCAACACAAAAAGACTTGTTCTTACTCTAATCTTATTTAGAAACTGATGGAAACCAAGAATTCTGAGTCTATTCATTTCCCTGTCTCTCAAATCCACTGGCTAGACATTGTAGAAAATGGCAGTCCACTGTTGCTATCAGTTAATTGCAGTTGCATGCAGGCGGGTTGTAAAGCAATAAAGACTTGATTTTTAGCATGTTGTACATCACTGGTGAGACTTATATTAGAATATCTCATGTTAAACTTGGACTTCCATTTTTTTCAAAACACTAAAGAAATGGAGATTATACAGAAAAGATCTAGAAACAGCTGGAGGAGAAGGGCAGATTTTAGTGAAAGATGTAAAGCTCCGTTTGTTTGAGTAAGCAAAGCAAATATTAACTTGTCATGGTGAAGGTCTCAAAAACTGACCTACAGTCAAGTGAATTATGAACAACTACTTGGGAAGTGGACTTTTCCAAGACAGACAGACTATTTGGCTGATTACAGTAACAAAAGTTTATCCCTCTGAAAAACCAAAACCATATTAATCTTCTTGCATTCAGATGATGTTGCTGTTATATTTACGCTTCTTTGCCCTTGCTTTCCTGGTAAAGAAAACAGAGCTGTTCCTACTCAGAGCCTATGTTCCTTTACAGATACTTTCTACCTTAGTATATGGGTTTTCTCAGTGTATGAACGACATATTGAACAATTCCGCTATATTTTTGTAACTAAAAAATTCAACAAAACTATTGTAAGCAATTCAATGAATGTATATTCACTTTCTAGCTTGATCGAAAGTTATATTTATAATGATCAATATGTAGAAAAATGTTCTTGAACCTCAGTGTACATGAAAAGATCATCAGTTGTATTTTATAGAATTGACTCTAAGATGATCTTGTAATACTTTTCAACATAGAGGACTAGTAATTCCTTGCAATTTAAACTCAGAATTTGGGCAACATTATCTACTTTCATTTTGAATTTTACCTACTCACGGCTGTGAATTTTGTGAACTTTGATAGTTGCCAATAGACATTTACCTGTCTTCTGCACGCTCTCGGAATATGTACTTCCTGCGCTCGTATTTATAATGTATTTTGAAAGGCTTCTCTTTTCAAGATTAAGATAAAAATTATAACCTGCCAGTTTTGATCTGTCACATATCTAATTCATTTTTATCTTTGCCTTATAACAAAAATGTATTGTATTCTTCTTTCTCCATACTGAGAAACAGAAATGTTTCTGTTGTTTTACATACATACCACATGACCAACAGTACGAGATTTTTGGATTGTCAGCTGCACACACTTGTTTGTTATAGAGTATAGCAAATTACTTTCCTTGGAACAGAATACACAAAAATTGTCAAAAATTCAATTAAAAGTACAAATAAAAATGCTCACAAGCCTAGTTCTTGTAGACTCAAATTTTCTGTCTATGAAGATAAAAAATTTGTCATTGATAGCTTCAAATAAGTTATCCTAAATGTAACTAAGTAGACCTCAATGTAGTAATTGAAAACTTTTTTTCTTTTTTGGTACTTAAGTTTATTCAGAAACCTTTCAGGTACCATGAGCTCAAAAAATTGACATGAGAATGATGCTTGCTGCAGTATTGCAAGTCAGGTGAATTTGCATGCATTTTAAATTAATATTTTCTTGCACAGTTGGTTGTTTTTTCTTCTCCCTACTTAAATTGCTGATGTGGCTGCAACCCACTTTATTCTAAAATACAGGAATTGAAATGTTTACATTCAGTTGTCTCGAATACATATTTGCAAAAGGTCTAAGTTAGACATGGAACAAATAATAGTGAGGATCGCTCTCCTCAGAAAAATCAGCTAAAAGACTGCACTGATATACTGCATTTAAATTTAATATCTGGAAATGTTCAGCTGTTCCTTGCAAATGTGGTCCTAAAATTAAGCATGTGGTCACATTCACTACATAGCAGAATTTGGACAACAAATTTTAAACAAACTACTGACTATATTTGGGGTTTTTTTTTAATTATCCTATATCTGGATATATACTAGTCTTCTGTCTGATCCTGCTTCTCCTTTAAAATTAATAGGCTTTTTATCTTTGCCTTTTATGTACCAATTCTTAAAATGTTTATGCATGTTTAATTTTATGCACTGATACTGTTCTGAGGACAGATAAGTACATGCAAAAGATTTTTCAAGAGGGAAAAAAAATCAAGTTCTTAGTGAAGCTGTGGAATTTTATCTTGGCTATTAAAAAGGACAGACACATTTTAAAAAGTCTGAACTTCTCTATTTATCAGTACTTTTCAAAGCGTTCAACCATTGCAATCTGAGACAGTTACAGCCACTGGTTGCTAGGTCTACACAGGTATCATATTTGTAACCATTAATATGCAGACAGGAGATGATTAAATGCACTTGTGATAGAATGTGACACCACATTATAAATGAGAATGGAAAATGAATTTATAACCATAAATCATGTATTAAAATACATGTGACAAGCTCAGACTGATGAAGACAATGCAGAAATAACAAATACTGTATATGTCAGTTTCATCGTAAAAAAGAGATGTTTTCCACTTGTAATGTTCTATTTTTTGCCTGATTTTTGTTTAAATTCAGATGCCTCAGCGGAAAATAACAACAGAGGTGTGGCTATGGTATATCTGTTAACATCTGGTGGATATCAGTGAACATTCCTTTCTGACATGAAATAAGACGATGAAATACATTAAATTCTTCTCCAGAAAATTTAATAAAAATGGAACCGAAGTTATATCTTTGACCATAATAAGCAGTTTTGTCGACTTGTGCTATAGAAATTAAAGATTCCATCCTGTTAATATGAAAACATTTGCCTAACACGTTGTAAGAGATTCCAGTGTTCGTATAGGTTTGTTACATGTTCATAGAGTCACTGCCAAGGAGCCCGAAGGGAACTTACGAGGTCATCTAGGCATGTAGACCAACTACTTAGTCTTGAACATAAAAGAGGATTTCTATGTCCAAAACTCTGTCATTTTCTTATTAATTTAGTGTGTATTTGGTGAAACGTTTATTAGTATTCTCACTGAACTCAGGTATCTGTTTACAAGATCAAAGGCTGGGCAGACCCACATTAATTTAAGTGTATAAATTATTCTGTGTGTAAACTTAGGAAAAGTTAAGTTCCTAACTGGTTCAGAGATTTTTATCTATATAATTCCAAGCATTAAATCCTGAAGTCATTTTCTCATTTCTTGCTTTAAGCACTTTTTGTTTTCTGATTATTAATATTGCACATTCACAGCTAGTCCAATGGGTTAAGACTGTGTCCCATTTATCACATACATAAAAATCACTGGGATATGTGCTTAACTGATGTTCCATTGGACAGAAGACCTTTTGGAGACTTCAGGTGTCTATTTAAAGCATTTATGGACATCTCAGACAAATGTGTGTTGTCCACAAATTTTGTATAGAGGGGAGAACTACTTTGAAAAAAATGAAGCTTTACGTGAATCTAGCACTGAAATAATTTACACCTTAGAGAAAATCTTGGTCCTTAATTATGTTTAAAATCACAGTATGGAAACTTCCATTAGATGAAGATACGTACTGTATCTTTACAATACAGTGCAATACTCTAAAGAATAATTCTCTACAGGATGTTAAAGTGAACTAAATGTTTTTAATCTATTAAAGACATCAATAATCTTTAAACTATTTTTTTTACTGTTTACTTCTGTTTCTCTAGTACTTAAAGTCACCAATCAATTCTGGGTAGGAGCATAGTAGGTGGTTCTGTGAACATGGAGGAAAAGACAATGTTTTGGCTGAAAAATTTCAAAGCTAGCTAGGCAGGACAGAAAAACTGTGACAACAAGCATAAGCAGATAAAGCTATTTGTCTAAGGTCACAAAGAAGGTCAGTGGTAGAGCTTGGAGTAAAACTCACAATTTCTGACTTCCAGTATTAGAGTCCTAATAAATAATTCATTTAATTTCTCTGTTTTATCTGCTTGCAAAATTGTCATGAGTGTGCTCTGACAGTCTTCGAGTCATTCTATATTCACTCAGTAATCCTTTTTTTGTAAAAAGCTCAAACACTCTTTGATTATGGCTATCTAACATTCTAGATCCTAATTCATGTTTCACTGATCAATTGTGTTGGAATGTAAGGCTTTTCTCCCACAACATTCACACCTCATTTACAGTATTAGACCATCCGAATTCAGTGGGGTTTGAGGCAGGGTTGTGCTGAAGAGGAAACAGTCAGAGTTACTCAGAAAAAAAAATCAAATTAGAGTTATGCTTCAGTGCTTGCACCAGTTTTTTTTTTTCTTCTGAATAGTCAGCATAGCACTGGTTTGAAATTCACTTACCAGAATTCAGGTAATAATTTTAAATGACCTAATATATATTGTGATTTTTTTTTTTTCTTGAATACTCTTTCTCCTAGAAATGCTCAGCCACTCAATAAAAAAAAAAAAAAAAAAAAAAAAAAAAAAGTTATGATTGAAGTAAAATTTCTGTTAAAATTCAAATGACTCTTCATGGAAAATACTTTATTCATTCTACTCTGATATTTATGTTTTAAACAGAAAACATACGTGCCCAGACAGTCTGAATTAAATTTTGTAAGTGCATGACTGGAAAAATCTGTGGGAAAGATGTGGGAAATTTTGTAGATTACTTTCTTAATCTATAGCTCTGACATATTTTGCATTATGTCCTCCACCATTCTTATTTTTTCTTTTGGAAGAGAAAATATTCTGGCACTTGCATAATTAAGCTTAGGTAAAGATTTCTGATTATTTTAGAAAACATGCAAAACCCTAATTAACTGGACAATGTTAAACTTGATATTGTTTATGAATGAAATTCAAGAATGAACTTGAATGAAAGGCAGGTGCTCAGGGATGTAAATTTTCTTTACTGTCTTGAGTGAAGCCAGTTTACCCAATTTGAGGATTAGGTCTCTGAAGTGCTTTCTTAAACCAAGAGGTGGCCACTGGTTTCTGCAACTGGCATCTTTCATTTCCTTGGAAAAAAAGTGTTGTTCTTCAGGGAAAGAAAGTCCTAACTCCAGTAGGGCACAAGGAATGAACCTGTTAGAAGTGAAATGAAGAAAATGTTGAAAATCACCATTTTTATTTTATTGGAAGTTTCATTTCACATATCAGGAAATAATTTCCTGTGCCATCCCCTTGTGAAGTTAGAGAAAATTATGACCTCTCTGCTTCATAGGGCAACTAAGTTGTCTAATGATCAGTCATCACGGTTGCTTGTGAATACTGCAGATAAACCACCTGTTTTGTCATATGCCATAGAACTACGTGGTAGAACATGGAATTCTTGTAGGTGGTGTCAGTGTGCTCTCAGCAGATTAAGAACTCCAGACAGAAGCTACCTGGCATATTTTCCCAGGGCCTTTACATCTGAACAGAACAAGCTGAAATGCAAATAGTAACAATGTGGAGAAAAATACAAAGAACAGTTACAAGAAAAAATCCAATCACACACATTTTTCATATTAAATTAGACATCCAAACAGAAATAATCCTACATGAACCATAGTGGTGGCTACTATTTTGTTTTAAATTTTCTATTTTCTGAGAAAATCATAATACCATAATACAAAAATATTATATATATAAGCAATATACACTGCTATTATCTATAGTTTTTCAAACATCACGAATTAAGCAGCATTTTCTATAGATGTTGCTGTGATTTAATAGTTGATGAATAAATTTTATATTACAGAATAATATTTCTTTTGAAGACAGTCTTATAACCACAGCAGAAGTGTGATGGTAGATAACTGTCATGCTTAATTGCTTCAGTTATACTGTGGCTAGTATATATTTTATATATATAATTAAAAAAAATAAAATTACAGATTTTATATATAACTGTTAAAAAAATAGAAATTGTATAAAATTCTTTATACAATTAAAGAATAGGAATTCTGTTGAGTGAACTATATGTACTCATTATTTAGAGTATCACTATTTTGCGGTAAAAAATATACATTAGCTCTTATGACGGTGTTATGTTTTCAGGAAAATGTTATTGTACTGTTAACTGTTAGCTGCTAATAAGATAAATTTTTTCAAAATATCCTCTAAGACACCTTGATGTGTGTGTCACATTTTAGAATATGCATAGCTTATTTTCCACAGTAAATGAACAGTTGTCATTTTATACACATCTATATATTTTATCACCTTTTCCACTATTGTGATTGTATAAACATCAGTAGCGGTTCAAACAAAGAACTTAAATATATACACAAAGTAGAAATTGCTGAATACATTTTCACTAAAAAAAAAAAAATAAAAATTTTGTCATCAGCAGTGGTTCAAGTTACTAATCTTTAGAACAGAATCTTTGCTATCTTGAATATTGTGTTAATATTTATTATCTCCTTCAACCTTCGTTCTTATTGTGTATTTTCTATATCTGTATATGGCCCCTGTGCAAGAACGACACACAAATTATGAAGTATCCCATATTTTTGTGTGTGTCGAACTCTTTTCCCAAGTGACAAGTGATAGGACAAGAGGAAATGGCTTCAAGTTGCAGCAGGGAAGGTTTAGATAGGATATTAGGAAAAAATTCTTCACCAAAAGGGTTGTCAAGCACTGGAACAGGCTGCCCAGGGAAGTGGCTGAGTCACCACCCCTGAAGGTAAAAAAACTTGTAGATGTGGCACTTAAGTCCACTGCTAAATCACGTCCCTGGCAGTGCTGGGTTAACGGTTGGACTAGATGATCTTAAAGGTCTTTTCCAACCTAAAAGATTCTAATACACCCAGTGTGATTGGACACATGAAAAATCTTTTGAATAAAGCCAGGAAGAATTATTCTAACTACTGTTTTTTTCACAGTCTTACACTTTAATACATGATGGTAGAACCATCCCTGCAGTCAGTCTGTTTTTTCCCTTTGAAGAGAAAGAAGCACTTGGGAAACTTGTAGGTTTTCATCCCACAAACACACAGGAAAGCTTTATTTTCCTGCTCTGAGTAAAGTAAATGTGTGTTAAAGTGAGAAGCATTGAAGTCTGAAATGAAATGGTTATAATCACATTTTTAAATGAAAATTTCTTGGAAGTGCTTTTGACATATCTTAAAGTGTATTAAAAGTTTAAGGTAAGGGTCTTGAGGGTTTTTTATTCAAAATATTTTTTAAAACTTAGTTTCAAATAAAACCCACTTTCCATGAAAAATACCTTAAACTTTGGTTTATATTTCTTCCTGTCTTACCTGTAAAGTACTTCAAAGGATATGAGTTACAAATCCAAGAATTGCTGTTAATTTTAGACATTTATGTGTTACTCTTAACAATTAGACTCTGAATAATTAGCCTTATTTTAGGAATTACTACACAACAGTTTATATTGTATTATATGATATTAACAATAAGATCACAGTTTTGGAGTCTGAAATGCAGAACCAAAGAGGATTTTATTACATAACTAATGGATAGTTCTGATTACTGTTGTGGCTCATCAGTGAAGATGTTAAATAGCAGTAGGTTTGTCAGGAATGAAAAAAGAAGATCTCAGAAATGCTGAATTTGCTTTTAAAAAAGAAAGCTATTGGTGGAGCAGTGGAACTTTTTTTAAAAAAAAAAAATCTACAAAGTTAATCATGGTTTGCTTTAACAATTTTGCTCTGAAATGCTATTTTGAACTTTTCTTTGTACTCCAGTGGTAAAAAGTAAATTATTAAATCAGGTCATATATCTCATTAAAATCTAATACAGTTTTGTAAATCTGGCTGGTATATGCAGTATGGAAAATTGGATTTCACCATAGGTGAGGTGTATGTACAGTATTTGAAATGAATTACAAAGACTCATTTTTTTCAGCATGTAATGAAAGCTTAGAAGTATTATGTCATGCTGTGGTCTGAGTTTAAGTAGTGAGTAACTGAATCACCTAAATCAGTGGAATAAGATTTTTCTTCTTCAAATGCTAATTTTAATTTTTTTTCTTTTTTGTTAGAGATTAAGATTCCCAAACCCTAATTCTTCATGTAATTTTTCAGTCGTTGGACATATGGGAATAGACCCATTCAGTGTAAAACAGAACCTCTCAGTGCTGCTGCCTTAGCTCACCACCTTCACTAACATCAGTCTGTTCGGTATTCCAGAGAACATCTCAGTAAATTCCTAGAAAGCAGGAACAAATATTTGACATAGATCATTATTGCATTCAAAGATTGTTTACTTAGGCTATCTCTAGAGTAGTTTCTTGAGCAACTGGCACATGCAGAAATGCAAAAAAAATCTGGTCCAAGAAGCTAAAATAATAACTATGTTAATAATTATTTCATTTCATTACTTCATTTATATATATAAAAACATTCTTTGCACACCGTGAACGTGAACCAAGTGTGTATTGCTTACTGAAATAAATGAGAGTCCTGTGTACATGTCTTAATGAAAAATGAGCTAAAATAGACAGATTCTGTTGACTCAGGTGAAGGTTCCATTGGACCGATGACACATTATAGTATTGTTCAAAAAATTATAGTTATTACAAGCAAGTAAGCAAAATGATTTAAAGTTTCCCAATCAAGCAGCTTGGACAGACTGCTGGATTTTATTCCAATTTTTTTCAGGAAAAGTGAGAATTTGCTTCAAAAGTGTTTATTTTTTAAAAAAAATATCAGATTTCTATCTAAACAGGAAACTAAAAAACTGACTGCTAGTTAAATAGTGGTGCTTACCTTTTTAGTCAGCATATTTTCTATTCAAAATGTATCTACTGTGATCCATGAAATGCTTCTTTGTATGTATCACATAAATATGAATCTGTAAAACTGAACTTTAATTGGAAAACTGTTTTGGTCAGTGTATTTACAACCAAAGAAAACTCCCACCCCCACTTGTTTTTCCAAGCTTAATCTAGCTTCTTTCAAACATTTGCATGTATGAGACTTTTCCAGCATAAATATGTAATTTGGTTGCCTGTATGTTATTAAAGGAATGAATATAATGGATAAAATATATAGTGAAAATATTCTTCCTGTGAAGTTCCAAGACATTACAGTATTGTTGTGTCTTACATTTATGATGTACAGATTATTAAAAAAAATAATCTTTTACATAACACAACAGGGATAAACTCTCCAAATTTAACACAGAATATGATACAGAATGACTTTTGCTTTGTCTCATTTTCAACTAAATAAATTTTAAATTTAGGTTAAATCAATACAGCAAAGGATAATTTAATGAAAATATGCAAATTGTATTTTCTTTTTTCTTCAGAATAAATTAATTCACAAGGTACTTTATCTTGTTGAGAACTTGCACCCAAGAGTTATCAAATAATATTTTTTTAATGTAGAAAAATAAACTCAGTGCAGTGGAGAGCAGTTTAACAACATTGATAAATAAAATCTAAACATCAATACTTGTTATCATTCTTTTAACTGCGCTCTTCTCCAATTTAATGAAAATCTTACACTATTTCTTAGCACTGTAGCACTATTGATTATAAAATATTATAATTTGCTGCTTGAAAGCCCAATTTACACAATTATGTAAATACGTAATGTGCCATGAAAACTATGAAAAAAATAATAACTGTAAATGAGATAAGTAAATTCTAGCCAAGATAGTAATTTCATAGTATTTAATCAAAAGCAGCAACCTGTAGTGAAGCTTGAGAAATTCTTGAAAAAAGTTGACTAATTGTATGAGTTATCTTAAAATGTCTTGGTATAAGTGTACTTTGACAAATTTAGCTCTTGATCTGCCATCCCCTAAACACCTATCTTTAAGAAAATTATTAGATATTTAATTCATAGTTCATTATAATTAGAACTCTGCTTGTGTCTAAAAGCATTCATATAAATACAAAAGACTCTTGTATAGCATGGCTCAGGAAAATCTATTTACTCTTGTCTAATTCGGAACTCTACCAGCAGGATATTCCAGTTAATTCATGCTTGAGATATATAAAGAAATTATCCGAAAGTCTCATGTGAGAAATGCTCAGGCTTCTGCCAAGAAGTTACTTGGACTTCTGTCCATATCTACAAGCTGGACAAGTGTCATAGCCAAGTGCCAACTTCTGTAAGACAGAGAACAGTCTACAAATACCATGCTTACTTACTTTTTCTTCTGGAATGAATGCTGTGAGGCTGTGGGACACTTATAAATCCAAATTTTCATGTATGCAAGTGGCTGCTCGTATACAGCCTGCACCTAATGCCCCAAATGAGAGAATTATTTTAATTATCATATTTTGGCCTTTCTTGGTGCTCAGATTCTGGTTTTGATCATGTCCTGTTAAATCCAAGATATTAAACATTATTCTGTTGATGGATGGAGTTTGTCATCATCTTAAGGTAAATCCATTTTGAAAACATTCAAAAATTTAAAAATTTCCGCATAAGGTAAAGGCTGAATGGATTATGATACACGTATGTAGAAAGATTAATCAAAAAAGTTTCTAGCTGTCTAATTTTCACACGATCTACTGTGTGCAGAGCGAGGCTGTTGAAATTGAGCTGTATCCAAGCAAACCTGCCCCCTAGCAGAACTACAGGGAAAATCTGAAGATGTGATATAAAATGGCAAGCATCTTTACTATTGCTATGCAGAAATAAAATATCAGACTATGGCAAAAAATTCAGACTAGGAAAAATATTAGTCACACACTTGTATTGCACTATGAAAAAAAAAATAAAATCCGTCAGTGATACCAAAAATAATGTGGGAATAAGATATGTTATTTGGGGAAGAGATAGGTAGGAAGAGAAGGGGTTTGACCAAGAAGGTCACCGGAGGAGAATACTGAGTTGCTGGTGATACTATCAGAGCCAGTATCCATGGTTTTCTGTAATACAAAATCTGTGGAAAAACTGAAAATTATGTCAGTGTAAGTATCAGAGTATTGCCTGTAGACAGTCAAGGGCCATTTCTTTCTTACAGATAGAGTAGAAGGCTTGCAAATGGAAACAGGGTTAGTCTTGGAATCGTTTTGACAACTTTCTCCTGATTCTCCTAGGTCTATTAAGAAATATTCTGGAATACCTCAGATTTTATGTTTAAAAGGCTTATGTAAAGAGGGAGAGGCAGCTTTGGAAAGAACAGTGCATTTTTTAACCCTGACTAATGTTATACTTAAGTAATTCCACTAAATTCTGTGGGCCTACCCAAACTTTTCAAGTGCCTTATATGCAGACGATTTTGCACGCCTTATGTCACAAGGAACTCTGGAAGTATAGGTTGTATCCTGTATTCCTTCTGAAGAATGGAATAGAGAAGATGATAAAATGTATAAAATATTTACTTAATTCCCAGGAAATCTGTTCTTTCCATCATTTCTGCAGGTCTTAGAAAAACATTGCTGGAGTAAGGCATTTGCATTTCGTGCAGGGCTTGCTTTATATCACTTTGGAAAATATCACAATGAATCCTATATAAACATTATTAGAAAATAGCACTTTATTAAGACTCCATGGTCTGCCTGGTTAACAGCTTCAATATCTTCTACCAATGAGTATCAATACCATTTTTAATATATTTTACATTGCATTTTTGACATTGCAAAAGTAACTTCACAAATTAAGTCATTCTTTTAAAATTTGCATAGAAATGTTTGTTTTCTAGTGACTTCATAAAAGTTTAATGAAATTGAAGCTATTAGGTTCAGCTCTTTTTCTTACATAAAGCACTTTGACTTTTGGAATACACACTATGTTTACATTTTAAGTTGCCACAGCATATCAATTAGTAAACATGCTTATGAAATTGTCCATTTAAAACAACATTTTTACACTACATACAGCGTTGTAAATCTCAGGATGCTGACAACATGAAATGCCAGCTGTGAAATGAGAAACTGATGAAAATGCAGTAATTCTGAATTTTAATATAATATAAACCATGTCAGCAATATTTGTGAGTAGCAGCTGTCAAGATTTCATTTGAACTGCATGTATTATGGTATTTTTATATTCTGTTCTTTTCCAATAATTTAGACCTTCCTCTGCCCGCTCCCAACCTTTCTGTACGATAAGCTTTGCAAGGATTTGAAATTTCTATAAAAATTTTGACTGAACAGTGTGAAATGGATTGTCACAACATTAAAACAGAAAGACTAATTATAATGATCATTAAAACTGTGTTCAAAAATACCACACACTATCATACTTGTATTATTTATTTTAAAAACTCAGTATTCATTACACTTTTAAAAAATTTGTTTCATTTAAAAATGTGACGGGTATTTCTACTAAACAAGATCATGATCTACAGTCTTATCCTGCAAAGAAATTCAATATATTTAAATGTTTCTTTGCTGAAGTGGTTTATATATGGAAGTAGTTGCAGAATCAGATCAACAATGTGTGGAATCTAGTGTCTGTGCAGTGTCTTGCAGTACTGCATGCTTACTAAAAAGATGAAAAGGACTTTAAAAAGATAGTATGGATATGGAGATGCAGGCTAGAATGTCTAAAAGGAACAAATATTTTCTTTTTTGTTACTGTGTATCCATCTAAGTCAAAGGAATTTGTCTGTAACTGTAAAGCCTCTATGTTTTCTTGTATGTTCTCTGAACTCTGCTTTTTTTATTTCCATCATCTCCTAAAGGGTCAAGAAAAATCAGGAAATGCTGCTTTATATGAATGTGATCTGAAATGCTGGTGTTCAGTGAGTGATACAGCTGTAACTAAATGAGTTGCCTCTAGTATAAAGAACATATATTCAGATGTCTGTCAGTGAAAGTGACCCAATTTGTATTGACTTTTAGGAAGACAGAAGTGAATTGCTGGCATAATTTAATAATATTTTCTTCAAAAATCAATGGCTAAAATAATTTAAGCCAATTCTTTGAATAACAGTAAACAAATAGTATTAAACGGTTGTATCACAAAGTTGTGATGTGCGGATTTTACCAAATACTGATACTTCGCAGCTGAGGCTGAGTCTGAAATACAGCTAACTGTCCTAAAACTGAAAAATGCAATAATGAGAAAGCTATGTGCCTTTGAGAAGGGAGCAGGTAACATTTCAGCTAGTGCTTTGATTTCCCAATCAGTGTCACTTGGCCTTTCCAACGTTTAGGTTGGATAATTAATTTTCATCGAAGGCTTGATTTGTTGTAAACATTGTGTAGGCACAGGTGCTGCTCAGTGGTATGGGGATATCACCTGCCAATCAGAATGTAGCTCATTGACTGGCATTCTGTTCCTCATCTTCTATCTAATGTATAAATAAATATGTAAAAGAAATGTAATCAAGAATTCTTTTATGAGGAAGCCACCATGTTTTACTCAGCAGCATGATTTCATGCTCAGATGCTAGTGATTGTAGTGAAACCCAGAGGGCAATCAAAAGAGCTGGAGAACTGTAATTTGAAGAAAAATCTTTAACATTTCCCAATATGTAGTCTAGATATAGCAAAAGGAAAGGGAACTTTAGAAAAAAACATATGTCAATTAAAGATAATGAAGCATAAATGCATTTTATGGGGGAAAAAAATCTCAGTATAGAAATTAATAAATGGCTTAGCAGAACATAAATGCTCTATAAAAACTGCTTCTGAAGGCCAAAGTTTGCAAACAAAGAATGTTGGCCCAAAAGAAACCGCTTGCAAAACTCCATGACTTTCCCTGCAGCATGCATGTTATTCACTAAATGCACTTCAAAGAATTCTAGAGTGAGGTTTCGTATCGAGAATGGAACAAATGGCTTGATAGTACACTTGCAAACACATATTCAGTAACTCACTGTCATGTGCACTTTGGCATTAAGGAAACTAATGAATTTCTATTCAATAACAAATTGGTAACCATCCTGAGAAAGTTTTGATAACTGTGGTTTTCTGCTTTGTGGTTCTCTTTTGTGGAACATGTAACTGATTACAGTTACTTCTTCTGGTCCAACAGTACCAAGTCACTGAAAAATGCAAACAGAAATAACTACTTTGATCCACTTGATTAGATGCTATTTTCCCCTAACATAATGATGACTGCTTCAATATTCTACCAATAATATGGAAGTTTGGAGTCCTTTATCTAGATGAAAATACATTTACACTTACATACCAGCAAATTAGTAGTTTGTAAAGAACTTTTAAGATTGAGAAAACAGGCAGGGGCAGGCAGATCTTGTAACATAGGAAGAGGAAGAGAGAAAACATCTTCTTACTAAGACAAGAAGCAATTGGAGTAGGATTTCTAATGTTTGTTTGTTACTCCTATAAACGATCATAAAACCGTTAATCCAAATTAAAGTTAGTTGTATATGTGAATGAACTTCAGAGGTACTATTAATATTTTCTGGGTTTGTAGACTATAAAAATAAGACCACATCAAACCAAAGGTCTGTTTCCTTTAGTATCCTGTTTGCAGTTCTGGCCAGTAGCACATCTATAGCACAGGGCAGATGAAATATCATCTTTCCTTTTATACAGGCCTGCCTTTTCTAAAAGTTTCATGTTTAAATGCCGCTAGAAATGGTGATAGCTTCAGAACCATTGTGCTTCATAACAGATGCCGAATAATTCTGACTGCATGAAAAAATACTCCTTTTTATAAAAGTTTTTTTACGCTCTGTATTTTTGCTCCTTAGGAATTTAGTGAGTACTTCTTCAATCATTTGTATTATAATAGATTTCTCAAAATACCCATGTTGTGATAAAACTTTATCACAGACCCTTTAGGGGATTTCTTTTCCCATATGAAGAGATTTAGTCTCACTTCCCTATTTAATTTCTTGTATAGATGCTGTCTCATAGCTCTTATCAGTAATGTCAGCCTCTTTATACCTTTTTTTGGTTCTACTTCATATTTTAAGTGGAAGTGATCACAATGTGGCTAATTTATGTAGTGACATAGTAATGTTTTTTCCTTTCAGTAATTTTAAATGCTCTGCTTACCTTTTTGAACAATTCTGATTTGAACATATTCAAAGAATAATCCAAAGTGAAATGAAGCTGTTTCCCAAGTGAAAATAGCTAGTGCATATATATATCCTGATGCTTAATCTTTTCTACTGTCATTTCTTTGCATTTATCATTAAGTAATTTAATTTATTACCCTTAATATTATGAAATTCTTCAACCAGCTTTTCATATAACAGTTATATTTCATTAACCTGAATAATTCTGTATAATCAGCAAACTTTTTGTACCTCATCATTCTGTTCTTCTGGGTCACATATGTTGAATAGCTTATGTCGTCACATAAATCCTTCTATAATTCCATTGGTACCTTTCCTAATATGATAACAAGCCTTTCTTTGTATCAATTATATCCCATTTTTTAAACTGTCAATAGTCGTTAAGAGAAACTTCTGCTTTATCCTTTGCTTTATCTGTTCTTTGCTAGCCTCTGGAAATATATCTTGTTAAAAAAAACTTGATAAAATAATCCTCTGGATCACCCTTCTGTACCTGCCCTTGCAGTCCCTTGAGGGAATCAAATGGATCAATAAAGCTGGGTTCACTCTATACCAATATATTGTATTTATCCGTTTGCTTAGAAATGTTGTTCTTTATTCAGATTCCTACAAATTTACTTAGTATAGAGGTCGGACTTGCTCATCTGTGCTCATAAAATCATCCCTGGGTCCCATTTTAAAAATGGATGTTGCACTTACCACCTTCTGTTCAGTTGTTGAAGATGATTTAGCTGATAGATAACACATCATCCTAGGAGTTCAGCAATTTCATATTTAATTCCTTTAGAACTTTTAGGTGAATAGTTTCTTGTACTGTCAAATTTTTATGACTTTATAATCTTTTTTTTTTCCAAACCTCTTTTATTGACACTTCAAATTGCGACAAATCCAGAGGTCTTAATTTTTAGAGAATGGCCTTGATATCAAGAATCTTCCTAACCTCCTTCATAGTGAGCACGGATGCAAAGAGTCCGTTTAGCTTTTCTGTTGTGGTCTTAACCTTCATTGAGTTCTCTTTTCACTTCTTGATCGTCTGTCAGCCCTACCAACTCTGGCAGGCTTTCTGCTTCTGACGTGTTTGAAAAATCTTTTATTTTTAGCTTTTATGCCTTAAGCAAGTTGCTCTTCAAACCGTTTTTGGCCTTCCTTATTGTGATTTTATATGCAACTTACAAGAGTTCAAATGGAAAAAACGGTGAAGTGATGACAAAGTTGAAAGGAAAAAGTTGAATTTTCCTACTAACTTTACAGTCATTCTCACCTCTTCCCATTTCTTCTGGACTTGCTACACATCTATGAACAAGAAGTGAAAACATAGGCACTGTTATACAAGATCTGTTGACTTTCTTTGATAGTCAGCATCAGGTAATAAAAAGATTCAGTGGTGTCTGAGAGATGGAGTAAACTAGCCATGAGGAAAGGTTTTTTTAAAACTGTATCATCATATCTTTTTTACTCCCTTTCCACTCTCTAAAGACATAGCTTAGTGTTTGGTCATAGGAGCTTTTCCAGCTTATGACTGCTGAGATGTAGTCACTGCTTTTTATGCTTGCAGATGTTCTACGGGGACTTGAAAACATTCATAAGATAATTGGGTAAGTTGAGATTATAAGAATATGAATAAAGGAGTTTGTAAATAACAGTTATAATGCATTTATTGAGTCCGAGTTGAACAAATGTTTGGAAGTGGTATATTTGAGAAAGAAAGTTCAGTTACAAACTAAGTCTTAACAACCTCTGCCTTGAGACTTCATAAGTAAAAGAGAAAGAAGTCATTTATACATTGCATCCTCACAATCTCTTTTTCTCATAGCTTCTTTGTATCTCAAAAATCATATTTGGAGTGCCAGTATTGCACAGATATGGCTCTTTCTGAATGGAATAAACTTTCTTGCATCAGGGCAGCAGTAAGACTAAAATTTCATTTTTCCAGATAAATTTTTTATAATATGTCAAGCACTACAGAAGACTTTGGGGATGCTTCATGTGACAAGGTGAACTGTAACATCAAACTATTCTGAGCTTTTAACTTGAACTCCACGGTTCTTTGTACAGTCTTAATTTTCAGACCTACACATCTGTGCATGTTGTCACTCAGAGCAACACAACCTGGATTTGTTAGAACATGGGGAAATTGGAGTACACAAACTGCCAAACTCATCCTTAGTCCACAGGGATGGTTCTCCCATCACTCATTCATTGCTTTGCCTATCCCAGTTTTTCATGTGATTCCAAATCAATTTGTATTCATCCAGGAAGAGTTGTCAGCAAATGCAAGGTACTGTCAGACTTATGCGTTCTCTCAGCTGGTTGTTTTAATTTCCTGGTTTGTTTCATTGTAGTTCTCCACAGTGAAACAAGCAACTGTTTCCAAATCTGTAGTAGTACTTCTACTGGAGATCTTTCTAGTTAGCAACGCTTTATGTTTCTGTATCTCTGCAAACAGATTTTACAGGTCAGTTCTTTGGTCTGATGGGTATGGGAATTTCTTGGAGAAGTAAGTTCTTTGAAAGAAAACTTTCAAACAAAAAGTACTTTCATCATGTATTTTCTGCATTTAGAATAGACATCAATTTAACTTCTGAGAAAAAAAATGGATGAAAGGTGAACTCCTGACATCTAGAAGCAATCAAGGAAGTTATATCAAAACCATTCTTGTTTGGTCAGTACCAATGTTTAGTACTTTATTTTTTAATTATTATTATTATCTCATATGTTGCCATGGTTTAAGCCCAGAAGTCCAATGAGCACCCCACAGCCTCTTGTTTGCTCCTCCCTCTTGGCGATGGGAAGGAGAAAATAAAACAAAAGCCTCAGGAATTGAGACAAAGACATAGAGGGATGACTCCCCAGTTACGGTCATGGGCAAAAGACAAACTCAGGGAAGAAAAAAAACATAATTCAGAAGCATGTTGGGTTAATCCCCTTTATTGTACAGTTTACCTAAAATTATGCAGACATAAATCGTCAACCAGTACTTGCATCTGGTACAGAGACTTGGAGTTACAGAGTGTGGTATAAGCACTACAGAATACAAGGTACAGGTATAGGACAGCCTGATTTTGCATTTCACCTCTTGACTAAACTGTTTCAGGGAGCAGGTCCCAGATCAAGCCAGGAAGTCAGTCTGAAGGTCACGGTCTGGATCAACAGGGTTCAGAGCCAGATATGGACATTGCCAGGGTTGAGCTAGAGCCTAGCACTCCTCAGAAGAGCTTAGGCAGGAATTGATAGCCTAGGGCTGAGCTTAAATGGAGCCCCTGGCCCGCTGGGCAGTTTGGCTGTCCAGGGCCACCAAGGCCTATCAGTGCTCTTATGGCCCTGACAGCAAGGGGCTTCAAGAGATCAACCAATTCCTTCCATTATACATGGAAATAGGATCAAATACCCTTCATCTGTCCATTCAGTAATGTGAAATACATCTCCAAGCAAAACTGAATGCCATATGTTCTTCAGATTTAGCTCAATACACTTAAATTATAATATTTAAAACCAGGAATAAATTCACTCAATTTCTTTTTAGAAAGATAAAAGCATATGGTGAGGAGAAAAGTAACGAAGAACAGAATGATTTGACATCCTTAAGGACACTGTACAGATTCATTTTACCCCTCTGACTCATCAGTGGGCTTCTCCAATGCTGTAGAAGAAATCAAACCCGTTGATTTTACAGCCTTTCCAAAAGCTTCCTTCTATTTCTAATACAAGTCCAATTTTACGGGAAACGCTAAGAGCTCCTGCATGTTGTGCCATCTATAACTGTTGCATTTTACTAGTTTAGAATTATACATGGACACTTACTATAAAGTTAATATTTTTGTAGTTCATTATTATGACATGTGAACTACATAACTCATTGTGGTCACTCTTAAAAAAACAATGCAATTTCTTGTATCTTCTTTAAGTTACTTATTAATATAGTTCTTGTTCTTGGGAGTTACAGTTGCATTTTCTACATTATTCTACCTTTCTATTAATGAAAAAAATGCTGAGTTTAAGTGGAAATCAAGACAATCCACATAGTTTCTTTTACTTTAACCTTGTTATTTACAGACAGCATCTGATAGCATCTAACATAAGAAAAAATCTGTTTTTTCGCCAAACATGTATGCTACAATTTTATGATATTTTTGCCTAGAAAGTGACAGGGAGGCTATTTCAAGCATTCAGAAATTAGAACATAGCTCTCTGATAATTGGGAAAAAAAAAAACCCAAAGCATTTTATAAATACAGCAAAAGTTGAGTTTCTAAGACAGTATATATAAAATTCTAAATTGTTGGATTTTAGTCACTTTTCTTCACTCTTCCTCCCAGCACCTACCCTTTCGAGAGAGGTTGGCCACATATGCTTAGATCACAATAGAAGTCCTTTAGAAATTCAGACTTACTGCAGAGTGTCATTCCAGTGTGCCTAGCATCTTCAAATCTATCACAGAAATAAGGCACCATTAACCTGCCAGTCCTTCTTCACAAGTTTCTGACTTTTTTGAAGGCCTGAGGCAAACACATGCAACCAGTCACTAAAGGATTTGGTAACATTCCTACAGTGCAGTAAGTCTCTACCCCAGCAGCTGTTGTTTAGTGATAGATCAATGAAGCAAAAAATTATGCTGGTATAAAAAATAGATCTTGAACCACAGCTCTCATTCTTATGCCTTTGTTCTGCATTAGTGGCAAACCTCTGGGATTCATTTAGCTGTAATCATTTGTTACTGAGGGGCAGAGCGTCTTTCAGATAGTGGTGATGGAGTCACCTTTGAAACAAGTGCAAATGAGTAGAAATCATTTACCAGTCTATCCTCCCAGGGTTACTTTTTATAACTGGCACATACTCCAAGAGACTGTTCAGAATGTAAACATAAAAAAAAAAAAAAAAAAAATTATTCCTATTTTTTTCTGAGACAGTTTAATTGGTTTACTGTCTGGAATTGTAATCCTTTATTGAAGAACGACAGACATACAAAGCAAGCACCAGGAGGCAAATTCTGTTTCTGTTTACACTGAGGGAGAAAAAGGCCTATTAGGTGTCTGATTCAAAACTCAGTGGAGACAATAATAGTGGTCAATGACTTTGGATTAACTGTAGAATATGAACAACTACGAATAGAGGATATTCACAGTTGTTTGGGGTGGGATTTTTAGTTAAACTCATTTTTCATACTCATTTTCCCAAATCAGGTTGTGAAATGTGAGTTTTTAGTCACACAAGGAATTTAGTTTGTAGTTTGCAGATGAAGATAAGAAAGCTTGTAAGGTAGCTATGAAAGCACTTGAGGCATTACATGTTACAAATATCTGACCATAGTGGGGGATTTAATGGTTTAGTTTTTGCATACTGGTTAAAAATATGCTCAGCAGAATATTTGCAGTCATGTACAAAA
The DNA here is from genome assembly GCF_965140245.1 of Athene noctua. NCBI lineage: Eukaryota > Metazoa > Chordata > Aves > Strigiformes > Strigidae > Athene > Athene noctua. The sequence continues at coordinate 19,075,001 of NC_134045.1, forward strand.
AATTACACCCATCCCCTCAAAGTTGTTTTTTTTTTCTACATAAAACTATTTGACCCACTCAAAATAATTCATATATTTTCTATTTGAGAATTATAACTACTATAAGGATCCTTGCAATTACCAATCTCCTAATAACAGAGTTTTTCAAAAAAAACCCCAACAGGATAAATTCCAGATTGAAAAGAGGTTCAAGATGAACTCAGCATCTGAGTCAAAATTTTCAATTTTTAATCCCTCCATACCCCAAATTTTTCCCTTCTGGTCAGATTGAGCCTGATTCTGCATGAACATTAAGTGCCATAGATTATCAGCTTTCTGTATTAAGAACAAAGTGTTGTTATTCTGCCCATGCCTACAACTACCTTTGGATAAGAAGAGCTCATGTCTGCATTAACCTAAGGTCTGAGCTGAATCACAGTTTTTCTCCTCTGAAGGGTCTATTTCCCTTTTTGTGCAGTTTTCTACATAATATTTGTGAGTGACCACTGTTTTCTTTTAAAAGAAGAAAAAGAAGAAAAGATAAGAATGCTTTCATCAAGAAGTTGAATGATGGAGACAATCAGACCTGGGAAACTATCAGTGTTTACTTCTTTTTTTCCACCTGAAGTAAATCATACCCAGTTCTGCTTCCACAAAGCAGGCTCTAATGGCTATTCTGAGGCAGCAATACTCAATTCCTCCACCTTGGCTGGAAAGAAAGACTATGCTTCAGTCATGTAGGAACTTTTGGTTCCATTTTTACTGCTTGGATTATTTTGGCCAATAATAATTTGATATGAAATACTGAGTCAGTAGTAAGTGGTAAAGTATCTCCTATATTCTCACTTAGTTTAACAAGCATCATTCTCTTCCGCTTACTCATATATATAGACATGTAATTGTTTTATATATATATATATTTCTTCCTCAAGCTTAAATATATCACCACTTTACATAATTATCATAATAGACAGTCTATCACATAAACAAAATACTTAACAAAATTTGTGAACACTAAGTTATACTTATTGGCAGTAATTCCCATAGAACTACTACATTTGAAAAACCAGAAATGCTTAGTTATGTCTAAATACATAAGTCAAAGCCAACTTTGTGATTTTAAGGCTCAGCACCTGCCTGCCCATGGGAAGTGGTGAATGGATTCTTTGATTTTCTTTTCTTGATGCGTGGCTTTTGCTTTACCTATTAAACTGTCTTTATCTCAACCCATGCCTTTTCTCACTTTTATTCTTCCAATTCTCTCCTCTGCCCAATGAGGGGGGAGTGAGCTAGCAGCTGAGTGGTGCTTAGTTGACAGCTGGAGTTAAACCATGAGACTAAGTGATGAGCTTTTAACCTGGTTTTCTACATGTCTCTCAAGTTCTTGAAATCCCAAAACACTGAACACAGATGTGGGCTTTCTTCTGCTATACCGACAGGATTCATATCAGGGGATGTACCAGTCAGGTCACGTAAGTGGTCAAACCTTTACGAGCAGCCATGTGTTCAGCAGGTATGTCTATTCACATGACATGGATGGACCTGCAGCGTATGTAGATGTTGAATAGCCTTTGACTGCATGTTTTCCATACTAATATGCTGTAAATGTCTACATATCAGAAACTCCATTGAGGTGATTTGTGGGCTTGTTCACAGACACTAAGGGGTTCCAATCTATATTCCAGTTAGAACTAACTGAAATCCTGGTTATAACTATTAGTATTAAATGCATGAGAACACACCTTAGTGAAATACTGGGGTTTCAACCCCAAGCCCCAAATTAAGGTTGACTGCCCGCCTCCCTGGGACTGGACTCCAGTCAGGTCTGGCTCTTGTAAACGCGGGCTGTGTGGAGATTCAGTGTGTGGCTTCCTTGGTCTTATGTGTTTGGCTGGTTGACTCGGTTGTCTCCCGTCCCTTCTATGGGAGACTGCATGTCACCATTTATTCCACCCATTGTTGGTCGTGTGGTGTCATTGTTGGGGTCAGTGGGATTGATGTTGATTATGTATAATCTGACTGACTTGTTTGTACCCCCAGCGCTCACCCATGTGCTGACCCTTTTGTATCAAATACAATTTGGTGATTGGTTCGTCTTTATGCTGGCTGTGTCCTTTATGCAAGGCCTGATAATTGGCAAAACACTTAGTCACAAGTTATGTGGTCATATGAAGGATTTCTTATTTCAAGTATGATAGTCACTGCCTTATTTATAATGTTAAATTATTCAAACCTTGTTTTCTTCCTAGAGTTTTTTTTAATCTCTCCACTAACGATTATTTTCTTACAGGATGTGTTTAAATCCACCACACATACTGAAAGACAAAGGTGCAGAAAATGAAATTCAAACCTGAACCAGAGTTCAAAAAAAGTCCAAAAATCCACATTGAAACTTAACAGTTTTGTCATAGGTTAATAATTCCTGCCAGACTCCAGACGAAATGTTTGCTGTTAGCCTAACTCTTAAAGAGAGATCAACACATTGGATAAAGCTGCAACTGGAACAAGGAGCCACAAAGGAGTCCTTGTCTTTGCAGCACATTGTAGCCTTTCCCCAGTCATCCAACATTAGTAAAAAAGAGCTAGTTAACCGGACTATTTGAACTTTATGTCTGTGGATTGGATGGGTAGTCACTGGATCTAAACACAGTATGAAATAGTACATACTCTGCATAAATAGTAGTAATAATGGTCCAGCCACTTTCCAGCTGTTGCCAGCTTCTTTTTGCATACTCCATCAGAGACATACCTGATTATGTTAACTATGCAGATTGGCAAACTGCAGTCTGTTTTGACAAGCATAAACCTTGAGCAAATTGAGACTTCGGTACAGTGAATCTGTCTTCACAGCAGAATAAGTGAGATGGACAGTGTATTAGAATAATACTGAGACAGTAGCTAAAAATTAAAGGCATTATTGTATAAAAGAATACTTATGAGAGCTTATCTCACATTTCATGAAGAGTGTTAACTGATTTACAAGACTCCCTGTTAGGCTGAACAACAACAGAATTAGGAAGCTGTGAAGTTTATATACAGTTTATGATAATTAATTTAACACTTGAAAAAACAACTGTCAGAATCAGTATTCAGTTCATCAAAAGTAACTTCTGGAAGTGTATTAATTCAGAAAGTTACATGTTTGTGCAAGGTGAACATTGTAATACACTGCCTAGTCAGATCTCTGTGTGTCTTATTTGCAATAAGGTCTCCATCTAGGGGTTAGCCTACATACAGCATGAAACAAAAAACACAGATTCTGCAGAAAAGTAAAACTGAGGGCCAGATCCTTCATTTAACTCTGCTGAAGTCAGTGATACTGTGCTAACAAAGGATTCTTAAAGTAAAAAATGCCCAACTAAAGTAAAAACCAAAACCAAACAACCCAACCCCCCAAAAGCAGAATCACCATTGTTAACTTCAAATTAGAGAAGTCAAACACAAAATTACTCTTAATACATCAGGAAGAAAGATACAATAAATATAAGAGTTTTTCTCTTTTAGTTCGTTATATACCTTGAAATCTATTCCTTACAGGTTATATTCAAACTAAAGCTTTTGTTACTTAAACACAAAAATTAAACGTTAAACATATTGTTTGTCTCTGTTCGTCACTATCCTAGGAATTAACGCAGCTGTGCTAGTTGTATCATTGAACTACTTTTACTAAAGTAGAATTTGTTTAGAAAATCCTTCCTGGACTCCCTGACATGCTCATTGTTTTGGCTGAAAAAGATCGAGTTTAGAAATATCACTACAGGAATGGGAATAAGAAAAGAGTGATAAAGTGACATCCATTGATACAGTGCTGTATGGCACCAGTGTTCTGTGACAAAGGCAGAAATCCTTTAGAAGTCAAGTGCCCTGGCATGAGTGGTGATTTTAGTGATTCATCGGCCAGCAGTAATAATGTTCAAATATTCTGTACACTGGAAAAAATAAGTGTCCCCTGCCATTCTCCATGCAGTAGGACTCGTGAGAGAGATGTTGGTACTTTCTCTTTCATTCACATCCACCAATGTAGAACCTGCGTATCAGCAGCTCCTTGGTGAAACAACTACTCAATGCAGGAAGAGTGAGCAAAGGCATCTGGTTTGACACAGACCTTGGTGCCTCCATCTTTTTCTACCTTCAGCTGTCCCCACTATGCTTTGAAATGCTGAGTGTACATAGAGCAGAGGAGCCATCCTGTGCTCAGTACAGAGCATTCTGGATCCCTTATTTTAGTCCTAGACAGTTTATAACAAGCGGTTATTGTGAAAATTGCAAACTTACCAAGGCAGCGGTTTAGATTATTTTTTCCTTTTAGATGTAGTGTAATAGATATTTAATGAATTGCTAGTGTTTTTAACTTGAGGGTTTAGTACCGAGGATATTGACATTGTCTCAACTCACATTTATGAAGCTGCCTTGTTTCTAAAACACGCCTGATAATGGAATAGACAAGCTAGGAAACAGCAAATAACTTCAGCATGCCATGCAATCAAGCTTTTCTTTTTGGCTGTATGATTCTTTCCAGAAAGAAATATGCTTTTAATCTCTTAAAAATTATATATAACATATATTATATATATTATTATAACATTAATACTTTGTATAAAACTTTCGTCATGTAGTAGTGAAAAGATTGCTTGTAATCAGGCAATTAAAATAGAAGCAGTGACTGTTATTTATTGTATGGATACAGCTAATCCTTCAGTCTTCTATCTCCTGCCTTTCTACTTAATCCCTAAGTAGAAAGGGGGCTAAACTAAAACTCCACTAATACTGGCTAACAGAAGTCTAACTTCTTTCTGTGGTGTAGCAGCATTATCTTTCATATGGCTCTCAATTTACCAGAGTCAACTGCGAAGCATTGTTTTGCTAGGAAGCAGTGAGCTTTGGAAAAAAGTAGTGTGAACCTGGCCCCTTACTCCAGCTTCCCTCCTATCACGTGGTACAGCATTGTCTTAAAAATTATATTTCTAAACTTAGAGAAGCAGGGGGAAAAATCTCAAACAATATTCCAGGTATTTTCTCTTCTCCAGGCCTTTGCTGAACTGCCATCTTTTGCTTAGAACCAAATAGATTTGCTGTATATCCTCTGCAAACTCTTTTCACAGTGGGTGGAGGGCAGTTCCTACGTACAGATGTTTTGTCTAACAGTTATTGCTGCAACAGATACAGCTATGAGACTACAGATTGCATGTTTTGACTTCAGGCAGTGTTAGATTCATATACAAGCTGGTTTACAGTCTCCTTTGTAGGCCTAATTCACTAATTCTGTCATTGTCATGACCATGGTGGCAGGCAAGCCAGTACTCCTACACTGAATATGAAACTATTATTTCTAGAAGGTATCTCACAATAATTAGGAGGTAGGACTGAGTGGCAGGAGAAGGAAATAGAAATGGAAATGGCCAGAGTCAGCTTACTTAAAGAAAAAAAGACATTGGAACCATATAAGTTTGTAATTTATGATTGTTATCTAATGTAGACTTTTATTGCGGGATGGACACAAGTATTTTTTCATCCACAAAACATTTTAGTTGAAAGCACTGACAGTTCAATGTCTCTGCTGAGAATGTGGCCCTTACTCTAGGCTGTAGACAGTGAGATGCAAGTAAGAATATTAGCCCTTGCAGACAACCTGATACCCACCGAAGGCAGCTGTTCAGACAGCACAAGAGGGAGAGAATACGAGCACTTGTGTGCTTCAGTGTTTTACTTTGTTAGCCTGAAACATCAAGCGTAATACACTATTCTGTGTAATGAGCACATTTTTGCTGTGCTTAGGCACACTTTTGGCAACTGCCTCAGCTGCCTATTGGTCGGTGCATGTCCCATTTACTCTTTGAAGCTTACTACTTCAGAAGGAATTGAATACACGTGCCCTGTTGTTTGTAGGGGCAGGGGTGTGGTAAGGAGGCTTGACCTATGAAATATTTGTTGTTTTGGGGTCTGCTATAATTGTTAGCCAGGACTGCTTCCTTTTGAGTAGTCAAAATCTTAAGGACTATTGTCAAGAGATGTTGAATGATTCTGCAGAGGTACCTGACAAGGTAAAAATACTGTTATAGATTATGTGAATGGAACGGATCTTCAATCCATAGCTCTGCGTGGAAACAACAAATATTATGGTGATATTAAGTAGTTCGGTCAAGAAATAGTCAAGCAATGTGAAGAGTTGTTCCATACCAGTCATGGAGTGCACGGATCAGTGATTTACAGTAACTCTATTAGATGTGTGAAACAACATCAATAGAGTATAAGTAGCTTTAATGCCAGACACACAGACATGCAAACCCTTCAGACATGTGAAACTATCTTTAAACATTCTAACATTAAAACATCACATTTTAATGAACATTTATAATGGTCAATATACTTTTTCTCAGATACACTGTTCAAAATATTTAGCTACACTTTCAATGGTGCACAATTTGTAGAAATTATATTTTCTAAGAGTATCAACAGCTATATATTTTGTTGTTGAAATATAAAGACAATCTATGAATACAATTCCTTGTTTTGCATGGTTATTTCTTGTATTAATCCAAGTGAGATAATGCATCCATGGTCTGATAATCTTATTTGATTTTTTTTTTAATCTTTGCATTAATGCTCAATTATAATAACATTTTGTGTTGCATCTGACTCTTTGCTATCTAGTACAGAATCCAAAAAGCACTATTAATAGTGGGTTCAATCAATTTCTAAGTGCATACATTTCCTCTAGGTACTGATCTAATTGCAATCATAGAAGACATTAAAGAAACATGCTCTAAAAATGGGAAAATTGTATAAGTTAGAGTGCCAGATACAATGAATAAACATGTATCTGATTCTTCTAAGTGCTTTTGGAATGAAAGTTTATTAATCCACATAAATTCACACAAATATCTCTAATCAAATGCATATTTCAAGCTGTCTCCCAAAATGTGATTTACACACTTGTCTTCTAAGACAGCAAACACTTTCAGCAACCATACCTATGTTACAGAGAACATGGTTCAATTTTACCACAGCTCTCTCTCTTTAAAATTGGATTTAATGTATCGGGAACCTGCATGCATAAATAGTGGCCCTGACAGGCCTCACCTGGGGCTCCTACCCAGACCTTGCCCATGGGCCTGAGGCTCCATTTAAGCTTAACCCTTAACCTTTAGTCCTCATTTGAGCTACATTATAGATGTTGTTGTTTTCAGTCCTGTCTCTGGTACTGCCTCCTTGGTGGACCTCATATATGTATCATAAGTTACCTCAGCTCCTGGACTGATTCCTTGGATGTAATTTGTTGCAGAGAGCTGGGGATGAGTCTCTTTAACCAAGTAATAAGCGATAGGACAAGAGGTAATGGCCTTAAGTGGCACCAGGGAAGGCTTAGACTAGATATTAGGAAGCATTTCTTTCCAGAAGGGGTTGTCAAGTGTTGGAATGGGCTGCCAGGGAGGTGGTGGAGTCCCCATCCCTGAAGGGGGTTCAAGAGTAGAGTCAACATAATGCTTAGGGATATGGTGTAGTTGGGAACTGTCAATGTTAGGTCAATAGTTGGATTAGACGATCAAGGTCTTTTCCAACCTAGACAATTCTGTGATCCTGTGAATTTGCAGCTTTTATCTGGAACTGTCTTTGGCTGTGTCTCCCGGATAGACTTTGGACCTGTGTCACAACCCTGCTGCCAGTTGTCTCAGACCTCAACTCCCTTTGCTTCTGAGTGGACTTTGTTTGGACCTGGACCTGGTTCACCACTTGTCCTATTTGGGATAGCCAATGGATCTTGTTACCAGCACCAGACTCTGCCCACTGGGTTTACATCCTGCAGATCTGTGCCCTGTTGTTGAGGGCACTGTCTGTGCTGGAGCCATCCTCGGCTCCTGGCTCCCTCCCAGTCCCTTAGGGAGCAGCTGGCCCTGGCTGCTTCCTGACATATGTGTCTGTCACATACAGTGTAATTTTCATACTAGGAAAACTATTGCGTCTCTTGAAAAGTAATCTCAGCTGGGCAATAATAGAAAAAACCCACAAGTACGAAGCATCCAAATTTCAGTCTATATGAGGTACACTGGAAGATGAATACTATTTAATGTTAAGCTAAAACAAAAAGGCTTAACCACATCTGAGCTGGAAGCTCTTGTATATTTCTGTATCACAGAAGGGGTCTGCATTTCAGTGTCAATTCTAGTGCAGAAGAAAAGTAAATGTTGTAATATATCATTTTCTCCTGAAAATAAATATAATGTGAAATTATTTGGGTATGTTTCGTATCAGCCTTGATCTCTGAATTATTAACTATATTTTAACCAAACAACTTGGTATCAAAAAGATCTATATTTTGCATGTTTAAATCAATATTTAATCTGTATGCCTAAAGCTAATAAAAATTCATAACATGATACTATTTTCTCATCACCTGTCTGCTCTCCGAGTGATACAGGACTGTGAGAAATATTCTGGTAAAATTTGGAACAGCAACCTTTGCTAGAGAGTAAGCAATATTTAGATGAAATATTATTCTTCAGATCTGCCACCATTTTCTAGATCACAGTACTTATGTATACAGACAATTACATTATATAGGATTGCTTCAAATGCAGAAACAAATATTCCATGTAAAATAAAAAAAGTAGGAAAATAAAAGTAATTCTATGTTCCCAGATTTCAGTGAAAATAAAATTCTTGGAGATCTCTAGTTAAAAAGAGAAAAAAAATTCAAATCATAGTAACACAAGATGTTGTACACATTTTTTTGTAAAAAACTAAAAGAAATGCAGTTTGTGAAAACCTACTTGGTATTGCTAAGCATGGGTTTGAACAAATACAAAGTATTCATATTTTATTACAATGTTCTGTAAACTTTCTAAGTTGTAGTTTTCTAAGTTATTTCCTGACCATTCCAGATAAACCATGGAGGACAGCCAAGCTAATGGAAGGAAGAAATGGGCCATATTTATGAGACCTTCAAGAAATTAAAAAATATTGTTGAGATGACAGCAGTACATTTCTGGACTCCGGGGAATGACTGTTCCTCTCTACTGTACTCCCTAGAAAAGCAGAAGAGTTGCTTTTCTCTGAATCAACATGTGTTAGCAGTCACCATGACTATGTTGACTTAGCTGGTGGGCTAATGGATGAATTATTTTGTTTATTGAGGGAATTATTTGTTTCTTCAAGACTTTCCCTGAAAAGTCTTTTTACCAAAGCAAATGTTAAGAGTTTTATAGCATTTTTTAATTAAAATTTTACAAACTCTTTAACAGAATTCCCATTGTAGAACAGAGAACATCTTAACAGAAGAGTAGAACACATTGTGTTGAAAGATTTTTATGTGCTCAGAGTACAGGCATGAGATTCTTGTCCTTTTTACTTTCTCTTGCCTGTTCATCCCTATCAATGTAGGGTCAATTTGACAGGTAGCAAAATAATCTAACTGCATTTCTAGGTAAAAAAATAAAGTTATCATAATACTTACTTTTAAACTGGTAGAAAATAGCTTTGGTGTTTGATGGGGTCTGATGAATGTAGATAAAGTGGAAATAGCAAATTTTCATGGAAGATTTTTCTTCCTGTGAGCTTTTTTCTGTGGTTTTAACCTGCAATCAAAGTATTCTGATGTTCACTTTCAAGGGCTATGTAGTAGCTGTTAAATGTATTATGCTCCCAAATGATATCTGGTTTTCATGCTGAAGTTATCAAATGTATTATTAGACATTTAGGCACATACCTTTAGTTTTGCTCTTTTAAGCTTGCTCAGGGAAAAATATTTTTCTTTGCAATACAGTAGTGAATTGCGGCTTCCGATTTGTCACGAGAACTGTGTGTAGGCACATGGATATGTGCACATAATGTTCTATAATACAAATACTGAGGATTCAAAGCTCCAATGCTAGCTAAAGTTACAGTCCACCCAAAAACAGTTTAGGAGGAAAAAAGGTCCAGGCTGCAGTACTTATTTCTGTGGGTAAGCTTTCATGCATCTATTTTAGCTACATAAATGGGCTGCCACTGATTGTGTTCTTTGTAGTTGTGATTTCATTGCTTTTGAGATATGCTGCTCAGGACAAATTGACAGCAAAGAGGTGGATAATTCAGTCCTCACATGTAACACAGTTTAATCCCATAAGTAGTCACATTAAAGCTAAGGGCTCTAGTTCCTATTTGTGTGAATTTATCAGAGCAGGGAGGCCTTGGGTAAAGTTTGACTAAGCAACTCTTTTCAAAATGTGAAATGGCTGATTTTGAAATTCTTGTCAGTCTTTATCCACATGGAACAACTGCTCATTTGGCAACAATATGTATAACACAAGTCCCGAAAGAGTGGATCTGTTTTAGAATACTATTCCTCAATTTACTCACCTTCATTTTTTTCATGACAAAGTTCTGCAAAGCTCTGTTTACTTTGGGTGTTTAGCCACTATGAGATCAAAATTATGAGGTTTAAACAGACCAATTCTTCATGATAGTTATCAGTACGTTATATTAACTCTGAGCAGGATTATTCAGCAACACGATAAAACAAGTCTCTGGTGATACAGATATACTAGTGATCATTGTGTCACTACTGTTGACGAAAACAGTGTTGGAAATTGTTTAGCAGAGCAATAGTAACTATCTCATATCTTCAGAATGATACTTCAAAACTCAACTAATCTGTTTTTAAAGGCCATTATATATGACAATATATAATTTCCTGTGTATAAATAGAAGTTACGAGTAAAGAGTAGTTCTGCATTTGCTTAGTATTATAAAAAGACAGAAATACTAGCAGAAATAAGACATTTGCTTATTATTATACATTTGAATGCATGTGTTAATTCTATACTAGCTAGAAACAATTTTAGAGATACCCACACAAAATATTCTGAAATGACCTTTCTGAATAATTGAAGATGGCTTTGCATTTTTACCAGCATCTCCATAAACTCAGTATGGCATCAATGACAGTTTACCACAATATCAGCCATAGAGTATCATTTACAAATATATTTAGAGAGGTTTACTGTAAGTAATGAAATTATTAGAGAGCAACCAGGACAAATATATCTGATTGTTAAAATATGCTTTATGATCTCAATAATCCTCACAGCAAATATAATTGTTTTCTGAAGACCAGATGGCTAATAGCTGGACTTTGTGCTATTTTGAAGTGGGTGGGTAATGGGCTCGCTGTTTTCCCATCTTTCTCCCCCATATGATTGTCTTCTGTAGCTCACATATAGAAAAACTGATACGAGATTTCTGGGGCACAGTTTAGTTGTGGCTATTTTTTTTTAAAAAAAAAAAAAAAGAACCATAGACATTTTCACTCACTGAAAGGTCCAAGCACTGTCTAGTGTCCTACTAGTTAAAGAAATCTAGGTTTATTTATGTTTGTAAAGTGTGAGGGAAGAAAGTGATTATGTTGCACTTCTTACAGATATTTTCCAGGTGTAAATGGATACTTTGATGATGGAATTTCACCCTATATTTCTTCTATTCTAGACTGTAAGCAATATCATCTATAAAAGAGAAAATAACATGTCCTCTGATAAATCAAAACTGAAAAATGAAAAAAAAAATATTTCAAATTGAAACTATTTGTGTCACTTGCATTAGAAAACATTTTCTGTTAATAAAACCCATGCAATTTTTAAGAAATAGTAGTGCGTATCTAGTACTACAAATAGCTGCTCTGAGTTTGAATTCATTGACAATTGTAAGTGATGCACAGGGAGATACATGCCCAAGTCTATGCTACATGTCAGAATAGGGAGTCACACTTGCCACTTCCTCATTCCCATCTCTAACAGTCAGCACTCTGTTAGATAAGAAGGCTAGTCTTAGTAACATTACTTTGTAAGCAAGTCTGTCAGACAAGTTCTGGAATGCAAACCAGGGTTGTTTGTGTTCAGACTATTTACTGCAAATGAAAACCAAAGACAAAGTGCAACTCCGTGAATGGATGTGAACAAACTATGTACATGAACCAGGGGAGAAAGGAGCTAGAAAACCTGCCACTAGAGAATAATAGTAAGAAGCATTTGACTAATAAATCTGCAAATCTGTGAGTCACTATAACTATACTCTGAGGAAATCCATCTTCAATTTTGGATTAAACTTTGGATTTCAGTTGTCCTTGAGAATGGTTGGTGCCTTGCCGCATTGTGTCCCATTGAGATGAAAAGTGTGTTGCCCAGACTGATGGTCATGAAAATTTGCTAGTTTAGGCTACTACAGAATTTCCTAATCACTTTTCATAATCTGTATCACAGCTTTTTCCATCATGCTTATACTAACATTCAGATGTAGACATTGTCTACTGAGATGTTAGATCATCCATATATGTTTAACAATCCCTTACTTAAAAAGTTTGTTTCCTTTCAGAAGTTGATTCAGTATGTTAGAACTGTGAATAAGTTATGCTTCTTTATGCTTCTTGAGCCTTCAAAATCACCAGAAACACAGTGTGTTATTTCTATACGGATATGTCTGCACTGTCAGATAGGAGCCTAAATGTGCAACATCTGCTTGTGGTATCTAGCAAGTCATAATTGTTGTGTATAGCTACATACTAGTTTTTCACCTCTAACTGTTGTATTTTCCTCAGCTTAAAAGAACTCAGGGTAGAAAAGTCATTTATCACATGTAGGTGGAATTAGCACTGCCAGGCTGCTGTCCCTATCAATACTGAAAAGCATTTCCATTGTCTGAACCTGATCTAGTGGAGGAGGAGGAGGAAACTATCAGAACTGAAAATATGTGACTCAGTGGAGAGCATCTGTTTTTACGAGCAGAGTTATTTGTGGGCCGACACAGCTATAAGGCAAAACTATTACAAGATTTTCTTTTAGAGTTAAACCTTACGAAGTTTCATTTAATTTCTTTGTCCTTCTCACACTCATCCTCCAAAAATAAATGCAACATTTTAAAATTTTGCTTTGTTGTTGAATATATATATAAAAATATGTTTGGTTACCAGTGGAGAAGAATCTACAAAATCTGCCCCCTTCACCTTTTTCCTTCCTCATCTGGAAGTGATGTATTCACTTTTCCTCTTGGAAGAGAACCTAAGTTCCATGTGTGAAAAAGCATTTACAATGTTGAAAATTGCTAGTTTACCACAGCTGCTTTTGGGAACAACACAGAGTAAACATAATGAGGATTAGTGTCAATAGGAGTCAAGCTAAAAACGGAATCTTAAAATCAGTGTCAACAAACGGTTACTGGTCTAGGGCAGTTGGCAGCTAAGTTAGTTTTCTCCTAAGTACTCCTTAGTTTCTTCATTAATACCACCACGCTCCTCGTGATTTAGACTTCATCTTCACATATAATCTCCATTTTTGCAGCATTCAAGTGCCCAACCTTCTGAACTTTCATACTCATCAACATATGATCTGCTTGGAAAATCCTCTCCTGTAGTATTTGAATGTACTGTCAAGGAGTCTCTCTATGGCATAGTGCCTAAAGAGCTTCAAATTTGGTTTAGAAATTAGAGCTACTATTTCAGTTAGATTTAAATGAACTCTCAGTTTCTGGAGGTCCAGAACTCACCTGTAAGTGATAACCGCTTCGCATTTCCTCCACCATTTTTAGAGATCTATTGTATATTCAGGATATTTACATTGATACTGATTATGATAATTTGACATTAATTATTTATCATAATTCTGTGATGTGGGAGAGTGTTCTAATACTTGTGCAGATGAAAACAAGTGTCAGCAAGTGGCACCTGTTTAGCTCTTGTATGTGGAGAATTAATTATTGGCTTAGACAATCAACAACACAGTATGTTAAGTTCAAATGCCCAAATGGTATACTCTACCTCTTAAATTTCCTTGAGTGTGGATCAACTTAGTTAAGTAATTGTGCTACTTTCCTTGCTGCAAATGCAGTAGCACAAGACTACAGAATGGGAAATAATTATACTCGAGATTCATTTTCAAGTACACGATTATCCTGCTTCTACAAACACATAATTTGTTTAAAGTCAGCAAATATATTTTCCTCTCTTGTTTTTTCATTCTTCTTCTAGATCACTGAAGAAACAGTCTCTCAATTAACACACTTAGGGCAGAAAATGCTTGAAGTCCACAAATAAGTCTTTACACAGATTTACTTTATTTTTATATTAGGAGCAGGTTGTGTAAAGGAGTATTGTGATTAGGTCATATGAAACACTGACTGTCTTTGATTTCTTTGATGGTCAGAATTTAAACAAAGTGGAGTTTGAATACTTACTAAATTATATTCAAAATGTCAAATTAATGTTTAGGTAACTACTTTATGTTTTGTGATCTATATGCATTTTTTCAAAATATAATCCAAGTTTTTATGCCACAGGGAATATAGCATTTAGTGCTGGCAGTGGTAGCTTGAACGAAAGATGTCAGTAAACTAGAAACTGTTACTCGTTTGTTGTACTCATTTGTGTTCTTTCCAGTTCAAGTTCTGGCTGTCATATCACAGAGCTGGACCAGCACACACAAGTGCAGGTGTGGGAAGTTATGATTTACTCAGGGAGAGCAAACTGTTTACAAAATAGAGTAAAGTTAATTCCTACAAGTTTCACCTTTATTTTCATTGATAATTTGCATCAGTTCAAATACCAGAAGATACGAATTATTTTTGAATTCTTACTGCAATAATTTTATTTTTACTTTTTTTTATTTCTGTAGAAGTAAAAAAATAACCATTTAAAATTATGATGTCAGATAAAATATAGTCTGCAAAGTTTTCTACCTTAAATTTATTTTGAAATTTGTGAATGAAAAGTCTTTTTTTATCTATTGTTATATTGTAAAGCAGGCAATACCTTTCTGTGTAAGCACTTTGAAACACGCACATGGAGATGAATCCCTGTGGTTTGTCTCAGTGTAACATGCTCTTTATCCCAATATTTGATGGCTTCCAACAATAATTCCTCTAGTAGATAGAAAGCCTTTTGTTCCCCTTTCAAATGTGCTTATCTTTCTTTCTTAGAAAACTGTAAAACAGAAGTGGTCAAGAGAGACTATTGATTCCAGAGACAGTGGTCTTAAAAGCAAAGAGGAACACAACAAAGGGATAGGCATATTTCTGTGCTTGTTTCCATGGGCCATAGGACTAGATTGTGATGTTTAGATCACATTCCCAAATGACGGATAAAGAGAATATTGTTCTAGGAATGGAAGCAGTGAGATTCAACAGAGTGAAATTTCCTCTGATGGAATGATGTTTTTATGGGTACATAGTCTGCTCCAACCAGCCATAGAATAGGTGCCTATTGCATGTCAGCATATTTACCTGAAGTTGGCTTATAAAATAGTTGGTTGTGATTGCCTTCTGTTTTACTGTGTCCTATTGTCAAAGGATGTACCACTGCAGAACTGCCTCCTGTTAGTCAAGGACTTGGAAATAGAGCTGTAGGAAAAAGGATCTCTAATTTCCCTTGCTGGTGTATAGCCATGTCACTTAAATACATGGTCTTTAGGTCAAAGCTGTCTTCCATATATAAAAGCTTAGAAACAAGAGAGCATTTTTTGCCTCCTGTTCTTCAAGGCCTGGAATGTGTTCTACTGAAATGGGGAAGTGTGGAGAAAAATAAAAGGCACTAAAATAGTCTGCCATTTTTTTGTGTTACATGACCTGGTTGTAGTCTGTAATCTTAAGCCTTTCAAGACAGCAGAACAAAGGAATCCAAGGCAATTCCTATCCTTCTAAAACTATACAAGCACCCCCAAAAACTTTTGAAATAATTGTTTTTATAGATCTCCTGCACTGTTTCATACACTTTTAAGGTACTACATTGTTCTGCATGCTGTGATGACATATTTTATTGTGTAATCAGTAGGGAGAATATGTGAAGTCTTGCAGAATTTCCTTGGGATCTTCCATCTCCTATGATCAAAGGTCAACAAATCTCTATATAGTAAATACAAACCACAAAAATTTCATAGAAGGAAGCTTCAAGTTAAATTAGTTTGAAGATTTAAATACATCAATGAAATAATCAAAAATATGTCTATCACAACAGTTCAGGATGCCAACTCTACTGTCTACCAGAAGTTCCTTATTACCAAGCTTCAAAGAAAATGTAATCTCTTAGTTATTCTATTGTTAAAAAGTTAAAGTTCACACAGCTAGAATACTCAGGTCAGATTTGTATCATCTTCCTGCCACGTTCATGCATTTAGCAGTAATTTGATAAACAGCTTAATTTTTTGCCGATAAACTGAAAATCCAGTTAGAAGATTTAAATACCTTCTTTTGAGCACCTTTTTTAATACTGTGGTGTGGTGGCAGCACAGGAATGTGATGTTTTATGATGGAAATTGTGCAGAATAAAGTGGTTCTAATATTCTATTTGAGTAGGATACTAATCACAAGAAATGAGAAAAAATACATAAACCTTTTACATATTATTTCAGTGACAAATTGTGCTCCATTACAAAAATATAGAAAGACAAGAAAACACATTAGCTTAATGCAGTTTAATTGTGTATACTTTTTACCTTTCTAAATAAAAAAAATTCTCAGAAAATAGGATTTCTCTGTTTTGAAATGTATTCTTTTTAAAGGAAAGCAGACTGTCAGTGGGTTGTAGCAGTTTTGTTTGGTTTTTTTTTTAGTTTTTGGTTGAGTAGCCAAAATAAGAGCATCAAAGGCTTAACATTATGATAAAGAAAAGTGAAGTCAGCATCCTATGTGGAAAGGAACAGGAGTGTCTGTCGCTTTTGTGCCTCCTATCCAGAAATACTCACAGCACTAAGCACAGATTTACAACTGGAGAAACATGGTCAAAGTTTTCACCTAATTAATAAGGGTTTACTTCAGATTATACTCTCTAGCATGCCAGTACTACCTATGAAAATTAGAACAGATTAGACACGTGGTTCCAAACTGTTCCCATAATTGACTGGAAGATGGAAAGGTGGGGGGAAAGTATTTCTTGGTATGATTGAAAAATAGCTGTAGTTTAACTGGATAAATGCAGATGTCTGTTAATTTAGTTTTTCATAACTGGTTTTCTGCCTGTGAGAGAATATGTAGGCAAGATAATTTTGTTTCCCTGTAACGTTTCCCTGGGTGATACATTTTCTAATGTGCACAACAAAATGTGTGTAACTGCAGGTTAAGTACATCCATGCCTAGGATGTGTCAGACCCAGGTGCTAGGTCTGACAAGTTACTGGTTTTAATGTATGTTATATATGTGTGTTTTACCATTTTTTAAGCTTTGTCTTGGGTGGGAAAGGATCATTTTTCCTCCTGTCAAAATATTGTTGTAAGAATTATATGATCATTGACTATTCTGATCATAAGAACTTTCTTCTGTATTTTTTCTACTTCAGAAATCAGTAATATAACCCTACTATGACAATTGTCAGACAAAGACAGCTTTCCTTTCAAAATTATGATGAGCCCTATTGTAATCATCAAGGATTGCTTATTGGCCTCTGAACACCCCTTCTAGCTTTTTTACTTTGGGCTCTGATGATGACATGGAAATAGTCAATGAATGTGAAAAATCATCAGAGTAGGTGGAGTAATATTGTATTTACTTGTATACTTGTCACCATCTGGTGAACTTTTTCATAGTTTTACTGCAGAAAAGGGAAAAAACCACACAGGATCTGATTTTCACTGTCACATCCCATTAATTCGATTTTGTATTCTACTTTAGCTTTAAAAAGTTATTTTTAAAAGACACTTTGCATTTAAACTGAAAGAATAATGTTCCCATTCAGTGGTTTTATATGTGTACATGCACATATAAAGATGAAATTATGCCCGGTTTATTTGGAGTTCTGGAGGAGAGTTTTTCTACAAGGCTTTGTTCCTTGTTAGTGGAGTTAAAAGACCAAAACACTGAATGGGCGAGAAACACATATTTTAATAATAAATAGGCTCTAAACACTCTACATTCTCAGAGATATTTAGGACTGTAACTTTTCTTGAATATCTATCATATGCATTTGATTCATATTCCTTATCCATGTGACATGCACATCTTAATAAAAAAACATGACTAAAAAGAATCTCCTTGATACCTAGCAGTTACACATAGCTGGGGAAAGAAGACTGATTCCTCCTTAAGCCATGATCAGAAACAAAATATAGATTTAAAAAAAATAATAATTTAACCACAATCATAGCTTGCTTTTTTTTAGTCTTCAACTGATACCATTTAACAGATAATTTTGCTGCTTCTGTTCAGTATTCATTAATCTCCATATTTTAAAAGGAAGGCTAGATGAACTTGACACAGGCAGTATTTTTCTGGTGACAGATACTGTTTTTCTTCCAAAATTATTTTTAATATTTATTAGGTACAATGTAAGGTGACACACAGCCAAAGTTACCCTCTCCAAGGCCTCTAGAATAATTTAGAGCAGCCTCAGGATTACTCTAATTTCTGCCCATTTTTAGTGTTCTCTCTTGCTGTTCCTCCTCTTAATAAGTGAAGGGAAAAGCTGTAGTATATGGTGAGTTGTGCTGCATGTGAAATACTCAGATTCTCATGCAATAGGAGACATTTCCAGATGACTAGGTTTTTTTTCTTCGCTAAATAATGATTACTGGAGAGATTAATAAGAATGCCATTAATTTTATCTTCAGCATTCTTCTTCTGCTCCACCCCGTCCAGACAAGTACTATGATTCTTGTCATACTCAAGCTATTTCTTGAATTTATCTAAGGAAGTTATGAACATCTGTCTTTCCCATAGGACAAATTCAGGTCATTAGTTACTGTGTTGCAGAAAGTAGTTAATCAGAGGATGTTGCAGAATGTTGATTTCTATAAAAAATTGTACCAAAGATACTGTATTTCTTTTTACATTAAAATAGGATTATCCATAATTCAGGTGTCTATGTTTGTCCTCTCATATTGGATCTCTCTAATTGTTCTATTGGTTTCTCCGTGTTTTTTCTTACTACCTTTATCAGAAAGATTTCCTTAGAGTACTTAAAATCCTTTCCATCTTCTTCCCTGACCTCTTATTTTTTTCTGTATTGTAGTTTTAAAATTTTCTTATCCTGTAGCGAAATCTACATTTCATTGCTACTCGTGCTGTAACCATTTTTCAAACTTGCAGAATTATTTTGTGTTCTTCCTCCTTCTAACTGATATGGTATATCTGACGTAGTCATCTTTTTCACCTTTCATTATTCTTCTTAGTTCATAGAGTCTTTCTCTCTTCATGAAGTTATTTCCAGGCAGTGTGAAGCCTCCAGATATTAAACTGGTTTTTAGCATTTCCTCTGTCCTTCTACTTTAAAGAAAATGTATCACACAACTTTATTATTGGTGTGTGGGGGGGGTTAACTTTACAGAGTAAATCTGTGCTGCTTTGTACATGATTATTCACTGCTGATATATCTGACAGGGAGTTGATTATGGAAACTTGACATTTTTCTTTGAGATAATGGTGACGTTTGCCAAATAATTTTTATATGAAAGCAGAAAGAACAGTTTTCAGAATGAATGCTTTCAAATTTTACTTCAGTGGTTTTTAAGAAAAATCTGTTTAGGGTTTTTCCCTTTCATCCTTTCAAAATTTAATACTAATTCATCTCTCTTTCTTTGTATAGTCCACTTTAGACTGTAAGCAAATAAAGGCAGAGGGTATTCTTGTGGGCCTGATGCTGAAACTTAAAATAAGTTTTAAATTATAAAATAGTATTCAGCAATTAACCCATTATTTTCTCAGAAAACAAGTTTTTAACTTGACCAAAAATTAAAATTACTTCAAAATAAGAAATTACTCTGCTTTATTATGCATGATCAAATAATCACAAAAAACCATAGTTACCCAATTGCCTGTTTTACTGACACAGTGGTATTTCCAGTTCAGCTTTTCATGGATCCTTCTTAGCTTCTGCATGTATTTTAAAGTGTTTGTTCCAATGTTTGATCTCAGATTTTTATGAATACCTGTTAAAAAAGAAAGTAATTATTTTCACTGTTATTTATCATTGGATAGTCACTGTAATCATGTACAAAAATTATTTATATAATCAAAAGTTTTCAAAGTGAAGAGTTCACAGAGGAACATAGAGCTTGTAAAACTGTTTCTCTAGACTGTTTCAGAAGTATACTGGTTTAGTGCTCTAAATATATATAATTTCAGAACAGACTCTATGTTCTGGTATCTGAAGGGGGAAGCAGAGAAAGGAGGTATAACATCTACAGTTAAAGTGAATGTTGGGATCTTGTCACTTGTTATGTATTAGGGATATAACACTGTTGACTTTTATGATTCTTCTTAATTTATTATATATATTATAAACACATATTACTTTCTCTGATCCTGAAAATGCTTATAACTCAAATCAATTCAGCAACAGGTATAAAACTAACATTGCATCAACAATGCAGTGTTGTGTGTCCTTAATTCTTTGGAGAAATTTTTAATGCTATATTTGTAGACATGTCATTTTCTCACTATAATTATTGTGTTCAGTGCTTCATATAACCTTTTTTCCCTAAAATTATCAACTATTATTCTCAACTAACAGAAAATAGTACTTTAAAACATGTACTTTTATGGGGAAGATCTGGGAAAAAGTAAATGAAGCAGATCAGCTTGACAGGACAGTAGAAATAATACAGCAATCTAGACAGACTGGTTAACTCTTCCTTTATGCAACAGCAAAAGAACTGAGAATATTATGAGCCACTTCTAGCAGGAATGAGTTTGGATTCAGGGAGGAGAAATGTATGATTAAAACCCACCCTCTCTTGCAGCTAGCCCTGGAGTTGCATCAGTAGAGATTGCATGCCATTTCTTGTGGCTGGTGAGCTGAAACGTCATTGTCAACTGGCTTCTGGTTTCCGACCTCACAGAAAGAAGCAGCCACCTTCAATCTACTTAAATATTTCTAAATAGTTCTCATTTTATCCAGACTCCAGGGGTGAGCGCAAAAAAGAAATTATATCCAACTTTATGAGCAAAATTATGAATAGCTGGAAACGGCAGAACCACTAATAAACAAGCAGTATATCAGATGCCATGAACCTGAATTGGTTTTGATTCAATTGTTTTAAGATTTTATCTAATGTGTGTATACATATATATATATATATATATATATATATATTTAATTGGCCATTTTGAGAAAAAAATTTGAAATCAAGATCTGAGCAAAATCCTTGCTTTCTTCTCAGTGTTACCTGGAAGAAATTTTAGCCTTTAGAAACTCATGCAACATCACAGAGATTATGGGAACCTTAATGGTTCAGTAGTTACCATGGTGAAAGAGGATGATCTGATTTTGTTAAGTGATAACTGAAGAAACACAAAATAAACCTAGATCTTGGAAACAGGAATCCAAACTAATAGAAGATTGAAAAGATAGGAGGAAAATAAATGGAATTTAATGGAAAAGGAAGAAATAAATAGCTGGTTTTATATCAACTCTTTCTGGCTTTTTCCATTCCTTTGATACCATTAATTTATCTCATTTTAATGTACGTATATTTTTATGGAATTAAAAGTCTGTGATCGGGTCTGAGTGGAGAAGTGTCTACAATTGCTAACGTGGAATTTCAATACTAATTCATCTCTCTTTCTTTGTATAGTCCACTTTTGACTGTAAGCAGGTTTCACTATGTCTGCAATTGCTAACGTGGAATTTAAGGATTCACTAAGCTTGAGGACATATTGTAAAGTTTTTCAGAATTTCTAACTAGGATACAGTAATTCAATTCCTCTAGCAGTGGTTTCTGAGTCTGGCATAATTCAGATTAGAAGTAAATTTAGTTGAATGCTGTGGAAAAATAAAAGAAATTATATTTTGAGAAAATGATTCATAACTTCTGCAGCCCTTTGGGCATCTCTCTTCCTTTTTCCCCATCTACTTTTTTGGGTGTCAACCATAGACCTGACTGAACACTTCCTGTTTTTTCTATTATAAAATTCTATGTAGCATCATAAGAAAAATTACTGTTTTATAGACAATTGCACAGGTTAGATCAACTCTTGTCACCACAGGCTTGGAATTGAGGATATAAATCACTGGGGAGCTGTGGTTACCAAAGTAAGACAGTACATTATATATATACACCAGCACTGCAGGCTTAGATTGCTTCTTAAAGCAAAACTTGAGACATATGTTCCTTCTGGGTTTTGAATGACTTGAAGTGACTTTAAAGATGCACTGAATAAGAAGACTTCAGGTGAAGAATGATTCACACAACAGACCAAGCTGAGTGCAAAGGACGAAATAGAGGGAAAGAGAAGCCAGACCAAAGCTTAAAAAGTGAAGGACTTTTTAATATAAAAAAATAATAATAATTTGAAAAAGTGTCAGGCATCTCAACTGTTTCTAAAACTGTCAAGAAGAAAGTAGCTGTTATTGTCATAAAATGAATTATATTAGTTTAGCACTTTTGTTTATCTTTGGAATATTACACAGGTGCATTGTAAACTATGGAAATGAAGATTGTTTAGTGCTGCTGACATCTGTTCAAAAGCAACAATGAATCTTCCCGTGATAGAGATGAATGAAAGAAATAGAGTGGGAATATGAGACAGGCATAAGTGATCAGGATCAGATTACTTCTGCTGATTTTTACCTAAATTTTACTTGTGCTAAGGAGAGAGATTTGGAAATTTCTTCCACATGAAGGATGATTTGATTCATATTGAAGTCAGTAAACCAATCCATTGATTTCCATATGGCAAAAATTAAAATAATCTCTAACAATGTATTCAGTATGAACATACTCCAACCACTATTGCCCAGAGTACTTTGATTTATCAGATACAAGACCTGCTTGTAAGAAGAAAAGTATTATGCTGATATTCCTCTTGGTTTTCATTATGATAATCATTAACATTTTTATAAAATACTTATATTCAAATAATAGCACTGCTTGGTATTTACCTCTGCTCTTCCCCTCTTTTTTTACAAGCATTAACTAATGGATACTTTAAATCAGAAGCAAATGCTGTAAAGTTTCAGATATGGCTGCAGGGATTCGCTTAAATTAGAGATTCCAAAATACTAGCTGCAGTATGGCAATTTTATGTTGTTGGCTGATAATCGCTCAGACTGGAACCTTAGTGAGTTAATCAGATTTCTCCCTCACTTCCTCACATTTGCTTTAATTAAATTGTCATCTGAACCCTGTTTTAGATAATGTACAGATTATATAAATGTATACTAAACAATGAGCCGTTACAAATCAGTCATTTGGGGTGGGAAATAACCGAGAGTAAATCCTGCAGTTTGCAAGCATTGATTTGTGAGGAAGTTAATCTCTGATTTCATTCAGGCACTTTGAGGATTCCCCCACTTCTCCAACTTTCATGCTTGTAGCTTTTAAAAATACACAGCAGACTGAAAAAAAAAAACCCTCAACATGATGAACAGTGGTAAGATTTTTCAGCCCAGCAAAATCTTCATAGCATCTTCCCTTTCCCTGCTGGCATCCTGCCTGGTCCTAATTGGAAGAGATTGCCTTCCTGTACTGCATTGTGGCAGAATAGAGTACACCGGCTGTAAGCCTCAGACAAGAATGTCAAATCTTGCCTTGAAAATGATTCAACAACTACATATATCATTGTATATTTATTTCCATAAGAAAATCCTCTATCCCAGAAGTACTATAAGTACTATCATTTGCAGAGTTGGCCATGTTAAATACATAGTTTTCATAGAACAAATTAATAAGCAGCTGCTTCTAGCAAGGGATTGTTGTATTTTTGTAGTCAGACTTCTGCCCTAGGACTTTTATTTACATATGCATTCATATATATAATATATTCTAATAAATATATCAAACAAAATATGTATACATATGTAATAATAATTTTTTGTACATATATTATCCACTGGTGTAAACTAGTTGTAGAAAATACAAAATATCAACTACTTTTTAAACTGGTTTTGGAATTGCATATTCCATCTCTAAAGTTCTGAGTTCCACGTTTATAAAAGAAATACTGGATCCCATGAATCACAGAAGATCATGTTTTAAGTTAAAAGTCTCCCTCACGGTGTCCCTGGGGAGGGTTTATTTGGAAATAATGGAGGAATTCTATACAAGTGTTTTATGAACTGCACTAAGTGCTACACCTTAAATCCTTGCTTTGCATTTCTTGGCTGTCAGTTATAACAAGACATAAAATGGAAAAAACCTGAAAACTCAGTTTGGCTTGGGGAACAGCTTAAGTATTTATTCCTTTGCCACATAGCCTTTAGCTGGATTGACATGCTTAATGAGTTGTAAAAACACTTTTTTCTTTTCCCACTCTCAACTGAGAGATCCAAATAATTTCTGTTTATTTTAGAACTTCCTCCTCCAAAACTATTGCATTAAAACCATGTAAAATGTTTCATCTTACAAGTGTTTGTGCATGTGTATTCCTGCAATTACAGTCAAGAAACCTGAAGGAGCAAGAATTAATGTGGACTCAAGGTATGCCTGAGTAGCAAATCATCTAGGTTTTTTGGTTTGGGGTTTGGGTTTTTTTTTTCAGATTAGTTCAAGACTGAGAACCATATCTAAGTGAATACGTCTCATGTAATCAGTTGGAATTTCTGTTTCGTTCCATTGTGAACCAAATCTTTGCTTGCTCATCTGGAACATCTGAATTACTTACTCTGCTGTTGCCCTTTCAGAAACTGTAAAGTGAGGAAATACCTCTTATAAGGTAGGACATACCCATAAATATGTGATAATAGTTTGAAACACTCAAAAGTTCATTAGAATATTTCAGATACAGTAAGGCATCAATAAAAAATAGAACTACTTCTAGAAATTACTTTGTTATTGCTATGACTTTTATCCTTAGATAAGCAGGGGTGCAGATATTGATGGCTCTTTCAAACTGAGACTTTCAGAAAAATTACATAAGTTTGCTAAATTTGGAGGAAGACTGACTGTAGAATGTTCTAGTAACTACAGCTGAGGGTGATAATCATACAGATAGATTGGATAGTTGAACTGGTATGTACTTAAGTGAGAGCTATTTCCACAACATAGAGTGAGAATTCTAAATTAGTGGGTAGTTTACGACCATTCAGTCTCACCATTCATACCCACAGTAAAATTTAATACAACAATACTTATAGTAAAAGCATAAGTGACTAGTGAAGAATGTTCAAAATACAAGAATTGTGTATATCCAAATACACTAAAAGACACTGCACTCTAAGTCCCAGCTTCTTCAGGATATATGAGCAAATGGATTGCAGTTAGGTTGGCTATGTCTTGGATGTCATAAACATACCCACTACTGTTATCCTACAAAAGCCTGGTGCTTTATTCTGCTGCTTCTGGCATTGGAGTGGCACTTGAATATGATTTTCAGTCACGATCACAGTGTTCAGTCAAGCTAACACTTGCAAAATGTCAGTACTTGCAGTAACTCTTGTTTTGCTAATTAATCTTCCCATAGTAAGGAAGGTAAGATAAATACTAAAGTTAAAATTATGTGACACTTATTTGTGGTCTGGTTATCCCACTTTACTATTTCAATGAAGTTTAAGGCAACACTCAGACTATTTTTGTCCGAAAGCTCAGAATACAGTTTCACCAAGATGACATGCAGAAGTCCTATTCATGAAGAAGAAAGAAATACTCATCAGCTAAATATCTGCCTGTTCCTAAAAATTGACCTATGACTATTTATACTGTTTCTTTATATTCAAGGCTGCATAGTGATGGTCTAACTACGACTACATATGTTTGTCAAGTTGTGATTATTCACACCCAGATATAGCATCTATTAGGTGATATATTACGCTGTTCAGTAGAATGCATAATACTTAAAAATAGGAAAGACTTCTTTTTTTTTTTTTTTGTGAGAACTACCATCATCGTTTTTCATGTTACTGTCTCAGAATTAGAACAAAAAGTTTTAAACTGGAGTAGCAGCTAAACTCGTTTTTTAATACAAGAACGTTTATCATACTTTCTCCTTAGGAGGAATATTTAATAATAAGAAAAAGTAGAAATAATTTGCACTTATGTCCTAATCTGTTCTAAACTTATTCAGCACTTTATCCTGAAAGAACCCATTCATTGAAAAAGAAGTACAAAAGAGACATAGGAAAACAAAGAAAGAGAAATGGTGGTTGAGCATGCCGTGTCACAGAAGAAACACAAACCAGCCAGAAATCTAATCTCCAATAATGCTAGTATACATTTCTGAAACAGTGTTTGGAATTTTTTCCTTATACTGTATGTTGAAAAAATAATTATCTCCACTACTATCAGCTCTTGGATCTCAGAGAGATGCTTGTTTTGTTCTGAGAGGTAGTAAAATTACCTGCTTTAAGAGCAAGTATTCTCCATTTCTTTTCTGGGAAATATCTGCTTTAGAACACTTCCTGAAGTAGTAAAACAAAGATTATTTCAATGTCAGAAGTAAAGATTGCTCGTTTCCTTGTAATCAGGAGCTCCTGGCAGGTTGTTAAATACCTGGTATAAACCAAGATGTTTATAACCAAGATGTTCATAGATAAGTTTATAAAAATTCTGTCGGCTATATCACAGCTACCCCTGGCATTGATAGATTAGTCTGAGAATGGTCATGTATCTGTTACATCTTTTTCAATGGAAAAACTAAACAGTTTTTTCGCTTGCTAGTAAACCAGTCGAAGACTAGAGGGCAAACCATTTAATCCCCAATAAACAGAATTTTAGGTCATCTGAGACTACTTAAATTTTTTGCAAAAGTGTCACACCAAGGGGCTTGGTAGTTTTCCGTTTATCTGCCAATTTACAAAAGGATGCAAGAAATTTCACTTGTGTCTTTTGAACTTGCCTTTTTTTCTGTGCAGACTGTCCTCACCATCTGCTAATTACGCTATCACATATCTTTGGGTAAATTGTTACTAGTCTGTTCTGCTGATTTCACTTGTCGAACTGAGAGAATTACTTCATCACCTGGTAGTTAGGATAACTGCCTTAGAACTGCAAAAAAGGTGAAAGGTTTTTGTTTCCAATCTGCTCTTTCCCCGATTCAAACAGAACTTTCAGATGGGTCGTGTATATTCGCATGTCCTGTGTTAAAGTAAATATTCTATACAGATGATGAAGGAAAAGTACTACTGTATCCTTTTTATCTAAAAGGTTTTTTCTTGTATGAAAACGAAGTACACCCTTTTGAGTCCAATACCATGTTCATTAGACCTGAAACAAACTTACTGATGGAAAAAGCAAGATTTATTTCAGCTTGGCCCATCTAATTTACTTTTTGTTCCTTTTGTTCAGCTATCAAACTAAAGAGTAGTGTTCACTCAGCTCTGAAAATTATTGTATTTTGACAAGGTCCAAAAGTTTTCTTTAATTTTTTTCTTCAGATTGACTATAGTTTCTTCTTTTGCAACAGCTGGAAGTAATTATGTTTTATCATTTAGCTGGCTAAATGGTTAGTGTTCAAGAAGTCTCTAAAGGAAGTAAAATTTTAATGGGACAATCTCAAAAAAAAATAACAACATATGAATATATATAGGGTTTAACTTGTTCCCAGTGTTTGCATACTCACACAAGGAAGTAGGAAAAAAAAATGAGCATATCTTGTTTCCATGATAGATGCTCCCATTCCTTTGAGCTTTGAGAAGTCTTTTCCACACTGTTCCTCAAAACACAAATGTTATGCTGCATATTAACCTACTAGGGCAACATGTATTCCAGGTCAGATTCCTGTATGGTCCAAACACTTGATTTTGTATCGGAAACATAGGTCTTCTACAGAAAGTCTTAAGTATCTACATTTGAACTACAGTATACTTGTGGCTAACTGATCAATCAGGGCATTTACCTATTGAAAGAGTGATCTCAGTTGCTGACATGGTTCATTATCCAAAGGTAAAATGGAGTGGGCACTGTTACTATACAACAAATTTCCATAGGGGAGTATTCTTTTTCATTAGGCAATTACTTAAACATGTTGATCACTTCATTTCCAAGGAAATAATACTGCTTCTACTGAAGTCACTGTTCAAGGATTTCACCAACTCCAGTAGAAGGCCACTATATAATGTGGCATATAAAAGTGAGTCATTTGCCTTTTTTTCCTAATGAGATGAATCATGAGGAAAAAGCCAGGTTAATGTTCCAAGGAGCTTAATTAGAATCAGGTGAGAGCTTGAAAAGGCAGCTAAGGTGATTTCAGGCAGTGCTTATATGAAAAGCCTTAATTAAGAAGACTGATGGCCTTTTACTTAAGTCTCTTCAAGAGTATACAGAGACCAGTTTAACTCTTCTACATCCAGCAGCAAGCCATATTTGAAATTCTGAGATGTTTCTCAGTAAATAAAACCAAACAGCATCTTTGTGGCTACAGTGGACTGCACAGCAGCCTACTTTCTCGAGGGTACTAACAGAAATGCCATGTCATAGAGGGGCATAAAAGAAAACATAATTAAATAGGAATTCAATAAAAAGTTTACTGGTAACTGAAGCATTCATAAAATTACAAATATTTCAGTACAGCTGCAGTGCAAACTGGATTAGTAGATTACAAAAGTATTTTATAGCTAAAACTGTGATTTTTTTTAATTTGCTTGCAATACACAATCTCACATGGAATTCATTTAGTCATCTTAAAATCCACATAAGCTTTAAATTTATCACTTTAGTCAAGGTTTTTTTTCCTCCTTTTTTTTTTCCCCCCTGTAAGAACAATAAGGTATATGAGGTATTTTAGCTGCAGGGTGCATATTTGGAGAAAGTGCTTCCTGCAGAGCTCTTCTGCCTTTCTTGTAAATTAACTGCAAAAAACCCGGTCATGTTACAGTATGACATTTAGTTTTCTAATCTGTTTAATGCCATGGTTTGCACATGATGTGTTCTGATGTGCTTTTATCTTTTTGATACTAGAAAAACACATTAGAGTTGCAGTAGGGATTCTTTTCACAGACAATATAACTTGTAACAAATTGCATATTTCACAAGAAATATAACAAAAGACCTAACCTTTTATCATGTTCATTATTCTAAAAATACAGCCCATCTTTCTGTTTGTTGATATAATGTATAAGCACCATTTTGGACACATATACATGTTGCATCCCTAGCAATTGCATTTATGCATATTTTAATGACTTAAGACTAAAAATACAAAGTTAGCATTTGAATGGCCTCAAGTAGTCACTTGAGAATTTTTGTAATCAATAATTATGAATGTGGTTTTGTGTACCTGTGAGTATTTATCTGTTTTCCAAGAGAGAAAGTCTTGTATTTCAACTGTATAGAAGTATAATTAAATCATCATCTTTTTCAGTTTTGTAGCCATTCATACAAAAGACTTCATAAAAGGAAGGTAAATGGCTTACTGTGCTACATCTTCTTCAACCTTTACCATGTTGGAATACTCTTACACCAGTTTTCTTGAAGCAACACTGGCAGATTTTGTCACGCTTTACTTAACTAGTATTTCAGAACTAGTGCCACAGATTTTGTTCTTGAAGGAAATAGGCATTTGTGCTGTAGATTCTTCTTTCTTCTCACTTAACGGAATTTCAGAATAGAAATATAAGTAATGGGAAAGGGTCTGGCATTAATACGGGAGAAAGATAAGAGAACCAAAAGACATGAAAGTATTCAAAACAAAATCTGAAGAGTTTTGTGTTTTGTTTTTTTTTAATGTGACCTTTACCTTCCTCCTGCTACTTTTGGTTTTGATCTATTTCTTTAATCACGGTTTTCAAAATTCTAATCTCTACAGCTGAAAAGCCTACTTTAGAGGGTCTTGCTGTAAGAAGAAAAGAAAGTAATCCAGAAGAGCATGCAGAAGGATTCAATCCCAGCAACAGGTACTGAAAATAAATTACGACAGTACTGTCATCATTAAATTAATTATTCACTAAAGAATATTCAGCCTACTAGCTGGCACTTCTGCTTTTATATTCCTATCCAGAACAAAAGATTTCAGATTTTGATCCCAGTCACTTCAGGCATAAAATTTCCATGCACAACAAACCATCATCATTTTGACACGTATTAATTAATCGGCACAACAGTTGCACCTAATTGCATATTCACCATTAGATGATGGAATAATGAAGAGCTAGAACCTAAATTCCAATACTAGTTTGTCTACTTGAGGCTCTGTAAACTATTGTGTTCTGCATGAGGTGGATAAAATTTGTCAAAAAGTTGCATTAAGCTACAGATATGGACTGTTCACTTTAATATCATGTGTTGAGCAAAACAGATAGTGGAAGGCAATTCTTCCAGATCAGCATTAGTATTAGTAAAACTCTTTGTCTTTCTAAAGGAAGAAATCTAAGGGAAGAATTTATTTTTTTTGTTAGCTTACAAGAGTCTATAATTTTTGAAAGGTTTAGCATTTGGAGAAGGTGTCTAATGACTTGAAAATTGCCAACATTATGCCAGGCTATAATGGGGATGTGGGTAAATAAAGATTTGTCAGTCTCATAGAAGTCTCTGGAAAGATAATCTAGTGAGGAAGGCAAAGCCTTGCTGCTGGGCCAGCACAAGCCCATTGAACTGTACGGCTAGTACCTGACAATGGGGGTAGCCATCCACAGAAAATAATGGGGTGGGCCAGAGAGACAGCAAGGTGAACATGAGTCAGCAGTGTTGAAGGCTCGCAGCAGGTACTTAATGGCAAGTTCATAGAGAGGAGTTCTAGAGAAAATATTATTCCCCAGTTCTCAGCAGTTTTGGGCAACCATCTTGAATGCTGTATCTAGTTTTGGGCCCATGTGAATAAGAGCAAGTCTTGTGGAAGGTCACTAATACATTTAGGGAACTGAAGCGTGTGATGTATGAGAGGAGGAGGAGGGAGACGGTTATTCAGCTTAGAGAAGAGAATTCTGAGAGGAAGAGTATCTCATTGTGGTATTTCAGGCAAACAGATACACAGAGTGCATCTTTCTTCAATGAGCATATTTATTATTTTTATGTTAAGTGATTTGGGGGTTGTCTGTTGCATAAATACTGAGGTTTGCTGTTTACTGTAGAAGATTCATATCAAAAACAAAAAAAACCCCTTTCATTTTTTTAAATATTTCATCTACTGCACATTCTTCCCATCTATGTCAATTGCTTTTCATGTGCCTGTAGTACTCATCAACATAAATTTTCTGTTGTTTTTGCAATCTATCTTCTCAAGGTAAGAATATTATATCCTTAACATGTAATCTCCACAGTTGTTTGAGTCAACATGGGACAATTCCCA
Organism: Athene noctua; assembly: GCF_965140245.1. Taxonomy (NCBI): domain Eukaryota; kingdom Metazoa; phylum Chordata; class Aves; order Strigiformes; family Strigidae; genus Athene; species Athene noctua. The sequence continues at coordinate 19,106,081 of NC_134045.1, forward strand.
CAAAACAGCTTAAATTATAATCAGTGAACTAAATTTAGAAGCATTAGACTGAATAAATACTAGTTCAAGGAAAAGTAGAGCCATGGGTATGTACCTGAGGTGCTGACATGTTCAAAGACACACACTCAAGCGTTACTGATTTGCAGAGTTCTTCTCCGTGGCCTCTGGCAGCCCAACCAGGTATCAAGATCACCTTCACAGTATTTCATCTAGAGGTCTTACTACATTAATTTATCCTCTGGTATTTCAAAGAAATGTAAAAAGATGGCAGTTGGAGAACACGGGTTTTGGGAAATAAAATATTTCATTTTTCATTCTGATGATTTTCCTCTGTCATGATAACAAATTGTGAAAGAAAACCAGACAATATAAATAGGTTAAACAAATCTGAATGGTTAAGGTAAAGCACTAGATGTACAAACTCTCCTAAAAATCCTGAGAGGAAAACAATTTAAATGTGACAACTCCTAGTGGTAAGAATATACCTCTTCTAATGAGGAGAACTGCAACATTAAGAGCCCTGACATTAAAAGCAAAAAAGATATTGAGGCACCTGCTTAACTTAATGATTATTTATCAAGGTAATAAATTACTGGTTATGTGAGATACTGTGGATTAAAGCCAGTAATATGTGAAATGGTCATAATTTTGCACATTATTTCTTTTTCTGTCATTAAAGAATTTCCCATAACTTTTCAGTTACTAAATCACTACTCAGCAAAACTGTTTCTCCTAAAGGCCCCCCAAACCTAGATATATATTAGTCAGCTCTCACTAACTTAAAAAGCCTGCCTATTCTGTTTGTGGCTTCTTTCAAGTTTGTCATGGCTGTGTCTTACCTTGGCACTGCCCTTTTCAAAGGGGTTAGCCAAAGTACTGTTTGTGCCAGAGGCACAGCCTTATCTGGACTAATTTTGGATAGCTGAAAGGTCATAGCCACAAAGAAACAGCAGGTACAAATACTGCCACAGTAGAGGGGTGCAACAAATACATATGAATACCCAACAGAGTTCAGTATTGTCTTTTGAAGTGGTGTACGTAAAGTCCTGATCTTAGGAACAGAATGGAAAGCAATAATTAGGGCCTTTAATTTATCACTGAAATGTTAAAAGAAGTCTGACAGAGTAAACATCAGTTCTGACAAAAAGAGCAGGAGTCATGTGTTTATAGAAAAGATGAAGCCTTGCAGGGAGTTATTCTTCCACTGCTGGGCAGAAGTCCCATTGACAACTCCAGGAGATATTATTATTTCTTCACTTTTTTTCTCAGGCTTGTGGGAGAAATAAACACACATACTTTAGGTGAGTGAGTCTGGTAATTAACAGAGGACCTGAGCCTGCTAATAAAGCATTAGCAGAATACAGTATTTTTTTTCCAGCAATTTCTTTATTTATACTCTAAGTAGAGACATAATTGGCTGTACTAATTTAATTCGAGTAGCTTTTCTTTTCCTTTCTTGACCTGCCATGTCACATAAGAGTGAAAAAAAAAGTGCCCAAAGAAAATGTAATACCAGGACGCAGAATAAGGTTTTTCTTCAAACATAAAGCTTCAAAACCAGAGAAATGAACAAATTTATGTTAGTACCGTTAATGTGTTTTCTCTTCCAAAATATCTCATTGTGATCTTGCTTGAGTCAAAATAACCTTCTCTCCTTTATCAGCAGAGAAGTTCAGAGAATATTTCAATTTAGCAGCAGCTTTTGAAATTTTGCCATTGCTTCTTTTCCCATGGAATACAAAGCCTTTTGATTGCTTTTGCAAAAACAAAACTGCTGAAGTGTCAATTTTCTGATTAAATCCTGATTTTCTTGTTTGAAAAGACTTTTCATGTTGGATGGCAGTGACAATGGGACACAGTATCTCCTTTCTAAAACTTTTGCTGTTGTGAGTGATTGCCCAGCTGTGCAAAGCTGAGGAATTGAATCCAGGTATTTCCATGCCATTCCAGTGGGACGTTGCTGCCTGTTGTATAGAACATCTTCTGAGATGTTCATTCTGTATTCTGTTGACTTCACTGATCTTACTAGAAGTTAAACCAGATTCCTTAGTTTCCTCACACATTAAGCACAATAGCATTGAGATAGTAAATTGTATCTGTTCAGCTTTTCCTCAACAAGGATTTGCTTATCTCCTTGATCAGGACAGGTTGTAGTTGTATCCTGTGTCCGTGGTTATTTTAACTAATTTTGGGCTAGCCATCATCACAGTGTGGCACAGATCAGCACAATAGGCCGTCAGTGCTCAAGAGAGGTCTAGGGCATTGTCTTTGCCATATCAATACCGTTATAATTAGAGCCTGAATCATAGCATAGTCTTCCTTAAAAGACACGAAACTCTTATGAGTGCTATAAAGAGCTAAACCAAAACCCAATTTAAAATGAACTTCTAAAACAACAGACTTATGGCTTTTACCAGTTGCTTCTTCCCAGTGTGCAGGGGTTATTTTTATTATATAAACATATGAGGAAAAGTCATTTAAAATTTTGGAGACCATTGATTTTATTTTTTTTTCCCAGAAGGATGACTTGAAAATTACTGTAACAATTCACCATTTTCTTTTTTCTTTTATTTTAGTGTAAGGGGGAAGAAGGAGTTGAAAGAAACATTTGAAGCTTTGGTTTTGTTGATTAAAATTTAAAGAGCAAACAAAAATATGCTCAGAACTGCTCCTTGAGAAATCCCTATAAATAAAATGTTTGGATTTTATTAATGTTTTTTATTTTGATTGGCTTACAAATAAAAAGCCTATTCTATAAACTACTTCAGGAAAAAATTTTTTTTTACCTCTGTCTAGAGCGTTTTAGTGGAAATGACAGAATAACTAGAATTAATTAGCTGATTGATGTATCAAACAATATAGAATCAATAATTGTGAGAGAAAACTGGCTACATGTGACACTTAATGTATCCCATGCACTTAAACTGGAGCTACAGCAGTTCTTTTTAAATTTGTTGTGTATTCGCTATGCTGGATATGTCAGCAAAACTTTATAGCTTTATTGTAGTGTTTAGACAATAAAAAGTCCCAGTAGTTAATGTAGACAGAGGTACTTGCAGACTAGTTAAGCTCAGTATGCAATTGTTGATCTTATTGTGATCTAAGAGAAGATGCCTATTGAGACCTGTCAAAACTGCAGTGTCAGATAAATGAAAATGTTGCAATTTACAGATTTTGCAGACCTACACTTTCCAAACCTGGTACGGAGGCTTTCTTAGGTGAAAAAGAAAAACCCAGCCACAAATTAAAGCATTTTTAAAAAATTAGGTCACTAAAAATGAAATGTAAAACAGCTCAGAGATTTCTGAACTTATGCCCTGTGGGATGAATTTGACTGCCAACAGTATATTTGTTAATTGCTGCTGTTGTGATCCAAAGAGCTTCTGAGAGCTTGACACTTATATTGAACATCTAAATTAAATTCTCTCTTGGTGATGTATATGCATAGGTATCTCAGAACAGCTTTTTACATTACCCCACGAACATTTTCCACTCCAAAGGTCTGTAGCAAGTTTTCTCCTTCTCCCATTAATCTTTCTACAGAGAAATGTACGCTCTATACAGCAAGTGATAACATTTTACTAACTAACAAGCTGTTTTCCAAATTCATTTCTGTCATTATTGAAATGTGGTGCCAGTTTATAAATCTGTCTGTTAGTGTAGAGGTAAGTAAATTTTTACTCACTGAAAAATAGCAAGTGGAATGGTAAGATGTATTTTGGACATCAGTAAGTTAACTTACATAAAGGTTTCTATTACAGTTCAATGAGATAATATTTTCCTTTAATATTTAATTGTATTAGCTATGCAGAAACTAACCAGATCTCTGGACATTGCTTAATAAATTACGGAAGTCCTAGAGTAATGAACTACACGATCTAGCAGTGTTTGCTAGAGTCACAATATCTGTTTCTTGCTCATTGTGTTAATGTGTGTTTATTACTGCGTTTAAGGCCATGAGGTGAAGGTAAAAAAAAAGCTAGAGAAGGGTCTAAATTGAATTTCTGCCAGATATATAAGCTTTACAACAGATAGAAACCTGCATTTTGTATTCCACATATATCTGCATGACATTTTCACAGGGTCAACTTCAGCTAACAGCAGTCTAGTTCTATGTCACTCTGTGCCTGGATAGAAAATATCTGGAGTTAATGTTACCTATAAGGACATCCTAAACATGAGTTACGATGTTGTATACCCCAAGTACAAGTGAGATATGTTGGAACTGTATGTCCCCAGATATCAAATGTATGATGTGGGCATGTAGTAATGGCTCACATTCCCTCTGGGTATGTATCTGATCTCATGCCAAAAGGTAGCACAAATCCAAGCTTTCATCATGGGATTCCACTCACCAACATAGTTTTATTTCCAACATTGACAAGTTTGGATTAAGGGATAGACTCATTATACTTAAATGCAATTTTTAAATCAATATAATCATTTGCATTTCTATTCCTATGTATTAAAATACATATTTCCAAGAACAGAAAAATCTGTTAAAGTTGACAATACAGTTTGCAGGAGCTATGACACATCCATTAAAACCAGATGGGGACATATACAGTCTTCCTGTAAAAGTAACTCAGACATTAGAAATGATGAAAACATAAAGTAACAAAATTACCTTAACTTTTTTCCCCTTAGTGAGGTAGCTTCCCTTGTTCCTATTTTGTAAGAGACTATTTTCAGATCAAAGACTTTATTATTCTACAGTATGTGGCTAACACCCTGTATAACTACTGATGTTTAAAATATAAGAAGATTATTGAAGAGGGGTGCCATTGGAGTTGATTCATTTGTATTTGGAATCTGCAGATAAATTGCAGTGTATATTGTGTAAGATCACTAGTGGCCTTCAGAGCACAGCATTCTGGTTTGGGGGACAGATTGTTTGGGTTCCCAAAGAAATCTGGCAATTTCAGTACAGTATAACAGTCTATCAAAGGTCATAAGGACTGTTCCACACATAACAGGACCATCCACAGAAATTAGCTGTGTGAGGAAAGTCTGCACTTTCTCTCAACTTGGTAATACCTTTATGCACAGCTAGTGTTTTTGTCTTCTGGTGTTTTGTTTGGTTTTTTGTTTCAATTTGTCATTTTTCTTCTGCAATTCTGTAAAAGGTGGTTCATCATAGAGGCTGTACTGCTTGGACTCTAGACAGTGAGGTCCTCCTCATTCTCACCCTTCTTCCACACATCCCCTCTCAACATAAACATGCACAGACAAACCTATACACGTACTGTCAGAGCTGATGTACTGGTTGGCCGTCTTGTTTCTTTGTTGCCCCAATGTTTTTCTTTAAGAGTAAGGGTGTCAAAGAGCTCCAGAACAGCTGAGTGTGTGCTGGATGTGCTCAGCAGTTTCAGTATTTATACAACATCCAGAGGTTTTGTCCAAGACAGTTTTCACCATAAGCTGCCATTAGTGTAGGATCTTGATTTGCAGGTTCCTGCTATTCATTCCAAAACAAACTTATCTCCCATCTGTAAGTGCAACACTTGCATGGCACTAAGGCCTTAAAAAAACCCAAGAACAGCAAACACACCCCTCTGCCCCCCAAACAACAGTGGATAGAAACTAATTTTCTCCAGTTCTTACTGTTTTGGAAACCACAAACCAGTGTAATGTGTGGTACCACTATCTGTGAAGTAGTGACCCGTTTAGGGCAGAGTGTGGGTCTACCAAAATAACTTTTCACCAAGGTATCACTTCAGAGTCAGGGAGGCATCAAAGAGTGGGCTGCTCTTCAAGGGGAGGTGAGCCAGGAGCAGGCGGGGGCAGTGATCACCACAAAGAGGCTTGGCCCCCAGCATGACAAGGTCAGCCAACAGTCCAGGGACTGCCAGATGTGTCTGCTGTGATGAGGTAGGTTTGAAGTCAAATCAGCAGGTCAGTGTCAAGATCAGCAGCGTGCATGGCCAAGCACAGACGACTGACACTGTAGCTCAGACAAGGGAGCAGAAGGCCTGGGATTAGTTGTGGACCCCCAGCAAGACTTCTTACAGCTTTTTTCTCACAGGGTTTCGCTTTTTTGTAGAAGTCTGATCAAAGACTACACATCAGATCTGGCCTTGAAGACAGGCAGCTAAAATCCACTTGGGGGAGAAGGTGTTGCAGAATCTCTACACCTCATTCAAGGCCCTAGTAGCAACAACTGTGGACACTAATGAGGATTCAGTTGTACTTGATATAATCTGATCAGAACATTTATACATAATTGACACTATTGGCTTCAGGTTCAGTAATTTTCAAGCTTTCATAAAAACGTCTAGCACCTTGTCTGGCAGAAGGTAGTTTTAGTTTATTATTCTTCATAGGTAAAAGAATCCTTTCCTTCAAAGTAGATAATGTCCAATTTCAAACCTCCTTTGAAGGCTTAAAGCAAATGATGCTTTTGGAGTAAAGATTGCTAGGAATCTTGAAAAGACTCAAAACTAGTGCTGATTTCTCAGTAATACATGCAATTGTTTTCCTAATAATTCTGACCTCCTAAAGAAAATTTAATAATTGTTATGATAATGTGAATTCAGATTTTTCTAGAGAAATGAAATTTGCTAAATATTTGCTCGTACCAAAGTCTGTCACAAAAAATAAAAAAAAATTCTAGTGGGCTGCTATACCAAGCAAACTAGAAGAGGTTCTCCAACAGGACTTAAGGTGATGACAGTGTGTTTTGTATCCTGTTTGCTCCTCACATGTATGCTTTCTTTCCTCTCCTGTTTACAGCAAGCTTTGAATTACACTCACATCAGACTAGTAGAAAAGTATTTAACCACATCTTACTGATTATGTGACCATTCTCAACATTTACCATGCCATGTAAATTTTATTTACTGTGTAAATGTATTTAAATGTGCAACTGGACTTTGTCATCATGAATGAGTTCTCCCATGAAAACTGACATTCTTTGGTTATGCTGATTTGAGTGTCATGATGTTTAAAATTTGCTTCCATCTCTAATGTAGTTTTATTTCTGAACTTTCATACATTTTAGCCATACTATTCCCATTCTATTCCTGCTGTAAACTGGTAGAGCCCATCTGTGTATCAGACTAGATACAGACTGTAATATCTCTCCCATCCTCACCGTGTAACATCCATGCTTCTTGTACTGTTTTATTTTTTTTTCCTTGCTTAACTTTGAACAATACTTAATCCTGTATCTCTTGGGCCTTAAAACAGCCTTTTTCATCGAATAGTCATTCCTTTTCTGCCCTTTATGTTCTACCAAATTCATATCACCTAAAAAACATAACAGGAAATTCAATTAACTCAAAGAGACTTTCAGGCTCACCCACTAACAGATATTGCTAGGTACATATGTTTCACAGAGCCTGCACCTTTGACCAGAACATTTCAAGAAGTCTGTGTCCAAATCCTAGTGGTCTTTATAAAATCATAAAGTCATTTAGGTTGGAAAGGACCTCTAAGATCATCCAGTCCAACATTTAACCTAACACTGCCAAGTCCACCACTAAACCATGTCCCCAGGTGCCACATCTACATGTCTTTTAAATACCTCCAGGGGTGGTGACTCAACCACTTCCCTGGGCAGCCTGTTCCAGTGCTTGACAAGCCTTTCAGTGAAGATGATTTTCCTAATATCCAATCTAAACCTCTCCAGCACAACTTGAGGTTGTTTCCTGTTTTCCTATTGCTCGTTACTCCAGAGAAAAGACCGACACCCACCTCAGTACAACCTCATTTCAGGCAGTTGTAGAGAGCAGTAAGGTCTCCCCTGAGCCTCCTTTTCCCCAGACTAAACAACCCCAGTTCCCTCAGCTGCTCCTCATCACACTTGTGCTCTAGACCCTTCACCAGCTTCATTGCTCTTCTTTGGACACGCTCCAGCACCAGTTATCTTTAGAAACAGACAGAATTTGTTCTCTTTGTTTCCCAGTATTTTGCTTTTTAATACACATCCTTACTTAGAAAGCTGTATACTCTTTTGCACAGCTGATATCTTGTGTGATAATTTTGCCTGAGGTTTTTTTTCTCTTAACTCTTCTGCATGGCTCTCATCACTGCCAAACAGATATATAGAGATATATATATAGAGAGAGATATAGATATATATATATATACGTAATCTTCACAGTTCTTTCAGTGAGGACTCAGAGCACTTGTTCTGAAGTTTATGTTGGGAAATAGAGAGTCCTATTTTAGCATTAGGCAGATCCATATAAAAATTATTTCTTTGTCAGTAGCAAACTCCCAGCACTGCCTCAGAAGATTCACTTTTACCTTCCTTATCCAAAGTGATGTTAATTCACAAAATATGTTTTTAACAATGTTGTGTCTTTTTATATTCTGTTGTTCATCATTAATTAATGGTACTAGTATAAATCACCTTTATCAGTCTCAAACTCTTGATTGCACTGTGTTGCATTCATGACCATGTTCGGTTTCTCTTGTAAGCTCAGATGTTATAAGCCTCAGTCTTGAAAATGTTTTGTTTGTCTTGATTTTTCCTTCACTTTTATACACACATACACACCCTTTTTTTTTTTTTTTTTTCATTTTAATTGGTACATTTATAGCCTTAAGTCATCCTTGTGAAATGCATTTTGGTTACTCTTCAAGAGAAGAATTTGGAAATTATGCCAAAGGATCGATGATAATAAATCAGAAATTCTGCTTTTATGCCTGTTCCCTATAAATCTCAGATAAGATGGTCATAATCACCCAATACACTGGTAAACCTGGAGATTACATGGATTGAAATTCTTGTCCTCCTGTGTTTGAAGATTCATTTAAGAGAATACTGAAACAAGGATTCTTGTAAGCAAGGGCACTACAAAGGCAAAGTAATTATGTTATCTTCAAAGCTATGCTGAGAAAAGTTTTGTTGCTTTTCATTATTTTCACTGTCATTCCAAGAGCCAGATTTTTTGTGAAATTTGTAGATTACAATCTTGAACAAACCACAGAGAACTCAAAAGTCACAAGTCAAGTAAGCAGGAAAATCAATTCATTTAACTGAGGAAAATTGTATGAACAAGGAATCCTAACAGCATTTTTTCTTGCAATCTACCATCAACATATTGTATACTGACATAAAAATAGATTACAGTATCTCTAAAATTAAAAATGGATCTGTATATATATATTTCCCAAGACATTCTCATATTTTACAGAATTTGATCAATTCTCACCCTCTTGTATAACTATTGATGGAACAACAAAGTATTCAATTCAGAAATAACTGATTAATATTAGAATCGGTTCCTGGTCTTATATTATCCATGGGTATGTTACTACTTTCTAATTTGTAACTGTATTTTCTTATTTATTAAATGTTTCCAGTCTTAGGCATATTTATGTATCAATCCCATCAGGAAATTCTAAACACTATTATTCTCTAAAACTGCATAATCTTGCATAAATATATGCATTGTAGCAATACTGACACTGCATTGTCTCTGTTCTCATTCCTTTATTCTAGACAAATTTTAGGGCAATTTCTCATTTTGTGTTTTCAGCCACATACTTTAAAAATAAAATTAAATATTCCAAATCATCTACATTAGAAGATGGGGAAAAAACAATTAGTCTGCCAGAAAATGTATTTTCTTTCTCTTAACCAGTTGATGTGAAGTATTTATTTCTGTTCCATGTAAATTATTAGTATAAGGCTGTAGGGGTAAATGTGAGGGTTGTTTAAAAACACTATACCAGTGTTGCCTTTCAGTGGAAAAGTGTGTTATGGTATTTATTTATGTAGTGCATACAGTAGTTCACCCGTACACCATTTTTTAAAATAGGGCAAGTGTGTTTATGGGTTATAAAATCACCAGCTGTTTACTGTGAAACCCTGCAACAAGTGCATTAAACAGATTTTTGGAAATGTACATCTACAACTGAAGCTCTTTCATTTTAATGTCTATTTTTAAGTAGACTATGGCTTAGCATAGCACTTTCCATATTACAGTTTTTAGAACAGGAACATGCCATTATACATATTAATCCATTTGTGCTCAAAGTAGGATTTTCCTGAAATATAATTAATTGTTGGCACAAGAGATCTGGGAATTAATATTTTTGTCATCCAGTTCCAGTTTTAGATTTAATACTTTATGATCTAAAAAATCTGCATTTGATGAAAAGATGGTACAAAGGCTGGACCGGCTCAATTTTTCTTCAGCCTTGCCTTCCAAAGGTTAACTTCCTAGGTAAGTATTTTTTATACGTGCTTCCCCCCCCCCTCCCCCCAAAATAGATCATGTCCCAAAGCCTGTACAGTTCATAGCTGTTACAAACCTCCTAAATTAACAAATAAATGATCCTTCCCTTTCTGTGTAACACTGCGGTACTTTAAGGTCTGGCCCGTGCAAATTAGAAACAGTGGTCTGAGTTGTCCAGGTGTCAGTCCAAGAAAGATGGAGTGGTTTAGGTGTACTAGTATTCATGTAGAAAACAGAGCCCTGCACTGTTAGGACAAAGTTAAGGTTGCAAAGACAGTCAGAGAGTTCCAAAGTGCTGGAATTTAACTTACATGACACACTCTTAATATATTTCCATTAATGAAAAGCTGACTGTTAGGTTTAATGTTTTCTCTATTTTCAAAGCACAAATTCTCTCACATGCAACCTTTCCAACCACTATATGATTCAGCACAGATGTTTGCTTCTCGAGCAGTGGGAGTAATAATGAGGAGCCTGCAAACAATGGTAGGTTGTAATCAAATGCAGACCAGCCATTTGACAGTGTTGAAATACTCTGCATGGATGGGTTTTTCAGCTATTTACTGACTGCAGGGGCGTATGGAGTCCTCAGTGGTATTTGAAACTATGAGGAGTTGTTAGATGTACATGTTTAGTGGTTAGAGAGCATAGAAAATTGACTTCTAAATTCCAGTTTCTGAAAACCTACATCAAAAACGTGCTTATCCATATAGATCAGCTGATAGGACATAGACTTGAAGACTTAAGGAACAAAAAGAAGTCAGGAAGGTACCCAAAATGTGTATTTTCCTTAATTCAGATAACCAGAAATTGGATCTAAGCTCCATGGTTGGAAAATGTCACTTGTTATGTGAAGTGCGAGGAATCTCTCAGTACTAAAATGTATTCTGTACAACATGTTCAAATGCTTATACTGAGACAAATTCCTATTGAACTTCAGAGGAAAACTTGTTTGTTTAAGGACAAGAAGCACTTGTAGAGAGGAGCAACAACTGTACTTACAATATGGAAATCTAACAAGAGTTCCTCAGAGCCGTTTGGAGAATTTTAATCCAGGGTTGTGGTACACTATACATGTATGTATACTATATATGTATGCCTATATAAAATACACAAATAAAAATGTATAGTACAGAGAGTTTTCTTGGCAGTGGGCTGCAAATTTCTGTATATTTTTCAAACAGTCACTCTGCCCAGAATGTCCTGTTTAACTTCTGTCTCCTGACAGTACATTAAGACACTGAATTAAAACTACCTTACCCGGTAAAACACCTCTGCAGCAGTGCTAGTAGTTTTTCATTCCTGGCTCATTGGTTTTTGTGGATAAAACAGTAATAGTTATTTGTCTTCTGAATCCAGTTGTCCAAGAAAAAGGTTAAAACTGTCTGTTTAGCATAATCTTATTTTTTAATGGAAAAAAATAATTGCTCAGCTATAAATGTTCCAAAATTACAACCTCCCAGTTCTGTCTCTCCCAGTAAAGTAGATGTGACATCAGGTACCCAAACATGACATGCATTTATTCCATGCCTTAAAGCAAATAACTGAGCAGAATTTCAGAGAACAAACAGCTTAATACTAAGATTATGTTCTAGTTTAAACCAATGTTTAATGCATATACTATGTGAAGAGGCAGCTGAAATGAAAACAAACCTGGTTAGGTTCATCTTGTCGAGGAAAGCATATCAAGAGGTCTTAATTGTGCTAGAGAGCAGTATGACAGATTAACTCTGATGTTAACAAAGTCATTACTACAAACTTACTGAAAGTTTCTTGTCAACGGGCAGATACAGATATTAAAAGTATTTAACAAATGCAGAAGATGGAAATACTGAATACTGATAAAACTCTGATAAATTTAGCATACGTACATCTCGGATTTGATGCCACAGTATCAATAAAATCTAATTTAAGTATCTGCTTAAGGTTGAGAAGGGTCTTTTCTTTTTTGAGTCAAGTCAAATACCAGAAACTAACATTTCTAAAAAATAACTTTATATACTACTTGAGAAAAAAACCTGTTTCATATATGTTCTTATTAGGTCTCTTAAATGACAGCTGTTCTCACAACAGCCAAATAAAGCGCGTATTATGTTGCCATGTTCTGTGTTTTTAAAGTGAATAGGAGCAGTCATCTTCAAGGATGTGCTAGCATAATTGCATTTATATTTTAATCCATTTTTAATACTTGATCCAATTTACATTTGTTTATAGATATGTAAATTTACATTCTATAAACAAATATCACTAGGGCTAACTATAGTGCTGTAGGAATTGTACTGTATAAATGCTGAATGAATCATGACTCTATGTAAGAACCTAAATGTTATAGTGAAAATATTCCTTATACAATATGGAATCCAAACAGATGAAAGAAAACCTAAGAGTCTCTAAAGTTCTTATGTAGAATTCTTACAGATTCTGCATCTGTATGTACTGTGATAAGAACCCTCAGCAAAGTGGAAACACGTTACACCTTATATTCTGAAGAAGAAAGGTAGCAACAGTCTACGCAGTTTCTAAGCAATTCTCAGACAAAACTGCAGTTTGAACATGAAAACATTATTCTATATCAAAACCAGTTAACGCATAATATAAAAAGTGAATACATTGAACTAATGTTGGTAGCAAGTTGGAACCTCAGTATAATGCACCCTTACGTTTCTTTTAGACATTCACAGAAACTTCAATATATTTGAAAAACAAATACATTTTCCCTCATCTGTTTTTCTCCAGTTAACAAAGTAGAGACATTCTACTCTGAAGTATAATAAAAGGTAAACTGTACCCAGATTTGTTGCCATTACAAATGTGTGTGTGTGTTCCAAGGTACTTTACAGTTGCCGTGATAAATATTCCAGCATACAGAACCTTCATTCTTGCCCACTGTAGATTCAGGCCTTCATTAAGTAATAACTTATAACAAAATCATATGTTGTGGATATTAACTGATCTAGGATTTTCTCACAAGGTGCCATTGGGAGAAAAAAAAATAGGGTTTTTTCCCTCCTTAATGCCTCTAGGAGCCATTAAGCTTTGATTAACCTCATGCTCAAGATTTTCAGAAACACCTAAAAGCTCTCCCTGACAGACTTGTCAAGATAACGTTACTATTCCAAAGCCAAAGCCTTGGAGAATCAGGAAAAAGACACCCAAAAAATGTTATTTTCTGGGTGGGTCTAAGTGCTGTGGTCTTTCAGTGCAGTTATACTGTAGCGACCAGGGATAGAACATGGCTTAAGGTGTGCTTACACAGAGCAATAGTTTCATCAGGTTCAGGAACAATGAAGTCTTTTACTGAAACCTATTCAGAGCACTGACAGATGACAGTACTTTTTGTTTGTTGTTTTACAGGTCACTGTCTGGGTACTTCATATTCTATGAAATAAGCAACAGTTGGGTCATGGAGAAAGAAGGTGCATGGTTACCTTGCCCTTGCCGCTGTACCTGAGGTCATGTGGATGTCACTGGAGGGAGGGTAGGGTTGTTCTTTCCTGGTGAGAACAGCATGCTCATTGGAAGAAGCTTCTGAAATGAAGGCAGAGGTACATGTGTAGGTGTGCAGTGGTGGTGGCTGAAAAGAACAAGAGTTTGACACAGAGCCCATAATGTGATTAATTCATAGAAAATGCACTTGGAAGAGAGATAAGTGCTTTAAAAAGACCCACCTAGAACAGCATCAAGTATAAATTCAGCTCTGGTGTAAGAACTGTGGAAGAAGAAACTCTTTGTTTACCACTCAAGCAAAGGCAGACTTGATAGGAAGCAGATCTACTCCAAATGTTATGAAGGTAACCTAATAGGTTATATTACTTAAATGTAAGTAAAGGCTTTGGTATAGGATTTGGAGAGTAAGCTGCTGTTGAAAACATTCTGTGTCCTCTATGAGACTGTGCCCTGGTAGAGGCTTGTGCTTATCAAAATGCCAGGTTTTCTCTTTTTAAGTAAATAAAAATTCTGTTTATCGGTAGACCAAAGATGCTTTTTGCAGGCTAAGCAAACTTGACCAGAAAATCTTAGTTAAACAGCAATGGCTAGGTGGACCTAACACAGGTAGATAAAACTTCTGTTAGCTGGTATGGAGAGGAAAATAGACACGATCTTCACCATTATTCTGTGCAGTAAAATGGGTTCAGAATTTCAGATAGTTGTTCCGACAAAGCTAACGGAGTAACATGAGTTTTTGCCATACAGAAAATATTTTGCAACCTTGAGTTTTGTAGGCTATGCTACATCAATGCTTCCTCTAAATTTCCAGTTACTATACCCAAACTGAAATAGTTGCCAGACTGATGAATCAACATTTGTTAACTAAAGCCTACTTAAACTTCTATTTTTGTAGTCATCTTCATATAGACTTCACTTGTTTCAGTTTTGACAAACACAGTTCAACACTTGAAAACCAGAATATTTGCAGTGAAAGCAACACTGACAAACTGAACAAAAAAGGTATATCTGTCTTAGGAAAAGTTGATCTTGGACCAAAATTTACAGTATATACTGTCAGTTTATCAGGTCAGACCAGGTGGCAAGGCCATTAGGAAATCGATCTAAAAGAAGTCAAATAGAAGAATAAAAGCAGTAAGTGATGAATAGAACTGCAAACCACAGCAGACAAATAAGCAAAAGCATGAAACAAAGTCCTTACACTTTGTGATAAGACAATATCCCTGCAAGTAATACATTATTAGTCACAGAGTGGGATAGAATTTACTTAGATATTCAGGGCCTCCTGCACTGAATATGTGAATCACAGTGACTGTGAATCTGTGCTTTACAGTAAGTTTCATGTAGAGCTGACAAGGAGGTCTCTAAATAGTACAGCATAAAGGGAAAGAGCAGATGAGAAACCATAATACAGATGAGTCTTTTTAGAGAGACCAGAAAAATCACAGTAATCCATATTAGAGAGCATAATATGGATGATACAGAGGATTGGAAAACACTGGGGAAATCTAATTCAACTACTTTTTGCTCCAGTAGAGAAATAATAGTGATTCATTATATTAATTTTTTTGAGATATTAGGATGTTTAATGTTTAGGAAATGAGATTCAGTATCTCTAGATACTACTGTGAGTATTGTTTGTGTAGTCTATTCAGGTTTACCACCATGTTTAATGGCCAGATCCCAGAGATCACTGAGACGGTAACAGGTGTTGATCAGACTTTATATGCTTACAGTATAGTATCCCAAGTACAGGAGCATTTCATCTTAGCTAGAGTCTTTAGGGGCTCTTAGAATACAGATAACAAAACATCTTTAGCTACAGAAACATGGTGAAATACAACTTTGTATTGGAATTGCAAGTATTATAGACAGACATATAAAAATCATTAAGTGATAAAGAAGCAAAGCATGTTAAATTACCAAGACTTATTAAAAAATACTAAGAGGCAAATACATTCATTCATACAGGTTTTAACTTGGTGGACAAGATTGTCAGTCAGCTTGAAATTACACAACATATTCAGAAATAAAATAGTGAGATGTTTACGCACTTTGGTAGATAACACTTGGGTTTTTAATTTACCTAGAGAGATAGTTTCTATTATGATTATTAAAATTTTAATCTATCCATTTGCTATCTCAACATATTGTCTTGATTAGTTGATTTAATTAATTAAGATTACATTATATATATTTACAGTCTACAAAAAGTGTTACACTTATACCTATGACTACTTTTCCTCTATGTTATTTTAAAAGAGGACATGAGAGATTATTTATTTAAAACTTCAGGATGCTTCTACCAGACTGTCATGTTCAGCCTTATAAAATCTTTTCTAGCAAAAAAAAACCACCAAAGCAGCATTGGTGATCTCTAGCTACAACTGGGATTTGCATTTGAACAACTGGCTTGTCTTGGGTAGAAGCCATCTCTTTGTTCATTAAAATTAATGCTCAGATGTGGCTTATGATCCTTTCGTTTTAGTTATGTACCACATACAAGAGTTTTCCTGTCATATAGAGGAAAGAGAAATCTTTCCAAGATTTTTCAGTGATGTACATCAACAAAATTCTATTACTTGAACTGTACATAGATAGGTTTCCTAATACATCAGTAGAGCTCTGTCTAATTTTGCTTAACTTGTCAGGATTTTCTGAACTGTGGCATTGAATGGAGCATCATAAATATTGAAAGATATTGTTTATAAAGATGTAGCCACTTCCAAGTGGAGTTTCACTTCAAACCAGATTGTTAACTGCATTATTCACATTTTGTTTGGATTCATACTAAAAAAGAAAAGTTGATTTGAACATTGACCAAACCAGGATTTTGCTATAACTAAATCTCTCTTAGTCATGGAAGAAATTTGCTTTGGGTATCATGAAAATTAATATAGACTTAAATTTCTTAAATTTTAAGTAATTTATTAAGGTCCCAAGACAAAATAATGCAGTGTGACTCAAGTAACTGCTCATGCAGCTCAATTTGAATCGTGAATTCTAAATATTTTCAGTGAAGAAATTTAAGTCAACTGTGTTAGAAGTTATGTCTACAAAAGATTCATCACACAATCAACAACATACTTTAGTAAAGGACTGGAATGTGTTTACAGGCATAATACTAAATGCCTAAGCTACCTTTGCTGAATACATATTTCTGTTAATATTTAGTCCAAAGCTGCCTGTGAGCAGCTTGAGCGAAGATATTCCAATTAAGTTGTTAGCCTATAGGGGCTAGAAGTAGTTAATTTTGACCAGTCAGATTTGGATATTCTGCATTGAAATCAATTTGACCCATACTTGTAGATACCTCATATTTTGTATTATTTTCTGTTGTCTTAGTTACATGCTGAGAGAGAAGAGCAAAAGGATAGATAAACATGTCAATAAAAGGAGACAAGTAAGCTATTATCAATCCCTTTGACTGTTTCCACGGAATAAAATAGGAATTAGTATTCCAGGCTTGTGACTCTACCTCTTGGCTCTTAGACTTTTAAATGCAGTTGCTAATAATCTCCATGCATTCATGCATGCTGACAGATATGCCACAACACTTTAATCAGCATTGGCTACAAGGCTAATAAAGGTTAGTAATAAAATAAAATTCTGTAGGGGCTCCCTCTTTACAGGCAATATCAAGCCCTATGAACTTTTAATGCCTACTCTGTCTATTTAGATAGTCATGGCTCAAAGCCTGTATTAAAAATAGCGAGGAATGCTTATTCTGAAGTGTTTGAAAATACTGCAAATTACACTGTAGTATTGGCTTACTCCAAACTAATCTTATCCCTTACTGACCTTTGCAGAAACACTTCTCTTTCATTTGGCAGCTTCATTTCCCTTCTTTCCTTCTGTCTCATTCCCCTGTCTTTTTACCTGTAGTTTATTTAGTCATCAGGAATTGGTGTGATGGGGCTGCTGCTTTTTAACTACGTAGCTGATAGGTTTGTTGTGTTCACCCAGAAGCAAATACCTATTTCTCATTCCATTTCCATTGCAGCTTCATTTTCATCTCAATATTGTATTCCTCAGGAGCTGCACAATACATTTCTTTTGAGGAAAGCAATGAATGTATTTACTCTTTGTTTTGCCTCTGTACAGGGTACTGTGGATTTTCCTGTCCTTTATTTCCCTTTACACTTCATAAAAAAGCTAAATTCATCAGGAAGCTAAAAATAAATGCAACAATGAGTCAAGAAATAAACATGTACACATGCATTTGCAATAAAGGTCTTTCATTAGCATTATTTATTAAAAATAGATAGAATACAGTACAATAGCAATGCAAAAATTAGTAATCCCAGTGTAAAGCTAAAATCTTCTTACAATGAAAGATGGATATATCTTGTATTCTTTAAGATCACCAAGCATATATCAGGTCTAATTCTACCCTCATATTTGATATGTTTCCAGACTTCATAGTGGAAATTGGATCTTTTTACAGTCATGAAGAAAAAAGTGAATCTGGAGTAGTCTTGACAGAATGAGTGCATTTAACTATGGAACTGCTATTTCATTTCAAACCACATAAAATAATATACCCAGACACTGATCTGTACCATCCTGTTGTTTCACCTCGGAGTCTTCACTCACAGGACCAGGAGACACTGAATTCTTGTTTCTAGGCTCCCATCCTAATCCAGCAGTCAATAGGCTTTCCCATAAATCTGCGACAAAAGCTGTCTGGCATTGACATGCCCATTGCAACTCTTGTTTTTTAGGTAGGTCGTGAGTTTACAGATCATCTGTTTCATTCATCTGTAATGACATTATAATTGTATTCTGCGTGTAATTAATTCCAGTTGTTTCAGAGCCATTGACAGGACAGACAGTTTTACCCAGTGCTCCTCAAATCCTTATAATCCTGTAGGATATCTTTGTGTTAAGCTCCAGGATATCTCCTGTTTCCATGGGCGAGCTATCCACGTTGTCAGAGTACTGGCTATACTGACTACCAGTGTGTTTTGAAAGGTCCTCTTTTACCAGTGGCCTGGACCATACTCAGTGACATGGTTTAAGAAGCAGAGGCTCAGAGATGTTCTCCTATCAACATCCACAGCTTGATTGTATCAACTTCCATCCTCAATGAAAACATTTAAATGGCTAGGAAACAATGCTCCCAGAGAACAAACAGGTCTGTAAAAAGGTGCTCTCACTTTCAAGTATCAGACTTTGGATAATCTAGAAACAGATGAACTGAGGTTCTGCTTCTGCTCATCACATGATGATGAGGGACTTAGAATTATCACAGAAGCAAAGAAGCAAGGAAGGACGTTTCTTCAAGACCTCGGTTTGATAGGTCTCAAGTAAGTTTTTATATCTTACTGTAAGATGCCACTCAAACGCAGGTGTAGAGAGGACTCTATACCTACTTGAAACGTCTGCCAAATCCTCTCATGTCTTCTCTTTCTGATGAGATCCATCTTCCCTTATGGTGACACAAAATGCATTGCACTGGAGGGTTGCTTCATTGAAGACTTCTTCAGATTTTCTACCAGATTCTGAGTTTTTACGCTTAGCATTTCAGCTGAAGTATTCTCAGGATCTCCCCAAGATGCTATGGGTAGTCAGAGAGCCTCAGAGCATCCTTGTACTGACCGTACTGCGAGGCTGTTTGCCCTGCCTTCATAGGCAGAAATACTGCCATGCTAACAAATATCAAACAGTTAGAGGAATGTCAGCAGTATAAGCTGAAAGACTAGACATAAAAAAAAAAAAAAACATATAAAAAAACTAAACCAAAATAGCAATAAACAATACAAAACAAGAGGTCTTAATTTTTTTTAAAATCTGGGATCTACTGCTTCATATTACTGCATACAGCTTAATTTTCACTGTCTCAGTCACTGTGCTCTTCTATAGGCCAGAGATAATGGATAATCATGTCTAAGCAATAAATCTCAAAAATCTAAGACTAGCAAGCCACAAACCATAATGCTTATGTTAAAATATGTCATCAAGATGCTTTAAAGAGTAAATCTATGATCTATTCAAGGACTTCTGAGAGAAAAACAAAACCAAATTTGTTGATTACAGGATTTGTTCAGACTTTGTTTTTTCAAGTTCTCTTCTTTTCATTTAAGATTTTTTTAAAAAAAAAATTTGGATAAATTATTTTCTGTGTGGAGGACCAGCAAAGTGACTATTCTACTTATGTCCTATTTTCAGGGCTAAAGAAGGATTTAAATAATGCCCAAGATTTTGTGAATGTCCTTAGCAAAGATATGAGTCTTTTCCAGCAGAATAGCACAAGAAAATAACAGGATATTTTCATATCCATGTATTATAAATGTTTAAAAATGTTTCTAGAAGGACTACTCGCAGACACAAGGTTATATCCTTTTTTCCTTTCTGTTTTCAAAATGTTTTTTTTCTAATAGCTTTCACACTTTGTTCATAAAAGAAAATCACACACCATCAGTTATCCTTACAGAGAAAGCCTTATGTTTTGTAATAATATGCCCAATTTGCTGTACTATTTTTGCAATCCTGCCAGTATTTAAGACTTCACTATTCATCACAAAGTCAAATCCAATTTTTTCACTGCATGATTTCTTCACTAGTACTACAATTAACATGTCCTTAGTTCTGTTCTTACATGTCTTGCTTTTTATCAACATCTGGCAAGCCTATAGCTTTCGTGGTACTATAGTTCGGCAAACATTTACAGTGAAGTAATTTAAGCATATCTAGGTGACAGCTCTGGATATAGAAATAGAGTAATTCTTCTTTACTGCAGCACTTTCCTTCTGTACTTATTTGTCTTCAACACAGTTCTTTCCACTGAGGAATCTGTACCTCTTGTTGGCATCAGTATCTCCAATCAGAACTCCTGCTTTACCATCTGCTCGTGCAAAACTGATGTGCTGTGCAAGAGTTATACTTGGTAGGCTTTTGAAGTGGTCTGTGAGGTTTACAATGTAAACACAAAACTAGATTATATCAGTTCTGCAGTGAAATATTTCTTGAATAACAAAGCTAGTATTTTTCCCTGGTTGTCTTATAAAAAGTTCACATTTTCACAATCTGGTTACCAATGATTTTGTATTCAGTCTTCAATTACATAATTCTCAACAAACTTGTAACATTAAAATTTTGTCCCAGTTAAACCACAGCTGCACTTTATCTCTGAGAAGGATAATGCACTGATTGAGATACGGACTATTATATGTATTCTTTTTTTAACATTTAGGTCATATCTATGTGACATCAGCACCAGGGCCCCAGTGTGAATGCAGATTTGTGATTTGCAATGAGTTGACCTGGAACTCTGCAGTTGTTCACTATTTCCAACTGGCTGTGCATACTCAGGCATGTCAATACATTTCTTTGTGCCCCAAGTACCCTATGGAATAGGGATTATATGGTGGAATATGAATTATATTTCTTAAATACTTGCCTCTTCTCTATTTACATTTCAAGGTCTGCCTTTGCTTATGGTCTACAGATACTAACAAAATACAACTAAACAACAACAACAACAAAATAGCTACAGTTCTAAGTCTTCAATATAACTTTTCCAATTTCTTAGCTGCCAGGAAACTTATTTGTAGCGTATGTTTAAAAACTGCATGTTTGCTTAGACACTTAACTACGAATGCTTTGCATATTTATAAAAGTTAATAGAAACATCATAGATGATCCTACTCATGTAAGATACTATCTATCAATAGCAACAAAAATGTTAGCAATAGGGTTAGTATAGTTAGTAAATGTTAGTTCAGTAATATATTTCTTGTTTTTTTCCCCTTTGTGTTCTTTGTTTGAAAATTACTTTGATGTAACATAACTGTACGTCTTTTATTACAACCATTTTTACTTTTTTCATCCTTTTACTCCTGCTTTCAGTTTTGCTTTCCCAGCGGTAGCCACACTTTATGTATAGCTACATTAGCAAATAGCGTGACACAACATGACTATGTCTGTGAAGATAAATAGTTGGTGCTAAGAGTTTGATCTACATTGATCCAATTTCAACCAGGCTTATTTCAGACTAGTTTTAATTTGGTCCCATGGACTAAATATTCATTAGTGGCTGCATCTAATGCAGTCCAGGAGTACAACTGAAAGGAATCAAGTTTGTCCTTTCCATGACTGCTCTCATGGTCCCTGGTAAATGAGGACTCCTGGTAGATGGGCCTCAAAAATGCAGTCATGATTAAAACTAAAGTACTGATGCAGTTGCACAAAGTAATGAACACATAGGATTGTACTTTCTGGTTGCTAGGGAGATTTGTAATGCATTTAAGTTTTGTGTACATCTACAAAGTTACCGCATAAACTTTGCATTCTAAAGCCCTAAAGTCTAAAGCCAGATCGTCAGCCAGGTTGGCTGGCTCTGGAGTAGAAAAAGGCCACACATACATGTTACAAAAGAAAGAGCAGGTCCCTAGACTGTTTTTCTTTCCACTATTACACAGCTGCAGATGCTGCCACACAGATCTCTAAAGAACTGTCTGACAAGTCCATCCACTCATTGATCATTTCAGCCTGGCAGGGAGGGTAATCAGTCGCTAACAGGATGGGTTTTTTCAGGCTGATGTTAGTAGGGCAGGGTCTCAGAGCCAGTGTATCTTGCAGATAAGCCTAAAAAAGGCGGAAGAAAACACAGCAGTAATCATGTCAGCCTGTCAGATACCCAGCCCTCACACAAAACAACAAGATCCAAGATGGTCAAAGCTGAGTGACCCAAAAAACTCTTCCTGAAATTGTTGTACATAGCCTGACAGTTATGGACAAGTCCTGCTTTAATGGAATAAAGCCACTGCAGAGGGGAGAGTAATGTGAAGAGAAAATTACCATGTGAAGAATTTATATTTGATTCTGACACTTTCTTTTTCCATGTAATTATTAACGTGTTTTTTAAAAGTGCATTAAAATTTCATTCAGATTAAGTTGAAATGTAAGAACAGGAATAAGAGTAATGCGTTGAAAGATCCTGTGTTGACAATCATTTTTAGGCAGTAACCTTAATCAAGGTTAATGTCATTTCATTGCCTCATCTCAGATCCTCATTTTGTGTCTTAGGCAAGCCCAGCACTTTTGCTTTTTTTCCAAGTAATCTGTTTTATTCGTGATATGTGCTGCAGACTAATTATTCGGGCTTATCACATGTTTAAATAGCATCTGTGGTGGCACTTCATAAAATATTTATTAATAAATGTAAAGTACCCAAGATCTAAAAATATTTTTGTATGATTTTATTTAAAAGTAACAATATTTTATGTGGAACTTGATAGCAAGTTTTCAGTAATTTAAGTACCTGAATTTTTTATTCTTGCCATAGAAATCTATGGGAAGTAATTCTAGTGCTAGGAATTGCAACAAATAGTTCCTATTTTTTTGATCTCTGCAAGACCCCATTATGTTTTGCATGTGTACATTACATTGTACTAATTCTAGCTCATGTGTTTCATTACAGCATGGTTTGCAATATAAGCCTCCTGATTCTGCTGCATAATACATCCTACTC
Organism: Athene noctua; assembly: GCF_965140245.1. Taxonomy (NCBI): domain Eukaryota; kingdom Metazoa; phylum Chordata; class Aves; order Strigiformes; family Strigidae; genus Athene; species Athene noctua. The sequence continues at coordinate 19,129,193 of NC_134045.1, forward strand.
AAATAATCTATTTGACTGCACCAATGATGTTTCCCCTCTGATATTATGTAGTCTTCTAAACTTAATACTTTCAGCTGGCCACCGATATTCCCCAAAATGTAGACGCAACCCAAATAAGCATGGTTTGATGCTTTGCATAAGGAGAGGGTGCATACGAAAGTTCTCGACTATTTCAGTCATTGAAGATCAGGGCCTAAATTTCCAGTCTCCTTTTTTGGCAAAAATTCAAATCTTCCATTCAAAATGCTGATCTGCCAAACTTTGTTAGATGAGTCATCCTAATTATGCAAGTGACCTTACTGACTGCCACATGGCTGTGCAATCTAAGAAAAGATTAAAAGATTTGATCATACATTGGAAGAGGGTAAAAAGAATTGCTGCATTTAGTTGCAAATGTAGGAAACACTGGAATGATAGGATGTTGTATCTTTTGTATCTAAAGCAGACTGTAAGAAAATTAATTCATTATTCATCATATTTTCTAGGAGCAAAGTAAGTTACGGATTTCATTTACTCATTTTCACTATGTAGTATGTATTTTGGAAACAGCACCATCAAGTGGATGGAAACACAGGTCACTTTTACCTCCATTTTCAGAGCAAGACAAAATAAAATTGTGTACTTTACTATGGGCAAAAAGTATTCTCATCCAGAACAGATAAGTAATGCATTTTGTGTACAAATACAATTAACATTATCCTTACACCTCATTCTGTTTGAATTTTACAGGTAGTTATCATCTTCTGGGTTAGATACGAATATCCAAGTATTTACCAAGTACTATCATGTGTGTTTGACCAGGCCAGACCAGTGCGTTACAGATATATTATCAGATAATTCACGTTTAGGCAACTTTCACCTCATGCAAAAAGGGATTTTTGCAAGGTGATATACTGTAGAAAAAAGGCACCTTCCATCTCCTTCTACTAATTCCTTTTTTGACTAGCTATTAATATTGATTAAGCTTTTTTGGAGCTGCATGTTTTGTTAAAGGGAAGCTACCCCACAAAGATGAAATGGGATATGTTCCTAGGCAAGTATGTTGGGGATGAGATTTTTTGGGGCCTTAAGCAAGGGTAGGAGTGACGTGTGAGGCAAAAATATACAGATGGTCATAATCTCCTATATCCAGATGATTTATTCTTTTTTAATCACAGTGCATTCTGATTATAGCTTTGACTTTGCTCTGTCTTTGCTACTGTTTTCTACTGTGTATCAAAAACTTTTGTCTATTCTAAAAAATATTAAGCAATGGTCTAAGCTGCTCATCTGCTAAAAGCTACCCATATTTATCCACCTCTGTTGTTTACTGTCATTAATAGCAATTGCATTTCACAATCTGACCTTGAAATGACAGTTTATGTGCATAAATTCACCCTGTCTCTAACACACATAAAAACACACAGTATTCATGAACACAAACATTAAATCAAAAATCCCTAATTTAATACTGGAAAAATACAAGTGTGAAGAAAGAATACTGAAACATATTGGAAATGTTCGTGTAAAATACATTTTTTCATTTTAAATTTTGCAAAATAATGTCTGTATCCTCTCACTTCCCCCCCCCCCCCCCCCCCCAGTAGCACAGAAAATAGCAAGTGCAACTGCACAGTTAGAACAGAGACATTGTGTGATTGTAGTGTTGTTCCATAACAAGAATAATAGAATAAACACTGGGAATTCTGTTTTCTAATAAAAACAAATATGCAGTTGGCTCACTATAAAGAATTATTTGATGTACCTATAGGAAGTATCTGGAGACCATTTGATGCAAAACTGTTGTGCCTCCCACTTGGTAGTTAATTTTGGCAATATATTTTATGTAAAGCTCTGTGCTCAATTGAGAAACTGTTTTCTCTTTCCCTCCTCCTCTGTGAGCATGAAGAGCATTATGGTACTGATGGTGGAGGAAGGACACTTCGTCCATCCTACAGGCAGCTGTGTTTTTTGGGATGAGTGAATGTTGTCCAGGGACATTATTCATTAAAACACCTAGGAATCCTTCAAGATAAAAGACACTATAGATTAACTTATGTTAGAATTCTGTACCACATCTAAGTCTGCATTTTCTGAGGAGTGTTGATAATGTTTCTCATTACAGTAAGCACATTAGATCTTCTAGCCTTATATTCAGGCACTGATGTAAAAGAAACATAGCTTATAAGTACTTAGATCCTCTTTTACCAACTTTCTCTAGGGGGACATGCATTTTCCTTACCATAATGAGGCCCATAAAGAAGAAAAATGCTGTGGCCTAGTATAGATAGGGAGTCACATTACAGTAACTTTTCATCAGAATTAGAGTAGAGACTACTATATTATAGCAGTGGTGGGTAACTCTGCTACTGTTAAGAGCCAGCTGTCAACATTTCTGTTATAAACCCCATTTTTCAGGGGCTTATAACTTCTCTTGAAATTGCACTCAGGGTGAAGCTTAGTTTAGAAAGGCTAAGTAAGGGAGTGATATTTTGAAAATGAAATAGAGGGCCAAATAAAAGAAACCTGAAATCTATGCATTTTCTGGGGAACGGCTGTTTTCCCATTTTGTCTCCTTTACCTTTAGTTTTAGTATAAAGGCCTTGCAAATAATTTTCAAAAACATTTCAGTGCTGATACTGATTACCGTATAGTTAGAATGCAGCCTCAGCTCCGATGAGAAGCTTTACCAAGCACTCTTAAATGGTTACAGAAATGTATCACTCCTCTGGGACAGTCTGTTAACAAAAGAAAAAGAAAAAAAAGAAAAAAAGAAAAAAGTGCAGGGCTAAAACGAGATGACGGAGATGATTCCTTTGGTGTTTCTGACCCAGTCAGCTTCTCCTGGCCCATCTCAGCTCCAGCCTGTTTCTTCACGTCGAGCTCCACTACACACTGAGTTTCTGTGGTGTGTGGAATGTAGCACAGAGCATTTTTGAGACTCTCTGTCCATCATTGCCAAACAGAAGTGGAAACTGTACAGGGAATAGTCATTAAATAGACTGTAGAAAATAGTAATGGTAATTAAATAAGTGCCATTTTTAACTCTCAAGAGAGTGTCTTACCCTGGCATTAAAGGGCAATGGAAGTGCTGGTTTTCCAGCAGGACATTAAACTAACAGCCAGTTGTAGGCACGGGAGTTTTTACTGAACTCTTTGTCTAAGAGCCTGACTGTTAGCCTTAGTGTCATAACCAAATTTCGTGTCAAGTGATTAGTAGCACTGCCAATCAGTGAGTGAACAAATCTGTGAGTTTTCATTTAAATTTCAAAGCAAATTTATGACTGTTTTTTTATGACCCTTTTGAATAAATCTCTAGAGACATCCTCGCACTCAAACTTTATTAGAATGCCCATTAAATGTCAAACTTTAAACTTTAATGTGTTGTAAGAGTTAATTTCTATTGGCAGTGTATCTTCTGGTGTCATTCACAGCTTAGCTTAAAAAAAGATCAATTATTACAAACCAGTGAAAAAAATTCTGCTTGAAAATAGGATAAATTTGCTACTTGATTATTTCTCACAAATTATCCACCAGCTCTAATACTTGCCTACATACCCAGAATTTCTCTAGCATTTATTTTACATTATGTTTTCTGTCATGCAAACAGTTGTTATGTTGCATTCTGGAAGAGGCAGCGTACTGGTGGTGAAGGTCCTCAGTTGCTCAAGGGTATTGTAACCCTATTTTACATGCTTAACTAGTCATCAGTATGATTATATGAGAAATACAGAAATAAGGAAATGTAGAACAAAATGCCTACACAGTTTATTCACATGCAAAATGAAAAGAGTGGGAAAGTATCTCCAAGATGTTCAGCTTTCTTGTACTGTTGAATATTCCCGATCCCTTGCCTTTGCATTCTGGATTTCTGTCTTTCAGGTAATAACACTTCTTTATTAGCAGCAGCGTAGGTGAACACTGGGACTATGTGAGATTCACTGAAGCAAGCTGCTGGTGCCTTTTCAGAATAGATTGAAATTATTAATTGATTGTGAGTCTATACATCTGACTACTGCAAATCAGATCTTCCAGTGAAGGATGATACAACTACCTGAATGGAGGTTGTAGCAAGGTGGGTGTTGGTCTCTTTTCCAAAGTAGCAAGTGGTAAGACAAGAGGAAATGGCCTCAAATTGTGCCAGGGAAGTTTAGATTGGAAATTAGGAAAAATGTCTTCACTGAAAGGGTTGTCAAGCACTGGAACAGGCTGCCCGGGGAAGTGGTTGAGTCACCACCCCTGGAGGTATTTAAAAGATGTAGACATGGCTCTTAGGAACATGGCTTAGTGGTGGACTTGGCAGTGTTAGGCTTATGATTGGAGTCAGTGGTCCTAAAGGTCTTTTCCAACCTAAATGATTCTATGATCCTATGATTCTTTGATGTAATGCCTGCTCCAGAGAATAGTCAGTAGAAGATTGCCACTTGGTGTTTCCTTTGATAATCTTCCATCTTCTGGAAACATGATGATGTTTCTGTAGCCTGGTTTCCAACCACTCTCTGATGACAGCATCTTTCACCTGAGAGATTTCATTCTGGGCCCACCCATCTTTCTCAGTGTGCAAAAATCCATACATAAAACATGTTCCTTTTTCACACTGCAGTTTCCTTGCCATTCCTGCAACTGAACTTGTATCTTTCCACTGTATTAAGCAGATACTTTTTCTGCATTTTATATTTATTTAAATTATAGTTAAAATTAATGCAAGGTAAAAAAGAACATGCAGCAATAAGACGAACAATAATTTCAGTTGTGTTGTTTCATGCATATTTTATATTGTTGCTTGCCACTCATTGATTGTGCCTTGAGTCAAGAAACAGATGAATCATCATCTCAAATGTTTCCTCTCCTTATTTTCATGATTCTCTCTTCTTTCAGGACAGTAAGTGGGAATAAGTAATTGCCCAATTTCTTCGCTGGATATTCAGATACTCACAGTATACCTTGCAGAACAAGTATCTCATCATTATCACAGTTTTTTTACTTTTTTTTTTCTTTGTGCTCATTGTAGGTAGAGGTATATGAAAGGGCAGAGATTTGTTTTTTCTTTTATTTACACCCATCTTGACTTTGACACAAAGAATTAAGAATCTGAAACACAAGGGCAGATTATTTTCTCTGAGAGTTAGGGAGCTAAGGATATTTTATGATTATCAAAATCTCATATTGTTGCTTCCTTGCTGTTATGACAACACAAGATAATTGTTTCTTATTATTCAAGGGCCAGAATGTATTTACAATCTTTTCACTAGATTTCCTCCATAAACTAAAAGTCTTCTTTTCTGAAACAGACACTTAGAAATCTAGTTTATTGATGATAGTTTGCCAATTGTACCAGAATAAAAATTAAAATTGCCGTTAACACAGTAATTTCAGCCTCCATTTTGATGAGCCTTTTGTATTGTTTGGATTATGAAAAATAAAAACAGCACTGTGCAGGTGGAAAAAAGCTTTTGATAAAATTCTTCTCACAAAGGGAGAAGTATTTGAATACACTTTTAATCAAATCAGAATCAACAATAACTTTTTTATGACTTTGTGGTTTAAGTGATATATCAAACCATGTAAAGCAATACTAATCTCTGACATGAGTAATAACAATCACTTTAGGGAGGAGAATTTACATTGTTTTGGGAAATGTGTATAAACTCAAGTGGTAAAATCTAAAGAAAAATCAAGCAAACAGGTTGTTCCAGAATGTCAGATATTCTGTATAAATGAAATACTTGCTTTCAAACAGTTGCATCTGTAAAAAAAAAAAATAAAAATAAAAAAAAGAAAATTATATATATATATATATATAACAGAAATATATTACTGGTTGAATGTTCTGAGCAGATTTATGTCCATAAGAATATGTTTAAATACTTACTCAGTCTCCAGTTCTACATTGAAACCTTACATTTTTATGTTGGGAGACTGAGAAACTGCCAGAACAAAAGGACTGAAATAAGTTTTGTTTTCCTATTTCTGCAACTCCTGAATGGGGTAATGTTATCAGCAGAGATAATAACACCTTTAAATGAGTTGGAATTTATTTGGTTCACAAAATCATATGGGAAGATTGACAGCATCTTAAACAGCAGCAGTCAGTGAGGATGTGGCTTGAGTGTTGACAGAAGTGATTTTTCAAGTAATGAAGAAGGTTACGTGATTATGTTTCCTGAAGCATACTTTGCCTGCCGTGTGCACTTACTGTATATTGTCACCCTTCTGAGTCACAGAAGAGCTTCACTTTTTTTCAGAAGCGGGATCAATAGGATTAGGGGATTTGTGCTCAAAGCTTGCCTGTGGCTTCTTGTTAAGCATGTCGTGTGCTTTATAGCTGCCTTTGACTGGCTTTTTGCACTGTTCCATGGTATTAATCACCTAAATAATATTCCTACATTCTGATGGTTTGGCCAGTTTTTTCTATTAGTACTTTAAAAAATAAGGTATATAAAAAGGAGTCAGAAGTCAGACCCCAAAATTCATGTTTAGAATTTTAAATAAATCTGCTCCTCAGAAATTCTGAACACTCTTCAACTTTCATAGCAACTGGTGATGCTCAGAATTCTATGTTTTCTTATTAGAAAAGTTGTTTGACTGTAGCTGTCCTGCAGAAGACCTATTGCCTTTGTCTGTCAAACAGTATACACAGAGAAGTCTGTACAGCCAGAGGGATAATATAGTTTGGCAGACATATCAAGTCAGATATGCAGAGGACAGCTTAGCTGCCGCCTTGCAGGTCAGCTAACAGCCCATCAGGACTGGTTGGGTAAACTGATGATTGTGCAAGCCAGATGTATTTGGCAAGACATGATTTGCATGAAATGGTAACGTGTACTAGAGTGCTACAATTTAATGGGCTTCCATTGAAGTGTGGAGTTTGGACATTTTATCACTGGTCTTTGTTGTCGCTGATCTAATGGATTGGTATAAAGTCACAACAAAAAGAAGTGATTACTGAAGAAGCTGAGGAATCAAGTCCTTTGCAGAGCTATACACAAAGCACATAAAATGCCAACTCTGAATGATCACACATAACATTTCATTGCCCCAGCTCAACAGCAAGAGAAGAATATTGCTGTTTATCTTACCTACTTTAATCCAATTTATAACTTCTCTTCTATATCTGACCCTTCTTTGTACACAGAGGCTGTTGAGACATACAGCTAAATACTTCAGAAGAGTTACTACACACACAGGGGTTTGTGTAAGAGGAGAGAGAGCTAAACTGGGAGCAGTACACATTGGTAGGTCCTGGTCCCTACAGATAGTAAGTGAGAAGAAAAAGAAAAAAAGAAAAAATAAAAAGAAGAATTTTGTTACTTGTGTAGTATATTTTTGAAAGGTTTCCTATTGAGGAGTTTAGAAAAAAGATGCAGCATACCTGTAGCTTTGCAATTGAGTAGTTCATTAGTGAGCTAATTAGATGAAGTGCTTGATCAGTGATGGGTAAAATATGTCAGAACTTATCTGAGCACTGGTTTAAGAATAGGCTTATCCTTTTTCTAGGATGGAACAGAAATAGATTCCAAAAGCAGAAAGAGCTGTTTCTCAGGAGAATTTGGCTTAAGAAATTCAATATTAAGTAAAGTCATTTAACTCAAGTTTATTGTTTTGAAGCTCAATTAGTGGACGTGAATTAAGCATTGTCATACTATCCAGGGAAAGGAAAAAGCACAGAATTGTATGTAAAGGAGTCCAGGAGGACAAGGACTGCATAGGACAGTTTTGTTGAAACTCAGTATGTCTGGATTTGAATATTTGGTACTTGGAAACAGACAGGTAATAGTGGCTGAAATTGCAATAGGAATGGACATTGGTGTGCTACCTCAGTGAAAATAAATGTACTAGAAAAACTGGGCTTGAGAAAAATCATGGTTATATATACATTCTCAGATATTTTATAAAGGACAAAAGGACGTAGGAATCATTGAGAAGAGATATCTGTCTACTAAAGGATTAAACTTTCTCTGGAATGACTTTTGCAATTATACTGTTCAACTGCAAAAATGGTCAACTAAAAAGAGGAAGAAACCTTGAGGTGCTGTGTGGTTACTTTTTTAAGGACACAATCAACAATTTTGGAAATACGAGTACAGATATTCATCCAGGGAATTATACAGAATAGATAGCAGATAGTAATTACTTTTCTGCTTTATCCTGTGTTAGTTACATGATGCCCAAACTGAATGGATAATTTTAGTTGTGCTAGTGATACAACAGCAGCAGTGATGGCCAAATTAAAGTTTAGCACCATGAGAGAAGTAGTACCGATTAGAAAGCGTAAACAGGCAGTGATACTACTAATAATCAGATTTTTTTTTAAGTGATTATCATCTTTGATTGGAAAGAAAATTTTAAAAATTTGGTATAAATATTGGAAAAAAAGCATAACTGATGGAGTACATGTATGGTTTATGCTAAGTGAAACCAGAATTTTCCTGATCTTGTAACAGGTCTCTCAGTGGTTTAGTGTGATGATTCTTTCGGTTCCGGTTTCTATCTTTCCTTTTTTTTCCCCTGACAACACATTCTTCAGAAAGGAACACTGTAAGTTTGATTTAAAACTTGTTGTTGTGAGTGACCTTTGTATAATCATCAAGTGTTGCTAGCATTATGATTGCACTCTCTGAATTAAGTGAATTTCTTCCTGGACAGTTATAATGTGACTTGAGCTTAACAAATATTAGGCAAATTGTGACATATACACATGTATTCCCTCTCACTTCAGATGATGTTACATGCTCTCACAGTTTGCAGGATAGGATCCATCAATTAAGTAACTAGAAGGTTATTAAATATATGCAATAAAAATGAGATTAATATTCAGCACTTCCAGCTGTGTGATATGCATTGCAGACCAACACCTGCATCTGTGCATACACGCATTGATGAGACTGCTATGTACATGAGCAAAAGAGCTCGCCGTTTGACTTCACAGTGTAGAACAGTTCTTGTAAATAGCTGTCTTTCAAGAAAAAAAGATATTTTTTTTTAGATTACAAAATTAGTAAGAAAACAGTTTGAACAGAAATATTGAAATTCAAACTGTCACAGAATGTCTTCATTTTTGCTTGTATTAAACTCGGCCTGTATTTTTGGTTGGTTGGTTTGGGGTTTTTTTAAATTTTAAACAGGCTGGGAAAAAAAGAAAGAAGAGCCAAAGATTTTCAGGGTGAAAATTAGAGTTCTTGGTGTAGAACATTTGAGCTGTGATCAAAAGAGTTTGAAAGGTCCTGAAGGGAAGCGTGTGTTATTTTACAATATAAGGAACTGTGAGAAAATAATAATAATTGTTTAGGCAATTATTTGTGCTTTTCTTTCTCTTCAGTTGGGATGAGTTGATATTACTAATATTAGTATATTTTAATAATAAGGGGAAGAAAATGATGCAGTGAGCAGTGTTCTGCTTGTCTGTAAACTTTCTTAGATTTTTTAGTGACAGGTTCTTCTGCCATCTTCAGAGCGAAGGTTATAACTTTCCTGTAGCATTATAAAATAATTCCATTTGGAAGGAACCTCTGTAAGTTATCTGGTCCAGATCTGTGTTCAAGGCAAGTGAACCTAAATAAGTAATAAGAGACCAAATAGATAGTTGGATTCCCATTACAATTCTTTTTAGCTGCCTTTTATCTTCATTTTTGTTGAATTTTATCTTTACATTTTTCACATTCGTATATTATGCACAGAGCACATTCATAATATCTGTAGAGGTAATAAAAACAGGCCCAGTCTGGTCACAGTCATCGTCACACAAGATTATCAGCTTTACAATCCATTTTTTGCTGGGCCACTGAGTCAAGATTGCTTTGACTATTGGGTTAGCATATTAATATGACTGCTGTATTACCTGTGTTAGCATAAATTGTTCATCATGAATGCAGGATTGTTATTTATAGTTGATGGCACAAAGTCAGTAGCGCCCTGAGCAAAATCACCATTTGAATGCTACTCTATTCTTCTAGTTCAATAGGTGTCAGGAGATCTTCCTGTATGAGGTCAGGCATTTTGGAGGAGAATGATGAACAACCAGCAAAGAGCTTAAAATGCAGTCATTTGAAAGATGCTTCACGTTACTAGACCACCCTTAAGTAGACTGGGGAAGGCTGCCAGTAACAAAGCTCCAGGTGACTAGGAACAACCATAACAAAAGGCCATGCTACTTCATAGATGTTAGTGTAAACAGAAAGTAGATGTAATTTCTAATAGTAGCGTCTCAGAACAAAGTGCAGGTTTTTCATTACCTAAAGAAAACGCATACCCTATTATAAGAAAAATAATGTGTCAGAATTACCTTGTCTTTATTAATCTAGGCCTCCTAGCCCAATGACTTTGCCCTTTCGAGAATAAATGGAAGTTTGCATTGCTATAGAAATTCACGATGAAAAATTTGTTTCTTGGTTCAGATATAAGAGGCATTATAAAATTTTACTTTAGCAATTGTGAGGAAAATTAACGAGAACATTCCTTTTTTATATATATATAAAAGGACCAGATAAGAAAGTTTTCTTTTGGATTCAATAAAGAAAGTTTGAGTTTGGATACAATAAAGAGTAAAAAGGTTTATCAGATATTATGGTAAAAAAACCTATGAAGGGTTATTATTTGATTATGGATCATCTGGATGCATTTATCAAAGATAAATCACTGCAACACATTTTATAAATTCTTTTGAAAGCATTGAGTGGGAAATCCCTAGCTGCAATTTACTAGGGCATTTCAGAAATCACTTTATATATATATATATGGTGAAAATATTCAGAAGACTAATCTATCTAAATCAATCTAAAAATACAAATGACTAATCAGCAAGATCAGTAAGTTACAAATTATGAGCAGCTCAAAGATGCAGAACTTGATTGGATCTCAGTGATAGAGGGCAAATATGAGTGACAAGACTTTGGGAATTAGAGATATAAATGCAGGTGCACAAAAGATGAGGTTCCTAACCTGATTTCAAATGTATTGGCTGATTTACATTATAAATAATTTGGAAGAAGAAATGCGTAGTAAGGCAAAGAAATATGCTGAGGAAAGTAATCCAAGGCAGGATGGTCAATACAAAGGGCAGGACAGTAACAGCAACAAACTGGAAAGGCGGTTATGTCACAGACATGCTAGTTATTAATGAATTAATGTTGAAAGATTTGATGTTTTATTTGAGAGAAGCCTGGAAAAGTTCAAGTGATGGTGCAAAAAGTAACCTAAATATGAAAGCCTGCAAAATTTACCTGGAAATGTAAAAAAGACAAACCTTCTTGTGAATTCAATAAGCATTTTTTATTCTCTGCCATAATGGCTAATTTAGCTCATAACCAGAAAAAAACTTTTCATTTTTAACTATTACATCCATCTAAGATGGGGAAAGATTTGAAAGGTGTGATTCAAAACCAATGATCCTATATTGTTTACACTTGAAAACCCCTTCTGTTATGTTTATTGCACTTTATAATAAGTAACAGAGTGATTTCAAAAAAGAAAAATAGATCTTGAGTATAGATTTTTTTTTTCCTGTTGTTAATCATTAATTAGTTTATTAACAATTCTTGGAGAAATAAACTTCATTACACTTCTGTCAGAAGTGCCAATTATGTTGTGGAAAGAGAGCTAAAAGTAATAAACAGAAAAAGTAGACCCAAGTAAAAAATGAAAAATTCTTTGCAAAACTAAGGCAAAATAGAGTAGTACCAACCTTCTTTATTCTTAAATACATTTTAAGATTTTTTTGTGTGTGTCACTAATCATTACACACACATAACAAAGGTAAAAATATGGTTCAAGTACCTATTTAAAGCCAATCATTTACAGAAGCATTCAGGGCTGTTTTCTTAGTAAATCCAAACATAAAGAGTACAATGTAAGGTAACCATTGATTTATCATTCATTGTTCTCAGATTAACTTTTTTTTTGTTGTCTTTACTTGGATAGTCCCCCTTCTGATGCAGTTTACATTTCCTTTTTTATCTTATTGGAATTTTTTATTCTCATAATGTACTGATAGACACATAAGAGATCAAAACATTAATTTAATTTGTGCCAGTTCTGTCCCCTGTGTTGTGGAACAGCAATACAGCACTGAGCAACCAGGTTTTTTTTTCCATTGTTGGACTAATAATCATAAAATTTTCATAGATAGGCAGAGCAATAATAAAAACAACGACCCTGTGGTTGATCTTAGAGCAATCTTCTGAGTTTCCAGATCTTTGCTGGTTAACATTTGAGCAGGAACACCCCAAATGGGTTTTTAGTACCTTCTCTCCAATATATACACATTGTGATATTTATTTCCTGCAGCTGTCACTTTTTTCCCCACTAATTCTCCTACAGTTTTAAATTATTTTATGCTTATGTCCATGTAAACTACTGTAAAGTATTAGATAAAAAGTAGCTTTCCCCTAACACAATAAGATTATGGGTAGGGTTTGTTTAAAAAATATTGTGTCTCTGCCCATTTCATTTACTTATCCGGATGACTTCAGGATGTTCTAAAGTCTAAGACACCATTATATAATCGCAAAAGCCAATTTGTATTCCTAAGAGGCTGTCCTGAAAGAACAGGAGCAATGGAAAATGACCTATTTAAACATTAATTCCGTTTCTTCAAAACCCAGTCTTGAAATTCTACCTATTTTTTTTCATCCCTTCATTAGCAAACAGATAGTTAACATATCAGTTGAGTAGGCAACTTTTGCCTGTAGCCATTTTGCTGTTTTAAATGTTTGTGTTACTAAAAGCTCCATAAATAAATAAATAACATCTTCAAGCTGGATGTCAGTACACAAATAAATTAAGAGCCATTTCATCCACTTCCACATAACTTGTTTTAAAATCAAGGACTTGCCAGCCTTGTCACCAGTCATTTTACTGAAGCTCCTTATCTAAATCTTATTACTAATATTTCTGCGATGCTATTTTCTGTCATCCTAACTACATTTTCTCTCCCTAGTCATTTTTTTCACCATCCCTGGGACAGATCTTAAACACCATGTATGTAGTACTGTCAAGGCTTTGGTCATGTTTTCAGTGGCAGTTGTGCTCAACATCAAACAGAAAAAAAATAAAGTATTTAATTACCAAGAAAGAGTTTTAGATACTTTTCTTACAAATCCTAATTCCATACTTTTAAGTACTTATGGTTCTAGTTCAAGATGTGAGTTTTAGAACTTTTAAAATCACAGTTATATTAACAGTCCTGAAAGTAGCATTCTGTTTGATAAGACACTTTTATATCGAATTTAAAGGGCTTTTTGTGAAGATGAGTACTACTTAACATATGCAAACAAACAAGCACTATCTCCTACCCTTTCATTTTATGTTGTAATTATTTTGAAGCAACAACAAATAACAGGATTTCTTCCTCATACAAAAAATCATTGCATTAATCATGATGTAAAAATGCCTACAAGGTAATGTGACATTTGCAAGTAGGATGGGAAGTGCAGCATGAAGCTATGTAGAAAGTCATCAGACCTTTAGAAATGAAGTCCTTTGTTATATTTTTGACAATTTTCAGAATGCACATGTATACATAAATACACACAGAAATTATTTTCAGAAAAAAGCATTTTTGTCATAAAATACTTGCAATACACCTGAGTTTCAGAGTAGAAATAAATCACCACACTAACCTTTTTTCTATTTCATCTCAAATTAGAGATGGCAGTTTTCTACCATTATTTGTTTCTTGCAGGATGTAAATTAATATAAAATTCACAGATCTCTCCTATTGGCCTGCCAACATTCCAGCATCAGTAGAGAAGTAAGATGTGGTCATGTTTGTATTTCCGCTGAGTGAAGGATTGCTTTAAACTATTACTGTCAGGGTTTTGAACCCATATCCCTCTTTATCCTGTTCATATTAGTTGTGGATATACAAATAACTAATACGCTTCTCAAGAGCATGGATAGAAGAAAACAGTCCATAACATTTCTTCATTTATCTATATATATGCACATGAACACATACACACATATTAAGAGGTACACGTGGAGTGAAAAATCACAGGGTTTATGGCTTCACTGACCCACAGGCTAAAATCCCATCAGCTTTTGGGAGCTACAGGATTTCATCCCAGAAATGTAAGTGTCCCAGCCTGTATTTCATCTTTACTTGCATGCTTTGCCTCATTAACTGATAGTATAACACGCTGTAACTTTAAAGATGAAACACCAGAAACCACCTTTTGCTCTGACATCAGAGACCCAGACATATTGTTCAAGTGTGTAACAAATAGCAACACAAATTTAATCTCCTTCCAGTTCTCAAAGACAGCTCTCAAAGAAGCATACAAAATGTCTTTGAGCCTATCCACACTTTTCAAGCTGAGCTGGCCATGATAAAATACACAGCATGAAGAATTTAAGTTTGAAACAAACTCCATTAATGTTACCTACTTGTTTGAAATATATGCTGTTAGTGTTGTACTCAAGTGCTGGTACCCAACTATTTTTCTATTTTTACTAGAGAAAACATGATTATCATAGTAATTTTGACATTAAATCTTTCAAATGGATGTACTATTTCAACTTGTATAATCACGTAAAAGTGTGTTTTCTTTGAGTCACAGCAGAATCAAAACTCACTGTGTAAATAGTCTGGGACAGACCTTTATGTTCCAGGGCTTTTTTCCATAGTTACTTTAATATTAAAAAAAAAAATAACACTCTTTGGGATATTCCAGCTCAATTCCACCCACACATCCAGCAGAAGCTCAAACCAGCAAACAAATTAGATTTGCATATAAAAAACCCCACCAACTTTAAAAGCCCTACTGGAATCCAACACAGATATAGAATAATTTATGGAGAAGAGAGAAGATACCACGCTCTTCAAATGTATTTGAGTAGCTAATTATTAGCTATCTGTAAAATTGGAAAACACTTTTTATTTGAAATTATTTAACTTTATGAAGTTATGTATTTACATAACATCAAAAGTAGCACTTCTCTTGTCCATTTTTTTCTTGTCAGTATTCATATCTGAATATTTGTGCACTGATCAAAGCTACAGATAGCACTCTTCTGTAGGGAATTAGTGGAATTTCACTTAACAGCATCAGGCATTTATCTATACCATATGTTAGACAAATAGAAAAATGCTGCTGTATTTTTATTTCTTCCCCAAGGGTAGCCATTTTAAAGATTTATTCTCCACCACCCACTCATTTTCTGGTATTCATACTAAAAAACACTTCTTACTTCTTCTTCCTACTGTGCTCAACCTAACCAGTATCAGTAAACTTATACCATAAGCTCTCAAAAAGCAGTATAAGATGGATAGAGAGTATCTTAGTCAAGAGAACAGCAAACCATAATATCCAAACATTAATATCAAGCCTCAATTATTTAGAGGCAGAAGTTAAAAAAAGTGCCTTCTTAACTTTCATCTAAATACTCTCCCTAGAAGAAAAAAACATTCTAAAAGCTTTATTAATAATAATAAACAGCTTCTCAAGGAAACAAAATACATAGATTTTGTGCATAATTCCTACATAGTAATTGCTACTGCAAATGCTAATTAGTCACATTATTAGAACAGTTGCCCACTTGCTTCTTAAAGTTATGGCGAGCGTATACCCATTAGCTACATACATAAGCCGCAGTGTATTTGGCATATCACATACAATTCGGGGAAGAGTATTACACTTGTGTTTTAGTACATAAGTCATTATATACTGTGGTGGGTTCACCTTGGCAGGCTGTCAGGTACCCAACCCAGCTGCTCTCAACTCCCTTACCTCAACAAGGCAGAAAAAAAACAGAAAACAAAAAAGCTTGCACCTGAAGCTAACGGCAGGGAGAGCACTTACAACTACCTACCTTCACAGGCAAAACAGAATCAGGGATGATTCATTTTATTTATTACTGATTAAACTAGTTTTGGATGGTCAGAAACAGAGGCAAAACCAAAATCACCTCCCCCTGCGCCTTTTCCCAGGATTGATTTTAGTCCTTCACTGCCAGTTCCTCAAACCCTGCCAAGTGCCACAGGGGGATAGCAAATTGGGGCTGCAGTCACTCCGTAACAGCTACTCCCAGCCATAACTTCCTCCTCATACTTTTCCCCCACGGCAGCATAGGTCAGGACAGACCTGACGGGCTCTCCAGGAAACATCCACTTGCTCTGGCACAGGCCACTCCACGGGCTGCAGTGTGGACATCTGCTCCAGCAAGCCTGGCCACAGGGAAACATCACGTCATGATAATCCTCTCAACAGGGCACCGGGGAACCACAGCTCCAGCCGTCAAAGCTCTCCCACCCTGCCCCTGCTGCTCACAACGGTTTCCTCACTGCCTGAGCACTACCTCACCTTTCCTTAACACCTTGCCAGAGGCACCACTGGCTTCACTAATTGGCTCCGCTGTGAGAGACCATTACAGAACCAGCTGTGTCCAACAGGGCAGCCGGACCTCTGCTGATAGAGCCCGCCCTGCCGCTCTCCCCTACCAAAACCTTGCTTAGCAAACCCAGCGCATGTATGTATGTATGAATTGGTTATACGCTTCAGCTGAAGCCAAACGCACAGCTGGAGTAGATTAATGTAGCTGCGCTCAAATCTATAAAGCCATGCTAGGAGGCGTTTGTAGAGGCCTTGCTGTCCTGACAGCTGAAAACAACAGGAGGGTGGTGGCCCTCAGTCCTAGGCAGGACATGGGGTTATGTTAGATATCACCTTAAGAGTGCAGGTATGATGAAAATAATCTTTGTTTGCTTTTAAACTAGTTACATGCTGAAGGTGTTTTCTCTAGAAGAGGGTAGGAAGGTGATATTTCTCCTAGAAACTTTAGGTTTTTAAAAGTCTTCCTGGAAAGCTGAAAATTCCTCTGGTATATCAAATCTAATTATCGAGAGTTTAAAAGGTTTTGGGAGGGTTATAACTTTTAGGTAAAAGAGAAAAAAAAGAAGTTGTCTTTCAGCCTTGTGCAATTGTAGTGATTTCAATCTCTGTTGTGCTTGTCTTTCCTGGTGTCAATTTAATTGGGAGAAGGAGGGCTTGTTTTAGAAGTAGTAATTCTTGATCTTATAAAATCATGTATTTTTAAAGTAAGAAGAGCTTGAGATTGTATTATTGAATGATATTCCCTCAGTGATATTTTTAATATAAATATTGATTTCAATTTGATATCCCCAAGAAAGACTAGTAGCTAGGTTTCAAATAGCAAGCACATTAAGGTGTGCTAAAATTCTTGTTATGCAATTCCTTACCTAAAGAGTGGCGTGGACTGCCATGTAATACTATGGTTGAAGTGTATACTTGTCAGCTTTCAGAAGAAAATATACTTTGTTGATAATTT
Organism: Athene noctua; assembly: GCF_965140245.1. Taxonomy (NCBI): domain Eukaryota; kingdom Metazoa; phylum Chordata; class Aves; order Strigiformes; family Strigidae; genus Athene; species Athene noctua. The sequence goes on from NC_134045.1 coordinate 19,146,455, forward strand.
GTTGGACTAACATCTCTACTTCATTCTTTCAATTAGTAGTTTTTAATTTTGTGTAATAATATTGGTTTCCACAAAACTTTTGCCTCGCTGTTTCCTTCCTTCATCTTTTACAAAATTGTCATCAGTGTCCTTAGTTGCCTCATGACATCACTGTGTTACTGTTGTGGACTTTCACACACTCCTATAGACAGTATGGCTCATAAAACTTAATGAGAGTAAGTTCATTAAATTAATCCTAGTAATGAAGAAACTTGCTGCTTACTTCTCAGTTGTCTAATTTGTGACAGTCTTGGCAATTGGCTTCCACTGAAAGCAAGACTTGCATCCAAAAAGCCCATAAAAGGGAAAAGTAAATTAATCTTCATTAGAGTTATTGAATTTAAAATCTGTTGCTGATATCTCTTGACTTAGAACTGTTTTTCCACTTAGAAAAAGTAACCAATAAAAGGAGAGCTCACTAAAATAGCTTTGCTTCCTATACACCCATGTCTAAAATATGGTTTGGATAAAGTAAATTTCCTTAAATTGAGGCCTGATTCATCAGAGTATGCCTTTGAGCTCTACAGGAAGAAGTGGAGAAGGTGGATAAACAACTATGCTCTCAAAATCCAAAACCAAATGCTCAATGCTTTCAGATAATATTTTCATTTTAATTTAATATTTGTTTTCAGTATTAAATAAGAACATCAGTAAGAATAAGTTTAATCATTTTTAGAAAGTCATGTAAAGAAGAGGTGATGGACCTGTTACACTAGCATGCTAATCTTAATACCAGAGACTGTTTGGGAAGACTTGGAAGGTACTTCTGTCTTTTTATTCAAGTGACTTTTGTGAAACTACTTCATTTGTTTATACTATTCTATCTGAATCTCCAGTTGGAACTGATGAGCCTTTATTGTTGCATTATTATTGTTTTTAAAAGGTTTTATTGCTGAGACAAATTTATTCTTTGTTAGAATTAACTATGTGCTGACAGTGAGAACTTAAGAGCTTCTTTCTCTTGCTAAAATGAAATAATTGTGCTATTTCAAATATTGAATTTAGTTTTCTGAAGCAGGTAAAGTTTTGCAATGAGTAACTGTTCAAAGTTTTCACAGTTTTTAATTGGAAGCAATAAATAAAAGGCAAATGCATTCCAAGGGGAAAGTATGTTGTATCTGCTCTGTGCTTGTCAATAGAACTAAAATCTGCAGACAACTTTAAACTGGTTTTAGTACTTAACAGTGGAGGCTGTAGATCAGAAAAGTGCTTGACACCCTGTGGGCTGGGACACCCCTGGAGACAGCTGGGGTCGGCTGTCCTGGCTGTGCCCCCTCCCGACTTCTTGTGCACCCCCGGCCTCCTCGCTGCTGGGGTGGGGTGAGGAGCAGAAAAGGCCCCGACTCTGTAAGTGCTGCTCAGCAGTGACGGAAACATCCCTGAATTATCAACAGTGTTTTCAGCACAAATCCAGAATGTAGGCCCATTCTAGCTACTATGAAGAAAACTAACTTTACCCCAGCCAAAACCAGCACACTACGTAGCAATTGTAAGTTCATAGGAGAAGGCGGCAGTAGGGAATAGGAGAGTGTTAACCATGAACTCTTGGAGTTAATGATGCGGAGGCATAGGATGACCTTTCCAGTGCATCAGGCAGGCTGAGCAGTTGTGATGATTGCAGTCTGTATGGACATGTGATACTTTAAAATTATTATTTTTAATTTCACATTGTTAAATAGAAATTAGCTTAAAATAATTCTTTAGGGTTTTGATTTCTAAATGCAAGCTGTTTGACCAATAGCCTCATTCCAAAAAGAGAAAATTACTTTAATTGCAGAATAAGCAAGGATAAGATTTGTCTGTTTAGAGTGGCAGAGGAGTTATGAGGATATCTACTATTGCATATGTGACTTAATTTTTAATTCTGCTGGCGGGTGACTGATTAACTATTTTGACTGTCCTAGTATTCTTATAATTATTTATTTTTATAGACATTTGTCCATGGAATAGATTCATGGGGCTTTTAGGCAGGCAAAAATCTTCAGAAGTAATTGTATCTGTCTGGATTTTCAACAGCTTTATGGGTTCACAAATCAGTGGTATGCATGTGAAGGGAAATGGTGGTTTTCTTTTTTATCCTGATTTAATTCAGCTTTCCCAAGGTGATCCTGCTAATGATGATTTAATTCAAACTAGGATGCTTGGTTCCAAAGGAGGCTGGCTTTCTGTTTTAAAGATGAACAGGAGGGAATGCTCTAAGGCAGAGAGAGACTGAAACTGTCATGTATCAGGCTAAAAAAAAGGGTTCTAGGAAAAAACATGGTTTCCTCAAATCACTGAAAATATAATGATACTAAAATATCTGAAACATTTAAACAAAGTGCCTCCTTTTTCACAAACAAAGTTTGTAAAGCCCCACAGCCTGATTTGTTCTTGTTGTCTGGAACTGTTAGTCTGTGAGAACTCAGAATATGGTGAAAACTCTTGCATTATGAGATCTTATGCTTCCATCTGGTTTTTATGGGTTTTGATTTCACTAGTTGAGAAGCATCATACCTTTCCAATTTCCTTGATTAGCTGCAGTTAGAAGGTTCTGAATGTGTGTCTATTTGTAATCTTACATAATTGACTTCAGGCAAAATGTTTATTTTTAGTGTTTGAGTAACTGATCAGAATTATTCTTCCATTGTTAGCTCACATCCAGGTGCTTTTTTCATTTAAAATAATGAAGTGGTACAAACAAAAACCATTAAAACATTTTCATGTGAAAATATACTGCATTTCTCATTTCCTGCTTTTAAACAATCAGGAGAAACACTGAAATTTAGACAATTTGAAATCTATGTTCAAATTTTGTAGTTAAGATTTACCTTTGTGGTTTTGAGTCTGTTCCTAAGCATAACATAGAGATTAGAAAAAAACCCTGCAAATTTGCAATTTCTAATAATCACAAACTTATTAATGTTTTTTTTTTTTTTAAATTAAGAAGTAATGAAGAAAAGGGGGAATAATAAACATAAGGGTAAATGAAAAAGCATCAGTAGTGAAAGCATTTCTGACCCAACTTATTTCAGTAGTAGGAATCTAACAAAAGGTTGTGTAAGATTTCCAGGTAACTTCTCAGAGTGAAGAGATGTAATTTAAATCATCTGAATCTGCTTGGTGTAAATTATGTCTATGTATCAAAAGCTAGATCCTTACAATTTTATTTTTTTTTTAAAGCAAAGTAAGGAAATTGCTGAAGGGATAATAGAAAGCATAGTACTTAATGTTACTTGGTGAAATATGTTACCATGATTGAGTAGTATCATGTTTGGGGAGCAAAGGAAAGAAATAAGACATTTCAGTATCCCTAGAAAAAATTGTGAAGTACATAGTCTGAGTAGTTAAATTCCTTTTTGAAAGGATGGCTGTGGATACTAAGTGTTGTAAGTGAAGTCTCTTCAAACCTGTCCTTAGTGCTCGGCACAAACAACCTGGATTACAGTCAAGGGAATGAAGAAAAATTAGCAATGCATGATGGGAATACAAATTGGTGCTGACAACAGTCAAGCCAGATAAAACTATAAACTTGAGATATTTTTAATCAGAATGCAAGAATTAATTTGCCAATCGAGGGGCATATGAAATTTTGTTGTGATCACTGTGCAGAAATAAAAGAACTACTACAGGAAACAAGAAAGCAGGGCAATGTTGTATCTGCTCTAAAAAATGAACCTTATTGTTTCCCTTTAGTTTTTTGTGAATATTATGCTTTGATATAAGTAATAATAAATGAATACACAATAATTTTTTTTTTGTTAAATAGAAGAGGGAAATTAGTATCAGCCTTTTTATCTGGATGATCAGTTAAGACTAATTAAGAAGTATAGTTAGAATAAGTCACTTATTCTAGAATGAGTTCTGTAGCCAAGAACAGTAAGGCTTTTTGTGAAGCTGTTCTTTTCTCGAGTGAAATGTGGGGAGAGTGTTTAAATCCACTTGTTTCCACTTACAGATCTGTTCCTTGCTATGCATGTTGTTTATCCTTGCACAAAGTTCATACTTTGTGAAAGTTCACAGACTGTTTCAGCTCTCAGTTAAGTGGCAGATCTTGTAGTCTGCCAAATAAAAATTGAGACTCCAGAATTACTACTTCTGTAATCATTTAAGCTTAATCCTGAACAAGTTAAAAAAAAAAAAAAAAAAACACCCAACCAAAACACAACAAAAAAATGCAAAACCAAACCCATCTCTTCTAAGGTAATTCATTTACCTGCTATGAAGGAAAAATATTAATTGTATTTTCAAGACAAAAGGATTATTTACAGAAATAACTGAGCATATTAGTCCTCATGTAAAAGAAGTATATGTTTAATAAGCCTGAAATGCAACAAGTTCTTACAATGGGTTATAGGATATGTAACAGACAGGAGCTTTGTGAAGGTTGTGCTGAAGTATGGATTGGGTAGTAACTATCACTGTTGATGTAAAAGCATAAAACATCATTATGTAATTTTTTCAGTGATATTAAAATAATTTTGATACTGAGTCAAAGAAAGAGCGAAACTGTACAAGTTCTAGCATTTTCCCAGATAGCTTTATTTTTCCATTAGCAGAGTTATGTGTATCCTTGAAAGGTGCTTAAGATGTGAAGAAAAGTGTTCAGGACAGTCTGTTTTCTGTTACTTTTTTCCAAAAGACCTTTGACTTCTAGATTCTGATGTCCTTTTGTGAAATGAGTGTTACAGCTAATAACACAGCTACAATGTTGACCTAAAATAATTGTTCTTGCCATGCTTGATACTTGCCTACCAATATCAAATGCAAGAAAACCTTGATGAAGTCATTCACTTCAGACTAAACTGAGATGATATGATTTACTGTATACTTGGTATAGACTAAGAGCATATACACAGACAGCTATCATAGCTGCCAGTGATGTGAAGTAGCTCGTCCATGTTCCTGAAGTACTTTTCAGGGCAGTATGATCTGGCACTTTAGTTGCATGGTCCACTGGTCTTTGCATTTTTATGTGGTTTCTTTGGCCAAACAAAAATAAATAGTGAAGTATGGGTGTTGATGGGACTTTGTATTTCTGGCAGTAAACTTCTGAGTACTAGCTCATGTGCTGTAGTGGTCAAAAAGGCGATAAGACACAAAACAGAGCCAAGTAGAAAGCATCACTGACCCTTTCATTTTGAGTAGTTGTATGTTTGCTCACATATGATTTTTTAGGAAATGAATTCCTACTTCTCAACCACTCTTATATATCTCTCTTACATACATAACCACTTTCCAAAATACATCTTTATACTACATGTGTTTTTTACAATGCCATTAATCCTAAATCCTGACATGTCTTGTACAGTGACCAAATCACAAATATCCATTGGGAGTTCTACTTCTCTCAGGTTAATACTACAAAACAGTCTGTCTTGTGCTTCTGAAAGTAACAGAAGCTGAAAATCTATTCTTTGCATTGATTCAAATTATCCTTGCTCCTTTAAAAGAAAGGAAATGTTTATAGCAATATTAAAATGTCTTTCTAGCCTTCCTATGTTGTGTTGCCTCTTGAAACTTCAGATGTTTAGCTATTCCTAGAAAATGTAACAATATTGCAATATTTCCCAGCTGATCTGTCAAATAAAAATAATAATTCAGATTGTATATATATGTGGACATTGAAATTATGATTTATTAATCAGCACCATTTTGTTTACCTAGCCTTGTCTTCAAATGTATGTAAAGTCTAGTTGGTTCAATCTTGTTTCCCTGTTTCCCGATGGATTCAGATAAAACATGATAGGCAAAATGGTGCTGAAGAGACATTGAAAAAAAAGCCTGAATTTCTGTTGATTTTTTTTATTATTATTTCTGTGCTGGATTTCAGGTTAAGGCATGTTGTCTAGCCTTTCATCCCTTTTGAGAGTTAGACTAAGATTGCCATTTTATGCTGTCATAAAGCCTTTTTTAAAGGCAAATCTTTCACTGTATTTGAGAAAGGGGAAGAGAACAAAACAGTGTAAACTATTGTCAAAGTTGTAAATGTATCTACCTGCCAAAACAAACCTGATGACAAAATTGAAGCAGTCAGGAAGACAACCAGGAATACAAGAAACAGGGCAAAGCTGTGTCTGAAGTAGGTGGAGTTATTTTTAGTTTGGGGTGGTGGGGTAGAGGGTGCCTTTGGTTTCTGATATGATTATTCTGAAAAATGTCCATTCAATGAAAATCATTCCACTAAGTTTTGTGCATATTAAACAGCTGCTTCTAGAAAGTGGACAAAATGAGCATGTGCACTTTTTTCTGTTTGTGAACATTTTCAAGCTTTGTGTTGGGATTTTTTTTATTATTATCTACTTAGGAGTGATTGAGTTCATAGTTTTGATTTCTATCCTCCTCCAGCAGACTAGTTTGTACAGGTTTTGAATCTCAACAACTTTCTGTACGTATTATACAGGACTCAGAGTAATTTACCCTGTGACTGTCTTGACATAAGAATGCTCATATGATTTACTGACCTTTATCTCACACCTCAATATGTTACCCTTTTTTTTCCCTTATCTCGCTTCATGTCTCTATGGAGTGTATATTTTTTGGCAAGGTGAAAAAAGTTCTAAAGTGCTGAAATACACTTAGATTGCAGTACATTCTCTTTTTCCAATAATGCTTTTGTATATATTTGTATTTTTATATGTAAAAGGGCATGTAGGAAAGTATAATTTATTATATTTCTTGTGTTAAAGCATGGACAAAGTAAACAAGTGGAAAAGAAACTGAGGTATCTCCCAGTATTGTATTACTCCTTTCTCTTGTTGACTGAATTGGTATTTGCTTTGAGAGAAAATGCCTTTCTCAAAGTTTGAGTTGAGGAAAATCAGTGGGATTTTTGCCTTTGCTCTGATACAAGCACATAGGTAATAACTAATTCAGTTAATCGATCTATGCTAGCCTTTGTGAAGAGCTTTGAGACTATATTTTAGGTGCATTTGATATGTTAATACTTGCATAATATAGAAGATAAATTTCTTTTTTAAAAAAATAAATATGGTAGGTGAGGTTAAGTGGAATTAATTAGTGCATGGTGACCCCTGGAAGTGTTTCATGTAGATCTTGGCTTTTGGAGATACTCTTTTCACTGTTCGCATACTTGAAAGCTTTGATCTTGGGTATTTAGTAGTGATACCATTATTTCAGAATAAAATTTATAAGGTGCTTGTATATAAACTTCAATTTAAAAGATTAAATGGCAATGTGATATGTACATTGAATATAAAAATTCTATGCTTTGAAATGCAGAAGTCTGGTTATTTTAATTGATTATTACTTAATGATTACCTGTTGACTTACAGGAACAATAAAATCAGTCATCTGTGGAACTCAATATAAATTAATGCATCATGTAATGCTGTGGTATATACACTAAAGAGTTATTGCTGCTGTAGTTTTTAGCCTGCTCATTTGCTTGAATGATCTCTAGTTGGTATATAACCAATTTGTTCATCTCTTAATGCAGAAAGAAAGCACTAACAGTAGTGCTCATGTGATACTTGAGGATATATTGAAAGAGTAGTGCCAGCAATAACTATTCTTTAATACATGGACACTGTTTCAGACCCTAAAGAGGACAGTTTCTTTGTTCTAGATTGTGTTTCTAGCAGCAGAGCATACCCCAACTCTCCTACATAGTTTCCATTTTCTGAAGTATGCGTGTTCTAGCTTGTGAGTGTCTGAGAGTGGATGTGATTTATGCAACCAGCAGTTGGTTTCAGGTCCACAGAACAACTCTTTTAGAGTAAGTCAGTTTATTTACGTGTTGTTGTGGTAGCATTGCTTATATCTCTGCCTGGTGACTTCTACTTCAATTTATGTCACTGCAGAAAGCATCTGGTTGTTCTTTCAGTTCCCTGACAGTTCAGGTTTTTGTTTCACACTCTGCTTGCACTGTTTTCACATTTCTGCCTTCTTCAGCTGACTGTTGTTATAAATCAATGTTTGGTCAATTTGTCTTCTGTTCTATCTCAAGCCTCCCCTAGATGCATGTTGACAGACCAAAATAGTTTCTTCATACTAACCAGAATGGCTTGCATGCAAAAAAACCTTCCTTCTCACCAGTATGAGAAAAGAATGAATGGAAAAATCGAGTCTAAATTGTGTTAATCAGATAATTAGTACAGAAGTTTCTTGCATTCTTTACAATACTTTAGTGCCACCCCGCAAATGTGTAGAAACTCCGAGTCCTTGGTAATTCACACAGTGGAAAATCCCACCACAATTCTGTCGAAAGAATGGTTGCTTTATGTACAAGTTTTGTATCAGGAAACAAAGTCAGCTCAGTGCAGAAGAATGAATAATATGCTGTTCAGAGTGACCATTTCTTGGAGAATACCTGGATGTACAACTCTAATACTGCGTGTGAAACTGATCACCTGCAGATTTTTAGTAATGGTAAAGTGGTTTGTTGTTTTATTTGGTTTTTCTTTCCTTCAAGGCATAAAATTGCTGGAACGTGAGCCCTACAACCACGTATGGAATGAATAAAAAAGGTGAATGAAATTTGCAAACAAGTGGATTTCCTGACATGCCAAAATATGAGCTCTAAGCAGAGCATGCTTATTTACTGACAGGTAAAATGGAGGCTTTCATCTGGAGTTTTGAGCCTTCTTTAGTCAGTACAGCTGTACAAATTCAGCAAGCTGTTTTAAAGTGTGTATAGGAAAGAGGTAGGAAGAATGCACCACAGTTCTGATAAAGTCAAATTAAAAATTAATAGAAGTAAAAACACTGTTCTACCTGATCCAGTAGGAGACAAGTTTGGGAAATAAAGAAGCATTAGTAGGTGCAGAAGCCTCTGGTGCATTATTTTATTTAATTTTAAATATAACTTGTCTATTTTGTGATGATTTTATCACTTGCCTCTTGAATACACTAATTCTCGGAGGAATAATCTTACCTCCTACGCTGCTGATGTAGGAATGCGCTGTATTTGATGATCAACAATAGTATACTCCAGAAAGGGCTTTAAGCCAGCAGTGCTTGGAAGAAACAGATCTTGTAACAGTAGCAAATCAATAATTTCTTTTTATATTTGAGGAACATACATATTTGTGCTAGATAAAAACAGGACTGCCTAACTTTCTTTATTTTGCTTACCTGCACAACTTCCAGATATTGTATCTGTATTTTTGTACCAGTATTATGATCTCAAAAGTCTATTCAGAAGCAATAGCTACATTATTAGTTTGGGGGGTTTTAACATGCACTTTTTTATGTTGGAAGTAGGTGTGGTCTGGAAGATAAGTCAGAACTGATGCTAAACTTTTGTTAAATTAGCTAATGCAGTCAGGATTAGCAAGAAAAGTTAAATATCCCTTACAGCAAGAATTTAGCTGTTTCAGTGGGATACCTCATAGATGATTGCTTTAAGCAAGAACAAAGCAGGAATGCTATGTAACTCTAATTTGCAGCATAGTAACTCAATTAAAATGAGAAAAAAATGCAACAGTATGGAAATGAAATGGTGTGACGAACAAGTGCAACTTATATCTCCAGTTTCATGCATTTTGATAATTACAGTTTCTTGACTAAGTCTATATACTTACAGCAGTGTGTCAGGCAATTTACAGAAGGAGAGAGAAAGAAGGTCAACTTCAGTAAAAATCCAAGAGCGGTCTCACATCAGTCAATACATCAAGTTTCCTAGAAGTTTGGGGCCACTGAAACACATATAAAAGTCTGCAATAAAGAACTGCTCATTAGATGAGCAATATTTCGATAACGAGGCGCCCTGGTATGAGATATGCAGGGAGCAGATACCCTGAGCAAGGCGGTGGAGGTGCAGGGATGTGACAAGGAAGCTGTGCTGAGCATGGAGGTGCACAGACCACTTCTCAGATTCATTTTTAGGGTGCCATGGGCTGCAGGGAGGAGAGGAGGTGTTGTGGTCATACAATGTCATGGTTAAGGGTCTTTTACTCTGGTCAGTTCTCCATTCCTAACAGTGCCAATATTTTCACAAAGCAGTCCTAGGATCCAGAACTGTTTTCTCCAGTTATTGCTTGTGCTGTCTAGGCAACAGGATGCTGTCAAAATAAAAACCAACCACGCCCCCACCCAAAAATCAACTGTGGGGAGAGGGGATGCCTAGCTGCTTCTACTGAAAAATGACACAAGTAGGGGATGGGTGAGTGTGTTTTATGATTGCAGACTTTTCAATTGCTTAAGTTCTGTGTCCCACTTTAAATATTAATGATCTCCATGCAGATGCTTGATATGGCACTGTAATTCCTAGGATGTAAATGGTAGCCTAAAGGAATTGATTTCATAAAGTACTGGGAAATTGCTCTGCATTATATTCGGAGGACTACTATGTAATGGAAGCAGTACTTTAGAAACCATGTGCTTTCATCTCAGGATGGAGAAATGTTAGGAAATCTTTTTTGTCTACAATACATAATGCTTGGGAAATCCATATGTACTGTTCTGGATCTTGTCATAAATATTGTCTCTAATCTGTCATAGAAATGTTGCAGCTTGAACTGTAGTAAATGAACAGTATTGTCTGAATTCTGTGAGTGGATTGGATTAAAAATGGTTGGATTCTGGCTTTGTCTGAAGTTGAGAAAAAGGACGGCTTATTATTGAGATAGCTGTCTAACTCTATAGTCTTTTTGAGATAAGGCATCAATAACTTTCTCCTAATCTTAGTTGAGCTTAATCAAACACCTCACTTATCAGACTTAGCTGCTCTCAGGTAAAAGCCTCCTTATCTTGCATTCACAGGATTTTATAGGAAGTTAGTTAACATCAAAAAGCGCAGATTTTGAGCATGCCAAAGTCACCTCTGCAGAATATAAGTAATCACAAGGTTCACATCCATGAAAAGTAGTTAAATCTGAAATCTTGAGAGGTTCCAGTCACAATTGGTAAATATTTTTTTATTAATAATGATAATGGCTGAGAGTTTTGTTCTTTGGAGCTTAACATGAATGTTTCTGAACAGAATAGCACCAGGTTACATGTGCATACCAGATCAAATTCTTCTTGCTTAGGAAAAGCCACATGTAAAGGATGGTAAAAGAAATATAAATTTAGATTGTTGAAGGATTATTTTCATAATAAATAAGTACACCAGTGGGTGATACTAAAGGACTTACATTGCCAAGTCATGCTATATATAGCAAGCCCACTTAATTTTGCTTGTTTGATGCATTTTATCTCAGAACTTTTACTTAGTTTACATGCCAGCCTATGAAGCAGAGGAGGGCTGCCTTACTATCTGATTCTGCTAATTTCGTTTAGAACAGTGTAAATACCCAGAGAAGATCCAGAGGAACGATTTTGTTTGCTAAATGGTAAAGGAGATATGAGAGGACAGATGTAATCCAGAAAGGGAATTGACTTGGCACTGATGTAAAGTAATAAGGATGATATGAAAGTCTAAGGAAAATGTTTCATTTCCAAAGATAAAAAGCATTATGAAGATTTCAAAGAGCTAGAGTGCTACTGAACTGTATCTGGTGAAAGAGGAGTGTGAAATATTAAGCACTTGAAATGTTTTGTTCATATGGGAATTCATTTGAAATTGTTGTTGATTTTATTATGCAGTTCATGTTAATGGATATTTGACTGTAAGGTTGATTATTAATGAAGGACAAATGAAATCTATGCTTAATGTTATGCCATAGCATGTCACCTTGAAACTTTAATTGTAAAAATTCAGTAGGGCCAGACTTGATCAGTATTTCAATTGAAAGCCATGAGATGCATAAAGGAGTGCTGGTGATGGGCCCCAGGACAGCTTAATGACAATTCATGCTGGAGGACTGAACTGCTGCAGCCTTTCATGATCTTATTTTAAGATGGAGGAAGAAAAAACGCCACCCAAAAAGCCCAAAACAAACAAATTTTGGAAGGTTTGGTTACACATCAGTCTATAAAACCCGTGTAACACTTCCTATAACTAGTTTACTTCAGTCTTACTTGCTGATTTTTTTTAATTACTTTGCAGTTTAATAATGTGAAGTGACTATTCTGTTTTATACCGTGACCTTCAAGCACAAATTTGCCTCAGAATTAAAGGCCCCCTTCTGAAATGTTTTGCAGAGGTACAGAAATATTCACTGGAGTGGGCCCAGACCTTTTCATGTCACATGTGGATGTTGAGGGTGGGAGCTCTTCAATACTTGTTTTTTCTGATAGAAAATCTTGGTTTGGAAGTCTTTCACTGGCTATAAAATGTTAGCACTAGGATGGATTCTTTTCAGAACTAAAGAGAAGAAGCCTTCTTTTATTCTCTTTTCAACCTTTCCACAATCCCAAAACACAGACCCCAGTAGCTCTTGTCAGTAACCCAGCACACAGTATGCACCCTTGCTTTCACAAGCATTCGTGCAAAATGGGACCCAAGGAGACTCTAGAATGGGGGGAGCCTGGCCGTGTGTGATTGCAAGTGATGTAGACTGGTGGAAGTAGAGCTGTAGAATAAAACAGTTGTTTGAGAGGACCTATCATCCACTGTGTGTGCTTTTCTGTGGGTTTTTTTGTTTGCTATTGTCTGGCTCTAGGGAAATAAATACACATTTGCAGTTGGAGTGTCACACTGCCACACTGTGGCTATTTGGAAGATAGATTCCAGCCAAGAAACTCATCTGTGGACCCCTAGATCCATAGTAGAGAGCTTTGGTCCTTGTTAATCTCTTAGTCAGATGAGACAGGTTTGCATAAGACTGATACCTATGAAGAGTATCAGCAGGACTGTTTGTCTCTTCTGGTTTTCTTTTATGTTTCATTGAATCCAATTCTTGTCTCTGGGAGATTTTCATATTCTTGTGACTTGCTCTAAAGTAAGCAGAGGGGAATATCATGAGAACCAACATAAATTCAGTAGTCTTCTGTTTGTTCTTGTTTTCAGTTCTTTCCAAAGTAAAACAAATTTCAATATCCAATTGTTTTAGTCAGGCTTCAAATGTAACCTGTATATTAAATATAATCTAATATTCATTAAACAATTCTTAAAGTTCATTGTTCAAAAACATATCTGCCATTAGGACCTCTAATGGATTCCCTTGGGGGATCCCTGTGGAACTATTCCTCTTCAGAAGTCCCTTTCTGATCTCATCTGTCTCTCCACTCAATGTGCTTGTGAAATTAAAAACCTACACGTAATCAAAGAAATAAGCTGGGGGGAAAGACAAACCGCTGTTTTAAAGCTGCTTCTTTAAGTATCTGTGGCCCAAGCCAGGGAGTAGTCAGCCTCTGCCTGTTGAACAGCACGTGCTTTGTGAACAATGGCAGTGGCGTCCCAAAGCAGTGCTCCAGCTGCCCCGACACGGCTTCGTGCCCCGCTCAGCCCTGTTGTGCCTTGGCATGGTGGGATCAGCCATGGGCATCATGACCTGTGTCACTTGAGTGCAGCTGTCCTTTGATGCAGAGCTGGTCTTTGACATATGAGGACACTTTTAGGTGTGTGGCTAGTAGATGAGGAAGCCTGACCACATCTGATCCAAAATAAAAGGACCAAATTTTTGAAACACACCCTTTAGTGAGGGCACTCTAACTAGTTTTCTGCCTTTTGGAATCTGGAAGCCATTCTCTCACATATCCTAACTGCTAATTTATCTCATAAGCAAGAAAAGTAATACTCAAACAATTATCAATCTACTCAAACTTCTATATCTCAAATCTGATTTTGTCAGCTGTGACTGGGAAGCAGTAGAAAGCAAGCGCAGATCATTATATTGTTACATTATTTAGCTCTGCCTTACAGGGCCTAGGGATGCTAATAGCACAAATTTCAAATCTTTTGAATGCTGGCAATTTGCAGATGCCTAAAGACATAGAGAATAAAAGAAATATTGTCAGGGTTATACAGTGGCTATAACAGAGCTAGAAAGAGAATTAGGAGTTCTTATTCACTCACTTTTAAGCATTAGAAGAGATTCTTTAATGGTGTCAGGTCTCAATATTTGCTGTAGGAATTGAGGAGATCAGTTGAAATGCTAAAACTCAGTGGAAATTTAAATAAGATTTTTAACGAACAAATGAATGTTCCTTTGTGACATGTGATGCTACTGGAACCTTCAGAATTGAGACATATGGCCCTTACACAGGTTAAGCAACTTGAGTGTAATTAAGATTATAGAAGTTGTCTCAAGTTATAATTACAGTTCACTGTTTTGAGACAGTGTTGTCTTTGCCATTCCTTGCTACCAGCAGCACATATGTGACTTGGCACTTTATCCATATGCATTGTTCACATTATATCACATTAATAAGGTCAGTGCACCTGAGGTAAAATGAGCTATTGCACAGCTTTTTTCCCCTGTCTGCTCCAGCATGTGTCGTAACAAAGCCTCCACAGGTCATTGTGTGGGTATCTCTGGGCTTTCTTCTGCCAGATGGTTGGGTTGCAAGTGTGAGGTCTCAATCTCATTCCTTTTTTATTTTTTTTTTCTTTCTTTGGTATATCTTTAATTCTGAAGAGTTTGTTAAATCTGAGTGCAGCATGTATAATTTTCTCATTAAATCAATGGACAAGGTCATTATATGTTAAAAGGAGGAAATAACTAGTTCACACATGTTATCTTCACAAAAATATGAGCTGAGCAATTCTGTACTGACCTTTCAATATCATTCAAAATTAAATTCCATATGCACTCTGCTACCATATTCCATTCTGATGCTGCTATGATGTTAGAATGGCTTTTAGACAAAAAATATAAACTGTAACTATTTCTTTAACTGTTCTATTGCATTTGCTTGTCATAGTTTTTTGTTTGTTTGCTTTTATTTAACTTTTTGATTTAATGCACATATATTTTCACTGTATTGATCATGGAAATATCAGGTAGTTTTTCATTGCAATAAAAACTGCTATGAACTTTGCATGTCTCCAGAAATACAGGCCTTGATATGCTTAAGAGTAACAAGTACTGGCATTGTTAAATACTATAGAAAAGACATTAATATAGATTTGTAGTCGTGAAATGAATTGGTCTGTCTCAGTGGCAAGAAGCAATTTCTGCAGGGTGTAATTCAGAACACAAAAGAACATTGCTACAAAGGTGCTGTAACGATACAGAACAGTAACAGATAAGCCCCTAGAGTGCTCATATTTACTAGAAGAATATTAGAATGATTTGAGAATGAAGAAATGGGATAATGACGCACTGGGCTGCAGTATTCGCATTTGTGTATTTGCTTAATCGTTTTATCGCAGTGCTTTAAATGTGGTGCATGACAAATAGAAATCTATAAGATGTTTCTTTATTAGGGTTTCACCTGAAGCTTTAAGATGGAGGCATTTATCTTTGCTAGTAGCAGTGTTCTGTATGAGTTAATAGTTTATGAAAATGCATGGATACTATGCAAAGGAAGTCAGGTATTTTGAGGAAAGCTTTGTCTTGCTGTTTCAGAACATAGCACAGCTGGCTTTTAATATTTGCTGTGGTCTTGGAAAACAACAGATTATAGATAAATATTTGGGGGGTGGGGCAGAGATGACTACTGCTAAAAACTTTCTGTGCCTAAAAATGAAGTATTGATAAATGGATATTATTTTATTGAAGTCTCAGTTTTGTCTTGACTGAGACCTGATCTGATGATGAAAATTAGAGCTGGATAAGATGATGTTTCATCTTAATGCAGATTGTCTTCAAAAGTTTCAAATGAAAGATTTGTACAGGAAAACAAAACTTTGCCAAGGTTGAGGACAAGATATTAAACAGCAATAGCAGGACATTCAGAATCCAAGGGTGTCTCTGCGGAGATGTAGGAGTGCCATGTTCAGTTGGTTCTGCTCCATACAATATTAATGTCCTGACCTTCCTATTTTATTAGTCTAGGATATCTCCATGTCTTTCTGGTTTTGACCAGAGACCTTTCCTAGTGTATTGCTGAAGCTGGTCTATTCTCAGCCTTTTGTCTATTGTGACTAAAAATAATTTAGTTGAGCTAGTCAGGAATTTGGCTGTTTCAAATACAGACAGATAGGGTGACTTGCCAAACTAGAAAGAGCACAATGGAGTGGTTTCAGTTTGAAGTTGAGTTCATCCCTTTGCTTTTAAGATAAGAAATTCCTGAACTGAAAAAGCAGATACAACTTCCACTTTAAGAAAGGACACTAGGAAAGGTCAAAACAATTTAGAAGAGATTTGTCTCTTCAAATAAGGCAAGTAGTTATGTTGTTTCAAAAAAGGAAATGAAATCTTCATTGTGGAGGACTTATTCATGTAAAACAGATTAAAATATGCATTCATAATATGTAAATATAGAGTCAATTAACATGAAGCTTTTTTACAGTATAAGTGATTGTAACCTGCCAGTGTCCTCTGGGACGACTTTGAAACTGAAATGATTCTTCTCTATAGTCCCAGTTAACAAAAATCAATAAACAGTAAACATAGAGCAGTCTGTTGCCAAGTGAGCAATGTCTGAATAGGACAGTTTAATTTTTAACTGATGAGCAGAATTCACCAGGAACAGATAGGCCCAAGAGTCTACAAAGCCCTGCATGCGTTCCAGGACCAATTTCAGTAGGCAACAGGAAGAGTAAAATTTAGAAAGTGGACTAAAATCTGTGTGGACTGCCTCCTGTCTGTTTGGCCTGAGATTTAGTCAGCTACACCTGTATGAAATCAATATGAAGAGGATATAAAAACACTGAGGCATTTATTTCCACTTTCAGTTTGATCTTTTCTTTGATCCTCGAAAGGCTTCATCAAGGCAGACCAGTTCAAATCTGTCAGGAGACCTGTGGTACAGAAGGTCGTGGTGTGTCAATTTTGCAAAAGTGACATCTTTTCCCTGCAAGTGACTCTGCTAGGAGTCAGGAAAACGGGTAGGGAGGCAAGAGGCCAAATTCTTAGTAGCTCTTACCATTGCCACAAGTCTCTGTAAAACTGATGCTGTCAGGAATATTCAAGTCAAAATAAAGAGATAATATTATTTATCCACTTGTATAACATTCTATAAATATAATATAAAATTATACAAGTGGATGTCTGACTTTTTTCCCCTTGAACAGTTGGAGTAGCTACTCTATTTGATAACGAAATTATACCATGTAACACAGTCACTTAAGTGGCCATGCTTTGCTCCCTTTTAGAGAATTCAGCCTTTTTGAAGTTTCCTTATATGAAAACATATAGCAAGGTATTTGACCATTTTTACATGAGGTCTGCTTATATACAATGTCCTTGAAGTATTCATCACTGCACCTTTCATTGCATTTATCCAAGTTGCTACAATAGTTTGCATGTTTCTAGAGGTACAGAGGTTGGCTCAATGAAATACAAAACTCCTAAAATTAAGTAGATTGCTGAGGGTTTTGCACATTTGCTATGTTCAGCATTTGAAAGCAGTTTCTGCTGAAAGTCTGTCTACTTAAAATTCAAGCACTCTGCAACTAAGGAACTCCAAAAAGAGGTAATGAACCATAAATTATTGCCGTTAGATATTTAATACTCAATCAGTATGTGCTCTCTCATGCATATCCCACTGGCATTGCATTTATTCTGACAGTGTGGTACTGGTTCAATTACTTTGCTCATTTACAATAAAAGATTAATGAAAAGAGGTATATTTTAGTTCACAGAGATTAATTGCATCCCTTACTTTCCCTACTCTAGAAATATTCAACCCATAATCCTGATAGCTTTTTCGTCAACAAGTACATGGAAAATTAATAGACTTTCTTCTGCTGGAATCCTCAGTAGGCTTGCAGATACAAACATCCAGGGAAAAGCTGACTGAAAGTTGGCTTTCTGGTATGGAGGAATTAATTTACCTTCTCTCCCTCGCTCTTTCTTTTCTCTTCTCTCTTTAATCCACTCTGATGACACTTTGAATTAGCCGGAATAAAAACGCTTGTGCAGTAAAAGTTTGAAACCAGCATACTCTTTGTCTTACGTAGTCCAAGTAATACATGTTGTGTATTTCCCTACTGAGGTATGGCCAAAGGCAGCTAGTCATGAGGGTGGATAGACATTTCAAGCACTTTCTAGGGTGTTAGTGTCTACTAAAATTTAACAGCCTTTATATTTGCAGAGTACTTGCTAAGGTTACTAATAAAACTTATTTTTAATCTTGCTATGAATGTAGTTGATACTTGTTTAAAATTGCAAAGGTTCTCACATAGTTTAAGACTGAATAACATCTCAGGCATTTTAGTTTGGGGTTTTTACTCATCTGTGTAAAGATGATGGGGGAAAAAATCAACAAAAGTCATTTATGTGTATGCTGTTGATATGTAGGGAGAGAAAATGTTCTGCTTGATTTTGAGCTCTCTCTAAATTAATAAGAAAGCAAATCTAAGAAAAAGGCAATAATTACAATATCATGACAAAACTCATCAGTGGCAGTCATTTATAAAAATACAAAGTTAAGAGACTTACATGGAAGCTGCAGAACCTTAAGGCAGATCTTAAACACCTCACATTTGCAGCTGGACTTTGGCTTAGCCTTGGAAGAAGCAGCCAATTTGCGATCTTACTGGAACACAAGTAGATAGCAGGGCAGGTTTCAAAAGGGATTGATTCCAGCTTAGATGAGCCTCCAGAAATTCAGAATTTAGCACAAATTTCGCAACCTGTTGATCTTATAGAACCAGAAGGGAAATCTGATTAAAATAATCTTGCATTGTTTTGGCAGTTCTGGATCTGCTCACTACTGAAAAATATTAGTGGAAAAAAAGATGCAACATTTCAACATTTTGGACCTTAAACATTTGCTCAGGCATTAAAAATAGATGTATGCTTTAGATGTGTGTCTAGTACATGCACTTATTTCACCTAACTTGTCTGACTCTCTGTGGTCATACAGTAAAGGCTCTTAGAACTAGCTTTGAAAATGCTTCCTGGATATCCTGCTCTAAATCTACTGCAAAATATGTAATAGCAAGCTTAAAGTCTGTATCCCGCTCAACCTCAAAATGCAGTTTTATGTATTATGATCCTTTTTAATCTGTACTATTTTCCATTTTATTAAGGCTCATCATTAATTCAGGGTGAGCCTTGCTAATTTAGAGAGTAGAATGAAACCTGAACTGGTTTATGATTGGATAGTACAATTTATGGGGCAGTTTAAGGTAAATGAAGAAGCATGGCTTCAGGGAGTTGTACGTCCTCTGTGGTCATTACACAGCCAGATTTGTCTTCTGAGCACTGAACAAAGACATGGATAAAATATTCAGACTTGGATTGTGGTATCTTAATAATGAGGATTTTACAGGCCTGTTTAATCCTGGGGGATTTAATCTGTAGGTCCTGTGCCTCTTTCTTCAAGACTGCCTCACTTCCATTGGACAGTATAAGGGATTCCGAGTTCTTAACTTGAAATAGAGTGCATAAATCAAATACATATGTACAAGTTCTGAAGAACTGAGGTTAGACAATATTGCTTAATGCACTGTGCCCTGATTGTATGATGCTGTTCGTTTTCCTCATCTTACTCAGCATGGGGGATCTTTCTGGAAATTATTTCACTGGAATAAAAAAGTGTTCATTGGCTGCTCTTCAGGATAAACTGGGTTTACTTCTCTGTTCATTTTAATGAGACCTGAATAGTTTGCTGGTAGCTACATCTGATTTAGAAAACCGCAGCAAAGCACTACTGCTGCATATAATTCTTTTCTGTTTGAAAACTGTATTTTAAAAACTGAATAATTTAGCTTATTTCACTTCTGTCTATGCCTACTATTTCTTTGAATGCTGGATGATTCTATATTTAATTTCTGATCTTTCTACTAGCAGATTTTTTAATTTAATAATACAATAATATGCTTTAGAGCTGCCTGTAATTACTTGGAAGATATGACTTCTTTTTGTGTAAGTTATATGCCTGTAATTAAAAGAAGACCTGGCATATATATCTCCAGTTAATAACACTCATGATAATAGAAAACTTGTGTAGATTTTAATAGGAAACAACTTTTTAATTTGCTTTTATTGAATCCTGTGTAAATTGACACAAAACTATTTCCCTTTCATTTCACAGTAAGTCTTAAGAAGAAAATCTGATAAAAAGACAACTTTAAATTCTGCATAGTACTGATTTGAGCACCTTTGCAGAATGCCACAGAGAGCTGTGTCCTGCCATGGGGTTTTTCTACAGAAACATGATGTACTGTCCTAAACAAGAAACTGTGTTTTCACCCAGGACAAAACTTGTAATGCTGAAGAATCACTTGCTTAACCCTTATAGGTACCAAAGCTGCATAGGTAGCTCAAATTCCAAACTTAAACCTTTTGTGCAGACACTTTCAGGTGTCTGTTCTCAGCGTTTCTGAGAGACCAGCTGGTAGCCTGAGAGTAAGACTAAAGCAGGTGGGTTTAAATGCCTTGTGGCAGAGAACAGACCTAAGGTAAGGATCTAGCTACTGTGTCCAGTGTGACAGCAGGCACTGCAAGAAGAAAGGGGATTATAGTAGCACTGCTCATTTTCTTGATACGTGCTTTGGAAATATTTTTCTGCTGTTGAGCCTGTAGGACAGTCTGAGGAGAATATGCTGATGGAAATCCTTTTTGTGGGCTTCTACAGTATCAGTTGGTGATGAGACTACCTCTGCATGTTTCAGTGAAACTACAGTTCATTCAGCTGTCACTGTTCTTTCCGTACTTCTTTTGGAAAGCGGCATGACTGCAGTGCGTACAGCACATATTAATCTTGAAGATAACTGTAACACTTGCGCTTTTTGTTCTTCTGCTGGGTCTTCCTCAGTCTAATTGCCTTGCTTATTAATATTCTGCATGCATATTTGTAACTCTATAGCCATGTTTCATACCATAGAAGGGTTTGGTGGTCTACAGTTGGAAAATGCAGTTATTGTTCAAGCAATGCTCTTGCATACTTGTACAGAATTTCACCTTATTGCACTGCAAATTCTGAACCAATTAATTCAGTGTGGTATTAAAAGATGAGAGCAAAACAAACTTGAGGGGGGAAGGTATCATTTTTTTAACTGGATTTGGCAATCGTCTTTCACTTCCTCTGCACTCTGTCTTCTGCCTTGTCTCAGAAACCACATCGTAAATTCTAATATTTTAAATATCTTTTGCAGAAGATTTTTTTTTAAGATTCTCAAACTATAATCTTTCTTCATCTTTAGCCTTAACTAACTCTTAATCTAAAATTTTGGACAGATAATTTTCCACAGCACTCATTAAATAAATCAGAGCATCTGTTTCTTTAGCATTTGATTTTCTTTCTGTTGCAATCAGGGCAGGACCAACCAAGGGAGAAAAGAACAAAAGTGATCGCTTTTCTTCCACTTGGTTGCTCTCTGGTGATGTTTGCTTCTAGGACCTAATTCAAAAGTTCAAGGAAATCAAGTTTTTCCATTTACTTCAGAAGGCTTGAAGAGGGAGGGAAATCACACTGCTACTAAAAAATGTAATCAAATATCTAATGCAATTCTGCTCATCCTTTAAGTAAGATGAGATAAATTTCAGTAATTTTACTTCTAAACTAAAATTTATTGAAACTTAGTGTTTTTAAAAACCCTTATTTATTAATGCAATATTTTTAAATCAGACTCCATGAATGACTTCTTGGGCATAAACAGCTGAAAATAGTCAGTGAATTAATAGTTGTATGTAAGAGTGTTTCTTACTGCGTTTTCGGAACTGTTGTCCTTTAACATGTCTTTTTTCCCCTGGAGCCAAATGGGGAAGGTAGAGAAGGAGGTGTCGATTGAATGCATCTATGTCAAATCTACTTTGATATTGTCCTAAATCAATCAGATTTTTCTTCCCCCTTACTCTGATACTGCTTAACTCCATTATAAAATAACTATGTAAGTTTATAGAAGGGTTTATATGATGGGGGGAATTGGATCCTCAGGAAATTGTCTGCCTCTACAGAATGTGGCTCAAGAGGGAAGTACAGCCACGATTTGAGTTTTAAAGCTAAAAATTACTTACGCATTATAAATGGTATAGGACAAAAGGTCTAGAAGCTTAAAAGATCATGTAGGTGAAACTTGGGTATCTTGCGTCAGAATCATACTGCAGCGCTTCCATGATCAGCCTCTCCATGGTTGAGATCCTGGAGTTCTCAGAATTGTTCTTAATTGGATTTTATCTAATTTTTTGTTTTTAGTATTGGATTTTATCCTCCAAAAGTAATAGTTAAGCATGGTAAAATTGATTAGTATTGGGAAAAATTATAGAAGCTTCATTAAATTGATTCTCTTCTGCACATTTGCAAACAATACATCTGAATCTCCATATCTTTAGAGATTTTCTTGTGTTCAATTTAATCTTTCTGATGAAAAGATGGATTTTCATTACCTGAATCTTCTTTATCAAAAATGCTACTGGCAAAACAATATATATGGTATCAGGATATTCCACTGTATTTTGTGCATTGTTTCTTAATAGTAAAACTGTGGGAAAACATAATTTTTTAAAGTTTGAACAAGACAAAAGAAACCAAAAACCTCAAAACACTTTGGTAAACAATATTTGTATTGCTTGAAGAGAGTAGCTGGTATTACTAAAATAAACATCACCAAAGACCTTTTTATTGGTAACTATCTTTAAAAAAGATAATCAGATAAGAAAGATAATTAGGAATCAATCATTTTTGCTTTTTGAGAGAAATTATTTTATATTTAAGTCTATTTGATTTATGTGAACAAACGTAAGAAGGTTTTATTAGCTAAACGTTCTGAAAAAAAAAAAAAAACAAAAAACAACACAAAAAAAAACACAAAAAACAAACCACCCAACAGTTGAATTCATATTGTTGGGATAACTTGTTCTCTATAGCGGCAATTCTTTGTGACATATATTTAAGGTCATCTATAGAGCTGTCATTAACTAGAGGGGGAAAAGTAGTTAATTAGGCCTACTAGTCCAGAAACAGCATTCTTAAAGAACTTAAACTCATCTATTGCTGAAGGAGAGGTAGATGTTTTCTTCTTCCTCCACAATAATAATAAGACAGTACATTTTAAGGGATAACAATATCTAGTGACACACAGCACTCAAGCAAATAAACAATCAGAAGCCTTCGGAGTACTATTGAGACTCTAGTGGCTACAAGATTTATGACTAATTTTATAAATAGCTGGTTATATATTTGTTAAATTTCTTACTTTACTTTTCTTCCTATTGGAAAAGTATGTGAGAAACAAGTCGAAAGAAAACACTGCACCAGTGCTATGTGAACAGTATTTTAACCTTTCCATACAATGTGAATCAGATGAAGGAATGCATTTGTGTTGGAGTCTTGGGTGGTTCTTCTATTGTGCAGCCACTGCAATTATTTATCAAGTCGTGGATCTGCTTTAAAACCACAACAGTTCAGGTGTGTGATTAAAAAGTACTACATTAAAAATTGAAAAGGGGATGCAACTGAGCCATCTGAGGTAAGACTGGCAAGTCAAAATTAGTTGCTGTCAGCTAATGCAGATCCTTGCTTTCATGAGCCAGCTAGATTTAGAGCATGAAAGAGCATGAACCTTCTACGTATTATTTAAAGTGAAGATAAAAAGAGCCAAATGCTGGTATTAATGAATGCAATTCTGTTCTTGACCTTTGAAACATAACTTGTCTGTTAAAGGTATGATGCACAATACTTGGATCCTTCAGATTCTAGAGCTAAAGTGAGATATCTGTAGCTTAGAAGGGAAAGGAGATTTCTTGTCAGATTCTGCTGATGAAGCATGGGATAGATCTGTCCCAAGTAGAAAAGATGAGGATTTTGAGGATAAGTAGGCATCCTCACCCTGTGTGGGGAGTTACATCAATTTGTTTCTTGAAGGAGCAGGAGACACTAAAACACATTAAAACCCTAAAAGCAGTTACATGTAGCATGCTTTACCCTTCTATTGCTCTTAAGGTATGCTATGTCTGAGTCCAAACACTCAGGCTCAAATACTTGTCTGGGAGCATTTTTCTCATGAATGGAACTATCAGTGTGGTCAGTAGTTCAGCTGGAGTCAGTAGTTTATTGTTGGAATAAAGACAAGGAAAGTGAGGGGTTGGTGGGAGAACCCTTTTATAAAAATGTCTTACATGTACCCCCTTGCAGTTAAGGCCAGTGTTGCTGCTACAAAGCTGACTTGAATAGGACTTAGTTTGAAAGAAATAAGGACTAAATGAAACAGTTTATGGTAAACACATAGGTCCTGTGGCATTTGTTAAAACACTGATATAACTGATTCTTGTGGGTGAACAGGACAACAACGCAAAATTTTGGGCTCTTTTTCTGTTTGGTCTTTGTCGGAACATTATTTCATTTAGTATCAGGCTTTCAAATAGACATCAGGTCTTTGCACTTACTCAAATGTGCAGGACTTCTACCCAGCTAGTCTCTCTCCCCACTATCTTGTTGATCTTGTCATCACCTAAGTGTGAAAAAGAAGGCTTCTGATTTGTTCCTCCAAAGGAGTTCTGCACCATACCTTGTATTCTTTGACATGACTCTTACAGGGTAAAATAAAAACACCCCACCGTGATTTGCTGAAGTAAAACCCACACTTATTTGCTTTGGCTTTGAGGGAAGAGTTAACTTTCAAAGATTCAAGGAAATGGTCCTTTGAAGGTTGAGGACAAAAGCACCCAGGAGGTGTAGTAGTTTACTCCTCACCCCCCAAAATAGTAGGGGGGAAAAAAAAAAGAGAACGTGTGGGAGTAAATAAGAGTCTTGACAGAGAAAAATTAGGTCATTGTAGAATGGGTGACATGCTTCTGATAAAAGGCATCGATAGGACATAGCTGTCAGATTTGGACCTGGAGAGAATCAAAAACATTATATGAAAGCTAATGACATTATTGACAAACTTATCAAATGCATTTTGGAAAAAGACTTGGTGTGAATACAACTGAAATGACCAGTTGGTGCATTTGTAATCCCTGAACCCTTTGGGTTTATCCTCTTCCAAAACTCTCTAGTGATTTGTCTTCTCTGAATTGTTTTCCTTTGCAATCTCCATGTCACTATAGGGTTCTCTATTCAAAGCAGAAAGTAAAGGAGTGGAAAACGGAAACTGAACCATTTCACAAGAAATTTATTGCAGATAGCAATTTAGGAGACTTATTATCCCAGCATGAGGAAAATATAGTAGAATCCTAAGAAAGCCAACACAATACAAATGTGCTGAATATACTCAGTGATTTAATAGACAATATCATAATTTTTCAGTTCAGGTTAATAAAGACTCTAATTCATTTTGCTGTAATAGAATGTATTAAGTAAATATTAAGTGCTAATTTGTATCCTGCTATTGAAAAAGAAGGAAATAGAGCACATGAGATTAGTTAAAACCAGTAGAAATTCTTAAGTTACTGGGTAATTGGGAATGATGTACCTAAAGTATGGGCAGAAGTTTCAGTAGCAAAAAGGTTAAAAATGCTTGTAAGAATTTTCTAAGCAAGTCTAGTTAGAAAAAAGAAAATATATACAGTGCTGAGTTGGTGAAGTGGCATTTTTAAGTTTTCCATATATTTTTTTAACACTGGAATAAACAAAGTAGAAAGGCAGTTTCAGCATTGTCAGTGCTATTAACACTGTTTTCTTGATTGCAGCAGCTTTAATGTATGCTTTTTCCTGATGGATTCCTCCTTGCATCTCCACTAAACACTTTTTTGAAATGCAAAGACACTCTTGTAAATGGAGTCAACAGAGCTGGTCAAAACCAGTAAAAAGACAGCAATTTTGTTGAACATATTCTGAGTGGCTATAAAAATCAATAACACTTCAGACACTGCATTTAGATATATGCTCATCTCCGTGGTGTATCTCAGCTTTTGACTCGATAGGAGGTATTTGTGCTGTGGAGGTGCAAGTCATGCAGTAAACTCTGGTGTCTTGAAACGAATTGCATTTGTCAACTAGTTTTGACAGTCTAACCTTTGCTTTGCCCATCATTGCAGGAACAGTAGTTTTAATTTAGAAAGGTAAAATGATAAGTAGTACATCAATTTATTCTTAAAGCACACATTGCAAATTGCTATCCCTGTTATAGCAATTGTGAGCTGATACGGAAAACGCCATTTGCCTGACCAGTAGCACACACACCAGAATGCTTTTCCTGCTGAGTTGACAGAATTAAACTTTGTCTGCTGGCTCATGGTGAATTAACAGATCAAGTAATAAAAATACTCCTTGCTGTTACTGGAGTTG
Source organism: Athene noctua (assembly GCF_965140245.1). Classification (NCBI taxonomy): domain Eukaryota; kingdom Metazoa; phylum Chordata; class Aves; order Strigiformes; family Strigidae; genus Athene; species Athene noctua. The sequence goes on from NC_134045.1 coordinate 19,172,546, forward strand.
AAAAGATGTCTGCCACGTACAAACCATGTAACAGTTGTTCAAATGAATTCAGCCTGGTAACAAATACCTTCTTAATGAAACTATAAAGGGGAGACACCTGGGAACTGTGCAGCACCCACATGTCACGAAAGCTATCATAGATGACCTTTTCAGCAGATCAAGGATCACTCCAGTTTGCATTCTCTTGGAATATCTAATGCAAGTGTAATGGTGGTTCTGTTAGAAAAATGGAAATACTGACAAAAATACTGACAAATCTCTCACCTGTCAAATCTGGGTAGAATGCAAGTGCTTGTAGCAGGTTCACTAGTACCAGACCAAACAGAATAAACATGCAGTATGTGGCATGGTGTGCTGAATGTTACTGCAGTAATGAAATATTAAATAGTTCCCACAAATAGCTTGTGCTCATTTTGAAAGTTACATACAAAGGATATTCTTTCTTGTATCAATGTGGAACTGCAGTAGCTATTTGCAGGACATGGTATATCACTTGACACATTAGTAATTGTAATACCAGAGCACCCTTCCCTGGAGGGAGAGGGGACAATTGACATGAGTTGGACATGGTGTAACTTAGGTAAGAGTTGAGCTTATAAAATTCAGGGCTAGAGGAGGAAATTGTTGGGCATTTGCTCTCCGTGGCAGCATTTGCCTGATAGATATTTGTTTGGCTATTTCCCCTCTCCTCACCCTAACAGCCTTGGTACCAGGTGTCTTCTGTGCAACTTTGCTGTCTTTGCCTGCTTTTAAATTTACCTTCTTACCTTGGGGGTCTCTAGTCAGCAAAGAAAAATATCTTCATCTCTAGGTTCCACGGCTCCTCTACCCCAACTGTGCATGCATGTGATTACTGCTCCAAACCCTTTCTTGTCACTTATCCTGACTAATAGCACAAAAACATGGGCATTTACTGCTTCCTGAGGGGTACCACCTCCAAATCTAATTTCAGGCTTCTGGTGAACAATGGGCATAAAAACTGTTACTGTTCATTCAGGGACTTCACAGTAGTGCTCTAAAGGCTATATCCATATAACTGTTTTCTTAAACTTTGTTTTTGACTGACCTTTTTCAGTCTGTGAATGGCCTGGAGGAGTATAGAATAGATATGCTAATGACACAGAAAGCAAACTGTAGAACTGCAGTCTGATGTCACATGAAACTGATGAGGTAGACAAAAAGTGTATGCTCATATTCAATTCAATATAAAAAAGAATAGATGAGCTTAATCCTTTCTCTGTCTAGACGAAAAATGTGTTCTTATAATTAATATTAACTTCTTGCGAGAGTCACTTTGTACCATCCAAAGACATTGTAAACCTTTACTAAATTGAGTTATTGAAATACACTTTTAGATAGATTTCCTGTGATGGATTTGTATTTGTACCACCAATGCATTCAAGAAAAGTTATTGAATCCTTCTGTGCCATTCATTAAAATAGTGTCCATAGAAAGTGTTTTCCAGAGCTAATACTGTATTTTATGTGAATATATTTTTATAAACTCATTAAAATGACTTTATGTGAATGTTACTCTTTTTGGATGAGATTTTGAAAGTCTTCTACTTGAGAATATCAGAAAGAAAAAGCCGTATTACAGTGCACCAGACTTGGTGTTAAGCAAATGAGGAAAACTTGTACTGATCAGGCGTTTCAGCATGTGAGATAGGGTTCTGTATGTGACACAAATGTTGGAAAACTTACTGTTGTTGGTGTATTGTTGCAAAATTAAGCATCTAGTTTTCATTGAGTTTCTATGTAATGATGAATTCAAAAGTAATTTACTAACTTTAATTAAAATACTTTCCAGCTAATCTTTGGACATTATCCCTTTAATTATAAAAAGTGTCTGTTATATTAATAGCCTTGGAGACTGCCTTATTTGCTTTAAAATGTAGGTGCATGTACAATTAAACTTTTGACACGTTTCACTGTGTTCTGGATAGGATCAGTGACCATTATGCATTACAAGACTTACAGAGCTGTGATAATGAAGCAAATTTGTGCTGAAAACCTGTACTTCAAGAGAGTATTAAAGCTCATTAATTTCATTAGCTGAATGTATCTTTTTCAACATAATTTTAAAGAAATCTTGCAACACCATGTAAGAGTACTGTGGCACTGCAGAATGGACCAATTTGTGTAATAACTGTAACTTCATAGCAAATAAACATTTTCACATGGTTAGTCTAATAGAATGCTTTGACAGGATTCTCTTTCAAAGTGTTTGGTTTTTTTCTCTTTTGCATATTCCTTAACTGCATTCAGTAGTGACACATATTCCACATCATTAGGAACTAGTAGTGTCTCAAGAAATTACATTGCTTGGTACAGAACAAGTGAAGATAGGAGTTACGCAGAACAGGCTCAAGGCTCAAGCAAAGTAAGTTGCAATCTAGAATGGGAGGACAAGTCAATTTGAGGAGGTTGGTGTTGACTGCTTCCAGCTTGGCTCTTTTCCTACTCTTCTGACTCCTTCAAGCTTCAGCTGTTGCCTTTACCACAGTTATGGATTGGAAAAATCCAAACTTTTGGGACTGCTGCTCTAGTTGTACATCTTTCTTCTGAGTTCTTTTATTTCCTGAAGTAAGAGAAGGCTATAGCTCTTTGCCCATTTTTTTTTTTTTAGTAGTTGGGAAGGATGCACAGTGTAGAGGAGACAGGAAAGAAAAGCTTTCTTCTGCAGAGAGTTGGGAGCTGTCAGAGGCTTGAAGGTGCACAGTTGTAGGACAGAAAGCATATTGAAGGGGTCAGAAGAGCTCATGATCGGAGAGGACAGAGGGGCAGTCGAGAGGGGAATTTCAGGAGTGATGTAGACTGAGCAAGGACAGCCTTGAGGTGTGTCTGTCTCAATTCTGTGCGGGGTGGTACAAAGAGGACCCAGAGTTCCTAGAGGCAGAAGGATCCTTCCTTCTACCTGTTTGGGTGGACAGCAGATATGTCATTCAGTTCTGTTTGGGTCAGCTTTTAAGTACCATCCTCATCATTATCTTGGGAGACCTTCTACTAGGCACCCAAACAAAAAACAAATGGACCTATTTCTGTACTAGCACAATAGAAGTCATAGAATACCAGGCTGATATTCTAGAACTCAAGGATCATCTGGTTCAACCTTTCTTGGCAAAAGCAAATGTTCATTTGCGTTTGTAAGACTCCCTGTATTCTATTCTATATGGTTGGCTCTGTCTGACTACTAGACTGTAATATATCAGTTATGGTAGTTAACACCTCTGACAGGCTGTCTCCATATTCAGGTGGGTGTCTGTTAGGCTTTAGTTATCTTTCCAAGTGTTTCATGGCAACAGTTGAAGATAATTCTCTAAAAGATGAGGTTGTGGTATCTGCTCTGACAGGAGTAGCAGCTCAGGGTCAAGGCTCTGCACTGTGTATGCTCCAACACTTTCTTCAACACACTACTGAAACTAATATTATTGTCAAGAAGCTAGTAAAGGATATCACAATTTAACTGAGTCAACCTCCTAGAGATATAGAGCCTCAGTCAGTTAAGCATTTCTATTACTTTGCCATTATTCCAAGAGGTAATTGTTTTTCTAAAATAACATGCTATTTATAATATTAAGTGCTGTTATTAAGAACTGGAAATGGTCAAATATCCCTCCTTTGACAATGCACTATTATATAAATATTTTTCCCTAACTCTTTTTCTCTTCTTTATGCAAGTTAGATTTAAGTGTTGAGTGCCCTAAATTTAAACAATCTCCATAACCCAGCTATACAGCTTTAAGTACTTCTTAGAAATTGCTGTCTTAATATCTTCTATATTTTCATTGCTTTTCATCTACATTAAGAGCTAAAAACAAACCCCACCTGGTAAAGTCAGAGCGGATTAGTCTGAAAGCAATGCCTCTTGTAATGATAGCATAGTTCAAAGGATCAGTGCTTTGCTGTTAGCTGACGAACTTCACTGTATCCATTCAATTTCTAAAATTGTACACCCTACAAATAAACATAACTACTTTTAGAGAAGTCCCATATTTGTTTCTGTACTTAAGGAAGTAATTTAAATAAAGATTTGATCATTATAATCATAATTAATCATAAAATTGGTTTAGCTAATATTGATTCTAAGCCTCATTCCATAGCTCTTTTTCAACTGGAGTGAGAACCTGCTTTACTGTCTGAATTATGGGTTGGTTTCTAATTGATCATTTTCCCTGCTAGGTCTGCTGTTTGGAGCTATGTATTTCCAGAGGTGTGCCTTTCCTTTTTGCATAGTCATTCTTCTCTCTTAATAGGCAGAATATATAATAAGGAATTCAGGGGAGCCTGGATGTTGCATCTGTTTCTAAAGCAGGATAAAAGTTCAGTGTGCAATTAGGAAGAACAAGCTTAAAGCATGATTCCAAACTTAATCAAGAAAATAATGGCAATACGTTTTCTATATAAAAATGTAAAACTATGTTTCTTCTATCTCAAGAGACCTCAGCTGAAAAAGTTGAGATAGGGAAACTGCAGCATATATTATTTTCCTTAGAGTGCTGATTGTTCCCAAGCTCCCTGTACTTGTTCTACATGCAGCACAGCATCAGTTACAGAAAGGGCAGAGATCTTGACACACGTGTAAGAAGCAGCCAAAATTGTGATCAGTGAGAAAAAGACATCATACAAAGCTAGAACAATAACTGCTGGTGTTTACTCAGAAGACTATTCTGAAATTCTGTTTCTATCCATAATTGCTATCATGTGACATGAAAGGCTTTGTCTAAATCTTGTCTCCTGGATGAGAAGGGTGTGTATTTCAATACCTTTTCATGGAACTGAATCGTTTACCAGTTTTGGGGGAGTGTTGGTGTTGGTTGGTTGAGATTTTTTTCCCCTCTTCCCCTAAAAGCTATAGCTGACTGATTTGCCTGCTCCAAGTCAAAATGTAGCATCTTCCTTGACTTACACAACCAAGAGAAACCCTCAATGAGAAAGCAGTTGTTGTTAATTAGTGTCACAGCGACTTAAAGGACAGTTGTTTTGTCCTTTAACCTTGCGAAGTTAAATTTATTTTAATGTCCCTTCAGACAGCTTTCTCCATGAAGTTTAGTTATCCTAATGATAGTAAAGTCTTTTGCAATTACTGTGATACAACTTTGGTTAAGACCAGCTAAGAGGAGAATTGAGGGGAAAAAATAGTGATCCTCCCCTTATTTTGTAGTTGATTTTATTTATGTAATTTAGTTGAAGGTTATCTGTGATATGTCTTGGAGCAGTAAGTTCAGATGTTTACCTAAAATTAAATGAATCGCATGAATTTTCTGACACAGGCAGTATTTCAGTGTGGTGAAATTGTGGGCCAGGTTCCCTGCTTCAGTTAACTTGATTTGACCTCATTGGAGGTGGGAAATTTATTAGTTATGCTGCTTCCAAAGTGACTTTCAGGTCCCATTATTTTCCAAGGAAATATTCATTAAAGTCCTGATCTGTTTTGAATAGGAACCCACCTGGCAGAAGAGAGATTGTGTACCCCTTAGTCCCTCATGGTTTTTCAACTTCTTTGTTTTTTCAAGAGCATAATACTGCTTCTATTACAATGTTTCCAGTTCCAGAATTTTTGTTATGAGTAGACTATGGGGAAAAAAAGTTGAAAATATAAAAAACATTTTTTAATGTGCAAACCTTTTTCTAGCTGCAAAATGAAAAGACAGGTTTTCAGAACACTGTAGATATTTGTAGAAGTAGCGTTGCCTATACTTACTGCAATAGGAGACCAAATACAAGTCACTGAAGAAAGAAAATAGAGGTTTTGACAATCTTAATGCAAGGTGTTGCTAACATCCCTACCTATGATTATACTGTTTCTCCTGCAATGCTGATATTAAAATTGTAGTTGCATGGCATCTTGCTAACTTGCTAATTGCTTTATCTCTAATGGAGTGTTACTTATTAGGTTCTGCTCTTGATATTTGCGATATCATCTATTTAAACAATCTCAAATGCAATTCTTGTCAAGACTGAAACAAGGGGACAGGTTTATTAATACTTAACTATTGCACATTACTTCCAGTTTGTGACATATGTTTATTAAACGACATGCATTATGTAATGAGAATAAATTATCATTGGTTTGTCTCACTTGCTCTCTGCCATGAAGTCCAACTTGCTGATGCTCCTCCTAGCATTGTGAGCCTATAACTTTTTTTTTAGCCATGGTCTAACCTGAGATAACAGATTAAGCAGTGATATTTGTGTAAAAACTGAAAGGGCTCATGCCATTTTAAGCAATCTTAAGTTTTTGTCTGTTTCTGACATATGACTGTGTTCTGTGATAGTCATCTAGCTTTTAGTATTTCCAGAGGTTTTGGCTTTATAAATATCAGTCATGTAGTAGAACTTACTTAGCTGAAGAGTCATTAGTTGCTTCAAAAATGTAATGGGCGATTTTCCTTCTATGAGCCAAGTTAAGCCATGAAGGAGCGCAACAGTGTGGCATCAGCTGTGTTTCTGCTCTACTCTTCTTATTCCTGATAGAGCAGCTGACCTTCCCGAGCTGGGGAGAAAGAGATGAAGTCTCCAAAAATGGCAGGAATGTGGCAAAGGAAAGACCAGTGATTCTTGCATATATAAGGACTTGGAAAGTTTTAAGTATTTTATAGCTCAACAGTACCTAATTTTTTAGAAATACTTATTCTAAAAAAAATAGTAATACCAGCTACTCAGAGGCAGCATTATAGTCATCCTTTCACATGCAATCTGAGAAGTCAAAATAAAAGGACTATTTTTCAAGGGCATTATTAGATGAATACCATGTAATTTAGTGTTTTCCATTAAATGTCATTAGATGTCAAGGCAGCTTATGCTGGTGATATTTTAGTTAATTAACTAAGAATTTTGCTTTGTAGTAGTTTGACACCCAATAAGCAGTAGTAAACATACTGTGATTTGAAACCCGATGCTTTCTGTTAAGGCTCTGTACAGTTGTTTTTTTTCAAAATTCACAAATACAGAGAAAGGCAAAAAGGTGAATTGTGGTGAAGCCTCAGAGTACTAATAAGTATATATTAAATAGCTTGTATGACCCTCCCTTTGCACATAGATTTATTAATGGATTGGACATTTATCCTGTTGCCAGAAAGCTGCATCAGGTCCAGGTGCTGGATCCTGTTCTCCTGTTAGTATATTTGAGCACTAAGTGTGAATCTGGTGCAATCTGTACTGGAGCAAAGAGTTCATAATAAGGCCTGTTCGTTAAGAAGCTATCTGGAAGAAGTGTGCCATTGTCACTATTTTTTTAACGTGTGTATAACTTTGTTCTAAAATCTGTCTTGGAGCTTTGGCAAGGGTAAAGGCACTATTCTGTCGTCTTAAAAGAAAGGAATAGGACATTTGATATCTGTTGGAGGGACAACGCAACAGGCATTAAGCAATCCATGAGGTTCCTAGAAGGTGTTGATGAAGTTATCTTCTTTCTCCAAGTGCTAGAGGTGCAATGAGGAGAGGTGCTGTGCTGGACCTTGTTCTCACCAACAAGGAGGGGCTGGTGGGGAATGTGAAGCTCAGGAGAAGCCTTGGCTGCAATGATAGTGAAATGGTGGAGTTTGAGATCCTTTAGGGCAGTGAGGAGGGCGCACATCAAACTTGCTATGTGAGACTTCAGAGAGACAGAGAACTTTGGTGTCTTCAGGGATCTGCTTGGCAGAGTAGCATGGGATAAAGCCCTGGAGGGAAGAGGGGCCCAAGAAAGCTGGTTAATATTCAGGGATCACCTCCTCCAAGCCCAGGAGCGATGCATCCTGACAAAGAGGAAGTCAGGTAAGACTGCCGGGAGATCTGCATGGGTGAACAAGGAGCTCCTGGACAAGCTCAAACACAAAGAGGAAGCCTACAGAGGGTGGAACTAGGACTGGTAACCTGGGAGGAATACAGAGAAACTGAGCAGCCAGGGATCAGGATATTAAGGCCAAAGACCTGATAGAATTAAATGTGTCCAGGACATCAAGGGCAACAAGTAAAGCTTCTAGAGGTACATTGGTGATAAAAGGAAGGCTAGGGAAAATGTGGGCCCTCTCCATAAGGAAACAGGAGAGCTGGTTACCTGGGACATTGAGAAGGCTGAGGTGCTCAATGACTTTTTTGCCTCAGTCTTCACCAGTAAGGGCTCCAGCCAGACACACCACCCAAGACTCAGAAGGCAAAGGCAGACACTGGGAGAATGAAGAACCGCCCACTGCAGGAGAAGACCAGGTATGAGACCATCTAGGGAACCTGAAGGTGAACAGATCCATGGGACCTGAGGAGATGCATCCACAGGTTCTGAGGGAACTGGTGGGTGAAGTGGCTGAGCCACTATCTTTTGTATTTGACAAGTTGTGGCAGTCTGGTGACTGCTTCTGTGACTTGTCATTGACTTCCAATTATATAAGGTTTTGAACAAACTGCATTGATATCTTCCTAACTTGAAAACACTTTAGAGCATATATTTTAGTGTGAATCGGTGTTTTTTCATAAATTAAATCTCTGTTGCCATTTAAAAAAAAAGAGCTAACCTGTAGTATTGTCACTGAAGGCCACATTGATACTAGATAGTATCAGCTGGAGAACTTGCCATTATGTGCTGTGTTCTGCAGCACGTATTTGTTGGATGGAGTTCTAAAGCAGAGAAAGAAAACACTGGATGCTCAAGGGACAGGTCATGTGAAGTGACAAGGGGACACTGGAGGCTTAAAATTAGATAGCTTCTTAGGAGGGAAAAAAAAAACAGAAGCTGAGGGCTCTTGATTAAGAAAAGTACTGTGAAGAGATTTCAAGGTTATCCTGAGACCAAATATCTCTCAAGTATCCTGTGACAATACTGTATTATGCTTTTCCTTTGAATTAGCTACCTGATCTGATAGCTTTTTTCTTTCAAATGTCCAGCAAGGCATCTAAAATCATTTGCACTCAACTGTTCTGAGTTGTATAAATATTTGATGACATGAAGTCCTGTGGGCACTGCAATAATTATACAAATTGTAATGCTAATCCTTGGTATCAATAATGCCTTTGGAGAAAATAGCATTATGTACTTCACTCCCAGAGAATAATAACAATATTAACGCAGCACTGACACTTGGCAGAACTGCTTCCCCAGCCTATGTTCACTTGGCAATTGGAATTGCAAAGAAGCATAGAAAGCACACATTTCTGGCTGCAGTTCTGCTTCCAGAGTGGCAGAAAGAATTTGGCATTTAATGATATGCAAAGTGTTGTTTCTGTTTGATTGTAGTATACTATACATGCCTTGGAGCATGACTTAAAGTAATTTAACAACTGGAATAACAGGCATTTGGGAAGAAACTAATTTCATACGAAGGCAGATCACAGACACTAGGCTTGTTCATAAAAGTGTTGCCTTGTCATGCTATATGAAGTTGGATATCAAGCTAGCAAGATGATGATGTGGGGGTAACATCACTCTGTTCTGACTGGATGAGATCCACTTGACAAAATAACATAATTAGTGAAATGTAAACATTGTAACTAACCTGCTTGACAGACCCATATCAAAGATCAAATTACTTTATTTTCCTTAACATTTCTGAGTATCAGTTTGGACTCTTGCATACTGGTTCTGTGCTACTCCATGGCTACCCATCACTGCAAGCTTCCTCTGTTTTATTAACTTGGAGAAGAAAACATATCGGATGAAGTGAAAGGTGATTTTGGTTTTGGGGTCCACTAGCTTCTCAGCTCTCTTGCTGGTAGACTTGTCAAACTGAATAAAGATCAATAACTGTTATATCCATATGTACTGGATACACAGCTGAAGCTGCTAGTGTGTTCAAGTAGTTTACAGTGAATCTGGAAAGACAGGAGAAAAAAAAAAAAAGTAGTGGCAGCCTCTATTGCTGTCTCTCAATTTTTGTCATTTCCCGTGCCAGAGCTGGGTCTGGAGAGCTAAAGGCTTTCAATTCAGCTTCCCTCTCTTCATAACTGAATGGAGGATAGAGGCTGGAGGAGAGCTGGATTTTAGAGCTGTCAGATTTTGTCCTTTCCAGTCTTCCTCAAACTAGTCTGACTTTAGTTTTATGCCAGTAAAAGAACGAGGAGAAAATTGGAAATGGTGTGGTGTGTTGTAGGAGCACTTGGATAGAGGTCACTGGGTTGAGAGTCTTAAAGCGCTGTCCTTGATGTTGTCATCAGTGTGATACAGGATTCTGTATTTAAGCCATTACCTAACTGAATAAAATCTGAGGTTGTTTTTGACAGCCTCAGCACTAATTAAGGCAGAACCTGAAATTTCCCTTTAGATGGCATATATAAATCCCAGTTCTTAATCTCTCATATTCTACAAGATTGTTAAAAGAGCTTTGAGATTTTTGAAGTATAACTCCGAGGTTAAAATGATTTTAAAAATAGAAATTATTTGCACTTCTTTAGCAGCTTTCATCCAAGAAATTAAAGTGCTTTACCAACCGTAATAAAGTAAGCCACATAGCATAGTTGTGAAGTAAGAAAGGGATATAACTAATTCCCTTCTTGCTGTGAGAAAAATGACGTAGCATAAACTGCAAAGTCAAACCTTCTGAGGAAAGACAAAACAATTTTTATCCACTATGTATATTTTCAACTCTTTCTCCATGTTCATGTATCTTATGATATAGCTCTAAATGATAATATAGAATACCTTTCTGTGAGATGCATATGTATCCTTACTGAATGCATAGGATAACCATATAAAATAGGGTTGAAATAATTTGGAAAAATCAATATAACCCAGACTTCAATCAGTGAACTTAATTCCTTGATATGTTTAAACATGAGCTATAAAGTATAAATGTTGTATGATGACTGCTGTATGTGGAGATAATTTTACTCTTGCACAGGAAAAAAACTTGTCAATTGTCAGTATTTTGTTTAAACCGAATCTTAGGAAGTTACATTCATTTCTGTGTCCTCTAATGGCTACCATTTATCTCTCACTATGGTGATTTTATGTTAGAATATCTTGCTTAAAAAACCCTGAATTTTTTAAATCAAGTAGCAAATGAAAAAACTGAAAGTGGTATCTTCTTGCCATTTCTGTGTTGTTTTTCAGACTCCAGTGTGTCTGACAATGCAATCTGACAAAGGCAGTAGGAGACGAGTGTTATATCCTATTCTGAATTTTGTTGCCGTTGCCATTTTTGGTGAATATTAATTAAGTTCTATGTGACACCTCTCCTGAAACATTTAGAATTCAATGGTATAATGAAATTCATAGTAGAACGTGCCAATGTTCATTTGAGACCTGCTTATCATATTCCCTTCAGTTAAATAAAAAAGATAATTTAGGAAATGTTTTAGGTGAAATTATAGATTAGTGTTATACTTATTCATGCTTAAAATTGAGTCCTATTTCAGATGTGGTGGCAATAAATCTGATATTTTAGGGGCTTTTTTTCCACGTTAGTTCTTAAAGTTCATTGTGTATCAGTAAGCAATCCTTTTTCTGCATTTTAGCAACTAATCTCTGATCAAAGGAATATAAAACATGAAACATCAAAGATGCTTCTTAAGGGTTTACAAATATGTGCTTTCTTCTGTATCGCTGAATATGGGTGCTAGTTTTGAGGATACTGCATTTTATCTCTGGGGGGAAAAAAGTTTGTCACTTAAACAATATCAGATCTACTGGTAATTTTCATCTTTGTATATTATATTAGCTTTTCTATTTCTTCAGCAGAGCCATCTGGACAATAGGCTGCAATAAAGAGTGCATTGAATATAATACAATTACAGTAATTCAGACAAAAAAAGTGTTATTTCACCAAAAATTAACATTGTTAAAAATTCTAGTATGACTTCCAATTACGGGAAAAAAACAGCAGAATTGACTAGACTAAAAGCATATAAAAATAAGTGCAGCAGAGAAATCCATATAAAGAAGGAAACAAACAAAGTAGTCATATAAACAGGAGTGCTTCAGTGTGGATTATCTCCAGTGTTTCTGGTAGTAAGTGAACATGTTAGTGTTCATGTTCTTGTAGCAAAATTTTGCAGGATATTTCTTTTCCTTAGTGTGCAGGTCTTTTGTATTCATTACTGCTCCTTTGTTTAGGAACTTTATCATTATGGGAAAATCTGAACATACACAAATACTAATACATTTATCAAAACTGTAGGCATGAAGGAGCATGGCAATGGTGTGTGACTGTCTTTGCATGTTGTTTGACTTGGGGACAAAAAAGTAGTGGGATCCTCAAGACTGATGTTGTCCTATTAATGAAAAAGTGAATGAAGTGTTTGTCAGGAGAAAGCCTGTATAAATTTTAGTGTTAGCTGTGTGGTATGTATGTGCTGTCTTTATTATTAGAATCTCCAGTGGATCTCAATAGTGTTTTCCATCAGCTGTGCTTTTTTGAAGATGTTCAGTGAAAATCCCCTAAAATCCTAGGCTTTCTGCCAAAATTACTGTTGTGATGTTTGCTAGTGTACTTCGCCATGGCACTGCATCTCTGAAAGCATATATGATCAAAAATCTGCCATCCATGTAACAAAAATGCATATAAAATCATTGAGGAAGAACACTTATTTCACAGGCCAGGTGAGGTCTCAATGTCTGTAAGACTCTCTGATCTCATCTCCCTTCCTTTTTATAAAGCTCAAGTGTGGTCTCTGGGCTAGTTTCTTTGACTTTTCTGCTCTTTTTGAAGTCTTTCCTTACTTTCCACTGGACACAATCCAGAATGTCCTCTTCTGCTTTGCTGCTTTTATTAACTATTGCTGGTCCTTTCTATGGTTATTCTTCCTCTCTCACCTAGTCCACAGGATTTCCATTTCTTCTCCTTCCTTTTTTCCTGCAAGAGATTCTTCCTAGTGTTGTGGTTATTGGGTTTTTAATTTATTCTGAATTTGCCAATTTCATCTTATGGGTTCAATTTCTCCCTCCCCTGCTCTCCTGCCATAGTACTATGTGACAGATCCCTTTACATAGGCATAGGAAGGAGTGAAATTTCCTCCTGATGGTTTGCAGTAGTTTGGTGTCTCTGTGTTTCCAGCTTTGTAGGTGGTGGTACATTTGTATTGCCTCCATGCGCAGTAGTAAACTCCATACAGGAGAACAGTGGCTTAAATCAAAACTGTGATAGGCCATTGCTTCATACGTATGGAAGAATAAATAATGGAGGAGGTAGTAACGATCAATGGCTGGGAAGAGGATCTGCAGCCAAAACTGACTGAGTAGGAACTTACAACAGACTGCAATCTGCTTGTATAAAGCACTGACAAAGAGATTACAGACTGTTTCTGAATGAAACTGTAGGTTGACCCAGGTGTGCCAGGTACGGACTTTTAGGAGATCTGTGGAGTACCCATAATAATCCACTGTAACGGCACAGAATTCTACATGAAGCAGCTACATGACTCTTCCCTTCTAGTTGCTATTGTCCTTGAAAGTGGTGTTAAAAAACCCGTTGATCTGGATGGGAATTCAGCTGGACTAGCTCCAAATGCTTTTGAATGTCCTACTGGTTCTCCCTACACTTTGATTTATCCAGTCTATTCTAACAGGCAATTTCAGTCTCTAATGGATGCCATCAGTATTTTCAAATGAAGCACCTTTTAAAATGTGGAAATGGCTTTGAGAATAATTCCTGGTAAAGTAAATGTTGAGTGTTAGCTTTTTGTATTTTCCTGCACAGCAACAACAGTTTTGCTCGGGGTCGATATGAGATTGAAAAGTGTGGTTAATAATAAAAGCTGAAGTGGGAGTTACTTTAATAATGGGATGTCATGTATAAACCTATAAAATAAATAGTAATTATCACATTTGAGAAACTACTCTGTGAGAACTCATATTGCTCTTGACAGCTTCATCTGTACATCAAGCCTTCCTGGATTATGCACTTCCTTGTTCTTAATGAAGCAAACAAATGAAACAGAAATTCTTACCCTGATAGAAGGTGTTGATTTCCACAAAACATAAACAAAAAAAGATAAGAGAGCCGGTATAGCAGACTGCAGGATTATTTCTTGCTAATGCATTTTGCTGTTACAAAACAAGATCAAAACCATAGCTATAGTTTTATTATTTATGTTTTTTCTTCACCTTCTATATGGTACATGCTGAAGGAAGTGGATTTTATATATTATGTAGACCAAATCAGAGAAGTTTTATGAGCAGTAGTGAATTCAGAATAAAACTCCATATTTCTTGCAAAGAAAGGAAATGTCTCATGTTTGTGAACTGATAAACTTTGGTATATCAGATTTGAAGAGATGGTGAGCATTCATGGTGGTTTTATTCTTTTTCTCTCTTTATCTCCACACACCTGCCATTTAAGGAAAATTCCAGCAATATTTGTTTCTTAAGGAATTGATTTTTGTAATGCAATTTAGGATATTATTAAAACTATAGCATTTTTCAAATACAGTAAATATATCCAAGAAAATAATCTACAGCTGTTTGTTACCTTTTGAATAACTTTTATATAAATATTTGTGGGTTTTTTAGCATTTATAATGGAATTTACATATTCTTTGCATACTTTAGGAAGACTGAAAGTGTAACACTCTTTCCAACAATGTAAAACATTGTTTGTCTTATCAAAAATAACTTCATCAGTACCTAACTCATAAGAATACAGTCCAAACTGTATTTACTTCGGTACTACATAACATATACTTGGTTATAAAGATAAAAGTAACTTTAATAACTGTGTGAAGATATGTAACCTATCTTCTACACAGGAGTTCTGAATTTGGCCTTCTGATGAGCCTTAGAGAGTCAGAGTTGGTGTGTGTCAAGAAATAGAAAAAAGTGGAATAAATGAAAGTAAGGAGCAGAAATTAAGTTGCTAGAATCTCATTACACTGACCTTGAAAGAGTTTTGTCATGTTTCTTCTTCTGTTCTCTTATATGGGGCAGTAAGTTCCTTAATCAAAAGTGGTCTTCCAAGTTGAGGTGTGGGGTGTAAAGGGGATGTAGGGCACACAATATGCACAGGATGAGCAAATCTGAACACTACGTCAGGTGCAATTGAGGAAACATATTTTCAGTCAAAATTTTTCAGAGTGCTGACTTCATTCACAGTAATGTTAATGGCAAAGCTATTGATTTTGACATTAGGAGGATTACAGACTTCTTTACAGTTTTATCTGAATTTAGCCTTGTGTTCATAGGCAAGCTCTGATGCCAGCAGGAAAAAAAAAAAAAGGGGGGAGACGTACCTGTCCAACACAGCGAATAAGGTGCTCATTTTTAAAAAAACATTCGAGGGAGCAGCTCCAAAGAGCAGAGGCACTGCAGACTGAGCTCTTCTACCTTCGCGCAGCGCTCCGGGCAGGGGCGGCCCCTCCGCTCTGCGCGGCCCCGGGCGGCGGCGGCCCGGCGGAGCTTCTGCGGGCTCCCTCCCACGAGGGGGCAGGACGGGATCGGTTTCCGCCATGGTCACGGCGCCTGGGATCTGGAAGCAGTACAGTCTCATTCCAAAATCTGTTTGTCGTGCCGCTTCTGCACTAATTTACGTTCACTTTATCCCAACAATACCCCAGCCGCCGCCAGGCCGGTACTGCCTGCAACTGCCGCTGAAATGCTGCCTGTCACCTTCTAGCTGCGAGCGTGTTTGTGAGCCTCTGACAAGGCCTGGAGCTGCTTTGGCAGCACTGAGGTAATAGCAGTATTGCAAAAGACTGTCTGCAATTCCCTGGCAATCTCATTACAGCCCGAGGCTTTGCTGCAGCAGAGATCTTTTGGATAAGGATGACGTTTGAGGCAAACTTCTAATGCAAACCTGGAAAGTGAGAGGCGTTTTATTTAAGCAGCTGGGGCATAAGTGCCGGTAGGCTGGATGCGGTGCCATGCCGCTGTAATCCAAGTGCAGCACCTCACCTGGTCGTTTTTCACCATGGTGCTGGCTGGTGGCCCCCAGTTGGAATCAGTGAGGCACGGTCATCCGTGCGGAATATGGCACTGCGTGTCGATCGTGCTGAGGAGGGAAGGGGTCAGCCCAGCAGTGAGAGGGCACGAGGGTCTGTAAACCCTGGTTACATATTGCTGGTGCAGAAGTTGAGCAATAGGTCTCTACAAAGAAGAGCCGTATCTGAACTCTACAATCCATTAGGTAGAAGCTGAGGAGAATTTACGTTCAGCTGTGCTTTGCTGTTCAGTGAGCACGCTGGTAACTGGTTTTGGTGCCTGAGCACTAAGGCAGGTGAGTGGTTTGGTTTTCCAGGTGGCCCTGCTGCAGCTGTCCTGCACTGGAATGTGTTCTGCAGCTTCCCAGGTGTGTTTCACACAATGAAAAGTTGTAACCTATTTGATCGTGCCTTATAAAGCATTCTTTTTGTTGTCAATGGAGGTTGCCTTTGTGGTGATGTTGCAGAAGAAAAGCACAGTAAAGCCTAGTGCAGGTTACACACAAGGACTCAATAGCTGTAGGAGCTTGATGCACTGCAGAAGGCTGGAAGGAGCAATAATGCAGGACAAAAAACTTTCCTAAATGTACCGAGTTAATGGATCTTTTTGTGGTTTGTGTCATCCCCCCCCTTCTATTCCAAGCTTTTTAATGTTACAGAGAGCTAAATAAAAAGGCAGAAATGGGAAGAAAATAAAGGGGACAACTTAGCTGTGTTTTTTAAAAGGATAAAATGAGACAACAGAATGAATTCCAGGCTAGTATTCCTAGTATGATATATGCCATGCTGTCTAGTGTCCAAGTTCAACTCCAGCTTGAGAAAATAAATACAGAATTCCCATGTAACAGTGGGGTGGGAGGAGCCTCTAATTTGTGTTCATTTTGTGCTAGTTCATAGTTGCACATGTCTTTGCATTTCAATCGTGGAATAATATCTGCAAAATTTTCATCAAAAATAGTTATAAGTCAGTGGTGGTAGAAGACAGCATGGCACTAAACCCTAATATTTAGGAATGTCTTGGCTGATCTACGTTGTCATGTTACACAGTCAGTCCTGTGCTCTGGTTATGCACTCTTTTTATATGTTGGTTTCTGTTCTGGTTCCCATCTAGAGCCAACCAGATCACAAAATGGGGAAACTCTGGTACTGGCGATAGCACATAATTGTACTAAAGTTTAGGATAGGCTTAGACTGGAGCTATGCAACTACAGGTAGCGTGGCTGCATCTGAATTTGAATGTAAAAGATACACGTGTGCTATAAAAAGCAAACACACACTTCTCTCCCTGCCTCAAAGTATAGATTTGTTCTAACAGAGATAAACTGTCGCCCTTCATGTACTGAATGCTCAGTGGGTGATCCTCCTCCAAAACTCGAAACGACAACAAAGGACTGTTTTCAGTTCTCCCATGTTAGAGTGCTGTTCAGTGTTTCTGAACAGCCGCTTTCTCTGCAGAGATCCACCTTCTGACAGAGAGACAGTGATAGCCCTAATTACAGTGAGACATGTGCTTTCTAAATGTCTTTTTCAGCTGTTCCCAAATAATGAAAACAACTTTCTATAGTGTTTGCATTTCTTTTCAGTTAATGCAGTAACTGCTCTTTTCTTCACTCTTCATAAAAGCAAGGATCATCCCATACATGGTGGTGCTATGGTTCTGCAGTAAATTTTACCACAACTCAGAAACATGTAGGAGTTAGTTTGCATTTGAAGTAGAAGTGCTAGTTTTTGCTTTTAAAAATTAACATTCATAGATGTAAGTCTTATTTACTGATATCCTGCTGTGATGAGAATAACATTAATATACTACATAGCTTCAACTAAGCTAGATTTCCATTTTGTAATTATATTTTTTCCACCTGAAGTTTTCTGTCCCTCACTGAGAAAATGCTATGTATTATACAATGGGGTTTAAAAAGCCACAAACTGATCTGGATTTGTGGTGCATAATTTCTAATCATTTTTATGTATATTAATGTTAAATCATGTTCTTGATTTCCATAAATGACCCACATAACATGCTAAACTTCTTCCACATTTTTAACAGCCCTAGATTTTGATGAACAAAATTGATAGGTACGAGATGAACAAAAGAATACTGATGACACATAATATAAGCCTTGATCAAAAGTTGTGAACTTGTCAGACAGTCTGCCAAAAATGGATTATTTTTCTAAAAGTTTGAAATATGGCTGAGATGGATGCTGGCCATTATTCAAAGCCTTTAATTTATAACATTGATGCTGCTAGGCAACCGATAATCATAGGTTTTAATTTCCTACAGAATTGAGCATTAAGTGTAGAATGTTTTATATAATTTAATATGCAAAAAACCCCTCAGATCAGAGAATAGAATTTATATCCCTGTCAGTATAGTTTGTCTAATCTGACATAGATTGATACATTACATAAAACTGAAATTTTCCTAGACTTGTGGTATGTTGTTGTATTCTTGATGTTCATACTTACAAAAACGTCTAGGTGCAATTTTATGTCCATCTTTAGTAATATAAAAACAGTAGTATTTTGTTTAGCTAAATTTTATCTTATACCTTTTTTCTGACTTCATAATAATTTTGCTCTTTATTCACTCTAGATTGTTGAGATCTCTCTGGTGGGTTGTGCATAAATAAGACTTGTTGATTCTATTTTACTTTTCTGCCAGTTAATAGTAAAACATGGTACATATTATCTTTGTGTACTTTAATTTTCTTTTGCAAGGGATAATAATAAATACAAGTTGGTAAAAATCCTCCTAAAAAAAAAGTTTAGATATTTCTCATCATATTCTTATCCCAACAAAGCTGACTTTGTCAGGAAAAAGCTTTCCAGCAACTAGGCAATCTGGCAAAACCATAGTGTTCAATGGGACTCACTGAACAACAGCAAGCGTCTGATTTCCCAGCTGTCGGCCAAGTAACCTCCCTTTGATCTGTTGTGTTCTGCAGACAGCTAGCCATGAGGTGGCTTGGATCTGAGGTCAGGGATCTTGCTCAGTGTTAGATTATTGTGGAGATGAAATCCTAATGAAGTCATGAAGTCACTGGCACAGGACCAGTTAGACACCATAAAAAGCCAACTGGCAAAGGATCCTTCCTGGCCAAAGGAAGATGTGAGGTCCCCAGGGCATGCCTCCACAGGCCCTTAGGAGTGCCTGAGCAGCATGTTCTCTCTGCAGGTTTACAGAAAACTTTCTCTTTCATTCCTGAGTTGGTTTTTTTATTAAACATTCTTTCAACAACATGGAAAACATGCTAAGGATACTTAACAAAAAGTGTCAATTGTAATAGTTCCATGGCCTTTAACTTTTATATTACTTGAGAATCTGACCAAGTATTCTGGCAAGTAAAACTTTTCTATTTATTTTTTTCATTGGACTAACAGTATACAAAGATCTAACTTCATGGTATAGAACTGAACAGGTTATGTCTATTTGTAAGTATAAGCTAATGTTTTGCATTTTAACAGGGAAGGAAATGAACAGTGGCAGTAAAAGCACATCTGCCAGAGCAGAGCCTAGTGGCAAAAGTTACCTCTTGTTAGTGTGATGACAGTATCCAGATGTCACACAGTTAGGGGCATTTGCTAAAATCTTTTTGAAGTAGGAACACCTGTGACCGTCAAAAGTGATAAATATTAGATAATAAAATGCAAATGTGTAACCAAAGTCATCACTGATAGAGCAATCAAATTCCTTGCACTTCCCTTCAAAATGCTTCTATCTGTTTATTCCTATTTATATAGTACTCCTCCCTTGGCTGAATCTTGAGGGTGTCTTAATTTACTTTTTTTTTGGCAGTTGTTTTTATATATAGTGTTCACTATTGCATGGTTTCCCGTTTACTTCCCTGGTTTTCTTATTTTTAGACTGCTATTCTGCTAGTCTGAAGTTTAAATGTCTGGAATTTTAGATTTGGTTAACTTACTAGAAATTCAGGGCACATCTTTCTGTACAGTTGCACATTTGCTTAGTGTCTGCTGTGTGTTGCCCCATTAAAAGTAAGGAAATCATATACAATGAACACATTGCTGTGAGCTATGTTTAAGCATAAACATTTGAAATATCATTCTGTGGTCTTTGCCTTCCTCAGTTTCAGTGAATCTGAAGTAGAGTTTTGGGCTTTAGAGGAAACAGAACCTACAGCATGCTTGAGTTCTTTATTAATTTGAACTCAGAATATTGCCTCACCTAAAGCAAAATACCACCCCGGAATGTGAATTTATTTGTTTTGCAAGCTTGACCACTTTTTTATCCTTCCTTCTGGAGAGATGACTGGTGCCATTCCTAGCTTGAATATGGCTTGCTTCCTCTGTACAGCTTTGAGGCTGCTGCCAACTCCTTCTGTTCCCAAAAACAACAAAGAGGGTAGCAAAACACTATCCTATTGCCATGGAGTAAAATGTTGTCTTCTATAACTGTACTGCTTTCAAACATGCCTTTGTACATTTTCAGTTCCAAAAGAGTATTAAGATACCTGCTGAGTATTTGTGTTTAAATGGAAATGGATGCATTTCTGCATTTCAGAAAAAAAAAAATTACACTTTTAGTTTTTGAATAAAAATGAAATTACGTAAATCCTTGCTACATCAAAACCCACTGTTTCTATTTGATGCATCAATAGTGACCTCTGGGGTTGCTGTTCTGATTCTCAAGGGGATTCTGTCTCTGCTATTTTGGCTGGACTCCAGGTTTGGATGACAATTTCAAGGTTACAGTTTGTTTATTTTTTTTATCCAGAGACAGGGGAGATCAATCCTAATCTATAGAGAGACTGAATCTCAAATGCCAGAGTGCCAAAGGCTTGACCCTCAGAAGTGCTGAGCACTCTGTGCTTGTAGGTTACCACGTGGCGTTCAGTACCTTCCAGGGTCAGACTTACCATTATTGTCCTCTACTTTGCCTTGGGAACTAAATTAGTCTCTTACTTTGTTTTCATATGAGAGGATTTTCTTCCAAATTATATTGATACCACTGAATTCTTTCTTTCAAAGTAAAGTGGATAGTGACATTCACTAATTTCTCTTAATTCTCAAAGGTAATATTTGAGACTTACTGGCTGTTTTTCTTTTTTCTTTAGAATGTTTTCCACTAGTCTTTTCTGGTCTTGCAATCTTTGATCCTTTGTTTTCCATGTTAGCTCAGAAATATAAGAAACCAAGCTACCTGAATGGCTGGCTCAGTCTGCAGCATTCTTTTTTTACGAACTAACCTTTGGTCTTTGATAGACTTGGGACAATGCTGAATAACGGAATTTGTTACTTGCTTTAGTGTTGCCTACAACAGCAAAGAGAAACATAAAAAGACTGTTTCAGTTCTTTCTACTTCACATTAATCCTGAAGACATTTTCCTATGGTCATTTAAAGTGGAGGTATCCCTACACCTCCCTGATGCTCTGTGACCTTTAGCAGTACCAAAAGGAAGCTCAGTCCCGGTGACAGCGGGGAGATGTCAGCATACTGCACAACCTGAGTGAAAATATCCAAGCACAGCACTTCTCAGGATGACTGAAATCCTATTTTTGGAGAAGATAACATCATCACCTTTTAATTTTCCTTTCTATTTTTTTCTTGGTGGCAGATTGGCAAGCCCAGAGAATGAAGTTGTCTATTCATAGAACAGATTCAGCGTGGGCAGCAGCACTGATTGTTTCCTGTGTTGCCCTGCTGGTGTTTCTCAAACCTGACCTCAAGAGGCTGTTCCTCAGACAGAGGAGTTCAGCCAGCAGTCCAGAGTCCTTTTCCTCTCTGAGACTGCCAAGATGACTGATGCTCAATGCTAGTGCAAAAGTGGTTTTGCAGAGCAAACAGCTCTCTGCTAGAAATTGCATTGATCACTAACCAGCTGAGTTGTTCATAGCTTCCAGTTCCTAACAACCATCTGATTTCCTACCCCAGCCAAATTTTTTCTTTGGTCTCCAACCTTTTGTGCTCTTAACCACTGCTCACACTTCAGATGGCATAATCAAAATCTTAGCATAACACAAGTCTTCTCTTCTGCAAAATTAAGTATTACTAGTATGGAAAAAAAAAATTTGACAATAAAATGTAGAATCAATTTGCAAGTTTTTGTTTGTTTAATGTCTATTTACTAGAAACAGCAGGTTATGACATGGGTTAAGACAGACATGTCACAAATTAATCTTCTAAGTTTATCTTTTTCCCTTTGATAAAAAAATTCTCCTTTCCTAAATCCTTTTTCAGTGTTGATTTTAGTATCATCTCCATTTGTTGTATGTGAAAGATACCAGTTTCTGATAATGAAGATATTAGTCATACAATTACCAGAATTGCTGCTTCTGAGCATTTATAAAAGAATTTTGGGGCCCTTAAAGCAAGTACGTAAGAGAATGTACACAAAGAGAATGATCCTGCTGTCCCTGCTCTTGCTTGTGTGGACTCTCATCCACTGACTCTCAGGATGAATAGCAATAAAGAATATCCAGAACTAAGGTAGGATAATATCTAATAATTTCCTGCATGGACAAAGAAAGTTTAGGGTGACTTTAGAGGATATTACTATCTCAGCTTTAATGATATACTTTATATTAATTTAAAATCCTCAACTTCAGAATATTCTTGTAGCCTCCACTCTCAGCCCACACAAACCTGTTAAGACCTTTCTAGCCTAGAAAGAGCCATCAGTCAGCAGTGCACAATACATATCAAAGACATCACAGTTCCAAAGGTATCATTAATACCAATACAGAATAGAGTGCACTGCAGCTTTTAATACCTCATGTGAAAGAAAACCACACAGTAAATTGCACTTTGCCTAGTTGAGAAGGAGGAAGGGATGCATGCACTCTTAAGATTCCTCAAGGATGAGCACAATTTATATCTGTTCAGATGGTGTTACTTGAGTTTATATTTGCTTATGGATCACTCCAGTTATTCCTTTAGGAAACAAAGCATTATACTGTCAGTCTTCAAAAATATGTATTGTTAACATTAGCTTTACTTTGCATTAAACATTTAAATTATATATGAGACAACTCAGGGTAAGGGTGTGCAGTGAACTGTGGCGTGGAGACGAAAAGTCTGTTGGAAGACTCTTTTAACAGTGAGCTTTGTGTGAAGGCCATACACCTGTCCAAACATGTCTGGGCTGAACTATAAAGCAAATGATAAATCCTGTCTTGCTTTCGATGACACCAGTCACTGACTTTTCGGAAGAGATCTTACACTGTACTAAGCAATTGTAAGCTTCGATGGTATAAGCAGTCTGTGTAAGCACGTGCGCACACTGACCCCTGTACATGCACACACGTGTATCAGGCTAGGGGACTTGGGAGGAAAGAGCACTTGGGGCATGCTGCTGAGAATCGTCCACTTCCACTGCAGTAAAAAGGAAAGGCAGAATTGCCGTGGGAAAGCACCTTTAACTCGGTGGTTCCAGCATTCCTGTCTCTGCTGGCAGTTATCTTCACATTTTCTTTGTCAACCTAACCAATGTGGAAGGAAGATATGGCGATGGAACCTTTTAGACCATACACGCTACTGTATATCACTGAAACATTCACACAGGTGAAATTTTAGTGGTGACACAACTGATAAGCAGTTGCTAGGGAATTTTCAACATTTAACTGTGCTGGTTGGTACGTGTGCCTAGGAAGACTGCTTTACCTTATGTTCCAGTGGTGATCTGTTTGGACCTATAGTATATATTTTAATCCTTATTTGGTCTACAGATTAAGCTTTTTATTTGTAAGTATAGTGTCACTTTTCTCTCTTCTGAACCTTGACAGTTAGAAACAGATGCCTTATTTGTGGAAACTTTAAGGCAAAGTAAACATAACGCTAGTGGAAGTTCACATGTTATTTCTGCTGCTTCTTGAGCCTTAGTTAAATGAAATGGGCAGGAAATGATACTGCTGGGAAACTTGCTTTCTTTTTTTTTTTTTTTTGCTAACTATTCCAAATAATGTCATACCTTATTTCCAGGAGATTGTTTATTAGGCAGGTACTGAAATAAAAGCTCAGTGCTTCTTTGTTTTGTAGCATTGTTTTACTTGTGCACTGAAAAAGAATACTGTAACAATGTAACTGGCAGCAATACATAATGGAATATGTGTTTATCCCTGTTTATATTTGCAGCATCATGCATGTTAATTAGAAGACTGCATCTTCAGTGCACTCTTAGATGCCAAATGTAAATAGATCTTAGCTAGTTTCAGATGAGTTGTCCAATGTGTAAACAAGCAAACCAGACTTAGTTCAATCTTTTTGATGTCTCAAGAATACTCTTTCACTAAGATTCGATTCATATGATTATTTAATATTCTGCACAGTATTTGCACTGCATAATGGTAGTACTCCTGCCAGCAACCCTATGCATCTATCTACCAGCAAATAACATTTCTGTAATTACAGTATGGGTGATGACGGATAGATGAGTGGGAAATGGTGAGGGGTAGTGGGAAGACAATCATAGCAACAACACACAATCTACAGAAGACAAGTCAAAAGAATATTACAAAAATAAACAAGAATTTGTGGGGAATAAATGAGAGTAAGTATTACTGTGGTAAATAGAAAGAATGACTTGACTGGAAAAAGCACAATAGCTAAACAGATAGGGCCTCATATTTGTGTGCTTGTAAATGAAGAGAATTTCCACTAAAGCGTCATTAATTGTAGCCTCTGATAAATCTGAAATGCTGATGAGTTAGATTTGATTTGCTAGTGTTTGCCATTTGATTTTAATCAGTGTTTCTGCAAGTGCATGTAACACACAGTTTTTCAGTGGAAAGCGGAGACATGCAGGCTACCTGGGTGTGTGTGGTTTGTATGTACAATTAAGGCAGAAAGAACAACTGGAGCATACTGAAGAGGCATGAATGTTACTTTGAAGTGCCATAATTATAGGGAGACATTAAAAGTTTTGGAGGTGTTCTGAAGAGGGAGATTTCTTGCTGGCAGGATTATAACCTTGCTGTGGCTTGAACTGGTGCCGGGCATTTGGTTTGATTCAGAAGCTTTTTGCTGTAACTCTTCCTTGAATTTCTCTTTAGAGTAAATAAGCTGAGATAAATTAATGTAAGGAAAAGAATTTGACATTGACACAGGGATGATGAGGTGGGTCATAGTCCTTGCAAAGCTTGTGCCCTCCAATCCTTTGCAAACAAACTGATCCTTTCTCTTACTTGCAAGGTGCTGACTTCCCTGAAGATTTCCTCATAGTTTCCAACTGTTGCTTTTACACCTGTGTTCTGTCACTGATGGCAAGGGAGGACTCATCAGTGCAGGCTACAAGCTGATCTTTAAACACACTGTCCCCTATAACCCTTTCAATAGGGTTAGATGTTACATGGAATGCTATGGAGTACAATGGAAACATGGATGACGATAAGCTTTATTTGTGCTAGCATAATGTAGAAT
This sequence comes from Athene noctua, assembly GCF_965140245.1. Taxonomy (NCBI): domain Eukaryota; kingdom Metazoa; phylum Chordata; class Aves; order Strigiformes; family Strigidae; genus Athene; species Athene noctua. Next base: position 19,197,746 of record NC_134045.1, read on the forward strand.
ATTAGCAGAGATAGAGCAAAGCTAGTTCTAGAAAAAGAAAAGAGTAATTGAAGAAAAAAGCCCCTCACCAGCCCATCCAGGCAGGGAGTTGAGGCTTGTGGAAGTACAGATTGTTCTGTCCTGAAAGCTGACCTTGAGCTGAAGAGGTAACATATGGCTCCCTTCTCGCTTTTTCTGTAATTGCACGGCTATCAAAAAAAAAAAACTCTGCTGGGTTTTTGTTCATATCTTAAAGGCATTTTACTACAGTAATAGATAAAAAAGAAATATGTTAAATAAAAACATTTATTAGAGGACATAATTTTAAATATTTAATGATATAATTAAGTCTTATTAATGTAATGGTCTTTATTCTTCAGCTTAAAAATTCACAAGGTTAATTTCCCTTTCATCTTTATTATGCAGTGTTTGCCACAATTATTTGTTATATATTCTTATAAATATTTGATGAATATTAGAGATTTTAATTTAAATAAAAATATGGGTCGTCTTTTACCCCAGTCTTCCTCCAGTGTTAAACTGGAATTAGTGAAATTAATGGAACAGTGAATCAGGCCCAACTCTTCCTTCAGTTATGCCACCACTGGCTTATTTGACTCGAGTAATTCATGAAGAACTGCCTTTTACTACTGTCCCTTTACTTCAAAGGGCTTGCAAAGAAGCTGAGGATCAACGAATAACAGAACTATTAGCCACATCATTTTCATGTTTCCTGTGGGGGACATTATTTCCAGCATCTCAGATACTTAATGACTTGATTTTACTACTATTTGACAATAAATACCACCTATCAATGTTCTTAAATGAATGTAGAATACATATTTCAGGAGGTATTTACTTGATTCACTAAATTCCTGGCATTAAAACTAGTTCTTTTCAGTAAAATGATTCTTCCTCTACATACTCTGCTTTTTAGCTACTTACTTAAAAAGAAAAGTACTTCAGCATTAAGTCCTGGGGATTCAAATGATTTATATTCTCCTTCATTAACAATATTTGTTACATATGCACCAGAGTAGTTTTACCTCTTCCCCCTGCCCCCCTTCCCCCATCAGTCTGCCAAACTACAATGTCAGCAGTTGCTGAAAAAATCACTTTATGAGCAATATGTTGACTTAACTGCTTAATTAAATAAAGAAACAAAACAGAAATCTCTGGAGAAAAGTACTTTGAAATAAGCATATACTCCTAATCTGTCACTGCATTCAGAATGGAAAAGCAAATACAATTTAGACTAGCAGCCAAATTTCAGCTTGTGCTATTAGATTTGGGTTATGGGGTATGCAAAACTACCTTTCTTGAGAGTTTCTTTAGGTAGTATATGCTGAAATGTGCTACTTTTCTTTTTAGTTTACTTGCTATCATTGTCACCTCCACATGAACCTAAAATATGCTACTTCTACTCTAGTTAAGGAAGGCACCTTCATGAAGAGCTGGTCTAAACTTAAGAGATTTCTTGTTCAGAGCAGAGGTAACAGAATGCTGTCCATTTAAGTTAGCCATTTTACGACAAGGAGGTATCCTTGCCACTGAATGGCTTTTTCCTTTCAATATGTTATACCATTGTCCATAGCAGGTATATTTTGCTACTGCTGTAATAGCAGTTCACCCATATCACTGCACCGTAATGATGAGGGCTGAACACAGGCTGGGTAAGCTTACTTCAGTCTGATGGTAGTGAGTTCTCATAGAAAAACTGGCTGCTCATGGCCTGGATGAGCGTACGGTCTGCTGGATCAAGCACTGGCTGCATGGACAGTACTGGAGAGTGGTGGTCAGTGGAGTTAAAGCTAGCTGGCAACCAGTCACAAGTGGTGTTCCTCAGGGCTAAGTGTTGGGACTGTTTCTGTTTAACATCTTTATTGATGATCTTGATAAGGACGTAGAGTGTATTATCAGTAAATTCGCAGATGACACCAAGTTAAGCCGGAGTGTCAATCTGCATGAGGATAGGGAGGCTCTACAGAGAGACTTGGACAGATTGGATCAGTGGGCCAACGTTAATGGGATGAGCTTCAACAAGGCCAAGTGCCAGGTCCTGCCCTTGGGCTGCAACCTCCCCATGCATCGCTACAGGCTCGGGGAGGTGTGGCTGGAGCTGTCTGGAAGAAAAGGATCTGGGGATTCTAACTGACTAACACTTGAACATGAGCCAGCAGTGTACCCAGGTGGCAGAGAAATCCAACGGCATCCTGGCTCGTATTAGAAATAGTGTGACCAGCAGAAGTAGGGAGGTGATAGTCCCTGTACTCTGCACTGGTGAGGCCACACCTGGAATGTTGTGTCCAGTTTTAGGCACCTCAATATAAGAGAGATATTGAGGTGCTGGAGTGAGTGCAGAGGAGGGCAACGAAGCTGGTGAAAGGCCTGGAGAAGAGATCCTATGAGGAGCAATTGAAGGAGCCGGGACTGTTCAGTTTGAGGAAGAGAAGGCTGAGGGGAGACTTCATCACTCTCTACAACTATGTGAAAGGACATTGTAGAGAGGTTGGTGCTGGTCTCTTCTCACAGGTAATTAGTAATAGAAGAAGAGGGAATGGCTTTAAACACCAACAGGGGAGGTTCAGACTGGACATTAGGAAAAAATTTTTCACAGAAGGAGTAGTCAGAGAGTGGAACAGGCTGCCCAGGGAGGTGATGGAGTCACCATCCCTGGATGTGTTTAGCGGTCATTTGGATGAGATGCTGGAGGATATGGTGTAGGGGAGAACTTTGTAGAGTAGGGCTGATGGTTGGACTCGATGATCCCAAGGGTCTTATCCAACTCGAATGATTCTGTGAATGCAGTTTATTTTCCCAAATCACCACCAAAACCTAACTAGCCTCTACTAAGATGTACATTAGGTCTGTACTTGCGATAAAGTCTGAGAATGTCTTTTCTGGTATTGTTTCTGGGATAAATCTAGTTGTTAACATTACTGCCATCACACTGACTGGGTGCAGTGTGGCTATTCAGATAGATTAAAATAGGCCGTTAAGTGTTAGAAAACTGTGTATTGGAGTACTGTGATGTTTAGCTTTCTGTTGTTAGACTCATATGCATGCCATATGTGTTACAAACCTGTATTCTCTAAGGAATGCATGAGGAATAGTTACATTACAAAAAATAGTATTTAAAAGAGCCAGTATGCTACCCAGGGAAGAATCTAAGCTAGCAAACGGGAAACAATCTTGTTGGCTTCTCTCAGCACCTCCCTTGGAAACCACAACCCTACAACCACAACCCTAGTTCAGACACAGGGATGATGACTCTTTCCACTTATAGAAGTCCTACTGGTTTTACAGCTCATAAAAGATTCAATTCTCTCACCTTGTAGCACATCCCTAGCATACGCAAGCATTTCATCTCTCCTGGGATCCACCCATCCCTCTTACCTCAGCTCCCAGTTAGAAGTCCACTAAAAATCCATTTTATTTAGAGTATGCTTAAGCTTGTTGTTATCACGAAATTTTATGGTAAATCCTGCTTGAAAGTGAGTAATTGAGTCTGAAAGCAGACCACAGAGAAATGAGGGATGGGGAAAAGTCTTCAGTGGTTCCCCTCCAAAATTAACTCATTTGTGCAGTGAAGAAAGTTAAGTGGGTAACTCAAGTCTGCTTTTTTAAATACAGGAGAGTCCCTTAATAGTATGGTTTAATAAGTTAAACTACTACCTCATGCAGGTACATTTACTGATATTTTTCATTCTTTGTTCTTAGTGCTGCACCTGGTAATTTCACTCTCCAGACTATTACCTCCCAGCAGCCTCTCTCTTCCCATCCTCCCTTTCTTCTTTATCTGTTGTCAGGCAGCCACCTTCTGTCCTGCTGATGTGGCAGTTAAACAGCTATAACTGCCTGGCCGCCTGCATGGTCTCCTGCAGCCAAACAGGAGCGTTGCACAGAACTTCCTATCACTGACAGACATGACACAACCTGTCCAGCCAAGTAAAGTCAGAATTTTGACCAAGCACATCAGTGTAACAGGACAGATTAATTCTGCTGTTAAGGACGGATGAGAACACACAGAACTTGTTACATTGTGTGCCTTTTTTTTAATATATATTTATATTCGTGTAGAATTACTTATTTTCTAAACTGGTGACAAAAAGTACTTTCATTATGGCCTCATTCAATCACTTGCTGATAAAGAATGGGATATAGGTGTCTATATGAGTGCTTCCATTTTTCACAAATTAGTGTGTATTTTTAGAGGGTAATCCTGTTTGCCTTAGAATAGCTAAAAATAGATTTCAAAACTAGGATTATCAGTGGTGTCCAGCACTTAAAAAAAATTTTTTTTAAAAAAACCCAACTAAAGAAAACACAACAACCCACAACCAACCAACAAAACTCTAGACACATAATTAGGCATTTTGTTTTTAAATCTTGTTCTAGGGTCGTGGTTTTGCTGATGAATGTTAATTTCCTTTTGCAGATAGACAAGACTGTTGTTTTGATTCTGATAACACTGAAAACTGTTTGTGTCTCAACAGCATTTGCACAATGTCTGGAAGAATTATTGGGCTTTATTTAACTAATACCTCTGAGAATAAAAACTTGACAGCAAAGGGGGTGATTTGGTTTTACGTAGAGGAGATAATTCATTTATATCCACACAATTAATGCAGTGAACACTGAATTTCTCTTTCCTCTGAGAAGAAAAGCAGTGTTATGCATTACTTTGGGATTTAGAAGAGTGGCTGTTAGGAAAAAGGGGAAAAAAAGAATTATTTTAACCTGCTTAATTACTGCACACTAGAGGGCACTTGAGGTAGAGCAAACAATATTTGCACAGCTACTGAAACAGATCCAGTTACCTATATTCACAAGGCATATTGAAAACTAAAAGATTCACTTTCTAAATTGTATCCAGAACATTATTGTACAAAAAAAGTTTATTGCCTTGATATAATTTTCTTTTGTCTTTATCTTAGTGTTTGATGTACAAAAGAAAGATTTGTTCTTCTAATAGTCAACCTGACAGTAACTAATCAAGATTGCAAACAGTACTCAAGGAATAATAAAACCCGATGATAATGTGGTGTTATTTTTATGCACTCTATAATATCATTGGTGCATATGGTACACAAATTAGTTGTTGGGGTTTTTATGTTTTAAAATCTCTAGAGAGTAAAGGGGGCTCAGAACTAGTTATGTTTTATTTTACTAAATGAAGTAATTCTGGGATGGGAAAAGGATTTGCTAAGGGCCCAAAGGCCCAGTGCTGCTATTGGGTTAAACCTTTATTTCAGTTTGACAGTCCATTGACTGGAAATGGAATTTCCACGGTTATAAGAACGTGTTTGTCCTATCAAAGCAAAAGTACCTTAGTCAAAATGAATGCATTTGTTTCTTATATATCAAGTAACAAGGGAATGGACTTTGATTAGACATCTTTCACAGAAAGTCAGACTGGAAAGCAAGTATTTTTAGGTGATTGAGAATCATTTTTGTCACTTATGGATGCCATTGCTTTATGGTCTGTTCTTTCTTCGGTGAGGGTTTTTTTCAAGCTTTCTGTTCCAGTGTTGGGTATTGAATTTTAACTGGTTTTGATCTCTATAAAGAGATTTGGCATTCCTTTGTAAATTCTTCACTTAAGTTTCTCAGCGTTTCTAGCTTGACCTGTTAAAATGAAACCATGATTTGTCAATACAAAAAACAAACCCAAAACAAAACCCCAACAAACCACCTCACAACAACAACAAAAAAACACCTATCCCAAAAGATATACCTTTATCTCATGGGGCATCTATATCCTTTCCTTTGTTTTAATCTATAGTATCAGTTGTAAGCATTATATAATGGAATTTTTTCAAGTTACGGATGTCTTACTGACTTCCCAAATATAGTGGATTATTATGTTTCATGTAACTGTATACAAGCATGTTTTAAAGATTGCAAGACAGCGATAAGAACCTATATTCTAAAGGTAATTGTATATCTTTCTGTACTGCCATAGTGAATGATAAAAACACACATTTTATTCAGAAATGTTCTGGACTTAAGTCTTCTTGTTTCTTAGTTTATGGAATGTGAATGCTAGGCTTTCAAAGCAATTTAAATTTAGGAATAATCCCTCATATAACTTAAACAAAAGGTACAAACTAGGTAGAGCATTTGGATATTGCCTGAGAAAACAGCATTGAATTTAAAGCTTTAATAGAATAATGGTAGGTTATACCACTGTTATTTAAACTTGCTTGAGTAACTTTCAAATCAGTTATTAATTTTATTAATATTACTCCTAATTGGCATGCCAGTGGTAATCTCTGTGAGCAAAAGTAGCTTGCATTTATCTTGATCAAGTAATTCACACCGGACTCATTAACCTCAAGTATTTGGGATCAGGCCCTATATTGTGCATTAAAAACTGAAATCGGCTATTGATGCTTTGAGGGAAATATCTCATTACTAGATGATCTGATGGAATAAAATCTGAATATGAGGAATTAACGCAGTGGTTTCTTTTCCAGGTATTCTTTCCTTCACTCTCACCCCACACATTTCAAGTTCCTGACTCTTGCATTGTTATTTAAATGAGATGACGCTCAACACTTACATCAGCAGCAGCCCTTGTAAGGCTGTGTTGTGATTGAGTTGCCCCTTAAGAGCTCATTTCGAGTCACTTCTGTTGAATATTTTTAAGCAGTAAGGTCTAAATTCTCTGTCTTCAGAAAACAGCTTATTGCACTGCTTTGCAATGCGGAGGAACAAAGAATTACATGATAATCAACAACTGTTTTCACAGAAATACAAAAGGGTGAAAAGATGCTTGAATTTCATTATGCCATGCATTTTTAGATGATAGTCAGATATTTCCAGTCTGTATATGAATAAGAAGTGACATTGGGGTTTTAATACTTCTTACTCATAAAAGCAAAGTAATATGGAAGAAAATCTCCATGTTGTCTTCCAAGAAGAGGTTAATTTTTTTCAGTCTTATCAGCCACAATCAGTCAAAAAAATCCACCAAAACAAAAATCCTCCAACCAAAACCAAAAATCCCTACAACAAAATGACACACAAAAAAGGAAAAAAAAAATAAATATTCAAAACCACCCCCACCCACCTCCAAACCAATGCATTTTGTGAAGCTCCTCTGTAATTTTTTTTTTCCTGGTACAAAGATTTAATATTAAAAATTGAATTCCAGGATGCATTCAGTCACATTTTGCAGATTATTTTTTTCTTCACTACAGTTATTAAACTAAATCTTGATCCCATTTCAATTGGAGTCAGAGCTGCTTTTTGCTTAAAAAAATGAAATGACCACTTAGAAGTATCTTCCCTGTAATATGTATTTAAGATATTTAAGAGGAAACAATTTTTAGCCAGCATACTCATCAGTGCTATGTGATATTGTGTGTGTATATATAGATCTCACTATGATAAATATCATTAAATCATTTAATTTGGGAATAATGCATAAAATTGTAGATGTTCCTTTGCTATTCTAAGATTATTTTTAAGTTAAATATATTAATCTATAGACTTATTCCTGTCAAGACTTACTCCATCGTCTGAAAGGCTTTCCAGCAGGGGAATCCATGGATGACATAATCCATTTTAACAAGACACTTACCACCCTCTCCTACAACAACTTGAGGATGAAAGAGCACAGCATTTGCCCCAGTAATTTCCAACTGCAAGAAAGGTCACATAGAACAAATGGCAAAAGTCAAAGGTTGAAATCAAAACAAAAACTCAACTTTTAAGCTGTACTTGGAGGTACAACCTTTCTTCCCACACACAACTGTACTGCCTGTTTAAAGCACAGGCACAAGGGATCTAACCCATTCTTATTAGTGAGAATTTTTACTCTTGGTTATTTCCATCAGGTATTTTTAATAAAAATGAAAACAAGGTGTGCAAGTACTCTTCCTGAGAGTAAGTTCTTAAAAAAAGAAAAAAGTTTGAAAACTGTCATTAATTACCAGGAGTAAAGACAAGCTAAACATCCTGATGTTTCCTTGTGACAGTATCTATAGTCTTACTGTGCTGTTCAGTTGGTGGAAAGATGAGGGAGCAAAATACCCTTTGCCTTAGCGGAACCCCAGGTAAAGGAAGCCACATTTCTGATGTTATCTATTGCACTGCAAAGTGTTTTGTATTTCCCTCAAGGCTCTCTGCCTGCTTCAAGTATTGTGTGTTTTATATCCATCCTTCTCCAAGGAATCATCCCAGGTTCACAGCTTGGAAAGTAAACGTTTGGGCTGAGGGAAGTGAAGAAATAGATGTTTCTTCATTGCCCTTGAAAAATGTCAAATTCTGGGTACATTATGCTACGTTCTGATGAGTTTGAGACACTTCAGAATGAATATTTGTGCAAGAAATAATGCACCTGTTATCTGCAGTAACTTGCATTTAGTTAGTGAAGCACATAAGAGCTCCAAATGCAGGTTACTTTCACTGTCTTGCCATGCGTGCATGCACACATAGCATCAGCATGAAAAATAAGATTAACAATCATGAAACTAAATTATATGGTATTCTTACTATATAGGATATCTGTAATCCTAGACAGATCTTCAACAATATAGTCATCTTATTTTTTACTTAAAGTTAAAAGGTTTTCAGATTATATCAATGAGTTTAAGATCACCAGCCATTTAAAAATACAATTGAGCAACGAACCAGCTTTTAATAATAGAGGAGCACCGTGAACGCTTGTCTTAAATACAACATAATACTGGTCAAGGGAAGTTGGAGAATGAAGATGGAACTGAGTGCACTTAAGCTTCCACAACAGCTCTAGTTAAGTGTTGAATCAATCCTCCATTTTAAGAGTTGTCGTCTGCACCTGGCCGTGTCTATACCTTGTGTCCCTAGCACAATAATGACCCCTCCTCTGCTGGTAAACACTAAACTTGGGGAAAAAATATAGGTGGTGGTAACATTTCGAGCTATGATATATGTAATTATTAAATATAATGCATTTACTCTGCTAATAGGTAATAGATGCAGCACAAAAATGAAGAAAACTCAAACTCAACTGCTCAAGGAGGTGGGCAGAGGGGCTGCTGTGACCTCTGCCAGGGGGCTGGCTGCCCTCGGCGGGGGCAGCCCTGCCCGCAGCCCTGCCCGCAGCCCCGCCGAGCCCGCACAAGGGATGAGCAACCTTCAGCTCTTGAAAGCCACCGGCAGTGGAGGGCACTCAGTGCTCAGGGTCCCTCCGCCGCTCGCCAGCGCTCCGCACGCTGGGGCTGTGCAGGTACCAGCGCTGCCAGTCACAAAGAGGATCTGGAAACTGGGCGATGGTCAACAACTTACTGTACCGCGGTTGCCCTTCGGCCATCGCTTGCTGGGTGGAGGTCTTGGCTCTGTTCTGCGTTTAGGCTGGTTCAGGCGCCTGCTTATAATTTGATTGCTTTAAAACAGCACGGGAGAAAATTTAAATGCCTGGCGTTCTTTGGGGCTTGTTTGGAAGAGGGTTTTTAAAGGATGCCCTCCCTGTCCCCGGAGTGTCCGCCCGTCTCTTCCGCGGCGCCGGTCACGGGGATGGGGGCTGCCTCCTGCCCCTCCCGCCCGCTCCGTGCCCCTCCGCAGCCCGCCGCGGGGTCCGGCCTCCTCCCGCCGCCCTCCCGGCGCCGCAGCCCCCGATCCCGGTGCGCTGTGCCCGCGGCCCGGCCCTGCCCGTCTGCCGGCGGCCCCGGCCCCGCTTCGTGGCGGGCGTCGCCTCCGAGGGCGGGGGCTCCGCTCCCGCGCCCTCTGCCCCCGCGGCGCTCCGGCTCCCGGCACGTCCCGGCCCCGGCGGGCGCCTCCCCGGTGGCCCCGCGGCTCGGAGCCCGGCTCCCCCAGAGCTCCCCCCGGGCTCCCCCAGAGCTCCCCCCGCCCTCAGCGGGGGCCGCGTCGCGCCCGCGCCCTTCCCGCCCGGCCTGAGGGAAATGCCCCGGCTCGGAGTTGGCGGTGCGGGCGCCTGCCACGGCTCCGGGGGACCGGTGGCTCCACGGTTTGTGGAAAAGTTGTGTGCTTACCGGGTTAAAGGCGGGGTGGGGGGGTGTGAAGGAGAGGGAGGGGGAAAAACCACCACCCAAAACTGCTTACATGAATTTCCAAGCGCTAGACCTGCCTCCGAGATCAGCCCAATAAGAGCTGTCAGGGGAGGCTCCCAGCTCACTTTTCCACATCACTTCACAGTTACATTTGGCAGGCAGGCACGTTGGAGCGCTCACACCCGGAATTAGTGGATTTATTTGGAATATCCCTGCTTTCCTGGAGACGTGCTGCTGCTGCTGGCTTGTGCAAAGGGAGAAATTAATAACTGCACTTTAGCATGCAGGCACAGAAACCCGAGAAGCCAAGTAACCAGCATCTCCTCCAGCATCAGCAGCCTCAAAAAGCATGAAAAGAAAATCTGGAGAATCCTGCCTGTTCACAGGGACTGGCTAATGTTTTTTACCTCACCCTTTCAATCCATGCGTGAAGTGACTGTCAGCAAGCGGTTTCCTTGGTCCTTCAAAGAGTGAGTATTCATTTTATTAATATTGTTTATGTCTCGCTGGCAGAGGACTGTCTCTCTGTAGATTTCTTTTTGACTTAGTGTCTGTGTTCTTGCAAGGTGCACTGTGTGAGTGCCTTCCTCGTTAATAGGTACGGTATTAGGCTGAACTGTAGTGGCTCATTAAGTCGGGTGTTTTGAAATTCCCGATAATGAAAATGTCATGGGATGCTAGTTAGGATTTTTTTTATTCCCTTGGGAGGAGGAGTGGTGGTGCTGTGGCTATTTCTCCTCCTGTTTTGATTTTTTGGGGTGGGTGGGTTTTTTTCTTCCCTTCTTCTCCCCCCCCCCCCCCCCTTAAAGGATCAGGCGGACTTTGAATCACAGAAGGTTGCTTCGAAGGCTGGAGAACCCGTTTCTTTTCCTTGTTTTCTTATTTAGTACAATAAATCTCTGGGCTATTTCACTGTGTTGAATAGATGCAGGGCTGCATTCATGCATTGAAATAGATTGCAGTTTTCGTGCTGAGAATAAAAATCACCCACCAGCCAGATATGTAAATAAGGGAGGAGGAGGCTGGAAGAAATGGGGGGGGGGGGGCAATGGAAATCCCCCTGATTTATCATCACCTTCCCTCCCCCCAAAGCTTTGCACCCCCTAGGTAAATACACAGGTATGGTATGGTAGCTTCCTTTCCTACTTTCAGAGAGGAAAGCATCGTAGAAATACTCCTTTTCCTCTTAAAAGCTGACATGGGAATGAATCTTCAGCTCTAACTAGCCAGGAGTCATCCCTGTCCCACAAGTTGTTTTCCTTCCCTTTCTTTGGTTGACTAAACAGATAATGCACCCAGCTGAAACTTCGGAGAGGGAGAAAGCCCCTTAGCTCTAGTTGCTCGTTAGTTGCATCACTGCCAAGGCTCCCAGAGAAGAAATGCAGGAGTCTGTTGACCCCTGAAGCTGGCTGTTCCACTAAATGCTTCATCTTCTCTTTGAGGAAGGCAGAGGAGTAACACATCCTTACATTCTGCTTGGCTACAAGATCTTCTGGGTAGCAGCATCCCAATCGGGAGCCCCAAGCTGTCAGACAGCATCCCTGCTAGACAGTATCAGACCTGTACACGGTGCTTGGCTGGGGAGACTGGGAGGCACTGCAAAGCTTCAGCACAGAAAGCCTATGGCAGTTTCTGTGTGGATATTATAGAAGAGATTAATTCAAATCCTTATTTAGACACTGCCTACCGCCATGAAGGTGACACCACTTAACACAGGCAGGAATTCCTCTGTGGTTCGTTACTGTTCAGTCATGTCTTGAATCTGTCTCAATTCAAACAGTTTGCGTTCAGTACCAGACTAAATAGAGTGGAATCAATCCAACCTGGCACATAACGGCGTTACACAAACCTGCTCGTGTTGCCAACAGGTATCAAACTCTGTGCCCTCACTTCTCCCTCCCTCTTCCTCTCTTTTAGACAGGCACAAACACACACACTCTGTTTCACACAGACAAGTCTATCTTTCTTTCGTCTGAAAGTAGGAAAAAAATACTCGTACAACTTCCATGAAGGCTGACACTTCTAAACAGCCAACTTAATCGCATAAACAGCTCTCTATTTGTGTCTCTGGGTACCACAGCCAGATGTTTTTCTGGGGGTGCTGATTGTAAGAACTCAAATAACATTAACTGTTTATTGTTCAAAATCTACCATGTTAGTGCTTAATAGAAGGGAAGCTAACAGCTGCTCACTTCAGTTTCAATTAAAGAAAGCTGATAACTACCAAAGCTATAGATAAAGAATCCCCTTAACTTCACTCATCCTTTTTTGGAAATTCTTCAAGAGTTTCTCTGCAGTAAGGCTAAAGAGAAATACGCAGTAGTTTTGTATGAATGATGTTTCTCCTCTACATTCAATACCAGACTGTTATGAACAAGAAGAGCCTTCACAATAAGCTTATCAGTAAATATAAATAAATAATAAATACATTCAGAAGATTGAAAAATTTCCCCAGTGTATAATTTACCTGTCTCAAATAAAATGATAAAGCAGCTGGAAGAAGTTAGTATTTTGCATACCTGTGAAATTATCAAATTTCACACCCATAAAATGTGATAACATCGAAACCCAAATGCTCTCTGTGGTGTCATCTCCAGACTTAATTGTATGAATGTTTGTGACGAACACCCTAGGAAGGGAAGTGATTATTATGTGATGTTCTAGTCTAAGGTTTTCATCCGTTCAGCCTTATTGTTCTACCTTATTGCATACAGAATGAGCACAGCTTTATGCTAGCTTCCTCCTAGTCTTGCTATTTATTAACGCTCCCTTCTTTTTTAAAAACTTGCATCCTGGCTATAAAGAACTTTGATTTCCATGCCTAGTTGTAAGCTGAGGGTCTTCAGTGTCCTCAGACTGAAGTATTTAATGAAAGTTGGTTCTGGAGTTATACAGGTGAGCAATTTTTTAACTGATTAGGCTTGCTAGCCAAGAAATTAACTTTGGACATTTTCTTCAATATTAAAAAATTCAATAAAAAGTATGTGTGCCCGCTTAATAAATGCAGCTGGTTTTAGTAAGTATCCCTGTATAAGATATCTAGTCCATTTACACCTCTCATTAAAAAAAACAAATTAAATTTCATCTTTGTGAGATGAGGTAGAATCCTCCTTATATGAAGTCGCTCAGTGCTTTTTCAATATAGTTTAGTCATCCCCATCAGTGCCTACTACTGAAGTCAGAAACAGACTTGTAAAGGGGAAAGCAGTCAAACAATCAGGTTTAAATTAACTTTCTTTGTAATCTTCATAATTTTTTTAATAATATTGCACATTTGCCAAATAAATTAGCTGGTCCCTGGACGCTTTATCTGTATCACTGTTAACATATACTGCGTTGTCTTCTCTAGGAAAAAATGTTATTTGTACTCCCTTCTTCAGGATATAGAACTGTTACAAGTAAGAACACACAATCAGCCATGGATGTAGATTTATGTCTATTACCCCTTGAAGTACTTCCTGAATTTTCTTTCTTCTCGCACAGTTGCAGATTTCATCTTTTTAAATCTTCATTTCGGGATACCTAAGTGCCCTATAGACTTAAGCTGGGAGCTTTTTCAGCCACTTATTGAAATTAGGGGCCTGGAATCCACCCACCTGACCCTTGATACGTACAGATAATTTCAGTTCCAAAACTTGAGAAAATTTCAAGGGGAGAAAATACTGACCTCTAAGTTCATGAACAAGAAGGAAATGTGAACGCAGACTTTAAGCTTCTGGTGCTGCCTATCTCTAAGTGATGATTATGCATACTCTGTAACAGAAAGCAACCGCTCATACTACATAGTATAAACAGGTGTTTTAATGGCATATCCAATAACCATAAGATACTGTGTATCTTAGCAGTATTCCTTTTCTATTCTCTTTTCCATTTTGATATTATTTACAGCCTGACCTTTTGGATATACTATTAATACAACTGTATGCTTACTGTATACACTATAGTTGTATCATGAGAGTCTTTCAACTATGAATTTAAAATAATACAAACTAAATTATTTCAGTGGGAGGGAAATGCTAAGGCATTTTGAGCTTGGAACATTTTAAGCATCATTGCTACCCTAAGACCGTATCAATAGAATTAAATTGATGATGGAAACTCAACATTTTTCTTAGTGTTGTTGCCATAGAAAAGGTGGCTCACTTCATAGCTTTCTGAACATAACTATTTGAGCAGGAGATAGACATAGAACAAAATAAAAGTCCAATTTGAGGTTTCAAATGTGGTTTATTTTGAGGTTTTTTTAATTGATTTTTTTTCCCCCTCAGGTAGACCCCGTGTTCTGGAAACTGTTCAACACATTTCTCATTTTGTCAACCAAGTAAATAACATCAACACAGTGACACTTCAACTATATTAATAAAATTTTCTTCCCAACTGATGGTACTGATGGTATCTGAAGTGGTAAGTGCAAGTGAAAGATGATTTCTGAACCACTTCAGTTACCAGCAGATAGAGTTTAAAGCATCTGACTCCAGTCAAGAGACTGATTTCTACCAGCCTTAGTCATCAGAGTAGCCTTTATCCATGAGTTGCAATGAATCTACACATAGAATTGATTTTCCGAGGTGTTGAGCATGATGTGTCTTGTGAAAATCATTTAAAATTGAGAATGATCAGCACCTTGGTTTGGATTTGAAAGTAGTAATGTCAACCAGTCCTAGATCTGAATAAGTGAAACCTTCCATGAGAAGTGTCTACAGCACCCTGCAGTGCCTAAGTCACAGGCAAGCTCAGAAATGTGATTCTTAGTGTGTCTTGCTCAGGTCTTTGTAACTGGATGTGGGAGTTCAAAAACATTATGAAGGCACTCAGTCTTGGCAGTCCTTAGTTCACAGTTTTGGCTTTCTAATTTGGTGTACATTTGTTCAAAGAAGCTTACTCCTGGGAAGCAATGCTCAGCCTAATTTGAGGAACTTGGATAACCATTTAAATTCATTTCCTTTGCAGTCACTGATTTTCATAATCCTATACCTGTGTATATCTTATGTTTTTATAGAGTTTTAATATATATAATAATAATTGTTATATCAAAGCTTCCGAATACTAATGCAAATGAACTGTATGCACTCAGAGGTAATGCAGTTCATTAGTTGAGTTTTGCAGTTGTGCAACACTTTAGATGTGAACCTCTCATGGATTAAATGTAACAGCTATGATTGCCTTTTAAGTAACAGATCATCAGAACTTACTTCTTAACGTTGCAGAAGTTTAGGTTAGGTACTGTATTCTGCTCTGTGGGCTTTATTTTTTGTGCATTTCCAAATGTTAGATTTAAACAAAGAAAGAAATGAAAACCACCAAAACATAAACTTCAACTTGTCAACTGCCACAGAAATAAGATTCATGTTGGAGGACCCTAATTCTTTCTGAACAACTCATTTAGATTGATGGTAAAACTGCTATCAAATTCAATGATGCAAAATTAAAGACCTTCACTTCTAATTTCACATTTCAGCAAAAAAGATTTGAGTAGGTTTACTGCAGCAGTACTGTATGTAGTTAGAAAAGTCCAGTTATGTTCGCATTTTTCCTTTCTAAAGATTTTTTTTATGTGCGCACACATTTATGTATATGGCTGGAAAGTTTATATGGCTTTCACAAAATCATGATAACCAGTTATAATTTAATATTTTTGGTTTAATCAGAACACATGTCAAGAAAACTTAAGAGTTTTTCCTTAGCTCCTATGTTTTGTTTAATTATGTAGAGAAAACCAATGACAATGAAAGCTCCGTTCTATATGAAAAGAAGCTAGAAAGCAATATATTTATGTTCTCTATTAATATTTAAACATTTTTCAGCAAGTACAGGATAAGCACATCCCAGCTGCTGAAACTCTTATGATAAACGATGCCCTAGGCAGAGCATGGTTAACACCTAATTCTCAGTCACAGGCCAATCTGTTTGCCTTTTATGAGGTCTCTTCATGTTGTGCACAACTTACCTTTTTTCCTTTCCCTCCTGTAAAAGTGATATAGGCCTTCAAATTATGTAACACACCCTCATAAAAATGAGCATAGGTTTGAGAGATGAGGTTGGCATGAGCTGAAGCTATTAAATCTATATGTAATGCAGTTCTATTTTAGTGAAAGGAAAATCACTTTAATCAGTGGGCTGTAGAGAATAAAAATTACTTCAGTTCATTTCTTCCTCTTACTGTAGAATGAAAACAATGCAGGTACAACTGCTTTTGTCATGTTTAAGTTTCTGGACCACCTTTGTTGGTCAAACAGATTTTGAGTTTCTTTGCTTTCCATTTTGAGCTTCTCAGCACAATGGCATGAGGCAAAGTGATGTTTTGACACACGAGTGGAGTAGCTGACTCCCATAAACCTGAAAACAAATCTTTTTTTTTTTTTTTTTTTCCCCAAAGTATAACAGGTTGAAAGAGAAGGTTGAAAATACCTTTTGTTCTATGATAGATCTAAAATACCTATATTGTCATTTTAATACCTATTCTTTTGGTATCAACTGTCATGAAAAACAAAACAAAACAAACACGAAAAAAAATCCACAAGAAAAAAAAAAAAAACTAAAATGTTGTAGATACTCCTTTCATTGGAAAGGAAATGCAATCAAACAAGTCACATCAAGTGCAAACTGTGGAGCACGTACTGCCCCTTTGTCCTGTATCTGTACAATGTGTAGCACAGTTGGCTTTATGACTGGCATTCCTGATCACTACACAATGCAAGTAATATTAAAGTAGAGAAAATAGTTTTGAAGTACTAACAACACACTTGGTGTTGGGTTTTTTTATAAATGCATTCTGGTTCTGTGCAGTAGTGAACACTTCTGGAAAGACCAACAGCTTTGTATACAAAGTATCAGAGCCTTGGCAGATTTAAAGTTGGCCCAAGTTGATTTTACTATCAGAGAGTAACAAAAATAAGAAATTCCACTGATTCCAATAGAAGTTAAACAGTAAGCATGACATCACAGGGCCAGGATAGTCTTTTTGTTTGTTTGTTTGTTTATTTTTAAAAAAAGGATTTCCTGGAAGTAAAATAGTATAAAAAAGATGTAGGTAGTCACTAACATAAAGTAGACTTTGTAGATGTGTAAAGTATTATGTTAAGCAATTACAGGATAACAATTTGTTACAGTATATTACTTTGATTAAAGAAGATAGATTTCAATGTGATGCACATATAATTTTCTCTTTATCCCAAAGCATTAGTCAAGTTGTGTAATGGCCTATATCCTGTAGCAGCCTCATCTCTACTTCAGAACGCCAGTCACGGTGTTTCCTAGTTAAAGCAACAGAGTAAGGAAACTAAGGAAGGGGAATTTATCTTAGAAAAGCTTCTGTAACCCTTCCTTCCCTCTGCCTCTGAAACAGACCTCTGAAACTGAAGTAAGCTGCTTGTGCTAACAATAATCTTATCAATAGATGAGTAAATCTCCCAATAAATATTAAAGGTCTAAATACTGAAGAAACTGTTGCATTTCTGTACCTGCCTGTGTATTTCTGCATGTCTGTATTTCCTTAGTGCAGGTGTATGGATTCCATCAGCTATATGTCCAATGCAAAGACTGACGAACACTCTGCTTAAAACAGTCTCTTAGCATTTGACACAAGCTTAAGAACTCACTTAATAACCTAAAGAACTGCTCAGATGTCTTCAGCTATAAAGAGTAGCTGAGCATGACTAAGCTTAAAAAAAAAAAAAAAAAAAAAAGTGGCATATCTTTGCATGCTGAATTACTCTGTGTGTGTAGGACAGGACATCTAAGACCAAAAGGAAGAGAGAGGTACTGTCTGTTACCATTGTTGCTAAGTAATTCTTTAGATAACTGCCTTTGATTCTTCAAGCAGCCGTAAGCAAATTGCCATATGTAATATATCAAAATAAACTTGGACAATTGATTTGCACTTGTATTGTCAGGATCATCTCCTGCACATCTCTGACAGCACAAAGTATACTTCAAGTGTACGTCACCCTGCTGCTATAGCAGTTAGCATAACATTTCCCATCTCATTTTCCTTCCTTTGAAATTTCAGGTGCTTGGTCAAAGGAAAGGACATGTGGATAGTGCTATTCTATGTTACAGTTAACACCAGGTGACATAACAGTCCATTAAAATTGCTGTTAGGGAAATTTAGAGCAGCTACAAAGTGTAATTATGATTTGGGGCAATACCTAGAACATGCATGGCCCAGAATGTGGCTGCTGGCTCGCTGCAGTTTTCATCCCCTCTCCGCGGTGCAGTGGTGTGTGCTGCTCGTGGTCAGGATTGCTCAGAGTTCCCTCTCTGACAGAGACTGCTCTCCAAACAGTACATCTGACTCCTGCCTGGCTGTAGCTGAGATGGTGAGAGAAGTTTCATCACTAAAATGTGAATGAATGAATAGAGCTGCATCAGATTGCCATTGTTATATACTAGGAGTCCATCAGTTTTATTTAAGTCGTTTCACTGTCCCTAATTGCTTGTTCTCTTTTCCAGAAGTTACTCTCCACTCAGCTTTGTTGATTCAACTATTTGTCTGACTGCTTTCTAACACATATAGTCAAACTTTCATGTGTTCTTTGGAAGCACAGCTGTTTTCAAAACTTTCTGCTGTTGTCCTGTAGTTTACGGGTTCTTTAGCTGTGCTGATACAACTGCTTGTGCAGCCATGCTGTAAACGAGATCAGTGCAATGATCTGGGTTATAAACTTGAAGGAAAAGACTCCTTTGAAACAGGGTTTTGTGCAGGTTTGGGGTTTTTTTTAAACTTAAATTTCACTGATCTGGCTTACAGTGTTGCCTTGCAAATAGACCAACTGCAGGATAGTAAACTGCAGTGAAGAAAGGAATGGAAATGGAGAAGAATTATTGGAAGCATGCAGCTGACATGTTGTGGGGGCGGGGGGGCAAAAAGCCTCTTAAATTAAAATTGCTCTCGGTGGAAGAGGAGCATGAGCAATGACCTAACCCAGCTCTGTCAAAATGATTTGGTTTAAAAAACACCTTACTATTAAAAGTGTTTAAGTTAACAAGATCATTTTGACAGAACTGGGTTAGGGAGTGACTACACATGTCCTTACGCTGGGAGATAAAAGAGACAGTAAAGTCTAGCCAGGCCATGCAAGGGGCATTTTGCAGTGGGCACTGTAAGCATGATCTTAGCTACTCCCACAGTAGCCTGTCTGTTTACAGCCTTAGTCCTTCATCTCGCAATAAGATGGATAATTGCTTTTAAATTTTAATATTTTGGGTGTTATGTGAGTAATCTTTACACAAATGAGTAATCCACTAAATAACAGTTATTATTTATGGCAAGAAGTACTCATTCCTTTGCAGCAGAAACATGAGATTGCTGACTTATCCAAGGTATTTAAAATCAAATTCAGGTACAATATAATGGATATGTACTGGAAACAGGATGAGTATTTAGCAAAGTTATGTGGGCAAGGATGACATGATTATTTGTTGGTTATGGTGTCTTAATAGTTCTATTGTGATGGACTTTGGTTTGTTCTGCTTTAATGGCAAATTAAAATCCTTACCACAGTTCTCTTACTCATAAAAATTATTCCTACAAGTGAGACTGCAGTGCTAAGGAGTGCTAAAGCCTTATATTTTTACTGTTGAAAACTTAAGGCTCTATTGTGCTGCCAAAAGAGGATCAATGAAGTAAAGATAATTGTGCTTCCCACAGTGGGAAGGCTTTGCATCATGTTGCTGCTATTGACAGAAAAAGACCCTGTCTGAATCCTTGAGAAATGGGACTAGGAAGCATAAGTGGTAGTGTAGCCAATACCTGTAGTAGTAAAAGTAAACCTAAAGAGCTTAAGGAACAGGAAGAACAGTGTGAAGCCAAAAAAATCCCAAAGAAGATACTTTAGCTACTATGGGGACAAACGAACAGAAAGGAGAGAAATGGCCAGAGGCAAAAAAAAAAAAAAAAAAGAAAAAGAAAATAATACTAATTTGAATAATAATGAGAAATTTGCTTGATGTTAACGAAGGAAATGCTAACAGTTACAAAATATCTATATCTGTGTACAAGCTGTCAAAATGGATCCCAAGTTAGCAATAAGTTCCCCTTATTGACCGGGGAAATACAATACCTGATCATGAGCTGTGGGAAACCTGTGATAGTGTAAAGAGAAACTCATTGTTGCTTAATGAATTTCATATAAAGGAAGTCACAAGATGTAAATTTTTGTCAAGGACACCAGATTAACCTTCCTTATTCTTCTAAGACATGTTAAAACTACTACCCACAGCTCAGTTCTGCAGGAATAAGGATCCTTATTTCTGGCAGAAATCAAATTAAATTCATTCTTCTGGACTTGAAAGCCCACGTGGGTCGGATGGAATTTCGAGACTCCAAAGGAAGCATGCAGAATGCACAGGCTATCTGCCTGCTGTCGCACAGCGCTGGCTGAAACTCTCTAGGTGTAAATTAACACCTCTCATCAATTATTCGGGGCTGCTTGTATCATAATGTGTATTTGCTTATATTGAATTAGCATCAAAAATAGAGATTATGCATAAAGTGATCTAAAAAATTTTTACTAGAACTCCATTGCCTTTTATGTATCATTTACCTCCTCAGCTTGTGGCAGTTGGATATCGTTCTTCGGAATGCATGCTGAAGGGGTCATAATGTACAAAATATGAAAGATCCTGAAAATTCTACCAGAAAAACCTGCTTTAGGCAAAGATCACCAACTTTTGTCTGGCATTTCTAGTGTAACTTAATTAAATAAACCAGTACATCAAGTTTGTTTTACCTTAATAACAGTTGTTTGGGTATTGATTAAAATCTACCCTATTGGAATAGTGACGTCAAAGGGCTTAGCTGTTGCATATCATCACTATGAATGGCAAGGTAAATGCAGAATGAAATTAAGAGAAAACTGTTGAAGAAAAACCTTTGTTGCAGTTCTTAAGACAAACCTCTGTGTCTCTTATGTGAAGAAATACTAGAGTTGCTCTAAAATCTTTTAAACTATGATCGTGGTATAAACAATGCATTAGCATTGGAATAAACAGGTTTACTTAATCAGATAGATATTCTATGGTTTAAAACCTAAAAATACATTAAAAATAAACTTAGATTATTTTACTTTGCTTCTTTTTCAATAAGAAGTTTATGTATTAAACTAATTTTATTAACTTTATTAATCTTTTTAACAAATCTGCTGCATTTCAGTGTTCACTTTTCAAAGCTACAAGATGATTCTAAAATAATGGTAGAAAAATTAGTTACATCAGAGATGCTAGCCATTATAAAGCTTCTGCTGCTCATACACAAAAAAAGAACTGTAATCAGTATATATACTACTATAACTCTCTATTGGTCATACCTGGCACTAACTTTATGCAGGTGGTTAACTCATACAAGTAACGCACGTGGATTTCAGTTCTAAAGAGCTTGCAATGTACATTACATGAATTTCTGAGTTTGGCATGCTAGTTATGTTCCAGTGTTTAGTTATAAACTTCCACTTCCTTGTAATCACTTTTTGTGTTGTACTTGCATAAAACTTAAGTACTCTGTGACCTAGAGTAGTATGAGTAGTGCACCAAAATGCATGTTCCTGTTAACACAATAATATTTTTCTAAAACTATATCAGCAAATACAGTAAGTGGAAAACAAACCACTCAGCTTTATCTGTATTTCTCTATTGGTTGTGCATGGAAGATCAAATTTATGAATACAGTCTTACGGTTTTGAAACATAAGACAGTTCTCTGCTACCTGACATAGTGTCACATTTTCTTTCATCTATTTGCTATGTTAAAGCAATTTTTTATATCTTAAATATCACTTTCCCCTCTCAGGGATGAATGAAGAACTAAAGCTGTTTTATAAACAGCTTTGCTGGATTAGAGTTGTATTTACAGTTGCATATATCATACACTATACAGGGAAACCACTTAGAAGAACAGTGAATTTTGTTAAAGAAAACAGCCCAGGGCCATTTGAATACGTGGAAATTCAAAGCAAAAATTATGCTTTTATCAACACCAACAAAATCTTTATGAGGATGGCAATACATTCTTTAAGGGCTGTGTGCTCATCCTCTTTTGGTTGCTTAGCAAAAGGTAGTTCTGGCTACACTGGAATAATTTTGCTATCATTCCATACTCACCACTTCTTTAGATCCTGGCATAATATAAGAAGGGAAAATGCTACTGTGCCTCACCCGCTAGTCTTCCCTGATGGCCAGATCTCCCTTTAGGTGTGGCTTTTTAATCTCATTCTAGTGGCTTGATTCAGTAGCCAGATCAGTTTCTCCTCCACATCTAATCCACAGGATTATAATTTAACTACCAGGCATTTCTTAGTTTTCATGTTAGCCAATATGAAAATTGCAGGGCCAAGTATTTAAAAATGCTTTCCATTGGCTCCCAAACACATACATGGTGTTCTGCTCCCAGGAATGGAGACGAAAATTCATTTCCAAATTTGTAAAGAAACATGGGGACAGTGCAATCTCCATGCATTGCACAAAGTAAATGCCACGATTCACTGATAGAGCAGTGTATCCCAAATGAGAGTCTCTTTCTCAAATAAATGTCAAAAGGCTCCAGCAGTCTAGGTTCAACTGTAGAGAAATTTATCCAGCTCTACTGGATACAGTAGACAGTTACACACTGATCATATTCCCCAGCAGTACACCAATACATGCAAAAGCTCCATCAGATTTTTTTCTTTAGCCAGCACTGCCTAAGGCTTGCCTAACTTTCCTGTTGGTACTTGAGAATCTTGCAGTTTTGCATTCATTGAGTTGTGTACCTGTAGTCTTCACAGAGTTACTTCATTGAGTTAAGGTTAATGACATGGTATGTGCATTACAGTTTTGGTGTGCATTTGACTCTTGTTTGCCTTAAGGTATTGCTGAATAGGGAGCTCCTGTGAGAACAGACCAGTCACAGCGAATCTTACGCATTAGTGCTGGTGGATAGGACCTAAATGTGATTGAAGTGAAGAGTAACAGACAGGAAGTCTGGGGGAGGAACTGTGGATGGATGCACTGAAATGAACTTAATGCTTGCCAAGGATTCAGAGTGACATTCTGAAAAACAAATATCCTGTTCTTTCTTCAAACAAAAATGTTTGTGTGAGCATCGTATTGTTTTATCTCACTTATTTTATCTCTTAGAAAGCAGCCTGTGTAGATTAATTAGGAATTGTTTTCAAAAAGCTTCTCGAATATGAAAAGAAGTGCTTTATTATTATTTGGTCCTGTGAGTAAAAAGAACTATACCAGCTTGTACTGGAAGAGTAAGAAAGTCAGTCATAGCTCACTTGGTTCTTTTTAAGGCTTTCTCAGACAAAAGTGTAATGTACTCTTTTGCTTCTGGTGGGCCTCTATTTCTGGGTCAAAAATCACTTCGTATGTAAAAAAATAAAAGCTTGGCTACAGAAAAGGACTCTCAATTTGCATTTTCAGTTTATGCCTCCAGTTTTGAATTTAATCCTGGATATTCTTTGAGGATTATGTTGATTACTCTGTTTTACAGTGGTTCTATTTCTCCTGTGTTTCAATTCTTGCTCCATTGGAGAACTCAGAAAGATCTGTCCCCTGGCAGACACACACCCACAAGTCCACTCACCATATGCACAAGGATCCCATACAAACAAATTTAACTGCTTTTATTGAAAGTTTGGCTGTTTCTCCCTTTTGATACCTTCCACCACCAAACATGACCCAGGAAATCTATTTTTTTAGTGTGTGCCAGGAGGCAGCAATAGTGACTTCTGTTTAATTTCCTAGACTGAAGAAGGTTTTCAGAGGGTGCCTTGACAGACCCTTCCCATCAAGCTGTTAGACGGTTTGCTCCTTGTCCTTTTCCCTTTTCTGGGATTGAAAGAATGCCAAGAGATTGAAGGGCCTCTCTTATTCCCCTCACATTTTCCCCAGAATTTCATTGTAAGAGCATACTGTATTCTCTGATTTCTTTCTTTCCATCTCGGTCGCCAATGAGGCCTAAACAGTGTTTCTAAGCCACACAGTTACTTCTGTAATGGATATTCACCTCATTCTTGATGCATTGTCAAAGCACTGCACTATTAGCTTACCATTCTTCCATGCTACTTGAGATATTGAGTTTTAGTTTGATAACAGCTCTTCTTTCCCTTTAACAAGACAAGTTTCTCACAGTTTCAGGTTTTCATGCAACAGATTTCACAGTTGCTTTGGCAATTACTGAAGTTTAAAAAAAAATTACTTTTTATGTTGTTTGCTTTTAAAAATCACAGATGACTTCTACTGGTTTTATTCATGTTTTCGGGTATTTTTCTTCCATGAGTGTATATGAACCTAAAAAAACCCCAACAAACCCACCCACCCCCCCAAAAAAACCCCAACCCCTAGAGATTTTCACAGACATGTAACACTGGGAACTCGTTTTAAAGTGGAAAAAAAAAACAGCTGAAGACACAGTGTAAGCTTAAGAATGGACTCTTCTACCTATCTTATATATAGTGGTTTCTCATGAGATCGTTTGGATATGAATCAGTCAAAGAAAATGTATCGGGAATCTTTTTACACAACTCCAGCCTCATTAGAGTAGCAGTAATGCAGCCTTTCTCCCTGAGCCGTGTCCCATCTATCTTTCTAAGTGATCCATGGCTGTATTTCAGGTTTTGCCAATCACTCTGGCATTAGCAAGTCCTACTGTGTTAACTTGCTTGTCCATTTCAAGGAATATTTACACTGAGATGAAACCTGATGTGGCCTTCTAATACATGAAAGGGTGGGTAGGGAAAGAAAGGCAAAATGCTCCCAAGTGTCCATCAAGGAAAAAGCCTTTGAAATAAAATCTGGCTCTGTTTTCTCTGAAAGTGAGAGACACTGAGAGTCCTGTAGTGCTGATGTGCATAAATGAGTTTGCTTAGGTCCTGCTGGTGGGCTGGTGTAGGGATCATGGATTTCACAGTGGATGTATCAGTGCTGTTCCTCTGCTGGGCTGTGGAGGTTTTGCTGAGCTGTGTGCTCCTACATCTAGATGATTGCTAAAATGAGAAGGTACTGCTGGAGCCTTGTATGCTTACAAGGAGTAATTTTTTTTTTTTCTTGTGGAGGAAAGGAGAGTAAGTCTGTACACAAGAACATTATTTTGTTTGACTTATTATTTGACATACTAAGTGTTTACAGTTGACTACATAAAAAGTACAAGCTAGCAAGAAGGCCAAGAGCTTCTTCAGACCCAAAGACAAACTGCAAGCAAAATCTTTTCCTGAGTGTGTGTAATCTGGGTCTTCTCTCACTATTTCAGGCAATGAAGGAATTCACAGAATCACTTTTTTTTTTTTTAACCTATTTAATATGCACTAATACTATGTGCTACAAATGTAAATGTATGTCTTATTTATGATATAAAAGTAAATAAATTTTTTCAGAATGCTTTTCAAATATCTTTAGTCACTGATTTGACCTTTTTTTTTCCCCCCCACCAGGAGTCTTTAATGATTGGAAAACTCAATGGATCATGTTTTTATAATCTAAGCTATTTTTACGTTGACTGTGCTGTAAACACATGGAGGAGCTGTAAGTAAATGTTCTGTACTGCATGATGAATTGGATTGCTACAGTCTGGAGGAAAGCAAAATAATAATTTCATTTCTGTGGTGATTTGCGTAGCTTGTGGTACAATGCCAGAAAGACTAACGGAAATGCTTATGGATACGTGGACTCCATTAATAATATTATGGATTACTGTCCTTCCTTCCATTTATATGGCTCCAATGAATCAATCTCAAGTACTACCAAGTGGATCCAGTACAGGACTAAAAAGGCTAACTGAAGAACAAAGAGTTTTGAACCGTTCCAAGAGAGGCTGGGTATGGAATCAAATGTTTGTATTAGAAGAATTTTCTGGACCTGAACCAATACTAGTTGGCCGGGTAAGGCAAGATTTGTGTTTTTTTTCTCTGAGTATGTAAATGTGTAGCATGTGAAGGCCTTCAGTCATTTGGACTCTTCTAAGAAATTCATAGTTGAGGTGCTCTGTTATTCTGAAATTCTTCTCTAATATCCATATGTTTGTGCTATAAACGTACCTCATTTTATGGATTTGGTTTCCTGATTAGCTAACCTGCTCTTTAGAACAAAATTATACATACTCCATTTGACAAAAGTACAGAATCATGTACATATCCTTGTCATTAGTCACCACTCTTCACCTCTGTCAGCTGAAGATTTTCACCAAAGCAGCTTTTGGGAATATGTTTCTACTCATTCAAAATATTTTCCTGTTCATTCATTCAAAAAGTTTATTACAGCTATAGGTCGTTTTCTATCTTCAGCCTGACTACAGAGAGGTTATTTATGCTCTGAGAATTTTTAAAAACAAAAAGGGAAGTGTGGTATATAGAGCAAATTACAAGGTACTAGTTCATAGGGAGGTCTTGATATGCACACATACAAAATAACATTATTGCCACAGGATTTGTAAATTACTTCTAAAGTTAGGAAGATAACACAAGGAAAATTATGTTTTTCTGTGTGTCATAGCTTGCCTGTTACCTTAAACCTTTGACTGTTGCCATGCATTACCTTATTCTGTAGTTGAGTGTATTACTCCCAGTCAGAGAATTAGCCTTGAGCTTTCTATAAAAAAAGAGATCATGGGCCATCGCATTCATCAGGAATGAATTATCTTTAGAATTATTTTTAGAAAAGAATTATCTGTTTCTATAAATGCATGTTTGGCCAATAGTGAGCTGTTATACATACCTTGATTGTTTATCACTAAAGTTCAGTTCCCTTGGAATAACCAGGTACATTATTACCTGACTACTGAAAATGAGTAAAAAAATCTAGAGAACAGAAATTACGGGTATCAGTTAATTTCATAATTTTGGAAATTCTCTGGGTGAATGAATAGCATATAGTATAATATAGGAAATGTCAATAGCTATATCTATTATTGGATAGAGCACAGATCAAGTGCATTCCTAAATTTTCCCTAGTGTAGCCACTTTCCCATCAAAACTTAGGGTCAGAAGGTGTAGTGATCTTTATATCCAGTGACTTTTGAGTGCTGTGGTAATTTACGTTTATATCAGGTATTTATTATTTCTCATTTGTTTTTCTGGGGTTAGTAACATGTCTCAATTTCAGGGAGATAGTGATAAGCTTATTTCAGATCTTAAACTATTCTGTCCAACCCATTTTTTCTAGAATATTTTGGTCAGGCTTTTAAAATTATTTTGAGTTGCTTTTGAGTAGCTGTGAAGAATCCTGAGTTTGTACTTTGTAGTACTTTGATTTTCAGGGTGTATCCAAGTCTTAATATTTCTACAATAATAGGTTTTTTTAGTGGATATAATACCCTGAATTAATGTTTAAGTCATTAGTAAATAGAAGTACATGGGTTAAACTAAGCCAAACCGATAAAGACATCCCATCTTCTGCTGGCATTTTGAATGGAATTAGCTACTCTAAAATGCTGTGACAATCTATTTGTTGAGACTGCTGCATAATTAAAACACTGCATGATATAGATGAAAATGAGCAAAAAGTGAAATTTGCTCCCATAGGGAGAAATCCTTGGTTTATTCATAAAAATGGCTTAAAATGTTCTTGTAATTCTTGTCTGTATTTTCTCACTCTCTCCAGAAAAAATCATCTGTATTTCTGACTTACTTTTCTTTCCTAAGGTTTATAAGTACTATGGGCAGTTTCAAACTCTCCTGTAGTCACTGGGAACAGAGGTACTCCACATCTTTCAGAGCTGCTCTTAATCCTTCCTGACTATAAAGCAGCAACTCCCTCAATTATAGCTCTTGGTGATCCTTATTCCCAGAACCTAGAGGTGCACAAAATGTCACAAGCAAAATGCTCTGCTTCTCCATGAAGTTAGGCTATGGTTTGTTACCCTCTGTTACCCTCTTGGTTTCTTATCCTTTGCAATTTAAAAATAACCTCCTTTTCAGAACTCACAGTAGATTTGCACTTACCTAGTTCCTCCTCATGTCTTTTCTACTTATACGCTTCCTCCAACCTTTCAATTTTACCCCCTGCCAAAGGATTTTCACACTTGGGGTATCTCCTTCATTCTGTTACTCTTTCCCAACTCTTTTTCTGTCCTGTGACTTCCCTTGGTTATATTTTTTTTTTTTCCTTTTTTTTGCCAGATGTAAAATATAATATGGTTAATTAATACAGAGAGGCTTACTATTGTGAAGAGAATGATACCAAACATGTATGCCACCTGTTTGCTGCATTTTCTGGACATAGATGTGCTTTTGTGCCATTACAGAGGCAGCGTTGCTTGTATGTGCTTTTTACATGTTCAAAGTACTAGTATAATATCCAAACAAATTTATTATTTGACAGTTAGTTTCTTCACAGGGAACATTCTTGAAGCAAATCTAATTATGTAGATTTTGATTGCAGTTTTTGTTTCTTTCTGTGCTACTGTAGAGTGTACATGGTCCTTTTCATAGTCACGCATGACTTGTATAAACATGTAATTAGGTGCTCTAGATACGAAATGCAAAAATAATTTTTCGTGCAAGCAAAGATAATAGACACACAAGCAGAATTTGATGTATGTTCTCAAATATACCTTTAAAGCCCACTGAAAATTCAGTTCTTAACTGCTCAGAGAAATATTGATACTTAAATAATGTTTATTCATGTCAGTGGGTGGAAAGCCATTTGATTCTAATTGAAATGAAACGTGTCAGCAAAATAAAACTGAAAATTGAGATTAATTATAACAAATATAGAAAGAATAGAAATCACTTTCTAAATAAAAGCCTGAATATAGAGTCTGTGCATTCAGTTAGTTAAAAAGGTCTCATCCCAAAGTTTCTGAAGTACAGAAAAGTTTAGCCAGATGGGATTTACAGGTATAGGTAATACCTTTTATTTAGGCTGCTCAGTTTTTCCAGGAGGAACAGCTTCTAGGCATAATGACCCTCCTTCAGAATTTTAAGTGTTGCGATGCAACTGCACGCTCTTCAAAGGTATTTATTCATCACTGTTCTTCATGAATATATATTAATAAATTCATTCCCAATGTATTTGCTCTAATAAATGAAAGAATCTGGAGTGAGACTAATAGGATGATTTAATGTGACTTCCTTCTTGAAGTGTGGTGGTTTTCTGCAATGACTTGAGTAAAGGGCAGGAGAAAATCTTTTGCTTTCATTCTTGAACTTCCTACAACGAGTTTGAAAAATATGCACTTTAATGTCAATTTATGTCAATGTAATGTCATTATATTAGCTAGGATCAAACTCAAACAAAATAAGCAGCTCTACTTGAGTTCACACATCAATAACAAAGTGCATGAATACTTATCTCTTAAGGTGATTTCTGAATTTATGCAATTTCTGTATAAAATGCTACAAACATTCTCATTTTTCTTTTTTGTCTTATTAATATTGCATTTATTTTGACACATGGTATTGTAATAAATTCCATATTGTTTTGATCTGTACACATAGAAATGTATATATGCATTTTGAGAAATCTACAAAGTAACCTTTTTTATGTTCATGTGACATACTTCAAGTGAGTTTGGTTTTGTTCACAGCAATACAATACAGAAAGATAGATTTACAAATATCCTTTCATACTTCAGTTCTTTTTTTTTATTATTCATCCATAGCAACAGGTATGTACTTTACAAAGTTACTGCGTCTACTTTAGAACACTCCGTACACTGCATATTGCTGTCAGCAGTTTGCAAGCCTCCCAGTGGCTGACAACCTCATTCAAGTGTAGAGTGATATGTCTTGTGACACTGCATGCTGTCCCTGTGGACTTGATTAGTTAGATAGAACTTTTACTTGATATACACTGCTGCATTTTCTCAGTCTCCTCTGCATGCATTTACAGCACCATGGCAGATGTGCTGTGAAATCTGTGGTGTAGCAAATGCCACAGGAGACAGCCACCAAATTCACATTGAAATAGGTAATAGAGTTAAAAAGCATTAGGAAACTAGGTTTTGGGTATATGGTTGTAGCTCCTGTTTTATGGAACACGCGTTATTAGTGATGTTTTAAATGGCATAGGACCTGGTTTAATAGACCTTTTTAAGCAAAAGTCTTGGAGAGTAAATGGGTTAATAGTTGATTGTAAGTACAATGCATGGAAAGAACGAAAGGTGGGATGAAGATGACAAAGGTGGTGTTTTTTTTTTTTCTTGTTTTTCCTTACTTTTACCACTAAATGAATCAGACACAAAAAAACGCTAACAGACAGTCAGATCCGTGCTGTTTCTGTGATTGCCTCTCTGGCAGTACTCCACGGTTTCTCCCAGAACCTTCCCCAAAGTTTTTTTGAGTTTATCTATTTCCGGTCCTAAAGTAATATATTGTATATTTTGTGCACAGTCTCTGTGATAAGAGATTTGTAAAATGAGTGGGCTGGGGGGACCAGCACCTGTGTCACATGCACAGCCACCATCGCATCGGTGGTACGTGCCGGGTAGCAGAGTTGTGCTGGATCTTGGAAGCTGCTCTCAAAAGCCCGGACAGGGGAGCAAATAAACTGGACTGAGTTCCTGATACTCAGAAAGAACATGGCCAGGACAACTTTTTAGTGTAGTGGAGTCTCAGGTAGACATTTTTTATCTGTGACTGTGGAGATTTTGTTCCTTGCTTCTGATTTACGTGATATATGTCTTTTCACTTTGTTAAATGCAGATTTTTTTTGTATGGCTTGTCGGGTGAGGGAGCTAGGCAACTTTTGCTGTTCAGAGCAATGGAGATTTTTCCACTGATATATGGGCTTTAGGTTCAGGCCTTTAGAGGAGACATAATTTTCCTGTAGGAGGAGCAGTAGAGAGGCATCATGTTTTCACAGTTAAGCGCTTCAGGCTGCGCTACTGTAAAAACCGAACCTGGAAATGCAGAGAGCACTTATAAATAGCTTCAAGCTGTATGTTCTACATTATACATGTTTTATGCAATCTTTGATTTCATTGCCAACATACATTTTCTCTCTTAACAAGGAAATGGTAAAATCTTACTTGTTTAAAATTATAAATAGTTCTGTTGAAGTGCAAGTGATACATATATGCAAGTAAACAAGGTTTTAATTAAACAAGTTCTTTCCATATGTTTTCCTTTTTATTCCTGCATTAAACTTGTGATTATAATGGCTGCCTGAAAATACTGTTGTACTCAAGTGATACAAACCAGAAATGTATATAGCTAAGGTTCCCATTGCTTTAGGGATGAATTACATGCTGTTTCCCTGGATGGAAGAAATCACTGTAAAATATAGGTGTAGTATAGCCCTAGCGTAGGTTTCATAGGGAATAACATGGTCCTACATTAATACACTGTTAAAGTTTTCACAGAACAACAGAAATCAGAACACGATATTATATAGATTCTTCTCTTTTTCTTCTAATACACACTTGTATGTTTTGCTATCTATGATTTAAATGCATGCCATAAAATATTCAATATCAGAAATGTCGCAAAGTCAACATTGCCTTCTGAGCCCTAGATTTTTGTTGTTGTTTTGCAACCATAATTATACACTAATTTTCCTACTTATGTTCAGTAAACTCCTAGAAGCTGAAATGTATCATTGATTTGCTACTGTATTCTTTATGGAAAATACTAATTCCCCCTGCCTTTTTGTGTGCTTCTGAAGGAGAAGAAATGGCTGTATACTTCATAGAACGCTCCAGTTTACATGGTCTGAATCAGCTTAGTAAGCAGGAGTGTAAGTAGCTCTGAGAAAAAACTCAATTAATTGTTGCTGCAAAGACAATAAATATAGTATCCAGTGTTTTATAGAAGCCTTAGAAAAGTAATGGGTTTAAAACAAATGTTCCTGGGTCTGCAAAAAATTTTATTCTTTAAAACTAAATACAAGTTCCAAGAAATTTCTTCTTGGAACATATATATTTAAACACAAACAGTTCGGTTGAAGCAAGCCAGCAGTGACTACATTTTCTAATACAGTGTAAAAATAATTTTATTGATTTCTCTTAGAGTTAACAAACAAGATGTATCTTCAGACTCTAAAATCTCATTTTTGTATATTCTTGGGAGTATCACTGAGTAAGGTTGAACACTCATGCTTCCTCATCTCCAGTCTGGAGGCATGATAATAAACAAAATTTAAGTATAGTCACAATTTAAAACACTTCTATGTCAGATAATACAACAGAGCTGGTAATAACTTCGAAGAGGCATTTCATCAGATGCCTCCTCTATTTCTGCCTCACACTTTTAAAGCGATAGAGCAAAAAGTGGCACATACCAGTATGGGCCACCACTGTGGAAAGCACTTAAGGAGTACATTATAATGTCATTACTTGTGAATCTAACATAATAAAGTGTCAACCTGCAAAACACTAGGCACTTTCTGAGATATCTGTATGTTCTTTACTGGAGTGGGAACGTTTCTGTGATGTGATTTGCATCATAAATTTTAGAGTTCATAGATAATAAATGTAGAATGACTTCAAATAGTTGGGTTTGGGTTTTTGTTTCATTTGTTTGTTTGTTTGACAAAAAAGGTAAATATGGTGGACATGATTACACTGTGTGTGTTTAGGCATTTGGATGCCCTGATGTTACTTTAACATTATTTGCTCAAATTTCCTTGTCGTATTTTTCTAAAGCCAAAAAGATTTCTAATCTTCTGGAAAAAAAAATAGCTAACATTGAGAATTTTTTTTGTTTGTGAAGAATTAGAAGCTTGTGTACTTTTGTTCAATATATTGATCTAAGCACTTTATCTTTCTCACAATGAATTGACATGTTTTCCAAGTATGCGTGCAAAACACTGAAGTGACAGTATGAAAAATTAAGCAGAGCCTTCCACATGATATTCTGCAGATGCCCTATGATCATTTAGTCTTTCCAACATTGCTTTAGTAAATGGTTTTCAATTTCTACCTGTAGGGTCCACCTCTGGTGCTGTCAGGATGCTTCAGTTCCAGTTGTCAATTTAACTACCAATTAGTGCCAATTGTGATGTTGTTTTTTTGCTAAAAGTTTGTCTTTTCTGAACTTGACAAACTTATCTCCCATAGGCCATTGAAAAGCTATCAGATAGTAGTGACTTCCCAAAAGTGACAGAACACGTTGCCTTTTGACCAGTAAAGGGTGTATTTATTGTTTTCATATTTCATTTATTTCATCCTGATATGATGTTCCTCAATTTGCTAAGGATTCATGTAATGAAAACCTTAAAAATAATTCAGCATAAAATGAGATATGCTTTGGGACTAATTCCTTTAGTGTTGGCAGGCTTCCAGTAAGAGCTCTGGAGCTGAAGTGGGTGATACCTTATGAACCAAATTACATCTGAGAAAGGTTGGCTTTTTAACTAGTGGACAGGTCTGCATTTTTAGGATGTTATAAATACACGTTCACATTAATCACAAGGAAAATTAGTTTGCATGTGGAAATAATGGGAAAGAGTTTGCATAAATTTTGTTTCTTGCAAGTTGTTTTAAAAGTTGTTTTTCTTCCTATTCTGGTAAAGTGAAAGAAGGAAAAGGAAGGCATAGTGTGTTGCACAACAGCCCAAGGACTTCACACCTGAGAGTCTTTTGTTTGTTTTTTGGTGGGGTTTTTTGGACAAAGCCCGAGATGTCAATGCTGTGCAATTTAATCTGGATGTAAAGCAGTCAGCTTCATTACAGAAATAATTCGCTGCAAAAAGTATTTTAGGCAGTGTTTAAAGGTAACTTATTTGAAAACAATATGTGGGGCATGTGGTATTGAAAATAAACATAGATAATTTTCTTAAAGATACTTAGGTAAATATTTATATATCCGAGTAGCCTCTTGGTGATCCCTGAGGAACACCTTTAGTGATATAGAGTAATACATAACTTTCCTTTTTCCCGAGGACTCTCCTCTGTTAGTGTAAAGATTCCCCTTCCATAATTTGTTTCAAAACCTTTATTTTAGAGCCGTCATGCCAGCAGCTAGGAAAAAGTAAGTGTAGCTCTCCCTGGAGACTATCAATGCCATTCCTAAATTAACTGGAGGAATCATTAGGTGCAACATAAGAAATCCCTTTTCTGTTTCAGGGTCTGAGCTCAATAACTGTTATGCACCCAGGCCCTGGTGAATAGAAGCAAAGCTGAGTCTTTGTGTATCAACTTGATGTGCTGTGCATTGCTGTTAGATTGGCTCAATGAGGGGGTTGTAGTGAAATAAAAGACTGACTTGGAGTGGATCAGTGGAGGCAAAGAGCCCAGTTATAGGTAGAACCAGTACAAAATACTTCTTAGCAGTTCAGAGTGCCCTAGGCAGCTGCTGGTTTAAATCCAGAAACCATATTATCTAATTTTCTTTTCCCTTGCAGAGAGAACTGCTTATATACAATAGAAGTATTGTTACCAAGTTAGAAAAGGTGAATTTTAGTATATGCAGAACTGGTGGTGGGCATCCAGACGTGAAGTATACAGAGGATAAAGGAATTGAACCAAACCATAGCTCTTCTATCACATTATTTTCTAAGGTTACCAAGCTACAAGCGTCATTAAGAGCTATGACATGTTATGCACCAACCTAAGAAATCAGGATATTAAAGTGAATGGAAGAAAACCCTTATTTTTTAATTAATTTGGGGTAATCTGCAACGTAATGGATGCAACATGATACTGTATATTAAAGCATGATGCAAAAGGCTCAGAATCTGGTATTAAGCAACTCAAATAGTTTAATGTAAATCTAGACTATTTTTAAAGAATAATTTTTCTAAATACAATTACTGACATACTTTTTATTCCCTTTTCACTCTTTTATTTTAGATTGTCTGTTTTGCAGGCAACCTGTTCTCTAATTATTATTCAGTCTAAAGCATTTAATGTAGACTGTTGGCACACTTTGCAATTCCTATTGTTGTCTTGTCATACAGACAAGAAAATACAATGTCCAGAGGCAAAATGTTTGTGTTTCTTCCTTCATGCAAAATGATCTGAAACAAGACTTAATGCCAACACAATATTTCAAATTTGTTAGTTTATTTCTGCTAATTAAGGGGTCTTGATTATTTTGTTGGATGTCCCACATACTTGTTAGAATATATGATTAACTGAGAGCAGATGCTGATCTAAATATACAAGGACTTTTACTTTTTATTGAGTTTTCATATGAACAAACAGAAGTAACTTAAATTATTTAAAGCGTATATCAGGATTTTATTTGGCACAAGAAGATTTACAGACTGAATTGAGATTTAAGCCATGGGTTTTTTTAAGGGAATCTCAGTGTGGACTTGTTTCTTGTGCAAATTTTTAAAACATTGTACATACACTCGAAGCATACATGGAGGGCGTTTTTGTAAACTGAACTACAGCAAAGGAGGAATGGGACACAAAATAACAGTAAATGTGAAAGCTGTTAATGTTGCCATTTATATTAAGGAGTCTTAGCTAAAATTTTGATCTGTTTTGTTGAGTAGAATTCCTGCCTCAAAGCTGTTACTGTCCAAACAGGATATGCAGACTGTAACAGAGAACAAAAATATAAATGCAGAAAGATGGTGTGGGTGGAGAAGTAATTTTCAATGTCCACAATTATGTCTCAAGTTCATGGCATTGCTAGGGGACAAGTTTTTTGATTCACGGTTAATTTCCATAGACAGGGCTGTCTCCCACTAGCCAGTAATGCTCTCCCAAGGTGCAAAGACCAGACATTACCGGGAGGTCTAAGAAACCATGTGATTACTTTTTAAGTGCGTGGGACTTTCTGTATGAGATATGACTTTGCAATTTATTAATGACTTAAATGTGACATATTGACAAATATATGTACATGTCACATACACATATGTGACAAAAATATGTTGAACATGAGACTTACTGACATGGTGGAGTTACCATACCTCAAAAATAAATAAAAATAATTAGAAACACTCTAAATTGTTAGGCAGAATTAGGCTTCTCATTCTGTGTAGAAGGCAACAGCACTGATCATCCTATTAAATAATCATTTTGTAATTGATCTAAATTCTGTCACTCCAGAAGACCACCTGCTAGTTTCTGCAAATTACCGATAAGCAAAAGAATGCTAGGAATTGAGCAGTATATACGCGTAAATAAATATTTTGATTTTTAAGGGAACTTTTGGTGAGTAAATGTTTCTATCTAAATCAAATGCATTTTGCAAATACTGTAATAGGCAACTCTATGGGGCAAAGTCTGATGGGACAGTAAAGCAAAATTTTGCTCTAGTAGTCAGGCTGGAGGCCCACTCTGAGACAATAGTGCTAGAGACAACACTGCAGTGCTTTGAACATCTTATAAAATGTATGTGTTTCATACTTGTAAAGTGAAAAAAACCCGTAGTGTGACTGAGTCAGTATTTATTCTAACTGACGTCTCCTATGGAGAATCATGAATACATTTGTAAATTCTGAAAATTGCAGAAAGACTGGAAAATATAAGCAATACTTTCCCCACTCTAAAACAGGCAGATGTGCCTCTGTTTTGTTCAGTTTCCAAGTCTAGTTTCTTTGTGAGAGGAAAGCTCTGATGTCACTTTAGGAAGGCAGGTTGTCAGCCTGGAAGAATACAAATATTGACTCATCTGATAGTCCACTTTGTGTGTAGCTCTGAGAACCTCCACGGCACAGGAGGATCTGGACTGGTGCAGGACAAAGTGACTGACCTCAGGAGTCTCACTCCTGGTGACCTTCCTGCTGCAATAACCATGATACAGTCTTCAGGCACTCTTGTGTTTCGTTGTCCCCATGAGACACTATCAGAAGGAATCTCTCAGGATCATTTGTTTGAGAATTCTCAGGGAGACCAATAATTCAGTAATAGTTAATCCTTAATTTATTCTCTTCTCAGCCACTTAATTGATGTCTCTTGTCCTTATTATGCCCTGTGATATGTTCTGTTACAGAGCTTGAGTTTCTGCGTTGTGAAGCCGTATGATTTGCAGTACTGCTTTTAGGTGATAAAAATAATTTTGAGGAGTCCAGCCTTCCAGATACTTTGAATTGCTTCAGGTCCAATAGGTCAAATTCATTTCAAATTTGGTTAGTAAAGTCACTAGGCATTAAGTCTGTCTTAATGTACTTAATGTAAGGAGTTATATACAGTTTATGTAGTGTCTGGTGGAGGCAGGGAGATGAAAGAAAAAGTAATGACGACACTGAGATGAAAACTGGTGCACGTGTGTTGTGCACATGCACAGGTTGGTGTGTGTATCTAAGAGAATATTAGAAGGATTCTTGTTAAGAAGAGGGGACCACAATAACCTGTATGGCATATGTGTTTCATTAGTGAAACTTGTTTTTTCTGGAATTAAGTAAGGATAGGAGTATAGAAAAGCCACAGCACTCACACAGCCTCTTCTTCATGTAGATTGACCCTTGTAATGTTCATGTCCTTTGTCATTCTTTTAAAAATACTGTTAACCTTTTCTGTAGTGACTGTACCTTCACACTTGATGCAGCAGTATTGTGAGCTGAAATTGGAAAAAAAAAAAAAAAAATTGTACCAAAGGTAATTTTCCGTGGCATACCAAATTCTGCTTTGCAGCAGGAAAAAGAACTGCAGCTACTCAAAAATCCTTTTTTTATAATCTTCCCTATTGATCACACCTGTATTGAAATACAGTGTGTGGAAGCTCAAATATTCTTTGCTAGGGCTTCTCAGAAATAATTGAGTTATCATTTATTTCACTGGAGAATCAAAAAGTGATAATGAGACATATTTTAATTTCTTAAAGTCAGAGTCCTTTGTCATTCTGTACCTCACCAACATAACATTAGTCTGGATTCTCTCGGAAGTGCAGCTTGCTCATTAGGAATGTGTGAAATGAAATAATTTAAGAGGAAATATTTTTCCTATGTATTTCTAAAACTCTATTATTTTCAATTGACATTTAATATGAAAAAAATTCTTGTTAAGCTTGTTTTGAGAGTCATGAAGTGTTTTGGATGTTAAATAAAAGCTGATGTGGTTTCATTTATAGGAATTAACGATGGGCCATGTAAGTAGGAAGGGTATTCTTGTATATAACGTATCACAGCAAAACTGTGGAAAGGTTTGTCCTTGGTACTGTTCTGGCCTTTTATTACAAAGAGCAGGAAGAACAGTCAATAACCACTTATTAATGTTTTTCTCTCTCCTTTATTGTAGCTTTAGGTACATTAGGCTCTCAGTAATTATCTCATTCATAATCCTCCATAACAAGTAATATTTTCTGCATCTTGTGAAGCATAATTGGAAAATATTTTCTTTGGATGTACACTATTTCTATTCCCTCTTTAATATAACTTTACCCAAGAGTATCTTGCCTAGGAAAAATGAGCAAGCATAATTTCATACAGGTAATCAAATCTCTCAAATGTTGGCACATTTTCCTTTATCTCCATGGGACCAAAAGCTAACCTTCAAATAGACCTAGGCATTAAAAGAGAATTTCAGCACACAATTAGAACTCAAATAAGCTTGTACAAGGCAACTTGAACAGAAGTGCTATTTTGAGTTATTAGTACTGTATTTCTACTACAGGGTATTCCATTTGATTGATACAGAACTGCAGGGGAATAGATATATTAATCTAAGTGTATGCATATATGTCTTGGTGTGTGTATATATAGATATGGCTAATATATTATTTAAACCTATAAACCGGCCTATAGCAGGAGTTTTCTACCTTTCCAACTAATTCTATTTTTTTTCCCACTTAGAACTCAAAACCACATCTTGATACAGGTTTTATCTTATTAGGCTGAGCAAAATGAATGTATGGGGGGGAAAAAAGAAAGAAATCAGCATGTCTTTAGAATCATCTTGGTTGCAGTACACTGTAGAACACTTAAATTATTCCAAACATTCTGACATAAATCATGCTGAAGTGAGAGGCAACAAAAGCCATATAGAATCGAGGATACAAAGCTAAGGGCTGGTTTCAGGCAGAGCAGACACTTTCAAGGCTAGTATATGGTAAACCTACAATGAAACCTTTCAATCTCTATTCTTGTTGTGGAATTGAACATTCTCATTTCTCTTTTCACTCATTTTGGTATCAAGGGCCCTTGTGATTACAGAACCTAGAGAAAGATGATGCTGAAAGATGATATGGCTCTCCAGCTGTAAACTATTTACCAGGATTCTGGTAGTGTGTAACCCAGTAAGACAGCTGCCATTTTCACAGTGCTTATTTTAAAAGAGACGCTAGATCTCTCAGTGAAGATCTTTTTTTCTCCTGTTCTATTTTAAAAGTTTGGCTTGGCATTAATTGGATATTTAAATGCAATAGTAGGCTTATGTTGGTCG
Organism: Athene noctua; assembly: GCF_965140245.1. NCBI lineage: Eukaryota > Metazoa > Chordata > Aves > Strigiformes > Strigidae > Athene > Athene noctua. The sequence goes on from NC_134045.1 coordinate 19,236,916, forward strand.
TTCAGAATTTTGTGGTACGAATATGCTCGTTCTCCAAGACTAAATTTTGGATTTTTTTAAATTCCCTTTTTAGTTGGCCAGATTATTCCATGGCTATCATATGTAAAGCCTGGTAATTGAGGTCTGAATTTAATTTTTTATGTTCTTGTGCCAAGGTTTTTATGTTTTGCATTACCATGAAAGTATCTACAGAGTTCTTCCAATTATAACAGTTGAATTGTAAAATAATTTGCTTAGTTGAGTTGTTTGTTAATCATTGTCTTAATTTACTGTGAAAACATTGTTTAAAAAGGGTTATTCAGTAATTGGCTTTTTAAATCTGGTACAAGTATGATTTTTAAAAACAGAAGAAACAAAAGCCCTCAGTACAAAAGTTACATTTTTAACCCAAGTTAAAATAGCAATGGGGATGGGATAATTTGGCTAATAGATCTGTTAATCTGTTGAGTTTATTTGCTGATAGAACAAACTCAGGTCACCTGTCTCTGCTTGGAATTTCAGCCCAGGCAGAAAGTACCTCTAACGCAGAGTCAGTATGGATCCTTTCCTGCGTTAGGCTCATAGCTCAGGCCAGTGTTCCCCTCCTCTAGAAAAGAGAGTACCTTCCTTCAAGGGGTCCTGAGAGCCTGAGGTAGGTCTATTCTTAAAATTCTTCCTTTGAACAAAAAATTAAACATCAATGAGCAAAATAAAGAGCAGGATAAAGAGAAATGTTATAACCTAGGGGGAAGGGAATTAAGAGGGGGAAAACTGTTTAGTGGCCTGATCTTGGGGGAGAGGATTTTCAAATACCTGCCTAATTACATGAGTAAAATGTGGGATTGTCATCAGGTTTCCTGTGTTCTCTGAAAGTTAGCTGCTTGATTCTGTAAATCAGGCCTTCTATGAGAGGGTGTGTCTATTTTTACACCCAAGTGACGCGGAAGGCTGAAATATATGCAAACTGACAGCTGTCAGCTTTCGCACAAACCTGGAAAAAGGCATTTAGTTGTTTCAGGGCTATAGAGTTTAGATGTAGTTACATAAAGCTGCTGGTAGATTTCTAAGTCTCTTTGTGAATCTAAGAAGCCATCTACTAATGTACATATTAATGCTAGATAACTGACCTGCAACGGACCTGGTACCTAATTGACCTAAGCGTTGCTTAGGAAATAAAAATTTGTAATCCTCTGATAGATAACATTTCTTTATAGGTGAGATGACCTCTGATATTCCTTATTTCTTCTCAATGTTCTTTGAACTATACTTCAGTCTGGTTTGTATATAGCCGCTTTTAATATTATTCAGTGTTTGTGTTGTTCTTGTGAAGCTTGCATATACTTTGAGCATGTCCATAAATCACGCCTTGCAGGTAAAGGAATGCATATTTGTGTGCTTTGTCAAGTCTTAGGGATGGGTAATGTATTCCGTTTTTAAAATACAATTTAAAAATAATGAAAAATCAGCCTTAGAGTACAGACACTCTAAAGGCCACAGCAGGAAAGTCGGAGGTGTGGCATGCTCACTTACATGTGTCAGAACATATGCCGTGCCATCTTTCTGATGAAAGAGCTTCTCCATGAACTTCTACAAGCACATTGTATTATTTGCTGATAATCTTTTCCAGCTGTATTGTGCTTCACTCCTACTGAAATGAACTTCCCCAGACTTTAATATATTTGACATTTTTATTGTGTTTGGAACTTTTTGTTCTGAAAAACCATGTCTTTTGCACATTTTATTCATTATTGATGAGGTCATCTTCAAAAGGTTCCAGAACTTAGTGACATTACTCCTACTATAAGAATATGCGACCTTTTTTCCTCATAGTTACTTTTCTCTCTCTCTACATTCCTTTATGTTGATAAGGAAACTGGAGTTTGAGAAATGTAAAAAAAAAATAGAAACAATTCTTTACTATTTACTTTCTGGTTGTCCAAGTATTGCATGTCTATGCTGACCCCATGTTCAATATTATCATTAGGACTGATTAGGGAGTGGGAAGAAAGGATTGTGGGAATAGAAAAAGGAAGATTTCAAATGAATTATTTTCTATTTTTCCTGAAATACATTTTCACAAAATTGTCCAGCTGTTCATTGTTATTTAAGATATTAGTCAACCTCACAAATTTATGAGACTTCTACTGTTGAAAATAGGATCTGAAAATTACTTTCTTTCTAAAATTAAGAGAATAATAGTTGAGATTAATAGCGGCTATGTGCTGTTTTATTTATTTTGCTTGAAAATGTCCGTTGTTCTTGAAATGCTCTTTGAGTTCAGTGAAACATTTGCATTATAACACATGTTGTATTACAAGGTACTTTTACACAGCCATGGAGGTCGGTAACAGGGAACTTGCTGCTTCCCTATTTCTCTTAGTATTCATCTTAATTCATTACACTGAGCTCATGTGGCATAAAAAATGTGCTGCACTTCACCGAAAAACTGTGAATATATACTGAGAAATATGCAGTTGTATGTACCCTGAGATGAGAGAGAGTCACTCAGTATCTATATATTGGCTTTTCAAGCCAGCAATAAAGGAAACTGTAATAACAACAACACTTGTGGCTGGTAAACACCCTCCTGTAGTTCAGAACTGGAATATGAATGGATACCATGGGAGGCTCGCCCATTTCTGATGAACAGTTTTTAACAGTGTGAATTTATGAATCTACTCAGTGCAAATGAGAGTTTATTATGCCAAGAGTCTAGAAATGATGCTTTATTTATTAAATTAATACAAAAATTGTACTTGGATATGGCTGGAGGGTTTTGTTAGATCTTTCTGAATGTCAGAGCTTAGGCTGAAACCATTGACTGAGGTTATGGGAGTTAATAGTGGAAAGAGGACAAACTGCCAAAAACTTCCCATTCTTTGCTTGATTGAAATGAATGTGTATTTGGAACAGCACCTGTCACAGTTTCCCAATCTGTGCACTAGAGAAAATGATACTTGCCCATTTTGAAAATACTGGGTTTGTTTAATAAAAGCTTTTCATCATTATTTTGCCCTGGAAAAAAAGCTTTTGCCCTTTTAAGACCATTCCTCCACAACATGAGTCAGCTACATCAAAGTGCTGCAAGATTGGAAGCAAAGACATCTGCTGTAGTAGAATCTGAAATAACTTCAAATTTACACTGATATGGTAGAACTCATAACATAAAATTCAGGAAAATTTGATACCTAGTCACACATAACTCTAAGGCTTATTGCCATATTTTGATATCTAGTCTGCCAGCTGTACTGTGCACTGCCCAGCTCATTCAAACCATATGCCTTGAGCAAACAATCAGCAAAGTGTGTTAAAAGCTCTGAAAAGTACCACATTAACCAGAAGTCAACCAGCTGCATGCACTGCCCTATTAATTTGGATAAAAGCTTGCCCTTCAAAACTGATTTTTTTACTTCTTTCTTCTAAAAATATAGCTTAAATTGTGTATCTGCAGTTAGGTTTATAGCAACAGTTGCGTACTATCTGCAAAATATTAGTGAAACTTTTTCTAGGCTTTAAAAGTTTCCCTAGAGACGGAAGAGTCCATTACAAGCTTTTCTGTAGCTTGAAAGAAAACACTCATTCATGGAGCACCCTAAAGCCTTTACAGCACATATTCTTTATGTCTTAAAAGAATCTTGGTCAGAGTAGATTGTTCATTCTTCTGCCGTAAACAAAATGAAAAATGTATGCATTGTTTTGTTTTTCCTTCTTTGGTTGGATCTGGTTTATGCTCACACTGGTTGAGTCACTATCCTACAGCTATTTGCAAGAGCAAGTCAAGAATTCACTGGCAATAATAAACATATAAACTGTGTCTATGTATGACTTCTTACTTATATGAAGTACTGCTTTGTCTCTACACTTCTATACATTTTCTTTTCCATGTGTCCCGATTAAAATGGATTCTCTGGTATTTACATTTATGCAGCCATGGATTGGTATTATCTGCATATTAAAATAAAGGGTGAATATAAAAATAAGGAGATAACATTGTCACTGTGACTGGTTGAAAACCATACTTTCTCAGCTATAATCATATTGAGAATCCACACTAGTATTATTTTAGATAAAATTTTGTAAGGTTTAAAAATTACAAAGCATATTAATAAACATTTTAGCAGCATCTCTAAGCTAGAACGAAGTACTTTGCTCCAAGCAGTCTTAACTAAATAAAAAAGGGTAGGAAGTATATTGTGAATGAAACATTTTCATGGCTGCTTCTTACCTACATAGTCTTCTGCTTTCATCCTCTGAAATACATTATCAAGGGAAATGTTGGAAACGTTGCAACTGATAACCCAGAACAGTAGAGCAGCCTACTGGGGTTGGTTGTCTGTTCTCATGGTGCTTACAGTTAGGCCAAAGTGAAGCATAATTAGGCAAGTAAATTTAATCTACTTTCTGCCAGTCAACTTAATATTGTACCATTATTAATATTACTCTGCAGTGTTATAAAAAAATCTTTAAATATGAGGGTAGTAGAAAATTTGACAGACTTCTATTGTTTTATTTATCTGTTGACTTGTACAAGTTCTCACAGCAAATATAAACAAATTACAAGAACACAGTTCCACTCAGCAGTGTTTAAGTGTATGCAACAGATGTAACATACCATTGTTTATCCTTTGTTGCTGTTTCTCATCACATCACAGACCTGTAATGACTTTATTATATAGCTTATTGACTCACCTTCCAGTTTACTTTTACCTTCTCTTCCAGGTCACTGCAGATGGAATATAACTTGAATTAGTGTACGGTATCTCACTGCCCTACATAGCAAAAAAGTACTAAAGTTTCCTTCTCATTCATGCAGCAGGTAGTTGCTGTCCTCCAAATTCTGGTCCTCAGTACAAAAAATGTCAAACACGTAGTTGAAGACAATGGCATAGTCTTAGAGCTTTATGCTTTCTGTATGTAGTAGAAGTGGCTGAAAGTCAAAAGGCGTTTTGCCAGGTCTTGACTGTGGCTCTGAAATCTTAGGACTTTAGGTCTTCAGAGACATAATAACTGATATAAATACGTGTTTATAAAGTTGAATTCAAAGTTGGGGATGTGGCTTCCTGCAGAAGTATTCCTCCAGTGTTAAACTGATACTACACTGGATGAGAGCCAACAGGCTCTAAACTTGCTTTTAAAAACCTGAATCTGGAAAGCTTTTCAGAGAATACATCTGTATTTCTAATTTGCACCTTGAAGGATGAAATTGACTGGAGAGTTGGTGAGAATGAATAAATTGATTCACAGTGGGTTGACAACTCCCTGTGTCTCACTTTCTGTGAAACATCTGTGGGTGATGCCACCACAAAATTTGACTGCTGGCTTGCAAGCTGGTCTACTAGAAATACATGATTAAAAACCTGTTACTCAGATATATGCAACTGAATTCGTGGCACTGTTTTCCAGAGTACTTTGTGTAACAGTGAATGGGTGATAAGGGGACTGCAGCAGAGCAAGGAATGTCCTGTTTCTTCAAGAAATGTCATCTCTGCTCTTCTGACTCTCATAGATGTTCAGCAGAAAATCAAGCCCAGAACTGAAATTAATAATGTGCTAAGAAAATATTTTTCTTTTAAAAAAGTAATTTTCTTGTGAATTTTGTTCTAGAGCTTTAGAGAGAAAAATAATGAAGATGACTACGTTTTAGCAAATGCTACAGGGTGAAATTTCTAGCAGCAAAATCATTAGATGCATTCATTTGTAAGTATCGGTGATGGAGATGACAGGTTCTATAGATCACAATGCTTCTATTCTTGTCATGAGGAGTAGTACTTTATTTGCTGAGAAGTCATGCAGCACAGCACATTTAGATTCTCCAAGAAAACAGTTCATAATGTTTATGAATGTGCTAGCATTTTATCATTATAAAATTATGAACTCAGAAGAAATCATCAATTTCTAAAATGCAATGCATGTACACTGAATACAGCTCTTGTATAAAACAGGTAGACCTGTGAATCAAATGCTCTTGCCTTTCTATTACAGACAGAATATATTCACCTTCATGCCACTTTAGTCTGTGATGAAGGTGCAGAATGTACTCAGAGAGCATCCTTATGTTGAGCACATTTAATAAATAGAACTGTACTATTTGGCTGGCTTTCATCCTGAGAATTGTCCAATTTCATACAAAGATGAAATGAGACAAGAGACTCAGATGTCCTGGCAGTCTACACTCGGTGCTAACGAATGAATGAATTAAATATATGAAATTCTCAGGCACCATCTTTTTACAAAGGAAAACATAAAATTATGTAATTATACAGTATTGGCATTTAAATTTATTCAGCCCTTGTAGAATCTGCCTGTGGCTTTTTTTTCCCTAAACGAACATTATTGTAGCTTTATTATAAGGAACAATTTGCTGTATCACAGCTGGCCATCACTGAGGCATTGTAGACTTAATTCCATAGATGGCCTTCAGTGAGGCATTGTCCAATTCATTCTTAGCTGAACAGTGCCAGGACACATACTTGATTACTAAAACAATGAGAAGTGTTTTATGTGTATTTATGTGTGAGCACATACTGTAAGTTTATTTTTTTCAGGCTAAAGGGAAGGACTATTAACCACAAACCCTAGACCCTCTGATTTTATAATTAGAAATCAATTGGGCAGAGCTTAGTTTTGCATATGTGACCTCTTCCCACGACTATGTTCCAGAATGGTTTTCTCCTGAAATGGTTTGCTTAACAATTTTATATTAACAACTAATCTATTTGAAAGATCAGTTTGAAATACTAAATTACCTGTGTGCTTTTGGTGGCTACATAGAAAAAAGTTTAACCAACATGGAATTACCTGAATTGTTTCTTTGTAATTTACATTTTAATCTCATTGTTTTAATTAAAAGCTGTCACAAAACTTGATGGCACTGCAGAGTTGCATCGACTTTGGTAAGGGCATGGCAGGACCAATTACATCTGGAGTTTATATTGTTCATTTGTGTCCACAAGGAGGGTAAAATGCAGCTGGACTATGTTATGCCAGACAGATTGCTAAAAGACATTTACTCAGCTGATTTGGCCACCATGGACCAGTAAGGTGGTGTGGAAATGAATCCATGTCCTGATTGCCCTGGTATTTGGGAATCCTCAGGTGGATAGATGTAGCATTTCCTATTCCAGTTGTTTTCTGGTATTGTGCACAGAGAGCTTTTTAGCTCTCTAAAAAGAAGATATCTAACTAGTGTATTTAATTCCAATGACCTTCAAATCCAGGGGTGAGGGAACAGGACACAACAATCTGTTTTTTTCCTGGAGAGTAAACTATAATTTGTAGTAGCCCACATTCCATGTCTCATCCGAGGTCCTAGCATAGGGAGGACTGAATGCAGAGTAATGCCGCTGTGGCCTTTTTCCTGTATGTACAGTGCTTGATTTTATCCAAATGTAAATGTAGTAACAAGGTAATGTATAAAATATGTTGCTCTTCTAGTAATTTTACTTTGGGAATGGAAAGCTCTTTCCATGGTAAAGGGGAAATTTCTGATTAATAATTCAATAAAAGTTTGGGGGATTTTTAATTCACAGTAATGAATTTATATTCTGGGGGAGCAGGAACCAAGAAATAATATTTTGGTTTTTCCACTTTTTGTCTGAGATCTCATAATCTGAGCGGGTTTATTATTTACTACCTCACAGTAATACTGTTTTAGAATGTGCAGGAACATCTGAGATTTGTGGTATGATAGGGCTGAATTGAATTGGATCTAAGTAACTGCAGATGTGGCTGGTTTCATCTTTATCAGCTTACCTAAGCTTTTGCACTTTAAGACTTCTCTAAGTTCAAAGCATAGACACTGCTTGATTGAAGAGAGCTAAACTATAGTTTCACTTCTTAACCTTTCAAAAATAATGCTAACTTAATTCAAACTCAAATGCTACAGAATTTGAAGGAGTTTAGATATGCACCAAGTAAAAATTCCTTTCCATTTTTTATAATACAAAGAGACACCAAAAAGAAGAAATATATCAAAGCTCTTGAAGTTTAATTTTCGTTTCCTAAAAAATGCTTTTTCTTTCCATGTGAACAAACATAATTTGAGTTCTTCCCCATTCCCTCACTGAAAATAAAGAAATCACTAAAATATAAATCAAACTTTAGCATGGAAGAGCAACTTTGTCAATACAAGCATTTGGGGAGATTCTTAGAATGGTGGAATAATTATAACATCGGATTTCTGTTCACCATAGGGATAGACAGAAATTTGCTGCTACATAGGATAATGAGATATCTATGTACATTTCTGCATTTGAAATGATAGGAGAGCCTACTAGTGCAGAATAGATAAAACCAGCTTTTTTTACCTTGGGTTTTGTTTGTATCTCCATTTTTGATAGTTTGTGTTTCAGCTAGACATCATGACACATTCCGAGTTGGTATCTTTTCTTTTGATTGTACTTCTTGAAAGGACAAAAACATGGACTGCATCACAAATATATAATTTCAAAAAGAGACTCAAAAAATAGGACTGGAGATTTCCAAAAGCCTGAGCAAACTCAGCCTAATTAATTTGCTAGTAAAATATATTCAAAGTAATAACAGAAAGTGCTGTGCACAGGAATGATTGGATTTGCATGTCAAAACTTGTATTCAACAATTCTTTGGCCAAGTTAGGATCTGTGAAAGATAAGCAGGAAGAAATGGTTAGGAATAGACTGTTGTAAAACTAAGAAGATGTCAGGTCTAATCATGTCTTTTCCTTTTCTGAAACTCAGTCCATCAGTTTTCAGACATGCTTCTGCGGTGACCTTTCACCTTAGGTTAAGTCTATCAGGCTCTGTCAGGACCCGGACTGGAAGCCCAGACAATTGCAAGGGTTCTGTGATCCCCTCGGGTTAAATTAGGGTGAGACAACACCAAACGATGGGTTAAAATGTTTTACTTGCAGTAGAGAACAATTTAAACTTGAAAAAAAAAAAAAAAAAAAAAGGATAATAAGCGATGTGGTCTCTTATAAATCTATAAGAAAGAAAGGAAAGGCAAGGAAAGGAAAGAAGAAGAAAGGAGAGTAAGAGAGTGAAAGAAATCAGGATCACCACCCCTGGATCCAGCATTGTCTCAGGTCTGGTAATCCTGTGACGGGTGCACATCTATCTAGCTTTGATGGTGGATGCACACAGAGCAAAGTTTCTGTTGCCTATTGTAAGTTTATCTTATGAGCTGATTAGCATACCAGATGAGGAGGGGCAGGCATGCCACAAACTCATTTCCATGAGAGAGGAGGAAAAAGGTGGAGCAAGGGTTCCGGCTGAGTCAGTGGTCGTTGCCCAGCTTTGGGTTTTCCTCTGCTCCCAGAGATCTTATCAGTCATCCCAGAAATGGTCACCTCTTATCAGTTCTTGTTACCGCTTCAGTGGTGAAGGCCCGTTAGTCATTAGCGAGGCAAGCCTGGTGTCTGGCTTGCACAATAGAGCCACAAAGCTTTGGGCTCAGCAGTACTTGTGCTGGAGGGGAAAGAACCTGGTTTAGCCCCTGTCTCCCTCTCTGAGGTTTATCCAAGATGTTTGTCAATGCAACTGCAAGGGAGTGGGGGGTGCATCCTTCCATACACTCCGGCTTCCTTGGGGGACATTCCTTAGGCTAACCCAAAGGCCATAGCTTGTCCTTGAGGTTTTCTGTGTCAATGTTTGAGGCATTACTTCTCTCAATTCCTTACAGGCTCCTATACGGTATTTGTTATTTATGAAAATTATTTCCTCATAATGATATCCTGTATGAGAGTAAGTTTTGAAAATACAGTTTTCTGATCCCTGAAAAAAATAATAATTTGGATCCCTTGTAGTATTTGTGGACTCAGCCTGGGCTGATGAGAGCAGAGGAAAGACACTGAGTCCAGGGAACTGCCTGCAGTGCCTTGTGGATCAATCAGATGGCACCAGTGGTGACCTTGTCTAAGGGATCATTCATCTAGAACGGCCCCTGTCATCTTTTCCTTTGGTGCAGATGGTTTGCACATCCTAGTCAGCAGAGTACTCAACTAAAATTTTAGATGGGTATTAGATAAAGCAGCAGGATATTCCTTTATGCACAGTACCCCAAATAATGTAAAGAAAAGACACGCTAGGAAAAAAAAAGTAAGGAAAAAGTAAAAATTGAGCGATTGGTTTGACTGAACATCTGAGGCTTTGACACTGTGGGATGACCCTGTCACTTCCCTGTCTCTGAACACTAGTTGTGCTAGTGGCAGGAGTCGATTGGGCACATCCATTTCAGAGGCAGACTTCTGCCGTGCCTTGTGCCTCCATGTTCTTGTGCACTATGACAAGTGTATGTGATTGATAGAGATTGTTTCCTGGGGGAAACTACTGTCCTCACAGGTGAGATTTCTCTGTGTTGATTGTGTATTTCTGAGTAACTGAAAGGGAATTCTGTCACTCGGAATGAGACGAAACTAATTTAGAACATAGTACGTGGATGTTTATCATCCTGTGATATAGTTCAGTGACTCTCAGTATAAACTACAAAAAAAATTTTAAATAATTTAAAAGTCTTCCTAAATCCTACAGAAGTTAAGAAGTGCTCTCAGCAGGTACTATGAATGTGGATTTTACTTGAGTCTTACCTCTTCCTGCTGTTATTCAAATTGTGCAGACAGCTGCCAAGTCATAGATGTGATGTCCTTTATCACAGAAATACAGTACTTAATTTTGTTCTTTAAGATATACTAATCAGAGATACCTTGATCTGTGTAATTCTAGAGCATAATCCAAGATTTGAAATTAGAGATATTAATATGTACTAGATGAATGATTACAGTGGTTGCTTAGCTTCTCTTAATTTGAAGTCTTTAAAGCATTCAATAAAATGAGTGTTTGCTGTCCACCCCTGAGTGAAATGCCAATTCTTGTTTATAACATTATAAAGTTAAAAAGAAAGTCCAATATTTGTCTCCAGTAGGCTCATTTGCATTACTTCTTCATAGTAATTTCATGAACAATAGGGATTCTATACCTAAGAGCAAAATATATGTTGATCTGTATATGCTGAAATAGAATCACAGCAAATATGTTTTAATTATGTTTGTGATGCTGCGGAAGTAAAGGCATGGTAGAAAGCGTTGTAATATCTACAGAATGAGTCATAGCATAAAAACACCAAAACATTAAAATAAAGCTGGTTCTAGTAAAGAAAATAATTAAATTATGATAAACAAAAGGAATGAAATTGCTTTATTTTTGTTGGAAGTAAAGGTTTAATTGGAGGATTTGTGTAGGCAGCAGGAATGGGTTTGCTTTTAAGGCAAATAAGAAAGTAATTCTCCTAGAATTCAAGTGCTACTTATGAGATGAGTAACAGATTTTCATTTCCTGTGCAGTTTTGAAAAGTTGGAGAGAAAAAGATACTTTTGTGTCACTCCAAATACAAATTTTTGGAATATCAAAAAATGTTTTTGGCTAGGAGTAGTACTTTTGTTATATGAAAAAGAAGTCCATAATACAATAACGAAATTAATTTAAAAAGAAACATTTTATTTCCATTTTGAACATACTAAAAAGTTAAATACTTTAAAAGAATGAATGCATACACAGGCATAAAAGATTTTTTGAATGTAAAATAACGTCGAAGTATTCTGGTTAGGAAATGTTCAGAAAAAAATACAGCACTGGTCTTTTCCCAAACCTGTATTTGTTTCCAAAGTCAACTTTTCAGTAATATGCAGGTGAGTGGTTGAAATGAGTGTCACTGAATCATTATTCTTGCCCTAAAATAAAAAAAAGTAAATGCAGCTACAAGTGTCAGGCTGGTATTTTGGGTGTGACTTCTTAAGTGTCTTCTAGCAGCTGTTATTAGGACCTTCAACTACTCAGTTTGTTCTGAATACTGGGCCTCTTTATTTCTGTGACTCTGTTTCCCCATCAACAGACTATGAAGAAAAATAAATTTTTGCGATGGTGTTCATTCAATTACTGTGCTGATACATTCAGATTGTGGAGTAATGTACATGCTGTCCATGTATTAACATTTAGATGACGATAATGTTACCTTGATTGCAGCAAGATAAATGAAAGGTTACCTCTGGTTTGCGCAAAGCTCGGAGTGAGTTGCTGGTTTCAGGATGTGTGATCACTCTCAGCATTGCACCCTGGGGCTGAATGACACGGCCAGTTTGATGATGTCTCTCTTTGCTTGGGCTATCAATATAAAGTGTCACTTCTGGAAGAGAATCAGGCCAGAAGAGAGCTTTAGCCACAGGGAGTGAGAAGAAATGAGCTTGGCAGTAAGATTCCAGGCAGAATAAATAAGGTTTGGGAGTATTCTTAGCAAAGAAATACACTCACTATTGAATATAATGAGATCCAAATAAGATATTACTTCAGGGAAAAAAACCAAAACTCCGAGGCTTTCTATTGATCTTGTATTCAGTATTCATCTGCAGTCAAAGAAGCTATTGAAATCTATGTTATATTTGCTAACAACTTGTGGACCACCTTTCAGGAATGTAATTCCTTGTATTCTTGATTTTAACTAGCTGCTATTCTAATTTTTTTCTCGTGCAGATTTCTTGGAAGAGCTTCTTCCTGTCAAGCAACTCCCTCATCCCTTTGATGGTGAGGGACTGCTTCTCCACTGTTTCTCCACACAGGCTTTAAAAATTCAGTTATTGTTAAATCTCTCCTAGACAAGAGCAGGAAAAGGAAAGATAAAGTATTTATCAATGTAAAACTCTCCAGGTAACCCTTAAAGTGAATATTATCACAAGCGTACATAGATTGTTGGGAGCTTTTTCCTCTTTGCTTTAGGTATTTGTAAGGCTGTGGCTTGTTTGGCTTTTATAACAAAAAACAAAACCCAACCATCTTGTAATCAATAAACTGGCATCTGGAAGTTAAATATTCTCAGCTTCATTTTCTGTGGCAAGATCTAAATTGCCTAACATTCATGTAACTTTTTTCTATGTGTTTTTTAGGAGCCATATGCTTGGTATTTACTTCCTTTTGTTTCTTCCTGCTTTTCCATTTGTTTACTCTAGGTATTTATATTTCTTGGTTGTTTTCATTCTCCAAACTGGTTGATGTTTGGTTTTAGGCTTTCACTGCCACTATCCCTTTGGAGCTATATCTCAACAGATAAGAGAAGCTCAAGTATGAAGATTTTTTTTTTTTTTCTTATGACTATATAGCATGCTTCAGATGGAGACTTTTTACAGTCTTTTCACATTTTCTCTATTATCCATCACCTAATCTGCATAACCTCATTCCTTTTTATTGGTAAAGGACAGATGTCAGACTTTAACTATTTAACCCTTACGTTTAAGTTCTTTTTTAAGGTATAGAGTAAGTACACTGTATATAATACCACTTCAGTACTACCTTCCATTCTGTCTTACAATATACATTCTGTTCAGGTCTAGAGAATGATTGGAATTAATGTAGTATTCATCTAAACTGTTAGAATTAGACTGCATGGAGACGATCACACTGGCAAACAGCATACAAAGTTTTAAAGTTACAGGTTAACTGTAAGAAATCCATGGTATTCACAGATCAAGAAGTGAAACAATCTTTAAATGGTGATTTCTAGCAATGCTTATGCATACTACAGTCTCAATGAATGCGACTCATCTGTAAGGGCTATTCCTGACCTGTTCATAACACTTGACAAACATAAGAATTTTTCAGTCTTTCTGTATTCTTTCACAGAGTTGGAACTGTTTGTTAAATCTGCATATCAATAATACATAAAACAAAATTACAATATATAGCTTGCTCAGGGACTCTGTTTTTCTTAGGCATTTCTATCCTACTGTAGGAAATTTAAGTGTTGCAGTCTACCAGAATTGCTGTGTATTTTCTTTTTGTCAAGAGAAACTTGGGTTTTGTGCTGGTTAGAAACGCAGGGTTATATTCAGGCTAATTATTTTTTCTTGAAAATAATGCTTAAGCCTGTCCTGCCATGATACCATACTTTATTATAGTACATACAGAAAAAGAAAAGGAGACTGGAGAACCCATGGAGTTTCCCTGTTTAGCTACCTTGCTAACATTCATGCACTAGGCTGGAGAAGATTATGGCCCCAAGCATTCTTGTTCTGTGGGCTTCTGTCTTTTTCTGAGAAAAGCTACCTAATAGTGGAGTTGGCATAGCTGAGGCAGGGAACTATGGGCCAGCTGATAAACATATACAAACTCAGAAACCAATTGTGGTCTGTAGTGAGATATTTAATACGGCTTTGGATTTTCAGTATGGGTGGAAAAAAAGTTTGGTTTAATCATGATGTGATTGTGACTTTTGACTGGCCATGATCCCAATGTGTGTCACAAAAGAGTTAACATTTGATGAGCCAAGGTACATTTGTTAACTGAATCAGGTTTTGTGTCATGATACCATAACAGAACTGAGCAGCAGTGCACTTATACTGCTCATATTTTGTTGAAGAACTTTGTACAGCAGATTATCATAGAATGGTTTGGTTTGAAAGGGACCTTAAAGACCATCTAGCTCCAACCCCCTGCCCTGGGCAGGGACACCTTCCACTAGCCCAGGTTGCTCACAGCCCCGTCCAGCCTGGCCTTGAACCCTGCCAGGGAGGGGGCAGCCACAGCTGCTCTGGGAAACCTCTGCCAGTGTCTCACCGCCCGCACAGGAAAGAACTTCCTTATATCTAATCTAAATCCACCCTCTTTCAGTTTAAAGCCATTACCCCTTGTCCTATTTTTTCAGTTAACTTTGCCATCAATCTCCATTTACATACCCAATGATCCCATCTCCATAGACAAACAAAATATTCCATTTCCTATGTCCTGAGTAAATGTGAAAAGGCAGCTTTACTGACTTGATAAATAATCTCAAATATTTTACTTTACTTCAGGGTCTTGCTACTTTTGACGCTTTATTATCTCACGTCAGATAATTGTTAATCTCATTATTTATCTAGTTTGTATGAAAGTCAGTTACACCTGGTCTATTAGTTATCAGAAAAGTATTAAAAATAAACTTGTAAGCTAGTGGTAAAATCTGAATTTAATTGGAGTCATAATAGGAATTAATAACTAGATGTCAGTTGTGATTCTTTTTTTTCTTTTTGGAGAGGTGTCTTTGGTTCCATATCTTTCTTTTTTCTGTATCTTTTTTTGTCTGGTGTCCCTTGAAATTTGAGACAGAGACTCCTACTGAGTTGTTGGATATTAGATCCTAAAACCATTCACATTAAAAAAAAAAAAAAAAAAAAAAATCTCAGGACCAGAAATTTATACAAGAATTTAGCCCCATTTTTTTCCATGAGTTTGCTATACTGAATCCATAGGTGGTAATTGTAGAACTTCTTAGAAACTAATTTCTAAAATCATATTCTGTGTTCATTCTTCCTTGTCTCTTTTCAGAAAAAAGGAAGGGATAAAAAAGCCATTTGATATTTCACCATAAGCAGAGGACAGTGAAGTAAGCCCAGTGAAGGCTGCAGCACACTGTATAACAGAGCAAGGACCAAGGTCAACAAGGACCTCTATGTGTTATTGTAATACAAGTAATTAATAATCATTATTTATAGATGAGTACTGACTCTGCAGTTGTCAGCTGTCCAGCTAGCCAGCTGTCATTTGGTTCTCTCAGTAGATTTCCTTCTGGTAAACAGAAATGTACATAAGATATTTGGATTTTATGTCATTCTTATATCTAGGATATCATTTGGATAACTTAAAAAATTCAGTTCTCATTATTGTACTTCTTTCTCATATTTTAAAAGTTTCTCATATTTTTAATTTTTTTTTTTTTTTTAATGAACCCTTCCAACAGGTACCTGAACTCATTTTATTAGAGAAACCTCAGCAGAGTCCTTGGAGATCTTCAAGGATCTCTATGCAGCTGTTTCCTTCCCTTGCTCTTTTTAATGGCCATTACATTCTCTAGTGGTCAACCTAATAATCGGGTCTTTGAAGGAGGAGGAATACACTTATTTGAAAAGAGGTCCTGAGAAATCATAATTTTTCTTTGCCTTTTAACTTCTGCTACGCAGAACCCTAAAAGATACTAGTGCAGAATAGCTGGTTGCCTGTCCTTTCTAAGAATGAGTATAGTGTGAACCCCAGATGGGGATTTAGCTGTTCTGTGCTCAAAGAGTGATATGAGCACTACCAAGCTTGTGTGGGTAGAGAAAACTGACAGTGATTCAACCATCATTAAATTAGTACAGATGTCTCCTGCAGCCTCCCACAGTAGTCTTCACCATGAGCTCAGACGACTTGGATAAAGGTCTAGACTAAATCATTGCTAAGTCTGTATGGATTCTGGCTTGTTTGAGATTGACATATGTTACACACTTACAGCTTTTGTGATACTGATTTGTATACAATTTGTCTGTATTCATTCTGATGGGACATTGACCCCAAATTTGAATGTTTTGAGTCACAGGTAGGATAGGTGTTTACAGCAAATGACATAAATAGTCCAAACGGTGCCCACACTTATAATCATAGCACTGCTATTTTTTCCTCCTTGGAAACAGGTTAGGTTGTCTGATGTGCCAAAGAAAGTGATAATTGTCACTGAGAGTTGAGTTTCCATATGTACTGAGAAGGGAACTGCAGGACTCAATACAAGTTGCTAGAGAATCAGAGGTAATACATTACTAAATATCAGATGTTGCTGGAGTGGGCACAGTTGTTTGTTTCTGCATACTTAACATTGTCTGTGTGGAATGGTTTGTGTACTCCTCTCCTCTGTCAATTCTTCCAGAAAAGCATTAACAAAGGCAGAAGCTATGATCTATCTCTAGTGGTTTAAAAATATTTCAAATTTAATGGTATTGCAAATTGATCGCATTATGAGAGACATAACCTTTGTAAGTCAGTTAGTAAGAAGTTCACAGGACTGCATGACTTAGTGGAAATGCATGGGAAATTACATTAGGAAGCTTTGAAAACCACACAAGTAATGTGGCAATTCATTCCCTCTGAAACTGCATGAAATCATAATAACTAGTTTCAACCAGGTTCTTCTGAATAACTTACAATTCTGCATGAGTTATCCCTAATAAATGTCTAACTGCAAGAAAAGGGGGAAAATAATTAAATTATCCTCATGTTGTATCTATTTATTCTGATGTACGACACTGATGTTACTATGTAACTCCAAACATAGTAACTGAAGAACTAATGTTTTGTTTGACATCTCATAAGAAATTTGCTTTGTAGCATTTCCTAGCTGTGTTAATTTTCACAGTCCAAATACCTTGACAAATATTTTTAGTTAAAAAAAAATTTATACTGTATTCATGTGCACAGTTCGCAGGTTAGTGTAAGTACACCAAAATAAGTTATCATTTGTAAGCAGATAGTTTATATGTAAATACTCACAATTTAATTTTTCAGTTCTTTATTTCACTCAGTTACCTTCTCAACAGTTTTCAATTTTATCTCAAAGCTGGCTGGAGAACTGATGTTTATATTTCTGCACTGTAGATGTGTTTGACAGCCAATTGCTAGAAAAGCTTTCTATTTGCACTGCCAGCTTTACACATTATGTGGTTTTAGACAGTACTTACTTCTCTATGTTCAGACACTGAAGTATGCTAAGCAGTCATCTTAAGTTTGAAGAATTACCTTCAAAAAAAGGTATTTTAGTGCCTTCAGGTTTGTTTTATTAAATATTATTAAATAACAGAATGCATACTGCATGGATTTGAAATTCTTTCGAGAAGGAAGATACGTTAAATATGTTATCACTGGGATCCTCCTAATCATTGTGAGAAAAGCATGATCAGAAGCCAGGGTGCTGAAAGCAGCAGAAAGCAGAGCCTTTAAGGATTGTTAATTCATGGCAACTTAAATATGCTTAAATAAATAGAAATATCCTGTCACCTTTGACCATGCTGGCCTATTGTACTTTTTTCTCCCTTTGCTGATCTAGGCTATAGCTTGTCTAGTTTGACAGGTTTTGTAAGCAGCCTTCAAATTACTGCTGTGGATATGTAGTGATTAACTTTTTTATTCCTCTTCTGCAACCCTAAGTGTATGTATTATAAGATATTGCTCTGACATTCACTTGAGAAAATCATTTGAAAAACACAAAGAGGTCTTAGTGCTCAAGTGCAACATACTCTGTGCCTGAGAATGAAGTCTAGCAAGTTATAATAAGCTTTTAAAGAGGAAAGAAAAAATACAGCTCAAACAACATGGAAGAAAAGCTCAGAACAGTGTGGATAAGATGATGATGATTAAAAGAACAAAAGAGGTCAATCTGGTATATAGGAACTGCCGAACTTCTGGCCAGCATGTTGAATGGGAAATTCCCCTGGCTTGTGGTTTTTTTACAGCCTTCCTTGTCTTTTGTCTGTGTTGAGGAAGGAGCAGCAAGACGGACTCTGCTGGCAGTAGAAATTGACAGCCAAAAGGGAACAGTCTTCTGAAGTCATCTTTGGAGACTTCACACAATCTTACAGGTAGTAGAAACTACAGCATAGCTCGTGCCCAAAACTGACAAGGTGGAGGAGGGAGTAAATGGCTTTACTGCTGTTTCACTGAGTTGGGAAAAGAGTGACAAGTGCAGGAGGCACTGTTAATTATAATGCCTGAAGCATTGGAATTGTTAATATAAGTGCTTGACCCCAAACAGTAGGAGATGACAGATGGATACTTTTTTTCCCCATAAAGACACAGAAGAGGGAATATGTTTTACAAGTCTAAAACTGCATGCATTTTTTGAGGCTCTCTATACCCAGCTTTCATATCTCCTGTGGTGAACCACAGTACACTATAGATGAGATAATAGAGAAGATTCCTCTTTGGCAATATGACACAATTTCATTGCATGTTTCTAAGTACCAGAAACAGTTGGGTTAAAAAAAAAATCAAGACCTTTTTACAGGAGTGGTGTCTGCTGGAACAGGAGAAAGGAACAGCAGTCTGGGTTCAGAAATAGTTACATGAACTCCAAGCTAGGCAGAAAGCCAACTACAAAAAGGTGCCAGCCATCTGAGGCCACTTGACACAGGACACTTGGGCGTTAAATAGCTGCAGAAAGCAATGACTAAAGGCAGCAGTCCAAGCTGCGGTGGGACACAGGTCACATGTGGTGGCAGTGTTCTCAGGACAGAAGGGAAGACAGATGGTATTCCCAAATGGAAAGGGCCAAGGCCAGAACTAGGAAAACAGAAAGCTTTAGCTATCATCTGGCTTAACATAAGGATTCAGAAGAAGTAAGGTATGTAAGAAATACATACAGAAAAATCAACCTGAGACCCTGCTTTGCAATGAAGATAGCAAAGAGTAGAAACAAATTACTTTGTTGCCATCACAACCACTGAAGATGAACATGTGATCATGGATTTAGGGAAGACTTTGCATCTGGGGGTATGGTTTTCTGCCTCTTAGGGAGTTCCCCTGACAGGGGGAACAACTTCTGTGAAACAACACCAGCAATACCTTAACAGTTCTAATTAAAAATTACTACTCTGATTAACTGGAGATAAAGGTGTAGAGTTGTTTAGAAATGGCTTGCATAGTCGTACGTTCTGGAAGTTTTTTCCTAATACGGATCTTTGTGAGACTCACCGTGGGTTTATCTCTTCCTCTGTACCTTCCATCTGTAAAAACAAGTATAGCTATCTTTTTTTTTTCTCCCCAGACATTTTTGATTCATCCTGGTGAGGAAGGCAATACATGACATGTACAGAAAGGACCAGTGGTGCTCTAACCAGGAAGGACTCAAGAATGTGACTGAATCTTGAGATGAGGTCTTTTCTTGCATCAGTTGGTCATAATCAGTGAATTAGAACAAGCAGATTGTCTTGTCTCCAGTTTTTTAAACGGTTCACTCTAGTGTATTATAAAATGATACCAAAAGGTAAGCAATGAAAAGCAGTTTGTGCACAGTTGCAGTATGAATATAAACAGAGACAAAATTAGCAAATCAAATAGAATAAAAAAGCAGTAGCAAAGAATAAACAGAAACATAAAAGAAACCATCTGGAATCAAAGATACTCAGATGACATGGTAGGAAACTGAGGCAGACAAAAGCAAAGATTACTCTCTTAAATGAAAGTGTTAGGGATATTATTGCTTTAATTCTCTTTGTATGTGGTTATGAAGCTGCAGCTGAGAAGTGTGAGCAGTAATGTCTTTTGACAGTTACTCCAGAGGCTTCAAGTTACATGATTCTTGTATCTTAAATGAAACCTTTGTCATCCATGGACATGTCTGTTTCCTTTCTGAAAGTGTTCCAAGTACTGACATTACATCAGGTGAATCAAGTGTGTGCCCCAATTTGTCATTACCCTGAATAATAATGCAGAATATTTGGTTTTCCTCTTCCCCATTGTGCAGATATAATTCCCATTACTAAAGATGGGATCAGCCTATCCATAGAGAAAATGAAAGATTCTATTAAATTGAAATTAAGTTCACTTTATTAATTCTGTGTTGTGTGCAAATTAATTGAATCTAGCTATAATAGCTTAATTATCAATGACTTTTCAAACCGTGGGTCATAAGTAAACGTGCTTACTGTCCATTATGTGTCAGAGCACATCAACAATACACACTGATATCTTCTGTAACACCTAATAATGTTCATATTTTTAGAAAAAGTAACCCTGCAGTCACATGCAGAAAGAAACACAAGATGAGTAAGGTGCATTACAATTTTTGAAGGCATTGATATATATAAATGATTGTAAAAGTCACTAAAATCCTCCCATGCTTTCACAGAATGTGCTAGCACTTCTTAAAACACAGCACTTTTGGAAAAGAATCATAAAATCTGAAAATTCTGTCTCAAGTTCATTAAATGGAGTCTACCACATAAATGAGGAATTCTATTGCAAGACATAGGTAAAAAATAGAAGAATCTGAAGCATTAGGATAGCAGTGTGTGTGTGTGTGTGCGTGTGTATTTGCGTAACATCAGGTGAAAATCAGTTATGCAGTAGTTAATGCCTTAAAAAAGATTCCATAGATAGGAAGAAGAAGAAGAATACAAATTTTAAAATGAAGTTTTAAGGGCAGATTATGCATTTTCCCTTGAAACAAGTAAGGGGTAATTCCCTTGTAATTACACAAGGATGAAATAATTACTTTCTAACAAACTCAAATAAAAACTTGACTACATAAAGCCGCCTTCTTTTTTCTTAATTAAAAATGTCCAGGAGCATTTTCATAATATGTAGATTTCTCCCCTCTTGTGAATTATTGATATATTTATGCTTTTTTACTAATATGAGGAAATTGGGGTTACAGATTCTCCCATTGATGATGCATCGCATTATGGGCTAGTCTGTATCAAGTTGTGCATCAACAACACACCTGGGGAGGACTTGAAGTGCGCAATCCTACTACAAAGGCCAGTCAACAGCTTTCTGCTAATTCTGGGTATGGACCAGACCCAAGTGCATTATGTACTTTCCTGATGGTGAACACATGGCTTGAACATGGAAGTCATTGTGCTGAGCAAGCTGTTGTTTTGACTACCAATGATTTGCCAGGTAGCTGACTGAGAGCAGGTGAGACAGTTTCCATCTGCAGAAGAGACTCATAAATCTCTCTGTGTACTCAGAATTGCAAAAGAACTTCACAAACCTAGCTTGGAGCTCCTGCAGCTTTCGTCCATACATTAAGTTGTTGGGTGCATATGCAGTTTTGAACCAAGTATCTGTTAGGAAAATGCAGCTAAAAATATGGTGATTCAATGGAACAGGAGAATTTAATACCAGTAACGTGCTCGTGTATTTGTTTTTTTACTACAGAGTAGTACTTATACATCTACAGAATATAAAGGCTCTTTGAGTGTTTCATCTCTGCAGTTTCTCTTGCACTGATTGTAATTACGCATGTTTATAATGTATGTACATGGGAGACTATAAATATATGTTATATATTTGAATAGTGTGTTGGCAATACTTTTAGATATGCATTCATTATTAGTGAAAATTATGTTAGTTTTGTGGAAGCACACTGTGTGCGCTGTTACTATTAATACTGGCTTCATTGATTATTATCTGTATTATAACATAGAATAGCAAAGGAATTAATAATGATTAGAAACTGCAGTGTTCACAGGATTCATTTTGAATGAAGTTCATTTTTTAGGAATGGGCCTCTGCTGATGCTGCATGGGAGTCATTAGTAGGGTATTAGTACAGGGCACCTGCACCACCATTAAAACTAGGAGAGGATCCAAAACTTCTCCCGTTGCCATAAATCCAGGCACAAAATGTGTGATGGGGTTGCATCCACTATTTGAAGGGGGGAGCAGGGCAGTGATGGAAGAAAAAAATTTCACTTCCTTTGAAGTCTAATTAACTGAATCTCACATGAAGGAAGTGAGTTTGACTCGCTCTGAACATAATTAAGTTTTCCAGTAAACATGCTCCTCTGTTTTGGGATGCTGTCTAGTAGTGGGACATAGGGGCTAGCTATAAATGTCTTCTTTTTTAGATAGAAAGTCTTGTTACATTTCTTGATATTGCTCAGAAAAATAAGAGGTCAGCTTTCAAGCCCAAGCACAACAAATAAAGCTATGGGTGTGGAAAACAGTTTTACATTTACAACATTTGTGAGGTTTTTTCAACAGAAACTGATATTCATTTATCATATTCATTATTCCTCTTTATCATTCACCTAGACCCTATATAATTATGTGTTTAATGATCTTTAACCTTCACATGAACACAGCTTGCTGAAGCTTGACGATTGCTGTAAATTATCATTCACATCTGGTAGGAAGAGAGGAAATATTACTTGTAAAAAAATATTATGTTTTCTGGCTTCGAATTGAACTTCAGTTCTCTGATTTAACTTTGGAAATAGAGGATGGTGTTTTAATCCTAAATCCAAACAATGAAATTGTCTTGGAAAAATGGCTCTTCCATAGGTCATTTATTATAATATTTTGATACTAGGGTGTAATAACGTCAAAACCTAGAAAAGATATTTTAATCAATCACCCTAGATGCTCACCATAAAAAGTACATACGATTTCAGTAAATGCTATATTTATGGCTTGTTTTTTTTATTGAAGGCCTAAAAAAACATTACTATCAATTTTCCCACTATTAATCTTTGAGTAAAAACCTGATCTTCTGCTAATCAGATTTCCGATTTTGAGATTATAAAATGCTTTTAGCTCTTTCACTTTTTGTTCAGTGTTTAGCCCTTCATTTAATAGTGTTTTAAATAGAAATATCTTTTTCCTTCTTTTGAAACAAAAGACTTTTAACTTATTAGAAGAAACAATTAATAGTAATCATAGACTTTTTTTTTTCATTTAACTGTTGATATCATACTAGTACTACAAAGGTTTTATAGCTCTACATTAATTTATACCAGAACTGATTTATGAACCATAACTTCTGATAAATAATATGGGTAAAACATACTGAAGATTACACTGACAGCCTCTCTTTCTTATTAGCAAATAGCAAATCAAAGAATCTTTGCACATTCTCAAATATCTGTGTGGGATATCTAGTTTATCCAGCCAGTGCCGCCTTAGAAATTCAGATTATAGTTTTTCACTGTAAGGCTTTGTGTAGCTGGGTAAACTGAGATGTTCCCAATTGCTTTGCTGAGTTGTGTGTGTCCAGACAATGTTGTGATATGACGTCACTGTAATTTAGCTGTGAATATTCTGCCAAAACCTTCATATGAAATGTTAATAATGTATAGATTTTATTCAGGGGCCAAACAGATGCTTAAAGTATAAACAATCTGTTTAAAATACAAGCAGACTCTGGATTGATCTTGACAGGCTCTGGGACCCTGAAAATAATTTTTTATGTTGCTCACACCTAGACTGAGTATAATCCTGCTCGTAAGGACAGTAATCTTTAAAACAAACAAACAAACAAACAAAAAGTTGTATTAACATGTCTTACTGAGCAGACAAAACTGCAGTACCAACCAACAGGGGAGTGCTGCTAAATTAACATAATGTAAATTATGCTGATTGTTCTCAAGTAAAAGCTCATAGCAACTGCAAAAAGAAAAACAGTTTTTTGGGAAAAGGACTCAGCTGTTTCTGGATGTCTCTGTGTATGTTCATGTGGGTTGGCTAGGAAGAGTGAACTGGATTGAGTCATTCATATTCACAGACAGTTAAAGTGCTTTTAAAAAGTTGTTAGAACAATGGTTTGGTAATAGCTGGTGCGGTAATAATGTGCTGTCCAGCAAAACACAGAGGATGAAGTTACACCTCTTGTAGTCAGTGGGAGTTCTGCTATTGTTGCAGAGCAGAGAATAGGCTGGTGGCCCAGGATTTTGTATGTATAATAAACCAGATCAACTGGAAAATCAGACCAGACTGCTGTTGTCTGCTGTGCTCACTGCAACAATTTGAGATTCCTTTTTTGTAAGGTGCTGTTAACGAGTTTTCTAAGCTCTTCTTCCTGAACGGCTAATTTGCAGATATAGCTGTATGTGCCCAATTATCTACTGAAGAACCTGCAGAGCCTACTCGTGGTATGACATAAAAATCTCCTTGTGGCTCCACTAGCCAGTGTTACAAGGCTTTTTTTCACACCTATTTTAATATCCTGATACAGTTTCTTATATCAAATGACAATGCTGTCCAGCCCTAGCAACCACTGCTGTCAATTGAAGAGTAAAGTGCATACCAGCAACAATTTCTGTTGAACTGTTTGCACAAAAATGAGCAAATAGGAACAAGTCTAGTAGTAGTAGTTGTAAGTCATGTTGCAGCTAACCTAAACAGGTTGTACATATTTCCTTCAGACTATCTTTTGTGAGGCAGAGATAAATAATACAAAATAATAATAAATACATTTTTAATGACTTGTTATTCACTTTTCTTATTGTTCTTTCTGAGTATGTTAGATTTAACAACAAATAGAATTTAAAGCGCTGTTAACTGTATAACTAAGATATCCTATATTTTTTAATGTGTTGATACTAATACATATGGTCCATGAATTGGTGCACTTGCCCTCACAAATTAAAAATTATTGGAGATAATCTGATATTTAGTACTTGGCTCTGAGCCTACAAAAAAATAAGTGGAAGTCATTTGTCTCCAGAGTTCTTCAGTTCAGGCTTTTAATTAACAAAAAAAACATAGAAATTAAAGAAGAAAACCTAGTTTTCCCATACAGTTTCAGATTATTATAATCCTAACTTGTTTTTTGCAAAGTCAAGTATAATCTAAATGTTATTTTTTCTAATGGAGCATTGAGGAGAATGTGAAGATATGTTTAAGGGTTCTTATATTTCTGAAAACTTGGTTTAACAAAGCTTTCTTTCAGGGGAAATACATTTAGAATAAAGATCTTAGAACCTTCTAAATTCTGCTGGGTTATGATATGGTTCTAAATTTCAGTGAATGCTGTCCATTACAACACTTACATAGGTGCAAGTGTTCAGACATTTTCAGCCACCTGAAAATAAAAGTAATAACTAAAAGAACTAGATTAAAATAGATATTATTGTTAATCCTTCATTCACCCTTTGATCTAATAGGTTAAGGACATTTTGTGATGTTCATTTTGGCTGATAATAGTTCTGAAGACATTTACATTTTAGAACAGGGACTTAAAATATATATAACATCTGCTTTTTAAATAGAAAGTCTAATTATGCCTATGATTACATTCACTTTTGATTAGCATGCATACAAATCCCTACTCTCCTTGTGTATTCAAACTGAGGTGTGGAACACTGGTGCTAAGATTAAGGTACAAAAGAATAGCTTGACAAAATTATGGTTAGACCAATGGGAAAAAAATTCTGACTGTAATTTTTGTCACTAAAATGCTTTTATTTTCCTTTCAGTTACACACAGACCTGGATCCTGGCAGCAGCAAAATCAAGTATATCCTGTCAGGAGATGGAGCTGGAACCATCTTTGTGATCAATGACAAGACTGGAGACATTCATGCGATGAAAAGGCTTGACCGCGAGGAAAAAGCTGAATACACTCTAACAGCTCAAGCAGTCGACAGGGACACAAACCAACCTCTGGAGCCTCCTTCAGAATTCATTATTAAGGTTCAAGACATCAATGACAATGCCCCAGAGTTTGTTGATGGCCCATATCATGCCACAGTTCCAGAAATGTCTGTTGTAGGTATGTATGTCTGAACATCGACGAACTTTGGTTACTTACAATTTCAACTGTGCCAGTATGCCATTGAATTGTTAATGAATAATAAGATATTTATTATGTTGTTAGCATTAATTTGCATATTTTCAAATCTCTTCTTGGCCAAAGCTTTTTTCTGCAGTGCAATATTAGGGTCCCTTAGTAGTAAGAAAATGACTAACAGATGTATTAATGTGTCTTTCTTTGTCCAACAACACTTTAACGGGCTAAATTTATATTCCCCTTATG
Organism: Athene noctua; assembly: GCF_965140245.1. Lineage (NCBI taxonomy): Eukaryota > Metazoa > Chordata > Aves > Strigiformes > Strigidae > Athene > Athene noctua. The sequence goes on from NC_134045.1 coordinate 19,263,173, forward strand.
ACACTGCAGTTAGAGTATTGTTATTGAGAAGGATTTATCAAGATTTGTTCCAACATGACACTCTAATCCTACTGATATTTTGTTGATGTTTAATTATCTGTTTGTGTATTTTCATACACAGATGTAGCACTTGCAGTATGTTGATACATACTTATTTGTTTTCCTCTAAGTGCAACTATAATCATCCAAATACATTGAAATGAAAGATGGTGTGTCTGGGAATTGATGGTTAGGCTATAGAGTGGACTTAACCAATTAGCCATAGGATTTGCGCAGGAGGTGGAAGGGGAAAACAGAAAGCTGTGGAAAAATCTGGTGAAAAGGGAAATTAACTCTGTGAAAGGGAGAAAAAGAAAGGAGTAGGGAATAATCTTCTTAAATGCATTTTACTTATATTTATTCATTTTGTTGGATTAATGTGAATCTGTTTCCTCATGGGTTAATATATTAGATATTTTTTTTTCCATAGTCTATCCCTTGCTCTGTATTTGCAAATGTAAGTATGTACTTACAGATGTACATATATATGTATTCGGGTCCGCAGGTTGTCAGTCCCTACTGATACATGCATATGAAGTGCAGGTGATATTTAGCTGTCACTAAATCAAAAGGGAAGCAAACCCATCAAACCAAAAGAGTCAATTTCAGGGTAATATAAGAATTCAGTGTAAGCAAAGACATCAAAATCTGGCCATGAAATGAAGAGTAAATTCTAATGTTTTCTAGTATATTGAGGATAATGTGCTTTTCAGCTATTTGTCTACATCTGTCAAAGCAAGATAATTGAAGGAGTGCCAAGGCACTTGGTAAAATAACACAGTGCCCTATCAGAAAGTTTCAAAAACACCATTCTGTCTCATTTAGTTACAAAAGGAGGAATGTGAGGAGCCAGAACCATCCCCTCACTCACTTTCAGTACAATGAGTTGTACCAGGTCATTTTCAAATGTAAGTTGGTGTGCTGACTAGATGGTGATACCTGAAGCTTCATTTTTTTTTGTCAACACTTCTCCAACAGATTTTCATATCTTGGTTGCATTGAATTGCTTGTGGTGAAAGAAATATGTGAATTTTCAAGTCTGCATGTCAGTTCTTTTACCATAACATAGGTTTAATTTGTTAAGTTACTTTTAATTATACAGCAGCCCAAACATAATATGAACCTACTTTCAGATGATATTTTTGCCAAGCTTCAGGCAAGAAAATGGCTTAATTAAGTAAAATAAATTTTAAAAATAAAAAATAAAAAGAAAGGAGGGAGTAGGAGGAGGAGGAAGGGAAATTGAAGGCAGTTAATCCTTATTTGAATGGGTCTTGTTTGGTATTCTAGGAAAGAAAAGAGAAGATATATGCAGACAAGATGGTTTGTGATCAGAAAGGCTACTATAAAAATAATTTATATCTCTGTATATGAGCAATATCTATAATTCTTAATGTAGACATGGCCCCTATCCAAAGAGGGAAAGTTGAGTTTGAGAACGCTACTCCTTTACTAATGTTGCTATTACTATTTCCTTCTGTCTTCCTATTTTAACCCACAGGTAGAAACATCAACAGCTGTACTAAATGATCCTCTGTAAATTATTTTAATTTTCTTTAAGTTTTGTTAGTCCTCTTAAAATTACTTAACTCCTTTATAATGTTTGTAAGAAAACTGTTTTCTTTCAGAGTTCAAGGAACTTTTTTTTTTTTTTTACACACTAAGAGTATTTCACTTCCATTATCCACTTACTTAATTCCCCTTAAAGAGATCTCCACCCACTGCTAATTTCAGCGTTGACATTTCTACAACACAGTCATTACTAGGCAGTGTTCTTATTCAGGGTAAAACAAAGTTCTACTAAACCTCTTCTTTCCTCAAAATGCTTATACCAATACTGACTGCTCTGAAACAGAATAGGAACTCATGCTATATATATAGCACTTATGTAATGAGGATGCAGTACAAGGCATTTTATTTTTGGACCTCTGTGGAAAGTAATGCATAAACCACAGATGAATGCATTAACCTTTCATTATTCTGTAATGTAATGTTGAGGTTCTAACACAATGCAGTTTTTCTGGTAGGTACATTACAGACTGCTCCTATGTTCCTTGCTGTAAGAGATGTATTATATGAATGTCAGTAGGTTTTTTTGCATGACTACCTAGAACATGAATGATACACTATGGGGGTGTGAAAACTGCAAACTGTACATGCAAACTTTCTGTATGTGATACGTATGAATGTGTGTGTATGCCAATATATGAGATTATCACATGTATATGGCCACAATCTAGCCTGTTTGATTTTTATGTTATATATCAGTGGTATCTGGAAAATCCTGCTTCCCTACTAAAACAAAAGAAAAAGGATTTGCATGTTTTCCTCCCCGTTGCTTGATGCAGAAACAATTAGGATTACACTGTGTTATCTCTGATAGGAATGATGCTCACTTTTCAGCTGTCTTCACAGAACGCACACCCACACACGTACTGAGTGGTGTGTATCGTCACTGTGTTCAGAGCTATTTTGAAATAATTTATTTCTCTTTGAGGAAAGAGAGAAGCACATTCCAGAAAAAGTTTTGAGAACTAAACTTAATTTTTTCTTTATATCATCCTTGTGTTCCTTTTTTTTTTTTTATGTAATTCCTATATAATCTAACATAGTAAACCTTGTTCCCCGACTCCAAAAGAAAGAATTTGCTTGTGAAAGCTGATAGTGTATATGGAGAATATGTTCTTTGCTGAAACTGATCACTTTAATCTTTTAATTCCAATATTAATTTTCTTAAGGAATTAAAGATCAAAAAATATAATCTGTGGAATCACTTCATTGTAACAGTATTGCATTTCACAAATAGGAAATAATTTGTCTGTAATTCTTGTTTAATCACTTTTAGATGTAAAGGGACACTGGGAATGAAGCCTGGTTAAAACCTTTTAAAAGGAGATTGAGCTAAGCTTCCGTGAGGAAGAACCCCTTGACTATGGGGTTTTTTTCCCATTTGTCTATGAGGCCTGTATATATGTCTGCAATGAAGATAGCATATTATGTAAATGAATGAGCAATCTTAGAAGATCCACAAGGGTAACTGGAACTGGTCCTGTAGTTTATTTAAAGAAAAGGGAAAAAAAAAAAACAAACCCAAGAAACCCACCCCTGAGAAAAAAAACCTACCACCCCCCTGGAGTATGCTCTGTTTCTGTGTTGGCTTCTCAGCTATGAACAGATTCATGAATTCCCTGAAAGCATGCTGCAGAGGTGATAATGGGAGAACAAGTGGATATTGTCTCCCAATAGTATAGTTTTGGGATCTTTTTTTTCAGGAGAGGAATGAGGAGTGAAATTTCTTGATTTTGTTCTCAGTGAAGCCAAGAGTGTTTAGACAGCTAGTGTCATGTTGAAAGACAGAAGACGACAGAAGTAGAGTGACAAATGTGTTGGTGAAATAAAAAAGGACACAGATGGGAAAAGAACAAAAGCCATAAGGGAAGAGTATTCTCTCATAGTTTGCCTGAATTAAGGTAAACAGACAAACTTTAATAATCTCCAAATATTAAGAATTCCCCTGACACTTATTAAATACCCCATCTTAAAATACATACATTGGAATTCAGTCTGCCATTGCTCTAGAAATACTTTGCCTTTAACACTTGAAAATACTAACAGTGTGAAAAAGCCTAGATTAATATTTTTGTCCTTAAGTGCTTCCATGAAAACTATTTACTGGGGGAAAAAGGTCTTTATTAGAGAGGATTTAGACTTTCAGTTGAGTCAGAATATCAATTTCCAATTTTGGCACTAGCACATCTGCTTAGCAATGCTTTCCTTTGGATCGGAGTTTGCCCTTGATTACACCACTGTAAATAAGAAATCATTCAATCTTTTTGGTTTTTTTCCCCCCAAACCAGAACAGTTATTTAGTACAGCCATGTATAGTGGAAGTACGCTGTACGCAGTGTAGCTTTTCTTCACAGTTCTCTGAAATATTTTAGTTCTCTTCCAGTTACAAATTGTTTGCAGAAGGACAAAATCTGCTGAATATGAAATCAACATGCAATGTCTGATATGAATAGTGATAAAATAACTTGATGAATTAGAAAGTTGCGATAAAAACCTGACCTGAAATGTTATCAAGATCAACCACGCTGTGTTACTGTTTTGTTTTGGTTTTTTTTCCTATGTATTCATTGATTTTTAAGGCACTGAGCACGACTGTTAAATCAATGATAGTTTGTCACAAAATTGTAGAGTAAAAGGACTATATTACTGGGGTCAACTACAAATTAGCCCAAAGGGTAAATGCAAAGGGAGTGCAAAAGCTAAGGAAAAAAACCAGCAGATGTTGTAAAATATGGCAACAATGTAACAGCTGTTAGAAAATGTATATCTTCGTGTTGTCTTGTTCCTCTACTTGTTCATTTTGTGCATAATCAAATTCACTAGCTGTGGTACTGAAGAGCGTATTACGTGAGAGATTTATTTAGTGAGTGTGCATGTGTTTAAAGTCTTCTGTATATTCTGCGTGACTGAGACATAGTTCTAAAAGCAAAATCCTAAGTA